>NC_136065.1:319998327-322398327 GCF_964261635.1 Lissotriton helveticus | reverse complement strand
CAAGCACTGTTATGAATGAGAAAAAAAAGTAAGATGTGAATGTAAAAAAAACTATATTCCTGACATAAATTACATTAATGGTTTTTAAAGTAATTTTTCAGACATCAATCATTGTGTTTTCCTGTAGAGACATGAATGTAGGGCCCAATAGGGAACTATTTTATGCTCTGTTTTTAACTAATTAAATGTCTTAGACCAGTAGGAACCCGCCCCAATTAAAACACTGCATGGTACATGACTAGACTATGCCCCATATCTATGTGCTTTTCGAAGGCACCTCCCTGTTAAAAAAAATCACCTGTTAGACGGCTGATCCTTCCCAAACACTACTGCCCCACCAGAGACCTCTCTGTTGGAACACCCCCTGATTTTCTCCATGCATGCCAATCACTTGACGTGAGACTTTAGCCTACCCCAAACCCAACCCTAATTTTGGAGACACTATCTTAGAACATTTCCTCACTCCATATAGGATAAAAGGTAAATGTGTGATTGATTCAGACCTCATATAGGTATCAGCCTGTGACCTCCCAGAGACACCGGTCTATAAACAGAGACCTCAAATTTCAGAAATCCATTCGTGAGGAGCTTAGCTAGAAAAAACTGTTTTTTGCATTCTGGTACTTGTAGTTCTGATTTCATAATGGGATACACAGGACTATAAAACACATGGAGCAAGGCAAAATCCTGGAGCAGATGAGCTACTCACTCATGGACCTAGGGAACTTGAGAGCTCTGTTTATGACATTTCCTGGTTCCTTGTAGTGTATATGCTTGCTGTGTGACAGAATGTGCCCCAGCTGCCCTTCCTTCTAGAAAAACAACAGTGTGCTATAGCATTTCCTTATTCCTTAAAGACCAACCGACCCTGCCCATCCGTCCTAACATTTCAGATGCCCCTGTCTCCGAGCACATTTTCTTATCCCTCACAGGAGATTTTCTTACAATGGGATTGTCCCTAACCCAGCCCTGACTCTTGGATAACCCAACCTCTTAGAACATTTCCTGATTCCTTATTATAGGACATGAGAATGTAATGTGATTGACTCTGTCCCAGCCCTGATGACCTCTCAGATGTTCCAACCTGTTGCCAAGTCTGACGTTACTTCAGAGGGTCTGACCTCCTCCTGATAGGCCAGCCCGCCTCGGCCAATAGGAAGGCGCTGCTTCTCTTTCTCTGGCTGACCTCTCGCGAGATAACTAGACTCCTTAATGAATATGCTTTCGGGAACAATTCGGGCCAGCGCGCGGAGCCTGCCCTGGAAGTGATTTATCACCTGCCCTCCCCCATTTCTTATAACAAAGCCTTGGAAGACAGACGACGCCCCCGCTGAAGGTTAAGAGCACGGAGTGGAAAAAAAAGGGAGTTTACAAGCACTGTGGCGAGTCCAGTGAAACGAGGCAATTAGCTGCTAATCCAACATAAATACCCTTGGAGTCTGTCTGGAGCGTGACTCCGGGATCATTTACAAAAACTGAAACCCGAGGCCCCTGTCAGGAACAGGGAGATCCGTCAGCGCCCGGCACTGTCCCCGGTGCTGCCAGGCGGCGGTGCCTGCCTCGAGCCACCCCCACAAACGAGCTCCACAGAAAGTCCAGGTCTGTTCGGGGACTCGCAAAGTTTATTTCAGGGCAAGTGCCCGGAAAAAATAGTGATCCACAGGCCAAAATAATACACCGTAGAACCTTCACTTATTGTAGAGTCAAGGTGTGAATGTATGAATTATATGCACGGACGTACAATGGACTTCTGTCTTTCAGAAAACACAAATGTTACTGTCCCAGCGAAGGCAAAGGCGGTCTACTGGGCAGTGCTCATGGTACTGTCCCAATGAAGGTGTAGAATCTCTGCTGGGAGGTGCAGGGGGTACTGCCGGTCTCAAGGTATAGATGCTCTGCTGGGAGGTGCAGTGGGCACTGCCGGTCTCAAGGTATTGAAGCTCTGCTGGGAGGTGCAGTGGGCACTGCTGGTCTTAAGGTATAGATGCTGTGCTGGGAGGTGCAGTGGGCACTGCTGGTCTTAAGGTATAGAAGCTCTGCTGGGAGGTGCAGTGGGCACTGCTGGTCTTAAGGTATAGAAGCTCTGCTGGGAGGTGCAGTGGGCACTGCTGGTCTTAAGGTATAGAAGCTCTGTTGGGAGGTGCAGTGGGCACTGCTGGTCTTAAGGTATAGATGCTCTGCCGGGAGGTGCAGTGGGCACTGCTGGTCTTAAGGTATAGAAGCGCTGCTGGGAGGTGCAGTGGGCACTGCTGGTCTTAAGGTATAGATGCTCTGCTGGGAGGTGCAGTGGGCACTGCTGGTCTTAAGGTATAGAAGCTCTCTTGGGAGGTGCAGTGGGCACTGCCCCTCTCAAGGTATAGATGCTCTGCTGGGAGGTGCAGTGGGCACTGCTGGATCCTAAGGTATAGAAGCTCTGTTGGGAGGTGCACTGGGCACTGCCCCTCTCAAGGTATAGATGTTCTGCTGGGAGGTGCAGTGGGCACTGCCCCTCTCAAGGTATAGATGCTCTTGCTGGGAGGTTCAGTGCGTACTGCCCTTCTCAAGGTATAGAAGCGCTGCTGGGAGGAGCTGATGGTACTGCCTGTCTTAAGGTATAGAAGCACTGCTGGGAGGTGCAGTGGGTACTGCCCCTCTCAAGGTATAGAAGCTCTGCTGGGAGCTGCAGGGGGTACTGCCGGTCTCAAGGTATAGAAGATTTGCTGGGAGGTGCAGTGGGTACTGCCGGTTTCAAGGTATAGAAGCTCTGCTGGGAGGTGCAGTGGGCACTGCTGGTCTTAAGGTATAGAAGCTCTGCTGGGAGGTGCAGTGGGCACTGCTGGTCTTAAGGTATAGATGCTCTGCTGGGAGGTGCAGTGGGCACTGCTGGTCTTAAGGTATAGATGCTCTGCTGGGAGGTGCAGTGGGCACTGCTGGTCTTAAGGTATAGATGCTCTGCTGGGAGGTGCAGTGGGCACTGCTGGTCTTAAGGTATAGAAGCTCTGCTGGGAGGTGCAGTGGGCACTGCTGGTCTTAAGGTATAGAAGCTCTGCTGGGAGGTGCAGTGGGCACTGCTGGTCTTAAGGTATAGAAGCTCTGCTGGGAGGTGCAGTGGGCACTGCTGGTCTTAAGGTATAGAAGCTCTGTTGGGAGGTGCAGTGGGCACTGCTGGTCTTAAGGTATAGATGCTCTGCCGGGAGGTGCAGTGGGCACTGCTGGTCTTAAGGTATAGAAGCGCTGCTGGGAGGTGCAGTGGGCACTGCTGGTCTTAAGGTATAGATGCTCTGCTGGGAGGTGCAGTGGGCACTGCTCGTCTTAAGGTATAGAAGCTCTCTTGGGAGGTGCAGTGGGCACTGCCCCTCTCAAGGTATAGATGCTCTGCTGGGAGGTGCAGTGGGCACTGCTGGATCCTAAGGTATAGAAGCTCTGTTGGGAGGTGCACTGGGCACTGCCCCTCTCAAGGTATAGATGTTCTGCTGGGAGGTGCAGTGGGCACTGCCCCTCTCAAGGTATAGATGCTCTTGCTGGGAGGTTCAGTGCGTACTGCCCTTCTCAAGGTATAGAAGCGCTGCTGGGAGGAGCTGATGGTACTGCCTGTCTTAAGGTATAGAAGCACTGCTGGGAGGTGCAGTGGGTACTGCCCCTCTCAAGGTATAGAAGCTCTGCTGGGAGCTGCAGGGGGTACTGCCGGTCTCAAGGTATAGAAGATTTGCTGGGAGGTGCAGTGGGTACTGCCGGTTTCAAGGTATAGAAGCTCTGCTGGGAGGTGCAGGGGATACTGACAGACTTAATGTATAGAAACTCTGCTGGGAGGTGCAGGGTGTACTGCCGGTCTCAAGGTATAGAAGATTTGCTGGGAGGTGCAGTGGGTACTGGCCTTCACATGGTATAGAAGCTCTGATGGGTGGTGCAGGGGGTACTGCCGGTGTCAAGGTATAGATGCTCTGCTGGGAGTTGCATGGGGTACTGCCGGTCTTAAGGTATAGAAGCTTTGCTTGAGTTGCAGTGGTTACGGCCGGTCTTAAGGTATAGAAGCTTTGCTGGAGTTGCAGTGGGTACTGCCCTTCTCAAGGTATAGAAGCTCTGATGGGTGGTGCAATGGTATGGTGCAATTCAAGGTAGAGCAGCTCTGCTGGGAGGTGTCTTGTCCTTGTATCATAAACCCAAAATATGTTGCTCATTCTTTTTCAGAGCTAAACAGCAATTTTCGTTACATCAACAATGGTAACACAAATGAGTGGTAGCCCCCAAATTTCCCCAACATCGAAACAGTTTTCATCTCTATGGGAAATCATCGACCAATGAATATCGTCCCGCCTACAATAGTGTAGAGCGGGGGGGGGGTTGTTCTACGTGGTCACAGTTCAGGAAACGCTCATTTGATCATGCGCTGTGGGCATACTGAAGGATACAACCCTATTTTGGATTTATGGACAAGAAGGTTCTATTGCAGACCCGATTATTTAAAATTTGAGGTGAAACGAACATGTGAAGATAGAAGAGCCTCTCTCTGTATATGTTATTGTCCTGAAGAAGCAAAACACATTTTGGCTCTTTTTTTTTAGACATTGATATAAGACAATGTATTGGATCATCAATTTATTATGTAAATATTATGCAGAATCCATCCACGGATGGTGCAGTTTTATTATTGCATTTGAAGATGTAACTGATTAAAGGAAATTTATTTCAGAATATATTGATATTATCCTGACCAGTATTTTTTGTGTTTGTTAAATGTGCACGAGTTAAGGATAACAAATACTCCCCACCAAAATGTAGGATCGTTACAGGTGTTAGTTGTATAGAATTGGGTGAAATAGCAGGTCAGTAGGTATGGACCAGCCGGGTACATTAGAGTATTTGTAGGACCACTGATATAGGCTGTCTACTCTTCCATTCCGCTGTTCAGAAGACAACCATCCTGAAAATCATCAGTAAAGCCCTTTTACACAAGGAAATAGCTGAGCTCTCTATCTGACAAGGCACTGCTATTTCAGGGACCTTGGCACCACCTGGTGATAAGGAGACAGGCCTAGAGCTGGCAAGGTCCATATATTCCAACGAGGGTTTTTTCAACATTTGCAGTACCATGACCTTTTTTTCCAAACCACAGGAGCCATATGAGACTCTAAAAAAACATCAATTCACTGACAAACAACCGGGGCTACACTTTCTTATTGTTTCAGAGAAATCAACCTGGCCATGGTTGAAAAGTATGATCGATTTCAGTAAGTGCAATAATGTATCCAGTGTTTCAACTGAGATAGCTTACATTTTTTAAAAGCAAGGTGAAAAAAGCTCTGAGCAGATGTTCATGCCAAGGCACAGAACAAAAACATTCTATTTTCTCTGAGAATTAATTTAGAGAGCATTAAAATATGTCAGACGTCTGCACAGTTAATTGTAAAATGAGAGTACTGTTCTTTAAAACAAGATTTTTTTTATTTTGCTCTTCCAAAATCTGAATAAAGGAAAAGGAGTTTCTTTGAAAATGTATTCTCTGCAAATTTCAGACAGGGCTTGTTCATCACTCCTTGAACTCTTAAGCTCAGCACTCAAACTAAACAATACAGGTCATATTTACGAAAAAGTAACAGAACACAGTGCAGCAAACCACCTTGCTGTGCTGCCTTACAGAGAAAGGGCAGGAATGCTCCATATTTATTTATTATATATTATTATTTATTTATTACAATATGGCATTTTCCTGGCCGTTCCCCAGTGCTGACTCACAATAGACTGTCTAGCGCCAACGCTGGCACCCTTGCACCATGGGCCTGCGTTGTATGCAGAATTGTTTTGTGAAGGAAGGGGCACCTTCCTGCACGAAAACAATTCCTGGAGGCATATTCCTCTGTAAATGTGTGCTGCAGAATGCAGCACACAAAGAAAGCGGAAGTAACGAGGAGAAATGAAGCTATTTCGTCTCATTACTCCGCACCTGGGAAGGTGTAGCATTTTGCTGCATTCCCATGTCTACAAGCAATGGTAAATCTGAGAATGTGTCAAAATATATAGAAGTCGCGTGGGAATAACCACGCAACACCCATGGAATGCCTTTCCAGGGCAGAGTAATGCAATGCAGCGATTTGCACTGTGTTGTGTTACCCCTGATTTATCATGCCCCTCAGGCCAACTCAAAGTGGCCATGCGTGGCTTCATCAATTGCATTTGGGGGTTGCGTCACACATGTACCACATTGCATGGTGCAAAAGCGATGCAATCCCCTTCGTAAATATGGCCCTGACTGTATTATGCCAGGGGCAGGCTTATTTTTTCCTGGGGTCATATTTAAACTTTAACAAGCCTCACAGTATTAGACTTAAGCAAGCTGAGCTGCAAAACCACCTTACAACAAGCCAGAGCTATTTTGCACCCAGACCAGGACTGAAATCAACAGAATCGCCTCTACTTCTCCTCTGACTAAGATGTTTTATAGAACTAGTAATGGGTATAGTAACAGTAGACCAGTAGTGACTGCCAAATAAAAGACACGTGTGGTTTGACCATGTCAAGTGAAAGAGTTATCAGGAGAAATAATAGCCTTTGAAACAAAGACCACATACAGGGCCTCATTCCGGCAGTTTCGGGCACTCGGAGCATCACTTATTTGATGTTCCGGTGGCGCAATGCGCCACTGTATATTTATAAGACCACATAAAGCCACTTTACGTGGCTTTTCAATGCCTTATAAATATGTCCCCATTTCACGCAGAAAACTGCGTGAAAGGAGCGTTCCATGGGTGTTGCTGTGGGTGATCCCATGCAACACCCATCGCACTTGACATATTCCCAGATTTACGATCAATTGTAAACCTGGGAATATGTCAGAATCTAACGCCACCCCAAGGGTTGCGTATGGGAGGCGCAGCGAAGAGAAATTAAAATATTTCTCTTTGTGCTTTCATTTTTCTGTGTTATGCATTCTGCAGCACACATAAAACAAGCATTTACAAAGCAATGGTCTAGGCATTATTAAAGGTAGAGCTATTGGCATTGCTCATGAATTTTTTTTTTTTAATCATAAATAAATGGCATTGTCATTTACATTGCCAATAGCTTAATCGTTAAATAAATGGCATTGTCATTTACAATGCCAATAGCTTAATCACTCGCAAATGCATGACCGATTGCATTTACACCCACAAAGAGCCACCCACACAGAGCCACCCACACACACAGAGCCACACACACACACACAGCCACACATAGCTACACACACACAGAGCCCCACACACACACACAGAGCCCCACACACACACAGAGCCCTATACATACCCAGAGCCCCACACACACCCAGAGCCCCACACACACCCAGAGCCACATACACGCTATAATAGGACAACGGACACACAGAGAACCAAAGGAAATGCGAGATGAGCAGACATCTTCCAGAGTGGAATAACGGGATCAACAGACCCGAGAGCCTCGATAGGCACGGAAGACCTCACGACAGCGGAAGTAAGTATTCATAGGCTGCAGGCAGACGCGGACTCTCATAGGTTGTATTGGAGCCCTCATTAAAGTGAGGAGTTTCGGAATAGGCTGAGAAGAAGGTGAGATTTGTAGTCCATTCTAAAATAAAAGCTGTGTGGCCACGTCATACTTCAGAATGATCTCTTTGGTGCCCCCGGGGGACATATGCCCTCTTATTCGTTCCCTGACGAGTTTTGGTGTCGAGACTGATACAAGGCTGTCAGCGTGTTTGTCTTCTATAATAGATAAATCTGAGATTGTGAAAGCTTGGGTCTCCTTAAGCGCTAAACACAGAATGAACAAGACCGAACATCGGAGCTGTTCCTCACAAAAAAAATGGCCGCCGCAAGCTTCCGAAAATTTCGGAATTGGGGGCGTGTTTTGGCGTTCTGAGTGACAGATGATGTCACAGGTGGAAAGAACGCCAAAAACACGCCCCCAAATCTGAAAGAGACGGGGCTTGATTGGAGTGATGCCCCTCTCCTCCAATGGCTGGCCTCCGTTTAGGAAGCCAGCCAATGGAGGAGAGATGGAGGACAGAGGCAGGTTCAAGCCCCATACTCAAAAACATTAAATCTCCGACTGGAGACTGCGCAAGCGCAGCCTTTAGGTCCTCGACCTAAAAAGGAAGCCAGATGAATTGATTGATTTTGTGCAGAAAAGTGTCTCTTTCTGCACAAAACCTTTCTGCACAAAATCAATCAGCCCCGCCATGCAAGCAGCTTTGCACCATGGTGCAAAGGTGCCTGCGTTGGCACACTGCAGCCCATTGTGTGCCTGTGCAGGGGAAAAGGACAGGAATGCACCGAATTACACATATACACAACATATTCCTGTCCTTTTCTTACGTTGTAGGGCAGTGCTGCAGGGAGACCTATGGAGATGCCCTGCTGCAAAAGCCCATAAACCAAGCCCCCTGTGTGTAGCCAACCACATGAATTAGATCATTCGAGATCTGCTAATGGCCCAGTTATGTAGACAAAATGGCCCAAGCATGCCCACCCAAAAGGTTGAACCAAATTAACCACCTCAGAGGTTGCATCATAGATGTTAAAAAAACCAAAAGCAGTGAAGGATGGGTTGCATTATATCACCAGCATACATCAAGAACTACCTACGAAATGCATTGCCACAAATGGAAAAAAGACCGTAAAATAAGGACAGAAATCTATGTTTCCTGAACCCCATTGAAATCGAGAATTGTATAGCTCGGAGGAATTGCTTCAGTAACTAAAAGATCGGATGGCCGTTGCATTATTTTATTCATCAATAAGTCATGAATCTCAAAGAAATAGAAAGCCATTGAGAGAACACTGATTAATAATGTTTTCACGGAATAGGGCTAATTGACTTAACAGACATGTCTGAACCTTTCAGAGAAGCTCAGCATCCAGACAATGGAGGTATCACAGAGGCTAAGCAGCCAGACAATGGAAGCCGTGGAGACTCAGTAATTCGAGGAGATTCTCTGTCTGAAAATAGTAAAATAGGAGCAAAAACTCCCAAGTTGTTCCATAAGACTGGAAGAAGAATTAAATGTTATGTTATGTTGTTAGCATCTATATAGTGTTTTTTCACCATTTGTATAGTACTGTATTGCTTTTGGAGTCGTGCAGCCTTTGCATTCCATTCTGAAATTCTTTTGCATTCCATTCTGAAATTCTCATTGGTGGGAATAAAGATGTTCTCATGATATGATTGGGTAGTGAAATTTCCACAAAGTACTGCTCATTAATTATGCATCTGAACGACAGGAGGTGGACTCTGATCCTCCAGTTAACCTAGTAGAGTACTTTGTGCACTATGTTTGCAATGAAGAAGCTGTCTACTTCGAGTGGTTGGGATTATATTTTTTTAATCGGAACCCCCACTTGAAATACCGTGACTTCATACAAAACAGTTAAAAAGAGAGCCCTATATCCTACCTCTGGAAGCCCGTGGTGAAGCAGCCTAGAGAATCGTTTATTGGAAGGGGATTAGCTATTCACCAATGAGATCAAGGCATACGTGCACTTTCTCCAAAAACAACTAAATAATCCAAGATGGTGGAATTACATTTTAATCCCAATGGAAGAACTGAGTAATTAATATCTTCCAAGAGTACATACACTTTATTATTCCATATCAATACTTTCATGTCGTACAAGGAGATGGCAGGAATCCTATTAACCGCATGCGTGGGGCCGCGATTTTCGCGCTGTGTGGCTTTTTTTTTTAAAACGTGTTACATGACGAGCTAAGCTCGTCATGAGCATGCGAGCGGCGCAACTCATGACGAGCTCAGCTCGTCATGAGCATGGAAGGGGTTAAGGAAGTAGAGAACATATAGCCTTTCAACAATTACTGCCAAGAAAGAGCACCAGAAGAAGACAGAGAACAGGCACTCTACATATGAACTATATAGAGGTTTGAAAGAAGCGCTGGACATGCAACTGCTGAAAAAGGGAAACTTCAGCTCAGCGTACTCAAAGACAGAATTCCTATCTGCTTTTGCAGCATGGCTATGAAATGTACCTGACTTTGCCACATGCAGGTAACTATTAGTAGAGATAAGTTATTTCTTAACTATAGTAGATGTAACCACCAATAGATTATGTTATTTTTAATTGTTTAAATATTACTTGCGAAAAAGAGTTAAATGGATGACTTTTACGACTGCTACAATATCATTCACCAACTCTTCAAACCATCAATCATTTGATCATACTGCATTAAAGTCTGTTAAAATAGACCAAGTTGTCGAAAATGTCAGCTAGTCCATGATAACATCTTAGAAACATTTCAGCAAACCACATTGCTTGAATAATTTCTGTCTTGTGCTCAACTGGTCACTCCAACATCCCCTGCTACCTCGACCCATCACCTTGACCTTCCATGACCTTCCCATGACCTTAATCCCTCAGCATCTTAACACACATCTCTCACAACTTGCATTCAATTCCTCACCTACTTCTGATCTTCTCAGTGAATCCATTCTGTCATCAAAAAAGTCTCGCTCTTCCATGAGTGCACTGGTTTCATCACACTTTTAACCTCCGAATGGCTTTATGCTACAATCTAAATGCCACAGCTTGCTGTCACGTAGTTTAGCTTCAATCCTCTTTGCCTTGTCCACCTTTTCTAGTTCTTAAAAGCCGCCTTTCCTGCTTACCATGCTGCTCAATCTGCACAAAATCTCTTGAAACAATGGGGTCTACTGACTTATGCTTGACATTAGATTCATGCTTGTGGGTGACTTTCTTTGTTGTGGACAGAGAAAGTTTGAAACTCTGTCCAATGTCTATAAACATGGACACTCTGTTGCACAACACATGTTCACTGTCATGTCACTCGTAGGCCCTACAAACTCAAAAGATAGCATTTGCCAAGGCATCACAAGTAACTCAAGATTCAGTCATTCTCTAATGTGAAATTCTCACTAAATGTGAAAATTCAGTGTAACTGAACAGTGGCCATTTGCCTGTAGGATATATCTTCTTTTCAGTAGATTCTACTCACATCCTCTTTTACCGCATATTTCAACATTATCACCAAATCAACTAGGATGATAGACACATAGGCGATTCAGAAAAGGGGGTGGTGATGAACAGAGTGTCTGAATTAAGCAGACCACTCCTACCCAGTCCAAAGATCAGGGCTTGATCCATCACCGTTATTTATCTCACTGCCCCATCCCAGCTCAGAACCTGGCTATATGCAAATTAGTCTGTCCCTGTCCCAGTGCATCATGGGAACAGGGCAGACCAAACTACCAAGCCAATTCTTCACCAGAAAGGAGACAAGCTACCGGGGACCGGTTTCTGGCATTTCAGCCTCTTCGGCCCGGCTTGCTTGAATCCTGATGGAGCAGTGAGAAAGGGACTCATGTCTGAGTATACCCTGCCACACCTATAGTGGCCAAAAACGATTCAGAAAAGGGGGTGGTGATGGACAGAGTGTCTGAATTAAGCAGACCACTCTTACCCAGTCCAAAGATCAGGGCTTGATCCATCACCGTTATTTATCTCACTGCCCCATTCCAGCTCAGAACCTGGCTATATGTCCCAGTGCATCATGGGAACAGGGCAGACCAAACTACCAAGCCAATTCTTCACCAGAAAGGAGACAAGCTACCGGGGACCGGTTTCTGGCATTTCAGCCTCTTCGGCCCGGCTTGCTTGAATCCTGATGGAGCAGTGAGTGATGCACTGGGCCAGGGACAGACTAATTTGCATACAGCCAGGTTCTGAAACTGGGATGGTGCAATGAGCTAAAAAACGGTGTTGGATCTAGCCCTGATCTCTTGACTGGGTGAGAGTACTCTGCTTAATTCAGAGACTCTGTCCATCACCACCCCTTGTTGTAAATAATTTTGTCCACCCTAAGCGTGGAAGGGTATACTCAGATGTGAGTCCCTTGCTCATTGCACCATCAGGATTCAAGCAAGCCGGGCCGATGACGGCTGTAATGCCAGAAACCGGTCCCCGGAAGCTTGTTTCCTTCCCAGTGTAAGAATTGGCTTTTGTAGTCTGGTCTGCCCTGTTCCCATGATGCACTGGGCCAGGGACAGACTAATTTGCATACAGCCAGGTTCTGAAACTGGGATGGTGCAATGAGCTAAAAAACGGTGTTGGATCTAGCCCTGATCTCTTGACTGGGTGAGAGTACTCTGCTTAATTCAGAGACTCTGTCCATCACCACCCCTTGTTGTAAATAATTTTGTCCACCCTAAGCGTGGAAGGGTATACTCAGATGTGAGTCCCTTGCTCATTGCACCATCAGGATTCAAGCAAGCCGGGCCGAAGACGGCTGTAATGCCAGAAACCGGTCCCCGGAAGCTTGTTTCCTTCCCAGTGTAAGAATTGGCTTTTGTAGTCTGGTCTGCCCTGTTCCCATGATGCACTGGGCCAGGGACAGACTAATTTGCATACAGCCAGGTTCTGAAACTGGGATGGTGCAATGAGCTAAAAACGGTGTTGGATCTAGCCCTGATCTCTTGACTGGGTGAGAGTACTCTGCTTAATTCAGAGACTCTGTCCATCACCACCCCTTGTTGTAAATAATTTTGTCCACCCTAAGCGTGGAAGGGTATACTCAGATGTGAGTCCCTTGCTCATTGCACCATCAGGATTCAAGCAAGCCGGGCCGAAGACGGCTGTAATGCCAGAAACCGGTCCCCGGAAGCTTGTTTCCTTCCCAGTGTAAGAATTGGCTTTTGTAGTCTGGTCTGCCCTGTTCCCATGATGCACTGGGCCAGGGACAGACTAATTTGCATACAGCCAGGTTCTGAAACTGGGATGGTGCAATGAGCTAAAAAACGGTGTTGGATCTAGCCCTGATCTCTTGACTGGGTGAGAGTACTCTGCTTAATTCAGAGACTCTGTCCATCACCACCCCTTGTTGTAAATAATTTTGTCCACCCTAAGCGTGGAAGGGTATACTCAGATGTGAGTCCCTTGCTCATTGCACCATCAGGATTCAAGCAAGCCGGGCCGAAGACGGCTGTAATGCCAGAAACCGGTCCCCGGAAGCTTGTTTCCTTCCCAGTGTAAGAATTGGCTTTTGTAGTCTGGTCTGCCCTGTTCCCATGATGCACTGGGCCAGGGACAGACTAATTTGCATACAGCCAGGTTCTGAAACTGGGATGGTGCAATGAGCTAAAAAACGGTGTTGGATCTAGCCCTGATCTCTTGACTGGGTGAGAGTACTCTGCTTAATTCAGAGACTCTGTCCATCACCACCCCTTGTTGTAAATAATTTTGTCCACCCCAAGCGTGGAAGGGTATACTCAGATGTGAGTCCCTTGCTCAGTGCACCATCAGGATTCAAGCAAGCCGGGCCGAAGACGGCTGTAATGCCAGAAACCGGTCCCCGGAAGCTTGTTTCCTTCCCAGTGTAAGAATTGGCTTTTGTAGTCTGGTCTGCCCTGTTCCAATGATGCACTGGGCCAGGGACAGACTAATTTGCATACAGCCAGGTTCTGAAACTGGGATGGTGCAATGAGCTAAAAAACGGTGTTGGATCTAGCCCTGATCTCTTGACTGGGTGAGAGTACTCTGCTTAATTCAGAGACTCTGTCCATCACCACCCCTTGTTGTAAATAATTTTTTCCACCCTAAGCGTGGAAGGGTATACTCAGATGTGAGTCCCTTGCTCATTGCACCATCAGGATTCAAGCAAGCCGGGCCGAAGACGGCTGTAATGCCAGAAACCGGTCCCCGGAAGCTTGTTTCCTTCCCAGTGTAAGAATTGGCTTTTGTAGTCTGGTCTGCCCTGTTCCCATGATGCACTGGGCCAGGGACAGACTAATTTGCATACAGCCAGGTTCTGAAACTGGGATGGTGCAATGAGCTAAAAAACGGTGTTGGATCTAGCCCTGATCTCTTGACTGGGTGAGAGTACTCTGCTTAATTCAGAGACTCTGTCCATCACCACCCCTTGTTGTAAATAATTTTGTCCACCCTAAGCGTGGAAGGGTATACTCAGATGTGAGTCCCTTGCTCATTGCACCATCAGGATTCAAGCAAGCCGGGCCGAAGACGGCTGTAATGCCAGAAACCGGTCCCGGAAGCTTGTTTCCTTCCCAGTGTAAGAATTGGCTTTTGTAGTCTGGTCTGCCCTGTTCCCATGATGCACTGGGCCAGGGACAGACTAATTTGCATACAGCCAGGTTCTGAAACTGGGATGGTGCAATGAGCTAAAAAACGGTGTTGGATCTAGCCCTGATCTCTTGACTGGGTGAGAGTACTCTGCTTAATTCAGAGACTCTGTCCATCACCACCCCTTGTTGTAAATAATTTTGTCCACCCTAAGCGTGGAAGGGTATACTCAGATGTGAGTCCCTTGCTCATTGCACCATCAGGATTCAAGCAAGCCGGGCAGAAGACGGCTGTAATGCCAGAAACCGGTCCCCGGAAGCTTGTTTCCTTCCCAGTGTAAGAATTGGCTTTTGTAGTCTGGTCTGCCCTGTTCCCATGATGCACTGGGCCAGGGACAGACTAATTTGCATACAGCCAGGTTCTGAAACTGGGATGGTGCAATGAGCTAAAAAACGGTGTTGGATCTAGCCCTGATCTCTTGACTGGGTGAGAGTACTCTGCTTAATTCAGAGACTCTGTCCATCACCACCCCTTGTTGTAAATAATTTTGTCCACCCTAAGCGTGGAAGGGTATACTCAGATGTGAGTCCCTTGCTCATTGCACCATCAGGATTCAAGCAAGCCGGGCCGAAGACGGCTGTAATGCCAGAAACCGGTCCCCGGAAGCTTGTTTCCTTCCCAGTGTAAGAATTGGCTTTTGTAGTCTGGTCTGCCCTGTTCCCATGATGCACTGGGCCAGGGACAGACTAATTTGCATACAGCCAGGTTCTGAAACTGGGATGGTGCAATGAGCTAAAAAACGGTGTTGGATCTAGCCCTGATCTCTTGACTGGGTGAGAGTACTCTGCTTAATTCAGAGACTCTGTCCATCACCACCCCTTGTTGTAAATAATTTTGTCCACCCTAAGCGTGGAAGGGTATACTCAGATGTGAGTCCCTTGCTCATTGCACCATCAGGATTCAAGCAAGCCGGGCCGAAGACGGCTGTAATGCCAGAAACCGGTCCCCGGAAGCTTGTTTCCGTCCCAGTGTAAGAATTGGCTTTTGTAGTCTGGTCTGCCCTGTTCCCATGATGCACTGGGCCAGGGACAGACTAATTTGCATACAGCCAGGTTCTGAAACTGGGATGGTGCAATGAGCTAAAAAACGGTGTTGGATCTAGCCCTGATCTCTTGACTGGGTGAGAGTACTCTGCTTAATTCAGAGACTCTGTCCATCACCACCCCTTGTTGTAAATAATTTTGTCCACCCTAAGCGTGGAAGAGTATACTCAGATGTGAGTCCCTTGCTCATTGCACCATCAGGATTCAAGCAAGCCGGGCCGAAGACGGCTGTAATGCCAGAAACCGGTCCCCGGAAGCTTGTTTCCTTCCCAGTGTAAGAATTGGCTTTTGTAGTCTGGTCTGCCCTGTTCCCATGATGCACTGGGCCAGGGACAGACTAATTTGCATACAGCCAGGTTCTGAAACTGGGATGGTGCAATGAGCTAAAAAATGGTGTTGGATCTAGCCCTGATCTCTTGACTGGGTGAGAGTACTCTGCTTAATTCAGAGACTCTGTCCATCACCACCCCTTGTTGTAAATAATTTTGTCCACCCTAAGCGTGGAAGGGTATACTCAGATGTGAGTCCCTTGCTCATTGCACCATCAGGATTCAAGCAAGCCGGGCCGAAGACGGCTGTAATGCCAGAAACCGGTCCCCGGAAGCTTGTTTCCTTCCCAGTGTAAGAATTGGCTTTTGTAGTCTGGTCTGCCCTGTTCCCATGATGCACTGGGCCAGGGACAGACTAATTTGCATACAGCCAGGTTCTGAAACTGGGATGGTGCAATGAGCTAAAAAACGGTGTTGGATCTAGCCCTGATCTTTTGACTGGGTGAGAGTACTCTGCTTAATTCAGAGACTCTGTCCATCACCACCCCTTGTTGTAAATGATAGACACATAGGGGCATATTCTCAAGTACTCATTGCTGATTTACCTGCATTTTTCCACCACAAAAGTGGCAATAGATTTATCGCCCTATTCACAAGCCTGCGCTAACAGCCGACATCGTCAGTTTACCTGCGATAGCTGCCACTAAAAACATCGCCAAGGCTGCCAGCGACAACTAACGCTAATCATATGTAGAGTAGGCGTTCCCGTCCAAAAACTCACAATAACACCACTTCGCGATATTCTCAACGACCAGCCAGATCAGGGATGTGGTCCAAAAACAGACAAAAAGGAATGTTAGCAGCAGGGACTTAAGACCTGCTATTTTCTGGTCCTAAGTAGGACGAAAACCTGCAGTATTAACCCCTTGCATGCTGATGACGAGCTCAGCTCGTCATCAGCGTTACCTGCCGTGTGCGGTTGACGAGCTGAGCTCGACATGAATCGCGGAAATTTTAAAAATGCCGCATACAGCGGGAAAAGCGGCCGCACGCATGCGGTTAAGGGAGCTCAGGCCAGAGCCACATATGAAGACCAACAGATGCCATGGAGCTACTAATCATGCAGCTTGGAGACCCAAGACCACCCCCGGGACTACCACTGAGGCAGCGCAGAACAAGATAGCAGCCCTTCCATAAACGCAGCAGCCTCAGAGACTTAACGCCAGAGGATGTCATTGCCCACTACAGGCTCAAAAGGACAACCATCCTCCGCATCCTGACCCACATTGCCCACAGGCTGACGGTACCAACACAGCTGGTGGTTGTGCTGCACTTGTTGGCCTCTGGTACCTTCCGATCAGCAACTGCCAGAGTCGGAGGAGTCTCACAGCCAGCCCTATCAAAGTTCCTCACACCTGTCTCATATGCCATCATCAGCTTGATACCCCAGCACCTTCACTTCCCGCACACTGCGCAGGAGACACTGCTGTTAGAAAAAACACGTGTTGGCTAGGATCCATCAGGTTGCTGTTGTGAATACAATAAAAGAAGAAGACTTACTACACATGTGGACTGGATTATCTTGTGGACTCATAAATTACTTTGTAATACTGGACTCTCCTTTGCTCTGGATACTACGTTTACATATTTGCGCAGGAACAGCTGGAGCCCAAGCAAGGGTTCTATGCCATAGCTGGCTTCCCGCACGTGTTGGGGGCAATTGACTGCACACAAGTCCTACTTGTGCCCCCTGCCGTCACTGCACACAATTACCGCAACAGAAAGCACACACATTCCATCAATGTGCAGGCAATAGTGGACCACCGGGGACTGTTCACCAAAGTCGTCGCCAACTTCCCAGGCTGTGTGCATGATTCCTACATCTTCCGACTGCCCATCATCAACCAGTGCTTTCAGGATGGCACCTATGGAAATTGACTGCTCGTCGGTAAGTACCAACGGAACACATCACACACCTCAACTCCACAATCATACAACTCACAACTGTGGGAATGCCCACGTAACAAAATCATATACAACATGCCAAACAACATGCCCACCTACCAGACATGACAACACAAGTAACTGTGGTAATGGGCCAGACATGTAGACAAACTATCCACAAAGGCATAGCCCCTATGCCACACAATTGCAGAATGTGGGGAGAGATGGGAACCAAGAATGTGCGAAAGAGGCAAGTGACCCATGAATAAGAGTGTACACAATTCCAATTGTGGTGGTGATGGGGTGGACAGTCTTGAGTATGCAGATTACAGACATGTCCATGTGGACATATACTGCTGGTGTTTGTAGTGTTGTGGAGAGTGGACACAACCATGTTACCTCAGGCAGTGGGGAATAACTTGGACATGCAGCTATGTCGCCCCCCCCCCTGTAAGCGTAAGCGTAGTGGGCTGGCCCGACATACACCAGTCCAGGTTAAGAGTGTGAATAAATAGCCCGGGGCTCTGGGCATGGTTCACTTCTGGGATGGCCACCAAAGTAACTACTGCGTGTGTCACTGTGTCCGCCATATCCTGATCATAGGCCTACACACACGTGGCCGACCACCTTCAACGGACAAATCTACGCCGGTGACGAAGTGGCTACGTCACATGCCACCCGGCGCACATCTCGTCATCGCCTGCAGGGGCGTGTCTGTCAGGGCGGTGCCCCTCACCCTGCCACGATGCTGCTGCTGTGATCGGTGGTGCCTGCGCGAACCTGTGTGCCTGCTGCACCCCAGCCCGCTGGTGCCCAGAACCATCCGGTGCCCAGCGGTGATTGCCCGCCCCTGCGTATCCAGGCCTCACTGCTCACCTGCCGCCACCGGCGTGCCTCCAAGAGAGCATACTAAGTGCTGGTGCAATCTTCAAGCCAGAGGCCCGCACGCTTGGCAGCCTGCTCAGCCGATCGCTGGCTTCTGCGCAACAGGCCCCCAGTGCACCCTGCGGCACCGCACCGCGGAGTTCTGTGTGTGCTGACTGCTCCCTCCGGCTCACACTGTGGTCCAGCAGGTCTCAGACAAATCTATTCCAGTACGGTCTCCCAGGCCTACTGCATCATCGCAGACGCACAACCACTCAGCTCTTCAGGTGGGCCTACCTCAGTGCACCGCAAGTCATCACCACGTGGCGTTATGCCCGTGCCGGACACAGTGCCTCAGGTGTCACTACCTCTGTGCACCACAAGTCATCGTTGTAGGAAGGTAGATCCCTGACTATGGTTGCCCCCAACTTTTTGCCTGGTGTTTTGCTGGTTTTCTGACTTAGTTGACCTGGGGCCCTGCTATTCAAGTCCCCAGGCCCACTGCTCTCTCTGTTAAAATGGATTCCATGTACCCTAGGTACATATCTGATTGGATACTGAGTCACCTTATTAGTCCCTGTACAGTATACCTTAGGTATCCAGGGCACAGGTGTACCCAGGGCCTACCAGGGGCTGAAGCATGTATTATGCCACCCCTGGCTGGCCATTCAAAACTGACACAACTGGCTGCTTGACAGCTGGGGCAAGGTGGTGTAATCACCCTTTGCTTTAGATATAGTATACCTATATCTAAACCTAGAATGGGCACACAGATCTCCTATCAGTCACTCCTATGGCAGGCCTTAACAATCCTGAAGGCAGAGTGCTTGGAATCGTGTGTGATGGTGCTCTGGCATGAGCTGAGCCTGTCTGCGGCTTTCGGGATCTATCCCTTAGCCGTTTCCATGATAGCGTCAGACCATATACTCTTAAGTGCCTTATAATCCTCGCGGTTATGGTAACTTTGGCCTGACATTATCTAAACATGTCGTGTAAGGTGTCATACGCTTTGGAATACTACCCCCTCGCCAGTTCTGGCGACGGGGGTAGCATTCCACCCCTCTAGAGGGAGAAGACATGTTGGTAGCTGTAACCCCGGTTAAAGTTAAACACAGCCTCAGCTCCACAAAATGGATGCTGCTACCGAGACACCAGTCTGCCCTCCTGCTGCTGGGAGTCCTTCCAGCAAACGGAGGCCTGGACAAAGGGTTTCCTGCCAGGGGCGGTGCTAGCACCATCCCAGACAGGATTTTGTGTATCCCAGGTAGGCAGGGCTGAAAGGAAGGTGACTGCAAGTGGCACCCCGGTGCTCACTGTGCATATGCCGGCTCAAACCAGTTCCTGGGGCACACCAGCCCCTGAGCTGGGGAGAGACCGGACAAAGGAGAGGGGTGTAACCACCCCCCTCCTAGTCCCACCCATAGGGCAGGACTTAGTCGCGTGCCATCCCCTTTCCTTAGGATAAAGGTAGGAGCAGGCCCCCTTCCAAATTAGATCATCTTTGAATCCTGAAACTACTTTCCACGAAAGGAACTCTCGACTTCTTCTCAAGATTTCTCCCTTGTGACTAAGGAGTAGTCACCCTGCATCAAGCAGGCACCAACTAAGTATCTTGCGGTTTGCTGCACGTCCTTCCTCCGGAACCAGACCGACCAGCACGACGAAACCCAAACTCCCTGCCATCTCTGACCTCTACCTGCCTCTACAGCACAGCTGAGAACCGTGGGTGCGACGAGACCAGAGGAACCGGCTATCATCAGAACCTGCACGACACTGATCCAGCACGACCGCCGAGGGACCCTCGAGTGGGTGCACTGGGGTAAGAGAAGCCCCAACCCCACGCAGCACGAGCACCGAAGTCCAGCCCCCCAGCATCCACCTGATCTGCGTGGGGCCCTTTTGCTTCTGTGTTGCTTGCCACGTTGTCCGGTCACTTGCCCGTTGGCTAGTGACCCTCCAGACGACGTCCTACGTTTGTTTCACCGCTGGTCTAGCTCCTCTAGACTGGCCCTTGTCTCCTCTTGAAGGGGAACTTCCTCGGACCCTCCTGGTCCACTCCAGACGCCATCTTGAGTCCAACGCGTGGGATTGCATTTGCCAAGAGTTGTTGCCCCAATCCTGGGTCCAGCGACGTCGACAGAAGACACCTTCGTGGGACAGCTCGCACCTCCATCCTGGTCGCCGACAACGCCTCCTGGTCCGAGAGACTGCAGAGCCCAGCGTCGCCCACTCACTTGGTCGAGGTGACTTCGCCCGGTGCCCTCCTGGTGCCCACCTAATCACTGGCTAGTGATTCAGAACTTGGTCCCCTCTGCTTACAGGTATCCTTCTTCACTGATTCATCCTTGGATCAGCCCGGAACATCTTCACTGGTCACCTGCCAGCAACTACTTTCTTCAGGCTCCTGAGCATCAACGAGGATTCCCGACGTCACTTGAACCCTGTGCAGCCGCAGCCCCTGGGCTAGGTAAACCGAGTACCACGGTGCTTTAGCACAGGTCCACTCTCTAAGTGTCCAGATCCTTTTTCGTTTCAGCTCTACGTAGTCGGGTTCGACCGATAACACTAACTTTGCATTTTACTAGTGTCCATAGACTTTGTCCCGCATTGCGCGTAAGAGTTTCCACTCTGCACACGAAGTTCCTAGGCCTCCTGCTTCTAATCTAAGGGTTCAGCATTGTAGGCCTAGCGGTTCCAAAGCCTCTGAGAATAGTTACTTACCTGCTAGTAATTCGCATTCCACTTTTGTAGTATATGGTTTTTCGTGCCCCTCGGGCATTTGTGTAAATTGTGCAACTTAAAGTGTTTTCTTAAGAGTTTTGTATTGTGCTTAGCTCCCTGACTCATAAAGAGTTCAGGGTAGTCTTGTTATAAATAAATATACTTTATTTTCATAACAACTTGTGTGGTGTCCTTTCACTTGGTGTTCAAGGGGTAAATGTGGTGGTAAAACAGCTGGCTTAACACGCCCTCTAGAGTTTAGCCTAAAGACTGCTCTTGTCCATGCTACTAGGATAGCTGGTCTATCAGGTTGACTTACAACCAATCATCAATAAGGGTTGTTTGGAATGATACATAGTGATCACTAGAATAGTGAGCACTGCATATCAGGCCAACTTCTCACAATCGTCCCATGGGGCTACACTACAAGTCCACCTCCAGCAGCCAACAGCATGTCCTCAGTAACGCCACTGGAGGCCTTCACAGTCACGGGGCCACCCCGTCCCAGACAGGCTTCTGGAAAGCCTGGGTGGAACGTCTGGAGACATACTCCAAAGCTCACGACATCCCAGAGCGGCGGCGGCAGCCCACGTGAAGAAGGCATGTGAGGAGTGTAAAGAAATAGCCTGGGGCTCTGGGCTTGGTTCAGTTCTGGGCTCTGGGCAAGGTACAGTTCCGACCTGGCCACAAAAGTAACTATGGCGTGTGTCTCTGTTGTAGTGACGGCGCCACCTGGCCCTTAATCTCCAATGTTGCAATGTAGCATGCACCCGGAGGGCGGGCTCACCCGAATGGATGAATAAAAGAGCGCAGGACCGCTCGGGGTCTTGGCTCATGCATGCCAACTATTGTGTGTGTATCTTCTTTGACGCAGCATGAGCCGAAGGCATAGCCTCAATCGCAGTGTGAGTTCAACCAGGCCTGAACTCTACATCTGTGTCCTCCCTATCCTTACCATAGGCCTATACAACCGTGCCCGCGCACCTTCAACGGCCAACATTACAGTATGGTTGTAAAGCTTGCAGACATGCGCAGACAGGCATGACAATGGTGTGCCGTAGGAGTACAAGTGATGCAACCGCGCAGGGCACACAAGTAAATAGGCTTGGGGGGATGGAGGAGCAGCTGGGAGGCTACGTAATACACATTGATCCCGCTCATTTGCCAGAGGCAATACATGGCAAACATGAATCCCAAAGTCACACAAATCACACACCACAAAACTTGTAAGTCTGCCAACACAGCATGCAGAACCACCAATTTACACTAATCTCATTTACCTCTCACAGGTAATCAAGGATATGCACTCTGCCCATGGGTGATGACACCCCTCCGAGCCCCGAACACCCCGGCCCAGATGCAGTACAATGTGGCCTACAAACGCACATGGGACATTGTTGAGCGCAAATTTAGCATTTTAAAGTCACGTTTCAGGTGTCTGGACATCAAAGATGGAAGACTCCTGTACAGCCCAGAAGTAGTGTGCAAGATGATCATTGCATGTTGTGTATTACACAACATATGTGTTCGCACCAATGCCCCATGGATCCAAGTGCCAGATGCACCAGACGATGATGAGGAAGATGAGGTAGGTGGATCACACCCCACTGCAGCTGCAGCAGGAATAGCCCAAAGGAACACAATCATTAAATTTCTTCACATGAGCACGTCACATTGTGACTGTCCTTAGCAATCATGGAACAGTACAAAATGACCACATGAACAGCATGTGCAAACAAATTCATTGCAACACACATTCCCTGTGTGCATGTCAGACCTCTGCATTAGCACATCACTCTGACAAGTGTAAGTGCAACATTAAGTGCTAACAATCTCATGGATAGTAAATAGATGGTGGGTGTGTCACCTCTGTACAGAGAGGCTGTTTAGGGTGTCACGTTTTCAAAATGCCTTTTCAGGGCATCAAATATAGTACAAAATGTTCCCATAATGGGAAGGTAGTAAATTACGCTGATGATACTCAGATCATCCTATCTCTGGATGGAATCCATTTTAACGCCCTAGAGGATTTTCATGCATGTATGCAGAACACTGCGTAGTGGTTACATGACAACTCCTTACAATTGAATTCGGGCAAGACCAAAATTTTACACTGCGCAGTTGGGAAGGTTGCCCGGCCTCTTCCTTGTAACTTCTGGCCTTTGGATACTTCCACCCCTCTGACGCCATCTACGGCGGTGCGCAACTTGGGTGTCATGTTTAACACCAACTTGTCACTGGAGACTCAAGTGAACAAGACAGTGGGGTGCTGTTTCGGCCTCATGAGGGCCCTAAGGAAGACTCTTCCATTGCTTCCAGCGATGGCTAGAGCCTTGATTATTCAAGGCATTATTTTGAGTAGACTTAACTACTGTAACGCCTTACTATTAGAATCTCCTAAATATTTAATCCAGAGACTGCAGCGTGTTCAGAACACAGCAGCGAAATTGGCCTTGTCCAGATCAAGGGGCTCCTCTGCCTCACTGTGCTCAGCTGATCTACACTGGCTTCCGGTGCAGCAAAGAATACTCTTCAAATCACTGTGTATTGGATTCAGGGCACTGCATGGATTTGGCCCTAGGCCACTGCAGAAGAAAATGGTCTGGTACACACCCACCCGGAGTCTTCGCTCCTCTTCCGCCTACCTGGCAAGTGTACCCAGGTTTCACAAGGCCAGACTGGGTGGAAGATCCTTCAGTTTCGCTGCTGCGAAACTTTGGAATGAGCTTCCGCTGGAAATTCGACAATGCAGTACTCTGTCCCTGTTTAGAAAAAAAATTAAAACATGGCTGTTCCCTAGAAATTAATTCTGTTGGATCATAACAATGCTCTTGTTGGGGGCGTGGCTTGGACGCCGACGGGGATGGCGGCGTGAGCTGGTAGCTCCGCGCCCGATCCCAGTTATTCTCCCGATAATTCTCCTGGTCGTTGCCCGTAACACAGCACCGGACGTTGGAACACCTGGGGCAGCTGTTGCGACCAGTTCTGAGTCGGAGGAGGGGTCCGCTAGGCGACGACATTCGACGGAGCTGATCGGGAGCCCGGTGGTGACGACAAAATGGCGGCGGTCCCCGGCAGCACAGGGATACTCTAACTCGATGGCCTGTGACTGAGAGGGGGCACCAGGTCGAGATTCGGATCCATACCGTGGCGTACTTGTTTTCTGGAGGTGTGCACCGGCGAGCGGATGGTGGGGGACCCCCCTGATGGCGGCGCTGCTGTGGACAGTTCGCTCCGTGTTGGAGGCCTAAGATGGCGGTCGGCGAGGTGACGCACTTGGAGGTGCACAGTGTCTGCCTCCCCATCTGAGGGGGGCTTTGCTCATTGGAGTAGCTCCGAGCGCGGTATTTGACGACGCACCCTTAGTGGAGGGACCCCTGAGCAGGTACCGGCACCCAGAGACCCGGGTCCCCCAAAGGGGCCACGGTGACGTCGCGACTGAGGAGCGAAAGGCTTCGAGGGTCACGGGGGCGGGGGTGCTGAAGCCGAAGCAGCAGCCCGACCATAAGATGGGACGGGACGATGACCAAGGGGCCCATGGGTCTCCCACGGACTCAACACAGGAACAGCGGCTCAATAAGCGCCTTGATGATATCCTGGAGGCTATAACCTCGACGAAGGAGTCGTTACACCAGGACATAGCACAGGTGGCGACGGGACTGGGGCTCCTGAAATCGGACCATGCCAAACTGGTGGACAGGGTTAAGGACACTGAGCTGTCCCTCCAAGACCTGAAGCCGGCTGTGGTCACGGCGGAACATAGGCTAAAGGATGTGCTGACCCGCCTGGAGATCCTGGAACGGAAGGCCGAGGATGCCGAAAGTCGCAATCGGCGCAACAACGTCCGAGTGGTGGGCCTTCCAGAAAAATCAGAAGGTGGGGACATGGTGGATTCCTGGAGAACTGGTTCAAGACTGTGGTCGCTCCGGAAGGCCTTTCTCCCTTCTTCACCTTGGAAAGAGCCCACCGGGTCCCGGCCAGGCCGCCTCTGCAGGGTGGACCTCCTAGACCGGTGGTGGCCAGAGTGTTGCATTTTAAGGACAGGGACCTGTTGATTCAGAGAGCCCGCTAGGCGCGACCCTTCCAGGTGGAGAATAGTATGGTTACGATATTCCTGGACTATTCTCAAGACGTTCAGAGGCGAAGGGCCTCCTACCTATCGGTGAAGAAAGAACTACGAGAAGAAGGGATTCAGTACTCTCTGCTCTTCCCGGCCAAATTGAGGGTTATCATGGACGGAACTACGCATTTTTTCCTCACTCCGGAGGAGGCCTGGACGTGGCTGGAAACGTACAGAGCTGGTACGGACCGCAGAGGGAGGGAAGAGAGGGAACGGCCGAAGCCGGTCCGGGTGCGAAAATCGCAGAGAATCCGCAGGCGGAATAGGGCGCTGCTGAAACAACAAACTGATCTAATGGCCGCCGACAAGCGAGGAGCTCTGGTAGCGACAGCGGTGATCACAGGCTCCCAGAAAAGTGGATCAGCGATGGGGTCGGACTCTGAGGAAGCGGAGGAGAAGTCGGGTCCGGAACTTTCTGATTTGGACAGTGCGGGAGGCCCTGTGGTCACGCCTCAGACGGCGGACGAGATCCTCGGGGAATGAACCTTTTGGAGCTGGATTTCCTGGGACTTGGCCCTGCTGCAGCGGATATCCTGAGTATCCATTGGTGCTGGACTTCAGGTGACGCACTTTTATACGGGATGTCGGACTTGGAGTGAAAGCGGCGCATGCCGCCCGTTGGCCCAGACCCGCCTCTTCTTGCCCTTAAGGCTTACTGTGGTGACTACCACAGATTAGGATTGTGTGTGTTGTTAAGAGGGTTTGGATGGGGACTGATGTGTTATTGGGTCCTGTTCTGGGGGGGAGGACTGGGGGAGTTGTATGGGGTGTTGTGTTTGGGGGTCAGTGCTGTTTGAGTGTGGGCGGGATGACTGGTACGCTTGAGGTGCTGAAAGATGATCATAATGGGGACTTCACCTGATTTGAAATGTCTAACATGGAACGTACGTGGCTTGCAGACTATGGCAAGGCGCCATAAGGTACATGCATACTTGGTGCGCCGTGGCGTCCAGATTGCCCTGCTTCAGGAGACCCATCTCACCAAGTCGGAATGCAATGCCTTGCAGAAAAGATGGCGTGGCCAAGTGTTTGGCACAGCATACTCTGCATTTGCTAGGGGGGTCTTGGTGTGGGTGCGGGCTGGAGTTCCCTTCCAGGCTACGAACCAGGTCATAGATCCGGAGGGACGATTTGTGGCGGTGGAGGGCAGGTTGTATGGTAGGGATGTGGTGCTTTGCAGTGTTTATGCCCCTAACTCGGAACAAGCCCGCTTCTTTGATAAATTGTCCGGTTCTCTGGCACATTTCCTGGCGGGACAGGTCCTATTAGGGGGCGACTTTAACTCGATTGCAGATCCACTGCTGGATAGGTCACACCCACCATTACATTCCTCCCCCGTCCATAGGCTGGCTGCACAGAGGAGGGCGTGGCAGAATCAATGGGGCCTCATAGACGTTTGGAGAGGTCAACACCCTACTGATAGGGACTACTCCCACTTTTCCGCACTCCACGAGTTGCATGTTCGGATCGACTCGATCCTCTGTAACACTACAATAGCAGCCCTGGTGTCGCATTCGGAGTACTTGACCAGGACCATATCTGATCACAACCCTCAGTTGGTGCACATTAAATGGCAACGTGTTCGAACCGTGATTCCCACTTGGAGGTTGTGGCCCGAAACTTTAGAAGACGGGGCTTTTAGTTCTGACCTCCGGGCGGGGATCGAGGGTTATTTTGCCGTCAATGATGGGACCGCCACCACCAGGGCTTTAGAATGGGACGCGTTCAAGGTGGCGGTCAGAGGACTGTGCATAGGAAAGTACTCCGGTGTACGGACGAGCCTTCTAGCTGACGTGGACAAGGCGGAGGGGGCACTGCGGGACCTAGAACGCCGGCGACCGGAACATCCGGCCCTGCACCCACAATTGTTGGAGGCGAGGGAACGAATGGCTGTGGAGACTGAACGTTTGAGGAGTTATGACTAGCGGTTATACCTGACGAAAGCTCATGTGGAGGGTGATAAGGTGGGAACGCTGCTGGCGAAATTGGCCAACCCGATTCCCAGGGGCTGCCCGATCCTGAGTATACGTGATGAGTCGGGTGGGATGGTCTACTCCCAAACGGCGGTTCTTTCCCGCTTTCACAATTACTACACGACTCTTTATAGTAGCCAGCTGGAGGTGGGGATCCCCGAGATAGAGGATTATCTTGCAGAGATCCAACTCCCGACACTGGATGAGGATAGTGCTAAGGATCTAGGTAGCGCAATAACGCTTCCTGAAATAAGGGGTGCGATCAAGCAGATGGCCCGGAATAAAACACCGGGTGTGGATGGCCTTCCAGTGGAATTTTATGCTCACTATGTTGATGTTCTGGCGCCTAGACTGCTGGTGGTGTATGCCGAGGGGCTCGAACTGGGATACTTACCTCAGTCGATGAGAGAGGCTCTGATAATTCCACTCTTAAAGCCGGGTAAGGAGGACGTCGAAGTGACCTCCTATAGGCCATTGTCCATGCTAATGGTGGACTATAAAATTCTGAGCCGCATTCTGGCTACTAGACTCTTGCCCCACATGACCACGCTGGTCCATCCCGATCAGGCTGGGTTTATCCCGACCAGAAATACATCGATCAACATCCGCCGCCTTGTGCGCGTATTGGATAGTTCATGGGACCCGGACCAGATGCCAGCAGTATTGTCTGTAGATATCGAGAAAGCTTTTGATAGCTTAGAGTGGAGCTATCTCGACAAAGTGCTGGAGAAATACGGTCTGGGTGAACACTTTGGACGCTGGACAAGAGTCCTTTACTCCTCGGCGTCTGCCAGGGTGCGGCTGGGCTCGGTGATCTCTTCTGACTATCCGGTAGGGAGAGGCACGAGGCAGGGATGTTCTCTTTCCCCGCTGTTGTTCGCACTGGCGATGGAACCCTTGGCGGCCCGGGCTAGAACAGGCAGGGCCTATGCCCGAGTGCTGAGCGGAGGGTCTCCACAGTACATCTCACTCTATGCGGATGACTTGCTGGTGTTCTTAGAGGACACGGCTATGGCCCTGGATGGGGCGACTGAGTTGTTGTCGCTTTTTGGGAGGCTATCCGGCCTTCGGGTGAACTGGAGCAAGACCTGCCTCTTTCCGTTGCGGGAGGACGCGCCCAGGCCGCTGCTGGCCCGGAACATTATCTGGGAACCTTCGTGCTTTACCTATCTGGGGGTCCGCATTTACCACGGCGTCCATAACCTGCTGGACGGGAATGTGGGGCATTGTATACGGGCCTTGAGAGGCTGTATGGCGTTCTGGATGACCCTTCCCCTTTCGATACAAGGCAGGGCGGCGCTGCTGAAGATGGTGGCCTTGCCCAGGCTGCTTTATTATTTCCGCATGCTGCCGCTGTGGATCCCACAGAGGGTCTTTAGGGAGTTACGCACCATGACAATAGACTTCCTGTGGGGACATGGCCGACGCCGTGTGGCTCTGACCACGCTCCAGAGGCCAAGAGCAGAGGGTGGCCTGGCGGTACCTAATTTTGAGCTCTACTATTTGGCAGCGCAGTTGCAGATCCTCACTCAGAACGTGGCGAGAGTTTTCAGAGGCCCTGCCCAGGCCGGAGGGGAGGGGGTGCAAAGACATGTACTATCTTATATAGTGAAGCAGCAGAGGCTCGAGTTGCGCGCTCTGACGCTGGAGGAACGTACCCTACGTTTGTGCTGGAGCAGGAGCCAGCGGCGAGTGGGGTAGCCCACCCATACGCTCCTGAAATCCCGTTGGGTATGTTGACGGCACTACCACATGGTGGGGACTGGTCCCCGCTCCTGGATTGGGAGGAGCTGGGTCTCCACGTGGTGGGCGACCTTTATGCCGATGGCGAATTGTTGCCTTTCCGGGTGGTGCAGGACCTCTTTGGTGTCCCGGATGGTGGTTTTCTCCTTCATGCGGCTGTGACGACGGCGATCCGTAAACACTGGCAGATGGGACAAGTGGAGCCTGGCACGACTACAGCCTGCCAATATGTGGTGATGGCAGCGGGCACTTATAAGGCGATCACTTGTCTCCACTCCCGGATGTTGGCCGAGGGCTTGGAACCTCTTACGGTCTTAACGTTGAAATGGGAGGACAGCCTTGGTAAGCCGATACCAGACGCGGTGTGGGGCCACATCCTACGGAGGACGTGGAAGGGGAGCAGAAATGCCCGGTTTCAGCTGGTACACTTTTTTTGTAGTGCATAGAGCCTACCTTACCCCGGGGAAGATTAGGAGACACTTCCAGGTCCTTGACGCTGTATGCCCTAGATGCATGGCGCCTGCAGTGGAGTTCGATCATATGTTGTGGAGCTGCCCGCAGTTGGGAACTTATTGGTCCGAGGTGGGGGAGCTGCTACAGGCAATCACTGAGCGCCGACTGGAATTTGATATGGCCACCTGTTTACAGCTTTGGTTTCCCCACACGGCTAAAACAAAGATCACTAGTAAATTTATTGACTTGGGGCTCATATTGGCACAGAGGGAAATCACCTGGCACTGGAAGTCGAGGGAGGGCCCATCCAGTAGGAGGTGGACGAACAAATTACTGAAATGGGCCCAGGGAGAGAGTACAGTCAGGTTTCAGCAGGCCACTAGGACATCCAATGAGAAGAGCATGTAGATGGCGAGGGCATGGGAAGGGCTGGTGCAAGCGCTGAAAGATCATTTGCTAGAGGATGAGAATGACAATGAGTAACCACATGAGGGTTCCATGAGACACAACTAGATATACTGATGACCGGATCTCTTTGGATCATAAATGCATATATTGAAATAAAGCCCACACCAGCAGCGACACTGACGGGGGGTGGAGGGCGGGAAACTGGGTTGTTTTTTTTGTGGCAGTACAAAGCAGATAATGGTTCAAGTGACTGCCTGAGGACGGAGCTTTTCCAGGCTTTCTTTCTCCTGATTTTTGTTTCTTCTAGACATCGTGTGGCTACCGCCGCCCGACCTCCGGGTTGTGGGCTGAACGGCTGTGTTATGTTCTCTACGTCCTCTGATGATGGTCACCACCGAATGTCGTGTTATTGAAATGTAAGCTTGTATTCCCCACGAATCTGCAATAAAAATATATAAAAAAAAAAAACAATGCTCTTGTTGGCTGTATTCCTTCTTCAGCCACATTCCTGTATTCCTTCTTCAGCCATTTCTCTTGCTCCTGCTGGGCTGCATCTCACGTTTCTACTAGCGCCAGGGTACCCGTAGGGTGTTTGTTGCGCTTTATAAATGCCTTATACTATACTACTATACTACTTAGTCCCACTCATCAGCGTATCACATGTGTACAAAAACATGGCATGAAGGCTGTCATCGGTGTTCCAAAAAAGACAACATGGTATCATTTGGGGTCAAATATAAAATTTTGGGTGTCATTTGGGGTCAAATATGAACCACCCTGATGCACAGATGCACCCTCTGACTCAAGTCCCACAACATGAGCAACATGGACATAAGGGGGATGACGTCAGGGGTTGTTTGTGCACGTTGATGCGTCAGAGTGTGACCTGCTCCTTTAGGGATGTGGTCCACACTCGGACACCTCAGTGTCGTGACGTGCACCATGTCATGATAATTGGACTGCAGCCATGTTAATCGTCATGCAGTGTCACTTGCATTGTTAGTGTGGCTCATAAACCCCCTGCTTTGCTGGGTTTAGCACATGTGAATGGGTTTGTTGTGAGATTAGTGATGAGTGGGGAGGGCACCCTCTGGGCACATTGTCGACTGGGGCCTACTTGCTGTTTCTATGTGTGCTGCAGTATGCCAAGGAGATCAGGGACATGATCCAGAGTCATTGTGGGTGTGCACTGTGCTACACTTAATTGTGCATGTGTGCCATTGTGCCCTTCTCCCCTGTCCCCCCAGTCCCTGGTCGTTATTCCCCCTGTTGCTGTTGCGTCAGGCCATGTTGAGCAGTGTCCGGTCCCCCAACTCCTGCCACCGTCTCCCCACTGATGACTGTGGACACCATTTTCTCCATCTCATCCAGTTCCTGCTGTGGCGCTGGACTACCACCTCCAGTTTGCATTGCTGCTTTCCGATTGTTAGCAGGTTTCGGCTTGGTTTTGCGCTTCACATCATTCCAGCAGTTCTTGGAACTTCACTCTGACTGCATTCGCCTTGGCCAAGATGGACTACCATATTGCATTTTTAGTTGCCCATGACACAGTGGAGGTGATGAACAGTTGTTGGTGCTGTTCTATCACCAAGAAAAAACAAAGGTGATGACGGACGTAGCGTTGACAATACAAACACTCACCCCCAGTCAACTGATCTGGGTTTAATCCATCACCGTTCTTTAGCTCACTCCGCCACCCCAGTTCAGACATGGCCATATGTAAATCAGTCTGACCCTGTCCCTCATGGGAACAGTCCAGCCCGAACTGCCAAGCCATGTCTTCCTTGGACCGGAATCAAGCTTCCCAGGACTGGTTTCTGGCATTACAGCCGTCTTCAGCCGGGCTTGCTTGACTCCAGTGGCAAAGTGAGCAAGGGACTCACGTCTGAGCATACCCTGCCAACTTAGAGCAAACAAAGAAAAACCAAAGGTGATGATGGACGGAGCGTTGACAATACAAACACTCACACCCAGTCAACTGATCTGGGTTTAATCCATCACCGTTCTTTAGCTCACTCCGCCACCCCAGTTCAGACATGGCCATATGCAAATTAGTCTGACCCTGTGCCTCATGGGAACAGTCCAGCCCGAACTGCCAAGCCATGTCTTCCTTGGACCGGAATCAAGCTTCCCAGGACCGGTTTCTGACATTACAGCCGTCTTCAGCCGGGCTTGCTTGACTCCAGTGGCAAAGTGAGCAAGGGACTCACGTCTGAGCATACCCTGCCAACTTAGGGCGAACAAAGAAAAACCAAAAGTGATGATGGACGGAGCGTTGACAATACAAACACTCATCCCCAGTCAACTGATCTGGGTTTAATCCATCACCGTTCTTTAGCTTACTCCGCCACCCCAGTTCAGACATGGCCATATGCAAATCAGTCTGACCCTGTGCCTCATGGGAACAGTCCAGCCGGAACTGCCAAGCCATGTCTTCCTTGGACCAGAATCAAGCTTCCCAGGACCGGTTTCTGGCATTACAGCTGTCTTCAGCCGGGCTTGCTTGACTCCAGTGGCAAAGTGAGCAAGGGACTCATGTCTGAAAATACCCTGCCAACTTAGGGCGAACAAAGAAAAACTAAAGGTGATGATGGACGGAGCGTTGACAATACAAACACTCACCCTCAGATGTTCTATCACCTCCGTAATCAGGATATTGTTTTCGTGCGGACTGAATTGCGGGTTCCTCTTCTTCTTCTCCTTGCCCTTCTCCTTCCCCGAGGTCTCTGGCAGGTCCTCCGCGGGGTTTGTGGGGTTCTGGTTGACCTTTGTAGTTGCTCCAGCTTCCTCCATGGTGCTTCTCAGTTGTTGGAGTTTTGTGTTTTTTGGAGAAAAAAAAATGGTTTTCTTTTTTTGCAGCTTTTATGGTGAATTTTCCTGCCTGACGTTGGAATAGCAAGCCTGGCGCTGCTTATCGCTGATATTTCTTTTGCTGTTTGGCCCATCGCCACTTTTTTCACATTCGGGTTTCCTTTTTATCGGTGTCCCGGTAATTTTAACGCGGACATTTGACGCGTTCTTGGGAAACTATCACCTGTTGCCGGTGTGTTGGGAATACGCTGTTAACACGGCGTTAGTTTCCCGCGATAGACGGCGTTATGTAAAATTGCGTTCATATAGGTTGGCGATAATTATTGCCTGTTCTTGAGAATATCCCCCCATAATGTTTTATAAGAGCTTCTTGTACCGCTCTTCCTCCGTGACAGGTACACATGAAAGGTAGACCACATATATGTTCCCTCCACCGGGAATGCTCTATGCAATGAAAACACATGTATATATATATATATATCAATGCTCCAACTGCCAGTCCCACCAGGTGAGCAGCACTTAGACACGCACTAAGGTGGCAAGCCTTTAATTCAGGGTACAGGTCGGTTCAGTTTGTAGTTTCAATCAAACAGCCAGAACGCGATCTTTGCCTGACGCGTTTCGAAAGTCTATCTTTCTTCCTCAGAGGCAATCGCTGTAAAGGATGCGTGCTCCGGTCTCCATTCTTAAATGCCAAAATCACGCCCCCAGATGGGCCGGTCCAATGACCCTCGGCATTGTGGATAATGGAGTCCCGGTAATTACAACCGTGGATGGTGCACTAATTTCTGTTACATTTCGAGCCCTTGGATGGGCCACCACAAACTGCGCCTGCCTTCAATCCCAAGTTTGTGTTCCCTTTGCGCGGCTCAACGAATGCTGCGCCGCATGGCCCCCTCTCTTCGCGGGGTAGTGCAAGCTCGACGGCTGGGTCGCCGCCTAATATCAATGCTCCAACTGCCAGTCCCACCAGGTGAGCAGCACTTAGACACGCACTAAGGTGGCAAGCCTTTAATTCAGGGTACAGGTCGGTTCAGTTTGTAGTTTCAATCAAACAGCCAGAACGCGATCTTCGCCTGACGCGTTTCGAAAGTCTATCTTTCTTCCTCAGAGGCAATCGCTGTAAAGGATGCGTGCTCCGGTCTCCATTCTTAAATGGCAAAATCACGCCCCCAGATGGGCCGGTCCAATGACCCTCGGCATTGTGGATAATGGAGTCCCGGTAATTACAACCGTGGATGGTGCACTAATTTCTGTTAAATTTCAAGCCCTTGGATGGGCCACCACAAACTGCGCCTGCCTTCAATCCCAAGTTTGTGTTCCCTTTGCGCGGCTCGACGAATGCTCCGCCGCATGGCCCCCTCTCTTCGCAGGGTAGTGCAAGCTCGACGGCTGCGTGTCTAAGTGCTGCTCACCTGGTGGGACTGGCAGTTGGAGCATTGATATTAGGCGGCGACCCAGCCGTCGAGCTTGCACTACCCCGCGAAGAGAGGGGGCCATGCGGCGGAGCATTCGTCGAGCCGCGCAAAGGGAACACAAACTTGGGATTGAAGGCAGGCGCAGTTTGTGGTGGCCCATCCAAGGGCTTGAAATGTAACAGAAATTAGTGCACCATCCACGGTTGTAATTACCGGGACTCCATTATCCACAATGCCGAGGGTCATTGGACCGGCCCATCTGGGGGCGTGATTTTGGCATTTAAGAATGGAGACCGGAGCACGCATCCTTTACAGCGATTGCCTCTGAGGAAGAAAGATAGACTTTCGAAACGCGTCAGGCGAAGATCGCGTTCTGGCTGTTTGATTGAAACTACAAACTGAACCGACCTGTACCCTGAATTAAAGGCTTGCCACCTTAGTGCGTGTCTAAGTGCTGCTCACCTGGTGGGACTGGCAGTTGGAGCATTGATATTAGGCGGCGGCCCAGCCGTCGAGCTTGCACTACCCCGCGAAGAGAGGGGGCCATGCGGCAGAGCATTCGTCGAGCCGCGCAAAGGGAACACAAACTTGGGATTGAAGGCAGGCGCAGTTTGTGGTGGCCCATCCAAGGGCTTGAAATGTAACAGAAATTAGTGCACCATCCACGGTTGTAATTACCGGGACTCCATTATCCACAATGCCGAGGGTCATTGGACCGGCCCATCTGGGGGCGTGATTTTGGCATTTAAGAATGGAGACCGGAGCACGCATCCTTTACAGCGATTGCCTCTGAGGAAGAAAGATAGACTTTCGAAACGCGTCAGGCGAAGATCGCGTTCTGGCTGTTTGATTGAAACTACAAACTGAACTGACCTGTACCCTGAATTAAAGGCTTGCCACCTTAGTGCGTGTCTAAGTGCTGCTCACCTTGTGGGACTGGCAGTTGGAGAATTGATATTAGGCGGCGACCCAGCCGTCGAGCTTGCACTACCCCGCGAAGAGAGGGGGCCATGCGGCGGAGCATTCGTCGAGCCGCGCAAAGGGAACACAAACTTGGGATTGAAGGCAGGCGCAGTTTGTGGTGGCCCATCCAAGGGCTTGAAATGTAACAGAAATTAGTGCACCATCCACGGTTGTAATTACCGGGACTCCATTATCCACAATGCCGAGGGTCATTGGACCGGCCCATCTGGGGGCGTGATTTTGGCATTTAAGAATGGAGACCGGAGCACGCATCCTTTACAACGATTGCCTCTGAGGAAGAAAGATAGACTTTCGAAACGCGTCAGGCGAAGATCGCGTTCTGGCTGTTTGATTGAAACTACAAACTGAACCGACCTGTACCCTGAATTAAAGGCTTGCCACCTTAGTGCGTGTCTAAGTGCTGCTCACCTGGTGGGACTGGCAGTTGGAGCATTGATATTAGGCGGCGACCCAGCCGTCGAGCTTGCACTACCCCGCGAAGAGAGGGGGCCATGCGGCGGAGCATTCGTTGAGCCGCGCAAAGGGAACACAAACTTGGGATTGAAGGCAGGCGCAGTTTGTGGTGGCCCATCCAAGGGCTTGAAATGTAACAGAAATTAGTGCACCATCCACGGTTGTAATTACCGGGACTCCATTATCCACAATGCCGAGGGTCATTGGACCGGCCCATCTGGGGGCGTGATTTTGGCATTTAAGAATGGAGACCGGAGCACGCATCCTTTAAAGCGATTGACTCTGAGGAAGAAAGATAGACTTTTGAAACGCGTCAGGCGAAGATCTCGTTCTGGCTGTTTGATTGAAACTACAAACTGAACCGACCTGTACCCTGAATTAAAGGCTTGCCACCTTAGTGCGTGTCTAAGTGCTGCTCACCTGGTGGGACTGGCAGTTGGAGCATTGATATTAGGCGGCGACCCAGCCGTCGAGCTTGCACTACCCCGCGAAGAGAGGGGGCCATGCGGCGGAGCATTCGTCGAGTCGCGCAAAGGGAACACAAACTTGGGATTGAAGGCAGGCGCAGTTTGTGGTGGCCCATCCAAGGGCTTGAAATGTAACAGAAATTAGTGCACCATCCACGGTTGTAATTACCGGGACTCCATTATCCACAATGCCGAGGGTCATTGGACCGGCCCATCTGGGGGCGTGATTTTGGCATTTAAGAATGGAGACCGGAGCACGCATCCTTTACAGCGATTGCCTCTGAGGAAGAAAGATAGACTTTCGAAACGCGTCAGGCGAAGATCGCGTTCTGGCTGTTTGATTGAAACTACAAACTGAACCGACCTGTACCCTGAATTAAAGGCTTGCCACCTTAGTGCGTGTCTAAGTGCTGCTCACCTGGTGGGACTGGCAGTTGGAGCATTGATATTAGGCGGCGACCCAGCCGTCGAGCTTGCACTACCCCGCGAAGAGAGGGGGCCATGCGGCGGAGCATTCGTCGAGCCGCGCAAAGGGAACACAAACTTGGGATTGAAGGCAGGCGCAGTTTGTGGTGGCCCATCCAAGGGCTTGAAATGTAACAGAAATTAGTGCACCATCCACGGTTGTAATTACCGGGACTCCATTATCCACAATGCCGAGGGTCATTGGACCGGCCCATCTGGGGGCGTGATTTTGGCATTTAAGAATGGAGACCGGAGCACGCATCCTTTACAGCGATTGCCTCTGAGGAAGAAAGATAGACTTTCGAAACGCGTCAGGCGAAGATCGCGTTCTGGCTGTTTGATTGAAACTACAAACTGAACCGACCTGTACCCTGAATTAAAGGCTTGCCACCTTAGTGCGTGTCTAAGTGCTGCTCACCTGGTGGGACTGGCAGTTGGAGCATTGATATTAGGCGGCGACCCAGCCGTCGAGCTTGCACTACCCCGCGAAGAGAGGGGGCCATGCGGCGGAGCATTCGTCGAGCCGCGCAAAGGGAACACAAACTTGGGATTGAAGGCAGGCGCAGTTTGTGGTGGCCCATCCAAGGGCTTGAAATGTAACAGAAATTAGTGCACCATCCACGGTTGTAATTACCGGGACTCCATTATCCACAATGCCGAGGGTCATTGGACCGGCCCATCTGGGGGCGTGATTTTGGCATTTAAGAATGGAGACCGGAGCACGCATCCTTTACAGCGATTGCCTCTGAGGAAGAAAGATAGACTTTCGAAACGCGTCAGGCGAAGATCGCGTTCTGGCTGTTTGATTGAAACTACAAACTGAACCGACCTGTACCCTGAATTAAAGGCTTGCCACCTTAGTGCGTGTCTAAGTGCTGCTCACCTGGTGGGACTGGCAGTTGGAGCATTGATATATATATATATATATATATATATATTTTCCACCAGCCTGATAAATTTTACAGTAATGTTTTCAGATCCCCATCAGTTTAAATGTTAAGGGATTTTAAGGCATTTTCTTAGTACAAATCATCTTTCCAGTGGAAATATTTTGAATGTCTGAATACCCGGACCGAAATCTAAATTCTTTCTTACCAACTGTGTCAGTACTGAAACCAAACCCACGCATCTTGTGTGAACTGTCAAGATTGATTACTTGTACTATTACTACAACTACTACTATTAGGATGTATACTACTACCATCACTACGTGCAATATTTCTAAATGATCTCTAGAGTTTACGGGTAATCTCTAGGCACTGATATCCCTGTCACTCTTCATCAGATTACGGTACAAAGCTCTTCTATTCATTTCAAATTGCTGGTGAAAGCGTTCACCACTGATATTCGTTGTCTTCACACATGCCTAAAAACGTAATGTATGGTTATTTGGTTGCTAACAGTAGACCAGGGTTTGGCCAGAAATGAGATGTCTTACATATGCCACATTTTGCCTTGAAAACTTGCACCTCAAAGCCTTTAAAGGAATTCTACTATCGAGTATTTATCACAGTCTCATTATGTTCTCAGTTGGCTTCAACACGGGTCATCATATAGCCAGATTTCTACTCCAAGCCTGTCAGTAAATATTGGGTGCCTGAAATTTTGGAAATTCAATGCAGCTGAACAAAATCCAAAGGACATTGTTAAGAATTGAAATGCTCTTCCTGGTGTGATAGAAGCACACATAATTGTGAATGCCATATCCAAATCCTAAACATAACTTTATGGTTATGTTCAAGCTGTATAAGTAAGTCTATGCATGATCTTACCATCCCTCATGTTATTTGGTGCATGACAACAGTAGAAGGCCATAGAGAGGTTTCTGTTTGGCAAACAATGTTCTCATAACAACATTTCCAAACTATTGACAATATTCTATCCTTCTGTTAGTGTTTCATTTCTCAATTTGTATTTAATAATATCCCCCCTTCTTTTGTATTGGATACAAATAGCCTTGTAACTCCCCTAACTCCTCTCTAAGCACGTCCTTGTACTCAACCAGTACACTGTGCATTCACTCCTCATTTACAGACAACGCACTCTGTACAATGCAGGCTTTTGGCTAGATTCGTGCTATACTAATACCACATACATACATATAAACACACATACGCAAACACATACATAAACACACAAAGCTCATCACATGGATACCATTTCATTCTGTTTTCTATTTCTGGCTTAATATTTAAACATGATTGCCACATGATTGCCACATATATCTTTCTTTCACTAAAGCGTGTAACGACCTGCCCTACTCATAGGAGCCTCCTCCTAATTCTTTGAATTCTGCAAGAAAATAAAGACTTGGCTTTTCGAGTAGTCCCATTATTCCATAGGTTTGGCTAGACTTGTACCTGCTCAGCGCCAGGATATCCTCACGGGTAATAGTGCTCGCTTGAAATCTACATAACATCACATAGCCTACTACTGTTGAGTTTCTTTGTACTCTCTTTATGTTGTTCTGATTGGTTTGTTTTATTACCTATATTTCAAATTTTTACACTTACTGCAGACTGCTCTAATCTTTTGATCACAGCCAAAGATTTTTCGACTGAAGATTTCTGTGACAGAGCAATCTTTTCTGGGAATTAACCCCCTTCATTAAATCCTCAATGAAGCATCGGAGGGTGTTAAAAATCATTCTGCAGGAATATATTGATGATAACTAAATATATCTATAACTATTTTCACTGAAAAAAACAAAGGTTAAAGTGACATTATAGTTAGGTGTGATGATAAGATCAGAATTTGCTTTTAAAAAAACCTTAGAAATTTACTAAAAACACAAATGTTAAAGTGACATTTATGTGTAAATTTCAGTGCCAGTGTAACGTTTTGAAGTAAAAAAAAAACAACACAGAAATTTGCCAGTTAAACCTGGCCCGCTGTGCACTGCTTATGACCTCAAATATTACAGCAATGCCTTGCGTCCAACCCTCTGCAGGGACCCTATCCTCCTGGGCCAAATACAGTTAAGCAGGGGAGGGGATGTGCAGTCCCCCACCCATACCTTATCAGGCCCCAAGGACCCCATCCTCCAGGGCCTAAGCCATTTAAAAAGGGGACTTCTTGGTCCTAGGGATCACATTCCCTGGAGCCATATGTAATAAATTAGGGAGGGGGTATGGGGCCCCACTTCCGAGCCGTAATAGGTCCTGGGACCCCAACCCCTGGAATCGAAATGTAAATAAAAGGGAAGGAGGGAAACACGGCCCCCCTCTACGAGCCCGGGGCCGTAACTTTTTTAAAAGGGAAAGGGGGCACACCCTTTCCAAAGACTTTTATGTCCCAGTTTCACGTATCAGTAATAGGTGGGTGCCCTGGTCCCTACCTGGGTCACCCACTTACCAACACATTGGGGGGAACGGGTGTTAGCCCCAGGACCCACGTGGCCCCAATCGGCACCTTGCATGGTGTGGGAGCAGGCATTGCTCCCACTTTGAGAGAGTAGCTATTTATGCTGCTCCCTCTGGGTGGGAGCAATATGGGTTCTGTTTCCCTGCCCACAGGTCAAAGGTAGCAACATTTTTAAAAGCTGGGAGCAGACTAAGGGACATATTTGCAAAGAATTGGCGTAGGGCAGCGCCTTAAGTAATTTTGCTGCACTGCCCTACGCCAATACGAAAGGGCAGGAATGCACCGTATTTATAATTCCTGTCCTTTCAGCCAGCGCAGGTGCACAATTAGCAGCTGTGCGCCAACACCATGGTTCAAGGTTGTCTGTGTTGTGGACATAATAGTTTTTGTGCAGGAAGGGGCACCTTCCTTCACAAAAACAATAATTGGAGGTGTTTCATCTTTTTATGTGTGCTGCAGAATGCAACACACATGGAAAGAGGAAAAAAACGAGGAGAAATAATGTCATTTCTCCTCGTTACGTGACCCCTGTGGAGGTGCATGGTTTTTACGTATTACCAGATTTATGCCATGTTGTGAATCTGGGAATGTGTCAAATCAGCAACGACCATGGCACGCCTCCCCTTAAGCAGAGTGCGGCAACACAGTAACTTCCACTGTATTGCCTCATTCAAAAAATAACGTTCCGGCAGCGTAGAGGGCTTGTAAATAAACCCCTTAGTGTTTTCTCTCATTTGGCGGGAGATTTGAAAATGCTCCTGCCAGACGAGAGCAAACACGTTTCCCTGCACGTGGTAGAGTGAGCAGGGAAACTACTGGGGTCCCTGGGGCCATTAGAGACTGTGCAGCCCCCCTCCCTTTTGCTTTAAGTCACGGCCCTGGGGTTAGGATTCCAAAGGCCCTGGGAGTTGGGTCCCCACGGACTTTTTAAAGACTCTGGGAGGGGACCGTGCGGCCCTATCTCTCTAATAAATACACACCACTTTCAAAATACTATGGGGCATATTATCGAGCCCAATTACACCACTTTAGCAGTCGTTTTCGGACGAAAAGCAGCGATTTTTTCCCCCGCTTAACACGTGTTTCCTTGAGTTAGCAGCCCTTTTCTCTCCACTTTGCATGTCAGCTATTATTATCGCTAATGACATGCAAAGTGGGCGTACCTTAGCAAAACTAAATGGAAAACACTCGCTAACTCTGCATCGCCATATTAACAAGGCTGCCCCTGACCCGCGATGCAAGAGGAAAAGGCGCGCTAAGCCCCCTTTATCGCAGGATTTAACTCCTGCGAAAATTCTGACTTAGCCATCTCTTCCATGGGAGGTGGATTGATGGGCTAAGTCCACCATGGCCTATCAGCAAGGATTTCCTTATTGCTGATGTCATATCGCTGGATTTCCTGCGATAATCCTGCATTTCGCCGATATTGCTTTATTTTATATCGCCAATGCGCAAAGCGCTGTTAATACAGCGCTATCATGGCGATAAAATCCAGCGATAAGAAAAAACGTGCTAAGCGAGTTTAGCGATAATATCGCTGCATGTTGTTAATATGCCCCTATAAGTCATTCACAGAACCTGGTCACCTCACTCGCCACTCTACAGTAACTATAACTCATCCCTCTACCATGCAGTGTGTTCTCACAAATCATGCTATGATTTCACATGCTATAAGTTATGTAATGTGCAAGGATATAACCAATGCATGGTAGAGTAGTGAGTTCTAGTTAATGTAGTGTGGCAAGTGAGGTCACAAGACTGTGTACGGAGGTACACGACTTATAGTAATTTGAAGGTTGTGTGTAATTTATAAATTTAAGTTATAGCTATAACTTTAAAATTTCTGATTGTGTAGTTTAAGTTGGGTTTGTATAGAAAGAAGAAACGACGTTTTCCTAACTATGACTTATCCTTAACCTTTGTTTTTTCATTCAATTTCAATATCTTTTATTTCAAAGAATTTATTTTTTCAAATCGTGCAGAGTACTGTCACTGAATAGAGTTTCATTAAGTAGAGTGTGGTACAGTGAGTAGAGGAGAGTATTGTAGAGTGTGCTGTTGTATAGTATAATGTCATAGAGTGGAGTGGAGTAGAGTGGAACATGGTATGGTGGAGTGGAGTGGAGCACAGTTGAATAGTGGACAATGTACTGGTGTCGAGAAGAGTGGCGTAGAGGGGAATGACATATAGTGGAGTAGTGTACACTGGAGTGGTGAGAGAGAAATAACGTTGAGTTTAGTGGCGTTCAGTCTAGTAGCATATAGTAGAGTAGCGTATAGTAGAGTGGCATAGACTTTAGTATCGTACAGTGGAATAGCATAGACAGGCGTAGCGTAGAGTGGAGTGGCATATAGTGGAGTGGCATATAGTATAGTGGCATACAAAGTAGTGTATGGTGAAATAGCGTACACTGAATTGTCGTGGAGTGGCGTATAGTGCAGTGGCTTACAGTGGAGTGGTGTACAGTGGAGTAGCGTAGAGTGGAATAGCATATAGTGACGCATAGTGAAGTGGCATAGAGTAGAATAGCATGTAGTTTTGTAATGGAGTTGCATACAGTGGAGTACAGTGAATGGGTTTACAGCGGAGTTGTGTGCAGGATGATAGCACAGAGTACAGTGGTGTGGAGTGGTGTAGAGTGGAGCACAGGGAAGTGGCATTCAGCGGATTAGCGTAGATTGGAGTGGCGTAGAGTGGAGTGTGTTAATTGAAAGCATGAAAGTATGTGAATGGATATAGATGTACGGTTTCACCCTGCTTTCCTGACGAGTTCGAAGAAGCACTGTGAGCTGGTTGTGTCGATCTGAAAGCTGTTGGAACACAGTACCCGGCTTCTGAAAATATTCATTACCACCCAAATGACGCATCGACAACTGGAGATAATATCTGAGGCACTAAAAGGAATCCCTTTGTTTGCGCCCGCAATTAGAGACAAATGCTTTAAAGAATTAAGTTTTAACGTCAGACAATTGGATGTCCTGCTCAAGACAAACAAGACCTTTGTTTCAACAAACATTCTGTGCCCAAAGAAGTCACTCAGCCCTGTTCCTGAGGAGAACCCTCAAAGAAAAGTAACATTCTAAACCTGCTGACCGCTACTCAGGGGGGATCTTGGATTCACTCATCGTACCACCTTTCTCGTTATTCTAAAAACTAAACGTCAAGAACTTGTGGGACGTTTTTGTTACATGCTAAGCCCTGGAGAAGTCCTAAGAGGGACGAAACGCGTCAGCTGTCAAATATGTGCTGTGATTTTAAGGAATTTCCATTGAATAAAAGAATAAAAATAACTTCTGTTTCCAGCAAAGATGCCTAACAAGGTGTTTCATTTGGGAAATACCACCTTACTCTCATGTGTGATGGACTATGGACACTAATATCCATTTATAAAGTATTAATTTAATTAGTTGAGTGCAGAGCCATTTGTGAGGGGAAGTTGTCTTCGCCGTTATTGGGGGTGTATAAAGGTCACGTCCCCGGCTCATTGCACCGCATTGAATTTATCTATCTAGCCACAACACGGTAAACGACTTGTGCAGGGTTTTGTTGCCCTAACCTTTCTCTGTATTGCGGGTTATAGATGTAATATGGCAGAAGTATCCATTATGAAGTGTAAATGGTAATTTACAGTAGTGTGTATGAATAGTGTAAGTAGTATTAAAGATATACATTTAAAAAAAGTAGTTATATATTGTGCGGCGATATACTGTGGTACGTTTGCGGTAAACCGTGGTACATGCGGATGAGATGATTGGCTAATGGCTATGTTTACCAATGGTAATGTCCGCCATGTAGTTTTCATCATAGTTTTGCTTCATTCTGTGGTCTGCCTTTCACTGCGTTCTGGGTTAGAGTCTTAGATATAGGTAAGTATTAGGTTTTATTGTTGTTCACTACCTAGTACCACTTTATTTAAGTGATAATAAGTAAATAATTATATTTATAATTTTTAATATATTTTTATAACAGTCTATGGAGAACATCTCATCTTTTAAGTAGCGTGGTCATATTTAGGTATCACCACGCTACACAGTAGTCTTTTAGGTGCATTTTTAAATAAGTTAAACATAGAAAATACAGTTAATACACTATATTTGTGAATTATAATGTATTACAGTGTATATTTCGTTTTTTTACATATTTTGTTTTTGTTTTTTGGTACTGCAGTATTCTTGAGGTAGTACTCTGTATATTTTTAAAAAAAATATAGAAACTTTTAAATATTTTTCCATACCTATTACCATTTTACTGAAGTAGTAATAGGGAGGGAAAACATACCAAATCTACTACATACCCAGATCTGAATGCATAACGCAGAACACAGCCAAACTATACCTAAAAACATCATGGCTGCATTTAACTTTTGTAAAGGCAGTCATTAGTCACTCACTTAAGGACGATACTTCCGCAAAATATGCCAACAGATACCATTACCTTAAAATGCCTTATAAATTGAAAAAATACTTACCCTAGCACCCAAATGGATCATCTGTGTATCACAATGTCTAATCCTGTCAAATTTCATGTTAATCTGTTCAGTTGTTTTGGCATTACGTTCAATACAAAAAGTCTCTGTAAAATGCACGGGGGTCAAAACCTATTTTGGGACTCCCCTTTTTTCTTTGTCTCCCCTCCTTCAGCAATCACCAGGAAACTTTGCATCATCCGCCAATGTAGAAGGAAATATAGGTTTGTAAAGTTTCATGGAGATTTGTCAAACGGGTGCAAAGTTATTAAGGGGCAAATTTCCAAGGGATCCCTATCTCTGGTAACCCAAACTATAACTACAGAGGGCCTCCACGCTCGGGGTGATGGCCTGCAGTTGTGGTGGGGGGCCCACACTTGTGGAAGGACTTCTGCAATGAGAAACTTTAATGCTGAGGTCCTGCTATAAGTGGGGGCACCCCGTCACCACTGTGGGACCTCCGCCACGAGTACGGAGTCCCATCATGAATCCGGCCCACAGTGGCTACCACCACTCTGTAATATATAGATTAGTTATAGTTATAGTTAGGACCTAGTTTCCATAGAAAAGTGTTTTTTGATTTGCCAATATCTGTGGCGCAGTTAGACGAATCTTCGCAAAATTTTCCAAACTAATGGAGCGCTCCAGTCAGCTCCTGTCTTTAAAGTTTCGGGGTGATCCGCCAAGCGACCCCCTCCCTTTTAATTAATTAATATAATTTTTTTTTAATGGAAGGCTGGCCCTGGGGGATGGGGTCCCCCACAGCCATAATGGGCCTTAGGAGGGGGGCCATGTGGCCCCCTCCTAAAAAAAAAACAGGCTGTCCAGGCCCCGGGGGATGGGGTCCCTGGTGCAGAAGTGACCAAGGAAAGGGGGGGCCACGTGGCCCTCTCCCATACTATTTTATAAAAAAATAAATACGAGGCAATGCCCCGTGGGATGGGGTCCCTGGGTCCATTATAGGCCTTAGGAGGGGGGCCACGCGGCTTCCCTCCAAAATCAAAAAATAAAAAATGCTGGCCAGGCCCCGGGGGATGGGGTTCACAGGGCCAATAGCAAATATTCTAAAAAAAAGAAAAGCCGGCATCTTGCCGGTGGCCCTGCTCCCTCTCTGCACTACTCTGCAATTGTGCTCTCTGCTGCATTCTAAGTTGGGGAATTAAGTCCCCTTGAATACTGAGGGTTCCTGGGGGCCAACTAGCCCACCAGGTAACTCCAGTAAGCGCCACGCAGCTGGATTACGGAGAGGTGGTCTGATGCCACGCCCCTTTTTACACCACTCTGCAAACGCACCTCTTAGTGCACTGCTGGTGGGAGGATGAGGTCTTGTTGTATCATGAGGACCTCAGGACACAAGTGGACTTCATCCCGCAAGCAGCAGTGCACAAGGCATCGCATTTGCAGAGTGGTGTAAAAAGGGGTCATGGCCTCGGACCACTCTCAGCAATCCAGCTGTGTGGGGCTCACTGGAGGTACCTGGTGGGATAGTTGGCCCCCAGAGACCCTCAGGAGACAAGGGGACTTCATTCCCAAACAAAGAGCGTGCCAGGAGGCGCATTTGCAGAGTGGTGGAGAAAGGGGGCGTGGCCTGTGTCTCCCTCTCAGCAATCCCACTGTGTGGGGCTTACTGCTGGAGGTAAGAGGTAGGCTACTTGGCCTCAAAGGACCCCCAGCAGTGATGGTGACTTCAATGCTTATCCAAGAGCATGCCAGGGAGCGTGTTTGCAGAATGGTGGGTAAAGGGGCTGTGGCCTGCTATGAGAAATTAGCAATCCTGCTGTGTGGGACTTACTGGAGGTAATAGGAGGGGTAGTTGGCACCCAAGTTACCTCCAGTAAGTCCCACACAGTGAGATTGCTAAGACATCTTCGGAGGCCACGCCCCCTTTCTCCACCACTCTTCAAATACACCTCCTGGCAGACTACGGGATGGGGATGAAGTCCACTTTATTCCTGATGGACTTTGGGGGCCAATTAGCCCTCCTGGTACCTCCTGTAAGTCCTCTGCAGCAGAATTCCTGAGCGCTGGTAGGAGGCCCAGCATACTTTCTCCACCACTCAGCAAACGTGACTACTAGTTAAAGAAAAATTTGCAATGTAATAGGTTTCGCATTTGTGAGAGTTAGAGCTATTGGCATTGTAAATGTAAACGTTTTTTACTAATGTTTTTTGGTGTAGAGTGGATGTACGCTGTGTGAAGTGGAATTATGTGGTATGTCGTGCAGTGAAATTATGTGAATAGAATGTTTGTGGTATTTAGTGTATGGGAATTATGTGGAGTGAGATTATGTGTTTTCGAGAATAATTATGTGGTATTGTAGTCTGTGTTGTGGAGTGGTAACCTCAGGTTTAGTCTTCCTAGTTTCCATAGAAGCTAAATTATAAACTCAATGAGACACATAAAAAGAAGAAACCACTGAGGAGCACTTCTGGACCAAGTCGGAGGTATGAGCAGGGCAACTGGAATTATGTGACTGTTCGGGTGCACCAATTTTCACCTAATTAAACATTTTCCGCATTTGCCAAGTATTCCATCATCTGCTGCCTAATCTGCAGATTTGAACAAAAAAGCCTTGTTTCTAGATCAAACAGCTCAAATGTTCCCAAAAATGCAGTGTCCCGTGTTACAGCGTGGTGGAGGGCCTTTGCAAAGCTGGAATGGTCATGTGTTACTTATTGCATAATGTGGGTGTTAAACTGGTACTAATGGTGCACAAACATCTCTTTTTTCTGTGCCTCTCTTGCCTCTTTCTGCTCTTCTCTTGCTTTTTTCTGCACCATTCTTCCTCTTTCTGCACCTCACTTGCCTCTTTCAGTACCTCTGTTTCTTTTTTCTGCAGATCTCTTGCTTCTTTCTGCACCTCTCGTGCCTCTTTCTGTACCTCTCTTGCCTCTTTCTGCATCTCACTTGCCTTTTCTGTACCACACTTGCCTGTTTTAGCAATTCCCTTGCCTCTTTCTGTACCTCCCTTGCCTCTTTCTGCACTTCTCTTGCCTCTTTCTGCATTACTCTTGCTTCTACCTGCAGTTCTTGAGGCTCTTTCTGCACCTCTCTTGCCTCTTTCTGCACCTCAAGTGCCTCTTTCTACACTTCTCTTGCCTCTTTCTGCACTTCTCTTGCTTTGTTCTGCACCTCTCTTGCCTCTTTCTGCTCCTCTCTTGCCTCTTTGTGCATTTCTCTTGCCTGTTTCTGCAGTCCCCTTGCCTCTTTCTGTACTCCTCTTGCCTCTTTCTGCATCTCACCTGCCTCTTTCTGCACCTTACTCTCTTCCTTCTGAACGTCTCTTGACTCTTTCTGCACTTCTTTTGCTTCTTTCTGCACTTCTCTTCCTTTTTTTGCACCACTCCTGCCTCTTTCTGTACCCCTCTTGTGTCTTTGTGCACCTCTCCTACCTCTTTCTGCACCCCTCTTGCCTCTTTCTGCACCACTCTTGTGTCTTTGTGCACCTCTCCTACCTCTTTCTGTACCCCTCTTCCCTCTTTCTGCACCTATCTTGCTTCTGTCTGCACACCTGTTCTCTTTCTGTACCCCTTTTGCCTGTTCCTGCAACTCTCTTACCTCTTTATGCAGTTCTCTTGCCTCCCTCTGCATCCCACTTGCCTCTTTCTGCACTTCTATTGCCTCTTTCTGCACCTCTCTTGCTTCTTCATGCACGTCTCTTACGTATTTCTGCACCTCTGTTGCCTTTTTCTGCAGCTCACCCACTGCTTTCTGCACCCCTCTTGGTTCTTTCTGCATCCCTCTTCCCTCTTTCTGTACCTCTCTTGCCTCTTTTTGCACCCTTGTTACTTTTCTGTACCTTTCCTACCTGTTTCTGCACATCTCTTGCCTCTTTCTGTACCTCTGTTGCTTCTTTCTGTACTTCTCTTGCTCTTTCTGCACCCTTGACTCCTCTTTCAGCACGTCTGTTGCTTCTTTCTGCACTTCTCTTCTTTTTTTATGCACCCCTCCTGCCTCTTTCTGTACTTGTCTTGCCTCTTTGTGCACCTCTCCTACTTATTTCTGCACCTCTCTTGCCTTTTTTGCACCTCTGTTGGTTCTTTCTGCACTGCTCTTGCTTCTTTATGCACCTCTTTTACAAATTTCTGCATCCCTCTCGCCTCTTTCTGTACCCCTTCCCTCTTTCTGCACCTCTCTTGCCTCTGTCTGTACACCTGTTACCTCTTTCTGTACCCTTTTGCCTGTTACTGCGACTCTCTTGCCTCTTTCCGCAGTTCTCTTGCCTCCTTCTGTACCTCACTTGATTCTTTCTGCACCCCTTTTGTCTCCTTCTGCACATAGGTTGGCTCTATCTGCACTCGTCTTCCCTCTTTCTGCACCTCTCTTGCTTCTTTCTGCAGTTCTATTGCTTCTTTCTGTATCTCTCTTGTTTCTTTCTGCACCCTTCTTTCCTTTTTTGCATCCCTCTTTCTGCTGTTCTCTTGCAATTTTCTGCACCTCTCTTGCCTCTTTCTGCACCTCACTTGCCTCTGCATTTCTCTTGCTTATTTCCACACCTGCGTTGCTTCTTTCAGCAATTCTCTTGCCTCTTTCAGTACCTCTCTTGCTTGGTTCTGCACCTCTCTTGCGTCTTTCTGCACCTTTGTTGCCTCTTTCTGCACCTCACTTGCTTCATTCTGCACCCCTCTTGCCTCTTTTTCCATTCCTTTCTGCACCTCTCTTGCGTCTTTCTGTACCCCTGTTCCCTTTCTGCACCTCTCTTGCCTCTTTTGGAACCTCTGTTGCTTCTTTTTGCACTTCTCTTGCCTCTTTCTGCATCCCTCATGCCTCTTTAAGCACCTGTGTTGCTTCCTTGTACACTTCTATTGCTTCTTTTTGCACCACTCTAGCCTCTTTCTGTATCCCTTTTGCATCTTTATGCACCTCTTCTGTCTCTTTCTGCACATCTCTTGCCTTTTTCTGCACTCTCCATGCCTCATGCCTCTTTTTGCACCTCTGTTGGTTCTTTCTGCACTGCTCTTGCTTCTTTCTGCACCTCTTTTGCAAATTTCTGCATCCTTCTTGCCTCTTTCTGTACCCCTCTTCCCTCTTGCTGCACCTCTCTTGACTTTGTCTGCACAACTGTTCCCGCTTTCTGCACCCCTTTTGCCTGTTTCTGTAACTCTCTTGTCTCTTTATGCAGTTCTCTTGCTTCCTTCTGCATCTCACATGTCTCTTTCTGCCCTTCTATTGCCTCTTTCTGCACCTCTCTTGCTTCTTTCTGCACCCCTGTTGTCTCTTTCTGTATCCTGGTTGTCTCTTTCTGTACTTGTCTTCCCTATTTCTGCACCTCTCATGCTTCTTTCAGCACTTCCCTTGCTTCTTTCAGTACCTCTCTTGTTTCTTTCTGCACCCTTCTTCCCTATTTTGCATCCCTCGTCCCTCTTTCTGCTGTTCTCTTGCCATTTTCCGCATCTCTCTTGCCTCTTTCTGCACCTTTCCTGCTTGTTTCTGCACCTCTGTTGCTTCTTTCTGCACTTCTCTTGCCTTTTTCTTCACCTTTCGTGCCTCTTTCAGCACCCCTGTTGCTTTTTTTCTGCACTTCTCTTCCTTCTTTCCGCACCCCTCCTGCCTCTTTCTGTACCTTTCTTGTCAATTTGTGCATCTCTCCTATCTCTTTCTGCACCCCTCTTCGCTCTTTTTTGCACCTCTGTTAGTTCTTTCTGCACTGCTCTTGCTTATTTCTGCACCTCTTTTGCAAATGTCTCCATTCCTCATGCCTCTTTCTGCACCCTCTTCCCTATTTCACCACCTCTCTTGCTTCTTTCAACACTTCTCCTGCTTCTTTCTGCACTGCTCTTGCTTCTTTCTGCACCTCTCTTGCAAATTTCTGTATCCCTCTTACCTCTTTCTGCACCCCTGTTCCCTCTTTCTGTACCTTTCTTGCCTATTTCTGTACCTCTTTTTCCTCTTTAGGCACTTTTGTTGCTTCTTTTTACACTGCTCTTGCCCCTTTCTGCACCCCTCTTGCCTCTTTAAGTACCTCTGTTGCTTCTTTCTGCACTTCTCTTGCTTCTTTCTGCACCCCTCATGGCTCTTTCTGTACCCCGTTTACCTCTTTGTGCACCTCTCCTTCCTCTTCCTGCACCTCTCTTGCCTTTTTCTGCAGTTGTCTTGCCTCTTTCTTCACCTCTTTTGCTTCTTTCTGTACTTTTCTTGCCTATTTCTGTACCCCTCTTGCCTCTTTCTGCACCTCTGTTGGTTCTTTCTGCACTGCTCTTGCTTTTTTCTGCACCTCTGGCTTAGTCGTGGTTTTAATCCCCCTGCTCTATTATGTACTAGGGCCTTACGGCGTAGGACATGCCACTCACAGGGGTACCCAAACCCATAGTTTACCCTTGTGTATGTAGGTGTTTTTACTGTATTCTAAGTGTCTTTTAGCATACCACTGGCTCCAGGCCTGGTTAGTCAGAGTCAGTTACCACCAGTACCAGTGAGCAAAAACTTTGGGCACCTCTGTTGGTTATTTCTACATATATATTGCTTCTTTCTGCGCCTTTCTGAGTCTCTCTAGACATCTCTTGCCTCTTTCAGCATTTCTCTTGCTTCTTTCGGCACCTTTCTTCCTCTTTCTGCATATGTCCTACCTATGTAGGCAAAGTTAGAAATTAACATTTAAAAAAACTTTGAAATTCTCTGAAATAACCATAGGTTTCAGGGACGTTATAGTTAGAAATTAGCATTTAAAAAATCATAGAAATTTACTGAAAAAAACACAGGTTTCAGGGACGTTATAGTTAGAAATTAGCATTTAAAAAACCTTAGAAATTCACTGAAAAAACCACAGGTTTCAGGTACATTATAGTTAGTTGGACATTTCAGTTATACAAAACCAGAGAAATTTGGTCGTTATAGTTAGTTGAGGTAATTATAACTCGTGTCCCCACAATGCACTACTGATGATGTTACATATTACATCACTCATGACATGGGCAGTGACATCACTGATGACATCACTGATGACATCTCAAATGACATCACTGATGACATCACTGATGACATCATCCACATGACAATCTGATGCACATCCTCACACCCTAATATAAACTTTGATAGACTAACTCTAAAATACAGACTACCATTTTTGAAACCAAAGAAACACCAATACCAGTTACTACATACCCACTCACTGATTCCTAGGTCTACACACACATCTACTTATTCATCCATACAGTCACTCATACATGCAGTCACTCATCAATACAGTACTATCATATGCACTCATACACCTATAGAGACCCTCAGACGCCGCCACTCACCCATAGAGTTACTCACACAGTCAGTCATGCAAAGAATCAGTCACACTCTCATTTACTCACATACACAATTATTCACACACCACCTCACTTATGAATACAGATACTAACACATACTTACTCTCTTATACAATCACTGACACAAGCACACACTCATCACAACAGCTACTCTCACAATCACTCACTCCCACATTTAGTCATTTATATAGTACAACACTCACATATACTGCCTTTTGCATATGTAGTTACTCACACATGACCACTGAGACATATAAACACTCACCAACACACTCACCAACACACCCACCCATATAGCCCTTCACAGACACACCTTTGAACCCATACACCCAGGAAACCACCCACTCACACATCTAGTCATATACACTCAGGTACCCAGATAATCAGACAATCAATCAATAACCCATATAGACACTCATGTAGCTCCTCACCAACCCATGGAGCCACTTACACTCCAACGGACAGACTGATACAGACATTCACACAGTTTAGTCACTAACCCATGTATTCAGTAAGACACGTTTAGGCACTCATTTATACAGTCAGTCACGCACCTATTAAATCATCCATGCAGACACTCATACACCCACTCATTCTTCAATACACCTTGGCATATATATATATATATATATATATATATATATATATATATATATATATATAAAACATTTTTAAAGTTTTTAGGAACACTTACTCACTGGATGATGTCATCAGTGATGCCATTTGAGATGTCATCAGTGATGTTAATTCACTGAAAAAAACAAAGGTTATAGTTACATTATAGTTAGGTTCATGCTTTACCCACACATAACCGTAGAAATTTAGCAGTTATAGTTATACTTATAGTTATACTCAGTGCTTAATTTGCAAAAGATGAAGTCCAGGTGGTCAAATGTTTGTCAGAGGAAACACCCAATTCTCCCTAGCTCCACCCACTTCTTTCATTGGCTCGATCCACTTACTCTATTGCCTCCACCCACATCCTCAACTGGCACTGCTGAAAGTCAGATGTAATACCTGTTCTGAATTTTAGCAAGGGAGCCTACCTCCAAGTAAAGTTATGATAGGAGGTTCCCCTGTCCTGTAAAAATGTTGAAAAATATTACATCAAAAGTTCATTTAAAGCACCATTTTTGAATAAATTAGCCAAAATGACCAATTCATTGAAAAGGGACACGTGAAACATTCCAGTGCTCTATGTGCCGATTTGGGGTAAGGACAATACTGGGGTATGCCATTTTTAACAGAGTCTAATTGTGTGTCATGAGTTCAAAGATGCAACTTTTACATATCTTATGTGAAAAAATAAACCAAAATGTTCTGAAAGACTCTAAACAGAAAAATGGAATAAAATCATACAATACAGGGCTAGGCTGGGAACTCAAAGCAGCCCTGGCAAGTTTTGTTAGACCAGCTCTCATACTGTGCGTAGCGAGCGCAGGAAGCCTAACAACTGCTAGAGGGGTTTGGGCGGGATTCTCCCCTCAAGAAAAATTTGTAAAAAGAAAGACCAAAATGGTGCACAACACATTTTTCATTACATATTTAACTGTATTAACTTTTAAAGCATAGTAAATCGTAACTGATGACCTGACATCAACACCCAGGCCAGAAAGCATTCAAATGTCACACAAAGGCTCCCATGCCTTAAACCGTGGAAATGTCACACATAAGCACCCAGGCCACTGAGGCCAGAAACTATGGAAAGCGACCAGACCAGTAAGCATGGAAATGCCACACATGAGCACCCAGGTCATAAACCGTGGACCTGTCACACATAGACACCCAGGCCATAAGCCGTGGAATTGTCACATATAAGCACCCAGGCCATAAACCGTGGAAATGCAGTGGAAATGTCACAAATAGGGCCTCAGTCCAGAAAGCATGGAAAAGTCACACATAAACACCCATGCCATAAACCGTGGAAATGTCACACATAAGCACCCAGGCCATAAACCGTGGAAATGTCACACATAACAAGCACTTAGGCCTGAAAGCATGGAAATGTCACACCTAATCAACCATTCCATAATCCGTGAAAATGTCACACATAAGCATCCAGGGCCAGGCTATAAACCGTGGAAATGTCACATATAGGCATCTGGGCCATACACCATGGAAATGCCCTATATAGCATGAGCTGAGATGAATTGTGACATGACGAGAGTAGGAGGACAGAGATGTACAGGATTTGATTAATTCTTTCACAACTCTCATTATTGGTGTATAGAGGTGTTGTTTAATTTTTCTCAAGTATTAAAATGATTTCACAACTGTGTGAGGGATGCACACACACATATAATTACTAAAGGAAGTGTGCAAACAATGCTTAAAAAAGTAAGATTTGAGGGCGATAGGCTAAGAGGGCATGTTTAAAAATCCAGAGGTATTTATTTGAAATTTTAGGCTGGGGTTCACAGATGAAAAATCAGCAATTAAACAAGAGGGCCGCCAAAAGCCAGCTTGGCACAGCCTAGTGAGAGTGGTTACCGATAGGAATAGCAAAGAAATGGGACATTTTGTATTAGGACCAGAGAGAGGAACATAATTGGAAGGATAAAACATCAAATCTCAAAAACTGCCTTGGTTGGGGATGAGAATTGCAGGTGCTGCGGGCAAGGGATATGTTAACTCTTATGAACTGGACCGATTGTTTGCGTGGGCTGCCTATAGAAGAGGAAGGGTTGTGAATGAGAGCTCTCTCTGTTCCTTCCCAACTATTTATGACCCAATAAAGTTAAAGACGGGCTGGGGAGTTACAGAGGACAGATAGAAACTCAGTGAAAGGTTCACAGCTAGTACTATGGCCTCAAAGCAGTACCTATGCTACAGTGTGCAACAGCCTTCAGAAATAGAGCCTCCCCCTGAAGGTCACGTATCAACCATTTATTTATAAAAGTGTGCAAGGTGTTCCCAGCTCCTATAATGAGGACTGTGAAGCAATGCTATGGGGTTCTGAAAATAGGACCCAGGTGGTATCTATCTGGGTAAATAAGCCATCTCAGGTGAATGCCTGGAAGAGAGTGAATAAAAGCAAGCTCGGTCATAAACAAAGCCACAATTCATCGTCTGTTGAGTGACTCCCTGGACACCTCTTCACCATTTCAAAGTATATAACTCTATTATTTTTCATGAAGGCTCTTGCAAAGTGAACATACTCTTTGTAATGATACGTATTCTTGAAGAAAGAATATAAAATGTTTAAAGAAATAGCTCTGCTCTTTGTGTTTAGATACTGAATCGACTGCACACACAACACAAACAACCTGAGAGGCTGAACCAGGAGGCTTGATGACGTAGGAATCAGGATAGAAATTACCGGATTCCGAAGGAGATGAAAACAGCAATTCATTTCAGATTTGAGTCAATTAAAAGTAAAGTAAGTCAAACCAGTATTTATAGACACTTTAGACAGGGGTTAAGACAAAGGCAAGGCCTTGCCCTTCCACCTCCTGGCCCGGGGGCCGGAATATTGTACACGGTGCCCCGCCCGGCGCCATGATTGCTCGGGCCTCTGACTCGATGACCGTCACCAGGCGCAAGTAAAAGTACCGTTGGTTTATTTTATTACTTACTGGTTTATTAAGAGGCCTGCTGCTGCTTCAAAGTGCCCTCTTCATCCTCGTGCTAACTGGTGGTGACTCGTGCAGTGTGTGTGTGCTGGGTGTGGTCATTCTCATGGAATGAGGAAATGTAATGTTCACCTGTAGGTAAATTTGTCGGTTTGAACATTAAGTTTAATGTTTTGAACAAAAAAACACAGAAATTCATATTTCTGTGGTTGATTTTTTTATGTGAGCTATGCTACGTGCAAAGCCATAGCTATTTATACTGCATTATGTGTTTTTTTAGGTCAAAATGTTAAAGTTATTGTCCACACTGACGAATTCACCTATAGGTGAATTTGTCAGTGTGAAAATTAACTTTAACGTTTTGATCTAAAACAAACACAGAAATGTACCAGTTGCCCCTGCCATGCACTGCTTATCATCTCACATCTGATATCACTTGTGACATGTTCTTTGACATCATTTATGACATCACTCATGACATTTCAAATTACATCACTGATAACATCACTGATGACATCATCCAAGCTTTGTTTTCCCGCATAATGCTCTATAAATTGCTATGGCTTAGCACGTAGCATAGCTCACTTACAAAATCACCCACAGATATATGGGAAACCCTCATTGAGTATTTTGTTAAATCTGTATACAACTGTTCGCAGAAAGCTAAAATAGTGAATGTCAATTCCAAAACAAATGCCCTACTACGGACGGCTTTTATCTGTATCACACCCCTGATACACACTGAACCTACATTAAGAAATTAAGTTGATATCACTAGTGAACTGAGTACTGCAAACAGTGCTTACTCTATAAAGAGAGTTTACATTATCTCACAGTCTTTGCATAACACTGAAACTTTGAAAGAAAATACACAGCAGGCTATTAAAATATCTACTAAGAACAGTGCATACTCAATTGAATGGCTGTCAAAAAAGACACTATACGCTAAAAATAGCCAAGATCTTAAGGTGCTAAACATTCCACTACCTACAGCGTTCATGCTATGGTGAAACTTTACAGACAGCTTATCTTCAAAAGCAAAACAAGCAAACACACATATGTTAGTACCTGGTGCATACAGTCTTCTATTTTAAGTAGAAATTGTCATACTGAGACGATTCTCTTCAATAACTCAAGGCAGCTTGCAATAGTTAGTATGCAGTATGTAGAATCTTTGCCCTGCTGGAAATATTTTCTGCAGTACCAAAAAACTTAAATGAAGCATAATGAACACAAGACTACTGTCATCTGTACACAGAGTTGCTCTTGAATAAAAAGATGTATAACATGTTCAATACATCTACACAGCTATGGTGCATCAGGAGGACATGTGTTTTCTAAATGCTTACACCCATTAGCTGGACCCAAACTGTACAAAATTAAGTGGAAAAGTAATATGATAGTTATCAGCCACAATCTAAGCTATAAAACAAACAAGCACACTCATTAGATGATGTAGTCAGTGACTTTATCAGTGTTGTCAGTGAGGTAATTTGAGATGTCATCAGTGATATAAATTATGTCATAGAACATGTCATGAGTGATGTCATATGTGAGGCCATAAGCAGTGCATAGTTAGTGCTGTCAACTATAACTGGTGAATTTCTGTTTTTTTTGTTCAAAACATTATTGTTCACACTGAAAAAATTACCTCACTATAATTTATATTTAATTGTTGTTTTTGTCAGTGAATTTCAAAGGTTTTTTAAAATGAAAAATATATTTTTATTGCACCTATCATGTTAATTTAACCTTTGATTTTGTTAGTGAATTTCCAGAGTGTTGTTTAAAGTAAATTCATAATTCTTGTGATTGTATGTATGTCAGAATTACTTTATAATACATGTTATATTCCGACATCATTTTAGTAAAAGAATGTTTTTTTATTGTAACAAACTGGATTTGGTTCACAGATTACAAAATCTTTGTATAATGTGTGTGAGAATTAAATAGACAAACATTCAATTTAAATTGCTTCCCAGTTATTGTATCTCTGCTATCAAGACATGTCACCAGCCTGCGGGATTCTCGCAAGCCCGACTGCCAAAACACACAATTATTTTTTACCATTAATATCTCAAAAACTACTGAGTGGATTTACACCAATGACAATAAGCACAATCTCCGGATTAAGTTTTTGCTGTAGGCTTGTCCAAAGAAGTCTATATAAAAAGCATGGGGAAAAATGCTCTGTCTATGGAAAAGCACACCTAACTATAACTGGCAGTAGGTTTTATATATATATATATATATATATATATATATATATATATATATATATATATATATATATATATATATATTAATATATATATATTTTTTAATATATATATATATATATATATATATATATATATATACACACACACACACACACACACACACCAATGACAAACAACACAATCTCTGGATGAAGATCTAGCTTCCTGACGAATTTGGTGTAATTCCAGTCAGCAGTTTTTGCTGTAGCCTTGCTCTAAGAAATCTATATGAAAAGCATGGGGATTTAGCATTTTGAGAACACATTTTTTCTCGGCCCCCACTAGAGAGATCACTCCAAAACTTTCCCGGAAGGAGATGAGGTGGAAGAACTTTTCTTTTGGAAAGTTTCATGAAGATTAGTCAAACAGGGCCAAAGTTATTAGAAAACCAATTTTTTTCCATCTATGGAAAAGCAGACCTAATTATAACGTTCAGTAGGTAATATATATATATATATATATATATATATATATATATATATATATATATATATGCATATATATATATATATATATATATATATATATACACTGAAAAAAACATAGGTTTCACACACGTTATAGTTAGGAATTAGCATTTAAAAAATCTTAGAAATTCACTGAAAAAAACATAGGTTTCACACATGTTATAGTTAGCTGGACATTACACTCATACAAAACCATTGAAATTCCCCCGTTATAGTTAGTTCAGCTAACTATAACTCGCGTGCCCGCAATGCACTGCTGATGATGTCACATATAACATCACTCATGACATGGTCAGTGACATCACTCATGACATCACTGATGGGCTCCTGCTTCTTTTCTTGTGGAGGAAGGCTTTCGTTTATATATCTTGTGTCAGCCAGTGGCACAATACAGGAGCCCCGCCATGTTTGGGATCTGGATAACTGCTGGCTTCTGCCTTACGGCATTCACTTTTTCCCGGGAGGGATAATCCAGTTCCCGCTTTGCTAACAGAGGACCCGATGCAGTGAGGTATTTTGCCTCGATTTGGACATTGTGCTGACAGCATATTTGATCCCTGCACATTGGATCTTCTGGGTGCGAGGCTGTGGCGTCATTGGGGAACAGTTGGACACACTTGTTAGCATGACGGCAGGGGAAGGCTCAATCAATGTGTCCTGCTGTGTGACCGCGGTGCAGATTATTCACACACCCTCCTCATTTCACGGACCCGAATTGCCGCTATTACATGGCCTTTTGGGAGTTGCAGTCCTTGAAGTTAAAACAGACTACGACAGGTGTGCCTCATTGTCAAGGGGAGGAGCGGATCACGCTAACTTTTCATCAGAGGCAGCAGGAACAGAACACAGATGAGGGCTCCCGGTGTTGGGCACCAAAGAAGGCTCCACGCCGAAATGCATCTGCCGCAACTGGGACTGCCTGTTTGTTAATAAAATCCGTCTTACCTGTTCTCCTGGGCTCCTGCTTCTTTTCTTGTGGAGGAATATATATATACACTGAAAAAAACATAGGTTTCACACACGTTATAGTTAGGAATTAGCAATTAAAAAACCTTAGAAATTCACTGAAAAAAACATAGGTTTCACACATGTTATAGTTAGCTGGACATTACACTCATACAAAACCATTGAAATTCCCCGTTATAGTTAGTTCAGCTAACTATAACTCGCGTGCCCGCAATGCACTGCTGATGATGTCACATATAACATCACTCATGACATGGTCAGTGACATCACTCATGACATCACTGATGACATCTCAAATGACATCACTGATGACATCATCCAGTGAATGTTTTTTTCTGAAATTTAAATATGTTTTCTATATGTGTATCGCAAGGTCGATGGAAGAATAAATGGATACATAAATGTCTCAATGAATGTTTTTTTGTAAAAATTATTGCATAACTGACTTATTAAGTGTGTCTTAGTGAATACAGGTATTAGTGAGTAATGTTTAAATATGTAAATATCTGTATAAGTGTCTCACTTTGCCTATAATTGGCTCCATGGGTCCGTGAGTAGCTACATGAGTGTCTCTATGAGTTATTAGTTGGCTTTTTGAGTATCAGTATGAGTGTCTGTATGGTTTGTTGGGGAGTATTACTTAGCGTATAGATGCATAAATGAGTGACTCACCGTTTGTATGTGTTTTGAAGACAGCATATATGTAGGATTGTATGGGTGCATGAGTGTGTGTATGGGTGTGTTAGTGAGAGATTGACTGTCTCAATAGTATCTTTATGAGTAACTACATATGTTTTAATCTACTATAAATGAGTATTGATGTATATAAGTGATTATATGTGAGAGTGAGAGATTGGAAGAGTTCCTGTATAAATAAATATGTGTTTCTGTAAGTGATTGTTTACGAGAGTAAGTATATGTACATTTCTGTAAAAGTAAATATAGTGCTGTGTATATATCCTGTATATGCAAATAAATGGATGTTTGATAGTTTAGTTGCATGTGTGAGTATGTGTGTGAGTAAGTCTATGGATGAGTGTCGGTGTGTAACAGGATGTATAAGTGTATGAGTACATATGATGAGTGAGTACATGTATAAGTGACTATATAGAACTGTTGGTGAATGAGTGGCTGTGTATGTAGATGGTGGATTTACTAAGCCTGGGCATATTTTGTGTAGCAGCACTACAGCTGATGACACTGTGTACTTGTCTGTACTGTGCAAAAATTGCAAAATAATTGCAATAAGCTTCCTGTACATGACCAGATATAATAATGACTCGTGAGGGACATCTAGTAACAACGAGGTTAACTGCAGCTCTTTGTAGAATTATTTGATATTGGATACTATAATATTCACTGCCCACTGCTAATCTCGTCCCATACTGCTTTGCAGGGCCTTTGGTTGGGATTGTTTTTTTGCCAATAACTGTGCTTGGGGTGGTCCTAAAATGATGGGATCACCACTGAAGTTCAACAAAATGTGCTTTTTGTTTATGCTCTTTGTGTTCAAGGCATCTGCTTGGTGCTCCCCCTAGGTTAGGGGGGACCTCAAAATCATCAGCTCTCTCATTACCTAATGTTTTCATTGTAAATGTTCATTCTTGTGAATTGGTTATATGCTGTTAAGCATGGAAAGTTGATTTTCAAAGCATCTGAGAATATTATTGATTTAGATGCTACGCTACGTGGCCTGCCATTCTTTCACAAGGATGATATCATCAGTGATGTCATGAGTGATGTTATATGTGATGTCATCAGCAGTGCATTGCGAGAACTAACTATGACGGGGGAATTTCAATGGTTTTGTATGAGTGTTATGTCCAGTTAACTATAAGATGTGTGAAACCTATGTTTTTTTCAGTGAATTTCTAAGGTTTTCTAAATGCTAATTCCTAACTATAACGTGTGTGAAACCTATGGTACGTGTTTCGGCGTTTGCCTACATCAATTTGCTTCACCTTTGGTGAATTGGCAAATTGATGAAGGCAAACGGCGAAAACGCGTCTTTGATATGCCAAAGGTTTTTTGAATAAATATTCTTGAAAAACCACCCCTGTGAGTGCTGCAAATCTGTTACAGGAGGAATCCTGGAGGATGTTTGGAGCTGTATATTCGTGACGGGTACACCCCCGTTAAGCAGGCACCCGCTTGGAAGTGCGGCAGGTTGGTGTTGTTGGAGCAGTGATATATATATATATATATATATATATATATATATATATATATGTATATATATATATATGATGGGGCAGATTTATGTTAACTGGCGCAGGGATGCGCCAGTTAATGTGCGCCACAGTGCGCCACAGCTCCGCCACCCATGGTGCGCCGCATTTACAATGCGACGCACCATGGTGCAAGGCAGGGAAGATGCATGACGCATCTTTCGGCGTACGGGCGGCGCATTGCTGGAGACATTTCGCAAGTGCGACATGACTCCTGCAATGCACAGGGGCCACCCCTACAATGCATGGTGCGTTACCCTTACGCCTGCTTCAAGCAGGCGTAAGGAATTGACGTAGAAAGTGACTAAGTGAAATCTCATAGATTTCACTCAGCCACTTTTAGGAGGCGTTCCTGCGCAGGAACGCCCCCCCCCCTGCGCAGGAACGCCTCCTTATGGCGCAGGGCTTTCCAACGTGACGCATCTTCTAGATGCGTCACGTTGTAAATAGGGTGCATTGTTTGGGCCGCCATTGCGTCAAATTAAGTGACGCAATTGCGGTGCAAAGAGGCGCAAGGGCCTCATAAATCTGCCCTGATATATATATATATATTCCAAAAAAGCTCGCTCTGCAATCCACTGCCTGTGGCCCCGAGGGAGGTGGCACGGACCCCGGCCGAGCGCGCCGGTAATCACAATTCCAAAGTTTTTAGTCCTGTAGTATCCTGTGCTCTCAGAAAATTATTGCAAGTCCACACCAAACAGGTTCCAAGGGTGTTTATTCACACCAACTATGTTGGTGTGAATAAACACTCTTGGAACCTGTTTGGTGTGGACTTGCAATAATTTTCTGAGAGCACGGGCTACTACGTGACTAAAAACTTTGGAAATATATATATATATATATATATATATATTATATATATATATATATATATATATATATATATATTCACTGAAAAAACCATAGGTTATACACCATATATAGTTAGGAATTAGCATTTAAAAAAACCTTATTTTACTCACACAAAACCATTGAAATTCCATATATAGTTAGTTGCACTAACTATATATCGCGCACCCGCAATCCACTGCTGATGATGTCACATATTACATCATTCATGACATGGTCAGTGACATCACTGATGACATCTCAAATGACATCACTGATGACATCACTGATAACAACATCCAGTGATTTTATGTTTCTGTAAAGTTTAAATATGTCTTACATATTGAAGAATGAGTGGATGTATAAGTGTCTGGACGAAGGATTTAGTAGGTGCATGACTGACTGTATGAGTGAGTGATTAAATGTATCTCACTGAGTGCATGGGTTAGTGACTAAACTGTCTTAATTTGTGCATCATTATGTCTGTTGTTCTGTAAACTGCTGCATGTGTTGATCAGTAGCTATATGAGTAACTATATGGGTTATTGATTGATTGTCCAAGTATTTGTATGGGAGACTGAGTGTGTGTGTGGCTGGCTGGGAGGTGTGTGACTCTGTGCAGATCAATGTGTACTTATATCAATGATTGTATAACAAGGTAAGTATGTGTTAGTATATGTTTGAAAATGTAAGGTGCTCTATGTTTAACTGTATAGACAAGAAAATGGAAGTGTGATTGATTCTTTACAGGACTGACTAGGTGTGTGAGTAACTCCATGGATGAGTGGCAGAGTGTGAGTGTCTGTATAGGTGTATGAGTGCATATGATAGTGTTGTAAAGATGAGTGATTGTATGTATGAATGATTGTATGGGTGAATTAGTGAATGTGTGTGTAGACGTAGGAATCAGTGAGTACATATGTAGTAACTAGTATTGGTGTGTCAATGGTTTCAAAAATTATACTCTGTATTTAACACTGGGTGAAACAGAGGTTATATTAAAATGTGAGGAGATGCATTGTATTGTCACATGAATGATATCATCAGTGATGTGGTCATTGATGTCAAATGAGATGTCATCAGTGGAGTCATCCGTGATGTCATTTGAGATGTCATCAGTGATGTCATCAGTGATGTCACTGACCATGTCATGAATGATGTAATATGTGACATCATCAGCAGTGGATTGCGGGTGCGCGATATATAGTTAGTGCAACTAACTATATATGGAATTTCAATGGTTTTGTGTGAGTAAAATAAGGTTTTTTAAATGCTAATTCCTAACTATATATGGTGTATAACCTATGGTTTTTTCAGTGAATTTTCAAGGTTTTGTAAATGCTAATTCCTAACTATATATGGTTTATAACCTATGGTTTTTTCAGTGAATTTCAATGGTTTTTTAATAGCAAATATCTATAGCTGTAAAATGTATTCTTATTTAAATCCAAAAATATATTTTATATGTTTATTAATAATTTTTTTTAAATATTTTTTTTGTTTCGCTCCCGGTCCGCGGACCGGGAAGCTTCCCGTTAGCTCAATTTGATGCCGCGACCCGGTCCGCGAACCGGTAAAAAATCAACATAGTGACGGTATCGCGTTGCCGCGTAATGCGTCTTATGACGTACTGCGTTAGCGCACCCGGAAGTGCCCCGGGGCGCGGACCGAGGCGCGAAACGCAGCTCCCCGGAAGCGATCCGCGGCGCATCGCGAAAACGCGACGTATCGCGTTGCCGTGTAATGCGTCTTGTGACGTACCGCGTTAGCGCACCCGGAAGTGTCCCGGGGCGCGGACCGGGGCGCGAAGCTTAGCGACCCGGAAGCTAACCGGGGCGCGTTCCGCAGCGCGTAACATGAGCGTGAGAGGTCATGTGACTTGTTAATAAAACTTTTCATTGGTTCATTTCACTTTTGGTTTCATAATGATGTAAGGCTAGGTCAGGTGACCTAAAAATAACACTTTTCATTGGTTGAGAAGTATTGTTTTTCCCAAATGATGAAAACCCCTCCTTCTTTCCTCACTCTGACTTTCATCATTGTGAGAGGAAGACCTATTTTGCTTGTTGGAAAATGGCTTCATTGGTAGCTTCAGCTGGTGGACCCCCACCACCACCTCCACCTCCTCATGGGAAGAGAGGACCACCTCCCCAGGTCATTACCAACACTGAGGAGGAAGATGAAGAAATGGATGAGGAGGGAGAAGAACCACAGTTCTTAGAAGAGGTGCCCCGGGTTTCCAGAAAGAAAGCCAGTTTCATCTGGCAGTTTTATTCGATCCCTCGTGGCCAAAAAAAAGTCAATGCGAGGTATGTCACCTGCCGCATATGCAAAGAACAATTGTCCAGAGGGACGGACAAAAAATATAGCTATGGAAATCACACAATGCACAGGCACATGACAAGGAAGCATCCACTAAATTACAGCCGGGCGGAAATAAGGGATATGCTTGACAATCCAAGACCAACTCCTGTGGCCAGACCAACAATACCGATTTCTCTAACACCAGAAGAGGCACGGGAAACTGTGCCAAATATTCAAGAAAATTTTGGGCACATGATTCACTTATGTATGCACTGTCGTGCATTATTAGCTTGTGGCAACATGAGCATCAATGCACTCAACCTGGCGTATGAACACCATGATTGCCCTAACCGCCCCTAGTAATTTTTTTTTGCTCCTGTTGAGCCCTTTTCAACGCCTGTTTTTTGTTGTTTCCCCCCCCCCCAAAAAAAACAAAAAAAATATAAAATCGTTCAAAAAATACAAAAAAAACAAAAAATGTTCAAAAAATTAAAAAAAATATAAAACAACAAAAATATAAAAAAAAAAGTTCTTTTCAGAACTACCTTCCCTTTCAAAAAAATTGCTAGAATGTTTAGCACTCTGGCAAGCTCTATTTCTTTTGGTTCGCTCCCGGGTTAGCTTCCCGGTACGCGGACCGGGAGCTAACCCAAAAAAATAAAAAAAATAAAAAAGTGTAAGTATAAGGAAAGTAAACAGAGAGTGATGTTAAAAGAAAGACAGCTATAGGGAGTAAAGAAGAGATACTGTTTAATAGATCTATTTACCGAAGAAAAGACAGAAGAGGGTATAATTGTGAAAAACAAAATAGATAACGAAGTGAAAGAAAAAAAAAGAGAGTATAACATTAACAAAGAAGAGTTTCTTGGAGAATGTGAGTGAATGTTCAAAATAAGATTAAAACATGAGGAATAACAGAGAGAAAAAATAGAAAACAGAAAACAAAAAATAACAGAAAAAGATTAATTGAAACAGCAAAGAAATGTAAGTAACATAGAGCCATATCATCAACATAGGCAATAAAAGTTTTGCAGCTTTTATTGGCAGAAATGTGTCGCTAAAGCTGCTTTTGTGGCAGAAAACTGCCGCTAAAACCACTTTTGCACCAGTTTTCTGCCAATAAAAAGAGCAATAATTTTATTGGCTGTGTTCATAATATTCCCCTTAGTGTGCTTCAACTACACAGAGAAAGCATTATGAACAAGTAGTGATAGAGTGATCAGTCAAAGACACTAAGAGTAATAGAGACGGAGTGAGTGAACAAGAGTGAGGAACTATGAGAAGAGAGGGACTGAGAAAAAGAGTGGAAGGAGTTGAGTAAGTAGGTAATAGAGAAAGGAATGAGGGAAGTAGCAAAGGCAGGAAACTGAGGGTTAAAGAAATGAAGCAGTGGAACTAATAGTAGTTAAATGTGATAGAAATGTAACGAAAAGAGTACAAAATATTTACCTTATAATTGTCGTTAAATTACTCACTTTTTGTTTTTATACTTTCAATCTGTGAAAGAGAGAACAAACATTTGAAAAATATTAAAACATGTATTTAAAAATTAGAAAAGACAAGGGAAAAGATTGAAGGACAAACAGTTTTTCAACAACTTTGACACTTACAGAAGCTTCTGCTTCTCCAGGCCCCCTACACAGTCCTAAAGATATACATTTTAAACTAACAGTATCTTGATGCAGATGAAGTGAGGCCTATCTTAAAACATGGTGCATCTTTTGCATTGCTGTTGTTTCAGAAAAGTGTCGCAAGACACTAAAATTTTAAATAATTGCTTCAGGATGCCAATAAGATGTCTACTATCCAGAGGTTTGTTTGAGGTGAGGCCTACTCAGGGTTGCAGATGAGATTTACACTTGTTGAAGAGTACAGAGGAGATAATACATGTGAAGGTCTACCAATGAAGTGAGTCATGTCCACTGCACTCTTCAACAAAGTCCAAACCTCCTATGTTTCCCTGGACAGACCTAAACTTGATCTGCACAATGTGATTCGTAATGATAGGAAACACAGGTGATGTAATTGAAATACGTGCAATTTATTTTGCTCATTTCACAATCACATCACTTGTGTTTTCTTTGCTTAGGTATCTCATTGTGCAGATGTAGTCTAGCATATGAAAGAATACGCAGAAGTGCAGCACTGCATGCAACAACTTTGACACTTACAGAAGCCTCACCTTCTCCATGCCTCCTACACAGTTCTACATATACATCATAAATGCAAACAGTACAGAATTAATTATACATGTTAAATGGTTTATTTTTGCTGTTCTCAGAATGTATCAAAATTCACTAAAAACAGTGACTTGAAGGTATTCATCATATAACAGCGGGGAAAAAAAACACAATCAAAATGATTGTGTTTAAAAAACCCATACAACATAAGAAATCAAAATTCAGAACTCCTTAAAGTTAACTTACTTTCCATGACGTCCAAGGATGTCCTATGAACAGCTTACACTCTTTTGTGCTGTTATTACTTTCAGCCCGCCACTTTCTGAAAGAAAATCTCCATCGTTTTTAAAAACACGTTACATGCAATAAATGACTTCTTGCTCTCTACCACAAGTTTCCACAAGGCCAAATCTGGTCAGAGCCATTTATAACTCTTGGAATTCTTGTAAGCCAATCCCGTCATTTGGCATTTCCGCAACTTTCAGAATTAAAATGTTGAAGATCATTTTCACAATCCTGGAATAGTAATATCTTCCCCTTCTTGCTCAGTCATGTTCTACATTTCCTATGACACTGATACTGCTTACTATGAAGCAGACTTACACTACCTCTATGACTACTACAATTATTTAATTCTCTACATCACTTTTAATCACAAAGCAATGTAAAACAGTAGACAGCATTGCAGACTTACATTCCCTCTACTCCATGTTTTGATTGGCTGCTTCAATTAGCTTATAAAAAGAAACAGTTTTTCTGAACTCATTCAAAGTGCACGTATTTCTCCATGACGTCCAGTCCTATGGTTAGAAGTTATGTCTCTGAACTACACTTATCCTCAAGGCCAAATTGTGTAGGAGCCATTAGAACTTCTTGAAATTCCACAGAGCACATCCCGAGATTATTTCCCTAAAATTTTGGTTTTAAAAACACCAGGTAAGAGTTTTTAAGGTCATACGGCAAATTTTTTTTGAAAATTAAAACAGAATCATTGCAGAATGACCAGCCATTTCTAGACTTTAAATAAGCTGTGTAATGTCCTGATGTTATTGAAGGGCCGTCATGATATATAATTGCTGCAGTTACAAAAGTCCTTCCTGATATTGACAACTGCGAAGCTACAAAATTTTTAATTAAAGTTGTCAATTTTGTTCCATCAGGCCTACATCGTTGGAACATTAAAATGACATACTGGCCATATGTTCGTATAAATAATGTGGACATCATTTCAGATTTACATTGGCTACACTCCATGTTGTGATCAGCTGCTTTTACTAGCTTATTAAAGGAGACTGATTTACTGTCTGGCAAAGTTAAATATATAAATCTTTCTGAGTCTACACTAGTAGTACTTGATACCATACAGTTCTCGCAGTCATGCTGCCATTGATAAGAAAGCCCAAACAGCTGATCTACATCTACACCTTCAGCATGTAATACATCAAGCATATACATTAAAAACTCCTGACAATCTTGCTGAATATTTTGAGAGAATTGTGTTTGGCCTGAACATCTGTCTAACAGATTTCGAATTTCAGACACACTTTCTATGTTTCTTCTATCAGTGCTACATTTCTCTAACACAGAATTTAACAAACTGCAAAATCTTTGATCAGAATTGACCACAATCTCTTCTTTTACATTTTCTAGAGAAAACAAAACATTAACCACTACATTAGCATAGCAGTTGACACCAGAACTGTTTTCAAATTGAAAACCAACAACATCTTCAACAGAATCCTTTTTGTTTCTGCTTGTAATTTTAGGTTCATCGACTTTTCGTCTTTTTGCTACAACCTCCCCAGTATTGGTCACATTTCTTCGTTTCCGGCCTACCACACGTTTCTCAAACAAAGGATACTGAGGCAAATGTGGCGCATACTCTCTTCTTAACCTATTGTATTCCTTAACACAATCTAGATCAGCACAAATGTTTGTGACATCACACTCAATCAAGTACAATCCCGATAAAGTTCTAACTCGTGACAATGCCACATATGCCATACCCTCCTTGAACACAGAACTGCCAATATTCACTAATGCACTGTCTACACTTAAACCTTGCGATTTATGGATTGTCACCGCATATGCCAAGCAAACAGGAAACTGCTTACGGCGAACATATAAGTCTTTTACAAGCAAAAATCTAGCAGAGCAACGACCAATTAGCTGTACTTCCTCAATGCCATCAAATTTAATTTTTAAAAATTCAATTCCATCTCTATTTCTGTATTTTACAAAATCAACAACATTACCCATTGATCCATTTACCAGACCTCTTTCAACATGTAAATTCCTTCTTAAAATTATACGGCAGTTCAAGCACACATTCAGAGTCTTTTCAAAACCTGCAGTTTTAGATATACTCTTCTCTAATGAATCCAATTTTGTTTTCAGATTCTCAGACAAAATAATTGTTGATCCCATATGCTCTACTCTGTCAATAGCTTCCAGTTTCACAATCTCTTGCTTTTCTAAATGCAACATTTTGTTGTTGAATTTGGCACATTCCGCAAGAGTTGGCATCAAACATATTCCAGATTTCTTATCAGTAATTTTCTGAAAAATATTCTCAGGCACAACATCTTGTTCTGGATATAAATTTGACAGTAATCGTGCATGTAAAGCTTCTTTCCCATGCTCGGTCACTTTTCCAATTCTAACATCTTGTAGAATAGTCTTGTAAACTTCATCCTTCGCCTGACGCATATTTTCATGCAGTTCAGCATAATTGAAGTTTAACCATATATTGACGTTGCCAATGCTGCCTAGGCACTTCCTGGTATCTTCATGCGTGAGCATTTTGAACACAGGTTGCCCTTTCACTGGTGTCAGCTGCAGAAGATCTCCGAAAACAATGATGTGTTTGCCACCAAATAACACATCATACTCTGTTTTGAGAACTTCTTGCATTCTCAAATGCACAAAGGCAAGCATGACATTGGAAACCATGCTTACTTCGTCAATGATAAGAAGTTTCATTTTCCTCAAGATTCTTGAAACTTCAAAACAAGCATCTCCAGATAGCTTGTGATATTGTAATTTGTTGTCATGCTCCACTGGCAGCATCAGTAAACGATGTAAAGTAATCCCTTTAATGTTATGTGCTGCCAGTCCAGTTGGAGCGGTGACAACACAAGACAGCGATGACTCTGTCCTTTCCTGCAAATAGCATGAAATTGCTTTAATGAGGAAACTTTTTCCAGTTCCCGCTTCTCCACTCACGTACAGTCGGACAGGCTTCAACGACGTACATGAGCACTCTTTCTTGTCATGACTTAATCCATGATCAATTTGCATGGTAACTTCGTCATATATTTTCCTCTGCTCAACGTTGAGTTGTCTTTCCAACTCTTCTAAGTTAACCGCATCCTCCTGAGCATGTGCCATGGCTCTTTCCACTTCATTCATGGCAGTGGCAGCTTCATTTTCGATAACAGGTCCTCCTAGTGGATCCTGACTCAATGAAGCAGAACTCTGACTGTCCTGAGAACTGTCTCTGGCAATCTCGGCTGCAATCGTTGCTTCCTGCTCAATTTCCGCATTCAACATTTCTACATATTTGGAAAAGCAGGACATTCTATGGTCTCCTTGGCGGCATTGAAAGAGTCTTCGTAACAGAGGAAATCTCCAAGCAGTTCCTCTTCTGCACGCCAAGGCTTGAAAAGTTGCAAAAGTGCTAAATAGAAAAACTCCTTTTTTTCAGGAGATTCGCCACTCAATTTTCGATGGTTTACCAAGTGGCATTTTCTTTGCTTGACCAGACATCCCTCACTTCCTATTACAGCATACACTCCTTTCTCAGTATCTTCTTTGATGTTCCTCTTGAATATGTAATTTTGAAGAACCTCATACAGACAAACATTGTCGAGGTGACTGCTTCTATTTGGATAATATGTATCCAACATGTTGGTCTTCAAAATGTCGGTACTGTTTGGCTCCTTTTCCGCCAAATACTCAATTTCCCGCACAGGTTTCAGAACTCGATTACGCGTTGCAGCAAGACCAAGACTCGCCCAAACGATACTCCTGGACTTGGCATAGAGACTTGCTGAAGACAACCGGTCAGAGCATTCGTAAGCTCCAATTTCTCGATGCGACAACATCTTCAGACTGAAACTGTACAACTTCTTGCTGAGGCTCTTTTCATGGGAAATGTCCTCCCACATATCCTTCAATTCTGTCTTCTCTTTTTTGGTGATGTAATACGTCACATACCGAGCCACAGCCATACAGTTATCAGCCACAAACTGTATATCCATGTTAGCATTCCACATGGACAAAATCACCGGGTTGTAGTCGTTGATGTACTTGGACTCTTCGTTCCTCTTCAAATTGTATGTGTTTTTAGGTGATTTCTTCATGACATTATGTCGCAGCGAAGACATCAAACTGTTTACTCTTCCTTTAGAAATCACCGGTCGTGGAAAACCGAAACGACATTTGGTGTAGAACTTGTCCTTGTTTCGGAATTTACGACGGCAGTACTTTCCACATCGATGGCTTTGGAAACGCAGAACTTTTTCTCTTAGGCTTTTCTTCTCCTTTGCGTTTGGAACAGCACACGTAGAATACTGTTGGATGAAACTCATCACTGAGTCTTCTGGATCCGTTCCAAATTTAGGTGCATCCTTGATCCACAGCAACATATGTATATGAGGAGCACCTCTTGCTTGGTACTCCTTTCTCCAGAAGAAATCCAACACCTCTCCAAGAGGTGGATTCTTCTTATTCATGATGAAAGACATCATAGCTTCAAATCTATGATTGAAGTACCTACATACATTGACTGGATCCAAAGAGCACAGTTCTCCGGGTGTCTTGAATTCGATGTTATCTACGTTAGCATTTGCCTCTCGTAGAAATTCAAGTAAGTCTTCCCAGCCATACTCGGCACAGCTCAGAGTGAGGAACCATGTGGGAGTACCTAAGTTCCTCAGCATACATTTTAAATCACCATGACGACGGTACCAGTACTCATTAGTACCACGCTGACACGCCATGAGATTAATCAGGTGAGAATCCAAAATACTGTCTTGGACATTGACTTTATCCATAAAGTCACTTGCCGAGATGTTTTGCATGTGTATACCACTTTTCAAGATGTGGTTCACTGCATATGACAGTCCAGACAGATCGCTTTCAAACAGGAGATGAAACAAATAGGGAATGCATTGTCGAAACCTAGCATCTCCTGCATACAATCGCAAAGTACGGTATTCAGAAGCAGGAATTTGATGAGGTCGCTCATCATATCTTCCTCCCTGACCTGTTGGAAAAAGCTGTGGGAAACACCGAGCTTCCAAACTTTCCTCCCAAACACTAATGGGACTCCCTTTGGCTTGTTTCATTTGAAACAACTCAATAGCATTCCCCATGACTTCCTTGGAATGCAAAGGATGAACACTATAATGTTCATATATTTCTTCACTAGTAGAGGGTTCTACTTTCTCAATTTGACCAGCACACAAATCGCTATCCTCTTCCTCACTTACTTCCTCTTCTGCAACATATACATTCTTATAGTATTTTTTTTTTTTTTTCAAATACAATGTTGCCTTTTTAACTTTCCTAACATCTACTAAATCTTGCCATATTTTCTTATTCTTTGTCGGAACCCCATTAACTAAGATAACCAGAGGTTCCTCTTCCACTTTTTCTACTCCAATTGTGTTAATGTTTTTCTTCAAATCTAGAGGCAAATAAACAACTCTTCCCTTTAATCCTCTCTGTAAATCTGATGGAGGCAATTTCCCTGTCTTTGGCTCCATTCTTACAATAGCCTGAAAGGGATGGATACTTTGAATCAAAATAGATTCATAAGTATTTAAATCCTTCAATTCAGAAGGAATCTCAACCAATTCCAGATTATTATGAACTGCTCTAGCAGGCATCTGGTTTTGATTTAATTTGCAACAACAATAAGTACACACACGTTGATCAAATCCCAAATCAAAACAATTTTCTACCATCAAGTATGTTGCAAAATCCTTCCATTCACTATTATTTTCCCTTTCACTTTTTGCATATAAATCCACTAACTTAGTCTGATTCTTATAATAAGTGCGTCGACAACACACACAAGTGAAATTAGGCCTCTCACTTGATTTCACCTGAAACGTCGCAATTTCCCTCTGGAAATTATCTGTACTGGAAACCTGTACACTATCTTCCACATTACCCTCTTCTTCTGGGTCAATTTCAACATTCTCCTCTTTACTTCCAAAGTAACAAAACTCAATTTCTTCACATATGTTCTTCACATCTATTTCAGAACCATGCAAAAGAGCAGCGCATAATTGTTTAAGCATAATTGCTGTACTCTTAGCATAATACAACATTCTAACTAATTTCCTCACTTTATTATGATGCACTGCTAGCATCCTGAAATGATGAAAAACACTCTGGCATACTCTCCTGGAAAGACAAGCCAGTGAATGACCATGCAAACCTGTCACTTCTCTCACTCTGCAAGGATCTAATTCTTGCAACAACTTCATTTTCTGCTTCAAACTTTTCTTATTAAATGACCGTACAAAATCACAAAGCAAATTGATGGAATCCTGTCGCACACTGCAAATACTACTACACTTCCAGGTGTACACAGGACCCTTAGCACGTCTTCCTAAAACCTCATTACCTAACACCTCTTCTGCCTCTGTTGTCACAAGTTTTTCTTTTTCAACTGGACAACCATCTTTCACTTCATAAGCACGACCACTGGTGTCAACTGCATGCACCAAATCATTATCCTGGAAATAACTCTCCTCATTAAAAAATGCCTCACAGCTTGAACTATGCATCCATTCTCCAGAAAAAACTTCACAAAAATTACTACGATTAACTATTCTCTTCCATCTACTATTTCTTTTGAAATCATAAATTGCCTTGTTTAGCTTCCTAATTCTATTGATTATCAAAATAAATAACTTACGTTTAATTTCAAATGCCTGATCAATAACTTTCTCAACTTTTTTTTTTCTCTTATAAAAAACCAGTTTCTGTTGACCTTTCTTAATATTTTTTAACAAATTGCCAATTATCCTGTTGCGGAACATTCGTTTACGAATGTCCCTAAACTGTTGTTTCCTTCTACTATCATGCACAGAGTTATCTCTTGCTCTAGCAGTAACATTTTTGATTGGCCTTTCCTTTCCATTTGATTTGCTTATCTTTTTATGGACTGAAACATTTTCTGTAGTAATATTTTTTTTACTACACATATTTCTTATGAAATATTTTGTGCTCTTACCCGGTGCTTTCTTCGTGACTTGACAAATCTTTTTGTTAGAGGACTGCTGCTTATTTTGTTTCACCTGCTGTCTTTGACGTTTTGCAGCCTTTCTCTGTCTTTCTATTGTTGGCATGGTGAAATCTTGAAATGATCTGCAGTTGAATCTGTGGTAAAATATAATAAAAAATGTTATTAACCACTATTACCAAACAGTAAATCAATAACAATGATCAAAAACTTAACACACTACTTGACATTTTAAATAGAAGATTTTTTAGTCCTTGGCAAATTTACAATACAGAAATAGCAGAAAAGAAATGACATTTATATTTATGTTACCTGTGCTATTTTATATGTGAATCTGATCTAATTTTATGAGCATATTTTAATATTTTATTGAAGACACTACACATAACCTGTTTTTGAAGGTGTCTTTATTTTTAAATTAAACGGTTTACATTTTTACTTTTTATTAATTATACATTTTAAAAATAAATGTTTATATTTCCATAGGCTCAAGCAGGTCAGCTTCCCACCCTATGTCATATAATTCGGACAAATCTGCATCCTCATCACGCTCTTCTTCATCCTCAGGATTTAAATCATCCAATGGATCAACATCCACTGATGTTTCAATTACAAGTTCAATGATGAGGTCAAAATCAACTGATTGCAGATTGTCACTCATGTTGATGTTGTCTTTATCTTTAAAGAAAGATAACAACAATGAGATGTTGCAGAGTAAGAGACAAATCTCAGAGATTATAATAGTAAAATTGTTTAACAAGAGTAATATTTTGCAGCTATTATTTAGCCATGTCCAGCAATGCTGATCAGGTGAAGACTATGTCTAATTTTTCAGTGAACAGGACTCATCTCTTCTTAACCTTGGATAAGCCTCACCGACTCTGTGTGTCCTGCACATACTTAAATGTAAAGGGGCAGATTTATGTTAAATGGCACATCCCCAGGCATGCACCAGTTAACGTGCACCGCTGCTCTGCCACCCATGGTGTGCCGTATTTACAATCAGATAGGAGAAAACTGCGTCAAAACCCTGCGCCTGCTTTAAGCAGGCATAGGTCTTTTTTTTTCTTTCTTTTTTTTTTTATTTTTTTTAAAAACCTTTATTGAAAGACATGTATAAGTACAAGCGCTGGCCTACAACCACGGGGGCCGGCCGCAAAGTCAGGAGAATCAAAATAACAAAGCAATGTATACGATAGGGAGAATACAGGATGGATGCAAATAAAGTCGTTACATCGCCAGCGCCAGGATAAAAGAGGTTTCATTTTACATTATATAAAGGAGGCAGCAACCATATCTACCAGCGCGTCATGCAACATATACAGAAAAGAAGGGGGGGGGGGCGGGAGGGAAATAGCCCCCCATGCAAGCAGACGACCACAGTAGGGCAAAGCCCAAAGACCTCACACGCCCATACCAGGTGCAGAATAGAGGAAGAATACCAGCAAACAAATAAAGTGGACGCCACACGTACAGCCCACCCGCCCGGAAAAAGGAGAAAGTGCAGACGCTAGCGAAACAGCGGAGTAAACACCAAGGGACATAGCCCACCCCCTAGAAAAAAGGCAATAAAGGGACCATAGAATAAAACAAACTAAAATAACAAACACCCCCCCCACCCTACATCACTGTAATGGCTACGGCCTACCCCACTAAACAGCGTGCCTGTCGCCCAGAGTCACCCGAAATATAGAAAAAGAGAAAGGGAATTATAACGAAGAAAGAGAGGGGAATAGGAAAAGGAAACAGAGGATAAGGAAGAAAGAGAGAGGAGAGGAGCCAGCGACCGAGACATAAAACACTACCCCCCCGCAACAATAATGCACTAATCGAGGTCGAAAAGGAGAGTCAAGAAAAGCCTACACCGGGATGTAAACAGGAACCATCCAGAATAACGAGGCCCGGAGATGCCATGCAAAAAGGGTCCCACAGGCATCCGGGCACGATCACCCCTGTCCACTTTTATGAAGAGTCGAGCTTCCCAACCCCGCCACAGCCAAAAAACAGCAGAACACAGTGGGTCCACACCAGTCAGGAAAAGCCGGTGGGATCTCCGCAAAACACCGTCCCGGCAAACCAGAAGCAACCAGGAAAACTCGGCAGCAGTCAGAATGCAAAAGTTCCTCAAGGATCCATGTGACCAAGCACAGTATCTGAGCCGTCCAACACGAAGCAAAGAAAACAGGATGTAGAAAGCACTGCAGCATCGGCACCGGGTCCGCTAGATCCCATAGAATCGAGCACCCAGCCGGAGATCCCAGCACAGCCGCCGGCGAAGTTCCAGGCAGTACAATTCGGGGAGACGACACTTCGTCACAAAATGGCGGAGCCACCACGGCAGCTATCCGCAATTCCATGGCTCGACATTTCAAGGACAGGTCGATCCGCAGAGCAGACAGGGCAAACAAGATAGCACTCCGAGTAGGGGCCGCCCAAACCACGCGAGGGCTGGAGAAAGCAAATGCGGCAGCCTCCCTGTCTCCAGGAGAAAGACACCCCGAGGGGCCATCCGCCATCTTAAGTACAGCACCCTCCGCCATCGCCACAGGTTCTTCCAAGTCCACCAGGAGCACCGGCGGCCCCAGGGCTCACCGCCAAACCGCGGCGGAAGGCGCTCAGCGGAGAAAGGAGAGTCACCAGAAGAACGGGCGTGCTCCCCACAGCACTCGGGGGGAGCCCAGCACCGGATCCCGGTCGGGATTAACAACAGGAGTGGGTTTCTCACTTGAGGGGTGCCGGACAGCGCGGCTTCTCTTCTTCGGGCCGGTAGGCGAACGGACATGCGGGGTGGCCCACCAGCGGGGGCGGGTCCGCCCCGGGGGTCCCGGCCCGCGGCTCTCAGGCTCCCACCATCGGGTCTCTCCACCGGTTCCGGACCGCCGGCACTCCGAACATCTCCGGGCAGGCACAGCACTCGAGGCCCCGGCGTCAGGGCCGGGAAGGCCAACAAGGTGACCAGGGCAGAACGCCGAAATCACTGCACGCCAGAGCCCCGGAGAAGGATGGTAAGTGACGGCTCTTCCTCAGTGACCAAATTCGGAACACCCCGAACAGGATGAAATACAGGATAGGTGGCGGGGAGGAAGAGATCACGGAGCGAGGCGGTTATGCGACCGTTCCGATCGCCATCTTGGCTCCTCCCCCGCAGGCATAGGTCTTGACGCAACATTGTGGAGATGGGGCACCCCTGAGCCTTGCTTGAGCTGCATCGCACTTGCGATACAACTCCAGCAATCACTACCTTTACATCACAGATACATCACGCATCTGTGCCATTTTTGCCCCATGATGCCCCGCATTGTAAATGCAGCACACCATGGGTGGCGGAACAGCGGCACAGGATGACTGACACATCCCTGGTGATGCACCAGTCATCATAAATCTATCCCTAATCTTCTTATCTTGTTACAGATGAACCGCCATATGTACCATCAAACTATTTTGCATTTCCTAAATAGCGAATTTTAAGGAATAAATAGCAATTCTTTACCATTCCTAATTTGCAATGAGCAAATTGCTAATTGCAAGTTACCCATTCATTTCCATGGGCTAGGAGCCTCATAGGAATGAAGGTTTAATTTGCGATTAGCAATTTGCTCATCACAAATTAGGAATTTTTCCAAGGGTGCAGGGGTGTCTCAAGAACACCCTGCTGCACCCCCTGAAAAAGAAATTTGGGGGCATATGGCGCACATACATGCCCTAAGGGCATGTATGGGCGTCATATGGCACCTTTTGTTTTTTGGAAAAAAAGCTTTTTGAAAAGAATTCACAAATTACCACCAACTAGAAGTTGGTGGTAGTTTCCAAATCCTTAATGTCATTTTTTTACATATTTTTTGTTTTATTACATTGCATTTAAGTAATCGCAAAATTTGCAAATCCTTCAGTGCAATCGCAAAATAAGGAATAGCAAATTTTGCTATTCCTTATTTTGCATCAAACTTGTTTGATATATACCATTTGTCTAATTAGCATTCGCAAAGGCCGAAATTCGCAGAATTTTGATCTTTGTGACTGCTAATTAGCTTGATACATATGGCCCCAAGTGAGGCCTGTCTTGCAACATGGTGCATCTTTTGCATCACTGCTGCAACAGTTTCATGTGGTACGTTTTTTTTACACCATGACATATCTGCCTAAAAGCATCAATTTGTAATTTTGTCGCCTCATAGCAAATCTTTTGCACCGCCGCTGCATCATAAAAGTGACGCACAGTGGCGAAAAAGAGGCATACACCTATCATAAATCTGTCCCTAGCATTTTAAATGATTAATTCATGATGACGATAAGGTGTGGCCTATCCAGAGGTTTGTTTAAGGTGAGGCCTACTCAGGATTGCAGATTAAAGTTACGCTTGATGAAGAATACAGAAGAGATAATACATGTAAAGGCCTACCAATGAAGTAAGTGATTTGCACTTTATTTCGCCAGTCATCATAAATGTATCCCTAAGCTTCTTATCTTGTTACAGATGAACCACCATATGTACCATCAAACTATTTTGCATTTCCTAAATAGCGAATTTTAAGGAATAAATAGCAATTCTTTACCATTCCTAATTTGCAATGAGCAATTTGCTAATTGCAAATTACCCATTCATTTCCATGGGCTAGGAGGCTCATAGGAATGAAGGTGCAATTTGCGATTAGCAATTAGCTCATCACAAAATAGGAATTTTTCCAAGGGTGCAGGGGTGTCTCAAGAACACCCTGCTGCACCCCCTGAAAAAGAAATTTGGGGGCATATGGCGCACATACATGCCCTAAGGGCATGTATGGGCGTCATATGGCACCTTTTGTTTTTTGGAAAAAAAGCTTTTTGAAAAGAATTCACAAATTACCACCAACTAGAAGTTGGTGGTAGTTTCCAAATCCTTAATGCCATTTTTTTACATATTTTTTGTTTGATACATTGCATTTAAGAAATCGCAAAATTTGCAAATCCTTCAGTGCAATCGCAAAATAAGGAATAGCAAATTTTGAATTAAGGACATTTTAAGTCATTTCCACATGTGCAGTGTTTTCAAATTATGATTTGAAAATCGTTTTTGGGGAAAAGTAATGGTTTGCAAATTTATGACAAGGACATAATGGTGTATGCTTCTCTATAAGGCATTTCAGTGTCTCTGATGTCATTTTTCCCATATTACATTATAAGACCTTTCCCCATGGAGCACATTCCTTGTAAATATGCTCCCACCTGTGCATGGTGAATTTAGATTTTGACTGTTTGAGTCACATAGCCATGTTAAAAGTGACCCAAAAAAATTGCAAACGCTTTAAAAAAACACATTCATGTGTCTTAAGGACATTTTAAGTCATTTCCCCATGGACAGTGTTTTGTAAGTGGCGCAAAAGAGGCATACACCTATCATAAATATGTCCCTAGCATTTTAAATGATTAATTCAGGATGACGATAAGATGTGGCCTATCCAGAGGTTTGTTTAAGGTGAGGCCTACTCAGGATTGCAGATTAAAGTTACGCTTGATGAAGAATACAGAGGACATAATACATGTAAAGCTCTACCAATGAAGTAAGTGATGTCCACTTCATTGCGCCAGTCATCATAAATCTATCCCTAAGCTTCTTATCTTGTTAGACATCAACCGCCATATGTATCATATAACTATTTTGCATTTCCAAAATAGCGAATTTTAAGGAATAAATAAGGATTCTTTACCATTCCAAATTTGCGATGAGCAAATTGCTAATTGCAAATTACCCATTCATTTCCATGCGTCAGGGTGCCCATATGAAAGAAGGTGCAATTTGCAATTAGCAATTAGCTCATCGCAAATTAGGAATTTTTCCAAAGGTGTAGGGGTGTCTCAATAACACCCTGCCGCACCCCTGAAAAAGAAATTTGGGGGCATATGGCGCACATAAATTTTAACAACATTCCTTTACCTCAAAAACGATTTTCAATTCATAATTTGAAAACACTGCCCACAGGGAAATTACTTAAAATGTCCTTAAGACACATGAAAGTGTTTTTTTATTGCCTTTCCAGCATGGTTGGGTCACTTTTAACATGGCTATGTAACACAAACATTTAAAATCTAAATTTGCCATGCACAGGTGGGAGCATATTTACAAGCAATTTGCGCCACAGAGAAAGGTCTTACATTAAAATGGGAAAAATAACATCAGGGACAGTCAATTGCCTTATAAAGAAGCATACACCATTATGTCCTTGTCATAAATTTAAAAACAATTCCTTTTCCCCAAAAACGATTTTCAAATCATAATTTCAAAACACTGCACATGGGAAAATTACTTAAAATGTCCTTAAGACACATAAAAGCGTTTTTTAATTGCCTTTGCAGCATGTTTGTATCACTTTTAACATGGCTATGTAACACAAACATTAAAAATCTAAATTTTCCTTGCACAGGTGGGAGCATATTTACAAGCAATTTGCGCCACATAATTCATAATTTTCTCCTTAAAGCACACTATTCTCTATCTAAATTAAAGAAATATTTTCTCACCTTAGCAAATACTTTGAGTTTGAAAACAGTCTCAGAAACACACCAATTTGTCTTCAGCAGAGCAAAAGGTATGCACTCCAGAGTCTGCAGCTATCAAAAGCACAGAAATGCTGTAATTCTTCACACATATCTCTCATGTCACCCAATCAAAACTCTTCCCTCACTTTTTTTCAAATGAAAACCCTTCCCCCCTCTGCCATTTCATGCCTTTTCTGCATAGCAACCACCTCTTGGAAGACTTCTGGTGTTTGCAAGTTCACACAACAATGTTGCAATTGAACTCTGAACTCTCAGTGCACCTGCATATCCAGTGCATTCTTTCATTTAATGATTTTTTATTGACCATTCAAAATACATCTTTCAAATAACTCATCCGTGCACCCTAACTTTCTGTTTTCAGCAATCAAAATCCACCAATCACTGTTACTGCTTCATGAACACAGAAACTCCACAGTTTTTTTCATTTTAAACTCTCATTTTTTCAACTGCCATTTCATTGCCACACTTCATCTGACTGCAGGAGAACCTTCTCTCACCATGTTTTCTGTCTGGATTGTTGGACATAGTTATATTCACTGGGCTCAAAGGTACACTGAAAACAGGAATTTACCTAACCTCAATTTACAAGATGTGGAAATTAAGTGGTTTGGCCACAGAGGATTAAAATGTCACCAATTGATACCATTGGTGAAAACCTTTATGCATTTGCCCAAACCTGACCTGTTAATTGTGCACTGTGGAGGTAATGACTTGGGCACTTTGACTGGTGTAGGTCTGGAAATGCTTTTAAAGGACACCTTTGAGCAATTAATGGCACTTTTTCCTCAGACTGCCTTGGTATATTCAAATATATGCCAAAGACAGAAATGGAGGTGGTCAAACCAATTTTGTCCACAAATTGAGAAGTCAAGGAAGCATGTAAACAAATCTGTTTCAGCTTACATGAGAGACCATGGAATGGGCTCCCTGTACAACAATAACTTGCGTTACTACATGCAAGATATCTACAGGTGAGATGGAGTTCACTTCTCATATGAGGGCAACAGAATTTTCACTCTGAATTTAAGAATGTGCATTGGTACCTACTTATAAGTACCTAAATGTACCATAAACCCAAAAGCTCTTCTCAGAGCTACCCTACATCTGATCACTCACAATTATTATTTTACTCTAACATTTTTCACTAATTTTCAACAAAATACGCTCCCTGGGGCGCTACCCGGTACGCGAACCGGGAGCTAACCTCGCGAAATTTAAAATGTTTTTTTTTTTTTTTCGCACATATGGGCCTCCTCAGCCACCCTCACAAAACCTAGGGGGTCAAGATAAGTCTACCGTGCCCCCTTCTACCCATTCTGAACATTATTTGCCCTCCATCTTGTATCTTAATTCGACCGAAACACAAAATGGTGGACTCCCGTTACGCTTAAGGTTCGCGAACCGGGGCGCTCAACGGTTCGCGTACCGGGTCGCTCCCTGGGAAGCGCACCATCAAAAAAGGTGGGAAAGTAGTTCACAGAAAAGCCACTGGAGACAATTTCACCAAATATAGACTAGCTCATACTACATACCAATCCCTACCATTTTCACAAATTTGATTGGAATTCCATTTAGCCATTTAGCCTGTAGACCTCTCTAAATACCGTGAGGTAAATTACTTCACAAAACACATCTGAAGTGTTGGAATTGACAACCAATTAAAATGTTACTTTCATTTTCTACTTTTTTTACCTGACATTTGATTGGTTATATACCTGAATATATATAAAGGAAGAGAAGAAAACACAGCCATTTTGACTACTACTTCTTGGTGTACATTTCAATAGGATTTTCACTAATTCCTTCAACTTCTATCTAAAGGTAAGTTTTTATTTTTAAAACTGAAGTATATTGTGCACTATAAGTTAATATGGTAAACTTTTTCTGATAGTTATATACTATCCCTCTGTAGTAGTTATAGATTTAGATAGACTTCTCTGTTATAGTTATGGATGGAGTTAGGCTTCTCTTGTATAATTATGAATTTACTTACGTTAAATCACATACACTTTTTTATATTCCTACTTCCACTCTGATACTATACACTGCCCAAAATTAATCCCAACAGTGCCCTATCTCTACTAATATATATTTTTTTAATCTAAATTTCAGGCAAAATGGAAGGCGAACAGAAAGTTGAATTTCAAATTGTCCTGCAAGAGAGCAGCCAAGAAATCAATGATGAAAATGATATTGAATTTTTCGATGAAACTTTAGACAAAGAACTACTGCAATGTGTACAAGCAGTAGATAACCTCCTTGAAAATGAGGACATTTTACACCCTCAGAGACTACAATGTATATTCAATGATAATTATGAAATTTCTGACAATGAAATGTTAGAAAGTTTAATAAATTATGAAACACAATCACAATAAAAAAAAATGCTTAAAAAATAAAGAAAATAAAAAATAATCAACAAAAACAACAATCAATTAACATACAGCATTTGAAAAGTCTATCATTCATTTTTCATTGCAGTACGCTGCCCAGAACGCTTCCCGGTTCGCGGACCGGGCGCTCCCCACGCAAAAAAAAACAAAAAAATGTTTTTGTTTTTTTTGCCCCGCGGGGCCCTTTTAAAACCTCCACATTAAACCTAGGGGGTCAGGGAGGATCTAGTATGCCCCCTTATGGTCATTTTCGCCTTTGTTTTGGCCTCCTCTTGTCTCTCAATCCTACCGAGAGACAAGATGGCGGCCGCTCCGGACTGTTTAGAATGTTGACAGACACCGGAGAGCCAATCAGCTTAGCTACGCGAAGTTCCGGTACGCTTAAGGTCCGCGGACCGGAGCGCTGCCCAGAGCGCGCTTACAGATATATATCTTTTTTTAAACGTTAATTTCTCAAAATCCACTGGAGCACATATATTGAGACCTAGAAAAGGCACATCGGGCTACCAGTCCCTACAATTTTGCCAAGTTTCATGCAAATCCATTCAGCCGTTCGGGCTAAAAGTGAGGCCAACCGCCCTATGGAAAACTCAATGTTAAAAACACGTTTTGGGACCCCCCTTTTTTCTCGACCCCCCCTGGACGAACCCCCCCCCAAATTTCCAGGGGCTGCTCAGAAACAAAATGTTCCATTTTCCAGAAAATTTCAGCCAATTCCGTCCACAAACGCCAAAGTTATTAGACATAGAATTTTCAAAAATCCCATAGGGAAAACATCCTAACTATATATACCTACTGGCGACCGCCAGTAGGTAATATATATATATATATATATATATAAATATATATATATATATATATATATATGCACAGGAAAACTAAACAGCCACTTCCCTTACAAAGAAGTACAAAGTTTGCATGTCTGCAGCCTTTCTTATTTTTCACCTTATTCATCTTCTGCTCAATCAACACATCATCCACACATACACACACCTACTTGCTCCCTTTCTTGGCTGGGGTTATCACTCATTCTTCTTTAATTCAAATTCAAAGTGCAGGCCCTTTATCGACGCTTTTTATTATAACAACTACCCCGGCTGAAGGCACTATGAAATTGCACACTTGCTCCCTTTCTTGGCTGCACTTATCAATTATTCTTCAATTTCATATTTTGATTCAAACTCAAGGCCCTTTATCGAGCCTTTTTGTTGTAACTACTGTTGCAGTGATTCTGCTCCTGCATAAAGACTTACGACCTCAGTGAATTACGGTGTTCCAAACCCCACCTTAGTACCCAAACCCCCTAACAGATTAGCAATCAGTGACTCATTGGTTGTTCGTCCTATAGCAAAAACAGCAATTATTAGTCAATCCACAACATGCGACTTAGGTTACCTCAGGTAAGGTAGATAGCAAGAGCACTCTTTCGTTACAGTCTTACACCAGTTCAAAACAAGCACTAAATAAAGACACCTGCAACTTTTAAATGTTTATTTCTAACACCGTAATCTCATGCCCAGTACCTTAGATAATACAAGCAAACATATTATCAGAAACAAAGCTGTCAGCATTGTTACCATTCCATAAAATACAAAGGGAGAAAGCATCCTATAATGCAAAAGGGAAACAGATTTAAAATATACCTAGATTTCACCCTCCCTACTTAGCAGGTTAGTTTATAACTACAGAAGATCTCATACTACTACATAGGCAGACCCATACCTCTGTTACTCAGCAGTAGTGGATCACATTGAGTTCTACACAAACTGTCAAGATACGAATTTTCTCCAACTGTGTGTAATCATGCCTGCACAGTGCATTACTAAACGCGCCAGTATCAGAGATGCCACAGCTGCATATGTCTTATGGCTCGAATGTGCGAAGATCATTCCGAATAACACACACAGTATCCAAGATAACCTTGATGTTTCATGCTCTCACTATACACACTAAAGTAGCGAGGCAGTCTACAAATGTAGTATATCAAATTATTCTCATATGAAGCAAAATACTCACCCTTCTCTAAACAATATTGCAAGTGCGTGTTGTGTGCAAAGCAGAGCAGGAAAACAAAAATGGCGTTTAAGCTTCTAATAAACCCATGCTAACTTAACACGGTGTAAGTGCAAGGCTCTGCCCATAACACCTTCCCTTGACCAAAGCACATAATATAAACGTGGGCAAATTACGAACGCAGAGTCCAAGCCTAAAAAGCAGAGTAAAGTTCAATTTTGCAAAAAAAATTATTCGATCTTTGATAAAAAGCAGTAACTAAATAATAAAGAATAGGTAGAAAAATCAAATAGACTTATTCCACCAGCGTATAAGCACAGTATTTAGCAACAGCATCCAAGAGGAAGTCATTGTTCTCATCTGAAAACATTTCAGCACTCCAATTCAATAGTGGGAATGAATATACATGTTCCTCAACGACCGGAGCCTCTATCACCATCGGAGGAAAACTCGGGTCATCTTCAATGTAACTGCGTACCAAGAAGTCATGCGCCGTTGCAAAAACATTCCAACGTCCCATTATTCCATGTATAGCTGCTAAGGCCATAATACCGCTGCTAGAACAGAGCAAGTCATGAACCACTAAGGGCCTCATCAGCTGGTCATATACCGCGTTGGGAGATACCGTACTGCAGAGACAAAAATCCAGGGCCCAGTCGAAATCACAGCTCAGACAATGGAAGACAGGCTGATCGCATGTGAAAAAGGAGAATCTAAATGATAATCCATAAGCTGCGCTCAATGTAGCCAGAGGCAGCCCTCCATAATAACTAATCATTCGGTTGCGCACCAGCAACAACCGGGACATATTGTCATCTGCTGCAAGATGTGCATCATATTTAAGTAAACAAATGAATACAAGCACACCGGCAACAAATGTGAGCATTAAGGACAATCCATCAAAGATGCTGGAAAAAATCGAATGAAAAAAACACCGACAAGACACCAAATATAGTTTCTACAAAAGTCACAAGGCCACTGCTTATAACTTTAAAAAAATAAGCTAACCCCCTAATCGAGGACGCATTAAAGATAGTCTAAATTAACTCCCTAAAATTCCGGGGCACGTCTGATTTAATAAAGCATGCACTTCTGTGCAGGTGTTTGCTACATGAAGGACAAATGTTTCTCTAACAGATGTAAGAGCGTTCTCTTTTTGAGACAATGGCGCTCTTATACGGCTCATTTGGTTGACTCTGCTTTCAAGGTCGGAAACGACGGCCAGAGGAAACCATCCAGCTTCCCATGCAGAGGAGTCAACACAACTTTTTTATAGCAAACCACACGCTCAGTTACCGTAATCATGTAAGCGATGCCTGCTAACATCGCACAACAATCTGCATTATTTCAAAGTAAATAACTTCCGTTTGCCAGTAAACTGAACGTTGTTATGATAGCAGGTGTCGGAGTACCTTTCAAAACTCAGGCCAAATTAGCCGCATCTTGATTACAAGAGCCATGCAAGTGTATGTGTCCACAAAATAAGGAGTGATCTGGTGCTATTGAGCAATCCTCGCCATTCTGACAAACTTCTTTTCCCTCCCTCAAGCACCTATATATAAATGGTAATAACCAACTTTCATGGAGATAAACGCTCCCTAAAGATCCATATCTGCCTATAGCGTAGTATTTCATACAAACCTCAAACTTAAACAGTCTTAAAAAGTAACATTATGATACCGTGGATAAGCCACACAGCTAAATCGGATCTCCAATGAGTGACCACTTCTAACCATTCTCATAGCGCGCCCTATGCTCTGATTTGACAGTGAGAGAGTGATCGCACCATAGTTTGTCTGCTAATCATTCTCATCATGCGCTACGAATACGCTTTCACATTACGCGTCGCATCAAAGCTTATGTATGATGTCACGTACTGCGCCCCGTACGCGAAAGACGCGAATGTTTTTAATTGTTTAAAAACATTCATTTATTTAATGAACATATTAATAGAATACATTATTTGAACAATCGTATATTACTTTTAAAAGCAATTACACAAATCGCGCTGGAACGTCATTCGAACCCACATCGTAAGCGTACGCAAAGCCATGAGACTTTAAAAGAAGACATTTCATTGGTTCATAACACTTCCTATTCCAACTGTTGAAAGTTACGTCCCATTTTAATCATTCTACTTTCACTTTCTAAGAAGAAGCATCTCTTCTGAGAATATTGTCAAATAGAAGGAAAATTACCATAATAAAACCAATGGACTCATCGTCCACCCATTCTTCAGAGGAATATTTAATTCCTAAAGAACCTCCAAAGAAGAGGAAAGAAGCTCTGATTTGCAAGTTTTTTACTTTCCATGAAGGGCAAAAAAAGTTTAATGCTCCGTTAGTAACCTGTAAAATTTGCCAAACAACTCTTTCAAGGGGTGATCCATCTAAAAAATACTCCTTTGGCACAGCAACTATGGAGCGACACGTGAAGAACTTGCACCCCAACAACTTTGCTCGAGCTGCAACATGGAGGTTGCAGGACAATACACCTGCTGCAGCACCAACCACATCAACTGCTGCACCAGCATTTTCAGCAAGCAGTCCACACCCACAAATTGATCCTGATTTTGCTGAACTTAAAATTCTATGAATTTATTGCAATAAACTTTTGTGTTATGGGGAACAGTCTATTGACCTGATAAAACGCAGGAAGCAGGAGCATCGTTGTCCTAGACATTAGTTTTTTTTCTTTTCATTTTTTTGTTCCTGTTGGACATTTTTGGAGTTCCAGTTCCATTTTTTTGCTTTTAAAAAAACTTGTTCACAAAACACACAAAAAAAAATAGAAAACTAAAAACACAAAAAAAAAAGAATTATAACAATCTCCTCCTAATAACCACACGGAGACAGAGATAAGAATATGAGGATTTAATGTCCCATTGCTAGACTCGCGGCAACTCCCGTGCCCGCCTACGTTCCCAGAATGCAGTGGCCGCACGCTCTGGTAAACTAGCGCGCGTCGCCACACAAATGTTTAAGGAACTACAAAGGGACCCCATTCCCCGGGTCTCAAAAAATAACATTTGGTACCGTGTGCGGAACCCCATTACCCCACGGTCCCAGCCAGTTCCCCACATCGTTCGAAAGCCGGCATTGCTTTGTCAGAGAGACCAGTTTATACGCTCCTCTCTCTAACAAAAAGTAATCTGCTTTCCAACTTAAAAAAGACAGCATATTAACTTGCTCTCTCTTTCAAATAGGAAAGCGGTTTGCTGTACTAAAGTGGAAGCCGCGACCCTCCCGCCCTACCATAGCAATCAGCAGTGTCCCGGGGGTAGGCAACCCGGGACACTGCAGAAGCCGGCCCTGGGAGGTGTCGGACCCCAGGGCCATCAAGAGCTCCAGGAGGGAGGCCGCGCAACCCCCTCCCAACATTAAAAAGCCTCAAAATATGGTGGTCCCCACGGCTGGGGGGTCCGTGCCATCACGGACCCCCCAATTTTAAATATTACTGCCCCAGGAAGGTGGAGCATGTGGGGGGGCCGTGAACCCCCCACATACTTCACAATAAAACCCCGGGGGTGGCGTTCCCTGGGGCTTGGGGGACCTTTCAACCCCCCATTATAGAAATTAATTGCCCCTGGGATTTGCCCCCCCCACCCCGGGAACTATTTAAGAATAAAACGGATTTCTAGGGGTTTTTTCCCTTTTCCACCGCGTACGAGTACGATACGCGTACCCTGTGGTTTTTAAAAATGTAAAATAAATTTGGGGGGGGGCCTAAAGATCCATGTGCGACCCCCTCAGCAGGCCTAGAGGGTCAACATGTTTCTACCCTGCCCCCTTTCCTTATTTATCAACTTTGTTTTACTATTTTCTTGTGACTCGGTGCTACCGAGACAGTTGACAGCCAATCAGCATACAGCTCGCGCTCGTAATTGAACGGATCTCCGTCCGCGTGTAGAACGCTGTCTCTAGATATCGCTATGATTTTACTTGTAATTTTCTCAGAAACTACTGAACGGATTTACACCATTTAACAAAAAGCACAATCTGCCAACCGAACTCTACCTCTCTACCAAATTTGGTGTAATTCGGTTCAGCCGTTCGGGCTGTAGCCCTGGCTAAAGGTCCCTATGGAAAATTGCATGGAGAAAACACGTTTTGGGACCCCCCTTTTTTCTCGGCCCCCACTTGACGAATCACCCCCAAACTTTCAGGGAAGGAGCGGAACCGAGCAGGCCAATTTGCGAAGATTCGTCCACCGGCGCCAAAGTTATTCCAAATAGAATGTTGTGGATTTCCTATGGAAAGTAGGTCCTAACTATAACTACCTACTGGCAACTGCCAGTAGGTAAGATATATTTATACACATATACAGATACATATACATATACATATATATGGTCCAGTTGAAGGCAGGAGCCGAAACGCGTAGACCGTCCTTTTTTGTTGCACGTTATGTTTGCACTGGTGTGTAAATAATAAAACGCTAAAAACTACTGCTGCTGTGCCGTGTCCTTTGATCCGTAAGAAGTGGAGAGAAGAAGTTGTGGTAATATATATATATATATATATATATATATATATATATATATATATATATATATATATATTACCTACTGGCGGTCGCCAGTAGGTATATATAGTTAGGATTTTTTCTCTATGGGATTTTTGAAAATTCTATGTCTAATAACTTTGGCGTTTGTGGACGGAATTGGCTGAAATTTTCAGGAAAATGGCACATTTTGTTTCTGAGCAGCCCCTGAAAATTTTGGGGGGGTTCGTCAAGGGGGGGCCGAGAAAAAAGGGGGGTCCCAAAACGCGTTTTTCCCATGTTAATTTCCATAGGGCGGTTGGCCTCACTTTTAGCCCGAACGGCTGAATGGATTTGCACGAAACTTGGCAAAATTGTAGGGACTGGTAGCCCGATGTGCCTTTTGTAGGTCTCAATATATGTGCTCCAGTGGATTTTGAGAAATTAACGTTTAAAAAAAGATATATATCTGTAACAGCGGACTGGGCAGCGGCCCAGGACGCGTACTTTTCGCGCAACGGAGCTTTGTGAAGCGAAGCTGATTGGTTCTCCGGCGTCTGTCAACATTCCAAACAGTCCGTAGCGGCCGCCATCTTGTCTCTCGGTAGGATCGAGAGACAAGAGGAGGCCAAAGCGAAGGGGCAAATGACCATAAGGGGGCATAGTAGATTGTCGCTGACCCCCTAGGTTTGATGTGGAGGTTTTAAAAGGGCCCCGCGGGGCAAAAAAAAATAAAATAATAATAATCGAACAGTGCTCCAGTGGATTTTGAGAAATTAACGTTCAAAAAAAGATATATATCTGTAACACCGCACCGCTTCGCGTACTTTTCGCGTTACGGAGCTTTGCGAAGCGAAGCTGATTGGCTCTCCGGTGTCTGTAAACATTCCAAACAGTCCGTAGCGGCCGCCATCTTGTCTCTCGGTAGGATCGAACAGCTGAATGGATTTGTACGAAACTTGGCAAAATTGTAGGGACTGGTAGCCCGATGTGCCTTTGCTAGGTCTCAATATATGTGCTTCAGTGCATTTTGAGAAATTAACGTTCAAAAACAAGATATATATCTGTAACAGCGCTCCGCTTCGCGGAGATAAAATTATATGTGTATTACCTAGCTGTTGCTAACACCAGTTAGCGACGGCTAGTAGGAGATAGCGACCATCTTGGGTCCCACTTTGCATGTGAGTGATATTTATCACTAATGACATGCAAAGTGGGCATGCCAAGATGTTAGCGACTGGAAACAGTCGCTAACATCGCTATCTCCTATTATCAACTTTTGGAAATATTCGAGATAAGCGGGAATATCTCCAAAAGCTACCACCTGCCCTGAGCAGTTCTTAGCCATGTTATCCAATGGGAGGTGGATAACATGGCTAAGAGCATTAGCTCGGTAATGCATGAATATCGCTGAGTTTTCAGCGATATTAATGCATTGCGGTCGTTTTTTATCGTATTTCCGATAAACCTTGATAATAGCAAGGTTTATCTGCGATAATTTCTGACGGTAAAAAAATCGTTGCTAAGCATCGTTAGGGATAAATATCGCTTAACTTTGGTAATATGCCCCAACGTCTGTTAACGTTCGATTCGAAGGAAATCAGGAAGTGTTGAAAAACATTGTCTGCGCCTTCTTGTCTTTTTTCAAATGCCACACTTTTGTCGTGCACGGCAGCCATTTTAGATGCCTTGACCAGACCCACTCTGTGCACGCTGTCGATCCTTAGCATGGCTCCCCACCCTCGCAAGCATCTCCCCCAGGCAGTGGTCATCCCCGCTCTCTGTCTTATGCATGGGTAATAAACCTCCCCCCATCTGCGCTGCTCTTCCCTGAGAATCACACCCTGTGCCCGCCCGACACTTCCCTTTCGCCCTATTCACTACCGCACCCTCTGACACTCCTTTTCCTCTGTGTCCGATTGTCCAGGCTGGTCCTAGGGTATCAGCTAGCCCTGCAGATGTAGTTTATGGCCACAGCTGTAAAGAATCACCCCTCTTCAAAGGAGTTATAGTAGATCAAGGCCCACACTCGATGAGATCCGTCACAGCAGAAGCGTTGCTATTATCTGAAAACCATCCTGTATTGTGATTGGGGAGGGGACCGAGCCTGAAGTGGAAGATTCCAGGGATGACTCTTTGTACATCAAAGTTTTTACAATTATGTGTCACATTAAATATATATAGCACTCCGACAAAGTAGTAAGATTATAAAACTTTAATAATTTATAAATATATACAAGAAAACAAAAATACTAATAACATATAAACATTTATAGGGAAAAACAACGAAGTAGCGGTCGGCTGTGCGAATAGTCCCAACGCAGCACAACGTCCAGATTTCCGGCGTGGGGCGTCGCGGGGGGTGGGTCATCAGTAGCAAACTGTTGTGCGAATAGTTCCAAGGCAGCAGAACGCGCCGAAATCTAGATGACACGAAAGTGATGTCTAGTAAGTTGCCACCCAGCAAATAACGGCATGGGGCGTCGCGGGGGGGTGGGTCATCAGTAGCAAACTGTTGCGCGAATAGTTCCAAGGCAGCAGAACGATGGCACCAAGGTGATGTCCAGTAAGTTGCCGCACTGGTTTTGGTATCCTACAATGCTGCTCCGAATAACGGCGTGGGGCGCCCCGGGGGAGCCGGCGTGAACGGGCCTCTCCAGGTGGAGTGTCATCTGTTGTAGTGGGGCGCCCCTTTACCGTTTCAGTTGCCATTCCGTCCGTTTTTGGTCCACTGTGTCAAATGCCGCAATTCAGCTGAGTTGCGCCCACTCTTGCGGTGCAGCGATAGGCGGCTGTCACAGGACTCTCAAAATGGCGGCAGGCTGTTTCCTTTTTGGGCCTGGTCCACTGAAATGGCCCTGGGACACCTTGGAAATCGGACGCTTGTCTGCTAGGTCTTGGACCCCATTCTCGAAAGCGTCCCCTCCGCCTTGAGAATTCATCAAAAGTTTTGGGGGCTCCGACTCCTGCAGGCTTCTGGTGGGGAGCGGCTGCCATGATTGCTCGCGGAATGACCACGACTGAGCTACGAGATGGTGGTGCTCTCATGCTGACGCCAGCTTCAGTCTGAAACATCCAGAAACAAGGTGCGGCTTTCATCGTTTGGGAAAAAAAAAAGTTTTCATCCAATGAAAAGTGTTGTTTTTAGGTCACATGATCAAGCCTTCCATCATTAGGAAACCAAAAGTAAAATGAACCAATGAAAAGTTTTATAAACAAGTCACATGACCTGTTATGCGGCATAGGGTGTAAAATGCGGAGAAAATACGTTGGCACGTGAGGCGGCGTCAGTAGCGGACCGATGTGCGAATAGGCCGAAGGCAATACAACGCGCCAAGATCCGGATGGCACCGAGGTGGGGTCCAGCAAATTGCAGCACTGGTGTGGCCATCCTACAATGCTGAAAGTCGGCGTGGGGCGCCCCGTTGGCCTGTGAGTTTGCGTCAGTAGCGGACCGATGTGCGAATAGGCCGAAGGCAGCACAACGCGCCAAGATCCGGATGGCACCGAGGTGGTGTCTAGTAAGTTGCCGCACTGGTGTGGCCATCCAACAATGCTGAAAGTCGGCGTGGGGCGCCCCGTTGGCCTGTGAGTTTGCGTCAGTAGCGGACCGATGTGCGAATAGGCCGAAGGCAGCACAACGCGCCAAGATCCGGATGGCGCCGAGGTGGTGTCTAGTAAGTTGCCGCACTGGTGTGGCCATCCTACAATGCTGAAAGTCGGCGTGGGGCGCCCCGTTGGCCTGTGAGATGGCGTCAGTAGCGGACCGATGTGTGAATGGGGCCGAAGGCAGCGCAACAATATTTTCGGAATAGAAGACACCACTAGGCGCTGAGATGCCAAGATCCGGATGGCACCGAGGTGGTGTGTAGCAAGTTGCCGCACTGGTGTGGCCATCCTACAATGCTGAAAGTCGGCGTGGGGCGCCCCGTTGGCCTGTGAGTTTGCGTCAGTAGCGGACCGATGTGCGAATAGGCCGAAGGCAGCACAACGCGCCAAGATCCGGATGGCACCGAGGTGGTGTCTAGTAAGTTGTCGCACTTCTGTGGCCATCCTACAATGTTGAAAGTCGGCATGGGGCGCCCCGTTGGCCTGTGAGATGGCGTCAGTAGCGGACCGATGTGCGAATGGGGCCAAAGGCAGCGCAACAATATTTTCTGAATAGAAGACACCACAAGGCGCTGAGATTCCAAGATCCGGATGGCACCGAGGTGGTGTCTAGTAAGGTGCACTGGTGTGGCCATCCTACAATGCTGAAAGTCGGCGTGGGGCGCCCCGTTGGCCTGTGAGATGGCGTCAGTAGCGGACCGATGTGCGAATGGGGCCAAAGGCAGCGCAACAATATTTTCTGATTTGAAGACACCACAAGGCGCTGAGATGCCAAGATCCGGATGGCACCGAGGTGGTGTCTAGCAAGTTGTGGCACTGGTGTGGCCATCGTACAATGGTAAAAGTCGGCGTGGGGCGCCCTGTTGGCCTGTGAGATGGTGTCAGTAGCGGACTGATGTGTGAATGGGGCCAAAGGCAGCTCAACAATATTTTCTACTATATTTTCGGAGTAGAAGACACCACAAGGCGCTGAGATGCCAAGATCCGGATGGCACCGAGGTGATGTCTAAGTTGCGGACCGATGTGCGAATGGGGCCAAAGGTAGCGTAACAAGATTTTCTGTATGGAAGATACCACTAGGCGTTGAGATGCCAAGATTCGGATGGCACCGAGGTGATGTCTAGCAAGTTGTGCCACTGGTGTGGCCATCGTACAATGGTAAAAGTCGGCGTGGGGCGCCCTATTGGCCTGTGAGATGGTGTCAGTAGCGGACTGATGTGCGAATGGGGCCAAAGGCAGCGCAACAATATTTTCTGACTGACACCACAAGGCGCTGAGATGCCAAGATCCGGATGGCACCGAGGTGATGTCTAAGTTGCGGACTGATGTGCGAATGGGGCGAAAGGCAGCGTAACAATATTTTCTGTATGGAAGATACCACTAGGCGTTGAGATGCCAAGATTCGGATGGCACCGAGGTGATGTCTAGCAAGTTGGTGTGGTCATCCTACAATGCTGAAACTCGGCGTGGGTCACCCCATTAGCCTGTGAGATGGCGTCAGTAGCGGACCGATGTGCGAATAGGCCGAAGGCAGCACAACGCGCCAAGATCCGGATGTCACCGTGGTGGTTTCATAGTTGAGAGGCACTTCATCTGCAGTTGGGCGCCGAGATCCGGATGGCACCGAGGTGATGTCTAGCAAGTTGCTGTACTGGTGTGGTCATCCTACAATGCTGAAATGTAGTGGGGCGCCCATTTACCGTTTCAGTTGCCATTCAGCTGAGTTTCGGCTGCTCTTGATGCTATAGCGACAGGCGGCTGCAAGAGGACTCTCAAAATGGCGGCCTGTTCTTTGGATTTGGGCCTGGTCCACTAAAATGGCCCTGGGACACCTTAGAACTCGGACGCTCGATTTTTTTTTCCTTTCCTGTACATGCAAAAAAAGGTAAATGCCCGGTACGTTACACGCTTCATCTGCCACGATGAACTCTCCAGAGGAACCGAAAAAAAATATAGTTGTGGTAACTATACCATGCATCGTCATGTGGAGAGGTGGCACCAATTAATTATAGTGCTGCATAAAAGAGAGATTTGGAGGAGAACCCCTGACCTGCTAGTACATTCATCAAAGAAGTGGCACTGAGAGCTTCAGAGGCAAGGGAAACGGTCCCAAATATTTAGAAGAACTTTGGAAAGATTAAAATGACATGTTTAGATTGTGGTAAATTAATTTCATGTGGACAGATGAGTGTTACTCTAATAAATACAGCATATGAACATCATCATAGTCGATGGTTGGTAGAGACATTTTGACTATATCCTGGACCTGCCCGTCCTCGCCCAAAATGGCGCCGGAATAAATGGGACTCGTAACTCCTTGTTGTGTACTGGTTGCAGAACCTTGAAATCACGAGATACGTATGCAGTTTTGAAGCACATGGCGGGCGGGGACGAGAATTGATTGAATATTTCGACATCCCTATTGATATTAAGTTCTGATGTGTTATTGATTACTGTACTGTTGAAAATTCGAATTAACGTCACCCATGGTACTTGTCCGCAAATGTATATCTAGATAATTTTATTGTAACTGGCCCTGTCGTATTTTAATTATAAAATGTACGTCCACCGATTCCGTAACTGTTACACACCTTAGTTCTTGCAACCTAATGGCCCGCCCGTTACGTTCCTCTACAGTGTAAATGTCTATTCATCATATACGATTACAGTTTGCTCCGTGGCAGGCCCACGTGGTTATAGGCTCGTATTTGTATAATGAAATTTTCACAATAAAGGTTTTTAAAAGAAAACATGGTAGTAGTATATACATTGGTAAAGTTTTTAATAATAGTCACTGTTTTAGAATCATTAAAAGGCAAGTGAAATAAAGCAGACCAATTACATGAAGGGTAAAAGGTATAATACGAAGGAACGCAGTAAAGATAAATGGTCAAGGGCTGTTGTGTTTTCTATTCCTGCAACATAAAGTGATCGATAAGAATCTCATATTCAGGCGTATCGGCGACTAAGACAGCAGGTCGACCCTCTTTTGCTCAACGGCTCCGTCATGGGACGAAGAAACGCTCTTTTTCTCGAAAAAAGAATATATTTTACTTGCAGGACAGTTGTAAAATTTCCGGGAAAGTACATTAGCCTGGAACATTATAACATATATTTAAGAAAAAATAATGTTCGGAAGTAATTAAAAGCGTAATTTTTAGGTGATATGACCAAGGCTTTCATCATTAGAATAAGAAAAGTAAAATGAACCAATGAAAAGTTTTATTAACAAGTCACATGACTTGTTATGCTTACGTTACGCGCTGCGCGCCCCGGATGACTTCCGGATGCGCTAACGCGGCGCGTCATATGACGCATTACGCGACAACGCAGTTCCAGAATATAGTCAAAATGTCTCCACCAACCAGCGGTCGAAACACAACCCCTTTCAGCAGGCTAAATAGTTCTGTTAAATGACAACAGAAGGGACAGGCAACAAGAACCATCAGTCAAAGAGGGGAGGGCTAGTTCTTGTCTACCGGGTTACATTGGGGCGCTACCGGAACTGATCGAATTGGTAGTCTACAGTGTTTCTGGATGTTTCAGACTGAAGCTGGGGTTAGCATGAGAGCACCACCATTTCGTAGCTCCGTTGTGGCCATTCCACAACCAATCATGGCAGCCGCTCTTTATCGTTATTTTGGGCGGGGTGGGTGGCGGAGCCGAGCTGTTTTGCAGCCATCATTGTGTGGATTTCAGTTCATCTCACTAGTTTTGTATTTGTTATGAGGGGTTGTTCCTAATGTTTCTATTTTAGCGAGGTCAAAAAGAGATCCCATTAGTGGCCTACTGATTTTACTCGATTCTTTTTCTTTTTTTTTACACGATTTTTCGTTATCTGCAAAGACTAAACAGAGTATTGCGACTCTGTGTTTGTTTGTAAATAGAGAATGAACCAAAGAGAACTAATTCTAAAATAGTAAATACTTGGATAACAATCAATCAAATGGAGAGAGAAGCAGGCACGACGGATTACAACGGGGGCAAAGGCCTGCGTTAACTACCTTTCACTATCTGCAAAGAGAGAGTACTCCTAATAGAAATGAGGGGGGGGGGGCACCATTCAAAGCAGATCAGTGTGCATAAACACGAAAATGTTTTCACTTACCACGTACTTGACATTCGACAGCTTATGATATTTGCTATTAAAAAACCATAGGTTATAGACCATATATAGTTAGGAATTAGCATTTACAAAACCTTGAAAATTCACTGAAAAAACCATAGGTTATAGACCATATATAGTTCGGAATTAGCATTTACAAAACCTTATTTTACTCACACAAAACCATTGAAATTCCATATATAGTTAGTTGCACTAACTATATATCGCGCACCCGCAATCCACTGCTGATGATGTCACATATTACATCATTCATGACATGGTCAGTGACATCACTGATGACATCACTGATGACATCTCAAATGACATCACTGATGACATCACTGATGACATCATCCAGTGACTGTGTGTTTCTGTAAAGTTTAAATATGTTTTACATATTGAAGAATGAGTAGATGTATAAGTGTCTGGATGAAGCATTTAGTAGGTGGGTGACTGACTGTATGAGTGAGTGATTAAATGTGTCTCACTGAGTGCATGGGTTAGTGACTAAACTGTCTTAATTTGTGCATTATTATGTCTGTTGTTCTGTAAACTGCTGCATGTGTTGATCAGTAGCTATATGAGTAACTATATGGGTTATTAATTGATTGTCCAAGTATTTGTATGGGAGACTGAGTGTATGTGTGGCTGGCTGGGAGATGTGTGACTCTGTGCAGATCAATGTGTACTTGTATCAATGATTGTATAAGAGAGTAAGTATGTGTTAGTATATGTTTGAAAATGTAAGGTACTCTATGTTTAACTGTATAGATTAGAAAATGGAAGTGTGATTGATTCTTTACAGGACTGACTAGGTGTGTGAGTAACTCCATGGATGAGTGGCAGAGTGTGAGTGTCTGTATAGGTGTATGAGTGCATATGATAGTGTTGTAAAGATGAGTGATTGTATGTATGAATGATTGTATGGGTGAATGAGTGAATGTGTGTGTAGACGTAGGAATCAGTCAGTGCGTATGTAGTAACTAGTATTGGTGTGTCAATGGTTTCAAAAATTATACTCTGTATTTAACACTGGGTGTAACAGAGGTTATATCAAAGTGTGAGGAGATGCATTGTATTGTCACATTAATGATATCATCATTGATGTGACCATTGATGTCAAATGAGATATCATCAGTGATGTCATCAGTGATGTCATTTGAGATGTCATCAGTGATGTCATCAGTGATGTCACTGACCATGTCATGAATGATGTAATATGTGACATCATCAGCAGTGGATTGCGGGTGCGCGATATATAGTTAGTGCAACTAACTATATATGGAATTTCAATGGTTTTGTGTGAGTAAAATAAGGTTTTGTAAATGCTAATTCCTAACGATATATGGTCTATAACCTATGGTTTTTTCAGTGAATTTTCAAGGTTTTGTAAATGCTAATTCCTAACTATATATGGTCTATAACCTATGGTTTTTTCAGTGAATTTCAATGGTTTTTTAATAGCAAATATCATAAGCTGTCGAATGTCAAGTACGTGGTAAGTAAAAACATTTTCATGTTTATGCACACTGATCTGCTTTGAATGCTGCCCCCCACCCCTCATTTCTATTAGGAGTACTCTCTCTTTGCAGATAGTGAAGGGTAGTTAACGCAGGCCTTTGCCCCCGTTGTAATCCGTCGTGCCTGCTTCTCTCTCCATTTGATTGATTGTTCTCTTTGGTTCATTCTCTATTTACAAACAAGCACAGAGTCGCAATACTCTGTTTAGTCTTTGCAGATAGCGAAAAATCGTGTAAAAAAACAAAAGGAATCGAGCAAAATCAGTAGGCCACTAATGGGATCTCTTTTTGACCTCGCTAAAATAGAAACATTAAGAACAACCTGTTGAAAATAGCAATGTGTATGTACATAAGCGGCGTCCATTTGTGTTCACAGTACCCCTTGTTGATTGTTTGAATCGAGCATTGAATTGTTCGAAGTTGGTTCTCTTAAGGATCTTCTCTGCCTGCAAACGAGGAAGAATAGGAATATTCTCTCTCCCTTTGCAGATAGTGAAGGGTAGGTAACGCAAACCTTTAACACGTCGTGCCTATTTCGTTCCTCATTGATTGATTGTTTGCCCAAACATTGACTGTTTGGGAATTGGTTCTTTTTGGAGGTATTCCCTGTTTGCAAATATACGTAGGAAAATCTTTGCAAGTAGTGAAAGGGTAGGTAATGCGGACCTTTCTCCCCCGTTGTAATCTGTCATGCCTATCTACTCCCCACTGATTGATGCACCTGTTTCACCCGGACCATTTACTAGAGATACGTCATCTGGCCCGACCAGAGAGCACCCCTAGTGAAAAGGACATATGCAATAATTACGAAGTGATCACTGTATCCTGTTAACAGAAACTTTAGCATGAAACAACCTGGAAAGAAAAGAATAGAAAAACGAAAATCAGTAGGCCACTGATGAACTTTTTATTAAATAACAAACAAAGAAACGATAACAATACGTAATGATAAAACCTATTATTGTCCTAGAAACAAGAAACGTTAGAAGTGAGCCTGTAATAAGAAACCTGAAAACATCGCCCCTCACTGCCCCAAAACCTGTCTGTCCCACCGCCTGCCACGGCCAAATAACGGCAAACTGGGAAAGATAGAAGTCAGCAGACATCCGCCCCATTCTAGAAACTTCCAAAGGGCAACAGGTTTTCGGCTACGCCCAGCCGGAAGCAACACATATAAGACGGGTCCTGCTGCCACGCCTCGGCCAGGAGATCATCACGTAGGGTGTAGCCGGAGGAGAGGCCGAGGCCAGCGGGACCCGGCCAGGGGGATTGACAACGCTGGAGAGTTGCAGGGGGGGGAATGTCCGTGTCCTCGACCCTCCCCTCTCTCTCCCAGTCCGGCCGCGGTGGCCCTTGACAGTTGCAGGTAGTCCCGCCACATTCTCTACCGGTCCGGCCACCAACGGCCGGGGCCGATGGGATCCGGCTGCAGCCGATAAACCAAGGAACCCGTTCATGGGGCCAGAGCAAGGGGCGTCCGGCCGACATCCACCGGAATCCCGGCCCGAAGACGGACGGGACATTTCTTCTTTCTTCAATAATGGCTTTGACAACACTGGGGGGGATGTCTTGCACATGCCTCCGACCCCCCCCCCTCGTCCTCATCGCCTGGTCCGGCCATAAGAAATCTCAAGCGAGACGCCGTGGGGTGCACTGGGAGGGAGAGACGGTGCGAACAGGCCTCTCCCGCCTCCCCAGTGGAGGCTTCCCACCTGCACCCTCAGCGCTCCAGGCGCCCGGAAAAGGGTTCTTCCACTGTGGCGATGCTGCAACGTCTCGCCCGGCAGGGTGGAGCCCGTCCGCTCATTTGACCCCGCGATCGCCAGTAGCTACCGAACTCTCAAAATGGCGGTCGACCTGGCAAGAGCGGGCCGAGCATAAAGAAATGGCCCGGTCACTGGTCGACTCCACCACCGTAGTCCTCCACGACCTTGAAGATTCTAGAGGAGCCGCGGGAGTCTCCGACCCCCGCAGACACCCCCGATGGGGAATGACTGTCATGATCGCCCGTGGAGTGACGAAACTGTATCCGCGGGACGTCGGCGCTCCCATGCTGGCGCCAGCCTCACTTTGAATGACTAGAATCCTGCAGACCTCAGTTCCGGTGAAAGCACACTGTGACCCGGTAGGAAAAATTGTTGCACCCCCTCCCCTTTTTGACTGATAGTTCAAACCACCGATCCTTTCCTTTGCCCTTTTACCAGAACTTTGGACTGCCTCCCCCTCTTTTACATTTTCTAGAGAAAACAAAACATTAACCACTACATTAGCATAGCAGTTGACACCAGAACTGTTTTCAAATTGAAAACCAACAACATCTTCAACAGAATCCTTTTTGTTTCTGCTGTGACCCTGCTACAGCACAGGCATTGTCCCCAGCAGTAATTCTGCAATGCCGGTAAGTATAGCTGTGGTGCCTACTGGACTCACTCACCCCCGCGGCACCCCGCGCCGTTATTTGCTGGGCGGCAACTTACTAGACATCACCTTCGTGACATCCAGATTTCAGCGCTTTCTGCTGCCTTGGAACTATTCGCACAACAGACCGCTACTGACAATCCACCCCCCGGGACGCCCCACGCCGGATACCCAAATCAGTGCGGCACCCAGGCAACATCTTCTGAATTTTCATAATTTGAAAGAACTAGTAACATGTCCTCATCAGGAATTTCCTCATGAAAAGTCTGCAATGATGATTCTTGTAACTCTATGGTCTCCAAACATTCGATAAATTTGCCATCAAGAGATTGCTCAAAAAAATCATTCAAGTCATCTCCTCCTTGTGAGAATATTTCATTATTGGTGCTGTCAATTTCAATAAATGTATTGGATAATTCAAAATAAATTGCCACGGTCTCTTCGTTGTTTAAATGTTTTTACTGTTTTTGTTTTGTTGTATATATTTATAAGTTATTAAAGTTTTATAATCCTACTACTTTGTTGGAGTGTTATATATTTTTAATGTGACACATAAATGTAAAAACTTTGATGTACAAAGAGTCATCCCTGGAATCTTCCGCTTCAGGCTCGGTCCCCTCCCCAATCACAATACAGGATGGTTTTCAGATAGTAGGAACACGTGTGGTGTGACGGATCTCATCGGGTGTGGGCCTTGATCTACTATAACTCCTTTGAAGAGGGGTGATTCTTTACAGCTGGGGCCATAAACTACATCTGCAGGGCTAGCTGATAGCCTGGACAATCGGACACAGAGGAAGAGGAGTGTCAGAGGGTGCGGTAGTGAATAGGGCGAAAGGGAGGTGTCGGGCGGGCACAGAGTGTGATTCTCAGGGAAGAGCAGCGCAGATGGGGGGAGGTTTATTGCCCATGCATAAGACAGAGAGCGGGGGTGACCAGTGCCTGGGGAAGATGCTTGCGAGGGTGGGGAGCCATGCTACGAATCGACAGCGTGCAGAGAGTGGGTCTGGTCAAGGCATCTAAAATGGCTGCCGTGCACGACAAAAGTGTGGCATTTCAAAAAAGGCAAGATGGCGCAAACAATGTTTTTCAACACTTCCTCATTTGCTTCGAATCGAACGTTAACAGACGTTGGTGCATATTACCAAAGTTAAGCGATATTTATCGCTAACGATGCTTACCAACGAATTTTTTACCGCTAAGCATCGTCAGAAATTATCGAAGATAAACCTTGCTATTATCAAGGTTTATCGCAAATGCGATAAAAAACGGCCGCAATGCATGAATATCGCTAAAAGTCAGCGATATTCATGCATTACCGAGCTAATGCTCTTAGCCATGTTATCCACCTCCCATTGGATAACATAGCTAAGAACTGCTCAGGGCAGGTGTTAGTTTTTGGAGATATTCGCGCTTAGGAATTGTGGTTCTTGTAGTGCTTGCGATATGCCTCAAGTGAGTAGGTTCTGCGTGGCAGCAAAGTCAAATAAAAGTTATAAAACCCTGTGGGCTGATGCTTTGTGGCGTTGGGCATCCTGCTGTGTTTTATCATCTGGTCACAGGACTCCGACCTCCCGCAGAGATGGCACCGCTTGGCGCCATCACGGGTCTGCCCTCGAGCGGCATACTTCATTCCCGCGGCTGGACTCAGGCTGCAAAACATCCCAACACTAAAGTTGAGCCCTCTGTGGGAAAAAGCAACAAGGTCGGAAATTTGGATCCATTTCATGCAGGATCAGATGCAGCATGAGACGCACTCTGGCACAGGCATCTCTCTTGTTCCTTGCCAAACCGGTTTCGGGATCGTCCTCCCTTTGTCAATGGCAGCTGTTCACTCAGAGAGCCTAGCGTGCACTTTCATACTCAAGAGCCCGCCCACGGAATTGTGGTTCTTGTAGTGCTTGCGATATGCCTCAAGTGAGTAGGTTCTGCGTGGCAGCAAAGTCAAATAAAAGTTATAAAACCCCTGTGGGCTGATGCTTTGTGGCGTATATATATATTTCAACACAATCCACTCCAATCAGGCTAGAAGAATGACCAGCACACCGATGTCGTAGATGATGATTTTTAATTCAATCCCCTAACCCCCACAACAGACGCGTTTCGCCCAAAAATAAAATAAAAATTATATATATATATATATATATATATATATATATATATATATATATATATATATATATATATATATATATAGATATACGAACACAAAATCCAACCAGTATTGTCAGATAATAACGGCCAGCACTCCGGTGTCAAATAGTCAAAGTTTATTTCTTCTCCAAACCCCCTTTCACCCCGACAGACGCGTTTCGCAGTTAAGCTTCGTCAGTGTCAGTTTGTGCAAAATATCAAGCGCCATTTTAAACCCCTCGTCGGCAATCATTTCATTGACATAGAGGACGTTTCCTCATAGTATCACGACGGCCATCTTGTAGTGTGTTATTTACAACAATTTACAACGGTAAAAAATGGCAAAAGATTAATAATAAAGTGCTCTTGTGCAATTTTAAAATCATTGACAGCAACAAACATTTAAATTTATATCTCTTTTTCTGTGCACTATAATAGTATATTGAGTTGATATTATATCATTTAGCTCAATGTCTGTTAAATGCAGTAGTTGGATTCTGGAAAACAGGGTATAAGTGTATGTGTGTGTCTCATATCGGGGTGTATCCCCACGTGTAAAACATTTTCTCATATTTTCCATTTTCTTTACTACCCAACATTTTCCTGTTTCTCCCCATTACGCCCTATATGGGCTCTGATCCAACTAATTGTCATGCATGTTTTTGTATTTTACATATTTACAAGGCTTTAACTGGGAGTACTGTAAGTACAGGATGATCTCTTCTTCTCATATATTGCAAGTGTTCATGTTTACTACCGATGTTATCTTATAGGTGAACCCACATTTCTGCATCATTGTTCAGACCCCATGGTGTCATCGTTTTGAGGTCCATTATGTATCGTGACTCTGTGACGCGGAGTTGTTTTTCCCTATCCCCGCCACGTTCTGATCTCATAATTTGATCTAGGCAGTAGAAACTGAGTAAGTCCCTGTTGCTTTCATGAAATTGGGCAAAATGACGGGCCACCGGATAGGTTTTATCCTTATTTGCGATGGACCTCATGTGTTCAAGGACTCTCAGTCTTGTGGGTTTTATGGTGCTGCCAATGTACCGTTTGTTACAAGGGCACACCAGACAGTACACCGTAAACTCTGAGTTACAATTTAGATGTTTCATAATAACCCTATTATGTTCACCCCCTCCAGATCTTCCTGGGTATTCTTTTACTTTTTTGCTGTACTTGCACGCTTTGCAGCGTAAGCACGGGAAAAATCCTGTGACCCTGCTGGTGGTTGGAATTTGCATAGCTGGGGAGAAATGACTGTGTATCAGATGGTCTGAAACTGACTGGCATCTTCGATAAGTGATGTTCGGTTTATCAGAAAGATGTTTCTTCAGAATATTATCTGTTTTTAGTATATGCCAGTTTTTCTTAAACGACTGGACAAGGTCACCTGATTTTACGCTAAAAGTAGTGATCATTCTCACCTGATCATCTCCTTTCTGAGTCTCCTTCACCAACAGGAGATCCCTCCTGTTGATGGCATCGGCCTTTTCAGTGGCTTGATGTAATATTCTTTGCGAGTAGCCCCTTGCTCTAAATCTAATGTTAGCTTCTGTTTGGGCCTCTCTAAAGTCCGTTTCCACTGAACAGTTTCTTTTTAAACTGAGACATTCTCCATAGGGTACATTATTAATTAGACTTCTGGGATGATAACTTGCCGCATGTAACACGGCATTTCCCGCTGTGGGTTTCCTATATAGTCTGGTTTGCAAACTAATATCTTCCACAAATACTTCCAAGTCTAAGTAATGCACACTCCTATCACTGATTGTACTCGTGAATCTGAGGTTTAGATCATTGTTGTTTAGTGCGGATACAAATTCCTCAGCCGAGGTTCTATCTCCGCGCCAGACAATGAACAGGTCGTCGATGTATCTTGTCCACATCAAAATCCTTTCGTTCCAGATCTCATTGTCTCCTCCCCAGGCCAAAAAATAAATAAATAATATATATATATATATATATATATATATATATATATATATATATATATATATATATATATATATATATATATATATATATGTCTGTGTGTGTGTGTGTGTATATATATGTATAGGATATATATTTGTCCAGATATATATAGCCTACTGGTGGTCGCCAGTAGGTAGTTATAGTTAGGACCATATTTCCATAGGAAAAGCGTTTTTGACTTTGGCGATGTTTGATGAATCTTTATGACATTTCTTACAGAAAAAGTGCCCCGGTGATTCTTGTTGCGCATGGAAAGCTTCTGGGCGATCCGTTAAGTGGGGAGCAAGAAAAAAAGAGGGTAAAAAAAGGTATTTTTCCAATGTTAACTTCAAGGAGATTATAGACACAACTATAGCCCAAACCACTGGACGGAATTACACCAAATCTGGCAGAAAGGTAGCTCTTAGTCCAGAAAGAATCCTTTTTGTTATTTAGTGTAAATCTGTTCAGTAGTTTGGGAAATGTTAAAGAAACGCAAAATTTGGGATGCAAAGGCTTAGCCGAGTCCCAGAAAAAACATTAAAAAAGAGAAAAGGGGTCAGGGTGTGAATACCCTGAACTCTTAGCTCTAGTTTTGGGGTCCCAGAGGGACCCTGCCAAGGCAAAAAATCATTTCATTTTTAATTTTGCTGATAATCACAGCGAATCTGCAACTTCTGGGAAATTGTTTTTAAAATAAGCCTGCACTTGTTTAGGAAATACCCCCCGGGTGGGCCAGCTCCCAGAGACATTGTATAAAAAAAGAGGGGGTGCATGGGCCCCCCTCCTAAGTCCCGGGGAGCCCCGTGGACCACCACCTCCCCGGTGCTACATTTTACAAATATGTTGGGGGCTGTGCGGACCCCCTCTGCCCCAGGGAACAGGACCTCCCCAGGGCTACATTAAAAAAAAGAATATGGGAGGGCCGCGCTGACCCCCCGGCCCCGGGGACTACCACATCCCCCGGGCTTTCTTTTTTATTTTTATTTAGAAGGAGGGGTTCATGTGGCCTCCTCCTGGTCTGTTCTCATTTGAGATGTCATCTATGATGTCATCAGTGATGTCACTGACCATGTCAGGTAGCTATAACTACTGAGTTTCAATGGTTTTGACCAGTGAAATCTGAACCTAACTATAATGTCCTTCTAACTTTTATTTTTTTCAGTGAATTCCTACGGTTTTTAAAATTCTATTTCCTAACTATAACGTCCCTGTAACCTTTGTTTTTTTCAGTGAATTTCAACGTTTTTTAAACTTTTATTTCTTAACTGTAACCTGTAATATTTGAGAGTTTGTGTGTGCGTGGCTGTATAGGTAGGTGAGTGGGTGTGTGAGCTTCTGAGTGTGTGAGTAAGTGGGTGCATGAATGTCTGGGTGGGTCTATGAGTGGTTGTGTGATTATCAGAGTGGGTCTGTGATTGGGTCTGTAAGTGTCTGAGTTGGTCTGGAAGTGGGTATGTGAGTCTCTGAGTAGATCCGTGAGTGGATGCATGAGTCACTGAGCAGGTCTGTAAATGGGAATATGAGTGTCTGAGTGGGTCTGTGAGTGGATGGATGAATGTCTGTGTGGGTCTGTGAGAGCATGCAAGAGTCTCTGAGTGTGTCTGTGAGTGGGTGCATGAGTGTCTGAGTTGATTTGTGACTATGTGTATGAGTGTCTGGGTGGGTCTGAGAGTGGGTGTGTGAGCCTCTGAGAATGTCTGTGAGTGTGTGTGCGTGTGGGGGAATGAATACTTGAATGGATCTGAGTGAATGGATGTGTGTCTGAGTGTATCTGTCAGTGGGTGCTTGAGTATCTGAGTGGGTCTTTGAGTGGGTGCGTGAGTGTATGAATAGGTCTGTCAGAGGGTGTGCAGTAAAAGAAGTAGGGGGCCCACAGGAGCAGGTCCTCCTGCCAGCTCCCCCTGTGATGGTCCTTCTGTCCAGCTTGCCTGAAGTCCGCTACTCTCTGCTGCATTTGGTTTTGTGCCTCCTCTGCCCATTTTGTTCTCATTTTACTGCCTCTTGTCTGCTCATTCCTGTCCTCTATGTTGCCTCTTTCTGCTCTTTCTACCTGTTATTTTGCCTCTTTCTGCTAAATCTGACCTTTATTCTGCCTCTTTCTGCTAATTTCTTACCTTTATTTTGCCTCTTTCTGCTCGTTTCTGGCCTTTATCTTGCATCTTTCTGCTTGTTGCTGAACATTTTTGCTTCTTTCTGCTCATTTCTCACCTTTATTTTGACTCCTTTTGCTTGTTTCTCACCTTTATTTGGCCTCTTCCTGCCGGTTTCTGGCCTCTATTTTGCCTCTTTCTGTACGCTCCTGACCTTTATTCTGCCTCTTTCTGCTCATTTCTGACCATTACTTTGCCTCTTGCTGCTTGTTTCTCACCTCTATTTTTGCCACTTTCTGCTCATACTGCCCTTTATTTTACCTCTTTCTGCTCGCTCCAGGACTTTATTTTGTCTCTTTCTGCGCGTTTCTGACCTTTTTTTGCCTCTTTCTGCTCCCTTCTGGCCTTTATTTGGTCTCTTTCCGCTCATTTCTCACATTTATTTTGCCTCTTTCTGCTTGTTGCTGACCTCTATTTTGCCTCCTTCTGTTAGTTTCTCACCTTTATTCTGGCTCTTTCTGCTAGCTTCTGACCGTTATTTTGCCTCTTTCTGCTAATTTACGACCTTTATTTTGCCTCTTTCTGCTCGTTTCTAGCCTTTATCCGGTCTCTTTCTTTCGTTGCTGACCTTTATTCCGCCTCTTTCTGCTAGTTTCTGACCTTTATTTTGTCTCTTTCTGCCCGTTTCTGATCCCTATTTTGCATCTTTCTGCTAATTTTTTACCTTTATTCTGGCTGTGTCTGCTTATTTCTGACATTTATTTTGCCTCTTCCTGCTGGTTTCTGACCTCTATTTTGCCTCTTTCTGCTTGTTTCTCACCTTTATTCTGCCTCTTTCTGATTGTTTCTCACCTTTATTTTGCCCCTTTCTCCTTTTTTCTGACCTTTTTCTTTCCTCTTTCTGCTCATTTCTAACCTTTATTCTGCCTCTTTCTGCTTTTTTCTGATACCTATTGTGCCTCTTTCTGCTTGTTGCTGACCTTTATTCTGCCTCTTTTTTCTTGTTTCTTACTTTTATTCTGCCTCTTTCTGCTTGTTTCTGACCTTTATCTTGCCTGTTTCTGCTCATTGCTGACCTTCATTCCACCTCTTTCTGCATGTTTCTCACCTTTATCTTGCTGCTTTCTGCTTGTTCCTGACATTAATTCTGCCTTTTTCTCCTCCCCTATGATCTTCCTCCAGTATTGCAGGGGAAGGCTCAAGTCCCACGCTGTCCCAGCTGACTCCTTCCCCGCATGTCTGTAGGCAGGGAAAGAGATGAAACCCACCACTTCCAGCAGGTGGGAGCACGTTGCCTGCTGTTACCGGAGTCTTTTTTTTTTGCTTGGCGGGAGCTCTTAGCACCACCACCCTTCCACATGTGGTGGTCCACGTGGCTCCCCGCTAATTATTCATACTAAGCACAGAGTAGGTTGTTGTCCCCTGTGCTCAAAAGAGCCCATGGAGGGGGGGTCCATACAGCCCCCCTCAAATATGTAAAGAAAGCCACAGGGAGGTTGTGGCTCCCAGGGCTCTAAGAGTGTTAGGAGGTGTGTCCCCCTCTTTTTTTTAATTAGAGCCACCCAGGGGCTCTAATTAAAAAAAGCCCAGGAGCCTGCGCTTGTCTTTTTTTCCCACAGGTTTGTGGCTCTTTTGTGTTTTGGTGGCAAACATTATTTAAAAAAAGTGCTTTTTAAGCCTGTCGTAGTTCTCAGGGGGACCCCAGCACCACAGTTAGGGTATTCCTACCTTGCTCCCTTTTCTTGTTTTGAAATTTTTTTTTTTTTGTGAAGCTGAGTCCCAGGATGGCTGTCAACACTTACTAGTTGAAGTGCTGGCAGCCAATCAGATTTCAGCACAGGGACTGTCGGATCTTCGGATGATCCGCATCCCTATATATCTAAATTTAGATGTCTTTTAATATCTCAAAAACTACTGAACAGATTTACACCAACCCACAAAAAAGTCTCTTTCTGAACCAACAGCTATTTTTCTGCCAAATTTGGTGTAATTCCGTTCAGCAGTTCGGGCTGTAGTCATGTCTAAAATCCCTACCGGAATTTGCATGGGGAAAATGCATTTTGGGATCCCCCTCTTTTCACGGCCCCTGCTTGACTGATCACCCAAAGATTTTCAAGACAGCAGCTGAAGTAAGTCTCTTACTAATTTTGAATATTTCACAAGGATTCATCAAACGGCGCCAAAGTTATTGGCAAAACAAAAAACACTTTTCCTATGGAAACAAGGTATCTATAACTACCTACTGGTAACCCCCAGTCGTTTTTTTATATATATATATATATATATATATATATATATATATATATATATATATATATATATATATATATATATATATATATATATATATATATATGAATGAGAAGAACTCCGTTTTCAGTCCCAAGAAACCTCCGAACAGAAAAACGAATCCGGACCCAAATAGGAAATTGCAATAACGTATTTATTCATCAAAAGTGCAGAAAAACACACACGCCGCCATGACGCGTTTCGGGACCTCGGCCCCTTGATCACATGACATGGTCTGGCAACCCACCAATCAATTTAAAGTGCAAGTGCTTCGTCATCTGACCCATCAGCCTGTGGAAATAAAAAACAGACTTCAGCCTAGTTTAAGGAGAAAATATACTTCAGTATATCGTAAATTACTTTAAATTGCTTTCTTGTATACAATACAATTGTTGGTCCTCGTTCACCCATGTTAGAACATAGACATGTATAGATATAAGAACCAACATCCGGAGATTATTATTTTTTCTTTCTTTCCTACCTATGTTGGCTTTGATTCCTCAGATCATGCCTGTTATGCATTCCCATTACTTAAATTGATTTGAATAAGATCAATTAAAAAGATAAATATACAATTATATAAAGCATGTTAAAATCATGACTAAAATTTATACAATCTTTTATAATCTGTGCAAATTCGCTATATACCGTGCAAATATTGCAAATGGGAAAACCACAGGTATTTTGATGAAAGAAATACATGTTGAGAGACCTAATTATTTTCAAATATATATATATAAATATATATATATATATATATATATATATATAGATATATATAGATATATATATATATATATATATATATATTTATATATATACATATATATATATATATATATATATATATATATATATATATATATATATATATATGCGCCCAAGTGTAGTATTTAGCACCTCCGCTCTCGCGAGTGAAAAACGACCACGCAGCTCCAACGAAAAATTAAATGGCAAATAGATTTTAATTCAGTAGAGCCACCTGATCTGACGCGTTTCGGGCATCCGCCCTTGCTCACAGATCGTCAGACAAATCAGTCTCCACAACTTAAATAAATTTTTTTCGCGGTAGTATTCCGCATTTTTTTCAAACACCCCACGTGATCATAGAGATAGAGGACACACTAAAAAAACATAGGTATAGCAGTCTGTTTTTACATATTTCTAAACCCTCCGATGTTCTATTCAAAGTTCATGATTCTAAGTAGAAACTTTGTGCACAGTGCAAGAACAATTCAAAAGTAATAATAACAATGCAACCCAATAAATATGATTATATATAAAAACATATAATATATATTGGATATTGTATAAAAACGGGGAATTATGTCCATAAAATCTAGACAGTTTTGATAGTAAACTCATGATCAATGGAATTAACAAGACATGACTGAAATATCTGCATAAATGCAAAAAGCCATATTCTTAAAAAGCAAACATATAAAAATGTGATCGCAGTTTATATAAGGAAACAGAGTATATGTATAACAAGTCACATACGAAAATATGTGCAAATAAGCAATTCACATGAATGTGCAAATATATATATATTTTTTGTACACACCAATCTTCCAGTATAACAGATTGCGCTGAGCCCAAAGTCCTTTTTCTGCGTGCTTTATTCAATTCAAAGCAATGGCAAACACTGCCGGACGCGTTTCGGAACAGCAGTTCCTTTGTCACGGGCGCCATCTGAATACTGTAAGATTGGTCTGAAAAATTGGAGGGTTGCGACCTCGCTGGCAGCCCGCCACCATTGGATGGCAGAGGAAGTACGCGAAAAATGATTTGAAGATGATATATATATATATATATATATATATATATATATATATATATATATATATATATATATATATATATATATATATATATATATATATATATATATATATATATATATATATATATATATATATAGTAGCTCCAAACACCGTTACCACGAGTCACTCAGATAGCGGGTGCTGTCTCCGCGGCGGTGTCCCACGGAAAATATACCAGCTCCAATTCTTCAAAAAATCCCATCCGGGTTAGAAGAAAACAGCACTCGCGGGGTTTATATTTCAGCAGCAGTTTATTACGCCAAGAACAAACGCGTTTACAGTCGTTGTTGTTAAGCATAGAGATGTACTCTTTGGCCTCTGCCACAGGCCCATCCCATATTAGGAACAAGTCATCAATATACCTGCACCATGCAACCACTTTGTTGTTCCAAATGGCGTTCTCAGTGGCGCCATTTGGAACAACAAAGTGGTTGCATGGTGCAGGTATATTGATGACTTGTTCCTAATATGGGATGGGCCTGTGGCAGAGGCCAAAGAGTACATCTCTATGCTTAACAACAACGACTATAATCTAAGGTTCACGGGGGAAGTGAGCGAAGAAAGGGTCAATTATTTAGACCTACAAGTGGGTGTGAGGGAAGGGAAGATTTACACCCAATTATATCGTAAACCAACGGCGGGTAACAGTGTGTTACACGCCTCTAGCAGTCATCCCCGGAGACTTATAAACAGTATCCCCTATGGGGAACTCCTTAGACTAAAGCGTAATTGCACCACAGACGTAGACTTTGAAAAGGCAGCCAGAGACAGTATGGACAGATTCTCGAACAGAGGATACAAACAGAATCTCTTACAGAATGCCCTGAGTAGAGTGAGGAAACTTCCCCGAAGTTCTCTCTTTGTGAAAAAGACGAATCCCAATATTGATGGCAAATTTCGTATGATCACACCTTATTCAGCCAATTCCTTCAAACTACGATCAATATTGACTAAACACTGGCACATCTTAAAAACTGACCAAATTATTGGCCCAGACATACCAGCTGCTCCACTGATAACTTTCAAGAGAGCAAGATCCTTACGAGATTATGTGGTTCATAGCCACTTGAAACCGGTAGAGAAAAAGAAGGGTACATTAAAGGAGGCAAAGGGTTTCTTCCCTTGCGGGAAGTGCAAAGCCTGTGTAGCCAGCAAAATAACTTTTTCGTATGATGTAAAAGGCTGCAAAGGGGGCAGGAAGATAGGTAAATTCATGTCAGGCCATACAGATCACGCAGTCTATTGCCTGATGTGCCCTTGCCAACTACGATATGTTGGCAGCACCATCAACTCAGTAAAATTGAGGGTGCTGGAGCACATGCGAGCAATAGCTAACAGGGATTTTACTTACCCGGTAGCCCGGCACTTTGCCATCAAACATGACAGCAATAGGGACCTTTTAAGATTTTTCTGTTTGGACTGTGTCCCAGACAGCCCACGGGGTGGTAACAAGTTACAGACACTCAGAAGATTGGAGTCGCGTTACATAATCGACTTAGAGACTAAGGCACCGGGGGGCCTCAACAATGGGGAAGAATTGTCCTCTCATTTGGGCTAACTGTAATATATTGAGAATCATGATTTAAGAAACACTGAATTTGTACATGTATGAATTATATGGTAAATCACTGTCATTATGAAACATACACGAAGATTGGTTAAAATGATATTTGAAATGCTTTTTTGAGTATATACATGCTGGACCACAAGAATGTAAAAGGCCCGCTTGTACCGTTTGTCTGCACATTGCCTATGATTATGACTTTTCGCGGCCATATTTAAGGCCGCCTATGCCGATACACGGCAAGATGAATAATTGTAATATTTATATCTTAGGACGACCGATAAGTATCGTCTGCGTTGGTCTAAGGTTGTACCATATCGCTTGTTTGGATTGATGTATTTAGACAGAGGTCACTAGGGGCTATGATGGTAACAGCAAAGTGTACTCCTGCTGTTACTTCTATGCCGAGACACGGCAGGATTAGTTACTTAATATCAAAGTAGGACAATAAACTATGCAGAGTAGGTTTACCGAAACACACTCCAAGATGGCGCCTAAAATGAGCTTGTCTTGGAGTCCTACTTTGATGGCAATGACCCTTGATGCATGTTTAAAAATGGTGCAGCGCGAAATGTTCAATGATAACACTGACGAAGGGATTTCATCCCGAAACGCGTTTGTTCTTGGCGTAATAAACTGCTGCTGAAATATAAACCCCGCGAGTGCTGTTTTCTTCTAACCCGGATGGGATTTTTTGAAGAATTGGAGCTGGTATATATATATATACATATATATATATATATATATATATATATATATATATATATATAGATATATATATATATATATATATATATATATATATATATATATATATATATACATATATATATATATATATATATATATATATATATATATATATATATATATATATATATATATCTATATATATATATATCCTTGCACTCCGTCACTCCTCAGCTTTCTCGCATAGACGGAATTGGACCACGGTATAGTGCTGAAATAATTTTTATTGCCTTGCTCGGTCCCGACGCATTTCGGCTCGGGTGAGCCTTGATCACATGACATTTATATATATAGATAGATAGATATATATATACACACACTCCCACATATGTATATATATATATATTAATATTAGTATATATTTTACTACTTGTGCATTCGTTCTTCCTGAAGAACTTACATTGTCTGCTTCGTTGAAAAGCATCCATCCATGGCCTTTTTCGCTGCTGAGCAGCACACCTGTAGGCATGCAGCTCCCTTCATCCGCACTAACATATACCTGTCGTGAAGTGAAGCTTACACATGCTGCTCTTCCTGCATGTGATGTATCTCCTGCTGCATGTAATGGGTGTTAAACTCTCCTGGTACATGCAATCATCATTCATAGGGTCTGTGGTGTGACCGAGGGCCGCACTGTGGTCTAAACATATGATAAATAAACGGGAGAGCTTTTATTTGCAGGTTAATAAATGCTTTCCCGTTTATTAAAAAAAAAAAAATTCTGGATGTTAGTGCTCAGTAACTAAACAGTAGCTTGTGCATCTGTTCACCAGGGGGGCTGCATGTAAAGGTCAAGAGGGCCGCATGCGGCCCCCAGGCCGTACTTTCAGTATCACTGATTTAAGGCCTCATCTAGACTAGGTAAGATGTGCCAAAAATGATCTGTTGTCCTATCAACCCACCTCTTGCATCCACCACCTCCCTGAATGCTTGATTGGATGTGGCTGAGCTGCAGCTGGCTCTTCCATCTGAACCACTGCTGGTAGAGAGGGAAAAGTGATGCATTAAGTTATGCCATTGGTGTCCTGTACATCTAGACAGATGAATGGTTGGACTGTATGGCTCCATGTAGCTAGAATCATATGGACCCAAGCAGTCTGCCTCTGTCACATGCTCTCACTAAAGATCATTTATCGTGGCACTTAGTGCTGAGGCTTGAAATTTCACCCAGAGGAAGATTAGTGCAGGGATATCCGATCCCTTGACCCTTCTCCCCTTGAGACGACCCGACACTTGTGGTTGGGCATAGCCTTTTCAATACTGCTTGACTTTAACATTGCCTCTGAGCCTTAGCTAATAATACTCCTGATTACGTTTTTTTATGCCACACGCTTTTATCATAGGTTTGGGAGGTTGTTTTCGGTGACATTGGAGTGCTCTTCCCTTTTTAGGTGTTGCCTAAGACAGCATATGTGCTGTTTGTTGAGAGACGTATTGTTAGCTTCCAGTGTACATAGAGCGGCCTATTGCTTTCCATTAGTTGGCTTATGGTCACTCTCATTTACTTGCTTTTCATTTATTAGCTTCTGTTAGCTTTTCTTCCTTTTTTGGTGTTTGTCCCTCCTCTGGAGCATGGACCCATTACTTGTGTCCCTCCACCACTCCTATTTCAGGTGATACTTTATTCTTTTAGTTAAAGCACTCTACGAGAGTGCATGCTGTCCAGCTGTCTCACTATTGTACTTAGTTTTATTCTTTCTCAACCATGTTTCTTGCCTTGCAACCCCTCCCTCCCTCAGTTGCCGTTCTTTCTTCCTGCTTACCTTCTGTCGTTATTCTTGCTTATCTGTCCTGTGTTTCTCCACTGCTGTCTGTTTATTTCTCCATCAACGTCAATCCAAACTCCGTTGTTCATGTTCTTTCTCATCACTCCGCCCTCTATTGCCCGTGCTCTTCCCAATTGTTGTCTCACGATTGTCCTTATCCCACCCCCATCCGCATTTTTCTCTTCTGGTCTCTCTCCCTCCATGTAGCCTTGTCCCCTGCCCTCTCCTACCTAACCCACTTCCCCATTTGTTTTTTGCATTATATCAAAAAAGCACACTAGCGCTATGCCAAAAAAGCTCATTTCACTCAGCTTTTCATTTAATAATCCATCTCAGATTGGTAAATAAAAAAAACTTTTTTGACAATATTTCAGCAATCCTGCAAAGCAACCGTGCTGCTGATCAGCATGGCTAAAAATCACTGGCAAAGCCAATGGGTGTCATAGTCGGGAGTTCTTGGCTTTGCCAATGCTTGGTTTGGCTTAAAGCCATTTGTGGAATGCATGTCCAAATATTTTGAGATGACACCGCACCATGGTAATCTGGTATTTGCTGTTTTTATTGTTGATGTGAACAAATAAGCCACATCTCCAAAGAATCCATTTTCTAACAAAGTTTTTTTTTAAAGCTGCATTGAAATTACTGCAGTGCCTAAATGAAAAAATTTACAAACGTCAATGAGGCTCAGCAGATGTATCCTACCTCGTGACAAAAAAATGTGTTCTTTTGTTTCCGAGCTATAATGCCTGCAGGGTAATATAAATATAGCGTAATGAAAATGAGACACACAGAGTAAAATAATTCGTGTTGTTGGAAGTTGTTTTTTTCACCTTTGCTCTTGTAAAATGCTACATCACTCCTTTTCCACCAATCATCATCTTTCTTGCCTTCACCACATACTGAATAACTCATTGCATTCTCGGCGATGAAGTCTGCATTTACCTGATTTGGACAGATTGGTCTAAGGGCCAGATGTAGGTAAAATCAAATTTGCGAATCCTTAATAGCGAATTTTACCGATTCGCAATTAAGGAATCGCAAAATTGAATGTAGGTAGGAATCGCTAAAATATTAGCAAATCCTTAATATTCCTTCATAGGGAATCACAAATTGAGATTCGCAAATAAGGAATACCTACGCATTCATTCCTATGGGGTAGGAGGCCCTTAGGAATAAATGGGAATATATTCTCCATTTACGATTCGCTATTAGTCAATCGCAAATAGCGGGCTCTATTTCAAGGGTGCCAGGGTGTCAAAAGGACACCCTGTTGCACCCCTGAAATGTGCATGTGTGCACATATGGCGCACATACATGCCCTAAGGGCATGAATGTGTGCCACATGGCACTTTAAAAAAGTGCTTTTTTAAATGAAATCGCTAATTACCACCAACTTGAAGTTGGTGGTAATTAGCGATCCCTAAAGGCTAAAGTGCACTTTATTTTGTGCTACTTACATTGCATTTAAGGAATCGCAATTTGCGATTCCTTAAATGCAAGAGCAAAATAAGGAATTGCAATTTTGTGATTCCTTATTTTGCTAATAGGTTTAAACTCAACTACATTGCGCGTAGCCAAATAGCGATCGCAAACGCTGAAATTTCAGCGAAAGCGCTCACTATTTGGCCACCTACATCTTGCCCTATGAGTCCTGAGGACACGAATTCGTAAAAGTAAATCACAGGGGTGGGAGTCATTCCAAGTGCCGAAATATCGGAACTCCAGGGTTCGGTATCTCCCCAGGGTGCAACTACACCCCACCCCCCTCCCCGTCCCATTCTGATTTGGGAAGGGCAATAACTTGGGGCTGAGGCTTTTTAACTCAAAGCCAAACTGCTTCTGTCTTTTCCCCCGCTCAAAAGTGACGCCAGAATCTTGCAGTCTTGTCGACAGACATTTTGCCAGATTTTGCCTCGAAAAATGTGTGCAGAAAAAATAACCCTGGGTCTGTGAAAACTTTGAAGATTATTTAAAGTCTTGATTTTGGTGCAAAGCAGGACATTGATTTACATGCAAATCAAAATTACTGGGTCATTCACAACGAGGCGATGAAGTTCAGAGTGTACTTTTCTAAAATCTGCTCTTTTAAAATGCCAAAGTTAGTAGACATTCAAGTTATTTTAAAAGAAACCTAAAATAAGTGACATTTGAAATATCTTAAACACAAATGTATGTTTTGTAGAATTTTTTTTTTTAAACCTCAGTAAAATTAATTCATTCAGGTTGATGAGTAGCTCGAGTCTAGTGACTGCCCCTTAAAACGTAATGTTCCTCCTCAGCTTTCATCACACAGTTCTAGCAGCTGTAGCCTTCATTGGCTTCACTTGAAAGAAACTGACTAACCTGTTTTTAGAGGAAAGCTCAGAACTGAATCTGTTGTATTTGCCGTAGGTACCATATCTGGCAAACCTACACGTGGCATATGGCAATTCAAGAGAGATGCTGGCACTGAATTCCAGTTCTACACTAAGTATGATGGTAGCAAAGAAGCCAAAGATGAAAAGGGCATTCGGATACATTACATTACTACTTAGAGGTTATCTTTTCTAAGAGGGAAATGATTGGGCGGGATTGGTAACTTCAGTTTTCCAGAAGAAGGGATTCCTCCAAAGGGAAGCATAGGATTGAATAGACTGACAATAGTCAGCAGATTTCTCTGATTACAATGTGATTTCGCCTGTAGAGGGACTAAAGATCAACTTTCTATTTCAACATCTATTAATCTACGTGTATATAGATGCCTGTATACCTGTTGCTTGTGTGCAAGTTCGTCAGTTTGTCTTTGAGAGCGTGCTGCTATATGTCAATATGTATGTGCATGTGTAGTGTAGATAGGCATGTTAGTATTTTTTTTACTGGGATGACCATTTTTGTGAATACATGCATCCATGCTATTGATCTGTGTTGAAAATTCCTGTATGTCTTTCCCTGTCCTTGGGCGGCTTTATGCTTGCTAGATGTGTTTGTATGTCAAGGGGTGGGCAGGACTCCCAAAGTTTCACTCTGTGGAATTCCACGGAGTTACATATAGACTCCGTGAAAATCCACAGAGTTCCACCTAGGGGCGGAAAACATGCACAGCCCACTGCACGTGCTGCAATGTAGTGCCAGTAGTGGAAGCAGCAATGAAAATCAGTGCAAATGTCACCATGTAGTGCGCAAGAGCGTGCAGCCATTCCAATTTATTTTGCTCTCAATAGAGTAGAAAATCGACTGAATTGCAGCGCAAGCAGTGGAAACATACATGTTTTCCGCCTTTGGGTTTGCAGCAAAATCTCACCCGTTTTTATGTAACTCCGTGAAATTCCGCGGAGGGAAACTTTGCGAGTTTCTCCCACCCCAAGGTATCTGTGACAATAATTGTATTATGAATAACTGTAAGTGTGTTTTCTATGTGTGTTTATCTGTCTATATTTGTTGTTCCTGTTTACGTTCACGCTCACACATCCTGTCTATGCCTCTTGGATTTCAGCCCATTTAAGTCAAGCTTTTTGGTACTTAAGGGGGTCTGGTCTCTGTTATATAAAACCACATAAATAAATAAGTATATAAATAGATGGGGGTTTTAAGTCAGTTGGTCTGTGCGTATATGCACTTGTAAATCTGTCAGCCCGAGGGCATGTGTGCCTGTTGGTTAGTGTGCGTGAATGCCTGCAAGAGTGTTGGTTACATGGGAGCCATTATGCATTTTTCTATATCTGCATGTGAGCATGTACTGTGTTATGTGAATACGTGCATGCATGCTGGGGGTTTCTAGGCATGCAATGTACAATAGTTATTAGCATTAGTTTTGTTTGTGCCTCCACAACTTGAGCTCCAACTTCTACTTCATCCTACTTGAACCATGTGCAACTATCCATGTAATTACATATGTCTAATATACAGTGCTCTGACACCTTTGGGTAATGATTGTGATATATAACAATGAAAAAATAATACATACAATAATACATAAATAAATACTTCATCTAATAATAAAAACTTTCATTTTAAAGGCTTCCATCTTCTGGGTGGACTGTATTCCTTTTAAGGATACAGAATTAATAAGATGCTTTGCATCCTGCTGACTACATAAATTAGATACAGTATTTAATTTGGAGACCAGGCTTTCCGTCTTTGTGCAAGGTTCTGTCAATTGAATTCGGTTGAAGACCTGACTTATGGGGTTGATTTAGAGTTTGACAGAGGTACCCTTTTCGCCAAACTGAAGGTCCTCCTGCCTAATATACATTTGGGCAGACCTTAAGTATGTTAGTGACAGAGATTAGTCTGATTTACTCCTCCAACGGACTAATGGCATTGGAGGTTTGGTGCTTTGACCGGCCACCCAAATTAGAGTGGGCAGTCGAATGGGCACTTTTCACTGACTGTCGGTAACGGGAGCGTAACACCTGGTAATAAGGGGTAGCGAAAACCGCAAAATGACCCACACACACTACGGGGAACAGCTCCCACGGTGTTGAGTCATTCGTTTTTGTATTTTCAAAAACAAAATCTGGCTTTGGGATTTTGCTTTTGAAAATATTAAAACATGTTAAAAGTATGACGGGCAGTACCATCACAGCAGTTCCTGTCAATGATTTTAGATGTCCTCTGGGCCAGTTGATATCTCTAAAGTTGGCAGGTGTAGGACCCTCTGTGGTGGTAGTGTTATGTCATAGCAACAGATTTACCTCCATCCGCCAAAGTCTAAATCAGGCTCTTAATTCTCACTAAGGGCCTCATTACGATGAATGTTGAAAAGAATTCCGGCCGACTACTTGTAGGAATTCTTTCTGACCGACTCGGGTTCAGGGAGTCTGACCGCCCAATTATGATTGTTCCGAATACCAAGGCTCAACACAGGCTCCCATTGAAGTAAGGGTTGGTTGTGGAAAACAGTGCACCCTGTGGCAGGCACCCCATGGTGCCTGTCACTGTGCATGGTTACAAAGAGGGGTCCCATGGGTACCCCCATGGTCCACAGCTGGGGGCCTCTGGGTGAAAGGGGGCCTGTTACGGGCCCTCAAAGTCATTTTCTGACAGCCATTCCGGACAAACTGAGTTGGAAAGGCTGTCCGAATTCGACATTGTAATACATCGGTCAGAAACGCGGTTCATAGAGCTGTACAATTCCGGTCGGAACCAAGTTGGACAGACCAAATGGTTACCTACCATCATAATCGGTCAGTCGGATATGTTTTCCAAGTTAGTCAGAAACATGGGTTCCAACACGGATTGGGAAAATCCGAATGCCGTTACGGAGCCTTTTTGACCGACATCGTAATGAGGCCCTAAGTCAGGAATGTCAAAAGTGCTAAATATTTCAATGCAGGTTATTTTCATGTGAATATATCATATGTGTATATTCTTAAAATCTGATAAGAATCTATGTTAGATGCCTCTCGTTTAACTTTATCATTTTTTGAAGGCTTACTTTGGATTCAAGAGCAACACAACACAAAACCTTCTCCCTGGAATAAAACGATTCCTCTTAAAACACTTCACATTCTAATCAGTAGAGGCAGCAATCTGGCCACGCTACCATTTACGAAGGTCATGGCTTTCTTGGGCTCTCATAGAACTCCCAAAGCGGATGCCTTCAATCTAATGTCAAGATCTGAAAAAACAAACATTGCCATGCCAATTGGTCTCGCCAATGTGAGAGCTGTTGACTTTGTTAATGTCAATGTGTTTCAGCAATGCATAGCCAGATGGTAAGTGTTTCCCAGGCAGATGCAGCACTCAAGTGCCTGCAACTGATGCACTGTTACTCCTGTGTGTAATCACCGGCATACATGAACTAGGCATCCCAAATCAAATTTTCCATTTGATAGAGAGCAAAATCATCATACTTATTTTGTTCATCTCTCAAGAACAGAAGGTACAATCTGTCTTGGTTCATACTTGTGACTTTCATGTTGCACACACATACCTGCTGCAGGCACTCAACCTACTGAGCTAACATGCTGGCTAGAAGTATCACAGCCAGCAATCATCAAAATGCAGGGATTTTGCATGTGTAGATTCAAATTCAGGAATCCTTTATTAAATCTAGTCCCTCTTTCTACTACATGGTGCTTTGTGGGTCACTGTTATGTCTATCGGGGTTGACATAAACATGGTATAGTCTGAACATACCTCCCTTCCAGTCAGTGAATTGGATTTACAACGACCACCTAGATGTCAAGGCCATTGCAAGAAAGTGGTAAGCCAGCTCATTAGGCCTCTGTACTGCTATCACTGGGTCACGAGGCCGGATCCGGGCAGGGCTATCTCGGCCTTTGGACGTTCTCAGATTGATAAAAGTAATCCTGCTAATTTGTAACAGTAACCAATTCTTGCAGTTCTTAGGTATGTCATCCTTAAAGTGTTATATAATAGTATTGTATTATTTTTTTTTTACCACTCTCGTTGTTATGGTTCGCACGTGGCTTAGAGACTGTGCACAGGCAAAGTGTCTCTTAAGTGCCCCTGGTATGTTGCAGTATTCAAAATATGAATAATGGGAATTTACTTCGTTGCTGGCATCAACATTTACCAAACCTACATATAAAAGGCAGGGTGCCATCTGTTGAAAATACCTTTATTTATTTTTTCTTGCAATAAGCCTTTTACACATCATTTGCTTTTAACCTGTAATTCTGCCACATAACAAACCATGTGTTTGCATGTACTGTGCTGTATTGTAATCCACAAAACGCTTACTATACAAATGCACTCCAGCGTCTAGGAGTGCAGGTGGTGGCAAGTGGCGCTTTACAATGGCCATCCAGTTCATTGAAATAAGCCCTTCCGCAGCCTGTTTTATTAGTCAGCAGATAGTCCATTATGACGTTTTCCTGTTTTTCGTAATTATCTCAGGGGTGGGAAGGGGGTGAGAATGAGTGAAGGGCATCTGAAGCGAAGTGGTCATGTGACCTTGCAAGGCAATGGCGACCATGGAGGAGATTGCTGATGAGCTGGGTCTGGTGGCTTAGTGGACAAATGTGTCAATGTGTAGGGGCCTGTGCTTGCCCTCATGGTCACAGAATCAAATCCTGGTGGGTCCACTCAACTTTTCTTCCTTCAGAGGTCAATAAAATGTGTACCATTGAGTTGGATAACTCCTGTTATTCAGCGCCAAAATGCCCTTCTGGGTTAACGAGTGCTTTACAAATACACATGTTATTTTGTATCTCAGGGGTGTGGAGGGGGGGAGAATTAGTGGGTTAAGGGCAGCTGAAATGTAGAGGTAACATGATCTTGCAAAAAGCAATGACGGCCATGGAGGGGATTGCTGATGTACTGTGCGCTGTATTATAAACCACAAAACAATACTATACAGATGCACTCCAGCCCCTAGGATTGCAGTTGGTGGCATGTGGCACTTTACAGTGACCATTCCATGAATTGAAACAAGCCCTTCCTACAGCCTGTTTTATTAGTAACCAGCGAAATGAAGCAGTCATGTGACTTTGGAAGGCAAAGGGGACCATTGAGGGGATTGCTGACTTTCTCGCTCACTCCCTGTGAACGCCCCCCTGGTAATTCAAAAACATGCTGTGGCTTGAAAAACAAGATAAGAACATGATTTACAGGCCTGTTCCCTTAGGGCAGAGACGCAGAGGGCAAGCAGCCACAGCGATGTGGAAGGGAGCAAGCGACAAAGGGAGGTAGGTGATTGGGGGCAGGATAAGAAAAAATACGGAGTGGGGAGAGCAATTTCACAATAGTCGGAGAAGCAGAAGGCAAGCAGATACGGGGCACAGAAAGGAGTAAGGGACAGCGGGAGGAGGGTGATTGGGGACAGGACAAGAACGAGATAAGAACATGATTTACATGCCTGTTTACAAAACATCACGGCGCTTGGAGTGAGTGAAAAAACAACCGCTCCTGAGGTGAGCTCTTAAACAAAGAAAAAAGAAGTTCCTAAAATGGTCATTAAATGGGAGGACTGAATGCATAGTTGTAATTGGTCCCTGCTCTTGCAGAGCGCTAAAAACAGGAAGATGCATGACGCATGCATGCCATGGACAATTGGGGAGAATGTTTAGGAGAGCAATGATGGAGCCAGAAAGTATATAACACATGTCTCTTTCAAGACAGTGAACAAGTCTACAGAAAGTCCCAGAAATTCCAACACATATGTATGTATGAATTAGCACAACCGCAAATAGCACTACAATATTATTTCCTTCTCCTGTTGATCCACAGGATGAGAAGACCACGTTGGATGCAGGGAGGCCGCTATTCTTTTAAGAGATCCCCCTATCAATTCTGAGGCATTAATCATAAGGTGATGCCCTGATCCAGTCTATATTCAGTTGCGACTGCAAGTAGACCTAAAAATAGGCTCCTTCCAGTTTGTTTTGAGATTATCACAAATATTTTTTTATATACGGTGGCTCCAACGAAGGTCCTTTTACCTAGAGTATCTCCTCCATTGGCACATTCCTGGGAGATTTTAAAGTGTTTCCTCCACAACTTGACGTCTATCTTCATTCTAACCTTTATGGGGGAGCAATTATAACTTTGCGAAAATAAAAGAAAACTGTCCTGAAGAAGGTGTACATCTTTTCAATCACCGAAACGCAGCGTCGTCTTTGTTTTCTGTTAATTATTAATTTTTTAATGTGATGAACTGTCTTTTTAAAAAATATGTTTTTAATTCTGTGTACTGTAATAAACTGAGAATTTGGTCTACATATAGGCATATGATTCGTTGTTCATTAATGTGTGTTTGCTGATGAACTGACTCTTTATGAATCTAAATGTTTTAATAATATTGTAGTGCTATTTGCGGTTGTGCTGATACATACATACATATGTGTTGGAAATTCTGGGACTTTCTGTAGACTTGTTCATTATACTTACCCTGTCCCTATTTTTAATAGTAGGGTACCCCCCCCCCCCCTCTGTTTACTTATCTTTCAAGACAGTGCATGCGCTGTCTAGAGCCAAGACATATTAAAAGTAGTAATTAAGATTTAGTTGGACAGTTCGCAAATGCTCTGCCCCATCCACTGAATTAACATTGATAATAAATTGACTAAATGAGAATTTGGCATAAATAAAGACAGACAGCCCTCCACAAGCCCCAACCTGCAGCCCAAGCAAATGCACATACCAGCTTTAAAGCACCATGGTGAGCCAATTTGTATATAAATAAATTCATGGTTAGTCAACCAAAAAAGGGTGTCTGTGAGACAATCTAACATGTTCAAGCCCACAGATCAATGCAAAAAGAAATATTGATGGACAGAATGCAGAACAATGTCATACATTCACCCCAGTACAGAGATCTGGGCCTAAATCCATCGTTTATTTGCTCACCATGCCACTTCAGTGTGGACCCAGCCATATGCAAATCAGTCTTAACCCTGCGCCCAATGGGAACAGTCCAGCCCAAACTGCCAGACCAGGTCCTCCCTGGACTGGAAACAAGCATCCTAGGACCGGTTACGGGGTTTCACAGATCAGACAATAATGGATACCAGCATGCAAAGCTGCATGATGAGCCTCCTTGTATAGAAATATATACACAGTCATCTACACATGGGCTTCTGTGAGAATATCTATGAGGGGCACAATGGATAAATAACCCTACAACAGTTGACACAGGAAGGACCATTTAAGCCAAATAATTTAATTTACAATTTTTCAATGTACGGAATGCTTTATCCTGGAAATTCACCACTCTTCTACTGAGCAGATCAATAGCACCAGGTAGGCATACTGGAACGATTTTTTCACTGCCATTATTTTTTATAAAAAGATCTTCTGATATTTGGGGCTATTTTACGGCTTAGTAGTGCATCAAGTCACCTTGCTGTGCTGTCCTGCGTCACTGGAAAAGGGCAGGAATGCACCGTATTTATCCAATAAGGAGCATTCCTGTCCTTTCCCCATGCGCTGGTGCTGTTTTGGCAGCTTCGTGCCCATGCAAGCACCTTTGCACCATGATGCAGCAGTATCTCCATTGCATACAGGCTTGCTTTTGTGCAGAAAGCCAGACATTCTTGCACAATAACAATCCTGAGATGCTTTTTCCTCTTTCGATGTGTGCTGCATAATGCAAATAAAGATACTTCTCCTCGATACGCCTCAGTAGGCATAAGATTTTGATGCATTCCCAGGTTTACAAGTCCTTGTAAATCTGAGAATGTGTCAAAAACCATGGGAGTAGTGAGGGAACAGCCACAACAACGTTCATTGAACGCCTCCCTTGCCAGAGTAAGGCAACACAGAGATTTGCACTGCGTTGCTTACTCCAGATTTATGAAGTCATTCAAAGCCAACCATAGTGGCATTGCGCAGCTTCATAAATCTGACTTAGAAGCTGGTGTCACGTCTGTACCAATTTGTGTGGTGCAGATGTGACGCAAGCCTCTCATAAATATGCCCCTAGAGGCCTCCAGCCTAATAAGCCTGGTGAAGGTCATACTATGTGGGGAAAGTCTAGTTTCCCTACTTTTGAGTTTCCTGTCCACAAGTATCATGCTCTTCCTGCTGCCTAATAATTTGAGCTGTTGAGACCTGAATGTCATGAAATTATTTCTAACTTAATAAATTAGGCTAGTGTCCAGACAAAGTTGTAGGATTCAGAGATGAGAATGACTAATGAATATGTGACTGGGTTGCTGACTGTCCAGCCTCCCTGTATTATCCTTAAAAGGGTATAATTGAATCACTTTAAAGCCCTCATGTATAAATTCGAGCCACAAAGGGGATTGTCTTACTAAAGGGTTGAACTATCACTGCTTGCTCCTCGACTGAGGCACATAACACGTCATTGTGTGATCATCACAATCTCCTTCAGGTCTACCAGTCAAGTTTCTATCCTCAGTGCAGCAGGGAAACCTCAAACCAGAGTTTTATTGATGATGTCCTACAAATTGACGGGAAACCTCCTGTAATTCTGTCCAAATCACTTTTTGTCCAACAGTGGTAACTGGAAACATGTGTGACTCTATGCGAAGCCAGACTGTAAGCTGTCTAGTGCGACATCATTGACACATCCCAGCTCCAACTTATCCTGGCTTATATAGCCCTTCTTTTCTGAATCCCTGAAACAAAATGTTCTGTGCGCAGCCTTTCATATTTGAGAGGCTCCTCCTCTTATAAACATGGTGTTGATAAAGGGATCCACTGCTTCTTGATGCCAGGTTCATTCTAGGACAAATACCCGAAAGAAACATTTACACATACAACAAATACCATCTTATTTTCCCTGAATACGCGCCCAGGAAAAGATCTACAGATCGGTGTGAAAACAGTTAGGGTCAGATTCACAAAAGCGCCTTTAGGTACTAGGAGTAGTACTACAGGAGAACTGTTTTGTGTATTCTTCCATGCCTTTGTGAAACATCCTGGAAACAGCAAGTTACATCTTAGTAAATGGACAAGTCTTTCTATTTCTAGTAACTGTATATGAACATTCCCATTTTTCCCCATTTTTAGATGTTTTGGGACTAATACAGCAAGGAATGGAGTGTTAACGTGTATAAAAGAGTACTACAAAAGAACTACTATACCTACTCCAAAATCCCTTTGCGATTAGACATTCCACATTGGTTATAGTCCACTAGAAGTGGGCATTCTGTTTTTATTACCAGGGAACGTTCAAATATTTATAAATCCAGCATGCTGGTCTTAGGTAATCATTTCAATGGTTTACCAGGCAAAAGGTGGATTTGTGAAATACGGGCTACTTTTTCTTTGTACGTTCTGTGTGCTTAAATGCAAACCTTTATTTTTCTTTTATATTTTTGCGTGGTGTGGTTTATAGCAATGTGCCTTTTTTATTACAATTCCAAAAAAATTATTATTAAAACAGGATGGAGTAAGCAAATTCTAATAATAGCAGACATAGAATAAGTGTGGTCTGTTATTTGTGGATGGTGCAGTAGTCAATTTTACAAATACATAGGAGTCATTTTATAATTCTAGCTTATTTTGAAACAACGGAAAGCATGGGTCAGCCTCTAGTTTGTTTTAAGGCAACAGAAAACTTGGGCCAGCCAACACGTTTCGCCCCCTCAATGGCACACAGGCCTAGGGATTTTTCAAGGCTACAGCAGTTTATATGTCAAGGATGTTTTTATGGTTGTGCCCAGAAATAGTATATGGCCGAATTAGGGTTCTGATCATGTCCTTGAGTATCTGTGATAGGTAGGCCCTAGTAATTACATATTTGAATAATAATAGTGAGCTTCCACAACATTCATTCTTCCTCAGTTTTTAAATGGCAAGTGGTCAGTACCTCTGCTGGGTGAAGGATTGGCCGGTCACAGACTGAAGTGTTGAAAAAAAAAAGCCACTATTAGCATAACTCCAGGATTTTTACCCACTCTGGATAATCCTAGCAAAGTATATATTAGATTATTGAAAGAGTAAATGTATAACAACTTTTTTCCTTCTCACCTTCTCTAACCAAGCCTTTCTATCTAAGGCAATTGTTAGTCCCACATTCTCTGTATTGCGTATGTTACCTTTTGACAAGAAGCTACTGGTAGAATCAAGATTATGAAATGTGCAACAACATTTTTCCTCCTTGTGTGCAAAAACCTGGCAACTGGTAAGCACGCCAAAAGCGAGAAAGAACCTTCCAGGGTTTAGGGATGAAATGTCAATTTAATTAGTTTTTCCTCATTTCTTAGGGACAGACTCACAATTGTGCTGAAATTCATGCAGTCAGCAGTATCAGAATTTCCGTGTGAGGTATTAGCACATTAAGCATGCACAGCCCTCATTCAGAGGGCCTACATTTCAAATCAGGTGCAGTCAATGCCTGCACTTGACTTGACAAGCTAAGTAGTGCTCAAATAGCGACTTCACCGCCATTGTTTTCCTGCTCACATTTTGACATGTAAAATCAGGTGGAGAATGTGTGGTGAAAGAGAAACTAATTTCGAAATTTGCAGCTTGTTTCAAAAATGGCCTTACTGAGCTGTTAGGCATGATTCCTGTCGGCATAACTCGGAATGAGAAGGTAAAACTCTCAGGAAAAAGCACCACTCTATTCGTTGTTTGCAGTGGTGGTTTTACCTCGTGCAATCATCGGGTCTCTTGGAATGAGGGCCTAAGGGATGTCAGTTTCCCTGACTACCTGTCATTTTAAACGAGTGCCTGTCTTTGCAATGCCTACTTCACAATATGGTAGAACCTGGCAGGACCTGGAAAAGAAGATGGCACAGGACAGCCTGAACAATTTTAGCCTAAAGCCAGTTGCCTGCTGAGTTGGAATACACGTAGAGCCTGATTATGAGTTTGGCGGTTCATGGACCATCAGAGTCAGTGGTGATCCAGCAACCGCCGCACCGGCGGTCCAACCACCCCATTAAAAAAGTGCTCCCTGACCAATGGTGCAACTGCAGGCCCTTTGACCTCCTCGGAGACCGCCGTTTCCCACCGAGCTCCAACATTGTGATAACATGATTGCATGACCACATGTTATCTCATACACTTGAATCAACTAAAATGCCCGCTCCTTGAACAACGGTGTATCCGCAGGCCTTAAGACCTCCTCGGAGACCTCCCTCTCCTGCTGAGCTGTAGCGGAGCGTCAAACCCCAAACAGATCGTCGATAAGCTGTGATGATGCTCACTCACTCGTTCCTACCTGATCCTACTTAGCTACTCTCCACTGGGGGGGGGGATCTAGAGCCCACTATATCAGGTACCCTGACTCACCTAAAACGACTGCCCCTTGAACTCTTGTCCCGAGTCCAATCGTTCAGACAAGATTAGAGGCCCCGCTCTAACTTTCCTTCCTTGCCCCCTGTCCCCTGCCTGCAAAGCCTCACTCCTCTTGGCTCACATTATTCATACATGGCAAGGGTACTACCCTAACCCTCTCCCCCACACTCAAAGCATTTGTATTTATGCTTCCACTAGACATAAATGACATTGGCTCACCCCTGCTCCCCGGTTCGATCTGAAAGACCACAGGTATGTCGCAAACTGACTATGAAGGTGATTGTCTTTGAGTTTCTTTGAATCCCACACCATTAACTAACTGCACCTTTTTGGAGGTCATATTTCTGCTATTATTATTATTCCCATTAGCTTTAACGTTACGGCCCTCTACTGATCCCGCCCTATCTTACAAGACACATCTTCAGTGAGGATTACACACTGGAAGCCTGTGCACTCTGACCTCTCACCTATACAGCGCAACCTAATCTCTCTCTATCTATCATGCCCCCCCTTGCTCAGTGCAGAATGGACTCCAGACTAGAGAAGTTAGGCACGAAAAGCTACATAATTAAGTATCCGATCAACCTCTCCAAAAACGCGATTAAATCTTTGAAACATAGACTACTCGAAGCTAACCCAGAAACCCTTATCTCTGACCCCTACTTCTGTTTGAAAAAAGGGTGCTATTACTAGCAACCTGATCCTCTATACTAAAAGAAGAGCTCAGTGGAGAATGGCATTCCACTCTTTACTCAGAATCGCCTCGGCTAAAAAGTTTCCTCACGGGCTCAGACTCTTGGCTGTGACGTCACCCAAATTTAGAGCAAATGCTACTATATCCATCTACAACAATGGGACGATACTGATTCAGGCCACCGATCGCACATGGGCATCTTTGATGACAGATTCGCCTTTTTTCTTTAAATTGCTGGACCTAAGCGACACCCCTATTCACTCTAGGAACGTCTTTCCCCTAACTCCGACTCAGGACCACCTTGATCCTTCTCTAAAGTGCCACAACCACCTGATGATTGCCCCACATACCTCGATCAACACTCACAGGGCCCTACCCCCACCAAACCTAGGCGCCAATTGTTAAGCCTAGCTCCGATCACCTCTCCGACACCACCTCCACTCCTCTTACTTGCACTATCCTACATAATTCCCTCACTCAACAGCTGGCTTGACCACTTTCCACCAGGAAATCAGTTCCCCCTAACCTCCCATCCAGCGCCCACACACCTTGCTCTCCCGTACATCAGAGATGGAACTCTCCCTCAGCGGATGTCCCACCTCCCCTTCGTCCCCTTGTCTTGAACTCGCCTAAGCCCTCCCCAGTGAATAACCCCCCTCGTCCCCTCCACAAAAGCCATAAGCCACTTTTGGATCCTGCTGCTAAGCTCAAGCAAATAAACGTGAAACTTCTAATTCGCAAAACTGTCATTCAACTCCACAGAGGAGCTGGCCCTTGATCGCTCTTCCAACAAGACCTCGCAGAAGATCCTGCATAAGATCTAACACCACCATAATCTTCCACCTCCTTCCACTATGTTACCGAGTGACCCCTGGCTGAAACCCCCAGACCAGAACTAGAATACCACTTCCCTACCCTAACGCCCCATCTAGATCCACCAGATCCAAAAATCAATTATCAGAACCAGATATTTTCTCCCTCCTCTGAGCTTACAACGCCTGTCATACGTCCATCTCAGCCCCTTCTAGAACTTCATTAACCACCCTTTTAAATGCCCCTGGCTCGGCCTATCCCATGCAAGGCAACACAGAGACTATCCAAAGCATCACATCTAACCCTCATAGAGCTCCCAGACTCAACACAAATGCCTTAAACATTAATAACCTCATACAGATCCCCTCTACGCAGCCTACGCTCACTGACCACAAATCACACCTGACATGCATGTTACTCAACTTTATATCAGCAGTGAAACATGCAACGATCCTGGCAGATCTCATCCTTGTCCAAGAACTTGACCTCCTTATCCTCACCGAAACTTGGCTCACCGACTCCTCAGGCCCCTTCCTTGACATTCTAGTCCCTCCCAGCCGCAACATTGTCATACTCGATCAAGTTAAGAAAACAGGAGGTGGCATAGCCTGTATCTAGCACCATTCTCTCTCAGCAAAACAGTCCCCTTCAGCTAATCTCTCATCCTGTGAATATTTATCCATGAACATCATTGGTACACATAGACCCTTATGCAACCTGCACATCTTCCACACCACCCAGGAGACAACCTCCCTCTAATTGAACAAACTATCTCCTCCAAACTGGGCCAACACTGCCCCTAGATCTTCCTTGGTGACTTCAATCTCCATTGAAATTACCCGAATGATCAGGTGGTTAACCCTCTCATAAACTTCCTCACTGACCTCTCACTGCCTCAATTCTGTGAGAGTCCCACTCACAACTAAGGCTCAACCCTAGATCTAATCATCTCCAATCCCAACTCCATTCATCTCAAATCTATTCTTCCCTGTGACTGGTTGGACCATCTCTATATTAACTTCCGTATCCTTGAAAGTTGGAACTCCAAAAGATCACAACCACTAAAACAAAAACAGCGGAAGATCACTCCATAATACAAATGTAAATGAGCTCATATCTTGCTGCAATTTTTCCCTACCACCACCTGCAAACATGGCCAACGTTCACGACATCACTGAGCACTATTACAATGCCACGTTGTCTGCCCTGAATGCAACTGCCCCCTTCAGCTAAAAAGAATACCCATCAAAGACTCCAATCCATGGTTCAATGACAGCCTAAATGCTGACAGACGCAGCCTAAGACTAGCAGAAAACGCCTGGAGATCCACTCCATCCACTGGTCTTCTAAAAAGAAGTAGATACAACAAACTCCTTAGAACGGTGAAAGCAACCTTCTTCAAATCCTAACTTGATATAGCCAAAAATCGCCCGAAACGACTATTTGAGCTGATCAAGTCACAATCCAAAAACACTTCTATCCAACCTCAGCACATCTCCTGCCCTCGGTTAAACCGCAATGCTGTTGCTGACTTCTTCCTCGAAATGGCAAGTAAGATTGAATCAGAACTAAAGTCTGCTCTAATCGAACTCCTCATTACCCACGCCCCTTCCCATGCCTCCCTGACTCTCCCCCAAAAACAATGCCTCCTGGAGTCAATTTCATACCCCTCAATGACTCTACCATCCTCAACATACTCTCGACCTTGAAACCTTCAAATCACTTCAATGACCCCCTTCCCCCCAACTTCTTTAAAGAAATGATAGGATCACCAGTCCCTCTCTGGTCCAAGATCATCAATGCCTCTCTTCTTTAAGGTGAGATCCCGGACTGCCTGAAGGCTGACCTAGTGCTCCCTATTCTCAAAAAACCCACGGCAGACCCTAAAGACTTGAATAACTACCAACCAGTCACAAACATCCCCACCCATGCAAAACTCCTTGAGAAATGTGTACATGAACAACTGTGCAAGCACATTGAGCAATTCCAACTTCTCGACCAATTCCAATCGGGCTTCCGCACTGGCCACAGCACTGAAACTGCCCTCACTCACATAGTTGATGATGCTCTCACTTTGCTTGACCAGAATGAAGCTTGCCTTCTAATATTACTCAATCTCTCATATGCATTTGACACGGTCAAACATGACAATCTACTCAACCTCTTGGAATGCAGGATGGGGCTCTCAGGCACAGTCCTTAAATGGTTTGACTCTTTTCTCAACAACAGAACGCAAAGAGTCAAATCCAATCAGACTCTATTCAACTCCAGTCCCAGCACTCTGGGTGTCCCCCAAGGGTCCTCACTCTCCCCCACCCTCTTTAACCTTTTCATGGAACCACTGACTGTAATCCTCAAAGCATCCAACATCCAATCTCACATGTATGCGGATGACACCCAACTGTACATGAAAATATCCTCACCCGAAGATATCAAGTCACTCAACGGAACCCTGCTCAAAACCCTAAGTTGGCTAACCTCCAACCACCTCAAACTAAATGCTCTTATAACGGAATTCCTTCTCATTTCACCCTCTAGGCAAACCCCCACTATTGTGAAATTTCTAACTAACCTCACTGCTCTCAACTGCACACCACACATCATTGATTTAATGAAATCACTGGAAGTGGTGCACTGCTAGATAAGAACCTAAACATGCAAGATCACATCAGAGCATCTACCAAAGGAGCAAACTTCCAACTGAGCATCCTAAGAAAACTCAAACCCTTCGTTCCCCAAGATGACTTCAAATCGACAGGTCAAGCACTAGTCATCTCTAGACTAGAATATGGCAGTGCTACTCTAAGCGGACTACAGAAACTCAGTTTGGCCCCCATCAGAGCATCTCTAAATCCTGTGACTAGACTAATCACTGGTTCCAAGAAAACCAACCACATCTCAACAACAAAAAAAGCTTGCAGCCCAGAGAAAAGAAGCTGGTGCCACAGGTGGATGAAGGAACTGTGCACCTGCACTTACAGACCTGGAACTGATGGTGGAGTCCACCCTGGAGCCAGAGAGTGTCCATGGGATAGGGGATGCTGACAGCTCAGCTACAGCTTCAACAAAACAAGGTAAGCTGTATGGACATAAATCCCCACCCCTTTCCCTGCCCCCCTTCCCCAATGTGGTAGTGTGCATCACACTCCAGTACAGGTTTTAGGATTTACCCGCAATGCATCATGGGAGACGTAGTCATAGAAACATACATCAATACAGTCATCACAGAAAATAGCAAGGCATGCCACACACTACATCCAGAACCAGTTGAGAACTATGCAATTGTGTGACATGAATGTGATTTAATAATGACACACAGGTGTACATCACCACTGAGCCAATGTTCATATCTGTCCACAGGACAGTCATCGCGCAGTACAGCGCAGTACAGCGCAGGAAAGTGAGAAGAGGACGCAGCCAAAGGGGCAGGTCAAAGCACTGTTCTGACACCCACACCCACAGCGCAGGCAGCAACCACACCTGAGCGACCCACCACACCACAGCCTCTGTCACCTCTGCTGTTTGACTCACAACAGTTGGAACTACCAGCACTGTCACCCACACCAACCTCAGAGTCATCAGTTGTGGTAAGGCCAAGGAGGCATGATGTGCCCCCTCTCAGGATTCTGGAGACGTCCGATGAGGATGATGGGGAGGGTGTCACACACACAAATCCACTTGAGGCAGACAACGCAGGACAGCAGAGTGCTTCTGGAGCTGTGTGTACCGGTGCCAGAGGCCGGAGGGTACGGGAGAGAGACGATGGCAAGGTTGGAGAGGGGGTTTTCTGTGGTCTTGAGACCACCATGGTGAAAGTCCAGCGCCTGCAAGCAAAGGGCGTATTAGCAGTTCAAAGACAGGTGCGCAACTTGAATCACAGGATGGGCAACATCGACGGGGGATTGACACCATGGCTGAGAGCATGCAGTCCATGGCAGAGGGAATGAGGACATGACACAGTGCGTGCTGGCTCTCTGTGAGAGACTAGGCTCTGACCACACAGAGAGGCACCGGGATCGACAGTGCATGTGCCAACACACAAAGGCCATGAACCAGCTTGCCACAGCAACCTCCCTGCTATGTCGGCGTTCTGTCGCAATGCAAGATGGCATTGTGCACTGCTGCACGGATTTGATGAGGGGGATGGGGAGAGTTACCTCTGCCATGGAGCTAATGCTCACCAACCAGGCAGCCACTGCTGGGGACACAGGTGTTGGGGACACAGAAGACTCTACCAGCAGAAGTAGCTGTAGCACTCCTGTTCCTGACATTCGCAGGAGCAGCAGGCGCCAACCTGCTGACCCAGGCTCCACTGCCACCGTTTCCACCCAGCCTTGTGCATCCTGCCCTATTGTGCGTGGGCGCAAACAATGAGGATGCCCACAACCCACAGGACATGTCATGGTGAGGCAACCTGTGACCACCCAGTGGGGTATTCAGACATTGGAGTACCATGGTGTGCTATTAGTAAATTGCCGTAGTGCCCATTAAACTATGTCATGCAAATACAAAGACTAGCTGTGTCTCCTTACTTACTTAGAAATAGCTGTGTGTGATCTCTGCCCATCTCAGTCTCCCATCTGTGACTTGCGCTGCTCCTGCTGCATAGGGCTCTGGCTGTGCAGTTCCATCATCAATGTCCTCATGATGTGTTATTTCAACTTCTGTGCCTTTCTTGGTAGCAAGGTTGTGCAGCATTGCACAGGTCACAATGATTTTACAGCAGATGATAGGAGTGTACTGCCGTGCTCCCCCACTCTTGTGGAGGCAGCGAAACCTGCTTTTTAGGAGTCCGAATGTGCGTTCTACAATGCTGCGTGTTGCTCTGTATGCCACATTGTAACGCCTCTCACTCCTGGTAGATGGATTAAGGTAGGGGGTGAGCACGAAGGAACGCACAGCATAAGTGCTATCGCCTAAGTGGAAAAGAGAGTGCCATTAGTTACATACTCATCATACATTCATCTGCAGTTACTATCAGGGTATGTCACAGTTGGTTACCTAGCAGGTATCCGTCTCCAAATTCTCCAGCAGCAAGAAATGTGTAGATACCACTGTTCTGGAATATGTAAGAGTCGTGGGTGCTCCCAGGGAATTTGGCCACAAAGTCTGTTATGATGTTTCCTGCGTTGCCTATCACCTGCACATTGATTGAGTGTGTTGACTTCCGGTTCCTGTATATGTATTCTGTGGCTGCAGGTGGGCAGATTGGGATGTGGGTGCCATCTATGCAGCCTATGAAGTGTGCCAGTTGATAAAAATCAGTTTTGGTCTTCACCAGTTCTGCTTGTGTGGCAGGGAAGCTGATGTAATGATGCATTCTCTGCATCATGGCCTCCAGGAACTTCCTGAATAAACGGGATAAGCAGCTCTGGGACACCCCACCTACCGCAGCAATGACACTCTGGTAACTCTGAGAGGCCAAGAGGGGCAGGCTACACAGCACCTGCAGATGGGGTGGGATGGCGTGCGCCCTTGGTGTTGGGTGCTCCAGGAGTGGGTGCAGTCAAGTCCAGGATGGTTTGTGGGTCAAGCCTGTACCTCTGCAATATCTCTGGCTCAGTGAGTTGAAAGGGCGTAATCCTCTGCCTGTAGACTTGCTCCTCCCTTCTCCAGACCCTCTCTCCTGCTGCCTGTAGCCGTAGCCGCCTTGTAATGACGTAGAATGCCGCCGTTCTGGTCACAGTGTTGCATTTTGGGTCTTTTTTTATAGCCTGCACCTGGTTACCACCTGCTTTCACTCCATGGTAAATACTGACTCTTAAATACCGAATTTCTTGCAATTTGGTATTTTTGAGCTTTGCTACATCTCAATGGTCAGTTTTTACCATTTCTTATTTACCGATTCGGTAAATAGGGATTCGGTAAATTACAATTCGGTACTTTCCGATTCTGTAAATTCCGATTCTGTATGATACTGACTCGTATTTACCGAATCGGTCTATTTTTTACTCCTACATCTCAATAGCCCAATACCGGTCGGTAACGGCCAAAAATCTGTATTTTCTGTCGTTACCGACCAGTATTTGGCTACCTACATCTGGCCCTTAATGACATTTTTTTAATATACATATATGCTCAGGGAGGAGGTGGAATTAGTAAAACTGTCTGTGTGGAGATTTGTTACATTGAGCATGGGCCCACAGATGCAGCCTTATTTAACTTATGTTAACAAAGCATATCACCGCTTTGTATTGACAAGATTTCGCCTGAATCTGGTCCCTTGGCTGTTGGCATTTCCCCTAAGCTATTCGAAGCCTGATTCGCTCAACCCCTGCCCCTGTGAGAATTTTTCAGACCAGGACACATTACATTTTATGTTTTTCTGCACCCTTTACGATCCACAGCGCAGGTCCTATATTCTACCACTGTTTAAAGACCGCTAGTTTGTCCAAGTGAGGCCGGCTTTGACTTATCTTCAAATGCTATCCTCACCCAATGTTTGCCTGGGGGTTGCAAGCTTTTTAATAGCGGCCATTAGATACAGGAAATGTTTGCCGGCACTAGAATTAGTGTGTTCGGTTATTTAATGTGTATTTTGTGAGACAGATTCAAAACAGTACGGTCGTATATTATTTGCCTGTTTGTACTTTATGCTGCTGTTTTGCTTGTATACCTATAGACGATTCGGTGAAATTGTAAATTGGGATACCTTTTTATCTGTTTTGCATAAGCATTTTTAGAATATCATCTTTTAATGAGTTTTAAGGTTTTAAGTATCAATATCTTTCATTGAACTGTGCTTTTATGACTCTTAGCTGTCGAATAAAGTATCTTTTGACTTTGACTTTCATATATATATTATATATATATATATATATATATGTATATATCTACTTACATAAAGGGGAGGTCTCTTCAACTGTCATTCACATCCTCTATACCTCTATACCTCCGTGCTCCTTGATCCTATTCAATCAAACTAACAGACTCACATATCCACTGCCCAAATTAACAATTTATATTTCCCTATACTAATTATTATTATATTTATTTTTTGTAGAGCGCGCAGCTACCCTGAGGTTTCCCGGCGCTAAGGACATAATGAGCGAAAATACAGAAGGAGACAGAGGGATTATGGGAAGATTATTGGTTAAACATCCATGTTTTTAAGTTCTTACGGAATTGGAGGTAGCATTCGTCCGTGCGAAGCTGAATTGGGAGAGAATTCCAGAGAGAGGGGGCCAGGTAACAAAAAGAACGTCCGCCCAGTCTTACTCGGTTAATCCTAGGTATCTGATACTTATGTTGGCTGGAGGAGCGTAATGTTCTAGGGGGGCAATATCGATGGACAAGGGTGCTCAGGTAGGATGGTGCTTTGCCTGCCTTAATTCTGTGCATGAAACACAGAGCTTTAAATTTTGTGCGGTTTTCGATACGGAGCCAGTGAAGACTCCGAAGACCAGAAGAAGTTGGAGATTTTTTGGGTAGCTTGCATAGCAGCCTAACTGCTTCGTTTTGCACTGTTTGAAGTTTCCTTGTGACTTCTTTACAGGCTCCCAGATATAAGATGTTGCCGTAGTCCAATCTAGATGTAATTAGAGCTTGGACTACTAATCCACCACTAATCCTTTTTGGGTTTCAAAGTAGCCTGCTACTTGCTGAAAAGCACTTCAATTCCTCCTCAGGGGTAGTAAGTGCTACATGGAATACAATTACATTCAAAATTACAATTTTGCTCACACCTCCTGAAAGAGACAGCATGTGCCAATGTTTAACTCCACTTTAGCCACTGGTTCTCATACTCAGTGATTGATGGCATTTTGCCCAAGCACATGTGCACATCCATCAAAAAGATAGGCATTTCAGCACCATATCTAGTGGGTTAATACTTTATTTTGCCTGTCTTTCTTTTCCAATAATTATCATTTTCTGATTTTTATTTTTGTCATCCTTGTGTGTTTAGCTCCCAGATACCTTAAGAATAGGTCACAGCCTTGTGTTCATTTTTTAAATAAGCACAAGGTCATATATTTGCATTAGAGTTAAGGGAAGGGTGTGTTTATTTTACATTATTATTATCAGGGTGCAGACAGAATAATAAGCACAGTCTGATTTATGACCCAGGCTGGGACACAGAGGTGAACAACTGAAGTACTAAGGTATTTAACTCATAAGTAAAATTCCTTGTCAACTCAATATTGGAGCTGTGAGGAAAATTATGTTTCTGAATGTTTTTAAATGGGAGAAAATTAAAATGAAATGTTACCTTGTAACTGTAGCATTTCTAGAGTTCATTAAGCCAACGTCATCAAAGACAGAGAAGACTGTGTGAAAAGTGAGGACCCCAAGCAGAGAAACCTTAAATGTCCCATACCATAATGGAGGGCTAGTTTACAAGTAACCATGTTTTCACTTGCTTGCGAAAAATCAGGTGCAAATCTAAATTCCTGATATGCTCTGGGAGGGAGTTCCACAACCTTGCAGCTGCCACTGTAACAGCCTGCTCCCCCTACTTGGCTTTCTTGCACCTAGGAATCACCACTGTACATCATCGAGCTGATCTCAGTGGCCTTACAGAGACATACCAATTAAAGGCCGACCTGAGATAAAGAGATAAAATGACCCCTGAGAATGGAGAGCGTTATGAGCCAGGCAAAGAGCTTCAAAATGCACCCACTTCTTTACTGGCAGACAGTGAAGGGATCACAATCCTTCTCTGACAGAGTAGAGTTTAGGTAATCCCAGGACCAAAGATGGGGCTGTGTTTTGAATGATTTGGAATTTCTTGAGTGAATGCAGGCGAATTTAGATACAGGGTGGTGCAGTCGTCTAGGAAAGAGGTGATACCCTAAGCTCTTTTGGGAGAAAAGGCAGTATTTTATTAAAGATCTTAATAATCCAGAGGAGGAGCTCACTGTTCATTTAACCTAAGTGTCAAAGTTCAAGCTGTTGTCAAAAATCACACCCAGGTTTTTGGCTGCAGCCCCCAGAATGGGTAGAGTACCACACATTTCTGACCTCCAGCAGTTGGTCCAAATAGAGCTATCCATTCTGAATGCCACAATCTCAGTTTCCTCCCCGTTTTTGAGCCAGTTCTCCCTCATCCACCTGCTCATCTCCAATATACAAAGTCACCTCTTCCCAGTCATCCGAGATGGAAACAATGATCTGGGTGTCATCCAAATAGGATGACACCTGGAATCCAAAGGAATGCACATGTTACACTAGAGAGGAGACATACAAATTAAATAAGTAGGGTTTAGGGAGGACCCTTGAGGGACCCAGCAGGGGAGCTGAAAAAGTTCAGCTCTAAAGTCCCCGCAGCTGTCAGTCTTCTACCTTACAGGAAAGGCTCCAGTAACTTAAGAGCCATGTCCTTTAGTCCGGCTTGCCGCAGTCTTGCACCAACAGAGATGGTGATATATGGTGTCTAAGGCTTAATGATTAAGTCAACTCTTCATTTTAATTTTCTCCCATTTCAAAGTGTTGAATTTACAAACAGCAGGCTGTAGACACTGTGCATAAGTATAACTGAAAAATTGTTTTTCAAATGAGAACAATTAAAGTGCAGAAAAATGTTCCATAATATGAACATTTGTACAGAACATTTTACTGCACTTTAAATTTCTCCCGTAAAAAAAATGATTGTATATTTGTATTATACATGTAATGGTGCCAGATATGACAAAAGGTATATTGTGTGCTGCAAGTACATATGACACAGGATCTCAGTCACCCAGACAAATATATCCCATTCATAGGCGCACATGTTCAGACATCCCCCAAAGACCACACTCTCACTGACGCAAATGGGCAATCCGGTCAAAGTGCCCTTAGTCAAAGTATTTTGTTCAAACCATAGTATCTGCCTCTATGAGCATTAGGCATAAAGTTAAAGAAGCTGGGCATGGGGGTGTCCAGCCACGGCCCGTGGAGGGAGTTGCGGTGGGGCAGAGAGGTGCGGCGGGGGAGGGGCAGGGTGGGGGGTGCTAAAACAGGCATATGGATAACTGGAGGTAAGTAAACAATTTAATTAAGAAAACGAATTTCGTAGTGCGCGCTGCATCACATTTTGCAATGCAGGGCATGCTACGAAATTTGTTTTTATTAATTACATTGTTTACTTACCTCCAATTATCCATATGCCGGTTTTTAGCACCCACCACCCTGCCCCTTCCCCGCCCCGCCGCAACTCCCTCCAGGGGCCGTGGCTGGGGGTGTCTAGTTGGTAACAATGTGCAAGTTGTTTAGCTTCAGTAGCCACAATGATTGTCATTGATCAGAAGTAACTCTCACTACAGAAAAGGTTGGAGTATGTCTTTCAGTTAAAATAATTCAAAGCTAATAGTATCTGTTCTTTGTGTTAATAAGCATAATATTTTCCTGTTATCTGCATTAAAACTAAACATGTTTATTTATTCTAGATATGTTCTAAGGACTGTTAGTGTGCTATTAAAATTATATGCAGTTGTTACTTTTTTCCATTTCTATTTTTTTGTGCACGTGAATGTCCTCCAAGTTTAGGTGGTTGCATGTTTTCGTTATCTTCTTGTTATTTTTGTGCGAAATGTTAGCAATAAAAAGTAAACACTGCTCCAACTTGTCAAGCCTAGACTTATTGGCTGTGCTGATACTGCTTTTAAAATGTCCCTGTGGGTGTAATGCACTGTACTGGTTCATTGAGTTTTCTTATGTCTTCAACACCTTCAACCATGACATCTAATTTAGACTTTTGCTACTTGAGTCGGAGCCGGGCTTAATGGTGAAGGCCTGGCCAGCAAATCTGCAAAGAATGTATGGTTACTGATTGCCAACCTATCAAGTTTCAAACTCTAATGCTCATTTCCAAAGTGATCTGTCAGCATGGCCCAGGCCACTGGCAAACAAGGCTTCAGTCTTATTTTCCAGGTTGGACCTTCAGATTGCAAGCTCAAGCCTGATTGGAAGTCGCTCAAATAAACTGTGAAAAGGGGTAAACTCATTCAAGTAATAAGAGCTAGATGGTCGAAGGAACTTTAGGTTTATCTCTCTAATTTGAAACATTTGCCTCTTTTCAACAGAAGAATAAATACCTTTGGTTTAGGCTTTTCAGATTCACTTTTCACAAAGGGTTCATGGGTCTTTTCCGGTTGGATTTGAGTCACATGATATTTGATTTAACTCCCTTAAATCTGCCCCAGCACTGAGATACTCACTGAAGATTATCACCCCTTGTGTTTGTCCAGCCATTCAAAGAAATGTGCACTGGTGGCACATCTTTCCATGCTCAGACAGACAAACTCACTGCCTGCAAGGGTAAAGAACTTCCAGTATGGCCTGGAATTCAAGAAGGTGGTAAAGACCGGCTGTTCCTAAACAGAGGACTCCTTCACCGTAAGCACAGGCAAACTTTGGTTGGCATCTGACTACCCCCAAGACCAAAGAATTAGTCACCCACACAAACATGGTATGTATCAGCATATGAGATAGTGTCTCTTAGTCCTGTTCTTTTCAGCATGAAAGGAGAACCCCTCTGGTCATCACGCACAACTCCAAAACTCTTCCCACAAAGATCCCTCTATAAACCCAAATTCTATCAATGAAGCACAATTGAGCAGCCTTTTAGTAGTCCACCAAGAAGCTCTCGGGAGTCCTGGACAGGGGTTTGAGGTGCTGAACAAATGCTATGAAAATACAAAACAACACTTGGACATCTTGAAGAGTAAAAAGGGTGAACAGGCAATGAAGACTTGAGACATGTGGTCCTCTGATCAAGAATCATATGGTGCACAACAGAGAGTGTGAAGGGATTGCGGTATCTGGGCAAACCATGGAGCTGGTGGCACGTGGACAGTGTGTGAAGTGCTGGCACGACTATAGAGGGTTCTGTCACTCTAAGGAACTAAATATGTATTGCATTCACATATATTAAATTAACGTCAATTTTTTATAGTTATTTTTTTAAATTCCACCAAACGTAAAATGTTTATATTTACTGATTGTTTATTAAAAATGATAAAAAAATTATGTGTAGAGTTTATTTAAATTACTATAATTATTTTTTAATTAAATTACATTTCACTTTTCAATTAAACAAAGGGTTACCTCAAAATATTTTTTTATATATTGTTAACACTAGATTACATTTATATATATATATATATACTTATAAAGTCTAAATAAATTAATTTATTTTAACATTATTTCCTATGAGTTTCTATTTTAGGTTCCTACTTCTATTATTTTCTATAGGAGGATGTTGTAGTACCAGTGGTTGGCCATGTGTGGTCGTGGACGTACTCTAGGTGAGAGCTCTAGCACATTTACTACTTGTTTAGATATTTTTTGGCTGTAGTAATTTTAGAGGTGTATTTTGTGAATAGCAATGGGCATACTCGTTGGGGGGGTGAGTATTTGTCTCCCCTAAACTCCTCCTTAACCCCTCATTACCTCTCCCTTGACTCTTCCACTTTTTCCAGCCACTCCTACTTGTCCCTCCCACATTTATGGAGCAAACATACCTGTGTGAGGATATCCACATAGAAAAGATGGGAGATGTGAAGGTTACACTCTGTAAAGCATTGGATTATTTTTTGGGGTGAGCGACTGCCCATTTCAAAGAATAATGAGGTCCCTTTTCAGGGTACGCCATTCAAGTGAACAACCTATTATGCGCACAACAAGATCTTATAGTGGTCTTACAGCCAGCCCATTGCTTACCATTCATTGGCTTTATTGTCACTCTCATTTGCCTGCTGTAAGAGAATATATTATTAATTGGGGTGGGTGGCTACCTCGTCAACGCTTGTCATAGCGATTGTTCAAAGTCACTAAATTAACCTCAGCTCAGCTCACCTCCCTGGTAGGTATGGTATAGAGCAGACAAGCTTAACTTAGGGCAATATGTAAAGTATTTATACAGTACCAAAACAGTAATAAAGTCAAAATGCAAAACAATAAAAATCTCAAAGTGAATTACAAGAATAGAGTAAAATGTAATAAGCCAAACTACACCTAAATGACAAACAATCAATAAGGGGTACAAGAGATATGTAGAAAAAGCGCTAAAGAGTGTAAAGCACCAATGATAGTCAATGGTCATGGTAGACCAAGAGCTAGGTCCAATTTGAAATTGGCTGTGATGGAGTGCTGGCCGAATACACCAATCGAGTTCGTCCGAGCAACAATTTTACCTTCTGACTTAGTCTTTTAAGCCGAATACACCATAGGAGTACACTTCTAAAGCCACCCAGGACCTTGGAGGGGGCAATTAGAGACTTAGAGGGTGTCATGCAGAAGCCAACTGCAGGGACCAGTTTCCAATATTCAGCTGGGTGTCTCCAAGAAAGACCTCTAGCAGCTTGTTGTCTCCATGTAGCCACACAGGTCAGAAACAGTCCTTCAGGGCTCCTCTCAGGTCACAACAACAGGACCAGCCCTCTTCCGATCTTCCACAGGTCCAGAAAGTGTTCTGCAGTGGGTGCCTGGATGTGCCACATTTATGCTTGGCACTAGCTAGTTGATAGGAATGACTCCTGGGCATGCTCTAACCAATGAGGTAAAAGTTCTAGGGCCTAACACTAATCACTTTGGGCATTTTTAAGATAGTGAAAGTATTTTTCAACACTCAACTTGGGCTCTCAGAGATAGAAAGGGGTGTGTGGGGGAGTGTACTATGGTAATCCCAATGTCCTCCCACATCTAAAACTAAAATTCTGTTTGAGGCAGCCACTGACACAAACACAGAAGCAGAATTCTGAGAGTGCAAAAGCAGGGGCCCATAGCAACAAGATATGGGCTCCACAAGAATTGTTTTGGCATCATGTTCTCTCCCTTTGAAGTGTGCCCCCAGCGTTATATATGTTGCTCAATGGACCTTTCAAGCAGGATGTGACACTGTGTGGACAAAAGCCCACAGCCCCCACCCTGTCAATTCTGTGGAGTTCAGGGGAGTCATCTCTGCCCATTCAGGTCTGTCTACTGTTTGCTCTTTGGAGGTATTTCTCACCTTTTTCACACTTAGGGGCCCATTTCGATGACAGACGGACCTGAGTCTGTCTGACATCGATTGGGCACTAGGACCGACCGACCTCCTGTCGGCGGTCCCAACCCAGCAATTGGGATGCGACCGAACACTGTTAGGTCGCAATCCTATTCTTTACAATGGGAGCATGCATTCTGACCGGAATGCATGCCCACATGGTAAAGAGAAGAGGTGCAGTTCATCCCTGCACCCCATGGCAGGCACCTCAAAGTGCCTGCCACGGGGTGCAGGGATCAACTCGTCCGCCATCTAGAGGCCTTGCACCCATTGGGGGCCCTGCTGTGGGCTCCCAAAGTCGACTTCTAACAGCCTTTCTGTGTCATAAAGGCCGGCACAGAAAGGCTGTCGGAATCCAACATTGAAATCCCTTGGGTGGAAAGATCCACCCTTGGGATTTCAGGAGGCTTTCTCAATGGCAGACGGGCTCGGATTAATTTCCGACCGACTCCATCCAAATGGGTTGGTCGGAAATTAATCCCAACTGCTGATTATGATACTGTAGGACTTGGCCCCTTATTCATGACATCTGCATATTGTTTGCCCCTGCTAGATATTTCTCACCTTTTTCACACCTATTCAAGGTTAATCACTGGCTCGGATAAGCTGTAGAGCCAAAGCAAATTAGCTTCTGGCAACTTCAGGCAGGAAAAGGTAACTCTCTAAAAGTTACTTACCATTGAATTAGATTTTTAATAACTATTAAAACAGGTTCATTATTTTTCTAGTTAGCCTCATTCCAGAGATACAGTATTAGTATTTAATTGCGCTTCCCACTGTTTCTCTATGGGCCAGCCAGTCTTCGTACAGTGGAAAGAGCTTCTGGTCACTAGTCACTGTAAGGACATGTTAACCTTAGATTTCTAGATTTTCAAGTTTTAAATACAGTAAACCTTCCATTTGGGCTACAAGGCCTACATAGGAGGGAACTATTAATATTTAACCGGGAGGTTCTGACCTGTAAAAATGGTTTATTTTGACTGTTCAAACTGCACTTTTTGCATTGCTAGAGTCAAGCTACAATAATAAGCCTGAAGCCAAGTTTTCATTACCAATAGATGTTGTACCACTAACGGCATTTAATTCTTAGGCACTGTGCACACGTTGTACCATATATTTGGAACTAATAGGCAAGTTAAATATGCCATATAGAAGTATGCCAATTCAACCATGTTTAAAGGGTGAGTACAGGCACTTTACTACTGGTTAGCAGGGGTAAAGTGCACAGAGTTCTAATGCCATCAAAAATATAGTCAGCAAAAAGCAACAAAATCTGAGGTGCCCATGCAGAAAAGGCATATTTCCAACACACTCTTAAGTTTGTGGATTCCATATTGTAGTAAGTTGTTTTAATGAAGTACTACTTTGCGTAAAACAAAACAGTTTTGGGATATCACACCAGAAATTAGATAGCCATGCTCCTTTATCATACCAGAATTTTCTATAAATCCAGGAGTACATTTGGTTATCTGAGAGCTGACATGATACACAAGCCCTATGGGGTCAGAGGCAGCAATGTAGGCCTGCCTGTAAAATAGCTAGCAAAGATATTTCTTTTATGCAGTTCATTTGATTATTAGTTGCAGTAAAAGCATTTCAACCAAAAGTTCTGAACATCGTGGCAGTTGCAGGTTACATACGCACCTTACATGCCGTGGAGGGAATATACGCACAAAGTTATGGAGCTGACGCGTTTTTAAGAAACACATGGCAATACAAACCCGAGCAGGGTTCCCAGTATTTTTTTTGTTTTTGTTTTTGTTTTTATTTTTGTTTTTATTGATTGCACATAACAGTGAGCCGGACATCACACAGCGATATATGGACATATAAGTACATGGCATAGTTCACATATTTACAACCAATTTAGGATAATGCACATTGATAGTATCGGACATCCATGATAATCCCTGTATGACATCACTCAGTGGTCTAAGATTGTTAATATGAGTCTCAAACGGCAAGCAAATACGAAAAGTTTTCGGCATTTTCGGCTACACCAGGAGTCCAGCCAAACATGTCATGATTAGTCAAATCTATCAGGATCTAATACAGTTATAGTATTCTAACAAAAACTCTTACCCAACCTCCCCTTCCCTCCCTGCGTGCTCGGCCATAAATATCTAACAGTAGTATTTGCACATTTTCCACATCCGCAGCTGTGTGTGTCTCGGTTCCAAAGACTGACGCAGGCAAACTGTACAGTCCTGCCAATTTACACAGTGTAGCCCACAAAGATTGTAAGGTGCCCATGTGTCCAGTAGCCATTAATCAAACCCCCATGTGATAGTCCGAGTCTGCCTCAGTAGGACAAAATGTCTATCGCAGCGCATTCCTCTATCATTGCATTCCAGCTCAACGAAATTGTTGTTTTCCTAAGGCCTCTATATTCCTCTCATTTTAGTTCAGCCCCCTCCGCCTTACCCCACCTTTCCGTGTGCCAGTCTTGCAGTGACGGGGCCCTAGTGGCTTTCCATCTTGTGGTTATGGCTCTCTTGGCCAGCAGGAGCGCAAGATTAGCAAAGCAGGAGGCAGAGCTACCCTTCTTTTCACGGGGCCCTAATCCCAGTATGCAGTATTCCAAAGTTTCATTCTTGCGCACCGGCGCTATACCCATCAATATTTTGCAGACCGTCGCCCAGTAGTGTCCCAGTCTAGGGCAGTCCCATAACATGTGTACCAACCCTGCGTCTGGTGCGTGGTAGCGCGGGCAGGCATCGTCTGCCCCCTGAAACATAGCGCTCAGTCTGTGTGTGGTTGAATAAGCTCTGTGTAACAACATCAATTGAATAAATTTAAATGTAGGATTCCGAGAGACCTTCTTCGGGTACCCCAATATAGTGTCCCATTTCTTGGCTGTAAATGCACAGCCTACGTCCCCTTCCCACTTGTTGCGAAGCGGCCGTAAAGAGACCACCTTCTCGGTTCGAATTCTATGAGTTAGACATTTTGTCAGTCATGCCCATTTCTCATTAGGTATTGCATGGTAAGTAATGCATTCATGGATTGTTCAGCGCCCTCGGGTGACCATGTAGTGCGTATGTATCTGGATATATGCACGTGTAAGAGGAACCTCGTTTCAGGGGCACCATGTACACGCACAAACGTTTCACGTGTCATTAGTACACCCTCCAAAAAGAACTCTCCTATTGAGGTGAATCCTGTTCCAGCCCATGCTTGTAGTGCGCGGTCAGTGGTCAGTCCCGAACGTGTAGGGATACCCAGTAGTGGAATAGTGGGGGCATACGGTGTCTTCTGACCAGTGTACCACACTGCACTCTGCCAGTAAGTAATAAATAACTTCAATAAGTGGGGTGTCGACAGCAATAGGGGGGGCTGTGGTAAAAAGAGCCTGTGGATGACCCCCTTGTCCCTGTCCCATGACGACATAGCCAACTCTTAAAAATTACGTCCTGCCAACCAATATGCTAGCCATTGCAACTGGCTGGCATAGCAATATGCACGCAAATCCGGGACTCCCATCCCCCCTTGTTTCATGGTGAGTTGTAATTTCACTAGGCTAATACGTCTTCGTCCTGTACCCCATATTAGGTCTGACACCAGAGAGTTCAATATTTTAAAGATCCTCGTGGGGACAAGAATCGGTAAGTTGGTGAAACAGCAAAGGAGCCGCGGCAGCAGCACCATTTTCGTGATGTTTACTCTGCCCGCCACCGATAGGGGCAATGAGACACAGAACTGAATTTGAGATTTGAGAGCGACAATCGCACGCATAAGATTGCCATCCAGTATGTCCGCGGCATTATGATAAATTTGTATTCCGAGATATTTAAAGGTATCAGGTACTATGTGGAAGGTCCATGGGCCGAACATGAAGCACCCGCTTCTCGCAGCGCTATCAAAGAAATATGCGTATGACTTGGCAGCATTAATAGCCAGGCCAGAAAGATCTTGGAATGACTCAAAAATGGAGGGCATTGGGTGAGGATCTGCAGTCATGTCCTTGATATAAAAAATGAGATCATCTGCATATGTGGAAAATGACAAAATGTATATGTACATAAGCGGCGTTCATTTGTGTTCACCTTCGCCACTGTTGAAGGTAAAGAACGTCACGAAACAGTGGCCCCGCCATCTTGTTCCCTTTTAGGCTCCATCACGAACATATATAGTAGCCATCTTTGTGTCATGACCTCCCTGCCCATTGCCGATAGCCATCATCTCTCTCTCTCTCTCTCTCCCTCTCTCTCTCTCTCCAGCCCCGCAAGCACCCCGCGCCCCGACAGCCCCCGGTCTCTCCTGTTCGGGCCATAAACGCACCGCTAAACACGACCTTGTCTCCGTGCTGAACCCCTGCCCCCTCGCTCTTTCATCCTACCCATAGAACGGGTCCTTTTGGTAACCTCTTCCTCCCTGCCCGATTGCCCGGCCTGATCCCAGGCCATCACCTAGCCCAACAGATGCAGTTTATTTCTTCCTACAGTAGGACCTCGCCTCACATCAGAGGAACGGTGATTAATCAAGGCCTTCACACCCCTAGATCTGACCGACACCCCCGCATCCCTCCCAGGAACACCCTTCCTCTCTTCTGGTGGCCCCCCCCCGGCTACACCTGGCCTCTCGACCCAGTCCCACATCATAAAACTAGGTCTCGTGGATGTACCCCTCCGGCCCCGCATAGCGAAACATGATCTTATCGCCTGCCCAACCTTAGATCTGACCACCCCTCCTGCCCTCGTGCCCTGTTGGAAACGTCCGGCTGCAGATTACAATCACATGTTACATTTGGGAGGGGAAAACAACATCAGAGCGACCGGTATGGGAATAGGCCTGAAGCTGGGATTCCAAACATGCCTTTTCGTACTTCAAAGTGTCTTTATTACAATAAGGAATGTTTGTACATCATAAACCTGTGTATAAAAGACGGAGCCGTAGAGAAACTTGTTAGAGCACCTCGAGAAGATACCCTGTTGTCTGATTTGACGTGTTCTGTTCCGTCGGAAATAAACTCCTGTTTCCTGCCTTCCAGTCTCCAGCGCCTGCCTCTTTATTTGGGTAATTGTGAGTTGGGTGAGAAGGGGCTAACGCCGGGCAAACCTAGAAAAGGGGTAAACGACCTGATCTGCCTGAACCCTTTTTCATCACATATGCTGAGACAGTGTGGGATGTACGACCATACGTTATTCCCTTGCAGGTGGCGAAAGCACGGAGTCTGTGTTAAAGCGGCTCCAGCGCCAGAATAAACAGCAACGGTGACAAGGGGCAGCCCTGTCTGGTTACCCGCGCCACCACGTATTGCCCTGAAATATGTTGACCCGTGCGCACCCGCGCGGTGGGGTTCGTGTATAGTAAGCGCACCCATGCTATATATTCCTCAGATATACCAAAACGTGCATGTGCATAGAACATATATTCCCAACGTAAGGAGTCAAACACCTGCCTCAAATCAAGGGATATGCAACCTTCCCTAGTTCCCGGTCTAGTGTGCCCAGCATAACCCGGTGTAGGCGTCGTTTGTTGAGTGCAGTGTTCCTACCAGGCACAAACCCACATTGATCGGTGTGTATTAGTGTGGGGATAAACTGACCAAGGCGAGTGGCCAACAACTTACTGAGGATTTTAAAGTCCCTATTAAGGAGCGACAAGGGTCTATAGCTCAAGATGAGCAGCGCATCCCTCTCGGGTTTTAATAATGAGACCACTAACGCTTGCAATGTAGTAGCGGGGAACCCACCCTCTTCCAACGATTCGCAGTATATGCATTGCAAACGAGGAGTAGCAGGGTTCCCAGTAAACGAAAAGAATAGAATTTAGAAACAGCAAAGGGATGTTTTGTGGTGACGAAGACTTTAAGGTTTGCTAAGCATCAAGGATGGTAGTGTGGTTGTGCACCTGAGTTGCAGGAAGTGGAAATGTCCAGTGATTCATGACATATCATCCTAGGTCAATCGCCCACCACTCTTGGAACTAGGGGAGGCCTTTAGCATGGGTGAGCTGGGCCCAGGCCCATGAGACCAGTTTCCTGAGGGGCGCATGGAGCTGTGTGCATTAAGGTTATTCCAACAGCAAGGCCCTTCTCATCTTGTACCAGCCTTGTCCTTGTCCCTGCCTGTTCGTCTCTGTTTGATTTGCTAGTTTAAGTGGTTTCATCCTTCATTATCATACGGCTCACCATTTTGCCCCCTTCCTTGCTCTCCATTCACCCTCTGCTGACAAACATCAACTAAACCATCATCTGCGCAAGGCAGCTAAACTTCTATCAGTGATTTAGGTGAGCTGGGGAAGGTCCGGGAATGTTTGTGTTCAATGGCCAGTCCCTGCTCATGCAGATGCTGAGCAGTGAACCCAAAAGGAAGCCCCAGCTATGGTCATTCAATGTACTACCATCAGTCCCGGGCTGGCCATAGCAGACAATGGGCGTTTCCCTGGTGGGCCGCCAGAGTGGTGGCCGGTTTTGTGTCCCTCGGGGGCTGTTTTTGTTGCCAGGAGCTGGTTTTGCAGCATGGCTGCAATATCGCCCCCTGTAACAAAAGCAGCAGCAGTGAGACAGGAGTGGTGCTCCCAACTAGCACCCTGCCCCTCGCCCCGGGTGACGGCCAAGCTGTTTGCCAGGGCTGGTTCCGGTTTCCAGTCCGGCCGTGACTACCATCAGCAAAGGAGCCAAATTTATCTCCGTCCATTTGTAGTGCGTTATCTAGGAAACCTGAATCGATATTCCTATTTCATGCCCTTGTCCGGCTATAATCAATAATATCCATACAACGGCATAATAATCATATCCATAATTCAGTCGTAGCACATTCTGTCACATTAAGCAAGGCTACTTCTCCGGCCCCCTAGTAAGCACACCGAGTTCTCTAAACAAAACCAAGCCTCCAGCAACCTGGGAAATCACCCTTGCTATTGTTTTGATTTCGTCCTAGAACTCCTGTAAAGCACTGTAAGAACGGCCAGTTCTTAGTGACATCTTTATTGACGTCTTATGTCCAACCTTACGTCAAACCCGGCACCTTTCAGGTATAAATATACCAACGCTGCCTTAAGCAAACACACGGTGGTAATTCTGGAGCAGAGCAGCTATCTACTTCCGAGAGCCCAGCTGATGCGAGAGGCCACGGACGCTGCCCCTCCTTCTTTGACGCGCTGAGAAAGACGCTGTCTTTTCTCCTGCCGAGAAATCCAGCTCCGGCGTTTCCAGCCTACCCTTGCGGGTTGCTGGGATATCGAGTCCTGAGAGAGAGATACCAGACCTCCTGCTTTCTATTACCCAGGTACGGAACTGACTAAACCCTTACAGAGAATTCTTGAGTCAGATTCTTGGCAAAACAAACTTAACTTAAACTGCTACTTACTTACTCCCTCCCACGTATTAGGCTTAGGTCAGGTACACCGGGGTAGGCGTATTTAGAAGCACCAGTTGAGTACGATTAGTCAATGTATATATGTATGTATATATTTTATCTATTTTAAAGTATCATATGGCTAAGAAACCATATCAATGCTTTTACAGTATTATTTTATAATCCTGCTTTTACTGTACGCACTTTACTTTACCATGAGCATTACAATCGTGGCAATTCATTTCTCTTGTATGAGGAAGAAGACTGCTAAATAAATAACACCTTTTATTGAAAATGCCCGTCTCTCTTTTCTCTGCAATCTGGTGAAACTAAGTACGCACATTTGGCTGAGTGAAATAGCTGTCTTTTGTTTTCACACGACTCTAGAGATATACTCTTAATCAGGGAGAGCAAAGTTGTCATGTTTTATGGCTGTCAGAAGCTAATCCCTTCTTGTCTATCCATGGAGGTTAAACTCCTCCTCGCTTATTCGAGAAAGTTTCTAGTGACCTCTGAGCTAGCTGGCAAAAACTTAAGTCTAATATAGTCAGTAGAGACCTAGTTAACCTCAGTCCTACGTCTACACTACTGAATATATTATTCCAATGCGCAGAGCCTATTGGGACTATAGGAACTACACTACATGGCGCCCAACGTTTGGTAAGGCGATAAATCTAACGCAAGACGTTAGAGTAACTCAGTCGTGCTTTTTCACACAGACCCTTTCTCCCGTAAATACTCCAAAGACGTCTGGAGTGGGTCAAAGGTTAAAATCCGCCGGAACTTAGTAGGACGAGATTTCTATGTATAGTTTTTGGTTTATTCAACGTTGAAGGATACAGTGTTCCAAAATATTGTGCACCTAATCTTTGTTTCCTTAAAACCTGATCTGCAACAAAAACCTTTCTGTCAGTAAAAATGTCAGAAAATGAAGAAGAAAGGGAGACAGCTAGAATAGCAGCTCGACTCCTAGAGGAAGACAATAGTCTCCTGCAGACCGACCCGGATGCAATACTCATTCCGGTCAACATAAGAAAAACTATAACTCTTAAACTTATAGAAAATGACATCGAGAGGTGCTACAGTCATATTCGTAATTGAGGCACATGAATATCGGCAGACAGAGGTATTCTATTCATGGATAAACTTTCCAGCAGCAAACGCTGTCACACACGAATTCCACTATTACAAAATAGAGGAACCACCGGATGAATACACTCCTTTCGAGGAGGTGGAAATCCCATTAAAATACCAAGAGCACCTGCTCTGGTTTAAAGGCGCCTTAAAACATAATAATCACATCACCAGGCTCGGTCCACTAGGTAGACTAGGAGCAACGTGGCCGGTTCTAGCCAGCTACACACCACATCCAGACATTGAAAAAATGTCAAGTGAAGAACTCTTAGTTAAAATAAAAGAATTAACACAGGCATATAGAGAGTTGGTTCAATTGGCAACGGAGGATATAACTTTCCTCCAGAAATTGAAAGAAACAGATATAGCAGAACAACCATTTGAACTTGCCAGAATCATAGAAAAATCCTATGAAGAACTAGGAAGAGATAGTTTGGGTGGGAAACCCGTAAAACCCCAACTAACTGAAAATCCTGAAAAGATATTTATTAAAAATAATCTAAACACTCCAAAAAAGAGCTGGGATGGAAATAAACAATCCACTCCCAAAGAAAAAAGATTCCAGTCCAGAGGAAGGTCTCCTCGGCGGAGAGAAAGATCTCCGGACCAAGGACACAAGTCTCCCCAGAGGGAGCCCTCTGAGAAAAGATACAACCTTAGAAATAGGGATAATCTAAAGAAACCTGATAGACATCAAGATATTGATACACGTCCCTCTCGATCTTTTCAGACCTCCGCGCAGAAATCGGAAAGAAGAGGACGGTCAGAACAAAGGGAAGAGCACGTCAAGTCCAAAGACAAAGAACCTGCTCATCAAAGTAAAAAATTAAAATTTCCAAGAAAGAAGGTAGCCAGCATTAAAATAGTCAAACATGCCGAGGATACTGAGGACACAGATGAAAAACGGAGAGTGGGCCCAGTCAGTGCTAGACAGCGCAGCAGAAGTGACCATAGCTCGCAAGATCCTGATGAATCATCTGGAGACAGTGGACACGAATGAATACATTCAAGTGGAAACTGCAGACAGCAGAGTTAGCAAACCTCATAAAATATACGAGATAACACTACGTATAGAGGGGGATAAGACTAGGAAAGTAAGGGGTCTATTTTGGGATAGCCTTTCCAAAGGCTATGACATCCTTTTAGCTGAAAGAAACTGGCCACCAGAGTTTGTCAGGGAGTGCCCTCATGGCGAAGAAATGATTATGCCTGCCTTCTCAAATCACATTCCAATTCATAAAAAATATACACTTGCAAGAAAGTGGGCAGTAGCCCAAGCTCCTGCATTATATAAAAACCATGTAGGATGGGATGAGGACTCTCCTCCTCACAAAATCCAGTTAAAATGTCAACCAACTGCACAAAGGCAGTTCCCAATTAAACAAGAAGCTAAAAAACAGGTCGGGGAGATCTTAGATCAACTTGAATACCAGGGGGTTATTGAAACATGCACCTCACAAATGAACAATCCTTTGTTTCCTGTCTCCAAGCCAGACGATTCATATCGTCTAGTTTTGGACTACAGACACCTTAACTCATGTTGCAAAACATTTGCAGTACAAAACTCACATAGTGCAGCACTAAGGAATAACATCATGCACAAAAAATACAAAACAACATTAGACATCTCTAATGGATTCTTTTGTCAAAACATTGCACCTGAAAGCAGGTATTTGACCGCTTTCTCAATAATGGGCTCGCAGAAAATTTCTGTCGACTCCCACAGGGGTTCAAGAATAGCCCAGGATTATTCTCAGCAAGGGTTACTACAAATGTATGATGATGAGGCATTATCTTATGTCGATGACATCTATCTCACAGATGATGACTTGGATACTCACTTGAAAAGAGTGAACACCATAATACTTGGGTTCGCAGCAGAGGGTTACAAATTCAACTTTAAAAAGTCAAGAATTGCCCATCTAACTGTCCTGTTTTTAGGATATGAATAATCAAGTGAAGGCAAAAGCCTAGCAGACAATTTCTTAGAGAAGTGTGCTATACTCCAAGCACCAAAAACGCTGAGGAACTTACAATCAATACTAGGTTTCCTGAATTTCGGAAGAACTTACATTCTAAATTATGCAGAGAGGGTTAAAACTCTCTACGAACTAATAAAACCAGATTTAAACCAATTAATTGGACTCAAAAACACGCAGAAATTTTGAGATCATTACAAACAGACATGTTAGCAAAAACAAAATTGCATACTCGCGATAATACACGCAACCTTGTAATCCGAGTCATCCCAGGAAGATGCGGATTCACGTACCTGACCTCTAATGAGGGAGAAACGGTACCAATAGCATACAAATCACATTTGTACACAAAAGCTGAAATGAAATTTAGTTCAACTGAAAAAATTCTAACCGCGGTTCAGACTGCTGTAGCAAAAGAGAGAGCCCTAGCACAAGGTAAACGAATAATAATCGTTACACCAGTACCGGCTCTAGAAGCGGTAACAAAGTCAAGCATCCCTAATGCTAAAGCACTACATCCGAGATGGATACAATGGGTTAATTCTCTTGCTGCAACGGACGTGGTATACGAATTTGATCCTAATTTAAAAACACAAGAATTCCTACAATATGAATATGAATGTCCTCTGCCGACTGAGATCCTGCCTCTGGAATATTACGGCTGTATAATATATACAGACGGATCAGCACAACCCGCAGTTGGGGGTAAACAAGCTTACAGTGCTGCGTGCGCGATTGTTAAAGGTCGTTGGCACAAAGGGAAATTTAGACCACTGGTCACTAAAACGCAATCTCTAGGAGATTGTACAGCTCAGCGAGCTGAACTACTAGCATTTAAGATGGCGCTTGAAAATAGCGATCGCGAATTCCCCACACTCATAGTGTGCGATTCATATTACTGCGTACAGTCTTATAATTAATACTTGCAGAACTGGGTTGAAAACGGTTTCAAAGACGCAAAAGGTGGCACAATCAAGCATAAAACGCTTTGGGAACAAGTAGTTCTTTTACAGAAAGAACTACAAAAGACTCACGTGATACATACTCTGAGTCACCAACGTGATAGCGTTCACGTTGCGGGGAATTCATTGGCTGATGAAGCCGCGAAGGCAGCTGTGCAAACGGCTTCCGTAGCTGCTATCACCCGGTCAAAAACAAAAATAGACAGCGAGATACTGCAAGCTGTCAGTGCTACAGTGAAGAATGAGATAAAATCACTCCCGAAAGGCTTTCCAGTAAAGTACTCATACATAACTGATGCGAATAACGTTCCATTTGCTCGAATCCCTGGAGTGGGGGATAGGGCAATTCCAAACATGGAACATAGGTTAGGACTATTTACAGCGGCACACGAAGGGCTAGCTTCTGCACATGCTGGTGTTTCCGCAACAGTATCGTTATTAAAACAGAGATATTGGTGTCCGCGCATGAGAAAACAAACCATGAACTATGCTCTAGAATGCGCAATATGTCAAAGGATGAAAGTTTCAACAGTGAAACGACCAGCACAGACGCCCCTTCTAATCTCGGATAAACCATTAGCGTGTATTTACCTGGACCACTGTGGTCCCTTACAAAGGGATGTAACTATAAATACATCATGGTCGCAGTGGATTCATGCACGAGATTCATTTGGATGTGGCCCCTGCGCTCGGCTGACGCCAGAACTGTTATAAAAGATTTGCGAGTCTATATCGGCACATACGCAATTGGCATGCTACATTCTGACCAGGGTCCTGCTTTTAGCTCTCGAGCTTATAAGGAGGCCATGACCAGCATGGGCATTGCATTGCGGTATTCTTGTCCCTTCCATCCTGAGGGAAACGGGATTGTGGAAAGAAAAAACCGAGACATAAAGCAATCTATAACGGCAAAGGTATTAGGTACGGGTGATGGGTGGGTCAAACATTTAACAAGTGTCCAACGTAGTCTTAACAATCTGCCAAGAAATTCTCTAAAAGGTTTCAGTCCGTATGAACTATTGTTCGGGACTAGAATGCATATCCAGGATCTAGATAGACTTCAGTGGTAGAAGGAAAATGCTTTGATATCAAAGATCGTTTGGCTATTTTACAGGACTTAAATGAAACAAGAAAAGACCTGAGCAACGTAAAGCTAAAACAACAGCCAACAGCCACTGAAGAGAAACCACCTGTCCCAGCAAGGCCTGTCTGGATTCCAAAGATTGGGGATCTGGTCAGAGAGAAGATCGCGGTGAAGAAGGAATTTGGGCCTTCTTACAGAAAAGCAGTACCTGTCTTAGCTGTCAACGGAACAAGATCAGTTGTACTACCGCCCCTTGCTGGTAAAAAGGAGAACCGAGTTGTATCCATCGACCTGGTAAAACCACAATCATGTGGCCAATAATAAGTAGTAGGCCAAGTGGACTCCCAAGAAAATAGCAGAACGCCAAAGTTTGCTACAAAACAAGAGGTTCAAACTGAGAGACTAATCACATTTGATAAAGCTACAGTGAATGAACAAGGACTATGTAACAAAGCCATGGAACTTACGCCTCTTAAAACCCAAATTGCAACAGCTCGTCAAGAAACACCTGTCTACAACGATGTAGCCTCAGACTATGCTAATGAAACAAAGAAAATTCCAAAAGCAAGTGAAAATCCGGAAGCAATTCCAACAATTGACAGAACTGCATCAGGCTACTTCATCAATCTTTTCAGAGGATCCAAGTGAACCTGAGGAACAGCCAACAGAAACAGAGACTTTTAAAGACAAAGCAAAAGAACTCTTTCATCAACTCAAAAAAACCTATCTGATTTCTCCATGGATTGAATTTTGGCTTGTGCTAGGTGTACTGTTCCTCCTGCTTTGGCTCATCATGGTACTGTGCTTGGGACATTTCATTGAGGGAAATTATAGTACAATGGACACAGCAAGTCAGAACATCAACTTGGTCCTAAAGCCACACAAGTCATCCCACATTGAGAAAAGAGAACTATCATCAGTAAATTTCATAGCCAATCCAATACCCGGTGGGATAGCTTGGGACAAAACAGATTATGAAATTTATGGCCCGGTCGAGCTCTTGAAGTATCCACATCAATTCAAGGTTTCATTAAGTGACTTTGTAAAACCGAGCACATTCTCTGATGATTGGGACTTTGAAAGTATTAATGATATGATGTCAGACTTAGTTATGTCAGCAAAATTTACAGAACATGATTATTTACAGGGTTCATCAAATTATGAACAGATGTACTGCTACAATCACTATGCTAACCATTATTTGCATAAATCTGCTCAACCTAGAAATGTTTTTAATTATAATCAATGGGAACATTGTGCAACTCCACCAAAAGGCAGTTGAAAAACATTTTTTGATAAATTCCCATACTTCTCAGGGTTTAACACAAGTGATGCAGAAACGTTTTATTACAAACTGTTAAATAAGACAGGAATGAAAACCATGCTGACAAACACTAAATTAATCTATTCAGAAACATTTTTTGAAAAAATGACTACATTTGGTTTTGATTTTTGGAAAAATAATATTGAAACAAAAACCATCTGGGGTACCAAAGATTGGCAGGTCCAAGGTATAGAATCATTATTTAGAGCCTGCATGATCCCAGAACAAATTATATTCTTGAATGATACCATTCAACAGACAACCTGTCTTGGCCTAGCCAAAATTAAAGACTTAAACAAACCGTCTATTCCAAAACCAACACCTGACAGTAATAGCACTACAGATGTTGAGATAGACGTATCCCATATTTTAACCAAAACAGAACACATCCTGATTGGAAAAAATGGTTGATCTGGCCCACAGACACAAATAACTGTCAAGATAGATTCCTGAACAAAATACAGGGGTTCAATTGACCAGGCCAGACCCTAGATACTCCCAGAGACAACATTCAGGGATAGTTACAACATACAGTGTAGGAAAACTCTGCCTCGAATGGCTACAGACATCCACACTGGCAGAAATTAAGCAACACTTGACTTTACTTAAAGAAGGTGCTGACTTGCGTGATTTTATAATGGGACCACGCAAACAGCGTCAAAAACGTTTCATAGCAGCCAGTATATATGCGGCATACAACAAAGCTTGGAAAGAAACACAAATTGAAACAGCAGAAAAAATACGGGAAATTGACCGTATTAATTTGGAAAAATCACTTTCTGTTGTGGACAATGGGTTAATGACTCTGTCTTCCAGAATATATGCACTGGACAATATTGTATCATCTGCAATTGATATAATAGAACAGGACTTATTAATGTTACAACATGGTCAGTCCCAATTACGTTCTATTGTACAGCTTGGCTGGATGTTACAAAATCTGCGTTCAGGCTACGTGCCTTGGCGTTTAATCAACACAACGTCATTATTCTCTAACTTTAACCTTACTGATACTCAAATCAGCTTGGCACAAAAAGGAGGGGAATATACAATTCTGAGCATTGAAAAACTTGAGAGATTACCATTGACAATGTCAGAACGACCTGTCATTGAGTGGATAATACACGGAATCATAACTATTCCGATAACTACTTTCCAATTTAAATACTGCCAAGAGTATATACGAGCAGGCCAGTATGAAAGGTTGGGTAAAGAATACATTAAGTCATCATGGAAATTACCTTACACACACACATGTTATAGTGAAAAAGGACAGAATGTATTTCTTAGTGGTGATAATTGTAAAAGGTCACTAAGTGGTATACTTCTGTGTCAGGGTATAAACCTACATGGGGCCTGTGAGGGGACTTCAAATAACCTTTCATGCCACCAGCATGGCACACCTGCAACTCGAATAGAGCCATTTTTTAGGCGGCTTTCTAACGGGAGCTACATTCTAATAGTGGACCACAGATGCTGTGGCTTGGTGCCAGGAAAAGCTTATCTAGTAAGCGTTTCTTCCGTGGTCACTTGCTGTATGCAAGTATTGTTTCCAAACAGCACTCCAGACAGGGAGGAAAACATTTGGCCATTTTTTAATATCTCTTGTATTCGAATTGATACTTTGAGCAGAATAAAGTCTGTCATTTTGCAGACAACTGTGCCCTTGACGTCATCAAAAGAAACGTATGATCTGCAAGTCGCAAGGACAACGGCAGAGATACATAGACTTTTATCAGCAAATTGCCCCCTACATTTCACAGAAATGTTAAGCCAAATCCTAAATATGTCCGATATTGGAGGTATCCCGCATGTATTTAAGACACTTTTTTCGGGACTGTTAACACCCTTCACAACAGTTCTGGGCATTTTTCGTAATTTTGTCCATTCGGTCTTTGGCGGCCTACCACTCCTGTTGGGACTCGTAGCAGGCATTTTATTTTTGACTCTCCTGCTTCGTTATGGCAAGCCATGTCACAGACAAGACTCCAGCAACAATGGAAGAAACGATCCTAGCTATACGCTATCGGGACCGCATAACTCAAGTCCTTGGATTAGCCCGGCTAAGAGATCTGAATATGACCTGGTTTCTTTCATTCAGACCCATCTGGCAGAATTGTATCTTACCTGTGTTAAGATGTATGCTGTGCGGAGAAGAATGCGTGTTAGACGTCTGTCTCACACTACAATCAGAAGTACCATTGGATACAGATACTTTGCTAAGTCCTGTAATGGCTCATGCATCGTGTTGTCCCCAGCGGTTACCCATCCTGATGACGGCATTCGTGGAAACTTCACCACTGCGATTAAAGGGTAGTGAAGTGCAAGATGAGAGCAGCATCAACCAGGTACGACCTTTTGTGAGCAATGCTGATCAATAAATCGATGATAGCAATCATTCTCACGACTGCACAGTTGCGGCATTTTCCAACTTGGTCGAACTTTCACCTGAAGCGGTAGACTGCTTTTTGAAAGTCACTCAGGATGCACCTCAACGCCATCCTGCTCAACACCCGCTCCGTCCACAGACACGCCGTAGAACTCTGGAACCTGCTCGACACCACCGCCCCCGACGTTGCCTTCATCACCGAGACCTGGATGAACGCCTCCTCAGCCCCAGACATCGCCATCGCCATCCCAGAGGGCTACAAGATCACCCGGAGGGACCGCGACAACCAGACCGGAGGAGGCATTGCCATCATCCACAGAGACACCATCCGCATCACGACCAACACCGATGACACCCTCACCACCGCTGAACACCTGCACTTCCAGATCCACACCAACCCACAGACCACCCTCAGAGGCACCCTGATCTACCGACCCCCGGGACCACGCACACGATTCAGCGAGGACATCGCCGACTTCGTCAGCCCGCACGCTCTCCCCTCCGCCGACTACATCCTCCTGGGGGACCTCAACTTCCACCTGGAGAACAACAACGACCGCAACACCATCACCCTGCTCGACAACCTCGACAACCTCGGACTCAAGCAACTGGTGACCACCCCCACCCACCTCGCCGGACACACACTCGACGCCGTCTTCTCATCCAGCAAAGACGTCACCTTCAGCCACGCAACAGGACTCCACTGGACGGACCACAGCTGCGTCCACTTCACCTTCAGAAGAACGACGATCCACCACCTCCAGCAACAGGTTGCTCGAAGAAGCTGGAACAAGATCACAGCCGACCAGCTCACCGCCTCCCTGAGCCAGCACCCACCCGCCAACTCAGCGAACCCCAGCCAGGCCGCCGACAACCTCACGAAATGGATCAACGACTGCGCGGACGAACTCGCCCCTCTGAGAACCCCACCCAGCAGATCCTGCAGCAGAAAAGCACCATGGTTCACCGACGAACTCAAGTGCTCCAAGAAGAACTGTCGAGCCCTCGAGAAAGCCTGGAGAAGGGAACCAACGACGGACAACATGACCACCCTCAAGCTCGCCACCCGGAAACACCACCAACTGATCCGCGCCACCAAGAAAAATGCATACAAGGACCGGCTGGACAACAACGCACACAACTGCAAGGAACTCTTCAACATCGTGAAAGAGCTCTCCAACCCCAACGCCGGAAACAACGACATCACCCCGTCGCAAGACCTCTGCAACTCCCTCGCGTCCTACTTCCACAACAAGATCACGGACATACACAACAGCTTCAACAACCAACCAACGCAAGCCACAACCGCAACGACGCCACCCACCACCACCCTCCGCACCTGGACCCCGATCAGCACCGAAGACACCATCCGCACCATGAACTCCATCCATTCCGGATCTCCGACCGACCCCTGCCCTCACCACGTCTTCAACAAAGCCGACGCTGTCCTCGCACCCCACCTGCGGGACATCATCAACACCTCCTTCGACTCCGCCACCTTCCCTGAGAGCTGGAAGCACGCCGAACTCAGCGCTCTCCTCAAGAAACCCACAGCAGACCCCACCGACCTCAAGAACTACCGTCCCATCTCGCTCCTCCCGTTCCCGGCCAAAGTCATCGAGAAGACCGTCAACAAACAGCTGGCCGCCTTCCTCGAGACGAATGGATCCCTCGACCCCTCACAGTCCGGCTTCCGAGCGAACCACAGCACCGAGACCGCCCTCATCGCTGCCACCGATGACATCCGAGCCCTGATGGACAACGGAGAAACAGCGGCCCTCATCCTCCTAGACCTCTCCGCGGCTTTCGACACCGTCTGCCATCGCACCCTGGTGCAGCGCCTCAGCACCGTCGGAATCCAGGAGAAAGCACTGGAATGGATCATCTCCTTCCTCGACGGAAGAACACAGAGAGTCCGCCTACCACCGTACAAGTCAGAGGCCACCAAAGTCATCTGCGGCGTCCCTCAAGGATCCTCACTGAGCCCCACCCTCTTCAACGTCTACATGAGCCCCCTCGCGACCATCGCACGCCAACACAACCTCAACATCATCTCCTACGCTGACGACACCCAGCTGATCCTCTCCCTGACCAACGACCCCGCCACCGCCAGAGCCAACCTGCACGAAGGGATGAGAGACGTAGCCGAATGGATGACGACCAGCCGCCTGAAACTGAACTCAGACAAGACGGAGGTCCTCATCCTGGGCTCCACGCCCTCCGCCTGGGACGACTCCTGGTGGCCCCCCGCCCTGGGCACCGCACCCAAACCGACGGACCACGCACGCAACCTGGGCTTCATCCTGGACTCCTCCCTCTCCATGACCAGACAAGTCAACGCCGTCTCCTCGTCATGCTTCAACATCCTGCGCATGCTACGTAAGATCTTCCGGTGGATCCCCACCGAGACGAGGAAGACGGTCACCCAAGCCCTCGTCACCAGCCGACTGGACTACGGCAACGCCCTCTACGCCGGAACCACTGCCAAACTCCAGAAGAGACTCCAGCGGATCCAGAACGCCTCGGCGAGACTCATCCTCGACATCCCCCGACGCAGCCACATCTCCGGACACCTGAGAGATCTGCACTGGCTCCCGGTCAACAAGAGAATCACCTTCCGGCTCCTCACCCACGCGCACAAAGCCCTACACGACCAAGGCCCGAGCTACCTCAACAACCGGATCAACTTCTACACTCCCAAGCGCCTCCTCAGATCAACCAACCACGCCCTCGCCGCCGTCCCCCGCATCCGAAGAGCGACAACAGGAGGAAGATCCTTCTCCTACCTGGCCGCCAAGACCTGGAACTCACTTCCGACCAATCTGCGCCTGACCCAAGACCACCTCTCCTTCAGGAAGAAGCTCAAGACCTGGCTGTTCGAGCAGTAGCGGCACCCCCCCCCTCCCAGCGCCTTGAGACCCTACGGGTGAGTAGTGCGCTCTACAAATGACCTGATTGATTGATTGATTGATTGATTGATTGTCTGAAAGGATGTTTTCCCCCGAACAAAAAGAATAGCTTTTAAGCAAACTAGTACACAGCGTTCCCTGAACTCTGAATTCGGCCTTCGGCTTTGATAAATAAAAGCTACTGAACATATTTAGAACTATATTTTTTCTCTCTCTCCTGAAAGCGAAATTATTTTATTTTTTCCCCGATTCCAAAATATTTACCTTTTTCTTGGCACATGTACTCTGCTTGAAGTGGAACTATTCTTAGAGAACAGAGCTTCTATTTTAGGAACTCTAAAAGACAATATATCACGTCAACCTTTAGCACATTTACAGCGACTGTATTTATATGTGATGAAATGGTCTCGCACCTTTTTTCTGTATTAAGAGCCATTTCATGTGTAAATTTCGCAAATCATTCATGCTGATATATATATGCATCCTTTTTTAATGAATGATTACACTGCTTGAAAAGCGTACAGTACCTATAACCATTTTCATGTATTTCGCATACACCATTTCAAATGCAAAAAATGTATTTTGGGGTGGATTGGTATACACGTGCACCTTTTATGTTTTCTATTGCTTAGTTTTAGTAATGATGGAAATTAATTTGTGGAGTGGGTGTAGTGTGTTATCTAGGAAACCTGAATCGATATTCCTATTTCATGCCCTTGTCCGGCTATAATCAATGATATCCATACAACGGCATAATAATCATATCCATAATTCAGTCGTAGCACATGCTGTCACATTAAGCAAGGCTACTTCTCCGGCCCCCTAGTAAGCACACCGAGTTCTCTAAACAAAACCAAGCCTCCAGCAACCTGGGAAATCCCCCTTGCTATTGTTTTGATTTCGTCTTAGAACTCCTGTAAAGCACTGTAAGAACGGCCAGTTCTTAGTGACATCTTTATTGACGTCTTATGTCCAACCTTACGTCAAACCCAGCACCTTTCAGGTATAAATATACCAACGCTGCCTTAAGCAAACACACGGTGTTAATTCTGGAGCAGAGCAGCTATCTACTTCCGAGAGCCCAGCTGATGCGAGAGCCCACGGACGCTGCCCCTCCTTCTTTGACGCGCTGAGAAAGACGCTGTCTTTTCTCCTGCCGAGAAATCCAGCTCCGGCGTTTCCAGCCTACCCTTGCGGGTTGCTGGGATATCGAGTCCTGAGAGAGAGATACCAGACCTCCTGCTTTCTATTACCCAGGTATGGAACTGACTAAACCCTTACAGAGAATTCTTGAGTCAGATTCTTGGCAAAACAAACTTAACTTAAACTGCTACTTACTTACACCCTCCCACGTATTAGGCTTAGGTCAGGTACACCGGGGTAGGCGTATTTAGAAGCACCAGTTGAGTACGATTAGTCAATGTATATATGTATGTATATATTTTATCTATTTTAAAGTATCATATGGCTAAGAAACCATATCAATGCTTTTACAGTATTATTTTATAATCCTGCTTTTACTGTACGTACTTTACTTTACCATGAGCATTACAATCGTGGCAATTCATTTCTCTTGTATGAGGAAGAAGACTGCTCAATAAATAACACCTTTTATTGAAAACGCCCATCTCTCTTTTCTCTGCAATCTGGTGAAACTAAGTACGCACATTTGGCTGAGTGAAATAGCTGTCTTTTGTTTTCACACGACTCTAGAGATATATCTTAATCAGGGAGAGCAAAGTTGTCATGTTTTATGGTTGTCAGAAGCTAATCCCTTCTTGTCTATCCAGGGAGGTTAAACTCCTCCTCGCTTATTCGAGAAAGTTTCTAGTGACCTCTGAGCTAGCTGGCAAAAACTTAAGTCTAATATAGTCAGTAGAGACCTAGTTAACCTCAGTCCTACGTCTACACTACTGAATATATTATTCCAATGCGCAGAGTCTATTGGGACTATAGGAACTACACTACACATTCCCAAGGCGCTATCTTAGCAAAGGCTGGATCTCCTCGGAACCCACAACCACCTTTTCCATTTGGTCTGCAGATCACTTATGCCATTCATCCACCATTCATGCGCACGCCATCCAAACAAGACATTGGTGGCTTGGAAGTTGGCTTGATGCCTTGGACAGAAGCTTTGACTTGGGTACTGTCAGCAAAATGAGAACTTGCAATTTGGAGGGTGTCCCTTGTAACCCAAGGGAAGATGTGGAAAAATACAAAATTTCGAATTGAATCCTCACAGGAAAAAATCAGCTCAGTCATTATGAATGGCAGGAAAATGGCCGCACTGTCCAGGGCGCCTATATCACCTACTAGCAACGATAACACATACATAGAACACCGCCAATGGCACCCACCCTCACATAATCCATATGGGAAATGGCCCTCGCAGCAACCCGTCCACATCTGCCTGAGAAGCTTTCCAAGGGGAAGAGGGAAAACCCACAAATGCACTTGTTGAAACATTCCGACACATCAGAAAACACACAATATATTATATCCACTTTAGGTGAATTTTCGCAAGCAGAACTGTTCCAATTCCAAGACTTTCGTAGATTTGGGAGGCATTTTGACAAATTACAGTACGAACCAAGTCACTGACAAAATTGTGTGTAGTTATAAATGTCACAGGATTTTCCTCGGACATTGAAAAGCACGAAATGAGTTCATTGTTACACTCTTTTGCATCCACATTCTGCCCCCCCTCCCCACTCCCCCCACAAAAAATCACATAGGCCAACCCACCAGTACTCCCTATGCCCGTTGGCTCCCTCTCTACGAAACCGTTCCATTACCTGATGTACAGCAGTTCAAGTGGCACTATACGGAAATAAATTAATGAATGAAACTTTTGGCAGCGCGAGGCATGCATTTATTTTCAATGCAAAGTGCAGTGCTCTAAGAAATTCAATATTTTATCACACAACTTTCCCAGAACGCTGGAGGTGCAGACAGGCTGCGAGTGTGCAAGTCAGCCTTGGAGTTGGCGCTGGCCAGACGTGCTAATATTGTGAAATTATTTTTTGTGCGGAGTGTGTGTGGGGGAGGGGGGGGGAGGTGGAGAGGTCCAGCTATGTTTCTTTTTTAAACGTGAAGGCGCGGACTGAGACAATCCGACTCCCGCAGGAGACATCTCTGGGCCGGATCAGCAGTCATTACCGGGCATTACCTGCCGTCCCCTGAATAGCGCACATTCTCCGCCGCCATTCGTTCAGAAATGGGACCTGGAGCCTGGGGGATATTAGGGCCGATTAGGATCTGGGCGGTCGGACAGCCTCCACCCCGCGCTGCCCCATTAACCTCCATTCTCAGGAGCAGCATCAGATAGTGCGAGGGTGGGAGGGGGCGCTGCGGCCCGGGGTGGGGGGCTCGGGCTTGGAGTCTGTCTGAGATGTATGCTACAGGTGGACGGCGAGCATTTACCACAAATGGAGGTCAAGCGAGCTGGGAAAGGAGGCGGACTGGTCCATAAGGACACAATCTGTGTGAGGATGCCAGCTCTCTCCGACGGTCTTATGAGAGTCCACAAGCCCAGTTACACGTCAGGGCGGTGTCCCTGAGAGGGCAGACGGTCTGGACAGGGGAGTAGCTTTAGGGAAGTGGTATTACAACCCCCCCATACATGTATTTTGTGTTAAACTGTTGGGCGCAGGTGCTTTCAGTCGGGTACGGTGAGGTGTCTGATTTCTCCAGGAATTTTTGAACACAGACTAAAACGCACACGCACTCCCTCCTTCTCTCCGTTTGGAAAGACTTTTAAAAAATGTCGTTTTTCCCCACAAAAAAAATGTACTTTGTCTCCATTAGTACCCCTACCAATCCGCATTCTTCTTCCTTTCCACTGCCCCATAAACCTCTCGCTGTATAATGTATTTTAACTGTATGTGCCTGCGTGACTGTTGGGAAATCAGAAGCTCACCCCCACCACAAGCTTTCTGACCAAGCCACGCCTGGAACCAGGCTTGTCAGGATGGGTCCCCTCGACAGAGCCAGTTGCACGTCAGTCCGGTGTCTCTAAGAGGCCAGAAGGCCCTGAGCAGAGCCTTGGGGGGCTTGCACCACATGTCAGGCCAGTGGGGCTTGCACCAAGTCAGTCACATGTCAGGATGGTTCTTCTGAGGCGCTAGAGGAACCTTGCCAGAGCCAGTCACAGTCAGGCTGGTGTCTCTGAGATGGAAGAGGGACCTGGACAGAGCCAGTCACATGTCAGGCCGGTGTCATGGGGGCGGGGCTAGAAGGGCTGGCACGGAGCCAGTCACATGCAGGGTTGGATTTTTAGAGAGGCCTGAAAGGGTTGGGTAGAGTCAATGCCAGGCCAAGCCGGAGCCTCTGGGTATACTGCCAGAGTTTCAACAAAATATTGTTTTGCAAAATATGGACTACAAAAATGTCATACAAGTTAAGTGTGTGTACGTAAGCATAGATATACTATACCTAAGTCCTCATCTTTGTATCAGAGTAATAAATGGATACTTATCTAAAATACTTGGGCCACATTTATAAAAGGGTTGCATCACTCTTGCACCATGCAATGGGGTGCATGTGCGACGCAACCCTTAAATGTGATTTATCAAGCCCGCACGGCAGTCAAAATTCCTGTGTTGTGTTACTCTGCTCCAGGGAGGAGTTCCATGGGTGGTGCGTGGGTGTTCCCATGCAACACCCATGGGTTTTGACACATTCCCAGATTTATCATAAGTGGTAGACCTGGAAATGCGCCAAAACTGCTACGCCTCCCCAGGTGAGGAATAACGAGCAATATCTTTAGTTCTCCTTGGTTTTACCTCTTTCTGTGTGTGCTGCATTCTGCTGCAGTGTGCTGCATTCTACTGCACACATAGAAAGAAAAACATTTCACGTTTTTGTACTGGAAGGTGCTCCTTCCTGCACAACTCAATCCTGTTTACAATCCAGGCACCGTTGCACCATGCTGCAAGAGTGCCTGTGAAAAGGCAGAAATGCTAAATATGCGCATTCCTTCCCTTTACCATGATGGTAAATATGCTTCTAGATTCTTTGTAAAAGCTGATCGTAGATGACGTTGAGTATTGTATCACTGGAATTTAGACCTGAGAAATTCCAGACCCATTTTGTAAAGAGCTTTGTGTGCTTTGCAAAGTAAAGAAACAACTAGATTCTCATGGAACTACTGAAGTTACCTCTATTCACTGAATAGAATCAGCTACATATATCTCATGCACAAGGATAAGGAGCTTTTACTCAATATTAAAAACGACATATTTATTCAAATATTTTGCTTCAATAAAATACAGTTTAAAAACATGACATTTATGCAATAAATTAAAAACGTGATTCAGAAAATATAAAAACAATCAAGGATAGACAGACAATAAGTGAACAAATCAAATCATCATATTGAAGTTACTCCAAATGGAATCCATATAATTATAAACATCAGTCTAAAAACTCATGATAATCTTAAACATCAAGAGGTTCCTTGGATGTAACGTATTACACAAAAAGAGCGTTGACGCGTTTCGGTGGTGTGAGTTTATTGATGTACCACCTTCATCAGGACTTGAACAATACTCGTCTCTCAAATAGATGATATACAATTCACAAACCTAATCAAGAACATAAATATACAAAATCACAATACATAATACATCTATCACTTTTTTTTTTTAAATAGGGAAGCTGTGACGATAGGTCGGGACCTGTGTAAATCTTTTCACTTTCTACGCTAAGGTAAGCCCCTGTAACCTTGGACCCTTTAGAGAATGATTTGAGGTCGGGAGCATAATCAGGACCCCTCAAAGGGAGTTTAGCGATTTTAATGGGTTTATACTCCTCGAGATACTTACAGGGAAGTGGGGTTTTTCTAGTGTAAATATACCAACGGTTTTCTTCACTATCCGTATAGCTTGAGACAGGTTGTAATATCGCCCGGCATAGAAGAGATGAACACAATACATAGTTGGTAGCTAGTAAGTTATTTCACTCGGTAACCATCGAGTGAGTTATATACTGGGCAATGCATTATTTAAAAAGAAAAAGGCCCCTAATAATTAAGAAATTTTGTGATACCTTTGTGATTATAGTGCACGCTGGAAGCTTTTTTCTCAAACTCGATATTTATAGAGAGAGGCTCCGAAATATATAGTCTCTGAGAGAGTTTTTTTAAACTATAGACATATAGGAGGTTCTTTCTTTTACATGACGATAAAAATAATCTAATATCCTAGATATTTGACTCACATTTTTGCCTTACAGGATATAGATATATATGTAGACCTACATTATAATATTAAATTTGACTTTGGGTGTCCTACATAATTTAACTCTGTTTTTATTCCAGGTGCGGTAGTTTTTTTCTACATGGTAGTCCATGTGGTGGTGCATACAAAAGAATACCTTATCAGGTTTTGATCCTACACCGACCATCCCTCATTTATAGGGATTCATTAATGTGAAATCCCTGGAGGTGAGTTTTGTCAAACCGGGGGTTATTATTTAAAGAAGGGTTGAGGACAACACTCTCTACTATTACTATTATTATTATTTGTCTGATAGTGGCTATAAGCGAGTTGTCCCTTGCTTTACCTCTATTAGGTTTTCATCCTCAGTGAAAGAGTATAGCTCTGAACAGAGTATACACAGTGGAATACTAAGTCAGTCACGAAGGTCCCGGGTGATCCCCACTTATTGCGATATCTTTCGCTATTAGTGGTAGGTACAAGGATAGAGAACTGACTTTATAGGAGCCATAGAGGGCGTATTATCACCCTGTTCATCTAGCTATGGGTTGTGTATTTCAGGTTCAAAAGGATCCGATATGGCTGCACAGTTATTCTTAAGGAATTTCTCATCTTCAGTGACATATGCATAAGGTGGGCATTATACTCACGTTGTGGTACTTAAAGCTATAGAGAATATTATAATACATAGTATGAGAAATTGATCAACCAAACTCTATTTATGAGGGGCTGATATCAGTGCTCATTAAAATACCTAGGGCACTGTGTGGTGTTTTTTAATGGAATGAAAGTGATGCTTTTTGTGTGGTTTGAGAACCCTAGAAACAATTGTATAAACACAGTGATAAATTATTTGTTTAACCCCTTCCATGCTCATGACGGAACGGTTCCGTCATCAGCGTCGGTGCTCCGGTGCTGATGACGGAACATTTCCGTCATGAGTCAATATGATTTATGACCCTTCAGCACTGCAGCGAAATTCGCGCAGCACTGAAGAGGTTAAATGAGTGAGAAGTATACCAATGGTGTTATATGTGTTTAAATTGGTCATCTTCCCCTCGTCTCCACTAGACTTTGATAACGATGTCTTGTGATTCTTGTTTTGGGTTATATGCCTCCTTTATCACTATTAGATTAAGAGAATGTCTTTGCTTACAATAGGAGTTGTTTTTAATCCCTATTAGAACAAAGCGATGAATGATAGATATATTAAGAGAATGTTGTTGTTTACAATAGGAGTTGTTTTTAATCCCCATTAAAAAAGGAAAAAAGTGATTAATGATAGATGTATTATGTATAGTGATTTTGTGTATTAATGTTTTTGATTAGGTTTATGAATTGTATATCATCTATTTGAGAGACGAGTATTTTTCAAGTCCTGATGAAGGTGGTTCATCAATAAGTTCACACCACCGAAATGCGTTGACGCTCTTTTTGTGTAATACATTACATCCAAGGAACGTCTTGATGTCTAAGTTGATCATGAGTTTTTAGACTGATGTTTATGAATATATGGATTCCATTTGGAGTAACTTCAATATGATGATTTGATTTGTTCACTTTTTGTCTGTCTCTCCTTGATTGTTTTTATATTTTCTGAATCACGCTTTTTATTTATTGCATAAATGTCATGTTTTTAAACTGTATTTTATTGGAGCAAAATATTTGAATAAATATGTCTTTTTTTAAGATTGAGTAAAAGCTCTTTATCCTTGTGTATATTACAATTGATTTTTGGGTTCAAATCTGTAGTGTTCCATTTGAGCTGTGTGGAAGTCTGAATGCATGAGATATATATAGCTGATTCTATTCAATGAATAGAGGTAACTTCAGTAGTTCCAAGATAATCTAGTTGTTTCTTTACTTGTGGTACCCTGTCTCTTGGAAAGTGTGGTCGCTCCCTCTTTCTTTACATACATATACATGCTTTGCAAAGTGCCTTGAACATGGTCCTCTATCTAACCGGAAGCCAGTGCAACTTGACTGGTTAATTGGAGACCAATTGATGTTTTGGGTATGTTTAATGTGTTCTGGACTACCTGTAATCTATTCAGGAATAGTTAGTTTAGTCCCAAGGAGAGACCATTACAACAATCAGGGAGGGAGGAAATTAAGGTAAATTCTACAATTATTCTCAGGGCTATTGGAGTATGAGGGAAAAGTTTCCTTAGGATTCTAAGAATATAAAAAGCAAGACGAAGTAACATGACTCACTTGAATCCCACAGATTAAACCTTGTCAAAAGCTATAATCAGGTTTCTGGCTGATTTAACAGGAGATGGTATGGTGTCAAACACCCTTGGCCACCAAGAGCTAGACCAAATAAGAGCTTGCTTGCCAAGGAAAAGGACTTCTGTTATTTCAGCATTTAGCTTAAGATAGCTACATATCACCCAGCACTAATTTCGACCTAACTTCACGCACACACTTTAACCGTCCTGTTTTTGTATCCAAATTTTCTACACAATCCAAAAAAATCAAGGAAGTAATTCGCAAACACTGGCCAATGCTTCAATTGGAGAAAGATTTCAATAACATTTTTGACAAACCTCCTATTTTTGCATACCAACGTTCCAACAATCTTCAAACTCTTGTGAAACAACCTACATCACCAATTTTGACTGTCATTAAAGGAACTATACCATGCCGGAACTGTGGACACTGCAACAGTATCATACCTGGCAATATTTTATGTCATCCCACGAAAGGCACCCCTATTCACCTCCAAGTGAATGCAACTTGTGACTCTACTAACGTTATATACATGCTGAAATGCCCGTGCGGCCTCCCGTACGTGGGTAAAACAGAACGTAAGATCAAAACCCGACTCACGGAACACCGGAGTAATATTCGCACGAAGAATCTAAAGTCATGCATTGCAGCTCATTTTGTGGCACAATCCCACAACCCAAGTCAAATTCGTTTTCTTGTTTTGGAAGTTGTAAAGAAATTTCCCAACAAAGACAAAAGTAAATTGTTACTACAGCGTGAACTTCACTGGATCTATTTCTTACAAGCCCTACAACCGAAGGGGCTAAATGATAGAATTGAACTTAGTTATCATCTATAAATAACATGTATTCATTTGTGCTTGTTCTCTCTCATGCCTGTGATTCACTTTTTCATTCTTACTGTTTTCTTTCTCTAGACCGTTTGGTTTCTTTATGGTTATGGTTTATAACACACTGTCAAATTGTCTTATTTCCTATTCTGTACCCTTGGTATTTTGTTTCCATATTTTACGTTTTATTTCTTTGCTTTCTACTCTTCTTTATTCACTTATCAATATCCTCTTCTCTTCCTTGGTTGTTTATTTCGCTCCCTTTCGCCCAATGATGCTTTTTCTTGAACTCTGCCTAGTCCTGTTTCTTTGGTTACGGTTCTCCTTCTTTTACTGAGCACCTCTGCGCATGCGTGGCGTCTTCCGGGTTATGGCCCGGTTACATTGGATGCAGTCTACCTGTTTCACTCGTAACCTTCTCGGTATTCGGTAAGCTATCAGTTATAATGGATTCACGCGGTGACTTTTTGTCCGCATGAGCACGTTTCACTCTCCGTTACACTTACCTTATTGGGATAATTTACCATGTTTTAACCACTTCATTTACACGTAACACTTTTGGCTCGTTTGTCTTGGTATTTCTTCTTTCCGACATATTCTGCTGACCGCACCCTATTTCTTTTTCTTTTTTCGATTCGGGGAATTTCGTTTTTCCGCACTGTTCGATTAGAAATACCAGCACTATTCTATACCTTTATAGTCACGAACTTTAAACTCCATCGACACGTCTAGTGCATGCATCTTGCAATATATTTTGTATTACTTCCTGTTGTTCGGCGACCTACATCGAGTGTACATTTGTCTTCTTTTCAGATACATAATCCCCCTGAAGAAGTGCTATCTTCAGCACGAAATGCATTGGGGTTGTTAACTTACCTTGAGAAGAATGTTACATGGACCTTACGTCTTTTTCCATGTGTAAAATTGAAATGAAGAACATATGAAGATAATATGTTTCTGGGACACTTTTGAAATTATTTGAAGAACTTTGGCAAATAAATTTCATTTAAAACATCTGGAGACATGATTACGTCTATTCCAATTACTTTTGTGCTACGCACTTTTTGTGCACCAAGAGTTCTCTGAGACTTCCATTTTTGTTAGTATCCTTTTTTTTTTATATATATATTTTTATTATTTTAACACAAGAGAAATAATACACATATCGGGCGCCACCAATCGAAACACAGCGCAGCTGTGGATGTGCGAACGAAGCAATGAAACACCATACAGTCATGAGCAGGAGAAAAATCAATACCAGCAAAGGCTGGAGCAAGCAGTTAAACGTCAATGACTGCAGGCATCCCCCCACATCATCCACCCACCAAAAATACAGGATATACGATGGATACACTTGACACCCAGATATGCTAGGAAAAACAGGAGAATAAGCCACAGCTCTTGCGGAGAGGGAAAAGGGAAATAGAAAGGTCATAGAAAATAACAAAGGAAAAATAAACCCCCCCCCCGCAACCCACCACCCCACACCCCTGCTTATGGCTACGACCCAACCCCACTAGCAGTGTGCCTGTCGCCCCCTAAACTACACCCCAAGGATGGGGAAAAAGGTGGAGGAGGAGAATGTTACAGTACGATACGAGCTCCCAGACTCCCATCCCCCCGCCAAAAGCAGACACCCCCTACCGGCAGAATAGCAAATCGCTGCAAATCAAGAGATAGTCCGTAGGGGAGCCGCAAACAAAGAAGAAGAGAACATCCCGTCCGACCCCGGCTCAACAGAAATAGCAAACCCCGTCCAGACACATCAGAAAAACAGTAACCAGGCTAATCAAACGTACAGCCGGTCCCGCTCCCACAGATACAACCCAGCAAAAACAAAGGGAGACATTGCATTGAAGCATAATCAAGTTCAACCCAAACCCTTACGATCCATCACGAAAAGCCCCTCCAGCACACATAGATCGCCATGATTCTTCACGTTGAGTACATCCATTCGAACCGCCATCACAACAGGAATACCAGAAAACAGTAGAGTGTCAAAGTTAATGCAAGGAGAGGAAAAGCAGGATAAACGTACGCAAAGTTCAAAAGTCAGAGCAAGTCCACTATCCACCGGTGAGAAAGCAGCAAGGCGGTGACGAACGATTACAGAAAGAGGCGAAGGTCGAAGTTGGCAGTCGTAGTAGAAGGCACATTGTTCCATAATGGCAGTCACATCCAACTCGGGCGGCTTCAATGTAGGGCTTAACTCACATCCAGTCCTCTCGGCCTCGATAGCCGCCATCTTAGGGTTGCTGGGAGGGTCCAAATCAATATTCTGCACGGGGACCTCGGTGCCAATAAAGACGGTATCCTTGGTTGGAGTATCTCGGCTGTCTAACAACAAAGGGTCAGAATCCGGTCTCGAGCTAATACGGTCTGCAGTTACGACCATCCCTTGGATGTTGGCGGTGAACCGTTCGTGAAGCTGCAAAATGGCGGCCATTACAGTGCGTAGCGACGGTGTAGTTTCAGTCCGCTCCATCGCCCCTCAATGAGCGACCGGGCGGGTATCCGAACCCCAGAGGTCGACTTCTCCGGGGCACAGGGCAGAATCGTTGTAGAAACCACTATAAAGCACGTCCACAGCACAGTAGATGCACCGTCGCCGCCAACGAGGAACCGAGCCCAGAGAACCACCGGGAGCTCAACGGGGTCTCCGGGAAGCGGATCCCCGAACAAGTTGACGATATTAACAGGCCACTGTAGTTGCAGGGTAAAGCCGTCACCGGAGCACCATCCAATAAGGGAGAAACAAAAAAGCCGCTTCGGGAGACCGGATCCACCCACTTTTCACAGCCGATGTTGTTCGACTCCAACCCGGCCAAGTTGAAACTCGAGGCCCCGGCGTCAGATCGGAGGCAGGCCAAGAATGGCGCACGGCATAACTTCGCCGTCCGGGCCGCCAGAGATTTCGTTGCACCTTTCGAATCAGATGCTGTTCACCAGCACGGGAGTCCGGCGGGAGTTCAGGATAAAGTTCAGGATTTATGAGCTTCTGGCGGAGGTCGACGGAGCCGGGAGCTTATGCGGCCATCTTGGTTACGAGCGTAGCTCCTCCCCATTTTTGTTAGTATCCTTGCACCTTTTGGAACCAGAAGGTGATCTCTCAGAGCACCTAGAAAAACATTAACTTTGTGTTAAGTACAAGCTCCTTTATTACCTCAGAGTGCAGCGGTTATCTCAACACTTTTCTAATAGCCCCTGGTCATCCACCACAGTTGTCAGTCTGCAGTTACTCCCTTTCAGGGGCGGCTCCTCCATTTGAGCGGAGGAGCGCCGCCCCACAAGCCCCAGAGCTGAAAAACTAAAATGGTAATAAAGTTTATTTATTGACATTTACTTTTTCCTGTAATTCGTCTTGAATTAAGTGTCAGGACAGGGTGGGGCCAGTGCTGCCAAGTGGCAGCAGGAGCGAGATGTCCACTGTAAAGTGTGCATGTACCTTTGGCCAGCCATCTTGAAACGGTCAGCCAGACTTGCATTTTAAAGTTCCCTAACCTAGTTGTCTTAGACAGCTAAGTTAGAGAAAGAGCAGGCTTCCAGGGCTCTTAGGAGAGCTGGAAGAGCCTACTCTATCCAATCTTGGTGCTGCTTTCATGCTCTGAAAGCAGCGCCAGGATTGGGTAGTGCAGTGTCCTGCATAAGGAGTTTCCTGAAGACACCCGAGGGAAGAGGATGTCGCGCTGTGAAGAAAGGAAGGTATGTTATTTTTTTATTTATTGTTGTTTCCCCCACCTCTCTATCCTCGGTATATGCCACCCATCACTCGTGCTTTCTGCAGAGTTTTTGCTGGTAGTGGCAATAAAGAGATATGTCTGTAATTTTTGTATTCCTTAGGGTTGTCTGATGGCTTTTTAATAGGAGGAATAACTGTAGCTCCCTTCAACACCCTGATTAAATATCATCGTAAAAGATTTGGAGATGGTAGAAGAAAACATTCCACTACCTAAACATGATAGCAATATGTCTGTTATGAAAAAGTAATACAAAAATAATAATGCATATGATTTTAATAGAACTGTGTAGGTGCTTCCAAGTAGACAGATGTAGTTATAACAGATACAGAAACTCTTTTTAGTTTTAATGCATGTCACATGAAAATATTATTCTTATTGCTGCAAAGAAAAGGTATTATTGGCTTAATTATTATAATCTGAACACATAACTACAAAAGTAAACAAACATTGACAAAGCCAATAGGTCTAGCCTATAACCAGAGCTATTGGCTTTGACAATGCGGTTTTGTCATGTTGTACACCAGTGTGACTGCTGTTCAGCGTGGCTAAAAGTTAGTGGCGGGGAGTGTCCAAGAGTGGAGTGGGAGGAATAGAGTGGAATAGGGGGAGTAGAGTATCGTACAGTTGAGCTGAGGGGAACAGAGTTCAGTTGTAGAGAGTGTTGTAAAGTGCAGTGTCATTGAGTGCAGTATCGTACAGTGGTGTGGAGTGGGGTGGATTGGGTTGGAGTAGATTGAGGTAGTGGGGTGGATTGGATTGAGGTAAATTGGATTGAGATAGAGTGGGTTGGATTGGAGTGGGTGGACTGAATGGTGTGGATTGGAGTGGGGATTCAAATGGGTGAGGTGGATTGGATTCGGGTGGATAGGAGTGGGGTGGATGAGATTGGTTTGGGGTGGGGTGTATTGGATTTGGGTGGATTTCATTGGATTAGAGCAGGGTGGTTTGGATTAGAGTAGGGTGGTTTGGAATGCTTTGAATTAGAGTGGAGGGGTGTGGATTAGACTGGTTTGGAGGTGGGACTGAATTGGAGTGTGGTAGATTGGACTAGAGTGGGGTGGATTGGATCGGATTGGAATGGAATGGGGTGGATTAGAGTGTGGTGAGCTGTATGGATTGGATTCAGTGGGGTAAACTGCCCTGGGGTGGGGTGGATTAGATTAGGGTTGAGTGGGGTGGATTGGGGTAGAGTGGGGTGAATTAGAGTGGGTGGACTGCATGTGGTGGATTGGATTGGAGTGAGGCGGATTGAAGTGGGGTGGGGTGGGTTGGAGTGGGGTGGATTGGAGTTCCGTGGGGTGGGATGGATTGGAGTGGGGTTGGATGGAGTGGGGTGAATTGGATTGGCATGGGGTGAATTGCACTGGGGTGGGATAATTGGATTGAGGTACATTGGGGTAGTGTGCGGTGGACTGGGGTGGAGTGGTGTTTATTGTATTTGGCTAGATTGAGGGTGGGGTGGAGGGGATTGAAATGGATGGAGGGGATTGGATTGGGATGAGGTTGATTGGATTGGAGTGGAGTGGATTGTAGTTGGGTGGGGTGGATTGGAGTGGGTTGGGGTGGATTGGAGAGGGGCAGTGTAGTGTAGTTCCTATATTCCCAATAGGCTCTGCGCATTGGAATAATATAGACTTGACGTGTATTTAACAAGGACCCCCTGATTATATGAATATTGTAGTTCCTAGGTCAGGGAAATTAATAAAATCGAAAGGCAACAACCTAGGCAACTAAATTCTCAAACACATTAATGGTGAATTAAATGAACAATTGACTGAGACTGACTGTAAGACTTAAGTGTTTTTATTTAACAATCATACAATTAATAAATCATTATTAAAACGCAATCATAAAAGTTAAAATTTCATACAAGATTTCTAAAAACAAATGAAAACATAAGTGAATTTATCAATAATGAATCAGTGGCGAGAAATGAGTCTCTACGCGCGTTTCGGCGTCCAGCGCCTTCTTCATGGAGTAGCCACACAATTTCTAAAGAGTGAAAATATACATAGATTATATATACATAGTGACACAATATATGCAATTTATACAAATTTAGTACTATCCTCTGTTTTAATCTCTACAGTCATTTAGTCCAATTGATATATAACAATTTTAACAAACAACAGTAGTTTCCATTGTTCACTTTTATTTTTGTCATTTCCTTACAAGTTCTCTCTGGGTCCAAAAAGACATATGTCTTAGTGTGGGACATGGAGGAGATGGGGTACGAGATTACAAGAAAGATTACCATCTTTTTAAATGAAAGATTTCCTATTTCAGTGGTTTGGAAAGCATTTGATATGCTTCAGACAAAATATAGCCACTCAACTAGGAGGAGATAAAAGGCTGGTCTAATGAGGGCTCATTTATAACACTGTGATGGTGAGAGAAAATAATCAAATGACATAAAAATTGATTTAACTAATTTACATATAGTCCAAACGAGGTCAAGTTGTTTGTTTCTCTTATTTTATAGGTGTGCTTTGTTATTTACGTCTGTGATACTTACACTAGAGATCAATTATTTGACACTGGTCAAGACGGTTCTTTACTTGTTAGGTGAATCGTTTTGGATCCAGTATTACAGGAGCTTGGGTATAAAATTATTTAATTATTATTTTTATTTATATTTCCGATGAGAGCGTCAGTTTACAGGCATTATTTAGAAAATGTTATTACCTGATTGACAAGGACCCAAGTAGTGAATTCCCGCTGGCCGGAGCCCTTTAAATGAAGAAATGCCGGATAAGATTCCCTAGGTCGGAATCAACCTCAGTGACGTCTAGTATCTGTTTTTTAAAAAAAGGGTGTAAAACCAGAATTGTATCTATTGGTTATGATCTTTGCAGTAATTTAATTGAGTTCAATTTCTTACACATTGGAATAATATAAACAGCAGTGTAGACGTAGGACTGAGGTTGACTAGGTCTCTACTGACTATATTAGACTTAATTAGTTTTGCCAGCTAGCTCAGAGGTCACTAGAAACTTTCTCGAATGTTCAAGAAGGAATTAACTTTCCTGATTAGACAAGAAGGGATTAGTTTCTGACAACCATAAAAGTGGGCAGATTGAAGTGGGGTAGAATAGAGTGGGGAAGTTTGTTTGGGACTGTAGGTGGGCAGATTGGAATGTGGCAGATTGATGTGAGTCCCTTGCTCATTGCACCATCAGGATTCAAGCAAGCCGGGCCGACGAGGCTGAAATGCCAGAAACCGGTCCCCGGTAGCTTCCCAGTATAAGAATTGGCTTGGTAGTTTGGTTTGCCCTGTTCCCAACATGCACTGGGACAGGAACAGACTAATTTGCATGTAGCCAGGTTCTGAGCTGGGATGGTGCAGTGAGCTAAAAAACGGTGATGGATCAAGCCCTGATCTTTGGACTGGGTAAGAGTGGTCTGCTTAATTCAGACACTCTGTTCATCACCACCCCTTTTTCTGTTCTCACACACCACCAGGTATCATGCTTCATCATCGTCAGTCCTCGCTCTCTAGAAACTAGGTTTGGTAGAGAGTTGGCCTTCACCTGAAGACCGGGAGGCACTTCTAAAGCTAAGTGGGGGCCCGTGAAAGTGAGTAAAGTTTAAAAACCAATATAATTACCAAATTACATTTAATTAGTAACTTTGTATATTAGATAAATGGTCGCTTCACACGAAGTTCTGGAAATGTGTTCCACGCTGTGTGCTCTATGGGTTAGTATCTGTAATAATATGACTCCAAGATGCCCCCATGATGCATGATTCTTTTGTTCGCAAAATGTCCCCAGTCCCTCTCATGTTCCTTTCCTCTCTTCACAAATGCCTTCAGTGTGATTGTGGCGATACTCTCCAAAGATCACACCAGGACACTTAGGTATCCTATTATTTATTATAGTGCTTTTATAATTTCACCCAGTTCCAGTAGATTTTCTAAATGTTCATACTTTCCCTGTATTTTTTCTCATAGCATTCCTCTTTCAATTTATGAGAGGGGCTACCCTTTTAGAAGAGGCAGCTGCTCTTTGTCTAGGCCATGTTGATCAGCATCTCTCTTTTGTAGGAGGTGAAGGACACTGTGGTATGCCTGAATACGTGCTGTGTGTTTACAAATATTCCTGTTTCTTTTCTTCATTGGCTTTTGCAAGTGTTGTTTCCTCTCCCCAACGCGTCTGGCCTATCATCTGTTTAGGATTTCTGGGCAGAGTCCTCCAAGCCCCCACCTTTTAAAAGGTGCCTTTGAGACGTGTGTGTGGTTCGCATGACATCTCCCTGCCCACCGGAGCCTGCACCGAGCACTCCCCTGCGAGGAGACACAGCTGCACGTATGGGCAGCGTCCCTGATGGCCGGCACCACCCAGGAAGGATGGAATGGGTCTGCCCACTCCTTCTCTGATTGAATGGCATCATCGCCCCGCCCGCACGAGTACGCCATGTTGAACTTCTACACCCCACAAAAAACCTAGGTTGAGAGGCAACAGCCTTGTCAGCTCTTAGTTGGGATATGCCTCGATAAGGGATGTGTCTTCCTGTGTGATTGTGGGGTGATGTGTTCCACCTGCAGGAACAGTGACATTGATCATGGCTGTGAATTAAGTCTTGGGCTATAGTAATGAAAGAAAAAATATATAAGAATAATTACCCCCAGGTCCCTCCTGTCCTCGTCCCCTTCATTCATAAACCATGAGATTGACCATCTCGCAGACAGAAAAAAGAAAGCAGGAATGCTGGTACGCCCCTCCCTCTCCCTATAGGGAGTACATAAGGGTACAGTACCCAGCATGCCTCCTGTTCTTTTTTCTGTCTGTCGACAGTTTTTGATTGCATGGATCCAGGAGCCATTGGGCTCCTGGGGGATTACCTGCTGCTGGGCTTCGGGTAGGGCTGGTTTTCCCGGGTCTCTCCTCTTGCCGGGCTTGGGGAGTTTCCTGGTGGGCTTCCAGGATGTTCATTGCCGTTCTGCAAGTTTGGCCGTGTGGAGTTTGCCCTGGATGTTTCGCGCCGCGTCTCCATTCTGCCGGGCTTTCCGGAGACGCGGCACTCGGGAAGGTTCTTGCAGTGTTGGGGCGGCTCCTGTGTGGCTGGGGCGCTTCCTTCCTGTTGCTGCCTGACTTCCTTTGTTTGGGGCAGGAAGTCAGGCATTTTTCATTGATCGGCTGGCGGCAGTGGGTTGCAGGTGTTGCCGGTCTTTTCAAAAGTAAGTACCGCATAGCGGTTTCTTTTCCCCTTTATATCCGTGTGTGGGTTTCTTGGTTCCTGCATTCGTTTTGTGGCTGGTGCTGTGCGTAGTGTTGCTGTTTGGCTCAGTGCTGCTCTGGTGTTCCTGGGGGTGCCTGTGTGCCTCGCTCCCTGGCTTGCTTACTGGCTTGGCTTGCTGGCTTGGCTGAGCTCTTGTTCTGCTCTGGGTTTCCTGCTGGTTTGTGCTATGGGGAAACATGCTAGGAAGAGCAGGCATGTTGCTGTGTCCTCATCTTCCTCTTCGTCTTCGTCCTCTTCTTCCTCTCCTGCCAGGTCTAGGCATCGTTCTAGGGGTGGTGATGCCAGATTAAAGGCTTTGATTAAGGAGACGCTTTTGGAGATGGGGGGTCCCAGGTCCAAGGGATCCTCGGCAAGTTCAAGGTCAAGGTCGGGATATGTTCCGCCTCCTTCTTCCGCTTCTGCTTCTGGCTCAGAAGATGCGGGTTTGGACGCTGATTCTGTTAAAGGCAAATATGTGGATAAGGATATGTTGCTGGAATTGTTGAGCCATGTTAAGGCTAATATGGGGTACCTTGCGGATGATGTCCCTGGTACTTCTGGGGGTTCCTTGCTTCGCCAGTTCCAGTACTCTGCCCCTGTGGTGATGCCTGTTCATCCTTGTGTGAAGGAGGTCTTGGATCGGGAATGGAAGGATCCGGATCGCATCCTTCTTCCTCGCTTCATGGCCAAGCTATATCCTCTTCAGGATATGGCTAAGGATTTGCTGGACTCTGTGCCTGTGGATTCTCTTGTGGCGAGTCTGGTGGGGCGCACCTCTTTGGCCGAAGATGCTGTGGTGCGTGATCCTGTTGATAAGAGGGTGGACTCCTCTCTTCGTAAGGTGTATTCGGGATCTCATTTCGCTCTGCGGGCTGGCATTTACGGGACTTATGTGGCTCAGTCTTTGCTTTCTGACTTGAAGACTTTATATGGTTCCATGGATAATGCGACGGACTGTTCTGATGTTCTGGCTCACATTGAACGTCAGGTTGAGTTTCTTTCAGACATTTCCTTCGACGTAGTGCGTGCCTCTGCTCTGTCGGGGGATGCTTGCATTGCTGCTCGTAGGAACGTCGTCCTCAAAGACTGGAAGACCGATTCGGCCCAGAAGTCTGCTGCGCTTCGTTTGCCCTTTCAGGGTTCCATGTTGTTTGGAACGGAGTTGGAAGGCAAGCTTCATCGGCTTTTTAAGGTGAAGAAGCATTCCTCCTCCTTCAAGTTGCCCTCAGCTGATCCTGCCTTTTCTAAAGCTAAGCCTTTCTTTAGGCCTTCTTCTCACAGGCAGTTTTCCAGGGGTCATGGACGTTTTCAACCTGGTCGGGGACGGGACAAGAAGGCGAAGTCCCCTCCGGCGAAGCCTCGTTCCTGACTATCTGGGGTCCGGGGTCGAATCCTTGGTTGGAAGTCGGCTTCAGTTGTTTCTTCAGGCCTGGATGTCCTCCTGTTCAGACTTGTGCGTCCTGGACGTGATCCGTTTGGGCTACCGGGTGGAGTTCTCCAGCCCGCCTCCGGACTCGGGGGTCCGTCCGACTCCTTGGCCGTCTTGCCAGTCCAAACGTGCGGAACTGTCCCGGGGGGGTTCAGTCTCTGTTGGACAAGGGGGCTGTTCAGGTGGTTCCTCAGGGGGAGATGGGTCGTGGGTTTTACTCCATCATCTTTCTGGTGCCCAAGGTGACTGGGGGGTTTTGCCTTGTTCTGGATCTCAAGGCCCTGAACAAATTTGTGTTGCGGATTCCGTTCAAGATGGAGACTCTTCAGCGGGTGATTCCCCTGGTTCTCCAGGGTCATTACATGTGCACTCTGGACCTTCAGGATGCCTATTATCACGTCCCTGTCCATCCTCTCTCCCGTCCCTTCCTGCGCTTTTGCCTTCTGGGGGTCCATTACCAGTTTGTGGTTCACCCGTTTGGCCTGAGGTCAGCTCCCAGGGTGTTTACGAAGGTGGTCGCCCCCTTGGTGGCCTTCTTGCATCTCCAGGGGATGATGGTTTATCCGTATCTGGACGATTGGCTCCTGCATTCTCCCACCACGGAGCGGTTGTTGGCGGATCAGCAGGTGGTGTGTGCTGCGTTGAGAGACCATGGGTTCCTGTTGAATCTCCCCAAGTGCCGGCTCCCACCGTCTCAGGACTTGCAGTTCATTGGGGCCCGTTTCCGCACGGCTTTGAATCGGGTGTTCCTGCCGGTGGATCGGGCTGTGACCCTGTTTCTCTGGCTCATCGGTTTCTTGTAGGGAGGTCGTTTCGGGTCCGATTGTGGTTGCGCCTGCTGGGGTTGATGGCGTCCTCGGTGTTCACAGTGCCTTGGGTGCGTTCCCATCTTCGTCCTCTGTGGTCCTACCTGCTGTCTCGGTGGGATCCCTTGTCGGGGAACTTGTCCCTTCTTGTTCCTGTGTCTCTGACAATCCTTCCTGCCCTGCGTTGGTGGTCTCTGTCTTCCAATTTGGAAAAGGGCTTGCCTCTACAGTCTCCTCCTCCGGTGGTTCTTACAACGGATGCCAGCACTCTGGGCTGGGGGGCGACTTTGGGGTCGGAGTGCCTTCAGGGTCGTTGGTCCCTTCTGGAGGGTCGTCGGTCTTCGAACTGGCGGGAGTTGTCTGCTGTGTGTCGAGCTGTCAGGGGGGTTCGGCTCCTTCTGGTGCGCCACCATGTGTTGGTTCGGTCGGACAATTCAGTAACTGTGGCCTACTTGAATCACCAGGGTGGGATCCGTTCTCGGTCCCTGAATGCGGTGGTGTCCCCATTGTTTTGCTGGGCGGAGTGCCATCTGTTGTCCCTGGTGGCTGTACATGTCCGGGGGGTGGACAATGGGGTGGCGGATGCCCTCAGTTGTTTTTTTCCTGCCTCCCTGGAGTTGGCCTTGACTCCGGTGGCCTTTCGTCTGGTGTGCGAGAGGTTTGGTCGGCCCTTTCTGGACCTCTTTGCTTCCCGGCACAATGCGCAGCTTCCCCGTTTCTTCTCCCGGGTTCCCCAGGAGGGGTCTTGAGGAGTGGATGCCCTGTCCCTTCCTTGGCCTCCCCGCCTGCTGTACGCCTTTCCTCCTCTGGTTCTGGTCTCTCGGTTCCTGTCCCGGCTGTTGCTGGAGGATCGGGAGGTGGTGGTGGTAGTGCCTTTCTGGCCCCGCAGGTCTTGGTTTCCCACGCTGATGCTGTTGGCGGTTCAGGGTCCGTGGTTCTTCCCCTTCCCTCCGTCTCCATTGCGGTCCTCTCCGATGTTGCCCCTGCGGCGGCTTCGGCTGTCGGTTTGGCGGTTGAGAGGCAGGGGTGGCGGAATAGGGGTCTCCCGGAGCATTTAGCCTTGGCTATTCAGCAGTCTCGGAAGCCTTCTACCCTTCAGTCCTATGGCAGACATTGGGGCAACTTTGAGCGTTGGTGTCTTGGCCTGGCTTTGTCGCCCTTGGTTTGTCTTTTGCCGGATGTTCTCCAGTTCCTTTGGGATGGATTCGAGAAGCGTTTGTCTGTTTCTACTCTCCGGGCTCAGTGGGCTGCTATCAGGGCTTTTCGGGCTCCTTGGGGGAATCTGCCGGATGTGGATGGTCTGGTTTCCCGTCTGTTGCGTAGTTTTTCTAATTCCCGCCCTGTGGTGCGTCCTTCTTTTCCTCTCTGGGATCTTCCCTTGGTTTTGAGGGTTCTTGTTGCCGCTCCCTTTGAACCTTTGGAGGAGGTCGATATGAAGTTTGTCACCTTGAAGGTTGTTTTTTTGGTGGCTATCACTTCTGCGCGTCGCCTGGGGGAGCTGGGTGCTTTGATGGCTTGGGAGCCTTTTCTGTCCTTTTCTGCTGACGGGGTGGTTCTTCGTTTGGTTCCTCCTTCGTTGCTAAGGTTTCCTCCCAATTCCATCGCTCTCAAGAGCTGGTCCTGCCTGCTTTGCTTTCGGCTTCGGTTGACTGGGACGACCTCCCTTGGTCCTTGCTGGATGTTTGCCGGGCTTTGCGGGTTTATTTGGATCGGACCCGTGATTTTCGGCTTTCTGACTCCCTGTTTGTTTCTTTTGGTGCTGTCTCCAGGGGTCGCCGTGCTTCTTCTTCTTCCATTGGGCGTTGGTTGAAGCAGGTTATTGTTCTGGCCTATTCCCTTTCGGGTTCCCCTCCCCCGGCTGGGGTTCAGGGGCGTTCTACTAGGGGGATGGCTGCTTCCTGGGCGGAGGTTCGTGGGGTGTCCCTTTCTGAAATTTGTAGGGCCGCCACTTGGGCTTCTGCTAATACCTTTGTTAGGCATTACCGTATCCAGAATGTTCTGGGGGATGACACTAACTTTGGTTTAGGGGGTTCTTCAGGCCGTGTGTTCCTGATTCCCCTTGTTTTTCTTTTTGCTGTGCTGTTGTTTTCAATAAATTGCTGGGTTTGCTGTTCTGCTGTGTCCTGGTGGTTTGTTGTTTGATGATGGCCGGTTGCTGCTTGGGTATTCTCATGGTTTATGAATGAAGGGGACAAGGACAGGAGGGACCTGGGGGTAATGTCCTATTACTTACCGGTAATCTTCATTACTCCGGGTCCCGTTGTCCTCGTCCCCTTCATTACATCCCTCCCTCCCTCCCGGGCTTTTCGGCCCTCATCTTGGGCTTGGTGGTTCAGGAGGCATGCTGGGTACTGTACCCTTATGTACTCCCTATAGGGAGAGGGAGGGGCGTACCAGCATTCCTGCTTTCTTTTTTCTGTCTGCGAGATGGTCAATCTCATGGTTTATGAATGAAGGGGACGAGGACAACGGGACCCGGAGTAATGAAGATTACCGGTAAGTAATAGGACATTACTATTGTTATTATTGATGTTAATATCAATATAGTTAATATTGTTATAATTTTTAATAACATTATTGTTGCTGTTATTATTATTGTTGGAGTAAATGTTATTATTGGTGTAGTTATTATTATTGTGCTATTAACTTCATTATTATGGTTGTTGTAATTATTGTTATTATTTTTATTACTATTATCATTATTATGATGATGATTATTATTATTATTAGAAAACTATGGGGCTGATTTACAAGCCCCTTGCGACACTTTTACGCCGACGTTGCGTCACTTTTGTGACGCAGAAGCGGCGTAAACAATGCGCCATGTTGCGACTTATTTACAACGTAACGCATCTAGGCAGATGCGTCACGTTGTAAAGCCCTGCGCCACATGAAACCTGCGTCAGGTTTCATGTGGGCGTTCTGTTGCAGGGTGGGCGTTCCCTCGCAGGAAAGCCATGTAAAACTGGCGCAGTGAAATCTACAAGATTTCACTGAGTCAGTTTTACGACGCTGCTGCGTCAAATCCTTACGCCTGCTTGAAGCAGGCGTAAGGAGTGACGCACCACGTTGAGTATGGGTGGCCCCTGTGCATTGCAGGAGTTGCGTCGCGCTTGCGACGCGACTCCAGCAATGCGCCACCCATACGCCACAAGATGCGTCACGCATCTTCCCTTCTATGCACCATGGTGCGCCGCATTGTAGATGCGGCGCATCTGTGGTGGCGGAAGGATGGAATTGCATGACGCATCTGTTCTGGCGCATCCCTGCTGATTTGCAGAGATGCGCCAGAACATGTAAAGTAAAGTCCACATTTGTAAAGCGCACAATCACCCGTAAGGGTCTCTAGGCGCTGGGGGCCGTCGGGAAGATTAAGCGAGCTATTGCCCAGAGTCGCATGGTGCTGGGCTAACCTGCCGCCGGAGCCGGGGATCGAACCGTGGTCCCCAGATTTCAGCGTCAGTCGCCCTGGCCGCGGCGCCACACCTCTTCCTTTAAATATTACCCTTACATGTAAATATGCCCCTTATACTTTACTCTTCACTAACCAGTGACCCAATATGATAGTATTTTAGGGTTCTGAACTTTATCGTTGCTTTTTTTATATGGAAAGCGTAGGAGCGTAAAATATAGGGAACACATTATTATTTAATTAAGATATGCTCAGGCAGGTTTGAGTTGTAGTAGAGAATGAGGTCAGAAGATGTGCTACGTTTTCATCTTAGAAGGGCGAAGGATTTATTGTGTGTTTTTTTTGGCGCAAATTAGTTTGAAATTAAATATAGGTAGCCAGAGTTTTTCTGAAGATGCAGAGACCACTTAGGGATATGAAATTCTAACAGGGGCGAAGCTTCAGGGGGGTATTTAGGGTGTTACGCCCTCCTAATAAATGTATTTTTGGATACATAGTTGAGTACATGTGCTTTCAGGCGGGTATTGTGAGATGTCATCAAGGATGTTTACATTTACACAGACAAAGATGCACACACTTTCGCCTCTGTTTTGAAAGTCTCAAAATGTTGGTTATTTTACAAAACATGTTTTTTCTCAAAGTATTTCAACCAAACCTCTCCATTTCCACTGCCCCTTAGGCCCCTCTCATGCACTCTGCTTGTCCTATAATGTATTGAAACATTATATGCCAGTCTGATTGCCGGAAAATCTGAAGATCACCCCTAAACTAGGCTCCTGAGTTCTAAGCTGGATGCCTTCTCCGGGATGCTGGACACTGATATGGAAAATTGGGCCTCCAAAGCTTCCCTGATTTGCATTGGTAACTTTGTGCTCAGTGTCTGGCTCTCGGAAGCTGGTGTGATGGGTGAGTGACGTAAATTATAGCACAAATATTACACTGAGAATATATGTGGATTTCCAATCAGTGCGATCACTTTGAAATATTTATCAATTTAATAAACAGCTTCAGAATATAGAGCAGTGAAAATGAGAAAGGCGTTTGGTAGCCTCGAGTCACTGAAGAAAATGAATTGATTGCTAAGGTCATTTCCCAAGGGTTGGAGATTCACTGAGAAACAATTGGCCAGTGACAGTCTCTGAGAGTTCAGCACCATGGACAGCTCTGGGGCTGTGGAAAGCATTGAGGATTGAAGCTCATGGTAGTTTCGCCTGGTATGGCAGTTCAAAATAACAAGCAAAACAGCCTGATGTATTCCTCAGGTACTCTCTTCTCAGTGTCCTACAAAATGTAAATTTGTATCACAATGATATGGTTGAAACACCCTCCTTTTCCTGCGAGTCCCCGCGGTCTCACGCTGTGTTCCAGATTGATCCTCCTAGCTTGACACTCTGAGAGGTTCAGCGTCCACTCCTTCCATCGCCTGGCCCTTTTCTTTACATAGAGTGTTGTGACCTCTCCTATCGTGCACATAGGCGGCCACTTTTTCTATCTCCTGGCCCTTTCTTTTACATAGAGTCCTGCAGCCTCTCCCAGCATGCACAAAGCTGCATGCTCCCCAAAATTGGGAATTTTAAGAACTGAGCTACTAATATTGAAAAGACAGACTTCTCCCCGTGCCCTGCAATGCATTATCTCTCGCAATGAATTTGCTGCCTGCCGATTACAGTTCTTAATTTGTCTTTTTTCTCCTCTTTGAACTCTTCTCTTTCCGCTTCTTTTCTTCTTATACATTTGTGCCCTCCGAATTTGTTCTAATACTGGCAATTTATGTGGCTAAGCAAAACGCTGGCATGAATGCATTGTTCAATCTATACTGTTATATCTATAACAAAAACAAAATAAAGAAGTTAAAAAAAAAGAACATAGTTTAAATTATATTGTGACAATATTATTGATTCCAAAAGATTGTCATAGCAAAAGTAATAATAAAACTACACTTACATTGACAATGTTTTGGAAGTCAATATTATGGCAATGAAATATTTGCAGACCGATATTTCAGCTGCCAATATTATGGCATACAACCGACACAAGGCAGCCTCCTCTGATATGCTTAGCGATTAACTTGTAGTTTGTATAGTGTCCAAAATCTACTTTCAATGTAAAACCATGGCCATAGTGTTAGTATAACTGCTGCAGCCATGTTTTCCAGAGCATGTCTATCTATGACATTTAGACCTCGTTTTCACATCTTGATTCTTGAGAAAAAGAAATTGTTGATCTACCACTTTACATTTACGTTTACATTTTTATAATGATCTACTGTTGTCTTCCCTTCTTCGGATCCCAGTCACCAGCACCTATACATGCCAATTGTATTTTTTTAAACCAGGTGACTCCCATTGGAAATCTGTTCGTAAAATGCTATATATTTGTGCCCTGCCTTTGCTAAGTAGCTCTGGGAACTATTTTATGGTTGCTGATAGACCTCCTTGTCAACTTATTCTGTAATTCATAGATTTATTTTTCTTTCATTAATAAAAATATGTAGACTACAGTTGGTGCAATCACAGAGTTCCTTTGACACTGCACAACACTTTCGTCAGTTTTCAACTACTATGCAAGATAATGCACTATACTGTTGACAACAGATGTTTAGTCCATAATATTAGCATGAACGCATTAGGGGTAGGTGAAATATTAATTTCTGCCCGTAGAATTGGCAGAATTTTGGCCACTCCGTATTACTCTTTAACGCGGTGATCTGCGAAATTTCCACCAATTGCCACGTGGTGGTAGTTTTTTCCTGTGATGCTCCAAAGTATGGGAGCGAGATTTGACATCCCCATAGCGTGAGGTTCTAACATGGGCGGTCCCCGGCTTTCACAAGCAGTCGTGGTCAGAGGGCTGCCATTGGAGTATATTTGTTACAGCTCGAGTATAGTATGTACTTGAACGGCAGAACAATCAACTCGAATGGCCGCACACTCTTGTGCAAAGCCTGGTGCAGTTTGTGCTGATTTTAAGCCCTGCTCATACTACTGCTTCTAAATTACAGTGCGAGCAGTGCAAACTGCATACTTTCCTCCCATTGGCGAAATTCAGTGGAGTTCTGCCCACCCCAAGTATGCATATTCTATCAGCTGGCCACACAACCAAAGTGGCTGATAGAAAAGGGCAAATGTTTTACGCCATAGTCTCTGAGCTGGAATTTACAACTGTTTCAGTGCAGGGTTTTGGTTACAGGCTTTTTTGAATAGTAGTTTATCAAAAAGAAATCAAAGTGAATGTTCAAACAACTTAGCAGAAAACAGATATTTTAAGAAGCCACATGTAATGCCAAAATGTACAGCACAAAACAGACCTACTCCTCCAACTATTCTAATGTTTGTATATGTGTTGCAGCAGTCATAAATTGTCCTCATTTCTCAATTCACCACTTGCTATACCCTGATATGCCACCAATGTCTTCATTTATATTCATAATACATAGATCTCCATGGCCTAAAGCTGTCAAGAGGGAGTTTTTATAGTGAAAAGCTGACCTACACTACTTTATATTGCAATGCATTAAAATTCAAGTACATTTTTGAGAACATGAATCACATCAGGTAGCATATAGAGATCTCACGACACCCAAGGTTTTCTGTTGCAGAATTAAATAGAGATTTCGAAGTCTATCCTCCTAACCATTATTTTATAAAGATGGATTATTACCCTTTTTGTAGTCTTAGATCTTATCAATGCCCCCTTCTTTTGCCATCACTTTTCTCTTGATAATCTTGGGGTACTCTAGTTACACTGGGTATATTGACCCACGGAGCAGATGACATATTGATGAGGAGGTGGCATGCATTGTCCCCTATGTGTCCAGGGTTAGTGTCTGGTGGGAAAGGCTTAACCAAACCTTTCCCATCTAGAGTTGTTCAGAGTTTCTACTACAACAATGGCAACATTTAAATATCGACCTGCCAAAATATTGTTGGCATAATATTGATTACTAGAATATTGTGAAGGTAAGAATGCATGTATGCAGATATATACATATGTGTATATATATATATATTTCGAACTCAACCTCAACACGTAGTCTGTAGAGGAGACGACAACAATGTGGTGAAAACTTCTTTATTCTCTATTTTCGCCGCTTTTCAACGCGTTTCGCCTGACCCAGCAGGCTTGCTCACGAATAAAGTTTTACATTTACAAACAACATTTAAAGTGCATTAGTGTCATGTGATACATCACGTGACACATAAAATCATAGAACTGAACAACAGACTAATACTGTCTTCTATGGCGTGTAGTTCCATCAAACAAATAAAGTTCATTTGCTTTACAAAAAAGGAGTTTAAATGTCAAACATGATCACATAATTCATATAAGTTCAAAAACAAGATAATATTGTTATTGACACAAGAATATTCGCGCAATAAAACGCAAATAGTCACGTCTATCAATACAACGCCATAATCAAATGAAGAGAGTGGCAATCATCTAATATTGCCCATGATCCAGCCCAAGTGGGCATAACATTTCACCTCTTCAAAACAAACTATAAGTTGCATATTTGCGTAGCAAGATGTTATATTTAACCTAATTGGATCTCCATAGACTTAAAACTCCAAATTTCATGACGGAATAACAACAACCATCAGAGTCTAATGGACTCACAAATCTAGCCCCAGTGGGCATATATATATATTCACTGAAAAAACCATAGGTTTCACACCAGTTATAGTTAGGAATTAGCATTTTAAAAAACTATTAAATTCACTGAAAAAACCATAGGTTTCACACCAGTTATAGTTAGCTGGAAATTTTACTGGCATAAAACCAATGAAATTCCCACGTTATAGTTAGTTGGACTCACTATAACTTGCGCGTGCAATGCACTGCTGATGACGTCACATATTACATCACTCATGACATGGTCAGTGACATCACTCATGACATCACTGATGACACCATCCAGTGAATGTGTGCCTTTCTGAAAAATAAATATTAGTGAGTAATGTTTAAATATTTAAATATATGTATTAGTGTTTCACTTTGTGTATAAGTGGCTGCATGGGTTGGTGAGTAGGTACATGTGTATGTATTTAGGTTATTAGATGTTTTTCTTAGTATCAGTATGAGTGTTTGTATGGTTTGGTGGAGGTATTACTTAGCACATAGATGCATGAATGACTGACTCTCTCTTTATATGTGTTTTGAAGACAGCATATGTGCAGGACTGTAAGGGTGGATGACTGTGTATATGTGTGTGTTACTGAGTGAATGAGTGTCTCACTAGTTTCTTTATCAGTAACTACATATGTTTTAATCTAGTGTATGTGAATATTGATGTATATAAGTGAGTATATCTGAGAGTAAGAGATTGTAAGAGTTCCTATTTAAATTAGTATGTGTTTCTATAAGTGATTGTTTAAGAGAGTAAGTATGTGTACGTTTCCTTAGAAGTAAAGTGGTAGTGTGTGTATAGCTGTATATGCAAATAAATGGATGTTCAATAGTTTATTTGCATGTCTGAGTATGTGTGTGAGTAACTTTTGAATGACTGTCGGTGTGTGACAGGATGTATAGGTGTATCACTACATATGATGAGTGAGTATATGTATAAGTGACTATATAGAACTGTTGGTGAATGAGTGGATGTGTATATAGATGGTGGAATTATTGAATTGGTTGTTGTAACTGGCATGGGTATCTCCATTTTTTTGAAAATTTTAGTTTCTATTTTTGAATATGTGTTTCAAGGGTTACATTACAGTGAAAGGAGGTCTGTCTCTCTGTCACAAGGATGGTGTCATCAGTGATGTCATGAGTGATGTCACCGACCATGTCATGAGTGATGTAATATGTGACGTCATCAGCAGTGCATTGCACGCGCAAGTTATAGTGAGTCCAACTAACTATAACGTGGGAATTTCATTGGTTTTATGCCAGTAAAATTTCCAGCTAACTATAACTGGTGTGAAACCTGTGGTTTTTTCAGTGAATTTAATAGGTTTTTTAAATGCTAATTCCTAACTATAACTGGTGTGAAACCTATGGTTTTTTCAGTGAATTTCAATGGTTTTTTAATAGCAAATCTTTATAGGTATGAAAAATAATACATTTTAAAACGAATTTTATATTGTATAATTATGTTAATTTTTTTTAGTTTTTTTTTATTTTTAACCCCGGGGCGCTCCCGGGGCGCGTACCGGTGAACGCACTGGTAAGCGCAATGTTACGGCGTGCCCCGGGGCGCATACCGGGGAGCGTCCCGTTAGCGCTATTCCCGCGAATGAAAACAACATCGTGACGTTTCGCGTAAACGCGTGATGCGTCATATGACGCACTGCGTAAGCGCACCCGGAAGCACGCGAGCGCATACGATCGCGCAACGTCCTGACGCGCTTACGCGACGCGCCCTCGGGCACGCCCCGGGGCGCGTAGCGTAAGCGCGTCGGGTCATGTGACCTCAAAATAAGACTTTTGATTGGTTCACAAGAGTTTTGTTTTCCAAATGATGAAAGACCCCTCCTTTTTCCTTATTCTCACTTTGTTGTTTGAGTGAAGAAGACCTGCATTCATTCTGTGAGAAATGGCTTCACTAGTAGCAGCTGCAGGTGCATCTGCACCACCACCACCTCCACCACCACCACAAGGACCACCACAAGACTACATTGGTGGTCAAGAAGAAGAGGAGGACGAAGAGGAGGAGAAGGAGAGGCACTTTCTGCGTGAGGACAATCCCCCATACAGACCCAAGGAACATTTTATTTGGCAGTTTTACAAGATGCCAAAGGGTGCAAAAAAAGTGAATGCAGCTAAGGTGACTTGCCTCATCTGTGGCGCAGAACTGTCAAGAGGGAACCCAAAGAAGAAGTACTCTTTTGGGAACCACACTATGATCAGACATATGCAGAGGAAGCACCCGATCAATTATTCGGCAGCAGAGGTCAGGGAACTGACCAGGAACCCTCCCCATCCTTCTTCTTCAAGCGCCTCCAATCAACCCACTCCATCGGGTGAAGAGGCTAGGGAGATGGTCCCTAATGTACAAATCAAGTTTGCAAAATTTAAATTTGTTTGCATATATTGCAACAAAACAATTTCATATGGTGAGCAAACATCACTTTACTCAATCGAGCTGCAGACAACCATCACTGCAGCAAGCAACTTTAATTTTTTTCTATTTTTTTTGCTCCAGTTGAGCTGTTTGCAATTCCCTGTGTTTTGTTTGACACCAGAAAAACTAAAAAAAAAATATAAAATTCTTCAGAAAAGCCAAAAAAATAAAAAATGTTCAAAAAAACAATAAAAAAATATAAAACAACAAAAATAAAAAAAACAGTTCATTTTAGAACTACCTCTAATTTATAAAAAAAATACTACATTTTTTAAAACCTCTGTCATTCTTTTTTCCCCATGGTACGCTCCCCGGTATGCTCCCCGGTGCGCGTACCGGGCGCTCCCCCCGCGAAAACCCCAAAAAATGTTTACATTTTTTTTTACCCGAGGGACCCTTTTATGGCCCCCACATCAAACCTAGGGGATCAGGGGGGGGTCTACCCTGCCCCCTTTTGGTTATTTCCCCCTTTGTTTTTACCACCTCTTGAGTCTCGATCCTACCGAGACACAAGATGGCGGCCGCTCCGGACTGTTTCGAATGTTTACAGACACCCGAGAGCCAATCAGCTTTCCGTGTGCAAGTCGCGTGGCGCGCCCGGAGCGCTCCCCGGTTCGCGTACCGGGGCGCGGCTATAGATATATAAATTTTTTTGAACCTAAATTACTCTAAATCCTCTGGAGCACATATCTTGAGACATAGCAAAGGCACATCGGGCTACCAGTCCCTACAATTTTGCCAAGTTTGGTTAAAATCCATTCAGCCGTTCGAGCTAAAAGCGCGACCGACCGCCCTATGGAAATTAACATGGGGAAAACACGTCTTGGGACCCCCCTTTTATCTCGGCCCCCGCTTGACGAATCCCCCCCAAACTTTCAGGGAAGGACCGGAGCGCCACGAGGCAAAGTTGCTGAAAAATTCAGGCAGATTCCTCAACCGGCGCCAAAGTTATTCCCAATAGAATGTTGCAATTTCCGTATGGAAATCAATCCTAACTATAACTACCTACTGGCGACTGCCAGTAGGTAATATATATATATATATATATTAACAAGCTTGAATTTAACTTTTTGAAAAATGATTATCCCACCACACCACAACTATATTTGATACCAAAGATACACAAAGATCCAACACGACCACCAGGGAGACCAATTATATCCGCCATTAGCGGCTTGTTCGAAAATACCAGTACCTATGTGGACTATTTCCTGCAGCCTTTTGTAAAAGATCTACCCGCTTACATACAAGACAGTGGGGATTTTCTTAAACAATTGTATGATTTTAATTGGAATGATGAGTATGTGTTTATGACGTTAGATGTTCAATCACTATACACGAGCATCCGGCATAGAGACGGTCTAAGAGCATTAGAACACTATCGAAACAAAAGACCAATAGCTTTGTACCAACACTCAATAATGATAGTACAAATGGTGGAATGGTGTTTGAACAATAACACATTCCTGTTTGACAAACTGCATTACAAACAATTACAGGGTTCAGCTATGGGTACTTGTTTCTCCCCCAGCTATGCGAATCTGCATATGGGCCGGTGGGAGGAACAAGTACTTGGGACCACCCATGCTGAAAGTTTGTCAGAAAATGTGGTGTTATACAAACGCTACATAGATGATATTTTCATTCTATGGAGAGGGTCAACAGAGAGTGCCGAGTCTTTTGCTAAAGATCTAAATGAGAATGCTCTAAACCTGAGATTCACGTGCTCCACTAGCAAAGAGATGATACAATTCTTAGACATAGAACTCTATGTAGAGCACAATAAAATACAGACAAGAACCTACAGAAAAGAGACAGCGGGTAACGCTGTGCTTCACGCACTAAGTTTTCACCCAGTAAAACTTAAAGAGTCTATCCCCTGTGCAGAATGCCTACGCATGACCCGAAATTGCAGCACAGAAGTAGGCGCAGAAAAGGCTAAAAATTACTTGTTTGAGAGACTGAGTAAGAGGGGTTACAAATCGCGAACATTAGCAATAGCAGAACTTAAATGTAAAACTAAGGACAGGAAGGATCTGCTATTCGCCAAAGAATTGGAAAATAAAGACAAACAATCTAAGCCCACATCTAACATCCCTAGGATGATAACGGGATACAACACGTACCATAATCTTGTGAGGAAAATCTTACAAAAACACTGGCCACTAATAAGAAATGACCCAGTGATAGGACACCTGAATGGCAACAAACCTTCTATAACATTTAGGAAGGCGAAGTCAATGCGCAGCCAATTAGTCTGTAATGCACCGACATTGGTAAAACCTGTGACGTGGCCCCCACCCCAAAAAGGGTTTAAGAAATGCACAAAGTGCAAAGCCTGTAAACAGGGTATGAACATGAAAGAGGTCATAGTGCCATTCAGGAACAAACCCTACATCATCAGGGGTGGCTACTCGTGCAAGACCGAGTATGCCGTATATGTTCTGGTTTGTAGTTGTGGAAAGCACTATGTGGGCAGTACAATCCATCAAGCCCACATTAGGATTCTTCAACACTTGCGCGCAATCACCAATAATGACCCAACATATCCAGTGGCCGGGCATATCAACACACTACATGAAGGCAATATCAAACATATTTCCTACTATGTAATAGATAGTGTCCCCAAAAATCCAAGAGGAGGGAATCGGAGACTGGCTTTAAGACGCCTAGAATCAAGATACATTATCTTGTTAGATTCAAAGATTCCCAATGGTCTTAACTCGGACGAAGCTTTAACAGTACATCTATAATCCAGTGTTAGGCTTCTCCCGCTCAACAATTCCATTCCATGAACAACTCTGTCCAATAATATTTGTATATACTTTTGTCTGATTAATGTTATTATTTGAATTTTTTCTGATGCATAGTCAATAACAGTATGTCATGAATATATGTGAGAGACATTGCAACAATAAGTGAATAAGAGAGTAATGCTAAGAAACAATAGATCACCTACTCCACTGGGAGACGATGTATTTTTGTACATAAATGATGAAAAAACTGTAATAAAGGTGATTATATATCCATAGAGAGTATATACTAATCATGATATCTGAGTAAACACAACTCAGAAACACTGCGCCTTAACTCTCGAGAGTAGTATAGTATGCTAGCCACAGATAGCAATCTATGACAGGATATATATGCTAATTACTGTGACCCGAAAACACAGGAGCAGTAGGACATTATTACATCTTTGACTCACGATATTACAGGGTCTCGATGATGTGCCGACCATGTTTTCTTCCGAGAATGTTGCAGCCTGCACAATGAGCGTAATTGTGTAATCAGTTGCGAGATAATGCTATGTTTATTTAACATATATAACTTTGAAACACGGATAACAAAATGTAATGCTTTTCGCAACAACATGCATACCAAGGAAGCATTTATTAGAAATCATCTTTCTTTTCTTTTATCACTTTATATATAATTTAACATGGTGTTTGAAGCATGATGCAAATGTAACAACTCTTCTATGTCTATCTCTGTTATATTCCATGACTCATGGTAACTATGGCAACTTGACAACCAGTCAAGCTACAGCGTTTGTTTAGATGTGTCAGTATGTTATGTGGTATATATACAGGCGTCACTATCAGCAGAGTAAGTGAGCAAGGCGGAGGCTTCCGCCGAAACGCGTCTGTGCAGCATGTTGGAATAAATACTTTTTCTTGAGTTCAATTCATGGAGTCAGTGCCTTCCTTACATCGTTTTGGAATTTGGATTGGTAAACAATATATATATATATATATATATATATATATATATATATATATATATATATATATATATATATATATATATATATATATATATATATGTATGTGTGTGTGTGTGTGTGTGTGTATGTGTGTGTCCAAGGTACATATATGTGGAGTTAAGAATAGTAAGCCTGTACTTACTATACTTACCTTCATTATATTATGGTAGTCAATATTTTACTTACATCATTTTGGCCTGTCGATATTTGTGTCGTTGATATTCTAATAAACATCCCTTTAGAGAGAAAGACCTGCTAGAAAACACTGTGGTCCAGTTGAGGAGTCTCACCGGATTCAAGGACCAGTATGAAGCCCTTGCACAGATGGAACACAATTCTCCACTGAGAGACAGGTCTGCCTTTGGCTATAACTGTAGAAGTACATCCATTGGCTGGCCACAGAGGGGATGTGCCAAGTGGCTGTGGTATATTATGTCATAATTTTCCTTTGCACAATACATTTATGCATTTGGTGTGGCCTAGTGCTAGATCACATAAATACTGTTAGAATATGGCTACATGCAGTACCCCACGTTTGCCCCATTTCCTTCACATGCATAAGCATTGCCTAGGATCATTCTGATTTCTTGCCCCTGAACGTCTCTGGGCTGCACATACTGTAGCAAGAAATGGTAACATGGAGACTTTCATTATCATCCGTAGGTGTCAGGGAGGGAGGTTGTGGATGGCTGTGAGCAGTATTGGGGGCAGTGCCTGGGACCATGCTGGCATTGAGGATGTCGGCTCAGTCTACCAATCTACGGCCTTTGAGGAATGCCAATTGCCCAGAGAGGCCCAAAGTATTTTCTGAACTGCAAGAAGCTGCACATTTACAATACAGTATTCCATGGTGCAAGGATTTACCGATACGTCAGGAATCCTGATGTATCAGGTGGCGCAAAAATGAAGCATTCCTGCTCGGATAACTGATGCAACTCCAGCAATATGTAATTACACATGGGCGAATCCCAAGATTAAAAGTTCTGCGCCCCTCCTTACGCCTGCTGGAAGCAGACATAAGGATTTTGACGGTGTAATGTCGTAGATATGGCATAGTGTAATCTCATAGATTTCACTATGCCACTTCTACGAGGCTTTTTCATGGGGGAACGCCCGCCCGCCATACATTATACCTGACACAGGTATAATGTAGCGCAGGCCTTTTCAAAGTGACACATATGCCTAGATGCCTTACTTCGTAAATAAGGGCAGTTGCTTACGTCGCTGCAGCGTCACAAAAAAGTGATGAAACGGCAGCACAAGTCCATCATAAACAAGGGCCTGAGCGTGGATACCTGGATTTAAAAACCAGGGACGTGGAATCTGAGCTGTAAGGCTTTGCAGCTTTACATACACATAGCAGCTAGCTGCAGGTTGCCCTCTGCAGAATGCACTTCCAAATGGATGTGAGAGACTACTGGAGGAATGTGAGAATGTGACAAATTAATCCCCTTAAGATAATTTGACATTTTAAAAGAACAAGTCAAGTGGGAACACGTTTAAACATGGTTCTTCTAACTTCTTCATTTTTAAATTTCTGGAGAGTAATGACAAGGTAACAAGCATTAGCAAGAGACTGCGATGAATGATGAGAGCGTAATGTCTCATCACTGCTACAAAAATGTCATTGTTGGTTTTGGTTCATAATGTTATGTCCTGCTGCAGTGCTTTTTTACAGCCCAACACTACTGCTTGCACTGCATGCACTCTCAGCAAGACATTTGAAAGCCTAGTGGTATTTTAATCGGAGGGTGCTTTGAAGGGGATTACACCCAGGACCCACATCCTCAACCCATGTCTCTGTGTTCAGGCCTCTAGCTTAATTGTACTGGTTGATCCTCACAGTGTTTTTTGCTATTGATCTAGCATTTAGTCTTGTTAATCCTTTTGTTTTAGGCTTTTTAAAGTTATTTCACTGTGTTCTGCCCACTGACTACTAACTTGTGGTTATGGGTTCTCATTGTGGAAGTGTCCATGGGCTGGCTGGTCTTGAGACTGACCTCTAACTTGATCCAGTATGTGGAGCGGATGCATAGATCTTGTACTAATGACTTTGGGCATGATTTATTGTTTAGAGAATGCCTTACTCCTTCGCAAATGTAATGGAATTCCTTATTACTAGTGCCATAGAGTAGAGGTGTGGCGGAGCAGCTGGAACAGGGCACTCTGGAGGGCGGGGCTCATGGTTCGATCCCCAGCACCGGCGGCAGCTCAGCTCAGCACCATGTGTGTCTGGGCAATATCTCAATTAATCTCCCCAACGGCCCCCAGTGCCTCGAGACCCTAGGGGTGAATAGTTCGCACTTTACAAATACCGGATTTATTTATCAAAGATAATGCGCTAGTAATAACGCATGTTTGTGATGGGTCAACCCATACGCCAAACTCTAAAATAGACTCTATGGGCCAGATGTAGGAACCCTAATACTGGTCGGTAACGGCCGAAATTACTGAATTTCGGCCGTTACCGACCGGTATTAGGCATTTGGGATGTAGGTGGCTAAATTTCAGATTCGGTAATTTACCGAATCGGTATTTAAGAATTCGGTACATTACTGAATTCTTAAATACCGATTCGGTAAATTACCGAATCTGAAATATAGGAAGCCCTCAAGTGAGTGCTTTTCACCTGTAAGGATTCGTTATTTACCACCAACTACAAGTTGGTGGTAAATAACTAAAACCGTTAATAAAGCAATTTTTTGCTTTTTTAACAGTGCCTTAGGGCATGTATGTATGCCACATGTGCACCCATGCACTATTCAGGGGTGCAACAGGGTGTCAATGTGACACCCTGCCACCCTTGTAGGTCTTCCCCCCTTACCGATTCGGTATTTACCGAATCGGTATTCTCCATTCATTCCTATGGGCCCGAATCAGTATTTACCGAATTTTACAGATTCTGTAAAAATTATCGAATTATTACCTACATACCATTTACACATTCTAAAATACCGAATCGGTAAAATTCGGTATTTTAGAATCGGTGAAATGGTATTTACCTACATCTGGCCCTATGTGTTTGGTCCATGCAGTTCATGACAGCGTCTTCACATGCTCAATGGTACCTTCACTGATGGTGTGTGGGTTTGACTTTGAGGGTGAATATGCAGCTAGAAAGTATATATTTGATGTCTCCTGAGAGTAATACTATTTAAGAAAGGGAGAAAGACTTCTGTGACAGCGGCAAAGAAGATAACTCATGTTAGGAGAAATGCAATGAGAGGTCACGATGGTGATGGTGTCACTTAGGAGATCCATTGTACTAGAGAGAAAGAAGTGTCAAGACAGGAGCTTTAGATTGGGCAGATATAGCCAGACCATCATTTGGAGAGTACGAATTAGCCAACGTGCTATCTCTTAACTCGTTAAATTCTTGAACTATTGGTTCCCTTGATAGCAAGTGTTTGCCTCTCAATGCTATTTTTGTCTTCTATCAATAGGAGACCAGCAGTAGGGAGAACCTCAGTTGGATTCTGATGGAGTAACACTCACAGCAGCCAAACAACCCACTGGAAGAAGAAGACAGAGGATCGGCCATGGGGTATGAGAAGGATGGCCAGTTGATGGTCATCTAATTACATCTAAACTACAGCAGTAAGAGTGACACCCATAGTGGTATTTTCAAGCACAATAATATGTTCTAATTTGAGCCTGTGGTTTCCGGTGCTCAGCACCGGCATCTAATTATCAACACCGGCGCTTTTCATGAGCACCTGTTAAGGACATATTAACTTATGGTAGGCAAGGGGAGATTAAGTGATATGCCCAGAATCACAGGATCTTGAGCCGACCTGAGACTCAAACCTGGTTCCCCAGCTTCGGAGTCGGCAGCCCTGGCCATAATTACACATCCTTTCCCCACTTTCATGGTTAGTATTTGGTTCAGTTTGAGGCGGCGCTAACTGGAGAAATAGGCTGGTGCAAGCTGCCTCCTGACGAGAGCCCCGGCGGTTATATTTTTACAAATTAACAACTGTTTTTGGGTGGTTTCAATGCCCACTGGCACTGAAACAGACAATAATGCCACCCGTCCCTTTTTCCCAGTGAAGAACCCAGAAAGGGCACCTCAATGGGATTGAAGTAGAGCAAACAAGCAGCTGTGTGCTGTACCATGCGACATCTACTGGATTACCAGAAGCCTTAATTATTATCTTACCTCTTTATGTTATTGCTCATTTGTACAGCACCAACCGCCATGATGTAGGAGAAGGTTATGCCACCTATTCTTGCCCTGCGGATGTGCGGAGGTTCGGTGAGGGCGAGGTCGGCTGATCAGAGGTTCCTCTTGGGTACGTAGAAGGAGATTCCGTCATTGAGGTATTGGAGTCTAGTGTTGTGGAGGCATTTGTAGGCATGGGTGAGTATCTTGAAAGTTACTCTCTTCTCAATGGGGAGACAGTGAAGATTGTGCAGGTGTTGGGTGATGTGCTTGTGTCTCGGGATGCTAAGGAAGAGTCTGGCTGCAGTGTTGTGCATGGTCTGGAGTTTGTGGAGCAGAGACTTGTTGATCCAGGCATAGAGGGCGTTTCCATAGTCCAATCTGCTGGTTATGAGTGTGTGGGTGATGGTCTTCCTTGATTCGGGGGGGATCCATTTGAAGGCCTTTCGGAGGATGTGGAGATTGTTGAAGCAGATGGAGGCGATGCCGTTGACTTATCGGGTTAAGGAGAGGGAGGAGTTGAATATGATGCTGAGGGCTTGTGCGTGGTCCATGGAGGTTGGGGGGCTGCAGAGAGTGGTGGGCCACCAGGTGTTGTCCCATGCGGAGGGGGAGAGTCTGAGGACGAAGACTCTGTCTTCTCCGAGTTGAGCTTCAGGCAGCTGCTGCTCATCCAGGATGCAACGTCCTTCCTTCCTTCCTGGAAGTTGAGTCTGGTGGTGATGGGGTCTTTGGTGAGGGAGAGGATGAGCTGGGTGTTGTTGGTGTAAGATACTATGCTGAGTCTGTGCTGTCTGACTATGGTGGCGAGGGGGGCCATGTAGATTTTGAAGAGCGCGGGGCTGAGCGATAATCCTTGAGGTACTCAGCAGTTAATTTCCGTGGGTTCGGAGAGGAAGGGTGGCAGTCTGATTCTTTGGGTTCTGCCGGTGAGGAAGGAGCAGAGCCAGTTGAGGGTGGTTTCCTGTCTGCCGGCATAATGGAGTCTGGCGTGGTGTCGTTGGTCGAGTTAGGTGCGGATGCCGTCTGTAGCGTCAAGTAGAGCGGCCTCGGTGCTGTGGCTGTTGCGAAATCTGGATTGGGAGGGATCGAGGATGGAGTTTTCTTCAATGAATTTTGTTAGTTGGACGTTGACGGTCTTCTCGGTGACCTTGGCCATGAAGGGGAGGAGGGAGATGGGTCGGTAGTACTAGAGGTCCATGGGATCTGCTGAGGGCTTCTTTAGCAGGGGTCTAACTTCTGTGCATTTCCAGTCAGTGGGGAAGATGCTGGTATGAAAGGGTTATAAAAGAGGATATAATCTGACAACATCTGCACTCCTCAATGCGCTAGGGTGCTATCTCAGTGGTGTACTATGCCCTCAAGTTTGCAGATGGCCTAATGAAGACAAAAACATGACTGCCTGAGAATCCTTTGGCCAATTTGCCACATGGAGTGGGTGGTGTGCCTGTATTTCTGGTGCAAGCTCTTAGGCTTGGCAAGTGTAGTTTGGGCCGTACCGCTGACCAGATTGCTGAGACTTCTCCTGACAGAGGTGAGGCTGTATGGGAGGCAGCCTGCCCTGCTGGGTCGTGGGTGACTGTGCCGATTGCTGTGGGTGGCCGCCTGCCAGATGTGACACAGCTACAGACGATCTTCCTGGGCTCGTGCCTGTACGATGGTAGGCCTGGGAGCCTATGCTGAGGTGTGCCCTGGGAGAGTGGAGGGCTTGTGCAGTTGTCAAGTGAGCACGAAATGCAATTTTTCATAAGCCTACCTTATGGGTGTCAAAAATAAATAAGAGTAGGAAACACTCTTCTATCTCATTCACCTAATGTACTGTTGTCGGGAAGTTTGGTTCTAACCACTGCTAATACAACTATCGACACCTGGATGAATTCCAAGTTGTGGTATTGGTCTCTATTATCACAGTAACAGCATGTAAACTGAGCTTTAGATAATGCTGGCAATTTAACGTTTAATTTCACGTAGTTGTCACAATTGGTGTCGTCTTTGTGTACTGACTCGAGAAAATAAACCTCTTGATTAGATCTTCTTACCAACTCGGTAACTTGATTTTTGACTTATGTTTTTAATTATTGAAAAGGGCCTGTCAATTCTAGACTATAATCATGTTTATATTTTTTGTTTAGTAACCACTGACGGAGTCCTGATGAAGGTCTAGCAGAAACGCACTGTTTTTGTTTTCCAACAAGCCGCCAGTCTCTGTACATTTAGTTATTCGTGATACATGAGTTTTCAACTTTTGATCAAATTAGTAAATAAAAAAAAATAAAAAAGAATAATGTGCATGCAAATGAATTGAAAGTCGAAATGTATCTACTGTCTAAGGAAGAGAATACATGTGGTTCTTAGAATATTATAGAGTTTGTAAAATTCATTCATCATTTTGTATACATTATTTATAAAAAATATTTTTCTATGCAAAAAGATGTAGGAATATCAATGATAAAATAATAAACCATTTATATTTATATTTATTGTGTATCAGTAATTTGTATTTAGATTACATGCATTTTTTGTTAGTCTAGAGTTAACATGCCAGTTTACGGTAAAACACACTGTGCCCGGTGTTCTTGCTTTTCCACAGAAGTAATTTCCCCATTAGGGTTGTGTATCCTAAATTCGGGGGCCCTATCCTTTTCCCAAAATAAAACAATCTGTCTGTACAGAGGTATAACTGAAACCTGATAAGAGTGTGTCATAAGACATACTATAACTAGTAAGGCCTCTGACTTGTGCTTTTTATTCTCTCAAATTGGGGCAGGCAGATGTATCTAAAAGAAAGGTTGAAAATGCCTGTGAGTTTCTTTAGCCACTGGTATCTACCCAGATTTGGTGGTCGTTGAGAAGGAGTTGTTTACAATTGTCTTGGCTTTGAATACCCTGCTTCTCTACTTGACTAGTGTGACATGCGTAATATTTACACAAACTATCATTTGTTTGTCCTACCAAAATGTCTCCGACAAACAATTTACTCTGCCTGATCCTTTTTGTTTCATGTTGTATGTCCTTCCCACTAAGTTGGATACAGGCTTGTATCCCACTTTATTTGTTTCTTGCTGAATTTTGTGTGTATTTAAGCAACTATATATTACAAACACCTGTCTGGCTGGACAGCTGTAAAATATAGTACTGATTGGGTCTATATTTATTGTTTGCTCTCGTTAATCCTTGTCTAGGGACCAGTGTTCTGTATGGTCTGCAGTCTCTTCAAGAGGTCAGTGGTGATTCCTACGTAGACTGCATTGCCGTAGTCCAGCCGGCTGGTGACCAGGACTTCAGTGACGGTTTGTCTGGTGCTGACGGAGAGCCAGTTGAGCATTTTCTGGAGCATGCGAAAAGTGAGGAAGCAGACGACAAGACTGCATTGATCTGGTTTTCATGGTGAGTTTGCTGTTCAGGATAATGCCATGGTTGGGGCAGGGTCTGCCGGTGTGGGTTAAGGTTCTAGTTCAAAGGGCCACCAGGAGTCGTTCCATGGGGAGGTGTTGCTCCTGAAGACCAGCACCTCCGTTTTGTCAGTGTTTAGTTTCCAGCAGTTGTTCATATAGTCAGCAATGCTCGTCGTGCACTTGTGGAAGTTGACCCTTGTGGTGTAGAGGCCATCGGATGATGAGAAGATGAGCTGGGTGTCTTCTGCGTAGGATATGATGTTGAGTCCATGGGTTCTGACGATGTTAGCCAGGGGTGTCATGTAGGCGTGGGGTGAGAGATGAGCTTTGGGGGATGCTGCAGATGATGCTCTTGGGTTCTGAGGTGAATGGTGGTAGGCAGATTCTCTGTGTTCTGCCAGTGAGGAAGGAGGCGATCCATTTAAGGGCATCTCCCTGTATTCCGATCTGATGGAAACTCTTGATAAGGGTGTGGTGAGATATGGTGTCAAGCACTGCTTAGAGGTCGAGGAGGATCAGGCCTGCTGTTTCCCCCAGGTCTAGGAGGGTTCTGATGTCATCTGCAGTAGTGATCAGGGTGGTTTCGGTGCTGTGGTTGGCGCAGAATCTGCATTTGGGGGTTTTCAGTAAAGTGTTGTTCTCCAGGTGTTCAGTGAGACTGCAGTTGATGGCTTTTTTGAGGACTTTGTCAGGAAAAGGGAGCAGAGAGATGGGGCTATAGTTCTTGAGTTCATTGGGGTCGGTGGACGGGTTTTTGAGGAGAGGTTTGACCTCAGCATTCTTCCATTCTTCGGGAAAGGTGACTGTGGTGATGGATGCTAGTAAGCTTGCTGTTGATCTTCTTGCTCCCAAGGTTAAAAATGTGGTGGGGACAGAGGTCCGAGGGTGCACGTGAATGGACAGAGTTCATGATGACTGTGGTGTTCTCTGTAATGAGCTGGTCTCAGGCAGTGAGTTGGTCATGTCTGTGGGAGTGAGGAGAGAGTAGAGGTCGGTGGGTTGGGATTTGAAGTTTTTGTAGATGGTGGAGATCTTGTTGTGGACGAAGTCCACCAAGATGTCGCAATGTTCCTGGGAAGGAGTGATGGTGTTTTCGGTAGCTGATGAGTTGGAGACTTCTCTGATGATGTTAAAGAGTTTTTGCTATGGTTGGAACTGGCTTCAATGTGGACTGCTGTGGCACTCCTTTTCGTGTCTTTGAGGCATTGGTGGTATTGGTTGAGGGTTGCCTGGAAGGCAGCTCAGAATGTGGAATCCTTGCTGATGGGCCATTTCCTTTCTAGTCGCTTGCTATTGTGTGAGGAGGTTTTTGGTTTTGAGTCACAGTATTGAGTTTCAGTGTTGAGTCCCTATGGGAAATGCTCGAACCTTGATATGTGTATCTTCTATTCAATGTATCCTCAGGAGACCTCTACAGGCAAAACACTGTTAACCCCTTCCATGCTGGGCCGATTCCGCCGCTGTGCGGTAAACAAATGAACAGGGCGGGGCCGTGACGAACCCCAGCCGTCATCAGCACACGAGCACCGTGGAGCGTGACGGCTGGGGTTCGTCATCAGCATGGAAGGGGTTAAAGACTTTCAGCACATTGGACAGCTCCAGAGCTATCAATGATATTGAAGAATTATTGAATAACATTCGTCCATCTTTTCCTATGAGCAGTGTTCTCTGCAACAAATCTATGAATAATAACACCAACTAAGTCTGTGAAAGTCAGAACAGGCAATTTTCTTGAATATCTCTTGATTTGTAAGGCACATGCTTTTCGATGATGCTTTCCTGCTTTTACTTTATTATACTCTAAGTCGTTTTCTAAATAGTTAGTATAGAGTAGGATGCAGGTTGACTTACAAGGCTGCCGCTGCTCTCTGTGAAGTAGGTGGTTGTGGTTAATGAGAAGGACTCCACTGTCAATGACTCTTCAGTTCAATTGAGAAGGATATGAGAAGTTATAGGATTCCTGATACACTTCCACCCCAAGCTCATATGGTGAAAGTGCATATTATTCTACAGTGCTAATCCCAAACCAGTTTTATCGGACAGTGTTAAAAAAGCATGTTAGAGCTTTCGCTGAAACGAAACATTGGCGGCTCTTGAAACCACATTGAATGAAGAAATTGTTTGTCAGCAAATGAATTATGACAGATTACTTGAATATATTAGGAGCACATATTATCAGGATTCCTATAACTTCATATTCTAATTTGTTCTTATTTGATAAAATGCATCTGAATGAAGATACAAATGTATTGTGTGTGAAATAATTGTGTTTTACTGTATATCACACACAACACTGCTTCCATTACGCTAAGTCATGACGGTTCACCCAAGCAACCCAGGTGAGTCAAGAAGACTTTAAAGCCCCAGCTTTCCATTCAGACTAAATAACAGAAATGTGGTCAATATGTATTTTGACCTTTGATATTGTTAGATGGTCAATACAACATGAATATTTTGGGAAAAACCCAAAGACCCACACAACATGAAGTAAAAGTGTTAACACTATGCTCTCACTTCTCCAAAAAGAAAAATGCACATTTTAAAATTGTGTAGTGAATTCCATTTGCCTTAAACGTCTGCTCCAACATGAAGGTTTTATTGGAATACATTGAACTGATTGTACAATGTGCAGGACCATAGCAGAGAATTTGTGTTTTTTTTGTTACTACAAATGTTCATGAAGCGGATCATGTCGTGTGTATGTGCTGAATTACTCCAAGGGTGCATCTCAGTGCCTGTATGGCAGCAAAGAGAGCTTTGATGTACCATTTGAACAGCTAAGGTGGAAAACTTAATTTGTACCCCATACTCAGCACAGTGGACCATCTGGTATCCCAATATTTAGCATGCAATTTACAGTCTACATCACAACCACCCACAAGATGTACCCCTCATACACAATACGTGCATACACAGCACATCACCAGTGAGTAATGCATGAGAAACACCACTGGCACAGCAGATACAGATTACACACAACTTTATACACCTACATCCGGCGAAACACATATGTATCAGTTTCAACATGTTGCAACATGCATTCTCCCAATGACGACATTCAAGCTCTTTTTGATACATTACACCTCAGAACTATCCTATGCCCTAGTAGTGGAAACACAGCACACCCAAACATAACACTTGAACATCAATAATAAACCCAAAGCATGGGGGCGCAGATTGCCCAAACAAGAAACCTACACCACAACATCCGGCACCATTTAAACAAGAAATACCTCATTCTAAAATATGGAAAGGCAGGAAATACACCAATGCTCTTTAGACGTGTGCGGTATAAGCTTTAAAAGACATTACTCTTCATGAACAGCAAACAAAATGGATATGTTTATATCACCAAGCAACCAATACCCTAAGGGTTTAGTGCTAAGGCGCTTTACACAAACGCAACTGCATATCTTATTAATAGGACCCAATTCTGAACACCAAACAGGCAACATATAAACATTCGTAGGACTCACTCAATAACAGACCTTGTTTAGTAAAACCAAGTGAAAGTTTTCAATGTAGCCCCTAGATAATGTTCTTCAACTCTTCACAGTGCAAATTCCCCCCATAAAGGCTCTTGCGTGCAAGGCAGGAGGTAATTCGAGGGGGGGGGGGGTGGGGATAGTTCCACAGGGTTTCTGTACCATACCAACAAGTCGGACATACTGTTTGACCTGGCATCTTTAGGCGTGGATTCACCTGTCTTTTTGCTTCTGGCCTCCCCTTTTTGACTGGGTGTTGAACTTCGTTTTTGCTGGTGTTAGGACACTGGGCCCTTTACCACTGCTGACCAGTGCTAAAATGTATGTACTCTGTGTATAAAATGTAATGGCATTTGGTTTCTCCATGACTGCCATATTTGATTTACTAATAAGTCCCTAGTACATTGCACTGAATGTGCCCAGAGCCTGTACATCAAATGCTAATAGTGAGCCTGCAGCACTGATTGTGCTACCCACATAAGTAGCCTATCAACCATGTCTCAGGCCTTCCACTGCAGAGCCTATGTGCGCAGGTTTTAACTGCCATGCGACCTGGCAAGGACACCTACTTGCCAGGCCTAAACCTTCCCTTTTATTACATGTAAGGCATCTCTAAGGCCCAAGCCAAGGTAGCCCCATGGTCAGCGTGCAGTGTATTGAAAAGGTAGGTCACGTGGTTTTAAGTTTTACATGTCCTGGTAGTGAAAAACTGCTAAACTAATTTTTCGCTACAGCATGGCCTATCTCTCCCATGGGCTAGCATTGGAGCCACCTTGTAATACTTAACATGTGTATCTTTCAAATGGGAACAAATAGAAAATTTGAGTTTGGTGCCTTTGTACTCACAATTTAAAAACACATCTTTTAGTGAACTTTGTTTTTAAATTGCAGGTCTGAAAATGCCACTTTTAGAAAGTTGTACAAAAGGGGGTGGTGATGGACGGAGCATCTGAACCAATCAAACACTCACACCCAGTCAACAGATCTGAGTTTAATCCATCACCGTTCTTTAGCCCTCTCTGCCACCCCAGTTCAGACATGGCCAAGTGCAAATCAGTCTCACCCTGTGACTCATGGGAACAGTCAAGCCCGAACTGCCAAGCCATGCCTTCCCTGGACTGGAAACAAGCTTCCTAGGACCGGTTTCTGGAATTACAGCCGTCTTCAGCCAGGCTTCCTTGAATCCAGTGGTAAAGTGAGCAAGGGACACACGTCTGAGCATACCCTGCCAACTTATGGCGAACAAAGCGGTACAAAAGGGGGTGGTGATGGACGGAGCGTCTGAACCAATCAAACACTCACACCCAGTGAACAGATCTGGGTTTAATCCATCACCGTTCTTTAGCCCACTCTGCCACCCCAGTTCAGACATGGCCATATGCAAATCAGTCTGACCCTGTGCCTCATGGGAACAGTCCACCCCGAACTTCCAAGCCATGCCTTCCCTGGACCAGAAACAAGCTTCCTAGTACCGGTTTCTGGAATGACAGCCGTCTTCAGCCAGGCTTGCTTGAATCCAGTGGCAAAGTGAGCAAGGGACTCACGTCTGAGCATACCCTGCCAACTTATGGCGAACAAAGCAGTACAAAATGGGGTGGTGATGGACGGAGCATCTGAACCAATCAAACACTCACACCCAGTGAACAGATCTGGGTTTAATCCATCACCGTTCTTTAGCCCACTCTGCCACCCAGTTCAGACATGGCCATTTGCAAATCAGTCTGACCCTGTGCCTCATGGGAACAGTCCAGCCCGAACTGCCAAGCCATGCCTTCCCTGGACCGGAAACAAGCTTCCTAGGACCGGTTTCTGGCATTACAGCCGTCTTCAGCCAGGCTTGCATGAATCCAGTGGCAAAGTGAGCAAGGGACTCACGTCTGAGCATACCCTGCCAACTTATGGCCAACAAAGCGGTACAAAAGGGGGTGGTGATGGACGGAGCATCTGAACCAATCAAACACTCACACCCAGTCAACAGATCTGGGTTTAATCCATCACCGTTCTTTAGCCCACTCTGCCACCCCAGTTCAGACATGGCCAGATCTGTTGACTGGGTGTGAGTGTTTGTTTTGTTCAGGTGCTCCGTCCATCACCACCCCCTTTTGTACCGCTTTGTTCGCCTTTTGCACCACTTTTAGAAAGTTGGCATTTTTCTACGTAACCATTCTGTGCCTCTGCCTGTCCCTAGAATAAATGTCTGTGTTGGATGACAGTTGTGCTTTGTAAAGTCACTCTGTACAGTCGCACACAAAGGGAGCTGAGTTGTGCCCTGCATATCCTGATGGTCCATCGCCAGGCTGATGGGTCTTCCTGAGCTAGAGTGGTGAGAGGAGTTGACACATGCACCTAAATAGGGCAATGCTTGTCCTCTCACAAAGAGCTGCCTTCCCCCTGTAGTGTGTCTGGAGCCAGGGCCAGGAAGTGCAATGTCTTGTGCACTACAAAAACCTTTCTTTGAAGTCTCTCGACTTCAAAGGCCATAATGGATATACGTACTGGACCTTTCACATCACATTTTTATTTCTGGTATTTGTAGAGCGCGACACTCATCCCAAAGGATATCACGGCGCTGAAAAAAAAAAGGGGGACTGCTGAAATTATGCGGGGGAGTTAGTTTTTAGGGAAAAGGTGAGTTTTGAGTTTTTGCCAGAACTGAAGGAGGTCTGTGGTGTGTCTAAGATCCATGGGTAATTCATTCCATCGTTTGGCCGCCAGGTGTGAAAAGGCTCGTCCACCCGTTCTTGTTTTGTAGATGCGCTTGGGTTTTGCTAGGGCTGAGTTATTGGATCGTAAGTTCCTGTTTGGAATGTAAAACTCGATTTTCCCTTGCAGGATTGTAGGGCCTGTTTTGTGAAGGGCTTTGTGCGCGTGACAGAGTAGTTTGAAGGTGGCTCGCTGGCGCATTGGCAGCCAGTGGAGTTGTTTCAGGCATGCTGATGCTGAATCTCGTTTGCCCTTGTTGCATACCAGTTTGGCTGCCTGATTTTGAAGGACCTGTAAGCGGGAGAACGGTTGCTCGTTCATCCCTTCGAATAGGGCATTGCCATAATCCAGGCGGCTGACCAGAAGGGCATGGGTAATTGTACGCCAACAGTCCAGTGGGATCCAGGAGAAGATTTTGGCTAGGAGTTTCAGGATTGCAAATCCTTTACCCCAGAGTATGCGTACGTGGTCTTTCATGGATAGTGCGTTGTCCATCATGATGCCTAGGTTTCTGGCATACTGTTTCGGGGTGGGGGCTGTTCCCAGTGTCGGTGGCCACCACGTATCATTCCATGATAGTTTTGCTCCTCCGAACAGTAATATTTCAGATTTTCCGGCATTGAGTTTAAGGCAATGGTTGCGCATCCACTCTGCCATTTCGGAGAGGCAACTATGTAGTTTTTTTTTGGTTGTTTCCGATCTTTCCGATCTCTCATCCATGGTTACCATCAGCTGTGTGTCGTCGGCGTATGAACATACGCCGATGCCCCACTTTCTTCCAATGTCAGCCAGAGATGAAACGTAGACATTGAAGAGAGTGGGGCTTAGAGAGGCCCCTTGTGGGACTCCACAGCCAATGTGACGGGATTTAGAGTGGAATTGGCCCATGTGCACAGCTTGAGAGCGGTTGCTCAGGAAAGATTAAATCCATTTTAACGCTGTGTCTAGTACTCCTTTGCTCTGGAGGATGTTTAACAGGCATTCGTGCGACATACTGAGAAAACTTCTAGACTGAGGACATTCTGCCAAGAAGAAGAGCTGTTATGCTGCCAGAAGGGACTGCCACTTTGCAGCTTGCTTTGTTGTGTTGCTCTACTGCCTGCTGCTTCTGTCTTGCAAGTGAGAGGATTTGACTTTGCTCTCTGCATCCTGCTATCTAAGGTTCTCCAAGGGCTTGAATTGATCTTGCCTCCTTTTGGAAGTCTCAGGGCCATCAAAGACTTCACCTGCAGTGCCTGGGCTTTTCTGCAGAAATCCCTACTCTGTCAAGTGATGCCAAATCCAGTTTCTGGGCCCTTGGAAGGGAATTTGCTGTGCTAAATAAGAAGAAACCAGTATATCGTCTTTGAGTGGGACTTTGGAGCCGGTGTCACTCTGCGACACTGCGCCGCTGCCTTCACTGGGGCTGTGGTCCTCCATCAACGCAATGACCGTGACATGCAACACATGCCCTGATGCCGCTGCAGTGCCTCTGAAGATCTGCCACAGTATGAGTTTGGAACACCAAGTCACCGAAGTTCATTACGTCTGACTCCAACCCCACCGCTGCACCTCTGCGCTGCCTCCAGGAACTGATTCCTCACTTGCTTCAGTGACACCTCACCTCTGTTGTGCAATGCACCATCCTGAGTACTGACGTGCCAACGACCTGCACCGACAGTAAGCAACCAGCGCCGCACCGGCCTCAGCAATGCCTCACCCCCACAGCGACACGCAACATTTTTGTTTTGCCATGGTTTCCAAGTTAACTGTAGATGGGGTCTGTACGACTCCATAGCCGGCCCGCACTTCATCTTGGTCAGCCCTGAACTTTGAGATGCGACTTCGTCAAGCATGTTGTTATAGCCCCAGCTGTAGCTATTGTGCTTCTAAGTGCTAGAGCTGCATTTAATCTTTAAAAATTATTTGTGTATGTGGGAGTTTTGTCATTTTGGTCTTGTTTTACTCAGATAAACATTGGCTATTTTTGTAAACTGGTAAGAAGTACTTTTGTGATGTTACTGTGTCTGTCTGTGCGCGTGTGTGTGTACAAATGCTTTACACATTGCCTCTTTAGTTTAGCATGACTGCTCCGAGCCAAGCTACCAGAGCATGAGCACTGGTCAACTTAGTGTGTACTACACTTACTTACTACTTCTTACTACACTTTCCCTGACTAGGATTGTGGGTCCCTACTTGAACAGGGTGCATACCTCTGCCAACTAGAATGCCCGTTTCTAACATTAGTGCTCAGCGGTGAGGATAGGACATACATTCGGGCCTTACATTCAGTGATTTGTGAACACTACTTCCATATCGCAGACCATAATGTACCAGCATACTGTTTTTCCTTTTTCTTCTTCTTTTTGCAACCTTTAGAGTTCTTACAATCATGTCTCAGTCTGGAGAAACAATAGCTGCACCTGCAGATTTGGAGTTTGAGGAGGAGAGGTTGGAAACCTATACAGTGCTTCAGCAAAAAAGGTTCTGCAAAGATGTAAAGTGTTCTTTTAAGAGCCCCACTAAAAAGGAGGAGCTGCAAAAGGCACTGAGGGCCTGGTTGGAAGCCAGGAGGCAGCTGGGCATTCATAGGATGGGAATGAGGTTGTAGATATGGAGAAACAGAGCCTGCATGGTGGTTTTCTTGAAAATCAGGATCTGCCTGGGGGAAGGTGCCCTCCAGGGAAGGGAGCAGAGTTTTCTCTAAAAGCCTGTCTGCAGCAGAGTTGAGAGACAGGCGGGAAGAAAGAAAGCTCCATTGGAGCTGGTAAAACTCAATGTGGATGTGGGGGAAGCAAAGATTGTCCATGGAGGAAAAGAAAATGCTTTTGGATCAAGAACTGAGTTTGAAGGAGGTTGATTTGAAGGCCAAGTCCAGCACAGATGGTGACAACGTATCTTCAGTGCAGTCAGAGAGGAAGGTACATATACCTAAGAGTCTAGCGAATGATTATCAGGCAGGAGATAACATAGATGGGTGGTTTTAGGGTTATGAGGCAGCTTTACACATGCACAGGGTCCCTGACAGAGATTAGGGGAAGGCGTGTGGAAGCATTTTGCAATAGAGGATAGGGACACCTTGTTGGTACGAGGACCAGCAACCCATGTGGGGTACCCTGACATGAAAGCAGCCCAGAAGCATATAGAGTAAAGTTTAGGGACAGTCCTAAAATTGTTTCCAAGACCTGGATAGAATGTATTGATTCTTGTTGCAGAGCACTGGATGGTTAGGTGAAGGGCAGTGAGGTAACAGACTATCAGGGGCTGTACAATTTGATTGCACGTGAGCACATGTTTGGTCTATGTTTTCCAGAGCATCTTGGCTGACTGACCCCAGGGAGCTTGCCAGGAGGCGGACCTCTGGCACAGCATCAGGGTCCACAGGAACTTGTATGTGGGAGACTCCACCAGAAGAAGAGAAGAAGGAGGGGGGACAAAAAGAAAGTTCCAGTTTGAGAATTCTCAACCCCTTGTTGAAAGGAAGGGTTGGTTCCCTTAAGAAAAGCCTGCAGGGAAAGGGAAGGGACCCCTAAAGTGTTTCAACTGTAATCAGGAAGAGCAGTTCTTGGGGGATCCCAAGTATCCCAAGTGGGCACAGCCCCCACCAGTGGTCAGTCACACTGGATGGCGAGTGTAAGGCCTGGGGAGGAGCTGGTACCAGCTAGTGGTGGGGGCCAGCTGAGATGACCCTAGTTTCCCTTGGTGACTGTGAGATGATCCAGAGAATCCTCATGCCTGACAACATTAGGAAGCACAGGCAGTGGGTGACCATCAATGGGAGGAGGGTGGAGGCTCTGAGAGACACAGTAGCCAGCAAGATAACCGTCCAGTGTCATCTGGTGTCTTCAGAGCAGGTAGTCCCTAATGTGGTCCACCAAGTAGTTGCTGTAGACAACAGTGAGCTCCAACATTTGGTGGCTCAGGGTCCATTTGCATGGAGGGGTCTCAGGTTCCTTAAGGATAGCTGTGAGTCAATCGAAGCCTGTGGATTGTCTGCTGGGCAATAGCCTGAAGCATACCACCTTGAAAGAGGTGGAGCTCAGGTGGCACTTGTATATGTTGCGATTGCCTGAGTGGGTGTACCTGGCCATGGCAGCAAGTGAGGGTGGTCAGAAGGGCCTGGTACCTGAAAGAGTGGCCCAGGTCTCTGCCTGTAAAGGGATGGGCAAGGGGCATGGGAAACCCGCTCCAGAGGTTCGCACTGTGTGGTGAGGAGCCTGAACCTGAGAGGGACGCCCTGGACCCACAGGGGAAGATGGGGCAGAACTGGGGAACCTGCCTGAGCTGTCCCAGTGGCAGCAGGATGGAGGTCCCTCCAGCGAGGCGTTCTGCACAGCACAGAAAGAGTGTCCTACTGTTGTGGGTCTTTAGAAGCAGGTCGAGGACCAGGCAGCTGGTGACGCCTGTGAAACTCACCTGCTTTACTGGGAGAACGATCTCCTGTATAGCAAGCCTAAGGTTGCTTAGCCTGGGGTAGTCTGTGTGCTGGTGTTACCCCAGAACTTCAGAGCCTTCCTACTGGGCCTGGCTCATAATGTGTCGCTGGTAGGTAATTTGGGGCAGGAAAAGACCTTCGACAGGCATGTCACCCACTTCTACTTGTCCCATCTGAGGAAGGCCTCAGGTGTATTCTGCATGTCCTGTCCTACCTGCCAGGCGAGTGGCAAGACTGGGGGGAGAAGCATGGCTGCTGTCCAACCGCTGCCTGTTGTGAGCACCCCTTTTGAGGGGGTGGGCATTGACATTGTGGAGCCTCTGAATCCTAAGCCAGCCATTGGCAAAGGGTTCGTCCTGGTCTTGGTGGACCTTGCCAACCTATACCCGGACGTTATCCCTCTGAGGACAGTGACTGCACCCGCCAGGGCACTGATGAGGCCCCCATGGAGGTGGTATCTGACTGTTTTCCCAACTTTATTTCCTTGCACATGAACGCCATGTGGAAGGCCTTTGGAGTTGCCTACAAGTTCTCCATGCCTAACCAACCCCAGCCCAATGGGTTGGCTAAAAGTTTCAACTGGACCCTGAAGAGCATGATTATGGGTCTCTCAGAACTCATGAGGTGTATGTGGGACTTCCTCTTACCATGCCTTCTGTTTACTTACAGGGAGGTACCATAGAAGGGGGTAGGCTTCCGCCCCTTTGAATTTCTGTACAGGCATCCTGTGAGAGGCCACCACAGGAAGTATCCAGTTGCATGCTGGCATTCAGAAACCAGACAGCCCACTTCCAGAAACTTGCCCAGATTAATCTGGAAGCTATCCAGGAGGAAATGAAATGCTGGTATGACCAGAATACCACTCTAGTTGAGTTTCAGTCTGGTCAAAAGGTGCAGGTGATGGCACCAGTAGAGCCCGGTTGTAGGAAAGTGCCCTTTTCAACCTGGTCACCCACACTTTTTGCCTGGTATATGATGTGATTTCGGCTGAAAGTGCACTGGGTTCCTACTAACCAGATCCCCAGTGACATATCTCTTTCCAAAAACTGTGCAATTCTGTCCTCAGTTGGTGATACCTTTAGTACCATCTGTAAGTCTCTAGACAAAGTGAAAAGTGAAAACACAATATAGCACACAATGTGTGCCATGCCTCCTGACAACATGCAGTATAAGTAAAGCCCTCTACAGTAGGCCAAACTGCCCTGAGGCAGGGTGTACTATATTACATGTGAGGGCGGAACTGCCTGAGCAGGTATGCCCTGTACAGGTTAGTTCCATTACTGCCAGTATGAGTGATCAGGGAAGCCATTTTAATAGCATTTCCTGGACACTGGTGAAAACAAGTTCCCCGGCTACATGATGGCTTCACTGAAAATAGGGGTGTTTGGTATCAACCACCTCATGTTACTAAACCCACACTGATGCCAGTGTCAGATTCAGTAATACACACACCCAAAGGGCAACTTAGAGGTACCCTCTGAAACCCTACCGGACGGACACTGGTGTGCTGACTGACTGGTTCTCGCCAGCTTGTCATCAGAGATGAGTGGTGACCCCCAAGTGTAAGGTCTTTGCTCTCAGGGGGCCATGAACAAAGATTGCACGAGCCGAGGTGCTGTGCACCCTCACCCACAGGATGACCTGTGGATTAGCATTCCAGGAGCTTCAAAGAGGCCCACTGCCTTTGGTATGCACATCTGTTTTTTCTCACAGGAGAATAAACTGACCTCCTTTGTACAGAGCCCTTTGGCACATTGATAGGAGTAAAAATATGCTAGGCAAGACAGACATGTCCATCCTTAGGTGAGTACCACCCCTGAAATGGGCTACCTAAAGTGGATGTAACTTTTCAGAAGTGGCCATCTTGGTAATGGCAAGTTTAGGATTCCTGGAACAGGGTATGGATAGGAAGGGGTTATATACATGGCGTAGTAACCCTAGGGGTAAGTAGCCCATTGGCTACTACCCTATACTCCCCTAACACCCCTAAAGTCAGTATTTAGGGGAGCCCTGGCACCAGGGAATCAGATTCTGCCAACCAAAAGAAGAAGGTTTGAACAGCTGTGAAAAGCAAGAACTGTTGAAAAAGCAACTGACTTGGCGCCAACCATGCCGGCCTGTCTGCTGTTCTCGATGATTGCACCAAAGTCGACTCATACTGCAAGCTGCTGTGCCTCCAAAAGCCTGGGAGGACTGCCAGCACATCTGCCAAGACTCAAGATCGCCCTTGGAGCAGCAGAGCTGCTTCCCTGCATCCTGCAGGCACCCACAAAGACCTGAGAGGACTCCGGACCGCCAAAACCCGACATCAGAAACACCTGTGTACCCGTGCAGCTTAACCCGAGCTGAAGTGGGCCAATTGTGCCAGCATGGTCTCCAGAGACAAAGTACACCTTGGACTTTCCCACTGTGGATTTCCTGATGCTGCATGCAGCCTCTGTTTGCAGGCCCCCTCTACTGCGAGTGCTCCTGGTGATGAAAATCCGACGCCTTCACACACCTCTGCACTCATCGCCCCTGGCCCTTAGAGAAGAGGACCAAAGTTGTCCCCAAGCATCATGATACCTGAGCCCCCCTTGTGGTTCAGACCAACTGGTTTCCCAGTCTATGCCTTTAGCCTCTTTTCAACAGGACTGATCACCACAGGATAACATTGGGCAGCCTGACACTGAAAAGCACCTCTGCACCCAGCCACCCCAGTACCGCCTGAGGTGACCTGTTGGCCCTGCCATGGACCTTGCCCCATACTCATCTTAAGTCTAGGAGACTGGTCTTGTAAGTCACTGTACTGTACCTGAGTGCCATACTTGTTTCTTCTTCCATAGGTTGACATTGCAGCATCCGAAAAATTCACTGTGTCGACTTTTTCAAAATATAAAAGTATCTCTCTTGAAAAATATACTTACCTGATCATATTGATTCTGGTGCCTAAACATATATAAAGATACATGTTATTTTTAGGTCAATTCTGGGCAGCGTATACGCTGCACTGCGAGGCATGTTGTATTCAACGTATGGGCTTTCAACAAGTCCAGTTACTTCTGGTTGGTTGGCCTGCCTTTCAAAATTCCTTTACTCTGGTTAGGCAATAGTGTCCATCTGTCCCACATTTGCGTTTTGAATTTCTCCCTCGCTCACAGTTTAAATATGCATTGATGTACAGCTTTCCTGAAGCAAAAACCTACCATATGTTGGCACGTTTTATATTTACGGCCTTTCCCTGTTCACTTTTTACTTCTTAAAAACACAAGCAGTTTTAGTAACCTATGCACAATTCAACAGAATGCTCCATTTAGCCTTTTTTTATCAGCTACATAGCGAGAGAGGAGGGTTCTCAATTTCACAGTTGCGATGTCCAAGAAACAAGTTTCACTTATCACCTTCGCTGCGGGGCGTGGCGCTGGGGGAAGGAGGGCGCGCGCAGCGCCACGGTGCTTGTGACGAGCTCGGCTTCTCACGCTGCACGGTGGCGCTGTGCTCATGATGATCTGAGCTCGTCATGACCACACCCGTTTTAATAGAATGCTCAGCACCGCGGGGGAATTAGCCCCACGTGTGAGCGCCGGGCGTGTCATGACGAGCTCAGCTCGTCATGAGCACACGGCCACCGTGTCTCATGACGAGCTGAGATCGTCATGAGCACGGAAGGGGTTAAAAACTAAATGAAACATAGACAGAATCATGCAAAAAACACTTTGTGCATTTCCCCTCTTTCCCTTTGTGACTGGCCTTATACCAGCAGCAGCACAATTTAGCTTACTATGTCACTCAGAATGCGATGCTCCAGTCCCAGAGTTAGTGTAATACTTCTGCATTCTCAGATGTGTAGCCCTGGTGTGCTTTAGTTGCTCCAGGTGTACTAACACACCACACCTTAAAACAATTATTTTTAAAGTTATGCTATTGGTGCTTTTATTCAGCTTTGCAAATACATGATATGCATTGTCAAATTGAATAGATCAAAAAACATAAGTAAAGAACATTGTCATTTACAATGCCAATAGCTCTAACTTTCAAAAATGCAAAACTGATTGCATTGTGAGATGGGAATGGCATATCCTTACCAAGTGCATTAATGTTTGCTCATTTACATCATTTATTATGTAATTTTACTATTTATAGGTGTGTATGTGCCATGGAAGGCAGCCCTCAACAGCAGACCACATCATTAAACCCTTCCCTGCGGCGTGAATTCTGCTGCGGCACGGGGATTTAATTAGGGGGCATAATTCCTTGCATGCTCAGGACAGCCCACGGCCGTCCTACGTCACGCTGGGCGTGTGCTCAGGGTGGGAATACCTAATGACACGGTATTCAAATCTGTGACTGCACTAATATGTCCCTGTCGGGGTACACATATCGTAGCACTAAACCAAGAACAAAAACACTGACCTCACTGGTAGAGAAAGAAATTTTTTAGTCATATACTTTCTTAATATTTTAAATTATTTTCAAACATTAGTTATGCTGTCCAAACGACAAATGAACATATACAAAACAAAGAGGTTTGTGAAGAACTAGTGCAGATTAAAACATACATACATAAATAAGTGATAGTTCAATTACTAAAGATTGTCAACTGTGAACACAATAGTCATTTAGGCAAATTAATTTCTTTCTGTTCCTAACAGACTTTATACACTTAGATCTCTTCACCAAGGATCCGACGGAGAAAGACGGAAGCTGCCTTCGCTCCCAAATCAATGCGGCACCCCTGATTGGAATAACTTCCCAGGGCCTGCACAGCTATTATCTTGTAACATAGAGAAAAGACAGCATCACAGAGCTACATGTGCTAGTCGGCTGACTAGCACCATCCCCAATATAGGACCAGACGATTCATACACCTCAAAAGGCTGTCCTACTTTTATCCAGTCCGGATGACGACCCGCCATTGATGCACACAAATCAGCGCATCGCTTCCCAGGGACAAAACGTCGACGCACCACGTTTGAGATCTAACTGTATAAAGTCTGTTAGGAACAGAAAGATATTAATTTTCCTAAAGGACTATTGTGTTCACAGTTGACAATCTTTAGTAATTGAACTATCACGTATTTATGTATGTATGTTTTAATCTGCACTAGTTCTTCACAAACCTCTTTGTTTTGTTTTGTATATGTTCATTTGTCGTTTGGACAGCATAACTAATGTTTGAAAGTAATTTAAAATATTAAGAAAGTATATGACTAAAAGTTACTTTCTCTACCAGTGAGGTCAGTGTTTTTGTTCTTTGTTTAGTGCTCCCATATGTGTACCCCGACAGGGACATATTAGTGCAGTCACAGATTTGAATACCGTGTCATTAGGTTTTCCCTTCCGACAGAACCACTATTGTTTGATTAACTACCCGCCCAGTTTCTGAGGTTTACAGGGTCACCCCATTATACTTAATGGGCGTGTGCTCAGGATGGCCCCCGGCCGTCCAAACTCCGCCCACTAATTAATTATTCCACTCAGGCGGGGAATTTGTGCCGCGTTTGGGAATTGGCGGCGTTCGGACGGCCCCCAGCCATCCTGAGCACACGCCCAGCGTGAGGTAGGACGGCCGGGGGCCGTTCTGAGCACACAAGGGGTTAAACTCCACTACATACCACAAAATGCCATTCCACATAATTACTCTCCAAAACACACAATCTAACAATTCCTATACACTCACTACCGCATAATAACTATCCACATAATTCCACAGCACAGCATGCCACATAATTCCAATACACAAATCCCCTCCACACAGCTTGTAAATGGCAAATTATTTTACTTATGTGTTATGGAGTGTATGTATGTGGTGTGTTGTGGAATTATGTGGATGCGTGAGCGAACAGTGCACCCCAGGCTAAGGGTTCCCAGAATGTGTGCAGCCCCAAGAATTTGAGATGCTATGCTAATAATCAGAGTCTTGAGATAGCTGCATACTCTATCCTCCTGCATGTCCCATTGCTGCTCACTTCTCCACCTCACTGCACAGGCCTGTACAGCCAGGTTGTTGTGTCTTGTTCAGAAGCACAGACTGTCAATGGAATAGGAAGGGATCATTTGTTCTCACCTCACCACTTCAGACCACTTTGGGCCAGTGCTGTGGACTACAAGGAAGCGTCATCCTGACTGGGTCCAACCACATGGCCACTGCTAACACCTGAGCTAAGAAGATATGCAGGGGTGCCATGCCGCTACCTCTGGTGGTGACGTCTGTCAGAAGAAGGCTGGAGCTCAACATTAAGCACCTGATTGGCTGAAACACTCTTGGAGTAGGAGCCACAAGCCCTTGTGACATTATGGGTAGGACTATGTGAAGTTACGAAGTCAAAGGCTTCAAAGTTAAGTAATTTAAAAAAAAAAAAAAAAAACTTTGCCAGCTTCGCATAGAGCAAAGCTGCAAAGTTAAACAGAATAGGCTACTAAAAAGGAGACCTACCCGACATTGGAAAACTGTTCCCGTTGTCATTCAGGGGTGTGACACACACCTTTGTCAGTCAGGAGCAGCTCCCTAGCACTCACAGACCAGTCAACTCCTACCAGACGTTCTGATCCTTATTGTGGCTTCTAGCTGGTAAGGAAATGATAGTACATTCTTTCAGGCAGCGTGTACAGCTGTTACTCAGGTCACCTCTAATTGGTAGCAGGGAAATTGCTTCTGCTGGTCAGCCTGCTCCCTGCACCCTGACATCCGACCATTCTTGGACAATATATTCTGCTGAAGGGAGTCCCTGCTGGAGAAAATGTCCCATCTTTATCTTATTCCACGGCTGAACTATAAACATTGCACACCTCTAAATATACGTTGCAAGGCATCACACAGGACCAGAAGCACTGAGAACATTATGGGATGTTTGTTACCTACATGGTGAAATTAAATTTGAACAAAGTACCCTTCAAGAGGATAGGACCCCCCAATGGACTGTTGTGCCTTGTGGCTTGCCTGAGGTGCTTCTCCACCCCCTGAGTCTGCCGTTTCCATATGTCTGATGACTTACACGCTGTGGGCCCCGCCATGCCATTAGCATGGTACCTAGAAACTGAACTACCTAACAGCTAAGATCTTGCCCTCCCATTGTGGCTGCAGCCCCCGTGCCATAGACTCTAAGAGCTTTTGGGTGCCCGTACAGCCCAAGGTCTCAACAGCCCAATCACCAAGGCAATTTGTCACCTGATTACTTCTGTAGCGAAGACTGAACCATCTTGAACCTGTAGGTTCTGTCCTGTCGCTATAATAAAATACGAAAAAAACAACAGTTGATGGACAGAATGCAGAACAATGTCATACATTCACCCCAGTACAGAGATCTGGGCATAAATCCTTCGTTTTTTTGCTCACCATGCCATTCCAGTTTGATGCCCAGCCATGTGCAAATCAGTCTTGCCCCTGTGCCCCATGGGAACAGTCCAGCCCGAACTGCCAAGCCAGGTCCTCCCTGGACTGGAAACAAGCATCCTAGGGCCGGTTCCGGGCTTTCAGCCCTCATCAGCCAGGATAGATTGATTCCAGTGGCATGGAGAGCACGGGACTCACGTCTGAGCATACCCGTCCCACTCGAGGTGACAAATGCAAAAACAACAGTTGATGGACAGAATGCAGAACAATGTCATACATTCACCCCAGTACAGAGATCTGGGCCTAAATCCATCGTTTTTTGCTCACCATGCCATTCCAGTTTGAACCCAGCCATATACAAATCAGTCTTGACCCTGTGCCCCATGGGAACAGTCCAGCCCGAACTGCCAAGCCAGGTCCTCCCTGGACTGGAAACAAGCATCCTAGGACCGGTTTCGGGCTTTCAACCCTCATCAGCCAGGATAGCTTGATTCTAGTGGCATGGAGAGCAGAGGACTCACGTCTGAACATACCCGTACCACTCGGTGTGACAAATGCAAAAACATGGCTTAGCAGTCCCGGCTGGACTGTTCCCATGAGGCACAGGGTCAGACTGTTTTGCATATGGCCATGTCTGAACTGGGGTGGCGGAGTGAGATAAAGAATGATGATGGATTAAACCCAGATCAGTTGACTGGGGGTGAGTGCTTGCAATGTTCAACACTCCATCCATCATCCCCCTTTGGTTTCGCTTTGTTTGCCCTAAGTTGGCAGGGTATGCCTAGACGTGGGTCCCTTGCTCACTTTGCCACTGGTTTCAAGCTAGACTGGCTGATGACGGCTGATAAGCCAGAAACTGGTCCCAGGATGCTTGTTTCTGGTCCAGGGAAGACATGGCTTGGTAGTTCGGGCTGGACTGTTCCAATGAGGCCAATGGCTCAGACTGATTTACATATGGCCATGTGTGAACTGGGGTGGCGGAGTGAGCTAAAGAATGATGATAGATTATACCCAGATCAGTTGACTGGGGGTGAGTGCTTGCAATGTTCAACACTCCATCCATTATCCCCCTTTGGCTTTGCTATAATAAAATAATCAACTTCCCCGGTGCACACAGTCCATTGAATGCTCTGACCTAGTAGATCCTAGCCGGATGTAGCCTCCACAGACTCCTGTGTCATGTTGTATATTGTACATGACACTGATTTATCAAACAGCTGTGGTTCTCCTATTGATCAATTACCATAGCAGACATCAAGGTTCTCCAACAGCCAATCTGTCAAACCATCTCGGACACATGTCAACATTTGCACATGACAAATAATGAGCATTTACAACATTCATATCACACACTGGATGGGCTCTAATTACTTAAGTAACATGATTTCATTGGCCAGCTCAGAATTACTCATTTGACTTTGAGAATGGCTCAATTGACTCTAACTTGTGACCCACAGATCTCAGTGTAGTCGGACCCAGCACACTGTTGGCCATGATTAAGGTTTGGTAGCCATGACTTTGACCCACAGCGTAGTGGACGTACCACTTCTACCACACTGGAGGCATCAATGCTACAACTCTCCAGGTTCCTGCCAGTATTACTGCTATTTTTCTCACAAACAGTCATGTCCATCACCCTAAAGCAATATTGCGCAACTGCTGACACGAACGTTGGACTAGAAATTGGACTGGTCCGTTTTCAGCAGCGAATCATCAAATATTCCTGCCCTCTGGGGGGTTTCTGGGAGTAGGTAGGTGTAGGAGGACATTTTCAAAATTTCTTGACCTGCTCCATCCCCACTGTACCTTCAGAGATCCCATTCTGTGAAGATGTCTCCAAATGTCCCTTGTTCAAGATACAGACAGCCAGATGCCCGCAGAGGTTGTCGCGTCTCCCATTGCTGTGGTTGGCTTGTTTGCGGTACCGTTCCAGGAACCCCTCTAGCTGAGCCCGCCAAGTCGCCCAGGATGTGTACACTGCGGCTCCGATGCCACTTGCCCACATGCCCGGAGCCTCATCCGTCACCCCCTGGTCTCAAGTACCTGCCCCGTGTTTACCACCCTGGCAGACACTTTTGGCTGAGCGCGCGCTGCTACAAACACTTCTCGCCCTGCACCCCCAAACACCGAGGAGCACTTTATCTGTCTGCTGCTGATATATTTTGACAGCTCGGGTGCCAGTCTAGCACGGGCGCATTAGCTAGCCCTTATTTTTAGGTAAACACCAACAGCCGAGTGTCTCCTGCGGGCCTCTCGTGTGATTCTAAAGTGGCTTTCAGGCTTGACGGATGAGGCCGACGCGACGCCGGTGCTCTCAGAGGGTAATGTTGCCGCTCAAGGTAGTGATGTGAGAGGCTGTTAGTTCTGGCTCACGGACCAGCCTTGGCAGGGGCGGCCACATGAGCTCTCTGCCCCTGGGGGGTTCCTGTAGGTCAAGGCCAAGCCACGGGAGACAGGGCTGGGGGTGGGGCGGGGGAGGGCGATCATTGGTGGGCTGCGCGGCTCTACTTTCAGCACCTTCACCTCAAATTGCAATTTAGCTTCAAGGGCGTTTTTTCGTACGGCTAGCAGTTTTCTGTTTTTACTGATTCGCACAGGAGTAAGTAATCGCTTTCCCTGTCTGCAATTAATTTAAAAATGGGAAAATACAGGCATACATTCAATGCATCATTCTTTCAGGGCGGTCATTTATTCAGTAGATAGTTCAATGGGTGGGCATAGTGTTAACGAAGGGACTTTAAACAAATTAATGTGATTTCCTAATGTAGCTTATATGCTGCAGACGTCCTGCTATTTATTTATAAAGTTTTATATCATAATGCTGTTTTTGATGAGCGTATTGGTTTAAGTGGAGGTGGGTATCAGAGCGCTTCACATAGAAGTAGGATAAGTATTAACATGATGTTAACCATCAAACTACAAATAGCTATGAGGTAGATAAATATATGGCTATAGTTAGTGCTTATATAACTACTATACATTCCACTCAGGTTACAATACATTCCACTCAGGTTAGTCGATTAAAATTTTCGCGCTATACAAAACTTTCAATAAATAAATAAATAAATAAATAAGTGTGGCTCACTGGTTAGAGGAGGCAGACCTGGAAGCAGAGATCAGCCCGGGACCAGGGTTCAATTCCCGGCTCGGCGGGGTCTTGAGTCCTAAAATGTCCATGGACTCGACAATTCTCGCTCCGGTGCCTACTCGATTCACGGGTTCACACACTGCGACTCTGGGCAATAGCTTGCTTAATCTCCACAACGGCCCCTCGCGGCGGGATGCCTGGCTTTCACCTTGCGGATACCCTGCCGGGGTTATCTCACAGGGGAATACCAGGACGGGTTCCCTAAGCAAGCGCTTAGAAACCGCTTGGTGATTTGCGCTATATAAATTCCTGTACATTTACCATCCACATAACCATTAAGTGCTCTAAAATCCCATAGGCACTAAAAAGCGTGCACATTTATCTGTTAAAAAAACGTGTGAATATACCAGTTGCAACTTCGTTATTAGTTGACCAAAACAAAGATGGACGAATGCAAATAAAATGAGAAAAAAGTCAATATGGATAACTACTGGTACAATAAAACCATAAGGCCTAATAATATGGTAATACACGACAATTTGTTTTGACAATTCCTGAAATTAGGAAGCTACATCCAATAACATAATTACATGCATTTTGCAGCAGAAACGTAGGCTCATTTTAAGAACTAGTGTGTCTTTACGTCCAAAGTGACTACAAGGGCACATTTCTTGTAAAAACATAGCCCCAATTGCCGATTTCGTATGGTTGCACAAAATGTTCTGTTACTTTTCTGCAAAAACAAATTACGTGGATTTGGAATACCCTTGAACTGAAGCAACCTTCCATTAATAGCAACAGCCCAATGTGCAGTACTCACTGCTAAAAAAAGAGTTCTGTGGCCCAAGCAAAGCCCTTTTAAAGCACCTTAAAGCTGACCAGTAGCGGCTCTTGCTATTCCAGTACTGACGGTGACACACAGAGGTGTGCTAGTGGAGCTCAACCTTGACCTGCCATATCCCATTCTACACCACTTCTAAGACCCACACATAGCTTTGCCAGTGCATGTCTTCCCTAACCTTTGTCAACTTGTTTTTCCAGTACTGAGACCCACACACAGTGCTGTCGCTGCACTCATGCCGTAATTAGCAACACAGGTGCGGCCGGCACAGGTAAGAGCGGTAAGGCAGGGTGTGGGCGGGGGAAGTTGACAGACGACGGAATAGGTCAAAGTAAATTTAAAAAAATTAAAAACCCATTGAGCTTGCCGCATCGCAGGCAATGCGGCAAGCACTAGGTAAGTGGTTTTATTGATTTATTTATTAAATTTTACCTATACTGTCATCTGTCAACTCTCCCCCACCCCGCCCGCCCCATTGATCTTACCTGTGCCGTCTGCGCCTGCAGCAACACCGCGCAACCGCACACAACAAGCCCCACCAGCAACAGCCCATGCTGTTCCAGTACTGAGACCCACACGCAGCTCTGTCTGTGCACTCAAGCCCTAACCAGCGACACCCCACGATGTTCCAGTACTGAGACCCACACGCAGCTCTGTCGCTGCACTCAAGCCCTAACCAGCGACACCCCACACCGTTCCAGTACTGAGACCCACACCCAGCTCTGTCGCTGCACTCAAGCCCTAACCAGCGACACCCCATGCCGTTCCAGTACTGAGACCCACACGCAGCAGTCACTGCACTCAAGCCCTAACCAGCGACACCCAACGCCGTTCCAGTACTGAGACCCACACGCAGCTCTGTCGCTGCATTCAAGCCCTAACCAGCAACACCCCACGCCGTTCCAGTACTGAGACCCACACACAGCTCTGTCACTGCACTCAAGCCCTAACCAGCGACACCCCACGCCGTTCCAGTACTGAGACCCACACGCAGCTCTGTCACTGCACTCAAGCCCTAACCAGCAACACCCCACGCCGTTCCAGTACTGAGACCCACACGCAGCTCTGTCACTGCACTCAAGCCCTAACCAGCGACACCCCACGCCGTTCCAGTACTGAGACCCACACGCAGCTCTGTCACTGCATTCAAGCCCTAACCAGTGACACCCCACGCCGTTCCAGTACTGAGACCCACACGCAGCTCTGTCACTGCACTCAAGCCCTAACCAGCAACACCCCACACCGTTCCAGTACTGAGACCCACACGCAGCTCTGTCACTGCACTCAAGCCCTAACCAGCAACACCCGACGCCGTTCCAGTACTGAGACCCACACGCAGCTCTGTCGCTGCATTCAAGCCCTAACCAGTGACACCCCACGCCGTTCCAGTACTGAGACCCACACGCAGCTCTGTCACTGCACTCAAGCCCTAACCAGCAACACCCGACGCCGTTCCAGTACTGAGACCCACACGCAGCTCTGTCGCTGCATTCAAGCCCTAACCAGCAACACCCCACGCCGTTCCAGTACTGAGACCCACACGCAGCTCTGCCAGAGCACCCCAACCCAGTTAATAAACAGGGACAGAATATTGAGCAGTGAGGTCTGAGGATGGAGAAATGGCTTGTGTTGAAAAGGCTGAGGACAAGAATTTGGTTGGTGGAAGACCTTATCCTACAGCTCGACAGGTGAAAGTAGAGCCAGGCCTTGGCATGGGTGAGGTGGGCAGTCTCCAGGTGAGCCAGGCTCAGAGGGACGCCACTATGAGCTGCAGAGTCAACAGCGCCCCTCCTCTCGCCCATCCTCTCACAAACACAGAAGCAAAATACAACAATAGACAATAGTTGGGGCCGGGGAACCACTAGACTGACCCCTACGCAATTGCATGTTTATTGTGTCATCTTGCTTTGTGTCGTGTATTGATGAACACTCTGTGGTAATGCTGGACTGAAGCAACATTTAACAGTCATTTAAATACATGGTTTGTCACTTACTCTGTATATCGAAGCCAAAAGCCAACACCCTTCAGATGTCTGGTGTACTGGTGCCTGCCTTAGGAGACACAGACACTAAATTTAAACTCCATGTGATACTGTTTTTCTTTTAAACTTTACAATGCTGCCAAGTGCAGTTGGACACAATAGGCGAATGGAATGCTGTATACAATCAAGCTTTGGCAATACATGTGTGTTTAGTCATGCCAAGAAAGTCTTTTTGAATTGACTTCTTTTTGCATTATGATATTTGTACTGTTGCATTTGTAATGGAAAAATTCAAAGATAAAGGGGCATGTGAGCTAGCACTCCTGGCATCTGGAAACAAGATATTTGGGTGCGTCAAATTTGTGCATGCCTGACTCTCTCGTGGCTTGCAAATGCTACAGAGATCTCCATCCACCTCACGGGAGGCATGGAAGCTCATTCAATGATTGTTTTTTCTTTGCATTCTGGGATCTGTAGTTCTGTATCTATCTAAGTTTAATAATGGTGGAAGTGCAAGGTAAATGCAAATAAATGATTGGAACTTGAACTATTTAACTCATGTTAAGCTGGTCTTGCTGCTGTCCGTGTTGTACCTGCCGCCGGTGCCCTTACTACTACATGGCGTGTGCATGTTTGTGACAAAGAAACATGCCATGTAGATGCCTGTGCTGTACCTGTACCTTGGTTGTGCAAGAAAGTCACACTGCTGCTGCGAGGGATGTAACTGTTCTACCTGTGCCAAAAGTGTTATTACAGTACAGCAGCTCTACTTTGAAGAGCCGGCGCTGCCCCATTGATTTAATTGCAACCACCCTGTGCTAACAGAACATTCCTGCTCTGAAGCAGTGTCCTCTTAAGGATTTTGGGGTCCCCAATTAAGACATATTTCGGGGGCCCTCGGGAAGGGACACATTTTTAATTTACTGCCCATTTCATGTTAACTCAAGTACCCATGAAGCCAAACAATACTAAATTATGTGTTAAACTTTAACAGGGTCACTCAAAACAGTTGAAGTATGTTTTACCTGGAGTCCAAAAATCCGTAAGGCGACATGGGGTAGATAGACAAGGTCAACAAAGTTAGGTTTAGATTGAAAGCAAAATATACAGATACTCAAATAGAGAGAAATCTCACTTTTTTAGGGGGCCTCTTGTAAAGTGGGGGCCTTGGGCAATTACCCACTTTGCCCAGGCCTTAAAACGTCTCTGCTCCGGAGAGCCATACATGATTCACTAAACATTTAAAAGCCAAGTTGAAAAGCTTTGGGTCTATCTGGTTCAAAGTGGGCAGCCACACTGAAAAGCCCATGTTCTCTGTTTATAAGTATTTCAGCCCTGCTAAGAAGTATGTGATACCAAAGGGTATGATGGACGGAGCATTGGAGCAAATCAAACACTCACCCCCAGTCAACTGATCTGGGTTTAATCCATCATTATTCTTTAGCTCACTCCACCACCCCAGTTCAGACATGGCCATATGCAAATCGGTCTGACCCTGTGCCTCATGGGAACAGTCCAGTCCGAACTGCCAAGCCATGTCTTCCCTGGACCAGAAACGGATCAGTTGACTGGGGGTGAGTGTTTGATTTGCTCAAGCGCTCCGTCCATCATCCCCTTTGGTATCGCTTTGTTCGCCTTAAGTTGGCCGGTATGCCCAGACGTGGGTCCCTTGCTCACTTTGCCACTGGATTCAAGATAGCCTGGCTGAGGAGGGTTATGAACCCGAAACCAGTCCCAGGATGCTTGTTTCCGGTCCAGGGAAGACATGGCTTGGCAGTTTGGGTTGGACTGTTCCCATGAGGCACAGGGTCAGACTGATTTGCATATGGCCATGTCTGAACTGGGGTGGTGGAGTGAGCTAAAGAATGATGATGGATTAAACCCAGATCAGTTGACTGAGGGCGAGTGTTTGATTTGCACAAGCGCTCCATCCATCATCCCCTTTGGTATCGCTTTGTTCGCCCTAAGTTGGCAGGGTATGCCCAGACGTGGGTCCCTTGCTCACTTTCCCACTGGATTAAAGATAGACTGGCTGATGAGGGTTATGAATCCGAAACCGGTCCCAGGATGCTTGTTTCTGGTCCAGGGAAGACATGGCTTGGTAGTTCGGGCTGGACTGTTCCCATGAGGCACAGGGTCAGACTGATTTGCATATGGCCATGTCTGAACTGGGGTGGTGGAGTGAGCTAAAAAATGATGATGGATTAAACCCAGATCATTTGACTGGGGGTGAGTGTTTGGTTTGCTCATGCACTCCGTCCATCATTCTCTTTGGTATCTGCTAAGAAGAATAGCTGTATTGCTGAGAAGCCGTAGCTTGTCACACTTAAAATGTGAAGGATATGCTGACTCGCATGGTAAACTACTGCTAAATGTGTACCAGCCACATGAGAAGAGCAGGTAGCTTTTCACACTCCCCATCACTGCTACTCTACCCTACCAGGCGGGTAAAATTGTGTTTAGACATTATTTTTATTCAATCTCCTGCTCTAACTAGAATACGTTAAAGTACAGTATCCAGGCACACAACTATTCAATTTTATTTCCTTGCCGAATAAAGTTATTCATCCATTCACTGTTCAAAATTGATTCACAGCATAACACTAAAAGTGTTTTGCTATATGACAAGGTATAATGCTCAATACCCCAAGCCCTTAAACCATATTTTTGATTCAGATCAAGCCAGTGTGTCCTTTTATTAATGTAATGGTGCGTACTGCATCAGAACAAAACAGTAAGCAATATGTGCAGCTCATAACCATCAGCTGAACCTTCCGCTGATTTTTGGGCGGCACCACTTACCAAACACAAGGAGAAGAGCCTTTAGAGATGTGGAGCTTAAGATGGAATGGGTTTTGTATATTGGGGACCAATACGTCTTTTCTGCCCAGGCAGCTGTTGAACAAGAGAATGGCCCTCTATGAAAGTAGTGACGGGGAACTGTTGTATTTAGGTGGTTTATTGACCAGTACACCAATGCAGTGGTAGTGATAAGGGGGGTGATTGGAGATTGCACAGCCTGGGGAGGAATCTTCTCCTAACACATCTCCAATCTATACATTGGAAAATAATGATATAGTGATTTGATAAGGACTCGTGACACATTAGGAAACTATGACCAGACTCCTTAACAGTGACATGTCAGTGTCCCTTGCATATAGCAGAGTACGAACACATCAGGAAATCAGATTTTATATAATTTACAAATGGATACAAAAAGGAGTATGAAAACAAAGAGAAAGTATGACTGGCGTTGAGTAGGCCATGGTAGGGGTGTCTTGCTTCTTTTTCCCACCGATGCTTGTGGGCTGGGAAGTGTCATATACTAGTGGTCCTTTCCTGTCATTGACAATGCTGCTAAAGAGCGAAGTTCTTTCTTTGCTCCCTACTGTTGGAGAGGGCTTCTTCTATATCAGTGTGCTGCTGGCTTGTCGGACATATCAAAACTTCACCTTGCTACTTGGTTAAAAATCTCACCTTGATTTATTGTGAAAATGATCAACCTCAGATTACAGGTTAGTCATCAGAATAGTTCAACTGAATAGTTTTGGAAATTACTATTAAGATTATCCTTGGGGATTAGTGTTATCCTGTGAAAATATACGTACCTTGAACTCCCTGATGGTGCCATCCTTCATGTTAGAAAATGGGTTCCTGGTCAACTGGGGTTTAAGCCCTGGTCAGGAAGTAACCACACTCCTAGTCAGGGTAAGGCACAAGCAAACCCTAAATTAACCTGTACTCACCCTCTGTTAGCTTGGTACAGAGCAGTCAGTATTAACTTTAGAGATAATGTGTGAAGTATTTGTGCAACACTGCAAACTGTAAATCAGTAAAAACATCATACAAAATGATTCCACAACAAGCTGAAAAATATAGCTTAATTCTTTAAATAAAACAAGACTAAAATGATAAAAATCCAATAAGTAGAACTGGAGCTATACGTTTTGTTTTTTTTTTAGAATAAACTGAAAATAGCACTTAGAAGAATAAAGCACCAACTGGAGATATCTGGTCTTATTAGACCGGGGCAAATCGAAAAGTTCAGGCCAACCGCAATGGAGCGTAGGTCGGATAAATTCCGAGGTTAGTCCCTCCTGAAGTTTTACCTTCTCAAGTTTTGTACCAAGAGTCCAGTTTGCAGGGGAGAAGTTCTCCGGGAGCAAGGAGAATATCACTGGTTACGGTCAGCGGGACGTGACGAGCATAATGGGCAGATTGGCTGGTGCCTCATGGTGATGATCCACTCTGGCGGACGATACACGTGTGATGGCTCAAGATGATTCTCTGTGCAAGCGGCCCAATTCCAGAGCAAATGGGCCTGCTTGTGTTTCCGAAAAAACAAAAATCGTGACATTAAGAGCATAAGAACCACACCATGGTTAAGGTACCTATGAGGCGCCTCTTAGGGGTCAGGAACTTGTGGAAGATGGATCCAGGAGCTGTGGGAAGCCTGCTATGTCCCTGAGGCTCAGATCAAGAGGCTAACAGACTAGCCTTTTGAGCCTCTCAGGGATCCAGGGTTCAAGATGGGTTTCAGGTCGAGTTGTTCCTCTCCAGGCAAGAGGGCAGCAGGTCAGCATAGCATGGCAGCAACTCCTTCAGAGTAGCAGTCCAGCAGGCTGGCAGTCCTCTCAGCAGCACCGCAGTCCTTCCTCATGGCAGAATATCCCCAAGTCCAGAGGTGTACTGGAGTGGTGGGGTCAGAGGTTCAGTACTTATTCCCATTTGTGGGGAGACTTCAAGGCAGGAGTTTGAAGTGCATAGAGGGCCTGCCCTGGCTCCGGACTCACTACAGGGGCATATGCAGCCCTTTATGTGGGGACAGGACACAGACTATTCAGGTGTAAGAGAGGATGGGTCCAGTTCCTCCCTCCCATCCTGCCAGGATAGCTCATTAAGTCACACCCATCAAGCCCATTGTGCGTGGCTATCTAGGAGGAATACACCCAACCCCAGACATGTAATCAGAGAAAGGCAGCAGGCACCAAATGGCTAAAGTAAGAAAATGGCAACTTTCTAAACGTGCCATTTTCAGAAAGGCAATTTACAATCCAACTTCATCATAAGTTATGATTTTAAATTAGAATTAAAGAGAAACCAGACTTGGGGTTTTTATATCTTCCCAATTGGAAATGACACTTGTAAAATGTAATACAGTAATCCCAATGTTATCGTGTGATGGAGGTAGGACTTGCAGTAGTGACAAATGACTTTAGGAGATTTTCAATACCAGGACAAGTAAAATGTAAAAGTACATAGCATGCCCTTTAAATACATTGCACCCTACCCTCTGGCTTGTCCATGGATCTACCTTGGGGTTGAAATATGTGGAGAAAAGGTAAGGTTATTTTGCCAGGTCGACATGGTAGTGTAAAACTGCACACACAGGCTGTACAGTAGCAGGCCAGAGACATGATTAAAGGGCTACTTAATTGAGTGGCACAATTAGTACTGCAGGCTCGCTAGTAGGATTTTATTTACAGCCAATGGGTACAGTTAGTACCACTTTACTAGGGATATACAAGTAAATGAAATATGCCAATTGGGGATGAACCAACGCTACCATGTTTAGGGGAGAGAGCACAGGCACTTTAGCAGTGGTTAGCAGTGGTAAAGTGCACAGAGTCCTAGTACCAGCAAAACCAAAGTCAGAAAAGTGGAGGAGGCAGGTAAAATGTTGGGGGGAATACCATCTTAAGGCTGTCAGGTCTGACACCTCACATTAGAAAAATGGGAGAAGAGGGCGATCTAGTATGTTGAGAGAGAGAGAGAATTCATAATGGATACTCGTGTCCAGAACACCCAGATTACTTAATTGGACAATAGTACATTACTCATCATGCATTTTTATGTTACATGTTTATTTCAAAACGCTTTTTTGAAAGCACTGACTAATACTGGACTGGACTGTTTGGCGGTTTACATGAAAAACTGAAAGAAAATAGTTGGGTTTTTTTGTTAGAAGGTGGGCTCTACATAAAAAAGAAATTTCCCTTCTGTCTTTGGAAGTGAGAAGTTTCTAAGCTGTTGGCTGCAAGGCGCAGCTTACACTGGGCGCTGATTGCAATTAGAGCCTTCATCTTTTGTTTACCTTTCATGAAGAGCATGTTAATTATACAAATGAGTTCAGCAGTGTGGTCTGGAGCTGTCATTACACACATGCACAGATATGCTTTGAGACAAATTGACTGGAAGGAAGCAAATCAAATGGGGCTAAGCCTTCGAGTTCATGTACTCCATAAGCCACAGGGATGACATCATCCACCTGAAATATGTGTTTTGGAACCACTGCCTGTTGTGCAACAAAAGGAGAAACACTTGTGATGTATGTAGAGAATTTATAATGGGTGGCCTTGTAATACAGTCCTCTAGTGCCAAAATATTTCTGGTGCCATTATAAACAGGGAGGCCAAATGCCATGTGATTTGTAAATGTCACAGAACCCAGGGCTTTAAGTGGGCCGGTTCCTGCAGGTGCTCAGGACCGGCAGTTCTAGAATGCAGGTGCTGAGACAGCTCCCTATCGGGCTCTCCATTTCTGCTCTCAGGGTGAAAAAAAAGATCTTAACTTTGCAGCAAGACCACCCTTCACTGCCTTGGTAACTTCGTAGAGACTCGTTTTAGTTCTTCCACAGTTTCATCACTTCAAAACTGCAACATGTTTAATATTATAAACAACGAAGCAATAGTTGTTGCTTATGCAACTAACAACCATTGACAAAGCCAATAGTCCTGACTTGTTGGAGACGTAATGTTACTTGTTGTATTATATATCTGGATGCAATGACAGAAACAGCAACTTACCAGTCGGGCGGGACACTATGCTAAGCACAGGTTTTTAGCTTATGCGTTTTTAAGCTTCGCCCTTAATTACATAGGCCACGGCCCTTTGAGAGACCCCCTCAGTTTTTTCATTCCACTTAAAGACCTGCATGAACCCGAGATGACGGTATAAGACAATATAACACCCTTTACGTTCTGTATCTTTATAATAAATGTTTACTTTGATGCAATTTTCATAAAAGCAATGTTGTATTTAAATAGAGTAAGGTGAATTGCGAACATTAAGTGAAATACTGAACTATTCTGTTTGTTGGTCTACTTTAAAAAGAAGAAAAAACACATTTCCGATGCAGTTCAGAATACAGCGTGTTGGAGAAAACAGGTGTTACTTTTTTTAAAGCTATTATGTTCGTGAAAAATTTGAGATTGTTGAAGATGCTGCCAGCAAGTTATAACTAACAATGGGTCCTGACTGCAATCATAACATTCAGCTTTTGTTATTATATTGCTGATTAAACAATAAAGAGTGGTTAAGCTCATAGCTTGTTAGAGTTGCTCCTACAATGTTAAGCTAACAATGGGCCTGATACAATTATAATGTTTAGGTTTTGCTTAGCTTTCATGTGGAAGATGCTAATTAAGCAATGGGCAATGATGAAGCTTTGTGGGGTGGCTTACATGAACGCAGGCCTCAGCACACACGTGCCAGTAGTATATGTAAGAATCACACCCAGTAAATACTGGATATCCTTACGGCCCACATCACCCAAACAAGCAAAATGCATCTCATAGATTTGAATGGAGTCACCTGCCTTATAAACCCCTCTCTTCATCCCAAAAATGTCACCATCTTTGACTTTAATATGATGACCTACAAAAGAACTCTCAATCTCACACTCCTGCAAGACTAAAAAGGTGGCAAATCATGCTGTATGTAGTCTGAAATTTTCATAAAGCGCCTAGAGGCCACGCAATTTGCGAACACTGTGGTACACAAATACCCAGTCACAAATAATCAGCACTGGATGTCTGTAGGGCTGGTACCTGAACCACAGTCTGCAGGTGTGGAAACAGTTGCCCTCACAGGCAAGGTTTCTTCTGATTAGGGCCGGTGCCAGGCTGCTTGGCTGTTTGCCTGCAGTTAAGAGGTTTTCATCCGTGCCAGTATGACTGCATTGGTGTGGAATGCCGAGGGCATAAATAACCTTCAATTTACAGGTGATGGCACCAGCTGGCCACTGCCTCTCCCTCTTCCAGGGCAGGCTCTATCACCCTGACCTCTTGGGCCTCCTAACTCATCTCCACGCTGATTGGTCGGTGGACCTCCTGACTCTTTTCCACACTGATTGACCGGTGGGGCCTTCTCCCTCCTGTGAGATGAGAGGCGCTGTGGGTCTCCTCAGTAACACGGTAGCATTTTATCCTTTGTCCTTAAGACAGGCGGAGTGTGATAAATATAAAAACTGAAAGATCTGCACTCAATGTGACTGTGCAGCTAACAAACTCTGACTGGGGTTAAACCAGTGGTGTCTGGTGAACTCTCAAATTAGCAGAGCGCGCACACGTGGCCACAACTGCATCAAGCTAGTTGAGTAATCAAGCTCGACTTTGCTCCATGGAGTGTTCAAATGGGCATACTTACAAGCCCCTATCGCCACAGGAACTTCAGTTTTGGTGTTGTTTCTGTGGCGATATCGGCTTTGCTTATTTACAAGATGGTGTTAAGCCGTGTTAAGCCACTTAACGTGGCTTACTGCCGCCTTGTAAATGAGGCACTCTTTCACGCTATACTTACCATGAAATGGGTGGGCAATGAGTGTTGTGGTGGAAGCTCCACTGCAACCCCGATTGATTTTTACGCAGCCCCATAATTATAAGGGTGGAATAAATATGGGAGTTTGAACAGAGAAATTGGGTTTGAATTAAGAAGACAGGAAGATTAGGCGCTCAAGGCTGTATGATCACTGAATATGTCTGTTGATGTAACAATCACGCGGTGCAAACAGGTCAGGGGAAAACAAACCCAGACAGCAAACAACCCCTGCACTGGTGTAGGAAGGCCTATACCAAACAGAAGAGAAACAAATCCTGTGCATACGCTTACAAGGTAAGTGGTCCTGAAGTAAGGACTCCACAAAATAAGGAGCAAAATTCCTGAGGTTGAAATGAAGGTCAAACACCAAGGGCCAGATGTAGCAAGGCAAATACTAGTCGGTAATGGCCGATTTCGGCCGTTACCGACCGGTATTTGGAGTTTGGGATGTAGGGGCATGTTAAAATACAGATTCGGTAATTTTATAGAATCGGTATAATTACCGAATCTGTATTTTGACATGTAGGTAGCACTGTAATCAGTGCTACAGGGGTTTAAGAATTCTTAATTTACCACCAACTAGAAGTTGGTGGTAAATAATGAAAACCCTTTAAAAAGCATTTCTTTTGCTTTTTAAACAGTGCCATGTTGCAGACATACATGCCCTAAGGGCATGTATGTCTGCAACATGTGCACCCATGCACAATTGAGGGGTGCAACAGGGTGTCAAAGTGACACCCTGCCACCCTTCAATGTTTCCCCCAATTACCAAATCGGTATTTACCGATTCGGTAATTGACATTCATTCCTATGGGCCTCCAGGCCCATCCATCCTCTTAGATTTCCATTTAGTCTGCTGACCATCATCTATTTATCTTCTCAGATCCCATTTATTCAGCTATCCTTTCAATCCACCCACCCATCCCTCCATCAACAGATTTCTATTTACTCTGCTATCCTTTCACCCATCCGTCTTCTCAAATTTCAGTTTACGCCATCCTTTCATTCATCGATCCATCCATCTCAGATTTGCCATCTTTTCATCCACTCGTCTACCCATTATCTCACCCACTCATCCACCCATCCTTACACCCACTCATCCATCCATCTTTTCACCCACTCATACTTTCATCCACTCATCCATTCTTTTACCCACTCACCCTTTCAACTACACATCCATCCATTTACCCACCCATTCTTTCATCCACCCATCCTCTCACTCACTCATCCATCCCCCATGTCACCCACTCATCCATCTTTTTGCTAACTCATGCATCCACCTGTTCATTCCCCTTTCCCTTTTTCATCAGCCCTTCTTTCTTCCTTTTAGCGATAATTATAAGCTTTTATGTGCCGAGTTGCAGATAAAAGAGACCCATAAAGAACTCTACCCCGCTGTAGTTGGCAAAGTGTGTGTGGGGGGGGGGGGGGTTCAGGATGCCTCTGTTGTTAGCTGGGGTCCATTATTTGTCACAAGTGTTGCACTGTACTTTATCTGGCCTTTTATTTTCCAGCACTATTGTGCTGGAAAATAAAAGTCCAGATAAAGTATGATTCAGTGAAGACACCTAACAAAGGTCAACGATAGTGATATTTCTTCCAAAAGGAATATTACTTTATTTATAATCAGAAAAGATAGAACAGTTTTAAAAGAAGAGCAAAGCAAGCCTGGTGATTCTAGCACCATTCGAAGCTCAAATGCAACTAGAAATGTGCTGTTAACACTTAAAGATAAGTAAACATTAAAGGGGGTGACAGGGTTGGAGCCCCACCATAAATTGAGTAAACTCCTGCCCCACCAAACAGCCAAGATTCTGACGGTGGAGCCTCTGATGGCTCAGCTGTTGGAAATCTATGAACCGGTTGCCCATCGGCTACAGGACCACCTGGTTACAGTCAAAGTGGCCCGTCCTATTTAGAATGGGGCCATCATCACTGATGTTCCCGGCTTAACTCCGCTATGCGGGTCATGGTGGATCTAAGCGGGGAAAACAAACAATTGCCCTGACAAACATGGAACAAAACTCCCTGCACGTCCACCAGTTTGGAGGTTTGGAGCTGAAAAGCAAAATAAAGTACTGAGTGGGCTAAATAACCATAGTGGCTCACTAAGCATTCAGCTGTGATGAAAATGCACCCACCAATGCAGTTGAAGCCATTTTGCCACCCAGATCTCCAAATGTAGTGGGTGGTCCCCTCAGAGGGCACACGAAGGCGAGGGCCCCTAGTGACCTGGTGGGCTGCCCACCACAGTATAAATGAGTCTTTAACCCCTCCCATGCTGGTGACGAACCCCAGCCGTCTCGCCCCGCGGTGGGCGTGTGCTGATGACGGCTGGGGTTCGTCACGGCCCCGCCCTGTTCGTTTGTTTACCGCACAGGGGAAAAATCACGGCCGCAGCGAAGGGGTTAAGATACTATACATTCATAGAGCCCAATGTAAATCTACAGGAAGTGACCACAATCATTCTCCCACTCAGCTCGGATCACACCCTTGAACACTTTCCTCTGCCTTCCGACGCTCTCAGCCAATAGGTGGTACAATATTTCTGTGCTGCTTGGCCAGCTGGATTCCTGGACAGCGGAGAAGATGGATCTAGATCTGACACTTTGTTGAAAGCCATTATTATAAAATGTGTGCACCTTAAGAGGCCATGTATCTAGCACTTTTTGAGCCTAAAATCACTTTTGTTGTGGTGGACTACAGCAGTTGATTAAAGAAAATAACCTAATGGAACTTTACTGATTCCTGATAGAGTTATTTCTCTTACTACATTTTAATACAATGACTTGTATTCGTCATAACCTGGACAGAAAACTTGAAAAGAGTTTTGCATTGTAAAAGGAGTCCACCAAGATCGTACTTTAAACCCTTTTCTTTTCAATGTTTTCATTAATGCCCTTGATGCAGCTTTAAGAGGAACTCAATGTGATGTCCCTAAATTAGGATTTGATCATGTTCTGTCAGTATTTTAAGCTATGGGTGACGCTGTATTACGCAGTATTATGTGCTTGTCCAGAAAATGGCCTAGATCTGTCCATGGAAGGTTTTGAAAAGTATTTTTTACTGAATCCAAACTTATTGTGAACGTTCAGAAGTCTAAGATGATGTTTGAGGACACAATCTTTGAAAGAGGTGGTTATGCGCTGTGCAGCTTCACTGATTTCTGTTTTTGTTTGTTTGCAACTTCCAAGTTTTAAACTTCCACTTGGCAGACTCAACTGAAATTTCAAATATTTTAAATATGTGAGATTATTATATGGTAATATTTTATATCTGTGTGGCTATTCCTTGTTCCCAATTGTATCTATGTTTTATGTGTGTAATAATTGATTTATTTATAATATGGGACTGCTTAAACGGTTTTATGGGTTTTTATCCAAACAAAGTAACATTGAGATAATCCAAAGGATTTAGCCCAAACTGCAGATATTCCCAACAAAAAGAGAACTAAATTCAACATTAAAAACAATCAGCACCAACCGTGAAAATTCAGTTCAGGGGTTCTCTTGTGCAATGGTGCCTCTGAACTATCACAGTGGTGGGTGAAGTAATTTAGCAGGTTTGAATGTATAAGTAAATATGACATTGGCCATGTGTCAAATTCTCAAAATGTGCTGGGAGGTGGTTTAGCATCTTGAAATTAGAAAACACCTGTGTAAAGTGCCATTGTATACAGTGGCAGCTTAAACATGGGTTCAGCCCTACCCTGTGTAGCCTGCCAGCAGCAACTTCAACCTGTGGCAGCTGCCTTGGAACGGGGTGGTGGGGAGAATGGATAAAAAAATATAAACTTACCTTCGCTGCCGCACGCCTCTTCTCCGCTCTCATCTGCTGGTAGCACTGGAAGCCCCCAGGCTCCCGTATACTCCCAGCCAATCATGCTTGTTCTGAGCAGCCTGTTTGGCAGTGCCTGGGAGCCTGGGCATGATCTTCACGGGGCTGTGTAATACAGTCCAGTGGAGAACATGCTAAGTGCGCATGACGGTTTGGCTGGCCCTCTTGGGCCGGCCAAACCATCAGGCTCACTTAGAGGAGTGTAAACACCAGTCTTCACTCTGCTCTGGTGTCACAGAGCCCAGCCCCGCCCTGACCTGACTCAGAGTCCTGCATAGAAAAATAAAATGACATTAACTTCCTGTTATTATCATTTTTTTTTTTTGCACTGCTGAAATAGCAGTGGGGCGACCCTTCTCCGCCTTAGCGGGGGGAGCCGTTACTAACTTCCATGATGTCGCATAGACCTGTCAAAATCACCCTTTTCACAGGTAGGATTTTAAATATTAAATAAGTCACCCCTAACCACACCTTGCCTCACACAAGGTAGGGTGCTTAATTTTTAAGAGTGGAACCTGTGTAACATTAGAAGTGTTATGATCCCAAAATGACTTGGTCCAAAATGGCATTTCCACTGATCAGGCTATAGCTAGCAGATAGGAAAAGTCAAAGTATTGATTATACACTTGAATATATTACGTTTGACCCCTGCCAGCTGCAGACGCCATTCAAAGACTTATTTTATATTAAATTAAAATCCAATCTAATAGTGAATTAGTACTTTGGTTAAATATATTGGAAATGTAATGTTTAAAAAGTTACCTTTACCTTGCATAAAGCTGCTGCAGGCCAATTTCCATTAGCTCTCGAGCAACTGCCCAGCTGGTCTTTGCCTGAATGAGGTGTGAAAAATAAATAAAAACTGCTTCCATACTAGAGACAATGGCCTGGGTGTGGGGAGGTGTTTTCTTTTATTTGCAGGAAGACCATTTAGGGTTGACCCTGAAACTTCATTACCTTTAAAGGGGCCTGGTCTGTCACAAGCAAATGTCAAGTGGCACCTGGAGAGGCCCAGCTTTTGTCCCCATGGACAAGCTGTCACCAAACCCTGTGGGAGAAAATGTACCCCCAGAACTGGCTTTAAGTAACCATAGAGGAGAGGTCTGATCATTACTCTGGCCTCATCTCTGAGTGATCACACTGGCTCTACCTAAGGGGAGAATGGTTTCTGCATCCTGAATCTTGAAAGTGAGAGGCACTGTGGAATTGTTTGTAGTAAGGCAAACAGGAACTATGGAAAAAGTGGGTAGGATTACCCACATGAGCTTTTACCTCATTGCAGCAACGGCCGGTAGTGGGAGTATCGGCCGGGCCGTGATGTGGGGAGGGGGAGGGGCAGGGTGGGGGGGGGGGGTAGGAATGTATGGATTACGGACTTTAACAGGTAAGTAAACATAAAAATAAATAAAACAAATTTCGTTGCTTGCACTGCATCACCAAATGCGATGCAGTGCGCGCAACGAAATTCGTTTTATTTATTTTTATGTTTACTTACCTGTTAAAGTCTGTAATCCATACATTACTACCCCCCACCCTGCCCTTCCCCACGTCACCGCCCGGCCGGTACTCCCACTACCGGCCGCTGCTGCCTCATTGGTTAGGGAGTCACACCCACCCACTAGCTGGTGCCAGGGATAAATTTTGCATCCCCAGGAACCCTAATCCTAACACTTTCTGGACCTATGGAAGATTGCAAGAGGACTAGTCCTGTTGTCTGTGAACTAAGAGGAGCGTAGCAGGACAATGGCATAACAAAAGGCACTGCAGCCCCTGTGGTTTGAGGGCCCGGAGCTCCGGGGCCTTCTTCGGCACTGGCCGGTCTCTGGCTTGGAAGCTCTGATCTGGGTCCGAAGTGTGTGGGGCCCCTGCATGTACTTTGCAGGAGGACCCCCTCAAGTTTCATTACTCCACTGCAGAAGGATGGGACCTGCTCCCCTTGTACCCAGGACAAAGGAGTGGCTCCAAGGGTCTATTGGTTTACCACCATGTGGCTACATGGAGACAACAAGCTGCAAGAGGCTTTTTCTTGCAGAACCCATCTGACCAGAGGCAACTGAACCTGGACTGGACCCTGCTGTTGACCTCTGCCTGACACCCTCTGAGTCTCTAAGTACCACCCCTTTCCTTGAGGGCTTTAGATGTATACTCCTGTCGTGGATTAGGTTTTAAAGATCTTAATCCGAAGGTAAAATCTTTCACCAGTGTAAACCTGGTTGGTGTATCTGACCCACATTCCTACATGGTCAGTCTCAAATTACAACTAGGTCCTGATCTACCGAGCCCAGTACTAGCTTTAGAGCTTTGTGCTTTTTGTTGATTTGTCTACTTAAATCTTTAAAATTCATATTTCCGGTTCCCTTATTGGTTGTTTTGGTAACATTATTTTTATTTATTTTGACTCTATTTTTATCATTCGGTTTGGCGTTTTTATTGTTTGACCTTTTGATTTTGTTCCTGTTTTGGTGCTGTAAAAGTACTTTACACATTGCACTAAGTTAAGCTTGCCTGCTATATTCCATAGCTGCCAAGGGCTTTCGCTCCGGTTTATCTAGTGACTTTGAGGGTTCAACATGACAAGGGATGTGATGACTCCTTTCGGTGGGCAGTCACCCATTCAAAATAAAAACCCAGTTTCTTACATATATCCTAGAGACTTATAGGCAAGTTAAATAAGGCAATTAGGGATAAGGCAATTTAGGCATGTTTAAAGGGGAGCACAAGCACTTTAATGTTTAGAAACGGTAACAATGCACATAGTCCTTAGTCCAGCTAAAATAGGATCCAGAAAAGACAAAAAACGATGGGGTGACCACAGATAAAAGTCAGATTTCCTTCACTCAAACACCCACTATGTGGTAGGCATGGTGATGACAAACCCATTAATTTAAGGTAACTAGTCCCAGATTTCCCCAGACAGTCCCAGTTTTCAAAGCACTGTCCTGAATTCCAGGCGCTTTTCTCGATCCTAAACACATTTTCTGTTTTTTGGGTAGAAGGATGAGTGGTCCTTAGCGGCAGCATCGAAACTCTGAATATGCCTTCACTTTCACAGAGCCCTGTGAAGTTCTAAGACAAGTACAATGATGAATCTGTTTGTTTGGGGAGGGGCAGGAGATGGTCAGTGGAAGCATCAGTTCATGTTCAGTCAGTGGAGGGTGGAAGAGGGCTGGGGGGCAGTGAGGAGGTCATGCTGCTCTGCCATAGCCTATGCCTGGAATATAATGCCTTCTCGTAAATTAAGAGTCGAAATGTAGGAGTCTGTGCTGGGCACCATTGTGTTGATGCACACGGTTCACACTGCTCATCTTAACAATGCACCAAGCGTACTCTCGCGAGGAAAAATTCTCTTAAATAGTTTTCATGGTTTGGTGTTCCAAGATGGTTGCCACTCATTGTGTGTGTCTATATGGAGACAGTCCCAGTTTTTGCTTCTCAAAATCTGGTCACCCCACAGTAATCACTTTACCAAAGTTGTTATACTGACAGAGGAGGTTATAGTAGAAGGAAATCAACCTGAGAGCCGGAGAGCATGCAGGGTTTGCAATACCAACAGCAGGTAAGAAAGTGGTCAGACTGGAGAGGAGGCTTGACTCTGCACCAGCCCTACTTTCCTTTCAGGGGCGCTCTGTCTGGAGTTTTCATTTGAATTAATATCTGTGCCTACCAATGAAATACAGGGAGAGACGATTTGTATCTCCCCTTTCTCCTTTCTCTCCTCCTCATCATCACACAGAACATCCACACACGTGTGGCATCCACATGGGGAAGGACGTGTGGGTGGGGGCGGAGGTGAGGATCAGTCATACTTCCATTCAGGTTTGTTTATGGAGTCAGGTCCACGTTGAGGGTCGTCACGTTATTTGTAACACTCCTCCTAACATTTCTGGCAGTTTCCGGGTTAATCCCTGTGAAAGCGGAAGTGGAGAACAAAGCACAATGCGCCCTCATCCCTTCTTAACGTTTAAAGGTCAAAGAGGAGCGTGAGCTGCTGAACCACACTCCCAGAAGCGCTCAGAGCATCCGGTGCCCATGAAAGGTCAATAGTGTCGGGGGCAGTCATGCATCAGGTGCCTAAGAGTTACAGGGTGACATCCACATTGCAGTAGGGCCAGAAGCCCACAGCTATTCAAGCTAGGCATCACAGGGAATATTTATAAAAAAATGAACGCAGCACAGAAAGTCACCTTACTGCGCTGTGTTACAGGGAAAGGGCAGAATTGCGCCTTATTTATCACAATATAGTTCATTCTCTGCCTTTTTCCAGCGCTGGCGCAATGGGCTGCCTAGCGCCAACGCAGGCACCCTTGGACCATGGTTCAAGGGTGCATGCTTTGCATGCAGGATTGTTTTGGGAAGGAAGGGACACCTTCCTGCCCAAAAACAATCCCCTGAGGCATTTTCCTCTATGAGTGCTGTAGACCGCAGCACACATAGAAAGAGGAAGTAACGAGGAGAAATACAGATATTTCTCCTCGTTACGCTTTCGTTAGCATTTTGGCACTTTCCCAGGTCTACCAGTAATGGTAAATCTGGGAATGCGTCAAAATCTATGGGAGCTGCATATGGACACCTGCGCAACGCCCATGGAACGCCAACCTGGGGCAGAGTAATGCAATGTAGCGATGTGTGCTTGTAGGAAGCTGGCTCTTTATATAGTATACCAAAAGGAGGTATACTGTGCAAAGAGTCCAGGTATCCCTTATGAGTGGACAGAGGCTTGCTCTAGCAATCCCAAGGTGCTCTTCTAGGGGGTGTTGTGGTCGAGCAGCCTTAGGCTAATCAGAGAGGAGTGTTATACATCTGCAGTGGGAAACATCCATTACAACACAGTCATTACATCGCACTGCTTTTACAACGCAACTGCTACAATGCAATTACCTTTACATTGCATGCCATTACAACGCATGACATTACAACGCATATCACTACAACACATGCCATTACAGCGTATACCATTACAACGCATTATAAGGTAAGTAATGGAGATTTTTTAGTTTTAGGGTGGGTATGGGTTTTAGGATAGATGGGAATATCCAATTCTTACCCTACTGTTGCACTCACTGGAGTGGGAATAGTAATTTTTACCCCTACACTATCCAACACTTTCCCTACTGTTGCACTCACTGGAGTTGTAATAGTAATTTTTGCCCCTACACTATTCAACACTTACCTTACTGTTGCACTCACTGAAGTGGAAATAGTGAATTTTACCCCAACACTGTCCAACACTTACCCTACTGTTGCCCTAAAAGTATTATGCTTTGTAATGGTATGCATGGTAATGGAATACATTGTAATGGTAGTTTTTAAAAATGCGCTGTAATGGAATACGTTGTAAAATCATGCGAGGTAATGCTAGTTGCGATGTAAAAACCGCGTTGTAAAAGCATGCGTTGCAATTGTTTTCATTGTAACGTCATATATTCATCTGCAGTACACAGTCAATAAATGGTACACATGACTCAAAAAGGAGATCCAAACCAATTTATAAAAACAACTCTAATCTTTATATAACTTTTGGCACCAAGAGCATCAAGATCAGGTAAGTATAATTTGAGTTATGAATGTTTACAGCTTTGAGAAATAAACACAATTACTGAAGCGGTAATGTAATCCTATGGAGGAAAGACATACACTGCACACAGGTACTTCACAGTGACTTATGGGACCAATCTCCTGGACTTAAGGTAAGTATGGGGCAAGGTCCAAGGCAGCACCAACAGGTCACCTTGTCCGGTACTGGGGTGGCTGGGTTCAGAGGTGCTTTTCAAGGTCGGGTGCCCAATGCTATCCAAAGGGGAAAAACATACTGCATTCGGGCCTTTCATAGAGACTTATGGGACCAATCTCCTGGAATTAAGGTAAGTATAGGACAAGTCAAAGTCAGCACAACAGGTCACCTCGGAAGGCACTGGAGCGTCTGGGTGCAGAGATGCTTTTCAGCATCAGGTGCCCAGGGTTCCGTCTGGTCAAAAAGAGGCTGCCGGCTTGGACTGGGAAACCAGTCAGGTTGAACCAACAAGGGGGCTCAGGTCTCATGATGCTCGGGGACGTGGGGACACCTTTGATCCACTTCCACTCTGGCCAGGGGTGATGAGTGCAGAGGTGTCTTGAGGCCTTGGGTTTTTCACAGCCAAGTCACTCACGGTCAGGGTGGGCTGCACCAAGAGGCTGCAGGTGGCCTTGAGGAGTCCCCTCTTGGTAAACCCAAGAGTCTTCTTCTCTGGAGGGCTGGGGTATTGCGCTGGCACCATTGGCTTACTTCCACTCAGGCTTGGAGCAAAGGGTGCAGTGGAGCTGGTCGTGTGAGGTTTACACGGTCTGGAGTTCTTTCTTTAGTACCTGCAGATAAGCAGCTCTGCTGCTCCACAGGAGTTCCAGAATCTTCGCAGAAGTGCTGGCGGTCCTTTTGTACTTTTGGAGGTATAGCGTGAGTCGACTTACAGGGTGAGTCGACTTCGGCGCAATCATCGCGATCAGCGAACAGTCTGGCAGGGTTGGCACCAAGTCAGATGCTCCTTCCGCAGTTCTTGCTTTATGTGGCTATTCAATCCTTTTAGGTTTCTGATTTCTTGGTGCCAGTGGCTCCCCTAAATACTAGATTTAGGGGCATTAGGGGAGTGTTGGGTAGTAGCCAATGGGCTAATGACCCCTGGGGTCCACAACACCCCTATATGACCACTTACTGTGAGAAGTGGGCATAACCCTGTTCCCAGTTCCTAAGTTTGCCATCACAAAGATGGCAGGCTTCTGATTTTCGTCTTCACTTCAGGTAGCCAACTTTAGAGGTGGAACTAGCCTGAAGGTGAGCACGCCTCTCTGACTACTAATTTTCCCGACTATCCAGGCACCAAATGGACCCTGGACAGGGGGGGGGTTGACATCCTCTCATGGGAGGGAAGCCATAATCGCATACCAAAGATGGTGGGCTCTTCGAAGCCCCTTTTCTTGGAATACTATTTTGCAGATTGTCCTGTGCAAGAGGGTGTAAACACCCTCTGCCCTAGCAGGATTAGTTCCTGACCTCCTGAGAGCAAAGACCCTCACCTGTGGGGGTCAGAAACGCGTCTGTGGTAGCAGGCTGGCTGGGACTAGTCAGCACACTAGTAGTTGGTAGGTTTTCAGGGGGTACCCTCTAAGGTGCCCTCTGGGTGCATGAATTAATAAACCCATCACTGAAATCAGTATGGGTTTATGAACACAAGATATTTTATACCAAACAACCATAGTTTCAGAGAAGCAGTCATGTAGCTGGGGAACTTGTTTTTCCAGTGTCCAGCGCATGTCAATAAAATGGCTACCCCTGCCTGGTTACTTGTAATGGCAGTATTAGAAATGGTCAGAAGAGAGGCCTATCTGCTCATGCAGATAAGTCCACACAGGTAATATAATGCTCCCTGCCTTAGAGCTGTATGACCTGCTGCAGGGGTGACTTACAAATATTACATGCAGTGTTAGGCGACATAGCACACAGGTGTGTGACATGTTGTGTTTTCACTTTTTAGAGCACTTGTCAGTCAGCCTGTAGTGGCAGTCTGTATGGGTTTGGTGCGGGGTCCCTTAGAGTGGCAAAAGAGATGCTGCAGCTCTTAGAGACCCTCTTTACCTATGCCCTAGGTACCAGAGGTACCACTTACTAGGGACTTATAGAGGTACTAAAGGCCTAGTCACTTGGGGATTAAATAAACAGTTGTCTTGTTTGGGCAAAGAACACTGGCACTGGGGACCTGTTATAGTTCACTTCAGTCAAAGATGCATCAAATATCACTCAAAAAGTGAGTGGACTACTGCAAAAAAAAAAAACAGTTTCCTACAGCGCTGAGTTGCATTTCTCTGAAATTAGCAAGCACTCAGGGCCACGCAAATGTGCCTTGGGTGGCTTGATAATCGCATTTTGGGGGTTATACCATGCATGCACTCCTTTGCATGGTGCAAAAGCTATGCAATTCCTACATAAATATGGCCCACTTCGTTTTTTTATGGTCAGTCTTGACAGTGCATCTGTCGCCAATTATGTGAACATACAATAGAGGGGCTTTGGCTCCTCCCACATGTTCAGAGCCAGGAGTACTTGTGATTGGGCAGACATTGTGTGCTTCCATACAAAACATGCTTGCCCTCCTTACAGCTGTGATCATTTTGTTTATTTAGCTGCAGAATCCTAACTTTCAGGGGACATGCATGACATTGGAATGCTATTAAAGTGTCTTAGATAACCAGATAATTTATGTTGTTTTTCTCTGACAGCAGTACAGGGAGGAGGTCAGGGAGGTCAGTCATCAACCTACATGGATTTTTAGGTCTGGCTTGACAGTGCAACTGTCACCTGATTTTTTAACCTACATCAATGTAATTCTGCAGGTCTTTGCTTCCACACAAAATCATATTGATTTCCATGCTGTTTACTTGTAATGCTTCACATATAATATTCCTTTAAAGCCAGACCTAATGGTATTGCCAATGCTTGTTTCCTATTTTATCCCTTAAAAGTCCCCTTGTTTGGCTTGCCTGGTGTTCCCTAATCAGGGCATCCACAGGGACAGCCACTCTAATGCTACACTAGCAGAGACCTAAAATGATGCTGGGGAAAGGGGTTCCCTAAAGCATCCCCTTACCATTGCTTGCTGGCAATGATTGACCTAATTTGTACTTGAAGGGGCCTTCAAGCTGCATAAGACTGTGGAGGGCTCATGTTCGAGTGTGTATGTTGCAACAGCCAAGGCTTCATAGTTGCAAAGCGAATGTCTATCTGCTAGCAAGGAACATGGGGCCATATGTATCAAGCCTTTTGCGAATTGCAAACGGCCTTTTTGCATGTTTTGGGATGTATGAAATATTCGCAAAATAAGGAATAGCAAAGATTTGCGATTCCTTATTTTGCCATAGCATTTAAGGAATCACAATTTTGCGATTCCTTAAATGCTATGTATGTAGCATTTTTGGGTTGCGAATTATGGTTAAGAATTCGCAAATTACCACCAACTTGTAGTTGATGGTAACTTGCGAATTCTTAAAAAAATGCACAATTTGGCATTATTGAAGGTGGCATGTGATGCACACACATGCCCATAGGGCATGTATGTGCGCCATATGCACACACATGTACATTTCAGGGGTGCAGCAGGGTGTCTTTGAGATACCCCTGCACCCTTGAAATAATTCTCAAATTGCGATTAGCAAATTGCGAATTCGCAATCTGAGAATTATTGCGCAATCATTCCTATGGGCCTCCTGGCCCATAGGAATGCATTGGAAATTATTCCTTAATTGCGAATACGCAAAATGCGAATTCGCAAATAAGGAAGATTAAGGAATCGCTAAAAAATAGCGAATTTCTTCATACATACCATTTTGGGATTCCTAAAAAGCGATTCCTTAAAAATCGCTATTTAGGAATCGCAAAAGGGTTTGTTGATACATATGGCCCTTGGTCCTCTCTAGTGCTTCTTTGTTTCTTCCTTTTCTTTCACACACTCGCACTCCTTTTACCTTGGGTTGAGAAAATTACAAATCCATTTGAGCACTCTTAAAGAATTAGTTCTCTTGTTCAGAAATGTTACCGGTTTTCATTAAAAAAAACGACTTGCCTGTGGGATCATCAGGGAGGTCCACCAGATATAAATTTGTATAGTGAAAACTCCATACACCCCTATTTAACCTATGCTTGCCCCTTATAGCACACTCACAGCACTAGGCGGCGACCCTGGGTAAATAGAAAGACTCCTAATCATCTCTGATGGGAAGACTATAACATGACACTGAGGAGCATATTTAGAAGGGGATTGTGCCACAGGAACATCACTTTTACTGAGGTTCCTGTGGCGCAATGCCCTGCTCCATATTTACACAGTAATGTTAAGCCACTTTTTGTGGCTTATTGCTGCCTTGTAAATATGTTACTCTTTCACACAGTTTTCTGCATTAAAGGGGCATGCAATGGGTGTTGCTGTGGGCATTCCATGCAGGCGTTTGAATGGCATAACGAGGAGAAATACTTTTATTTCTCCTTGTTTATGCTTTTTCTATGTGTGCTGCATTCTGCAGAACACATAGAAAAAGCAAAACACCCGTAATGATTGTTTATGTCTAGGAAGATGTCCCTTCCTGCACATAAACAATCATTAATAATGCTGATTTGCTACTTTGTGTGATGCAGAATGCAGCAGACATAGAAGTAACAAATCGTCATTATTGATTGTTTATGTGCAGGAAGGAACACCTTGATGCGCATAAACAATCATTCCCTGCAATGCAGGCACCCTGACACTATGGCATAAGGATGTCTGTGTTGGTGCTAGGCAGCTAATTTTAGCGTCAGTGCTTAGGAAAACACAGGGATGCACTGCATCGTTGTAAATATGGCGCATCCCTGCATTTTGTAAATTGCGGAGCACAGCATTGCAACTTTTGTCACAGCTCCTCTCTCTGCCATTGTCTTGTAAATATGCCCCTGTGTGTTGTGTCTCCTGTTTGTGTATAGGGCTTGAGAGAAGCTGACTATGATGTGGAGGGGTGATACGGGGCAAAGGTGCCTGACCTAATAATGAACCGGATAAATTGTGTGGCTGACACCTAAAATAGAAAATGAGCAATGGCACTGCTAGCGGCGTGGCAGGTTATTCTGGCAAAATGGGGATCATCTTCAGTGCCTGAGTTGATTGACTGGATACACGGTCTCTGGCGGCTCTTAGCCATGGAGCGCTTGTTGCTCAGTGTAGAAGAGAAGGGCAAAGATTTTGCAAAACTATGGGCCCCTTACAAATACTCACCAAAGATATGAGAGAGGTAACATGTCCTAAATATTTGCAGATCCTCAAGCTTCTGCCGCTAGAACACCCTGGCTCCATTCAAAGACCGGTGAGATTAGCAATGCCCCTGTACTACACTGGGTCCTGTGGCGAGACCGTAGTGGATGTGTTGGAACTGATGCGGAGAAAGGGTGGGGGTGGGGTGGGGGAGTTAGGGTTGGTTTGTTTTAGATGTTTTGTGTGTTTTATTAACTAAAATTGTCGATGTCTTTGGCGTGTGAGCCGATACAGATGCCCTACTTGAAAGCTTATTGCGGGGTCGACCCCCAGGTTGTAGACCTGAACGCTGTACACTTTCGCTCATACCCCGCTCTGCCGGCCTCGTGATGTAGGCAGTAAGCTGTGTACAAACCTTTTGAATCCCACACAATAAAAACGATTGATTCTAAAATAGAAAACGAGGTGATAGGTGTTAGATAAGTCAATTGTGGTAAGAATTGTGCCCAAGCATCATAGACGTTAGGTAAGGGATGGCGATCAACTGATTTGTTATTATACAGTTCTCTGGAATCAATGCACATCTTTGCCTTGCCAAAAAACTTCTTGTTCAAATTATTGAGCTTTCCATTCAGAAGCTTCTATGGGTTCTATTAGCCCTCTTCAGACAGTCTACGCAGCTCTTCCCCAGTCATTTCTAGTAACGCCACTTGCACATTTCTCACTTTGTGTATGTAGAGAACTGCAATCTCTTTCAAAACTATGCATTGACAGAATCCTCGCAATCAGCCTATCTTGTTAGAAAAACACTGAGATATTCCCTCTCCTATTTAGCAGCATCCCTATCCCGAATCAACTGTACCCGGCAGGATGACTGAGATCTAAAATCATATCCAGTTTTTCTGCTGTCTCCATCCCAGCATTCTACCCTTACAAAGCACATATCTCTTCCCATATATTTCCTTTTGTTGCCCAGTAAAGCATTGAAGTAAACCATAGTAGGTAATATTGGGATATCCCTTCTTGATTGACCACAGAACTTCTTCACCTGAGTTAGTGTCACCATCTGTTCCCACGTTGATCACAAACTGCTCATCAACATAAGCATTTTTACATATATGGGAAAAATGCCCAACCTTCTTACATTTAACGCATTTCACTTTGACAGTAGGACTACTGCTAGAAGCAGCAACATGGTTGGGGCTACCACAGTGGAAACTTCTCATTTTGTTAATTGTATTTTTCAAAACCTTCAGATTTATCCTGTTTGCCTGGAACGTAGTCTTTTTTTCCAACAGATACACTATCTACAGAGGTACATCCTGACTTATCCTCTCACTCTGGCCTGCATTTCGAGCCAACCAGAATTTGGGACAGGGATATCGGGCCAGAACCCACATTCTGGCTGGTATATCCTCATCAAATTCTGGTGATTGCCAGCTTTTTTCTCCAGAATGGGGAAAAACCACATGGACTCAGAGAATTCGTTTTTTCACTGTGTGTTTTTCCTGATTCTGTGGGAAAATCCTTTCATATTCTGCCTGCTTCGAACAGGCGAAATCATTCATCAGGAAAGCTGGTGGGAGGTTGTGCGGTAGGCTCGGGGAGCAGCGCTGAGGGGCAGTCCTGAACCTATACAGGGGAGGCACTGGGAGGAAGATGCCAGGCAGTACACCTGTCCGTGGACCCTGTCTTCAGCATCTTAAAGGCTCCAATAATGACTCTCTGGAATCATCACCTTCAGATTTTGTGGATCGAATAGTTTTTGGCCTCGTGAAGCTTGGAATTGCACATTGCGGTATTTCACCAGGAGTTATTGCTTCGGGTGAAATATCCCAATTTTACAGGAACTGACACAGTTCATCGAAGAGAACGCCATTCTTGACCCATCCCAATCCAGATTTTGGCGCAACCACAGCACGAGACCGCCCTACTAGCCACAAAAGACGACATCCACACCCTCCTGGACCGAGGCCACTCCGCATCCCTCATCCTCTTCAATCTATCTGTAGCTTTGGACACCATCTCTCACCACACTCTACTCGCCAGACTGCACAAAGCTGGCATACAAGGGACCGCCCTGGACTGGATCCGATCATTCCTCACTGGAAAAATGCCAATGAATCAGACTGCCACCCTTCCTCTCCACCCCCACAGATCTCACCTGCAGAGTCCATGAGGGGTCATAGCTGAGCCCGACCCTCTTCAACGTCTACATGGCCCCCCTCACAGCCATCATCTGACAACACAACCTCAACATCGTACCCTATGCCGACGACACCCAGCTCATCCTCTCCCTCACCGGAGACCCCACCACCGCAAAACAAAACTTCCAGAAAGGAATGCAAGATGTCCCAGTCTGGATGAGCAACAGCTGCTTAAAACTCAATGCAGAGAAGACAGAGGTCCTCATCCTCTGAACCATCCCATCAGCATGGAACAACACATGGTGGCCCACCTCCCTCGGAAGCCCACCTACCCCCACAGACCCTGCCAGAAACCTCAGCATCGTACTCGACTCATCACTCACCATGAACTGACAGGTAAACGCCGTCACCTTCAGCTGCTTCAACACCCTCTGCAGCCTTCGAAAGACCTTCAAATGGATCCCCCCGGAGTCAAGGAAGACAGTCACCCACTCACTCATCACCAGCCGGCTGGACTATGGAAACGCTCTCTACGCCGGCATCAACAAGTCCCTTCTCCGCAAACTTCAGACAATACAGAACACCGCAGCCAGACTCGTCGTCGTCATCCCCCAGAACGAACACATCAGCCAACACCTGTGGAGATTCCACTGGCTTCCCGTGGAGAAGAGAATCACCTTCAAAATCCTCACCCATGCCTACAAATGCCTACACAACAACGGACCCAAATACCTCAAAGACAGAATATACTTCCATGCACCAAAAAAGAAATCTCCGATCTGCCTACCTCACACTGGCTGAAACCCCTCGCATCCACAGAGCAGGCGGAGATCTTTCTCTCACATTGCAGCCAGAACCTGAAAAGAGCTACCGGCATACATCAGACTCGCCCCCAACCTGAACACCTTCAGGAAGACCCTCAAGACCTGGCTTTTTGGCTGAACGGATCTGTGCACCCCCCCAACCTCCCCCCAAGCGCCTTGAGACCCTCACGGGTGAGTAGCCTGCTTACAATTCCCTGATTGATTGATTGATTGACCAGGAGGGCCTTTGAATTTACTTGATTTGTACTACATTATATCACTTTAACTGCAGATGTCTCAATTTTTTTGGCTATCTTTAGTGCTCTATCCAATGTGGACTCTTTTATGCTTCGTGTTTTCTCGATTTTGATTTTACTAGTGTGATTTATGAGATGACCACATATTATTTCCCCATGTAGGTCCTTGAATTTTCAAGAGGCAGAAAATATTCAATAAATGGAAACATAGTACTCTGCGGTTTCACCAGGAAGTTGTGCCCTCCAAAATAATGTGTCTCCCCACCACAGTATTCACTTTTGCCCTGCAATGCAATTACAATACAATACAATACAATACATTGCCAGGGCTGCTGCCTGCCAACACCGCTAGTGGGAGATGGCACTGTTAAAAAAATAGGGCACGGTGTTACCCCCTCACACCACCGATGTCCATAGGTAGTCCGGGATGGCATTGTGATGGCACTGCACTCTGCCACAGCTGGGAAAGGGTGAGGGTGACAAAAAAAACGACGATGTTTCAAAAACTGAAACAAAAGCACAGGGGAAGTTTAAGAGAGACAAAAGTGAAAATAAAGTTGATAAAAGATAAAGGTGGACGGGAATGGGGAGATGGAGGTGATGAGACAGGTAAACAGTGAGGTAGGTCTAGGCAGTAGTAGCCTGTGGGTAAACAAAATTGCCACATGCTTACATAACGCGGCTTGCCGTTTTATTGCAAAATGCATCCCCGGAGTCATTTTTTAAGACGAGGTATCGGAGATGCCTTTTACATAATTGCATGTAATTTTGTGTAATTTTCGGGCAATTTCACATAATTACACAAAGGCAAAATTATGCAAATTTCGCACACTCCTAGTCTAGACTCTCTTTTAATTTCAGAAGACATCATACTTGGCAAGTACGGAGGATAGAAACATGAAAGCTAGGCTGGTTCTCAAGTCTGGGTTTATGGGCAGGACTTCTGGGATCTTATGGGTCAGTACTATAAAATGCCATTGCAGGTACTGGGTCAGTGCCTGGCAACATCTCCAAGTTGATAGGTACCAGGTAAAATACCCCATTCCCCACATTATAAGAATATGACACGCCACTGAAGAATTCCGTGACCATATAGAGTAATGGGGCCAAATTCCGAGTTTCTTTATGAAATAATGGAACACAGTGGTGACTTGCAATATCCTTTGAATGTGCTACTGAGGGTATTTTATTGGTAATTATGCATGGTAACAGCACCCTTCCAACAAACTACTTAAGTCATTGGTGTCTTGCCTTTTCACATGAAAGAGATAGTATGGTTGCAGACATAGGGAATGAAAGCTGAATCTGTACAGCAAATTAAAACACACCAAAAAGATTTTGGTATCAGTTTAATTTATGTCAGATCAATCAATCAAACAATCAATATAGACTTTATTCGGCTTTTGAAATAAAACCCATAAAAGTGCAATGGTTACACATCAATGAAAAAATCATCCTCAGAGTGTATCAGTTAAAAAGAGGGAAAATAAATAATAACCCATAAAAACCCACAAAAAGAGCTGCCAATATGCAGTTAAAAGAATAATTCCCAAAATAGGGTTCTTACACAAGACAACAGTTGACTTATGCACTAAAAGCTAATAATCACAGCTATTTCTAAGCCTGACAGAGACTTTTTAAAAACTAAGAACATTAAGAACGATATCTCCCGAGAGCATTTGTAGACATTTGAGGCGGGAGAACCAGGTAAAATTGATCCTTTTTAAAATGGGGAGAATATATATCTTCCTGGGCACCACATAAAAACTACAAAACATTGTAAAATGAAACATGGCCATTGGAGACTTGCTGTCGCAACCACAGGGCAAAAGATTAGGGCCCCTATTCGCCCCACGAAGATAGGCTAAAAGAAAAGCAAAATGTCCAGCCGAAGCCTAGTTAATAAAAAACAATCATATCTACATTCTTTTTTTATTTTAAAAAACTTTATTAGGAATTATCTCAGGATGATACATTCGGCATTTCAAGAAACAAATGTAAACAAACACTTTCTCCTTACAGGTTGTCATAGGTAAAAGTTGGATCTCCGCAGTTACTGCACATCATTGTACCATCATGCATTAGACTTCATTTCGGTCTTCCCTTTCCCACCTCCCACTCCCCCATAGTACATCCCAGCTATATTAAATACAATATGCCCCCCAACAACAATCCTTTTATGGTATAAGACTGCTCATCGCTGAATCATATCTACTTTTAACCCATAGAAGATAGGGCTCCGTAGTGGGCACAGTTTTTAGCATGACATTTTTCTGAAAAAATGATCTTTCGCCCAATTGTGATCCTTCTTACAAATCTTATCTGGATCACCAAATAAGTCCCCACTACCTAGGTTCAAAAAACATTCCCTGCTAGAATTAAACCAGGGAATGTGTCTGGCCCAGCCATGAGGCAGACACTCCTTTAAAATTTCTTTGCTCAAGTGATTCTCAGATCCAATTTTAATCCAAATGGCGAAGGGATGAAAAGCTGTAATATCAGATAAATAGGCCACACCCATTTCTTCATGCACTGCATCAAAAAGCGTTTTCAGCAATTTGCAGCTCGTCCTGGTTAATGTATCCCCTAATCTCACTTCCATAAATTATTTTAAAGATACACTTAGCCTTATAGATCTGTAAAAGGACCCCTGTAGGTCTGGTGACCAACCGTGTGGAAAAATAAAAAACAGCAGCATTCGCCCGAACAAAATCCTCTTGTTTCCTACATACCAAGGGACACCAATTCAGGGCAGAATCAAACAGCACTCCCAGGTAAGAAAATACACAGGTCTTTGGCACTGGAGCGTACCCAACTTTAAAAATGTGCGATTGCGTGGATTGACATCCCAAGAGCAGGGCTGTAAGTGGGATAAACAAAACTGGGGACTCTCTCAAAGGGGTGTGACGGATGTAAGTAAGTGCGTGGCTTAAAAACACGTAAATTAAAAATCTGTGCTTAGCATAGTGTGCCCCCAACTTATATTTTTCTGTTTCTGTCATTGCATTCAGCTATATGATACAACAAGTAACATCATACCTACAACAAGTTAGGACTATTGACTTTGTCAATGGTTGTTAGTTGCATAAGGTAAAAAAACAGCAACTTTGGCTTATATATAATATCGAAAAAGCTTCCACTTAAAGCTCTGGTGACACTGCGACAATGTTACAGCTCCTGAGCTTCAAAAAAAGACGGGAAATCCAGGGAGAATTTAACTCTTTAAAGGATTTCCCTTCCCCTACAACGCTGACCTGGCATGACGTCATGCCGCAACTTCTCCACTAGAGAGAAGTGAGCAGTTAGAGCATGCGCACATGGATGTGCCTGCTGTCACTGCAGTCGGGGAAAAAATGGACCGTGTGTGCCAGGGCACAAAACAGAGCCCAAGAGAGACCCGTTTCGAGGCCACCACTAAAAAACTGCAAGTGCTCCACACCGGTGAGACCCGGCCCACTTAAAGCCCTGCCCACGACCATCACATAGGATCTTTTATCCTTTGTGAGGTCCAATTCCTCCATAAAATAAACAAAAGAGTTAAGCAGGGTCTGCAAACCCTTAGCAGTCCAAGGCCGAAAGACTGTGCTTTCAGCATATAATACCGGTAGACAACACTGCCCCACCTATAGACAGTCTACTTTTAAATCTGATAGAACCTGCCACCAGTCATGGCCTGTGCAGGTAAGTGAGGTGGGGCCAGTTGGGGTAATTTCGACGGACGATGACGAGGGAAAATTAAATAAATACTTAATTTTCCCATGCCATTGTCCGTCGAAATCCCCCACCCCCAACCGGCCCCACAGCTGACCGCTCTTACCTGCACAGGCACAGCTGCCTGCCACAGATTGTGAACATAAAGATTGAAAAGAAATGGGACCAATATACAGCCCTGCCAAACGCCTCTTTGTATTTGAAGTTGGCGAGTAACCTTTAAATCTTTGGAATAACACACCACAGCCACAGTATCCCTATGGAAATACCTCAAAAATAAAACAATGTCTTGATCTACCCCCATTGAAAACATGATTTGCAAGAACGTAGTATCCGTTAACACAATCAAACGTGGATGATAGATCCAGAAATGCCAGATGGACTGAGCCAGGGCGAGTGATAGTACATTTACCTAAAACCAGATAGAGGTTCAGAAATTGATCAACTGTTGACCGCCAGGGGTGAAATCCATACTGCACATCAGATAAGCCATTACTATCAGCTGCTCACTTGGAAAAACTTTCCAATAGAACGTGCCCTACCACCTTTATCACAGAGCCAAGCAAGCAGATTGGCCTGTAGCAATGGGTACTGTCTCGGTCTCCCTTCTTGAAGACAGGTACAATGGTAGACTTTGACCATGACCCCGGGCGACCTGAAATAGCAGCTGCATTAATAATGGAGGTGAGGAGAGGTTCACAGGCCTCTACGTCAGAAGTGTAGAGGTTGGTGGAATCCCGTCAGGACCCGGGGCCTTGTTCTTAGACATCCCCAACATACCCTTCCATACATCCGCGGGAGAAATGTATACAGCAGCTTTCCCTTTGAGTGTACCAGTTCCCCCATTAAAATTAGAAAAGGGGAATTATAGATTACCTCGAAGTAGCTCACTTAACTACCTTCGGTGAGAAATGGGCTTCCAGGTAGGCTGTGACTTCTACAGACAGGAAGGGGCTATGGATAATGCTCCACATTTTTAAGCCATTCTTCAGGGTACTAGCCTCGATCAAGTCTGACCATCCTCTTCCTTTAAGATGTTATTACGTCTTACCAATTCTTCTTCGTACTAACTATGACTTTTCTTAACTAAAAGAGGATCCCTGGATTTGGCACTTAATACTTATTTAAGAGTTCTCAGTGCTCTGGAACAACCTGATTCAAACCACCTCGGTACCAGTTCCTGTTGCCGCCGGACAGGTGCCTTCAATAGATTAAAAATAGTATTTGAAATTGCAGAAAAAGCCTCCCGGACAATAGATGGATCATTCTAGATGGATCTACTCGATTTATCGGTGGCGTTTGACACTGTCCCACGTGAGAGGCTCCTTGATAGACTAGCAGACATCGGTTTGAGCAGGACCGCCCGAACATGGATGTCCTCCTTCCTGAATAACAGATCACAGGACATCTGGCAACCCCATTTTTCATCTCCTATATCTGCCATGAATGTGGGTGTTCCCCAGGGTTCTATTCTCAATCACACCCTATTCAATATATATCTATCACACCTTGCACCTTTGGTAGAGGAAGGGGGCGCAAAAATTGTCTCATACGCGGATGACACTCAGCTGATTTGTTCATGTGACAAAGGAATCGACTTTGAAGGTGCAAAGATTAGGTCCTGCCTGACAAAGGGATTTAGTTGGCTTTAGATTAATCAGCTGAAATGTGACCCAGACAAAACAGAAGTTGTCTTCTTTGGGCAACCTGAATCGTACAACTGGAGAACTTGATGGCCAATAGACCTGACAATACTCTCTCCATGCGCCCTCAGATCCAAACTTTAACAGGCGCATGCTTTAGTATACTCCACTTGTTAAAGCAATTCCTACAGCTGCTACCACCAGACAGTAGAAAGATTGTGGTGCACGCCCTGGTGACATCCAAACTAGACTATCTCAACAGTTTGTACCTCGATTTGCCCAAATGTCTCATCCAGTGCCTGCAAGTGGTGCAAAACGCGGCGGCCAGAGCTATTTTGAGGTCTAAACCCAGATCAAGTATGACCCCCCCATTTTAAAGTCCCTGCATTGGCTAGGTATGAAGGAACGGATCGACTTCAAATGTTGGTGTTCTTTTTTTTTAAGCTTTCTCCGGCTTAGTCGCCGGACACCTGAATAAGCACGTTAACCGCTACATCCCACCTGGGATCCCTAAGATCCACAAATGCCAACCTTGCCCTCATTCCCAAAATACGCTGTGCACGTTTGGGGGGAAGATCATTACACACCGGGTTGTGGCCAATAAAATACTTGAAGAAAGTACAACATCCAAAATATAATGAAAAAAGTGAGCAGAAACAAAGATATATTCTATAAACAAACCACTACCCCGCACAATAAAGGTGGGATTAATATCCTTCTTTCTAGGGGACAATTTACCCATTGCTAAAAGTAAGTCAAACTCACTTAATATTGCGTTATGGTTGACTCCCTGTTGGGTAAGTTCCATATGCATACCTGTCATATGAAAACAACCAGGCCTGTACACCATCATTGTGTGGGTCTCCACATAAATGGACATTAAAATCTCCAGCAACCCTATTATTAGCGCATTGTAAATTGGGAGTTTCTTAAATATGAACTCAACAATTGAATACTGTAAATTGCAGACAATGAGGAAATGGCATTGTAAAAGTTCAACAGGAGCACCTTGCTAGACCCCGTAAAAAACAGAACTGCTTGCAAAGTAGTGGCCTCTGTAGACAAAACATCAGGGTTACATCGAATGGTTAAAGAAACAAAAATGATCAAGCCCCCATAGGTCTATCCCCCCCCTCCCCCCATTAAAGAAATTGCAGATGTATAAAAGGTCTTATATCCCTCCAAAAAGAAACAATTCACTGTGGCCCAAGTTTCCTGAAGAAAAATCACATCAAACCCTTTCATAAAGGACAACCAAATGGGATCACTAAACTTGCCAGCAAAGCCCATAATGTGCCAGCTGATGAATATGCATTCCTTGCAGTTGAGGGGCATGAGGTCAGTTAATCTCAGCGCTGGAAGAGCCTTCTGGTCCAAAGGGTTGGCCCGAGCAGTCAATCACATCTGTCCAAAGATAATAATGGAGGAAAACTGTTTGTAAGAACTATATTGCCATGTATCCCCAGCATGGACCCGTGTTCTGCCTGTGGACAGATTGATAGGGATAGACCGGGGGTTTGTAAAAGTATCCCTGGGGAAGGGCCACGATAGAAGAAACAGAGCCACTTGGGGTAGAGTACTTAGTAGCAACTAAAATTCTCTCTGCCACATGAGGTCTGTTAAAGTTAATAATAATACAATCTCCCATATAGTTTTTCTTGAACCCACCAACCCAGTTCACTCTTCTAATTATGCTAATATATCTTTCCACCTGAATCCCTAGAGTGGTGTTTCAGCCAATGCAAAACGCTATTCTTAAGTTGGTAGAAATTCTCAGAAATATCTGACAGAAGAGGGGGTACATTCCCCAACGGTATGCAGACAAAATATTGAAATTAAAATATCGATATACAATAATATTGATGTTTTATTTTCGATAGTATAGAATATCGATGTCCAAAATATCGACAGACAGAATATCGTTTATTTAAGGTATGTATGTTACTAATATCGAATTTTACTAATATCGAAATTTTGTTTAGTGTTATGTATTTTATTATGTTGTTTATATGTTTGTTAAACATGTTTTGTAATGTATGTTTGAAAATTTGTAAATTTGTTTACATTTTGCGTTTTAGTATCAGAGCGGGTTGTGGGTTTATAGGGGAATAGGGTGGGAAGTAATTTAATAATAATTAATTAATTAATATATGTTTGTAAATATTTTTAATTAATAATTAATTAATATTAATTAGTTAATTAATTAATATAATTTTGTACATATTTTTAATTAATAATTAATTGGTAATTAATTAATATGAATTAGTTAATTACATTAATTAGAGTAATTTTTTTATATATATAATTTTTTGTTATTGTTAATTAATTAATTGGGAAAAAATAATATTAATTAGTAAATTAAATTAATAACAGCTAATGTGCTAATATATTTACTTTATTGTTATTGTTAATTAATAATTAATTGGTAATTAAATAATATTAATTATGTAATTAAATTGTTTAGAGTTAATGTGCTAATATATTTAATGTGTTGTTATTGTTAATTAATAATTAATTGGTAATTAAATAATATTAATTATGTAATTAAATTATTTAGAGTTAATGTGCTAATATATTTAATTTTATGTTATTGTTAAATAATAATTAATTGGTAATTAATAATTATTAAGTGATTAAATGATATGATTTATTTATGTGTAGTGGGTTGTGTGTTTATAGGGGGATAGGGTGTGATATAATTAAATGTAATTAATTAAAGAGATTGTATTTTTTTTGGTATTTATTGTTAATTAATTAGTAATTAATATGTGTTATTTAGTTCATTTATAATTACATCAATTTAGTAATATTAATTGTTATTAATTGATTAATTGAAATTTATATTAATTGTCTTTTTTATATGTGTAGTGTGTTGTGTGTTAAAGGGGGAGTAGTGTGGGAATTAATTTTTACCCCCATGCTATCCAACGCTTTCCCTACTGTTGCACCCTCTGGAGTGGGAATAGTAATTTTTACCCCTACGCAATCCAACGCTTTCCCTACTGTTGCACTCTCTGGAGTGGGAATAGTAATTTTTACCCCTACGCTATCCAACGTTTTCCCTACTGTTGCACCCTCTGGAGTGGGAATAGTAATTTAAACCCCTACGCTATCCAACGCTTTCCCTACTGTTGCACCCTCTAGAGTGGGAATAGTAATTTAAACCCTTACGCTATCCAACGCTTTCCCTACCGTTGCACCCTCTGGAGTGAGAATAGTAATTTTTACCCCTACGCTATCCAACGGGGAAACAACCTTTACAACGCAACTTTTACAACGCACTACCATTACAACGAAATTTTTACAACGCAAAAACCATTACAATGCATGTGTTTACAACGCATGTTTTTACAACGCAGGTACCTTTACAACGCATACCATTACAACGTAAGTATAGGTAAGTATATAATTATATTTTAAATTTTATATGTTTTGGTTTTTTTAGGGGTATTTTTAGGGTTCAGGGTCAGTTTTCAGTTTTTGGGTAAAAGGGTATTTTTAGTGTTCAGGGTCAGTTTTCAGTTTTTGGGTAAAGGGGTATTTTTAGGGTTCAGGGTCAGTTTTCAGTTTTTGGGTAAAGGGGTATTTTTAGGGTTCAGGGTCAGTTTTCAGTTTTTGGGTAAAGGGGTATTTTTAGGGTTCAGGCTCAGTTTTCAGTTTTTGGGTAAAGGGGTATTTTTAGGGTTCAGGCTCAGTTTTCAGTTTTTGGGTAAAGGGGTATTTTTAGGGTTCAGGGTCAGTTTTGGGTTTTTGGTATTTTTAGGGTTCAGGGTCAGTTTTCAGTTTTTGGGAAAAGGGGTATTTTTAGGGTTCAGGGTCAGTTTTGGGTTTTTGGGTAAATGGGTATTTTTATGGTTCAGGGTCAGTTTTCAGTTTTTGGGTAAAGGGAAATTTTTAGGGTTCAGGGTCAGTTTTGGGTTTTTGGGTTAAGGGGTATTTTTAGGGTTCAGGGTCAGTTTTGGGTTTTTGGGTAAAGGGGTATTTTTAGGGTTCAGGGTCAGTTTTGGGTTTTTGGGTAAAAGGGTATTTTTAGGGTTCAGGGTCAGTTTTGGGTTTTTGGGTAAAGGGGTATTTTTAGGGTTCAGGGTCAGTTTTGGGTTTTTGGGGTACAGGGGTATTCTTAGGGTTCAGGGTCAGTTTTGGGTTTTTGGGGTACAGGGGTACAGGGTAAAAATAAAATTAAATTAAATTTAAATTAAATCAATTAAATGAAATTAAAAAAAATTACATTACATTAAATTATATTAAATTAAATTATATTATTTTCAATTATTTTAAGTTAAAAAAATTAATATATACTTACCAATACTTACGTTGTAATGGTATGCGTTGTAAAGGTACCTGCGTTGTAAAAACATGCGTTGTAAATACATGCGTTGTAATAGTTTTTGCGTTGTAAACATTTCGTTGTAATGGTATGCGTTGTAAAAGTATGAGTTGTAACGTCATACATCCATCCAACGCTTTCCCTACTGTTGCACCCTCTGGAGTGGGAATAGTAATTTAAACCCCTACGCTATCCAACGCTTTCCCTACTGTTGCACCCTCTGGAGTGGGAATAGTAATTTTTACCCCTACGCTATCCAACGATTTTCCTACTGTTGCAATATGTGGAGTACGTATATATATTAATTTATATGTAGAGTTTTTTATTTATTTTAAATGTATATGTATTAGTTTTAATTTTTTAATTATGTTTTAATGTTTTTATTTAATATTTGTAAAATTATATGTATTTTAAAATTATTTTTACATTATTATTAATACATTTAAAAAAACAATATTTTTAATTTCGATATTTTTGTACTACGATATTAATTTTTCGATATATTTGTACTTACCTTTATGAAGATATGACTCCGATATTTTTGATTTCGATATTTTTGTGTCGATATTTTTGTATGTAGATATTCTGTCTGTCGATCTTATGTCATGGATTCTTCCCCAACACCACTACACAAAGGGCTGCTTCAGGGGGTAAATAAAGATATCTGTAGATATACCAGCTGTCACTGGCTTCATGATGCCAGTTCCTACTCTTAACTGCTCTCCCCCTGTAGTTGGTTCACACCTCCTGGACAACAAGGAGGTACTTTTTGGCTGCCCTTGTGACTGCATGGAGGAGATAGCGGCAGCACCAGAACTTCAGGATCTCAACTGTTTATTATCTCTTGCCACACATACTAGATCACAATGCCTCTCCGTAGACGATGGACCTGGAGCAGCAAGATTTGGGGCAAGTGCTTTCACTAGATCTGCTAAGTAGGTATGATTCTGTTTAATGATCACCTTTTCAATTGCTTTTAAACGTTGATTTATAGGTTTCAATTTAGCCTCCAAGGCATCTATCAGAGACTCTCGAAGTGAATCTAACAAAACTGCCAAATCAGATTTAACCGAAACTGGCTGGTTAGCACAACTGGGCGGTAAGCCATCAGTGACTCTGGGATGCTTAGATCTGCTGCTGTTCAACAGGTGCTTTCTATTACCTCCCGCTCCAACTTTGGAGGTCTCCTCCAATACGTCATGTACAATAGATGACAAATGAGTGTCCAAAACCCGCAAGCGAGAGCGTAGAGGACGAGATAAAACCTTCACATCAGGAGGTACAGACATACTGTCCTTCCATCCACTGTCCTGCACTTGAGGCGGAGATGTTGGTCCTATGCCCTGAGTGAGAGAGACTGGCGGTAATATGCCGAAAGGGCCAGGGGATATAAGAGGTAAGGGGGACCAAGAAAGATGACAAGTGACCAGTTCAATTTCCTTTTCAAGACCCCCAGCATCCCGCTGCAAAAAAGCGTCCATGGTGGTTACTGTTTTTACAGGAGCCTTAGAAGCAGCCACAGGGGGCTTACGTTTCCCTATAAAAGCCCAACAGGCTGACACCAAATCAAAAGCCCAAAAGTCCAACTCTCCGTCAGGTCAACGGTTTGTGGTGTAACAAAACTCCCCAACTCTCACTTACATCCCATAGGCTGCACAATAGAGACAAGAAAACAAAAACAATGGTTCTGTTGGGTTTTTCCAATTATTTCATATGAGAACGCCTAGTGTTAATGTATTATTCTGTAGTTATCAACATAGGTATCTCAGTTGTCCAGACAGGATAGAACACATAGCAAATAGTCAACCGTGTGACGGAAATTGCTGTCTACTCACTTGTTTTTCTATAAATTAAATCATTCATATATATTTTTACACTTTTGTAAACAAGGATGTCAACACGAAGTGAGGTTTGTAAATCATAAGTGATCAAGTGACATTAGTGCTCAGTGCCGGTGTTCAGTGCGCAATATATACAGTGGGCTTAAAATATGTACATGAAAAAGAATAGGCCAGAATTTTAAAGAACAACAATACCTCTGCTGTGTAATGAATATTCTTAATCCCACAGAGCCTTGGTCAATCTGGGCCATGCGAGGTCGTCGACTTTTCAACCCAAACTCAGCTCCATTAGGTAGTCAAGGCGGGTCTTCATCAGGACAAAGAACAAGGATTAGGGATGACAGCCCAAGGATTACCAGAGTGACTGCTGGTTATGCATACATCTTTGAAGATCCTGGTAATGGGATCCAAATTAATTATCGAGTAGAAGATCCGAGCGGTCAGTCTCGGTGTTTATATTAGTGTTTATATATATTAGTGTTTATATTACGGAGGATTCAGTGCTGCATAGCAGAGACGGACATGCGTCCTGTAGATCCGCAGTGATCCAAAACTCTGCAGTAAACCAATAATATGCCAAAAGCAATCCACTCCTTACTCCACACAAAACAGTCCATAGGCAAAGTAAAGTATGTAAAGCCACTAAAGATATAAGGACAGGGTAGGATTGGTAAGGCGGGCATTCGATCATTGGCCGAGGGGCTGGTATCTGAGTTCCAGCTGGCGGCTGCTTTTTCGGGGGCCAATTTGCGAGGTGTTAGTAGTGTTCCAATGCTGCCAGCATCCCAGTGGGTGTCTGAGTGGCCTTTCTGGAGGCAGATGGGCGTCCATTACTTCGCTTTTATCAATAGGCAGAGGTGTCACTGCCACTCCTTTTCTCTCACTGGGCCAGCCCATTAATGTATGCATATTGTGCGGGGGCAGAGGGCCCGAACAGAAGTGGCCTCACTCGTTTTCAGGTGTGTTTCACCAGTGTGAACTAATCTGTGCATTTTTATACCTAAGTGAAGTTAAGATATATGCCTGTCAGAGACCCCCCCCTTCTGTTCATAAAACTCAGCCGAAGCAGTGTTTTGCGGAAAGGCAATGTGCAAATGTGAGACACTTTTTTTGTGCGTGCCTGGGCTTATTTTTTATCCCAATCCAACTTTGTATAAGGATATAGGTCAAGTGGCGCCTCCTAAAGATAGAATAAGAATAAAAGGTGGCAGTCCCTAACCAGTCCTCCTGATTACTTTAAACTCCTCCAGTCAATGCAACTAAATCTCGATGGGTTATCCAGAGGTAATGTGTAACACACACTTCTCCACAAGAGCAGGGAAAATTAAAATGTCATCTTTCCATCCGGCTGCCGAGGCGAGCTCAAAGCCAAGAGGGTGGGCCCAGCCAAGCCTCCTCCGGTCTCTGATGGGTGTGGACGGGCCGCCCTTGGCTCGGACTTCGCCTAGGCGCGGCGTGCCCCACAGGATATGCATCGTTGCTAAAAGCACCTCAGCTACTCTTCCCACAGCCAGTGTACCCTGGGACCAGTAGTCCCACCAGGACCTGCAGCACAACAAAGCAGCTCAACACAAGCAGAGCGATGTCAGATCAGAAAATGCTGTTGCTCACAATGTACTGAAACTTGCAAAGAGATTCTGTCTTTCCTTTACTGATCTATAGCTTCAAAAAACAAAGTTGCCATAAATATATCCGTTCTGCAAATCACTTAATATTTTAGAAAAACAAAACATTAGGATGAAAAGACCCTTCACATTTTTGTTTTTGAAACTGCAACTCTATGCTATGTGACTTACCTTTCACCTTGGCTGCCTGCTCTGACAGCAGGCATTATAATATCACAACTCAGCTGTAATAACTTATAAGAGTAAAGCAGCTCGGTCATTTCATTATTACTGGTGACTAGAGACGAAACTCACAACTTGACAATAATAATGAAATTAGAAACTGTGGTCCTCATTTATGAGAAATGACGCATCGCTGCGTGAAAGCAGCGATGCGTCACTTCTCAGTGCGCACTCCTTGCGACATGATTTGGAGAACCTGGCCTTACGGGCCAAGCGGCGCAGGGCACGCCTAAGATCCCCGAGTTCACCTGCCTTGACCGACAGAGACACTGGACACTCCGTTAGGCGTAGAAAAGTAGTTTTATTAGCTGCAGCTAAGCACAGTTGTCTAAGAAGTACCACACAGGTAGGTTCTCAAGAGACTGCCACTTCAATCTGTGGCGCACAGTCTATTATACAACACAAGTTTACAATGACAACTCCCAAAATACACAAAACTAACGAATAGGAATAGTTCGAAAACAAGTATCAGATGTCTAAAAACACACCCTCCTTTCAGACCCCGTGTGCTCCCCTCCCATCAGGTTAATCAACACAGGTGACCATAATCCAGTTTGCAGGTGGTAAAACATGTGTAGAATGCTTCAAAAGGAGAGCTATGTAACAAGAGAACACACGGAGAGAATAGTGAAGGCCAGTTAAATAAGATAAGGAAGAGAAGAATGGTGGGACCCAAACAGTGGAGTAGAGACATGGATTAATCAGTCTAGACATGGCTTTACGAACTCGGCCGGACCCTGACATAAGTATTGCACACAAGGACAAAGGTTGCTTGTCGACAAGAAAAACACCGCGCAGCTGAAAGTGGCAAAAAAGACCATTTTCCTTACGTTAGCCGTGCTGCCTGAGTGAGGCAACATAAAATGGCGACTGAACGTAAAATGGAGACTGTAGCAAAGCAAGGCTAAAACTACATAACCTCAGTCCCTCCTTTTGCCATACTCAGGCAAAGCAAAAGGAACCCATGTCAATCTGAGTCGATGTCAATGGTCATGAGGTCACTAAGATGCTGTTGCACCATCATCTTAATATGAACTAATGCAATGCCTCCCCCTGGCTAGGGAGAAGCGACTCAAAGCACTACGTAGAAAGACACACCGGTCTTATTCCATAGACAAATGTACTACAAATAGCTGTTCAGTCTGTTGTGTTACTGGTTTAGAAACACAGATCGTAGCACAAAGTCCACAAACAGCTGGACCACACTGAAGACAGAGACAGCAAGAAAAGACGAGTGCTAGAATCATTCCAAGGAAAGTTAGTACTTTCCATCCCCAAGTGGACAGTAGTCCCCAAAACCATCCCATCACAGACCAATCTCCAGTATCTTGGTGTATGGATTCAGAGATGACATGTAGCTTAGAGATGGCTTGGTATACCGTAGGGGCGCTATCAGGAATGTAAATACAGCAACTAGACCCAATCAATTTACAAACTCCTCCTTTGTCTGCAAGCACTATGTCTAACACCATCCTGTTCTGCAAAGTCATAAGTCGATCCACCTGAAGCTCAGCAGTTAAATTCTTTAATGCTCCAGAAGTGACATTAATTGTGGCATCAACCACACGGGCCAACTGTCTGATATTTTTACTATTGGCCATCGGACCCCAAAAGGGAAGGAATCCTTTCAGAAAATCCCCTCCTTCTTGCCCTGCTGTGTCTTCCGAATCTACTACTCCTCTAGTAACTCTCTTCTTGTGATAATCAGCAGGAGCAGTATATGTAGGAGGGAGGAGAAAGGCTATATAACATGTTCCCGAAAAGTGTGTGGGAAGCCATGTATAAGCTTTATCGTAACAAATAAAATATGTACCTTGTGATGCCACTAACGGTACGGGAGTAGAAGGAGTATAGACATAAGTGTGGGAACAGTTGCTCCTCTCTTGCTTGGTTTTCGTATTCTGGCCATTTATTTGTAAGCATAAATGACCTTTTTGGGGTAACACCCAAATAGGTGCAGAATTCCGCTGTTTAAGCTTGTCAGTGAGACTAAGAGTATAACGAGTTATATTCCACCCATCATACGCTCTCTTTTCATCTTTGGGAATCTTGATGATGTCAGCAATCTTTGCCATAGTTACAATGCCCTTTATCAACGAACTGTGACTGAAATCCACTCCACCATTATAGGATCCACCAGAAGGATATCTGAGTAGATTCTGGTATGTATTGGAAAACATGGCCAGATAAGCCCAAGCAGAACCTTCGTATGAAAAAGGGAGAATTAGATACGGCATTCCTCTTTGTGTATTATGTGGTATGAGGCCACATACCCAACAATCAGTAATATTTACAATCAATTGATGCTGGTGTAACAGTTGAATGAACGAATTGTTAAGATATTCCATTCTTCTCATTTGCTCGTGATCTGGGAGTGAGTAAAATTTATGGGGTGAAACAGTAGTAGATGGAGTCAAAGGGGCAGAAATAGGAACAGGTACTAACTGTAGAACATGAATAAGCCATCCAATGCATGCTAATAAACTACTCAGACTTACTAAAACACACAATGCTACGCCACATCGACCAAATAATAACTTCTTATAATGAGCTCTCTTCAATATTTTCGCATCACTACCTTTCCCTGTACTATCCATTACTCTAAAAGCGTTGCTCACGATAATCTTCCTAGATCACTTGGCTGTGATTGTTAGCCGTCCTATGACACTGCAAGTCCTGTTGACCTAGTCACTATTCAGGTCACAGCTCAAGACTCCTACCGCGACCCTGCAACTTGATGGATAAGGGAAGGAAAAACTTTTCTTTATTAGCAGAATGTAAAGAAAAGGAAAGTTAGAATTAATTGTCTTCAGAGGATCTTTTTCTTAAATTGTATCGTCTCTTTCCGGGTGTTGTTTGGTCCTGGAACAAATGTTCGGGATCTGTTGTATTAAGTCTCAGATGAGAAGGTACAGCTTCCTGCAAAACATCATCGTCCTCTTTCTCTGAACTAGTCCAATCCAGGTGTGCACTGCTAAATGGAATGAACTTGGGTACCTTTTCGCACTCACTATCACCAACGCCTTCTCGGACCCACTGGTCATAAGGCAAAGGCAATGGTACCCTTTTACAGTGCACACCATGAATCCAATGTCTTTTTCCCAGGACCTTGACAGCCGTACGAGTTGTAAGCAGGACTTGTCTTGGAGGCCCCCAGCGAGGTTCCAAATTCTTTTTCCTCTGGAAGTTCTTCAGACACACCCAATCTCCAGGCTGGATGGTGTGTCCGGGATCTGAAGAGGCCTCTGGTAAAGCGTTTTGAACCTGTTGACGAATGACATGCAATTTAGTGGTGAGATCATGCAAATAGTCAATCAACAGTGGATAGGGGATATCTGAATACTCCTTGGGTCTGGGGACTCCCCAGACATTAGCTGGACGTCCAAACACAATCTCGTATGGGCTAAGCCCCAAACGAGAATGAACAGTCATTCTAGTAGAAAGGAGTGCTAAAGGTAATGCATCAGGCCAAGAAAGGCCCGTGCTGGCCTGAATCTTTGCTAGCTTAAGTTTGAGAGTACCATTGTAACCCTCTACCAGACCCGCTGACTGAGGATGGTTTGCCGCATGGAATTTTTGTTTGATGCCTAAACCTATACACACCTTTTGCATAATTTGACCTACAAATTCACTTCCATTGTCACTCCAGACAATGCGCGGTAAACCAAACCTCGGGAAGAATTCTTTCAAGAGTATTTTAGCAGTGGACAAAGCCGTATTGTCCTTTAGGGGGTAGGCCTCTATCCATCTGGAAAAGGCACAAACCACCACCAGGACGTACTTGAGATTATTGGAACGTTCCATATGGATGTAATCTATCTGCAGTACTTCAAATGGGTATGTAGGGGGTGCAAAGTGACCTGTTGGAGTTGGAGTTCCTTTTCCTGGATTGTGCATCAAACAAACAATGCAGTGTTTCACCACATTTTCTGCACATTTTGGAATACCCTCATTCTGCCATACTGGAGCTAAAAGTTTGCATATACCACGAGCATTAATATGAGCTGGTCCATGAGCCATAGTAACTACCGGCAGTACATACGCATTAGGTAGCAACCATCGCTGATACTCTGACAATTCCGTCCAACAACCCGTATCCTCCAACATTCCCGTACTTTCTTTCCACGTACTCAATTCTTTCTCAGTAGCCTCCTTCTGAATTGCTTTCACACTTTCCACTGTGTTTTCACACATACCAGCTTCTGCAACCCATCTAGCAGGCCCTGCAACATACATGCGACTTTCAACATTCCTCGCTGTTCCCTTCGCCACCTCGTCTGCAAATGCATTCCCTTTACCCACGTCATCAGTAATCTTCTTGTGCGCACTGCACTTTACAATCGCTATCTGAATAGGCAAGGCAAGTGAATCAAGAAGATCCGTTACCAATTGACCATGCTGTATTTTAGTGCCGTGGGAGGTAAAGAATCCTCTTTCCCTCCACAAACGACCAAAACTATGGGCAACGCCGAACGCATATTGACTGTCAGTATAGACAGTCACTCTTTTCCCTTTCGCCAACACACATGCTCTTGTCAACGCAATCAGTTCTGCAGCTTGCGCTGAGTTATGCAAAATACGTGCAGTTTCTACCACTGTGTACAACGTCGTGACTGCATAAGCAGCCGTTGTTTCGCCATTAGGGAGCTTGAAACATGACCCATCCACCCATAGGGTACCATCTGGATCCACAAGCGGTGTATCCTTAAGGTCTATCCGACCCTTCGTTTCTTCTTCAGTGCGAAGAAAACAATCATGCTGATCTTGTACATTATTAACATCCAGAACAGGCAACAATGTGGCTGGGTTCAAGACACTACACCTTCTTATATGTATATGACTAGCTAGAAGCGTCAACTCATATCCAGACAAACGAGCACTCGTTAAATGCTGAGTTTTTGTTTTATTCAGAAGAGTATCCACTGCATGTGGAACCATCACATTAAGAGTATGATCTAACACTAGTCCAGCAGACTGACGAATAGAAATGGCCGCTGCTGCTGTTGCTCTAAGGCAACTAGGTAATGCCTTCGCTACTGGATCTAATGTTGCAGAAAAATAGGCACACGGCCTTTGTTTGTCACCAAATCGTTGCGTTAAGACTGATAATGCGCAACCTTCCCTTTCATGCACATATAGTGTGAAAGGTTTACTGTAATCTGGAGTACCTAGCACAGGAGCAGAACACAAAGCAGTACGTAAGTCTGTAAAACTCTTTTGGCATTCATCAGTCCAAGGCAAAGGCTGAGGCGTATCTTTAAGTGTAAGTGCCAACAAAGGTTTAGCAAGAAGGGAAAAATTAGGAATCCATTGCCTACAATAAGAGGTAATACCTAAGAAAGCACGCACTTCTTTCTGTGACAATGGTACAGGCATTCGTGCAATTGCATGAATACGTTCTGGAGTCAATCGCCTTCCCTCCTTCGACAAAAGATGATCTAAGTAGGTAACTTCTTGTCGGCAATATTGCAACTTGGAAGACGATACTTTATGATTTAAATCAGACAAATGCTGTAAGAGCGATACAGTCGCTGCTTTACAAGCAGTCTCAGAATCAGCCGCAATCAATAGATCGTCCACATACTGGATAAGAGTGGCACCTGAGGGCAAAGAAAATGTATCAAGTTGTGACTTCAAAGCTTGACTGTATATTGAAGGACTCTCACAATAGCCTTGAGGTGCGCGTTTGAACCGGAAGCTTCGACCTCCGAGAGAGAAGCCGAAAAGATCCCGACTTTCTGCAGCAATGGGAATGCTAAAGAAAGCATTCTTAAGATCGATCACTGAGAACCAGACTGCTGAAGCAGGAATCATAGTAAGCAAAGTCGTGATATCTGGCACAACAGGAAATTGAGGGACAACAATTTTGTTGACCTCTCGAAGATCAATGACAAAACGATAAACAGGTGGCTGAGAAGGATCAGTACGTTTAAGAATAGGCAAAACAGGACTATTGCAGACGTTTCCTCTAGTCTCTTCAACCACACCCTTCTGAACCAGATCATGAACAATGGCCAACAAGGCTCGTTCACCATCACTGGAGATCTTATATTGAGGAACACGTGGCATCTTAACATTATCTTTGATAGTAATGACATACGGTGGAATCTGTAACAAACCAACATCATTTGGACCCACAGCCCAAAGTTTAGCTGGAAGAGATTGCAACTCGGGTGGCAGTTGTTCCTTAGAAACATACATTGGAGAAGTCGTTTTATCACCCAATGTAAGATGTACACCAGAAGGCGAACAATACAACGTGGCATATAAACGTTTCAAAAGGTCTAAACCCAACAAATTCTCTCCGCAACCTGTTGTTAGAAGGAGTGGAGCTTCCAAATCATATGGACCAATGGAAATGGGCAAGGGACATGAAATAGGATTTGAAACTGGGGCGCCAGAGAATCCTACAGAAACATTTGTTAAGCCGGACAAAGGTGCCCCAGGGAGTTTAGAACGCATTATAGAACTTCTCATAGCGCCAGTATCCAAGAGAAATGGTTCTGTAACACCTAATGCCATAACATTAACATAAGGTCCTTCCTGATCTACTGGAACTGATATGACGCCCTCACTTTGTCTCTGGCTGTCCTAGCTAGTATGGAAAGCAACATTCTCATTGTCGTAACAATAGTCATCATTGTAGTATTGTGCAGATTGAGAAGTCTGCTGGTCAAAATAATTCACAGAGGTTTGAGGAGGAGAGGGACGTTGTTCCTGAGGAGGAGCACCACGACCTCTACCTCTAGACATGGATCGAGAATCACCACGACCTCGTGGCGCTAACGATCCACCATACCGTTGTAATAGAATCGGACAAGTGTTCTTAAAGTGACCATCCTCCTTACAGTAAGCACACTGGTTGGGGCCCAATGGAGCCCGAGGAACAGAGGGAACTGGTTTTTGCAACAACCTCTGAAACTGTGGGGGCTGGCAAAATAGAGGTTGAGCAGAACGAGGTGGATAAGCCTGTTGCAGAAGAACCTTCGTTTTCAAGTCTTTAGTCTTTTTCTCCGCTTTCTCCTTATCTTCCTTTTCCCTATTCTCATAATATTGAGCAGTAGCCAATATCTGGGCAGTGGAAGAGACAGCCCATGAACTCTCTGACTGTTTTAGCTTATTCGATAATTCTGGAAGTAAGTTAAAAACAAACTTATCTACGAATAATCGCTGTCCCCCTTCAGTGCTCATGTCTTGCCCACTATGATCGATGAAAGTCTCCTCAAAACGAGTAAAGTAGTCAGAGACACTTTCATCCGTCTTTTGCTTACATGCCGCCAACTTATCCCAGTTAACACGCATCGCAGGCATTAGAGTCTTCATCAAATCTATGATTCTTCCCGGTAATTCTGTAATCAAAGCGTCTGGTTTAGCCCCACCTACTTGACCTACATCTGCAGCCGTAATGGCAGCCCAATCACCACCTAAAGCTGCCGCATGATCCTGCCTACGAATCTTAGCCCATATAGCTTGTGGGACTACATTCCCCATGAGTAAGTCAATATCAGCCAAATTCATAATACAGGCGTCAACAGTCTGGGACAGCTCCTTATAATATCCAGCAGGATTCTTTCGAGGGTCCGGTAAAGACTGTTTAAGAGCCAATACTTCCGATCTTTTCCACGGGTCATGTACCCATATGCGCTGAAAATGAGCAGGAACACCTGGATTATTACCTGCTTGAGGAACTGCATCTCTCCATATTGGAGGAACTTCTCGCATAGGATATTGTGTTGTCTTGCGACGAACCACAAGATCAGATTCAGGAGAATTTTGAGAGAAAACGGTAGACCTAAAAGCAACAAGTTGTTGAACAGCACGTTCCACAGCAGGACCCACGATCAATCCCTTATCAAATTGATCCTGGATGTCAAATAAATCCCGAGGAGGCGAGTCTAGATCTACGTCTTCCCACGCTTTAATCAAAGTATTGCACATCACATCAAATACGTATCTCTGTGTGGGCGCGTTCCATTGAAGAAAAGTATCTAATATGTTACGTGTGTCATACGGTACACGACTCGTGATCCAATTAGAAGCAAGGGAATCCAATTTAGTCCGTTCTTCAAAATCTGGAAACTGACTACGAGATTGTCTCCTAGACGAAGCAGGAGAGAAGAAAAGAGGGCCAAGCAAAGGCGATAACAGACCTGCGACAGTATCAACTAAACGCCGTCTAGCTGTAGGAGAATCTGAAACTAAGACAGGAGACAGTGTATTCTGTAAAGTGGAAGAAGAATCTGTAGCGAAAGAAACGACAGATGGAGAAGGCTGAGGCAAAGGAGATTGGGGTACAGACATTGTCGGCAAAGGAGGCTGAGGCAAAATGACAGGGACAGGTATTTGTGCAGGAAGGACAGCGGCCGCATTGGCAGCAGGCTGTAATGGTGGTGCATTGGCTCCTACCACGTAAGGCGGAGGTAATGTCAACAAATGGGACATGAAAGAATCGTCATCAGGATTTTTACTCTTTGTAACGGTAGGCAATACAGGGTAGCATCTATCCGCTGCCATACGATGTTGTCTTTCCGACACCTGAATCATCTGATCAGTTTCATCATTTTTAAATTGCTGGGCAGCCTGAAGAATCGTCACACTCTGCTCTTTCTTATCTTTCTTCATTTGCTTAATTTCTTTCTGTTTGGCTTCCTTGCGCCATAGGCGAAAAGAGTCAAACATTGCCGGCCGGGCTTTTCTCTTGAATAAAATCGCTTCCAGATTGTCTAAAATCTCAGTTTCAAATGACCCGTGTTGTGGCCATTGTAAAACACCGTCTTTTTTAGTGTAACGGGTCCATATGTCATTAAAAACTATAGGACCCACACAGTGCTTTGAGTACAACTCATAATTAGGAGTTCCAACTGGAGGAATCGGACACGAATCCTCCAACCGGGAGTTCGTAGAACAAGCACAACAACAAAATCTCTTAAATTTACTAAATCCAGGCATTTTAACCTTACAAACGTCAAGGGATCTATTTAGACAATGTAGTCACAGCACAAACGTACTTACCCCTTGGCTTCGGTTAGCGCGCTACCCGAATAACAAAAATACTAAACAAAGAGAGTGGGCGCTACCCACAAATACTTAACTAAATGCTTTTCTCACGCTAACAGATGTCCGTCTATCGTCTCGCGATACCAATCATCACCAGGGGCCAAGGCAGGGCGACAGTCAGGGCAGCAGTCGTCAGCAGCCGTCGGGAAGGAGTAGCCACGCTTCAAAAGACCTTCGGTCCACTTCGACATGCAGGGGTCGCTCACGTGGTTCGCGAAATCCTCCGGAATTTTCCTGCGAAGCTCCTCACGACTCTTGGGCAAAACTACTACCGCTGAAGTCGCCCCACGTTGGGCCGCCAATTGGAGAACCTGGCCTTACGGGCCAAGCGGCGCAGGGCACGCCTAAGATCCCCGAGTTCACCTGCCTTGACCGACAGAGACACTGGACACTCCGTTAGGCGTAGAAAAGTAGTTTTATTAGCTGCAGCTAAGCACAGTTGTCTAAGAAGTACCACACAGGTAGGTTCTCAAGAGACTGCCACGTCAATCTGTGGCGCACAGTCTATTATACAACACAAGTTTACAATGACAACTCCCAAAATACACAAAACTAACGAATAGGAATAGTTCGAAAACAAGTATCAGATGTCTAAAAACACACCCTCCTTTCAGACCCCGTGTGCTCCCCTCCCATCAGGTTAATCAACACAGGTGACCATAATCCAGTTTGCAGGTGGTAAAACATGTGTAGAATGCTTCAAAAGGAGAGCTATGTAACAAGAGAACACACGGAGAGAATAGTGAAGGCCAGTTAAATAAGATAAGGAAGAGAAGAATGGTGGGACCCAAACAGTGGAGTAGAGACATGGATTAATCAGTCTAGACAGTCTAGTTTAGGACGCCCCCGCGCCGCACGGCCACCAGCTGCTGCGAGTGCCTCCCCGCCTGCCTCTCTGCTCGGCCCGCTGCCGCGCTCACCTCGTGGTCACCTCCCGCCTTTGCCTCTACTCGTCTGTTTGGGTGTTTAGCTATTGTAGTTGCATTTATTTTTCGTTTCTGTATTTTGTACTTGCATTTCTCTTTTGTTTTCTGTATTTTGTTCCTGGTTCCCCTCTTTTTGACTGTTTTTTCCCCCGTCTCTCCCCACCCCGCTCCCCGCTTCCCGCCACCGCCGCCAAACCCCGCCCCTTTTTACATTCTGTACCCTCCCCGCTCCCGCCTCCCAGCTGCTCCGCCCTCCCTCGCACTTGGCCATATATGGCGACCGTGCGCACGCGCAGCGTTGACGCGCAGCGGGCGCGCCGATTGTGCGCCGAAGGCGCGCCAAAGGTAAGCCCGTCTGCGCCCGTCCGCGCCTGGACCGCGCCCAGTGCCAGAACCCCTGGCCCCCACCGACGGAGGCCGACCCGACGAACCTACAACGCCGCCGAACTCATCGCACTCAACACCAGCGACATCCCGGGATGCCACCTAGCCACCCCGAAGCACACCCACGGACCCTTCAGCTGCCACGCCTGCAAGTTCTCCTGCGTCCGGACCTGCCCTGCACCAGCACCCGCCAAGCCGAACACCAGCAGCAACCACCTCAAGTGCATCCTGCTCAACACCCGCTCCGTCCACAGACACGCCATCGAACTCTGGAACCTCCTTGACACCACAGCCCCTGACATCGCCTTCCTCACGGAGACCTGGCTGAACGCCTCCTCAGCGCCCGACATCGCCATCGCCATCCCAGAGGGCTACAAGATCACCCGGAGGGACCGCACCGCCAACCTGACGGGAGGAGGCATCGCCATTATCCACAGAGACACCATCCGCATCACGACCAACACCGACGACACCCTAACCACCGCGGAACACCTGCACTTCCAGATCCACACCGACCCGAAGACCACCCTCAGAGGCACCCTGATCTACCGACCCCCGGGACCATGCACACGATTCAGCGAGGACATCGCCGACTTCATCAGCCCGCATGCCCTCCCCTCCGCCGACTACATCCTCCTGGGGGACCTCAACTTCCACCTGGAAAACAACAGCGACCGTAACACCATCACCCTGCTCGACAGCCTCGCCAACCTCGGACTCAAACAGCTGGTGTCCACCCCCACCCACCTCGCCAGACACACACTCGACGCCGTCTTCTCATCCAGCAATGACATCGCCTTCAGCCACGCAACAGGACTCCACTGGACGGACCACAGCTGTGTCCACTTCACCTTCAAAAGAACGACGACCCACCACCACCAGCAACAGGTTGCCCGAAGAAGCTGGAACAAGATCACAGCCGACCAGCTCACCGCCTCCCTGAGCCAGCACCCTCCTGCCGGCTCAACGAACCCCAGCCAGGCCGCCGACAACCTCACGAAGTGGATCAGCAACTGCGCGGACGAACTCGCCCCTCTGAGAACCCCGCCCAGCAGACCCGGCAGCAGAAAAACCCCTTGGTTCACCGACGAACTCAAGAGCTCCAAGAAGAACTGCCGAGCCCTCGAGAAAGTATGGAGAAGGGAACCAACAATGAACAACATGTCCACCCTCAAGCTCGCCACCCGGAAACACCACCAACTGATCCGCGCCACCAAGAAAACTGCATACAAGGACCGTCTGGACAACAACGCACACAACTGCAAGGAACTCTTCAACATCGTGAAAGAGCTCTCCATCCCCAACGCCGGAAACAACGACATCACCCCATCGCAAGACCTCTGCAACTCCCTCGCCTCCTACTTCCACAACAAGATCGCGGACATACACAACAGCTTCAGAACTCAACCGACGCACGTCACAACCGCAGCAACGCCACCCACCACCACCCTCCGCGCCTGGACCCCGATCAGCACCGAAGACACCATCCGCACGATGAACTCCATCCACTCCGGATCTCCAACCGACCCCTGCCCTCACCACGTCTTCAACAAGGCCGACGTTGTCATCGCACCCCACCTGCGGGACATTATCAACACCTCCTTCGACAACGCCACCTTCCCTGAGAGCTGGAAGCACGCCGAACTCAGCGCTCTACTCAAGAAACCTACAGCGGACCCCACCGAACTCAAGAATTATCGTCCCATCTCGCTCCTCCCGTTCCCGGCCAAAGTCATCGAAAAGACCGTCAACAAACAGCTGGCCGCCTTCCTCGAGACAAATGGATCCCTCGACCCCTCACAGTCTGGCTTCCGAGCCAACCACATCACCGAGACCGCCCTCATCGCTGCCACTGATGACATCCGAACCCTGATGGACAACGGAGAAACAGCGGCCCTAATCCTCCTGGACCTCTCCGCGGCATTCGACACTGTCTGCCACCGCACCCTAGTACAGCGCCTTGGCAACATCGGAATCCAGGAGAAGGCACTGGAATGGATCACCTCCTTCCTCGAGGGAAGAACACAGAGAGTCCGCCTACCACCGTACAAGTCAGAGGCCACCGAAGTCATCTGCGGCGTCCCTCAAGGATCCTCGTTGAGTCCCACCCTCTTCAACGTCTACATGAGCCCCCTCGCGGCCATCGCACGCAAACACAACCTCAACATAATCTCCTACGCCGACGACACCCAACTGATCCTCTCCCTGACCAACGACCCCGCCGCCGCCAGAGCCAACCTGCACGAAGGGATGAGAGATGTAGCCGAGTGGATGACGACCAGCCGCCTGAAACTGAACTCAGACAAGACGGAGGTCCTCATCCTGGTCTCCTCGCCCTCCGCCTGGGACGACTCCTGGTGGCCCCCCGCCCTGGGCACCGCACCCAAACCGACGGACCACGCACGCAACCTGGGCTTCATCCTGGACACCTCCCTCTCCATGACCAGACAAGTCAACGCCGTCTCCTCGTCATGCTTCAACATCCTGCGCATGCTACGAAAGATCTTCCGGTGGATCCCCACCGAGACCAGGAAGACTGTCACCCAGGCCCTCGTCACCAGCCGACTGGACTACGGCAACGCCCTCTACGCCGGAACCACTGCCAAGCTCCAGAAGAGACTCCAGCGGATCCAGAACGCCTCAGCCAGACTCATCCTCGACATCCCACGAAACAGCCACATCTCCGGACACCTGAGAGACCTGCACTGGCTCCCCGTCAACAAAAGAATCACCTTCCGCCTCCTCACCCACGCACACAAAGCCCTACACGACCAAGGCCCGAGCTACCTCAACAACCGAATCAACTTCTACGCTCCCAAGCGCCACCTCAGATCAACCAGCCACGCCCTCGCCGCCGTCCCCCGCATCCGAAGAGCGACAACAGGAGGAAGGTCCTTCTCCTACCTGCCCGCCAAGACCTGGAACTCCCTCCCGACCGACCTGCGCCTGACCCAGGACCACCTCTCCTTCAGGAAGAAGCTCAAGACCTGGCTGTTCGAGCAGTAAAGGCACCCCCCACTCCCAGCGCCTTGAGACCCTACGGGTGAGTAGTGCGCTCTATAAATGTATTGATTGATTGATTGATAGACATGGCTTTACGAACTCGGCTGGACCCTGACATCAGTATTGCACACAAGGACAAAGGTTGCTTGTCGACAAGAAAAACACCGCGCAGCTGAAAGTGGCAAAAAAGACCATTTTCCTTACGTTAGCCGTGCTGCCTGAGTGAGGCAACATAAAATGGCGACTGAACGTAAAATGGAGACTGTAGCAAAGCGAGGCTAAAACTACGTAACCTCAGATTGATGCGTGATATTTACAGTATGACGCAGCATGCCGCAAGGAGTTACAGATACGTCAGTATTTCTGACGTATCTGTAAGCGCAAAAGTGACGCATTGCTGGGGTGTGTCACAAAAGTGACGCAACTCCAGCAATGCGTCCTTTCACATGGGGAAAGTCCCATGTGAAAGGGCTTGCGTCAGTCTTACGCCTGCTGTGAGGCAGGCGCTAGATTTTGACGCAACAGCGTCCTAAAAGTGACGCAGTGAAATCTCATAGATTTCACTGCGTCACTATTACGAGGCTTTTTGCGGGGGAACGCCCCCTCTGCATACATTATACCTGACGCAGGTATAATGTAGCGCAGGGGTTTACAAAGTGACGCATCTGCTTAGATGCGTCACTTTGTAAATAGTGCGCAACAAGAGGCATGTTTTACGCCGCCGATGCGTCACAAAAAGTGACGCATCGAAAGCGCAAAACTGACGCAAGGCCTCACAAATGAGGCCCTCGCTTTTTACAGGGCTGCAGGCTCCCCTGCATCATACATATATGAAAACAGAGTCTCGAGTAATCTTCCACCAGGAGAACCTAATTTGTTTCACAGCATTTTAGCAGAGTGCCAATTACACTTTGCAGAAGAGGTAAATAGTTTTCCTAGAGATTCATTGAAGGGTATGCTTAAACTCTCTGTTTTAACAAAAGATTCCTTTAAAAAAGCTCTCCACTTATCTTCTGTCAGAGCCCGTGATTAAACAATTATGACAATTCATTCAACAATTCTAGGCTTTGTTTAGTGAAAGGCTAACTAAACAAGCTGCTCATATTGGGCTATTAACACTTCAACAGGGTAATCAAGATGTGATCACCTGTTAGCCACTTTCAGCAACTCTCAGGTGAATCCCTGTGAACAGATGAACCAGCGTCAGTTGCCTGCTTCCTGTGATTAGAAGAGAAACTGAAAGATGCCTTATACCTAGGGGTTAACCATCTTGTCACCACAGCAGCTTTAACTGATGTGACGCCCAACAAGAGAAGTGAAAATGAGAAAAACAGCAAGGCTCTCAAAAGTAAGAATGGGATAGCACATGAAAAGCCAGACAGCACGACGAGTGACCTAGAACCCGTGCAGTTAGGGGACAAAATAGAAGAGAAAGAGCGGAGTCGGAAATAAAGACCCGCGTTGTATTGTGGTCAGTCAGGACAGTTTTTTTTACATGTCCAGTGTTGCCAGGAAAACGGATAGCTCATTATTAATAGATAGACAGACGTCAAGCTTGGGTACTTCAAATTCATCTGTCAACAAGAAGAAACCCTTCTACATCACTGTGCTCTTCGCGAAAGTCAAAGAATTTGCATTCTGATTTATTCTGGAGCTGCCAACTTCTTTATCTATAGCCAATCTCAACAAAGGAATGATGTCAGCTAAAGCTAAACACAAGGGGATTCAATGAGTAGGTGGAATTGCTTTCACACTAGGGGCTATTAGTAAATATAAACAAAGATGATGCTTATGTGTGCTTCATTTTGTCGCATGGCAGCTATTGTCTTTGACATCACTGATCCTCCAGCTTTCTCTGTTATTTTGTAAAGTCCATGGCTTAGGCAGGCTAACCCGAAGATTGACTGGGAACATTCGCCTATCAGTATTTGTTCTGAATACTGCAGGACCAATTGTGTTCATTGGAAGGATAAGAAAGGGAGTGAAAATGACTCAGATTCTCAAAGGTGCTCTTATTAAAAAGGCATTCAGTTCTCCAGCTGCAAGTGAGGGTACCAATGAAGAAACACTTCCTGATCTTTATAAAGATTTCAGTGATATATTCAGGCATGAAGGAGCTTGAACTCTACCACCACACCATCATTCACACCTGCGGCAGTAACCTGAGCAACCATCTTGCTGAACCAGCATGCTGTCTCACACCATTCCAGCAGTCTCATAGTCTTTTTTCAGCCATTCATCTCCAGGACTGATTCTTGGTTTTGCTTGCCAATTTATGTCCTTTGCTGAGAAAGATATGAGCTACAGGCTCCACTGGTGTAATATATTTAGTGCTTGGTTATTTTCGAAGTCTTATACTGTTTCTTTCTCTCTCTCTCTCTCAAAGACATCTTATTTGTGGTTCTGATACAACCATAGGTTGCTGTTGGCACCATTCTGAAACAGTTTCTGTTGTCTTTTCCCTTACCCTATTTTTCCAGGATATTATTAATCATTACCTTGGTTGGAGCAGATGGAAGTCTATGTTGCTTGGAGAATTACATTATTATCCTTAAATCCTGGCATGATCCTTGAGTATGCAGGAACCTTTCATCAAACTTCTTGAGGTGGAATGAACAAATCAAAAGGGTAATTTGTCGATTGTTGCCTTCAAGGCGGATGGTACGGAACAAATCATTTTGACATGTAGTCAGGGATTCTGCACTGTTGAGCTTTATGGATGAAGCAGAGTGCTTTGAAATTTGGTTGGATCTTTATGTGAAGACATTGGAGCACTTTTAGAGCAGATGCGACATAGGTGTGGTAATTCCGGCCGATTAGTAGGAAGGCAGCGTGGTTTCTAACCCTGTTGTAGTAGTCACTGCGGGGATCAAACAGTGAGAGTAACAGCATTTTTCTGAAGTAGGAGGAGGAGAAGACATGATGCAGCTGATAAAAAGGTAAAGAAGGCATATTTAATTGCAGTGTTTAACTGTGGTATGAATGAGAGCTATCTATTAAACAAGAATCCAAAGTTATGGACTTTGCACACGTGGTGAAAGTACACTCAGGGACACTAGCCAAGTGAAGGGCGATTAGAAAGGGTCATTCAAACATATCCAGACTTCCTGCATCCAGTGAGACAATGGACGAGCAGTGTGACACCTTACGTTTGTTGCCAGAAATGCCATCAAGCTTGAGGTGAATATGTATGTAGAATAACTAGTGTCAAATGAGTCAAGAATCTTACCAAGAAGTTTTCCCAAACTTACCCATTTTGTGGTGGATCCGGAAAGTCTGAGCAATATATAAAGATGCTTTTAATTTCTGTGTTTATCTTGTCACATTTGCCTGTGCTTCAAAGACGGGGTCAAATGTCAAGCTAAATCTTCAGAAAAATTGCTGCTTATTCTTTTAACATGGGATTGGTGTTTGCATTTCTTTCTCTGACTGCAGAGTAAGAGGAGTTTCGGTCAATTATGTGACAATCTTGCTGCAGTACAGTGATTGTGAATGGAAATTGTGTAGGATGTTGTTTTTTAGCAACACACAACAATACGTAAAAACCTGTAAATAAACCAGCCGCGGGCCGTGGAGGGAGTTACGGTGGGGCAGGGAGGCGGGGAGGGGGAGGGGCAGGGTGGAGAGGGCTAAAAACTGGCACCTGGATAATTACAGGTAAGTAAACAATTTAAATAATAAAACGAATTTCGTAGTGCGCACTGCATCGCAAAATGCGATGCAGTGCGCGCTACGAAATTCGTTTTATTAATCAAATTGTTTACTTACCTGTAATTATCCAGGTGCCGTTTTTTAGCCCTCTCCACCCTGCCCCTCCCCCTCCCCGCCTCCCTGCCCCACCGTAACTCCCTCCACGGCCCGCGGCTGAAATAAACTGTACGCATTCAGCAGTTAGGATAGCAAAAATGAAGCGCTTTTTTTTAGTAATTCTGAAGTGTGCTCGAAACAGAGATTTTAATAGGATTAAAAGAAATAAAGACACTTTATTTGGTAAGGCACACAGTCGCTGCTGGTGCAGGTAAGAGCAGTGGGACAGGGTAAGTGAGCGGGGAGTCGACAGTCGATGCAATAGGGAAAATAAATGTTAAAAAAAGGAAAACACTTAACTTGCGTTCGATGCATCACCGACTCGGTGATGCAGCAAGCGCAAAGTAATTGTTTTTCTTTTTATTTCTTAAATTTTTCCTATTCCGTCAGCTGTTGACTTCCCCCCGCCCCCGCCTCCCCCAACCGCTCTTACCTGCACAGGCCGCAACTGAATGCACAAACGATAAATATTCACAGAAGCCCAATTTCCACACATTATCATTTGTGTTAGCTATATAGTTTTATCAGTAAAGCTGTATGTCTCGGCAAAGTTAGTGGCCATTGCAATGTGCTGACTGTAAATGACAATGTGCTACCAGAGGATACTTTGGTTATATTCAAATATCGCCTCTCCTCGTGTCCGTTAAAAGTAGAAAAGTAGATTGGTCGCAAACATTTGTCATTCCAAAAAATGGGTTGTGGTTCTGAAAAGTTTGGAACCACTGATGTAGGGAATCGTAGGGGGGATAAGGCCTAGCTTTGAGAGGATGGGCTATTGTGGCCCATTATTGTGGCATTTAGATCACCATTGTATCAGTTATGTTACTTTAAGTCTCCCTAGGACTTAAAGTAACACACCCCAATACGTCCTAATGCCTCTCATAGTGTCACCTTCCCCAAAACCTACATCACAAAAACTTCCCTCAGTACCTCCCACTTCTCCCTATATCTTACAACTACACACACATGGTGCACCACGGCCTCCATCGCACCTCTTTCTCTAACATAGTATGCTCTGACATCAGTTAAGACTTATGACTCTTCAGTAATTACTTAGCACCTCCTTATCTATGGGCTTGTCCTACATCTCTCTGTCCTCAGATTTTTCCCTTCTTCTTGCGGTAGGGAAAATGCTGTTAGCACTGATTGCACAGTGCTGGATGCTTGTCCGCACTGTGCAAACGGCATCTTGCACAGTGCAATCGGTCGTTTTCTGTCACTCGAGTAGATTTGTACTCGAGCAGCAACTTTCTCAACGCGGACTGGTAGTTTCTCATCGCGAGCAGTCGCAAGCATACGCGACCACTCGCATTGAGAAATGTGACGTCCCCACATTGAGAATCTCGCCGGGACGTTTATTTTTCATGCTTGCATTCGGCAACTTGATGTTGCTGATCGCAAACAAGGAAAAAGTCTCGCCGGGATGGTGATTTTGCTCGCTCGCGGTCGCCAACTTGACGTTGAGGACCGGGAGCAAGCAAAAAAAGCCTGCTACGCTACGGATTTTTGCACTGTGCTACGTGCAATTCGTGTAGCGCGTAGTTGCGCAAACTACGCACACTCCGCGAGCGTAGCGTAGTGTTCTGCCCAGGGTTACAAAAGAGTCCCGCCTGTCTGACAACGAGAGAGCCTAGTTCGAAAGAGTCACCTGGTGTAGGAAGCTGTGTTTCTGTTGCAGTAAGCCCCCAACTTTGGCCTGATTTCCGATGAACTTTGACTTGATGTGCCCAGGGTCCTTGCCAATCAGGTTCCCAGGGCCTGTGTTCTTTCCCAAAACTATACCTTGTCCCCCAATTGGTACCTCTCTGGCCACATGTAAGTCCCTTGTAAAAGGTACCATAGGCACCAAGGGCACAGTGACCATGGAAGGCCTCTAAGGGCTTCAGCACATATTGTGCCACCCTTAGAGGTCCAGTAGTTTATCACACACACATTGCCATTGCAGGCTGCGTGTTTTGGTGGAGAGACATGTGAAGAGTTGACATGGCACACATACCTGTGTGCAATGCCTGCAACCCACTGCCTATGGTATAGGTAAGACACCCCTCAAGCCTGGTGCCCTATACCACTGGTGAGGGTACAGTTGCATGAGCACTGTACCCCTACAGTGTCGAAGTCTATTCTTAGACATTGTAAGTGCAGTAAAGCCATAAAAGAGTATATGCTCTGGGAGTTTGTCATAACGAACTCCAAGCACCATAACAGCTTTATTGAATTCTGAGATGTTGGGTATCAAACTTCTCAGCATAATAAACCCACATTGATGCCAGTGTGGTATTTATTATACAATGCACTAAGAGGGCATCTTAGAGGTGCCCTCTGAAAATCACCCAGCCTCTGGTGGGTTGCCTACCTGGTAAACACCAGCATGCCCTCATGAAACATGTTTCTGGGTCCCTGGGGTGGGAGTCTTCACTCCCTGAACCCAGAAACAAAGCCTTTCGTGGGCGAAGGTGTTCACACCTCCCCCAGGTCAGGAAGAGCCATCTGTGGCAAGGAAGCTTCATAGGCCTTGCTGCCTTTATAACATGACCCCTAGCCTCTCCTGCTATCAGGAGCAGGCCCCCTTCCGGTTTCCCTTCCTTTTCGGCGGGAAGACAGGCGGGGAAAATTAGAACAGCCCAGAAGGTGTGCCCACCTCTGCCAACCCCACCCCTCAGGTGGGGGAGGTGAAATGAAGCCCAGTCTTCAGTGCCTGCCATCTTGCAGGCGAGAGGCACTCTCCAATCAGGGTTAGGGATTGTTCCCACTCCCCCATGTGGGGTGAGCACACCCAGGGTGTAGTCACCCTAAGGTCAGTAGCCCATAGCCTACTGACCTCCAGACTCCTAAATCGCCCGTAATAAAAGGTATTTAGGGGGCAGCCCTGAACCAAAAAGACAGATTCCCACCAACCTATGAAGAAGAAGTATGAAAGAAGATGCCCAGCAGAGGAGACTGCAGAGAAGAGCTGACTTGGCCCCAGCCCTACCGGCCGATCTGCAGTTTCCACAGATCCTGCACTAAACACCACCTTGTCCTGCAGCCAGTGACCTCCAGAGCCCCTTGGAGGCCTGACTGCCTTCAACAAAGATTGGTTCTCCTGTGAAAAGGCGCTCTGTTCAAAAGAAACACCAAAGAAAGACTGAGAGCCTGCTGAGGACAAAGAAACCCGACACCTGGAACCACCACTGCCCCTGACGCCTACGGCTAGAATCTGAGTGGCCTACTGGGTCCAGTGAGGTCCCCAGCGCTCCAGAGTCTGAGCCCACCATGGGTTGACCCCTCCAGGACTCCCTGATGTCGCCTGCAGCCTCTGCACAGAGACCCCCCAACAGCAAGTGGCCCAGTAAGGTGAAATCCAACCTCAAAAGACACCCCTGCATTCAGCCACCCTGTGCCCTAGAAAAGAGAACCCGAGGTGCACCTACATCCCGAGCCCTCCAACTTACCTGCCCAGCTGTTGGTTCCTCCTGGAAGTCTTCCTGGACCAAGCCGGCAGCCAAAATCCCGAACCGGCAACTCCCAGTGAAAACAACAGGGAGCATGATGCCAAAAGAGCACGCTGCACCAGTCACCCCTGTGCCACTGTGGGTGCCCCTTGTGTGCTAAACTGGATCCCCCTTTGCCCTGAGCTTCAGTCCAGGTGTTTTGCTCCCACAACCTTGTGGCCTGCTCGTGAGCAGGCACCAACCGGAGGTCCCCATCCCCTATCGGATAACATTGGGCCTCAGCACTCTGAATCCAGCCGCCCTAGTACTGATGAGGGTGCGTTGAGAGTGAATCCTCGACCCTAGGGGGAACCCTGGTTCTAACCCCAGAATGCCAACTCCCAGAAACAAGTACTTACCAGTAAACTGATAACTTAATTTCCTCCCTTAGGATTGCATCGACTGCTTTTCTTTGAAAATTCTTCCAAGTGTGGAGTTGGTTTGTATGCAAACTTGAAAAACTGCAAATATGCAAGAACTGTATTGCTAACCTTTTGTCTAGGAACTGTCTCAGTGTGATATCTGGGTATATCACACTGATTAGCAAAAGCAACTTAAAAAGTAATCCAAGAAGTAACGTGTACTGTAATCTACAAAGTAACAGAATAGTAATTCTGATTATTGACTTACCTGTAAATCAACCAACTGCATTTGAACCTGCATTCAACTGTAAATCATTGCATAAGTATTGCAAAGTATTATTTCACTTACCCGCACCAGGCCTGGCTTGGTCTAGAAATAAAATAACTAAAAATTATTTTTATACTAACAAATTGGTCTGAGTTCAGTCTTTGAGTGTGTCAAATCATTTCTTGCCTGAGTTTGTACCATAAATACTTAACATTACCCTCTGATAAAGCCTTACTGCTCGCCCACACTACCACAAATACTGAGTAAGGTGCTATCTACTTTTACCTCTGCCTACATTTAGGATTCCACTGGACTCTGTGCACCCTACACCTCATTTTGGTATACAGAGCCAGCTTCCTACACCTGGCATCTGACAACGAGAGACCCCAGTTTGAAAGAGTCACCTCTTGTCTGACAATGAGCAGGATCGTAACAAAGGCACCAGCAGACCCCGCAGTGCAGGATCCCCTAGCTCAAGGGGTCCCTCCGCAAAGTATGCTGACCTGAGAGCTCCTGAGTGAGCCAGAAGGGGGGCCCTCCATGTACTTTGCAGGGGGGCCCCCTTGAGTTTCGTTACGCCACTGACAATGAGAAATCCTAGTTTGCAAGAGTCACCTAGCGTCTGACAACAAGAGATCCCAGTTCGAAAGAGTCACCTGACGCCTGACAACGAGAGACCCCCGTTCGTAACTGTAACCTAGCGTTTGACAATGAGAAATTGCAATTTGAAAGAGTCACCTCCCGTCTGACAACAAGAGATCTTAGTCTGAGTCACTCATCTGTCATCTGACCATTTGCAAACCTAGTCAACATTTATCTGGCAGCGGGGGACGCTAATCTGGGTCAGTAACCTCACATCTGACAACAGATGGCCCTAGTTTGGGAAAGTCACCTGCCATGTGACAATAGAAGACCCTAGTCTGGATAAAATACCTAGCAGTCAAAAGTGACCCCTTGTATGGAGGTGTCACCATTTACCTGACAACCAGAGACGGTAATGTGGGTAAAACAGTTGCCATCTTACAGCAGGGGACAGTAGTCTGAATGAGCTATCTGACAATGGGAGACCCTAGCCTGGAGAGGGTACCTGTCACCTAACACTGGAACCTAGCCAGGGTGACCTTGGTCTTTGTAAGCCACCTGCCACCTCACAATGGGACATTCTCACCTGGATGAGTATCCAGGCTAGGGGACCCTAGCCTGGATAAGTCATCTGTCACCCTATGTGGAGAAACCCTTTGACGTGGTAGGTCGCCGCGCATCTAACATTAGAGATACTAAGGGAGGTAAGTAGCGTAGCCTCTAACAACGAGGACCTTAGTTTGAAAAAGTCACCAGCCGTCTGACCACGGGAGGTCCTCGTCTAAGTAAGTCGCCTTACCGCTGGCAAATGGGCCCTCGTTTAAGGAAGCCAAGATCTGATTCTCTTCTGTAATAGACGCCTTATCCACAGAGATTTTGCTAGGAAATGAGTTACCATTTGTTGCCTCTGATTTGTAGGAAACCTTCCTGTCTCTGCGTGCCAGATCAGTGGACGTGTTTTCATTTCTAAATTACTTGAAAAACCCCATACTTAGAAGCAGTGTCTCTAAGGAAATCTTTCAGCTGCCCGCAAGATATATGCCATTTAGTATCACATCTGGGGATCGAATATACCCTTGGGCAATAATTCCTGTCTTATAAATTGTTTGATGTTTCATCCCTTTCACCAATTTTGCATTGAATCAGATACCTATTAAAGGAAACCTCCCTAATCTGCCCCGTTTGTTTTATTAAACCGGAGAAGTCCAAAGATTGGAAGATTAAACAAAAAAAATCTCGAAATGTTCAACCGCCAGCTAGCCTACTTTCACGCCGTTATATTTATGGTACATTTTTGGATTTTGGTTTAGGTTCGGAATAAGAGAAAACCTACGTTTATTATGGTCGTTTTGTTTCAGTGCTTTCTTTTGGAGCATAATACGTGTCTCTGTCTGTGCGCGCGCGCGCGTAACAAAGAAACGGGGACAGAAAGTTCCAACGTTCAAATCCTAGATAGTACAGTACTACAGGAGAATTCATCCTTCCAAGGTATGTAAATTGGATACTATTAAATTCGGTAATGCTAACATCTGTTATTTGCAACACTTCGAAATGTTAAAAGGTTGTTTGAAAGTGCAACTTAAAAACAAGTAATTACTGTGTTATTTTAAGTCAATTTGTTAATATCAAGCAGATATTAGCCTCTTAGCACTTCATGGTGGCGAACACGGGTCTGCTGTTGTGGGGTTTCCCACAGCGGTTCTCAGGGCCGGAATGGAAACCAAAACAGCTCTGGCAAAAAGTGTTCAAACCAGACCCACACTGCAGGACACCTCGACTGCAGTGGGCCCCGTTGTTGTCGTGGTGTCCTGCAGTGAAGGACTAGTTTGAATACTTAAGGGGCCTGACTGGGTTATGGCAGCCCATCCTGCTCTGAAAGCAGCCCCCTGCCCTGCAGCCACGTGGGGAAATGCCACAGGGGCTAGTCTTGCCCTGGTGAGTCTTCAGTTAGGGGCTCCAGTGACAAACCCTTTTTTGTGTTTGTGGTTTATATAGCGCAAACTCAACGTTTTTGGAGCGCTTTACACAAGCACCAGTTACGTTACACAAGGACACATTCATTTTTTGTAGGCACAGCGAGATTAAATGATTTGCCCAGAATCACAGAATGTTGAGCCGACGCTGAGACTCGAACACAGTTTACCAGTTCCAAAGTTGCAACTCTAGATGGTACCGACAAATTTCCCATGTAGAGTGGTTTGCAAATGGAGATTTTGCCCGTGGCTGTGTTCATTTGGGTGATCTTTTCTTTTCAATCGGCCGCCCTGCCATTTTTGGGAGTCATATACATTATGGGTTGTGTCTGTTGGGTGACCAGCTGTGTGAGTTGGGTTATATCACCTTCCAATTAAAACAGGCTATTTGTGGAAGTATTTTGTGTCATTGTCTATAGTTTGAGCATACCTCATAATAAACAGCATAACTATTGTCTTTTCTTAGTATCTTAACATATACGTATTCGAGATGACATAGTCCCCATGCTTGTGAATGAGATGCTCATGGATAAGGTCTGTGAAAAGGACCTGACTTGGAGGTTGAAGCTTATTCTGACAGCCAGCACTGATTTGTGGGATATGGGATTGACCAGTTTTATTAATTTATTGGTTGCCCTAGATAATTAATAATGTTCTTTGCTCTTGATACTTCCTTTTTAGATCAGTGTGGATACCTGTCCCTGTTCTATTGGCTGCTGTGGCTCCATGTTTCCATGTCTTTTCTTTTCCAGATTAGAATGTCTGTTCTTGTGTGCCCCTGCCTTCAAGCTCCTAGGTCCCAATGAACATGTATTTCCTGTCCTAAGGTTCCTTGTTTCCTGGGTCTTACCTCTTTTAGGGTCTGTCTGTCCAATGCTCATGGGGTAATGGTAGTCATAGTTATAGTTCTAGACCTTGTTCAGAGTAGTGGCGTAACACAAAATGATGCCCCTCTCCTCATGTAGCGGTCCCTCCATTAGTGATCTGGGGCTGTGCCTCTCTGAAATTCCTACACATTTATCTAATTTTCTTCTAATAAAATGATTTATTTAGAGATACAATCGTATCTCTAAACAAATTGATGTTTTTTAGTCGGGGCTTCCTGTCCCAGGTTCCCTGCCCTCCCTCGCTCTAAAGCAAGAGACGGAAGCCAGGCAGTAAATCAACTTTCTGAAATGTGATGTATAACCCAGGGCTTACCTTTCTAAAGATCTTCATTGGCATTGTAGTCTATGGTGGTGTCCACTCACTGTAGGCCGCTGACGCTGTCAGCGTCACAGTTTTGGGCGTTGGAGTATGCATCCCTGCATGAGACCAGATGTCCATCATTCATAGTCATAGATCCTCCACTTTCCAATTCATCACACAGTACTGTAGGACTGGTTGCAAGCACATGTGATTTGGCACTTTCTCTTCATTAATGGTGAGTGTTACAATGCTAATCTTGAATTATGTATATTGTGCTGAGACTGCGACACCCCAGACCATGGACCCCTTAGAAGTGGAGCTGCTGTATTGGTTCCCCTTCACAATGTATCTAAAAGATTAGAAGGATTTTTGTTCCCTTTGCAAAATTGATCCAAATATCCAAGTCACTCGCATAGGGTGTTATATTACCGGGTTAGGCGATGTAGCAAAGCAGCTTATTTTGTATATTGTCCTCATGAACATTTCCAGGCTGTGACCTTTTGGGTACATTTGCACTTAGGACAATGTTGAATTAGTTTCTCTGAAACTAAACTTGTTTTGCATCTAGCTTTGCACAACATTATCACAACGCCCTGAACATCATGTACAAGGTCTCATTCCTTACTACGCACAAATGCCATTACTATCTTCATCCACGGGGCGACAGGGCAATCTTCATATCTACAACATCACTAAACTAATGCATACATCGCAAGGCTGCTTTCTATTATAAATGATGAGCATTCCAATAGATTAGTAGAGGAGGTTCATCCACTGACACCGAGGGTCCTGACTTACTGAGAAATCACCAAAGAGCAAGCTGACATCTCGTGAGGTGTGTCCAGTTTGTGACTAAGATGTGGTCCTTCACTCTAGCCCATCAGGTAATGGGGATGGATCATCTTTTGGAGAATTTGTTGGATATACACCTATACACACTCTAGGTACACTTAGAGTAGGGTCCGCATAGTAGGAGTACTCTAGATTATTGCCTTGTTTATATCCTTACATATATTCAATTGTTTGGCACCATGGTAGAACTATATCTACTATTCACGCTGTTGGTGCTTGTAATCATGTTTATCTGCCTCTGTCTAATAATCATTGCAGCACACATATTTTATGCAAGAATAACGTTGGGTCAATAAATATTATTCAAAACATCCCACAGTTTATGCTCTGTATATTTCTCTGAGAATAAGTAAGAATGAGTGATTGAGCGACAGGTCCTGCACTGTTTTCACGATCCCTGAAAGGTCAGGGTTGTTATGTTCAGTAGTGGTCAGAAACCATTCGCTCCCCGGTAAGGTTAGGGGGGGGGGTTACTGTGGCACTGTGAGATAGCTAGTCTATTGGCCAACAAAGCCTGTGGGGGTGTATGGAATCAGCCCTTAGCTTATGCTGTCCGAACAATGCGCAGGTCCTACGGATTGGTAGGAACTACACGACATGGCGCTGCCAACATTGGTTAGGCTCTTATTTGGTAAAATCTGAGTAGTTCATTCGTGCTTTGTTAAAGACCCCTACTTATATTTTAACCAGAGACAAACCTGCCTCAGCTAAGTAGGCATAACATATATATTGGCTGTAGGTTAATCAAGCTTGGAGGATCAAAGGCTCCCACACTGTGCACACTGTATTTTTATAATAAATTGGCTAAGTACTACTGCTCTAACAACGACCGAACAGGATGAAAACATTGGAGAACAGATAGATGGATTAAATATTTCAGAAAATTGCAGACAGGCAGTTACCATTAAATTACTACAACATGGCCTCCTGGCAGCGGTGGAGATTTTACCTTCATGGCTGAGGCACACAAAGCATTTAGAACAGAGGTATTATATTCTTGGGTTCAACTCCCACCTGCAGATGCACACTTACAGTTATTTCATGAATACATTGAAGATAAACCACCCGATGAGTATTTTCCATACGTGGACTTAGCAGTCCCATTAACATACCAAGAGCACATTATTTGGTTTAAAGGCAGCCTACCCCATACAACAGAACATGTGAGACTATGCCGGCTCAGTAGAGAAGAAGTGACTTGGCCAGTCTTAGCATCCAGACGTTGCTTCTCTAACACCATTAGGAATGTGCAAACTGTACAGAGATTTCGTAAAAATGTACAGGAATCTAACACAATATGTAATGAGAACATGGGCAGTCCAACCTGTGGGGGCTGTCAGGCTACACAACCACACATGGCTACCACAACGGGAGAAGAGGTTTTTTACCTGCTTTTTCTAACCTCGTACCTGAATCAGTTAAAAATTCATATTCGCAGGAGTGCAAATTAAGGTAATTGTGTAATTTATTTAGGTGCGGGTTGTGGGGTTTAAAGGGGTAAAGGGTGGGAAGTAATTTATTTGTAATTAATTAATACATTGTTAATAAGTATTCATTAATTACTTAAAAATTAAACATTGAAATTGTGTAATTAAATTTATGTGCAGGTTGTGGGGTTTATAGGGGTAAAGGGTGGAAAGTAATTTATGTTTAATTAACTAATAATTATTTGTTAATAAACATGAATTAATTTATTGGGTAATTCATTTTAGGTGTGGGTTTTCGGGTTTTCGGGGTATAGGGTGTGAAGTATTTATGTTTACTCAATATTAATTAGTTGATTGATATTTAATTCGGGTAACTGTTCATTTTTTGTGTGTAGGTTTAACTTTTATAGGGGTAAAGGGTGGGGAGTAAATAACTTTACTTACATTATAATTAGTTGTTAAATACTATTAGTTTTTTAATTGGAAATAAGATTTAATTGTGTAATTCATTTATTTACAGTTTAAATTTAGCTGTGGTTTGTGGGGGCTATAGGGGTAAAATGTGGAGTTTATACATTTTTATGAGTTTTCATTTGTTTTTTTAATTAATAATATTTCTTTAATTGGTAATTAATTATGTTAATTATGTCATTACATTTTTTATTTTTCTATTTAGATGTGGGTTGCGAATTGTGTGGTTTTATAGCATAGGAAATAAAAAAAGTAAAAATATGTAATAATGTTTAGTTTTTTAAATAATTTATTATTACAAATATTTATTTTTAAGAAAAGTATTTTTTATTTTATTTCATATAATATGTGTTGGTGTTTGTCATATGCATTTAACATTATAATATGTATTTTTAAATTTGTAATATTAAATATATTTGTATTTTTAATTTTGAATGTATTTATATATTTATTTATTTATTTTGTTTTTTTAAATATTTTTGTTGTTGTTAATATTTTATTTCTATTTAATTTTGAACTGACTGGAGTGAGAATATTAATTTGTACCCCTCTGCCATCCAACACTTTCCCTACTGTTGCACTGATTAGAGTGGGAATAGTAAATTTTACCCAGCCATTATCCAACACTTTCCCTACTGTTGCACACACTGGAGTGGGAATAGTAATGTTTACCCCTCCACAATCCAACAATTTCCCTACTGTTGCACTAACTGGAGTGTGAATGATAATTTTTATCCCTCTGCTATCCAACACTTTCCCTACTGTTGCATTCATTGGAGTGGTAATAGTAATTGTTACCCCTCCGCTATCCAACACTTTCCCTACTGTTACACTTATTGGAGTGGGAATAGTACTTTTTACCCCTCCGCTATCCAACACTTTCCCTATTGTTGCACTCACCAGAGTGGGAATAGTAATTTTTACCCCTCCACTATCTAACACTTTCTCTACTGTTGCACTAACTAAAGTGAAAATAGTAATTTTTACCCCTCTGCTATCCAACACTTTCCCTACTGTTGGACTCACTGGAGTGGGAATAGTAATTTTTACCCCTCCACTATCCAACACTTTCCCTTACACTCACTGGAGTGGGAATAGTAATTTTTACCCCTCCTCTATCTAACACTTTCCCTACTGTTGCACTGACTGGAGTGGGAATGGTAAATTTTATTCTTCCACTATCCAACACTTTCACTACCTTTGCACTCACCGGAGTGGGAATAATATGTTTTACCCCTCTGCTATCTAACACATTTCCTACTGTTGTAGTCATTGGAGTGGGAATAGTAATTTTTACCCGTCCGCTATCCAACACTTTCCCTATTGTTGCACTCACTGGTGTGTGAATAGTAATTTTGACCCCTCTGCTTTCCAACACTTTCCCTACTGTTGCACTGACTGTAGTCGTAAATTTAAGTTTAAAAATTTCTAAACAGTTTAATGTTTTAATTTATAATAGAATTATTTTTATAGATTTTATGTAATTGATATATATCTATATATATAAATATATCTATATGTAAATTTATATATGATTTTGAAATGTTTAAATAAATTAAAATGAATAGTTGAATAATTGTTTAAAAGTTAATATATATACATATATATTTAATTTTATGTATGTGTTTAACTTTTTTAATTACATTTCTTTGTTATATTTGTTCAAATGTATATTAAATCTACTTTATTAAAAAAATTAAAATATTTTATATATTTAATATTTATTATTTTATTTTATATATATCTAAAAATCAATATTTTGTACAACTATATTTTTAACATCAATATTTTCCCCCCGATATGTTTGTACTTACCTGCTTGAGTATAGAGAGGCGATATTTTTGCATTCTATATTTTTTCATCTATATTTTTTACATCTATATTTTTTACATTGATATACTGTCAGTTAACCATTTGGATCACTGCGGCCCCTTACACTCTGACAGGACTTACAGGTACATCTTGGCAGCAGTAGATTCATGCTTGAGATTCCTGTGGGTTTGGCCCCAGCATTCGGCAGACGCACATTGGGTACACTCAACCTTTCATCGTTCTGAGATTGATAAAATGAGTACAGTTGGTTAATTGTGCACTTTTGTTATTTCAGTGTCAGGATACCTTTTAGTGTGAAAATGCGCTTTACAAATGCACATAATGGTATGACAACTTCACTCTCTTTGAGAGGAGATGAGATGTGTCCAGCACACTCAGAAAACCACACTCATCAACACTTGAACAGTGATCTTATTCATTAATACTGGCATTCATAACACTCACTGAGGGGTGAAGCAAAAGGGTCATTTTATAGGGGGTAACAAGGATTTTATACAGGGTGTTGTATATCTCACCCTATAGGTAGAGTAAACAGTTGCAACCCTAATCTGATAGACGGCCCTTATCATGGAGTGTCCCACAAGCCATGGAAGGGAGATGTGTATTGTGGATAAATGTCGACATTTAGGGCCCAATTTATACATATAAATCGGGCTCTAAATGTCTACATTTTCCAACATTGGCCCGCCAACTTAGTGGTCCACTCTCCTAATTTAATGTCGGGCAGAACTTAAGTCTGGCCGTGGCAGAGAATACTTTGGCCATCATTAGGAGTCCGCCCGCCACCCAACATAAAAAGGGACCGCCCGCCATAAGTGCGGCGGTCCCGTGGGGGTGATTAGGATGTGCCTGCCACCCTGGCGGGCGCATCCTGCATTTTCAACATTGTGGCAGGCGGTGCTTTCATCACCCCCTGCCGCAATGCCAAAAATGCATGTTGTGCATTTGCATGCACAACGTGGCAGGCACCGCGCGGTGCCTGCCATGTTGTGCATGCAAATGCAGTTGGGTAACATAGGTACCCCCTGTGTGCACCCCCACCAGCCCCCGAAATACCTGGGGGCTCGCTATGGGCCCCCAATGTAAAAGACCACATGCCTTTCCGTGGCAGCGTTGCCACCACTGAAAGGCAAATCCCCGCATGCATCGTAATATGGATGGCGGTGTCTAACAGACACCGCCACCATATTAAAACCTTTTCCGCCCGGTCGATGAGTCGACCGGGCGTAAAACCGGTGGACAGACTTTTCATCCGCTGGGGTCCCCCACGCCATAGTAATATGGTGGGGGTAAAAGGCATGCGGGCGGGAGAGAATGTCGGGCGGATGGCCACCGCTGATGACCCTGGGGAGGTACGCAGACATAATATCGAACTTTTAATATCGAAGTGACATAATATCGAAGTTTAAATATCGATGATGAAAAATATCGGAATCACAAATATCGATTACAAAAATATCGTAATAAGTATGTGTGCTGAAATATCGATAACAAATATATCTAAGTAAAAATATCGTTGTAAAGAAATATCGATAAATAGTAAAAATATCGAAATAAAATATATAGTAATAATTATGTAGTAATATGTGTTATTGTTGTGTAATAATTAATAATATTTAGAATTTATTAATAGTAATGTGTACCTATAAAATATAATTAAAAAAAATAAAAAAACATATATAAATTTAGGAGCGGGATGTTGGGTTAATAGGGGATAAGGGTGGGGAGTGTATTAAAAATGTATATATTATAAATATAAAATTGCTGAATTTTTATTTTAATTAGAAAATATTAAAAAAATAAAAATTTAAAAATAAATTTTATATAAAAATTAATTAATTGATATATAAATTTAGGAGCGGGATGTTGGGTTTATAGGGGATAAGGGTGGGGAGTGTTTTTAACAAAATTTTTTTTTTTTTTTAATTGAAAAAATATAATAAAATTAAAAAAACATTTAAAAATTATAAATTTATAATTAAAAAAAAAATTTATTTAAAATATATGTTTTCAAATATATTTTTTAAAAATTTTGATCTTTGAAATATATGTTATTTTATAATAATTATTTTAAATTAATATAATATAAAAAAAGTTTATAAATAAATATATTTAAATAGGAGAAAAAAATTAAAATGGTTAAATAATTCTGCTTAAAAAAAGTTTTTTAAATGTTAAATTTATTTGGAAAAAATTAAATAAATAAATCACAATATTTTTTTATTTAAATATATGTATTTTAAAATAAAATTTTAAAATATGTAAAAACATTTATTAAACCAATATGTACATTAAATACAAATTTAAAATTTCGAATTTCGAAAAAATTTTGAAATAAATTGCGAAATTTTTTCTATTACATTTTACAATATTGTTTAACTTTAAAATATGTTTAACAATTTATTTGATATAAATAATTGGAATTTTTTTTAAATTTATTTCATATTTACACATTCGGATTAAGTATATTTGTTTTTTGAGTGTATGGAGTGAGTAAAATTGTTAACAATCTATATTGCTGTACAGTTTTGTATATTATACTACATTTGAATAGTGAAAATAAAATTTATTAATTAGAAAAGATTATTTTTAATACATTATTATTGTATATAGTGTTTAAGGTATGTATTTTTTTTAACTAAACATATATATACATGCATTTTATGTACCTTGGAGTGGGAATTTAAATGTATATGTAAATAGTGTACTAAAGTATTCCTAATTAATGTAGAATGGAGTAGGAATAGTAAATTATATATAATTAGTGTCCACCATCTATCTCTAATTAATGTAGACTGGAGTGAGAATATTAAATTATATTTAATTAGTGTCCAGCACCTACCCCAAATTAAAGTAGACTGGAGTGGGAATAGTAATATTTATTTAATTAGTGTCCAGCACCTACCCCAAATTAATGTAGATTGGAGTGGGAATATTACATTATAATTAATTAGTGTCCAGCACCTACCCAAATTTAATGGTGACTGGAGTGGGAATAGTAAATTATATTTAATTAGTGTCCAGCACCTACACAAAATTAATGTAGACTGGAGTGGGAATAGTAAAGTTATGTTGATTGAAATGTCATTAAATAAATATTTTAGTGAAGTAAAATATTAAATACTGTAGTGTTTTTTGGAACAAATTAATTTTTTTATTAACATGAGAAAGAACAACAATAAACATTAGTATAACATATATTTTTTACATTTATATTTATTAATATATTTGTGTAAGTTGTGTAAATTTTATTAAACATTTCAAACAATACTGGTAATATTACTTAATTCAAAGAATACATATTTAATAAACATAAGTATTGTTAGAAGTAAATAAAATGGGAAACAACCATTACAACGCAACTTTTACAACGTACTACCATTACAATGAAATTTTTACAACGCAAAAACTATTACAACGCATGTATTTACAACGCATTTTTTACCAACGCAGGTACCTTTACAACGCATACCATTACAACGTAAGTATTGGTAAGTATATCATTATAAATACAATTTTATATGTTTGGTTTTTTTAAGGGATATTTTTAAGGGTCCAGGGTCAGTTTTCAGTTTTGGGGTAAAGGGGTATTTTTAGGGTTCAGGGTCAGTTTTCAGTTTTTGGGTAAAGGGGTATTTTTAGGGTTCAGGGTGAGTTTTAGGTTTTTGTGTAAAGGGGTATATTTAGGGTTCAGGGTCAGTTTTCAGTTTTTGGGTAAAGGGGTATTTTTAGGGTTCAGGGTCAGTTTTGGGTTTTTGGGTAAAGGGGTATTTTTAGGGTTCTGGGTCAGTTTTGGGTTTTTGGGTAAAGGGGTATTTTTAGGGTTCAGGGTCAGTTTTCAGTTTTTGGGTAAAGGGGTATTTTTAGGGTTCAGGGTCAGTTTTCAGTTTTTGGGTAAAGGGGTATTTTTAGCGTTCAGGGTCAGTTTTGGGTTTTTGTGTAAAGGGGTATTTTTAGGGTTCAGGGTCAGTTTTCAGTTTTTGGGTAAATGGGTATTTTTAGGGTTCAGGGTCAGTTTTCAGTTTTTGGGTAAAGGGGTATTTTTAGGGTTCAGGGTCAGTTTTCAGTTTGTGGGTAAAGGGGTATTTTTAGGGTTCAGGGTCAGTTTTGGGTTTTTGGGTAAAGGGGTAATTTTAGGGTACAGGGTCACTTTTCAGTTTTTGGGTAAAGGGGTATTTTTAGGGTTGAGGGTCAGTTTTCAGTTTTTGGGTAAAGGGGTATTTTTAGGGTTCTGGGTCAGTTTTGGGTTTTTGGGTAAAGGGGTATTTTTAGGGTTCAGGGTCAGTTTTCAGTTTTTGGGTAAAGGGGTATTTTTAGGGTTCATGGTCAGTTTTCAGTTTTTGGGTAAAGGGGTATTTTTAGGGTTCAGGGTCAGTTTTCAGTTTTTGGGTAAAGGGGTATTTTTAGGGTTCAGGGTTCAGGGTCAGTTTTCAGTTTTTTGGTAAAGGGGTATTTTTAGGGTTCAGGGTCAGTTTTGGGTTTTTGGGTAAAGGGGTATTTTTAGGGTTCAGGGTCAGTTTTGGGGTTTTGGGTAAAGGGGTATTTTTAGGGTTCTGGGTCAGTTTTGGGTTTTGGGTTTTTGGGTAAAAGGGTATTTTTAGGGTTTAGGGTCAGTTTTGGGTTTTTGGGGTACAGGGGTACAGGGTTAAAATAAAATTAAATTTAAATTAATTTAATTAAATGAAATTAAATTACATTACATTAAATTAAATTAAATCAAATTATATTATTTTCAATTAATTTAAATTAAAAAAATTATTATATACTTACCAATACTTACGTTGTAATGGTATGCATTGTAAAGGTACCTGCATTGTAAAAACATGCGTTTTAAATACATGCGTTGTTATAGTTTTTGCGTTGTAAAAATTTCTTTGTAATGGTATGCGTTGTAAAAGTATGAGTTGTAACGTCATACAACCAAATAAAATATACTGTTTGAAAAATACATATACAATGTATATATTCAAATACATGTTGTTAGTAAACAATAGTTTAGTATTTATATTAATATAAATATATTAATATTACATTTTGTAACAAACTTTTTTATTGAAGAAAATATTGTAGAATAGATTTATTTATATACATTTTGTTAAACATTTTGTTAAATGTTTTTACACCATTTCACCATTTTTACAATTATAATAATAAATATTATGTATTTTATAATATTTATTTTTATAATTTTACAAATTGTGTACTTTTTTCTAAGTAATTTAATACAAATAAAAAATTACTATTTTTTCATAGTATTCCTTGGTTTATTAAATTAACAAATACTTTGCTTGCATTAAATAATAAGTGTGTAATTTCTATCATTTTCTTTAGTTTTGGGTCCTTTATTTTGTAACCGCTTTAGGTCGTTTTGTGTCATTTTGAGGAAGTTCAGCTAGCGGTTGGGAAACACTTCACGTCTCTGAAGGTAAGGTTTATTTAATATGTTTTAACTGTGTTTTAAATTAATTTTGAGAGTAGTTTGGTCGTATTTAGTGTTGTTAGAAGTAAATGTGTTGTATTGGAGATTATGATATGTTGTGTTTGCGGATGTACATTTAACGTACTTTTTAGTGTTGTATTGGCTTGTGTGTAGAGTTAGTGTTTCGATGTTTAAGTTTATTATCCGAAATATTATGTTGCTATTACTTTTAGTAGGACTGTATGTGTTATTTTATGTGGGTGGGAATATTTCTTTTATGTCTTTCACTTGCAGGAGTTCCTGATGTCCGAAGGAAGCGGTTTTTTTTGGGGAGAAGTGTTCGTTAGTTTTATTAACTAATAGTTTGTAGACACTTCTTCAAATGTTTCGGTTTTCCTGGAGCGTTTTTTCTACATTTTTACATTTTTCGGGTTTTTTATGGTATTTCGAAAGAGCTTCGTGGAATGGATTTATCTACTTTGGAACACTTGTATTTTTTCATTTTTTTTGGGGTAACTGGTATTCGAAACTGGATTATTTTGGTGGAAATGGATTCTAAATCATTTGGAATATCTTTGGTAAGTTATTTTAAATTTTTATAATTGTGGGTGGGTAATGTTTTAATGATTATTGTTTAGTTGTATTTATTTCAAACATAATTAATGTGTGTATATATATTTAATTATATAATATATATTCCATACATTAATTTTTTTCGAAATAAATTATATGAATGTAATATTATTGTATTAGAACATTTTTCTATTGAGATTGTTTGTGGCTTACAGTAGTTTACAGTAGTGTTTTGGCTATTATATTGAGGTATTCCATGCCTGTTGTGCTAGGGTACAGCTTTACTTGTTGCTCTAGGTATTTGTTTTGTTTGTTTGGATGTTTTTGGAGTTAGTTCAGTAATGGATTGCTCCATTCTGAATTCCTGATAACTTTGCTCTTTTTGGAGGCATGTAATGAATTTTTCTAATGTTGGTTTAGTTCGGCCTGTTGATTGGAGGAAGGCATTGTGCCAACCTTCAACTGCGTTGTTTGTTTTAGATTCTCTATTTAAGGTGCTTCTGTAAACATTCCACCAGGGTATTAAGATTTTAGGATTTCTCCTGTGGCCAGATCTATGGAGTCTACCTATCCAAGTGTCCTCAAAGTAGTCTAAGAGAGGACTTAACTTTGCTTCATTTTGTTTGTAAAATTGGCTGTCTATTAAAAGGTTGTAGTGTTCGGCCACATCTGTTTCAGGGACGTAAGCTAGTGCTATCAGTTTTTTTATTTGATATGCAAAAGATGAGCTTGTAGCATATTCTATGCTTAGAGTAGTTTTTTGTAAATGCCTCCAAAGACACTGATTAAAATGATAATAGCAGCCTTGGATACAAGTATGGGGGTGTATTTTTAAAATAGCTGAGAGCATTGCTTGTTCAAAATCCAGTATAATTTTTTCAGGGGAATAGTCATTTGTTTTTTGTTTGATAATGTTTAATAAATCCATATATGTTGAATTAGTTTTATTTGGAAGCAGTGCATATAGTAGAGGTATGTTACAGTTTTGATATAAGCCATGTATTGTGTAAAGTTGGTAGAAAGGTCTGGGACAGATGTTAAAAGTACCGTCCATCATCCAAATTTGGCATTGTTGGAGTTTTATTAAATTTATAGCAGTACCAAAGATTATTATTCTTTTCTCATTGTTTTTATTGTCGTAAATTATAAAAGGTATTTTGTTTAAAGTTATAGTTTGGTCATGAGTTAAATTTATATCACTATGGTGTCGATTCCGATCCGGTAAAATGCGCTCCGAATGTTCGTACGGAGAGTTTTTTCCCCGTACGAATCGTATCCATAGACGTCCCGTACGTACGATGAAGTACGATCCGTACTAGGTGCCGAACTCCGTACGAGTCGTACAGGACTCCGTACGACTCAAATCTCCGTACGAATCTCACTCGGAACCCGCTGTACGCGACATCGCGGCATGTTTTTACGACCCAGCAAGTACGATTCGTGTCGGGTACGCGCCGTACGACCCTTTTCCTATGGGAGCCGAAAACAGTCGTAAACGCAGAGTTCGCGCCGAAACAGGTACGGAACGCCCCCCCCGGGTACGGCACGTACCCCCCATGAACGCAGGGGTACGCGGCGTACCCCTGTGGTCATGCGGGGTACGTGCCGTACACCCAGCGTACATGGGGTACGCACCGTACCCCATGTACAGTGGGTGTACGGCGCGTACCCCATGTACGCTGGGTGTACGGCACGTACCCCGCATGACCACAGGGGTACGCCGCATACCCCTGCGATCATGGGGGGTACGTGCCGTACGGTGTGTAGGTGATCGTGCGCTTTTCCGTACGAATCGACGTGTACCGTACGAATCGCGTCCGGGTCGGCCGATCGGGATTGGAATCGTCCGGTCGTACGGCGTCTGTACGAGTCATACGGAAACGGCTCCGGATACGATTCGTACGGACGGGGATTTTACCGGATCGGAATCGACCCCTATATGTTTTAGGTGGTGGAGTGGTACTAGTAGTTGCTTTTTTGGTACGTGATATTGTTCTTTTGAGAGAAATTATATTAGGCATTTGGGTAGTGGCTGTTTTTGGGATTTGTGGAATTTGTTCTTTTAAAATTAGGCTTGTAGGTTTTTGGGAACCTGTACTAGCTTCTTTAATGTTTTCTAATGCTGTTCTGACTTCTATTTCTGTTACATTTGGAGGGTGGTTGTGTTCCCTGGTGTAAAGGACAGTTGCTTCTCTAGTTGTTGCTCTTCCATAACATTTGTTAGAGTAATATTTGCAACATTTCCAATTTACTTTCATCCCAAATTGTTTCTCTTGGGTATAAGTATAACCCATGTAGCAGAGTAATAGTTTCCCTTTTTGACTGGTAACAAATTCAGCTCCTTCTGTCATTTTCTCCTTTTTAAATCTATAAGAAATGTATGGTATAGTTATTATAGTTATAGTTATATGTATTTTAAGTGGGAATTATAAATATTTATATTGTGCATGCTTACCTTTGGTTGAAGTTTAGTCTGTGATTTTGATGTTCTTTACTCTTTTCCTTGTGGTCTGTCTTTTCTGGTGTTTCTTTGCTTGAAAAAAAACATTTATTTGTGTTAATTGTTTAGTTATATTTTTTGGGTAGCTTTTACATGTTTTCCTATAAGTTAAAGCTTTTACTTATTTTATCTATTGGAAAAGTGTTTGGATATACTTACTTTGGTAGTTGTATCTTTGTTTGTTGAATTCTGTTCTTTGATATTTGTTGTTAGTGGATGTTGTAGTGGTGCTAGAAAAAAAGAAGGATATATAAATAAATTATTACAATATGTTAGCAATTTTTAATTCTTTAGGAGTTACTGTTTGTCACATCATTCAATTGACTTACTTTGTATTAGTTGCTTGTTATGCAGAGTTTTAATGCTCTTGTAGGTGTAAGGCAACCTGTTCAATTTTCTGTTGTGGCCTGTATTTTCTTTGATGTCTTTATCTGTAAAAAACAAAATTAATCATTCAAATCCATATTTCGAAACATATTTTTGGTAGCAGGTCTGTTTGCTGTTTTAATGTTAAAGCTTCAATTAATTAATGTTGTTCGAGAAAAAATAGAAAATGATTACTTTGTTACTAGTTTCGTAGTTTTCTTCTTAGGTTTTTCTGTTCTTTAGTAGTGAAGTTTTCTGTAGTGGTAGGAGATAATATACAATACATATGTATGAGTAATTTGTCCTTTTTACTAACTGTGTAATTTTAGCAGTTCCTTTAATTAAGTTACATTTTGTTACTTACTTTCAATCCTCTTAATGGTAGGTTGAATCTTAGTTTTCTTGTAGGCGTCGTCAAATGTATCCACAGTATTCTTTCCGTCTTCTACTTTTCTCAGGTAATTTGTTTGTTGGATGTAATTGTTTATATAGTGTTTTGGAGTTAGTAATTAGTTAGGTATTGGTGAGTTTATGTTTGTACTGTTTTGATTCGTTGGTTTGTATTTTTGAAAAACTGTTGGTGTAATTAATTACCATATATGGTAAACGCTAATTAATGTTGAGCATACATACCTTTATATAATATGTTAAAGAAATAATTTATAAATGTGTAAATCATTTATTTTTAAATGTGAAAATATTTTTATTTATAAATTGTTGTAAAATGTTAATTGTAGTGCTAATAGTAATTTTTAATGTTTAAAAGTGTTATAGAATAATAATAAAATTGTTCGATATTGCTTAAATAACGATATTATTGTAGTCGATATTTTTACTCTCGATATTTTTAACGTACTGTTTATAAATTTTAATTATCGATATTTAAATATTGCGATATATATGTGGTCGATATAATTGATATCGATGTTTATTGCGATATTGTAATTTCGATATTTGTGTATGTGATTAAATAAGTATAGGATGACGATATATTTGATGTCGATATTTTAGTGTCGATAATTTTGTACTACGATAATGTGTGTTCCGATATTATGTCATAGATTCCCCTGGGGAGTAAGGGCCATTGGCGAAATGGCTACATGTTTAACCACCAAGTTTAGATGGGTGGCCATGTGGCCATTTTTTACTGTTCCTTACCACCATACGCAACCTGGGGGTAAGGGACACTGAAATTGTAATAATGCTCAACCCTGCCCTGGGAGAAGACTTCCATGGTCAGGGAGCGTTAAGTTTTTTCATTACAAAAAGAAAATCCTGTTTCGGGATTTTCTTTTTATAAAGAAAAAACAAATACCCTGTACTACAGTGCTGCATCCTGCTGGCGCAGTCCCGTAGCACAGAGTACAATACGTTGGCATGAACCGCCGTGACAGAGGTTCCTGCCAATGCTATTTTAAGTGACTGCCTGCTTGGTGGTCATTTATAAATTAGATGGGCGGACCTTTTGTGAATGTACTCCGTTCCCATGGCAGAAAGATGGGCCATCGCACATAAATATATCTGGCCCTTAGTCAGCCTCCACGTTCCTCTTGGCAGAGGCTTGCCTGATAGAGGGCAGTACAGGCACCAGTGGGCACCCAGTGAAAAATCTAAAATGTCATGGTGGTAAAGTTGCAACAACAAATCCATATAATCCCCAATACGTCTCGTGCCTGCTAAGGAATTCAGGGTGTGCAGTGATGCCTCGTTTGTTGGAGGGTGCAGGTCAGCTTATGGTTTATGAAGAAGAGGTGTGTACAATTTGCATTATTTGCATTTATGTAATATGTAAAATGTAAAAAAAAAAAAGTGGAATTACATAAAATGCAAAAAAATAATATTACAAAATGTGCCTACACGTCAATTTTGCCCTATAAATAGCACAATAAATACAAGGGCAGCAAACAGCAGCAGCTCACATCCTGGTCATTTGCATTATTCCCCTGTGCTTGTACTACATTTTTGCTGCAAATGCTCATAATTACTCGATGCACAATTTCTGGAAATGCACGCAATAAGCATAATGCAAAACTATTGAAATGTTGTGAGATTACACCAGTACAATCGAAAGTTCGCCTGGGCCTACTATGTAGTGAGTGTTATTGTTTAATAAATAATACCACCTGTCATTATATGCGCTAACAGGTGATTGTTTTTTGGCGTCTGCTTTACCAAAGGTCGACATAATTATCAAAACAAATGCTGGGTACACCGGCTCCAGGCAGCAGAGATGGAACACATCCACAAACTGCGTTGGTCTCGAGGCCAGAATGTACATTGTCTCCCTTGAGGAATGCGTTGTCAGTGCCAATGTGCACAAGATACCATCTCTGTCTCGCACGCCTGCCTCGTCACTCTACCTGGAGACTGTCAGTAAGTCGGTAACACCCTGAAGTGGAGCTTTCATAAGCAGATGGTATAATTGCCTCGAGATAGTTGGATGGGGTCAAAAGTAGCCACAGGCCTTGAAAACTGCCTCAAGGCCTGAGCTCCCAGCCGTTCTTGATTTTATTGTAGACCACTGCCCTACTGGCCAGCAGGTTTTTTCCATGTAAATGTAAAAACATACATTGGCAATGCCAATAGGTCCGGTATCTAAATGAATGTGCCTCTTCAGTTATTGATGGGTTTAGGCACTCAATAATTCATTACAGATGTTCACTGTGTTAGAAATGGAGGTCTCTAGCTGGCGGAGGTAGGTACCTTTGACCAAATATGGACCCTTGCTTCTAGTCAAGTTAAGGGGGATACACACTTTAGATAACCCCTGATCACCCCCTTGGTAGCATGGCACTAGCACACAGGCTTATCCCAAAGGCAATGTGTAATGTATTTGTACCAACACTCACAGTAACACAGTGAAACACCACAAAAGGACACCACATCAGTTTAGAAAAATAAAATACCTTTATATAAACTAAACAAGACCGAAATGACAAAAATCCAACATACACAGTTAAAAATATGACTTTCAAAAGGTTTCAAGAACATGTACCATAGAAAACTATGGATGTGTGACTTTTCATCAAAGTACCTACAGATGCGTCAAAGTTTCAAAGCCGAAAAGCCGCAGTCAGAAAATAAAGAGATGCCACACTCATGAGACCTTAGGGAGACGATGCAACAGTTCTGCGACATGCAGAGGGCGAGTTGCTTTGAATCCGGTTTGTATGGGGAGTGATGCGTCGATTCTACGTGTTGGTTCCTCTTCACAGGTGATGTGTCGGGAAAGCGTGCCGCACAGGTACGATGCATGGAAATCCAGGATGCGTCGGCAATCGAAGCGGCTGCGTTGAGCGGCGCTACGTCGGTCCTCTTCAGCCGCGATCCCTCGATGCATTGATTTTAACAGTTCTTCACGTTTGTTCTTTCTTCCAGCTCCCAAACAGCAGCAACAACCTCCAGAGGTCCAAAACTGGCACATGCACCTCTTGGCAGGCTAGAACTCACAGCAGCAGAGTTCAGGGGAGCTGGGGGTGAAGCCTTTGTGTCCCTGAGACTTCAGAACAGGAGGCCAGCTTACTTCAGGCCCTTGGAGATCTCCTTCAAGCAGGGGACGCAGCAGACAGCAAAGTCCTTCTCCTTTCCTTGGCAGAAACAGCAAAGGCAGGCCAACCCCAGACACAGAACAAAGGCAGTACTTCTCCTCAGTCTCTCCAGCTCTTCTCCTTGGCAAATGTTCCTCTTGAATTCCAGGAATGATCTAAAGTCTGGGATTTTGGGTATGATACTTATTCCCCAAAATGTGTTTCTTCTCTGAGCCCAGTTCAGACGAGTTCTGGGGGGCACTGTGCAAGTGCACAACAATTTCCATTGTTAGTGTGAGCCTTGGCTCCAGACACACCACAGGGGGGCGAAGCCAACATTATAGTAGGCAGGCAGAGCACTATTCAGGTACATGTGCCACTCCTCTTACCACTCCAAATGCAGATCAGGCCTATTCAGCCTCGTGCTGACTCATCCAGACTCCTGGAGCCACTGCACCTCCCCAGCCCCTGTCATTCCAAATCCAAACAGTCAATCCACAAACAGGCAGCAGCACACAGGATGCTTGAAAAAGAAAATAGCCACTTTCTAAAAGTGAGATTTTCAAACACACAATTTAGAAACCCTCTTTACTAAAAGATGTGTTATTAAATCCTGAGTTCAGGGATACCAAACTCCATTTTTCTAGCTTATCCCTATGGGAAGATATGCTTGTAAGATGTCACAAAGCATTCCCCATTTTGTGCTATAGGGCAAGATAGCCTTTCAATAGCGGAAAACAAAATTGGCAGTATTTCACTATCAGAACATGTTACACACACCAGTACATGTCCTCCTTTCACAAACACTGCATCCTGCCCGGGGGTGGGGTTACCTTGGGCCTACCATAGGAGTGCCCTATATGTAAGAAAAGGAAAGGTTAGGGCCTGGCAAGTGAATGCAGTTGCCAAGTCAACATGACAGTTAACAAACTGCACACAGGCACCGCAGTGGCAGGCCTGAGACATCTTTTCAGGGCTAATCATGTGGGTGGCACAATCAGTGCTGCAAGCCAACTAGTAGCATTTGATTTACCAGCCCTGACACACTCAGCGCACTTTACTAGAGACCTACTGGTAAAACGAATATGCCAATCAGGGAGAACCAATCACAATAACAATTTACACAGAGAGCATATGCACGTTAGCACTGATCAGCAGTGACAAAGTGCCCAGAGTCCTATAGCCAACAAAGGTCAGGAAAAAATAGGAGGAAGAATCAAAAAATTGGGGATAACCCTGCAAAAAGGGTCATTTCCAACACACTGCCACTCATCTTTGCGCTCATGCATCCATTCTTCCGCCCACTGATTCATTCTTGCATTCATCCACTTACGCAATGAAAATATAAAACACACACAAACTCAACACAATACACATTATCAAGCATTTGCTTGCAATAACAAGTAAAATTAAACACAGCACTGGAGGCCGTCTGACAATTGTATTGTAAATAGAGTATTTCTGTTTAAAAGTTAAAGCATGGCCACCATGTTTACAACCAACTTGTTGGCCATATAGCAATGGTTAAACAATGATATTCTCTGTACAATACATTTCTTGCTGGTCACCTTGTTTATCAGCAGCGGGCACATGGAAAGTGGTACAGTGCAGATGAAATGAGTGGTAAGCAGGCAGCACATTACCACCGTCTGGGCAGCTAAGTATGCTCAGATATTAAAATTGAAATAGGAGACAGAAATGAATAAATGGGGGTCTATGAAAGAAAAAATGGACAAGTAAAAGACTACCTCACCAGGCCTAGCACTGGAACGTATTAATTTGCAGACAGATGTGCTCATGTGATTAGACAAATGCTGTCATTCACAAGGCAAGAGGAACAATAATTGAAGTGGGCTGACCCATTGCCTCATGCCGTATCCTGTCATGGATGGAAGCAGCCTGCAAATGACACTCATATAGACCAATGTCAGAAGAGGGTTTACCCAAAGCATATCTATCGATCTATGTATTTTTTATGATTTGTTATTACAAGATCATGGCAGACAACTAACTAAGCCTGTCAGGCCTTCAGAAGAGATTTGATGCAAGAATTATTATAGTGCAAATATTCTACTCCTAGGGTTTCAAAGGAGGCTTAATCTGCACAAAAACTCTTGCCTGCAATAGTATTCTGTGAGAATTCATGCAACAAAATACACATCTGTAGGATTTTATTGTGGTGTAATAACAATCCCCCTTGAGGGCTTATTGACTTTGACATATGTGTTTTATAATAAATAAATAATACCTATTGCCTTTGTTGAAACTTTTCATAGTAAATTTATCAGGTACATGGCATCTGAAATTACTCTTCACAGTGAACCAATCATTGCTATATTCTTAGTCAGTGGCCTATCATTATAACACTCAGATCTATTAATTTAAGTATAATCTTTCCTTTGAGGAAGCTGTCAGTTGTACTATAACAATATTATAAATATTTCATAAATTACAGTTGCAGAAGCAGTATAAATCTCTTATAAGAGGGCCTATTGAGGACAATCATAATGCCAGTCTATTATCCACATAGTTTGTTTAAGTGGGTCATCGCCTCCAAAACCCTTGTCTAATATTGCAAACTGTGAGATTCAATGGAACAAAATGCCTGAGCATAGGCTTTAGCATAGTGCAATAACAATCCATTGTTAAAAGCCTACTATCTTTAATTCATGCTTTTCACAAAAAGTAAGCCAGGCCTACTGACTTTGTCATAGGTTTACATAATAAACAGATCAAACCTATGGAATTTAACATAACCTTTCCCTACAAACCAATAAGGCCCCTAGCCTTTATCAATGTGCCACATGTGCCAGTCAACCAGTCCAACCAGGATAAGTATGCTAAGCCGCTGACAGGTGAGAGGAGGTTGTGGAAGCACTATCTAAAAACCTTTAGAACCTCACTGGCAGATGTTTACTTTGGCCATACAGAACACAACAACTACCTGGGAAATCATAGCGAATGCACTGTCCATTGATCTTAACTTGGTTCCCACAGACCTCAGAGGAGTAACGGAAGAGATCTCAAAAGTGGAAACATTGACAGATGAAGCTGTCATGCAGCATAAATATCTGGTTGGTGGGTCTCCCTGAAATTCAGAGGGCAAATGCTTAGAGATATGCCTAGAGGACAGGTTCCTCAATATCCTAAAACCCAGAGGTCTGTCTCATTTTTCCTCCATATCCATTGAAAAGGCGCAGAGAATGGCAGTGCTCCCACCGGCACCCGGAGCACCACCCAGAACAGTCACTTTCCAGCTGTGAGATGTCCTGTTACAGGCGGCCAGGTGCCAAGGAGACAAACACACGGAAGAAGTGTGTGTGTCGCTGTTTCCAGATAATACACAACAGGTACATAGATTACGGCACTCCTTTGAAGCCATGAAAAGAGGGTGCATAAACAACAACATTGATGTTCTTTCCCGCCCGATTAAAGGTTCTATACAATGGAAAAGCACATTTCTTCACAGTGACTGACCAGGCCTAGAGTGGCTGGAATCAAATGGCAGCATCGGTGGTGCCCGGCCTGGAACACAACAAGGTCATAATACATGAAGAGGGGTGTCAGGATGTTAAGAGGAACAAGACAACCAACCGGGCACCCAGCAAACTCACAAGGGAATGGAACTGTCACAAGCCTTGAACGAACTGAATGCTGGATATACACAAGAGGATCCCTACTGTCACATGCGCATTTGTTAAGTATTTGATTTAGAAAGTTCACCCAAATTACAGACGAGCCCCTACATATGGTAACTGATTGCAAGGACACTTTCAGACTACCAGGGCCTATTGGGCCTGCTAAGGCTTCTTTTTCTCTCCTTTCCCTTTTTTTAATCAGGTGCGGCAGGCACTGGTTAGAGTAGTGGTGCAGAGCGGTGGTGCGGGGCGGTGGTAGGGAATGGTGGGGGGAAGTCGACAGACGATGAGATAGGTAAATTAAATATAAAATAAATGAAACCACTTACCTTGCGCTCACTGCATCATCTGAGGTGTGGCTTGCTGGGGGGGAAGTCGACAGATGATGGGATAGGTAAAATGAAATACAAAAATTACCAAAATCACTTACCTTGCGCTCGCCGCAGTGCCGACTCGGCGATGCGGCGAGCGCAAGGTCAGTGTTTTTTTCTTAATTGAATTTTACCTATCCTGTCATCTGTGGACTTCCCCCCACCCCGCCCTGGCCTACCGCCCGCCCCATTCCACCGCCCTACCGATCTTAACTGTGCCGGCAGGGCCTGTGTTTAATCAGTTCTTTAACTGCATACTAACTGTGAACATTAGTTGTTAAGTTCAGGTTGCCATAATGGTATCTCCCAGCCATGTGATCCACCCGAGGCCTCTGGTAAGGGATGGATGCATGGGGTCTGGCAAAACGCTCACTGGGAAACATGGTTGTTATGCACTCAGTTGCTGTATGTTGTTGGATGTTATTGTGCAATAAAGTACACAGGATATTGTATCATTGCACAATTATAGTTTACACGGACCCAGGAACCACATGACACAATCTAAGTTAACATGGAATGCCATAGATCTAAAAATGTATGTTAAGCTCTTAGCTGTTCTATTTTGTTTGATGATATTGTGTCAAAAAGGGCACAGAATATTAGATCGTCCCGCGATTATAGTTCACACTGGCATGGGAACCACATGACACAATCAGTATATTGACATGGAATATCAGGGGTCTAAATAACAATGTAATTTGAGTAAGAATGGGAGCATACTAGGCAAAAAATACAGATGGAATGCTTGTAGGAGACACACTTGGTTTCTGATATGGCGTTGTAGGTACAACACAAGTGGACGGTCGATTTTACCACGCTAGGCACTGTACACATATGAGAGGAGTGGGATTTTGTATTGCCCCCAGGATTCCGTCAGCTAATGGAAAAAGTCTGCACAGATGTGGAAGATAGATTCTTATCACTACAAAGCCATATAAAATATTATTTTTTTTATTTGTGCTATGTATTTTAGTTTATATTTTAAATGTATGTGATGTAAGTTTTTTTGCATAAGTATTGTTTATGTTTTTTAATATATGTGTTACGTTTTTAGTAGTTATCATTTTTATTGTAATTCAGTTTAGCATTTTTAGTTCCTTAGTGGGTTGTGGGTTTATAGTGGAATAGGGTGGGAAGTAATTTCATTATATTAAATTAGTGATCATTTTGTATTTATTAATATTTATATGACTGAGATTTTATAGTGTTAATTGTGGGAAGTCTTTATTTGTAGTTAATTATTTATTGGTTGTTTTTTAACATTAATTAATGATTTTGTAATTAGTGACGGTAACTGTCTAATTTGTTTTAGGTGGGGGTTAATTTATTTTTAATTAATTTAAAATGAGTTGTTAATACATATTAATTAATTAATTGAAAAATAAATATGGAAATTGTGTAATTAATTTTACTTGTGGGTTGTAGGGTTTATAGGGGTAAAGGGTGGGTAGAAATTTATGTTTAATTAATAAATAATTAGTTGCTAATTAATTAATTGATAATTAAATATGGACATTGTGTAATTCATTTTAGATGTGGGTTGTGGGGTTCATAGGGGCAAAGAGTGGGAAGTAATTTATGTTTGATTAATTAATAATTAGTTGATCAATATAATGAATTGATAATTAGGGTAATTGTTCAAAATGTTTTGTGTATGGGTTTTGTTTTTATAGGGGTGAAGTGTGGGGAGTAAATTAATTTTACTTAATTTATAATTAGTTGTTAAATACTAATGGTTTTTTACTTGAAAATACATTTTATTTGTGCAATTAATTTTTTTACAGTTTAATTTTAGCTGTTTGTTGTGGGGTTTTAGAGGTAAAGGATGGGAAGTTAATACATGTTTATGTGTTTTAATTGTTTTTTTAATAATAATATTTCTTTCATTGATAATTAATTATGTTAATTATGAGAGTACATTTAAAACAAAAAGATGTTGGTTCTGAATTATGTGGTATTATAGAGCAGGAAGTAAATAAACTAAATGTATGTAACAATTAATGTTTATGTCTCTAAATAATTTCTATCAAAAAATATTTATTTGTTTGAAAATCATTTTTTTATTTTATTTAATATATTTGTAGATATTTGTCATGCATTTAACATTATAATATTTTTTTGACTATTGTCTGTATGCGTCCCTTGTAGTTGTTGCACAGCAAGCAAATCAATAGGGTCTGTTCGGCCTTTTGATTAACAACACACGCGTATTGTACACGTGCGTATTCGAATCCAACGTTGTGTATACATAAACACGCGCTAATGTTGCAAAGTGAACCAACTCCTCCCCCCTCCACCCACTTCCCGGTCTGCTATCCTGACACCAACTGTCCATCCTAATCTATGTAGACTATTGTTTCTATGCATCCTTTCTTAGGGGTCGATTAGGATGGCGGACGGAAACGTGTACCGTCCGCCGCGGAAGGTGGCAAGATACTCCGGACCTGTCGGCGGAAAATCCGCAACAGCAATTAGGATAAAACATGCAAAAAACGCCGACCACGGCGTACGGAGCACACCAATCCCCGTCCGCGGCGGTCGGAGTACACCTGAGTCCGCGGCAGGCGGACGGAACAGAAAGAACACCGACCGCCGCGTACGCACATGACCGCGACTACATCCACTACCCCCGCGATACCTGCGCAATGTCCGTGTCCGCAATTAGGATAACTCCGCAAGTACCCCGGTAGTCACCGCCATCCACGTCCGCAGCGGTACCAATGCACCGAGAATCCGTGCTCCACAGCGGAACGACAACACAAACAACATCCCTACTGTCAAACCAATGCCATACATTGCCACGGAAGTTATCACCAAACACACGAAAAAAAACGGCCACCCACCGAAAACATCCAAACCAATCACAACACACAATGATCCACCGCCAAGCACCACACAATCCACACCTGGCAACACTCCCACCTAGCACCTGACTGCCAATAACCATTCAGACACGGCCAAGACACACACCATAAAATAACTCCCACCCACTCCACAACTCCTCTGCATCACTGCATAGCTGCTAGCAGGATACACTACTGAACTGACACCAAAGACATATATCATTCACACAACCCACACCCAAACACACCCACCACACAAAGACCCACCACACCATTCCTACACACCACACACCTGCACCTCCCCATCCACGCAAACCCACACCCCGAGCACCACACACCATGGCACCAAAAAAAAAAAAAAAATTCACTGACACCGAGTTAAAGGTTATGGTAGATGAGATAATCCGTGTGGAACCCCACTTATTCGGGGCCCTAGTGCAGCAGACCAGCATAGCCAGGAGAAACAGCATGTGGGACCGGATAGTCACCAGGGTGAATGCCTCCGGGAGCGTCCCGAGGACGAAGCAGGATATACAGAGGCGGTGGCATGATCTAAAGACCCGAGTGAAATCCATTCGAGCCAAGAACTATCTCCGGGCAAATCACACAGGCGGTGGAACCCCCCCGGAGCCCTTACCCTACACCGAGTGGGAGGACAAGGTGATGACCATCATCCACCCTGAGAGCCTTGATGGACTTCCTGAGGGAGAAGAGGCTGGTAAGTACAAACCAAGCACCACGAGCACAACTACATGGTGTGCCTCACACAACTGTGAAGACACATCTCCCAGACCCCAACCCATGCATGCAGTCCACATACTCACCAACGTCGAAATCACTCCAACAGGCCCCCATGTCCATAGGACTGGCGGTGGTGGTGGTGGGTGGTGGTGGGTGTGAGGGGATGGAACTACAACTCCCAACAGGCCCCCATGTCCATAGGACTGGCGGTGGTGGTGGTGGGTGGTGGTGGGTGTGAGGGGATGGAACTACAACTCCCAACAGGCCCCCATGTCCATAGGGATGGCGGTGGTGGTGGTGGGTGGTGGTGGGTGTGAGGGGATGGAACTACAACTCCCAACAGGCCCCCATGTCCATAGGGATGGCGGTGGTGGTGGTGGGTGGTGGTGGGTGTGAGGGGATGGAACTACAACTCCCAACAGGCCCCCATGTCCATAGGACTGGCGGTGGTGGTGGTGGGTGGTGGTGGGTGTGAGGGGATGGAACTACAACTCCCAACAGGCCCCCATGTCCATAGGGATGGCGGTGGTGGTGGTGGGTGGTGGTGGGTGTGAGGGGATGGAACTACAACTCCCAACAGGCCCCCATGTCCATAGGACTGGCGGTGGTGGTGGTGGGTGGTGGTGGGTGTGAGGGGATGGAACTACAACTCCCAACAGGCCCCCATGTCCATAGGGATGGCGGTGGTGGTGGTGGGTGGGGTGAGTACCAGTGCAGACAGAATCGGCAACAAAATGAAAACAACCTGTCAAGTCCACATTACTCATCCTCACATTTTGGTTTTGCAGGTCATCCTAATCTGACAGCTGGAAGCAACACCCGCCCTCCAGACTCGCCACTCACAGAAGTCTCAGGGGACGATTAGGCAGCCACCTCCGGGGCAGAGGATGATCCCGGCACAAGCAGGCAGCCAGGGCCATCTGGCTCCCAGGTCACACCTGCACCAACGACTACGGCCTCTGCCATTGTCACAACACCGGCCACTGTGACCTGCACAGCCACCACCAGCACCACCTCCACCACCACCACTACTACCACCACTCCTGCCCCTGCCACCCTGCCCAACCCAACGGCCAACGCCGTGCCAGCGCCATCCCAGCCACGCAGGGAGAGTGTGAGGCAAGGCAGAGATGCAAGGCCAGATCCGGCAGGCAGGAGCATACGCCAAAGACGACATGAGGATACCAACACACCCAATCCTGTGCAACAGTCATTGGAAGCACTGGGCAGGGTGGAGGTGAGCTATCAACGTGGTCAGGCACAGGCAGACCGGGCCCACCAGGACTTTGTTGACAACACTGCAATGTTGGGGGCCATTGAGAGGCGGCTTGGCCAACTAGTGGACATCTTCACCAGGACAACCAACATGCGGATGCCATGTACATCCGCTAACACCACCCCACAAACAACGCCACCGCCACCGCCACCTGCGGCGGATGTGGTACCTGATGCCCCAGCGCAACCAGCTGACTCCGAACCGGCACAAAGACGGAGGGGCCGTCCGAGGCTGGAAGTGGGCGAGAGCAGTGTGGAAGCAGCTGGCACACGCTCCAAGAGGAACCGAAAATGACTATACCAGTACCTGAGCATGCCATTCACCCTGCCAACTATCCGGTCCCACCTGCCACAGGCCTGCTGTACTACGCAGACACCACCCTATGTGGTGTCCGCACGGACATTTCATCTGCCATAACCTTCTACTCTCACTCCCCCACCCCTTCACTCATTTGTAAATATGCACCTACACCCATGCACAATTTGTAAATAAAAGCCACTTACTCACTCAATCATGTGTTGCCTCCATGTTTATTCACATGAATGCATCAGAAACAGATGTTACTAGGTACAGGTATCCAACTGGTACAGAATCATGGCGCTGCGGGAGTGACCTAGGGAAAATAGAAACCGCAAAGACACGTCAGGAAACATGATCACACTCATCAGAACACACTGCAGTGCAACATTGAACAACCCACACGCATCACAACAGTAATGGATGAGACGACACACATCATGGAGACGTGCATTGGCCACAATTTAGCACACACACACACATGCATGCATCACATAGCAGAACACAGAGATGAAGCACACCACTATGCCACAACACCAGCACACATTCACAGGGCATACCCAAGCAGCACAAGAGGAGCACACTCACAATCAAGGGAAGTAGCGATCAATGATCTGGCGCCTCTGGTCCACACCTTCCTCCTCACCACTATCCTCATCAGTTGACATGGGTGGGTCGGGAGGGCGAGGAACTTGCAGTTCATCAGGGTCCAAGAGCAGTTCAATGTTATAGCGCACAGCCAGGTTGTGGAGCATGCAGCACGCTATCACGATCTTGCATACTTTGCCTGGTGAGTAAGGCAGGGCCCCTCCAGTCTTATCCAGGCACCGAAACCTAGACTTGAGCAGGCCAAATGTCCGTTCTACCACTCGACGTGTCCTACCATGGGCATCATTGTATCTCATTTCTCCAGCTGTAGTGGGATTGCGTATGGGACTGAGCAGCCAAGGCCTGTTTGGGTAAGCCGAGTCGCCTGTGTTGGTGGAAGAGAGAGAGAGAGAAACATCACAACCTGCATTGTGGGGCACACCATGCCACACAGATATCACTCCTGTCACCACAGCATACTCACCAACAAGCCACGCTTGTGCCGGACGCAGATTAGCCATCAGTTGGGGGACCATGCTGCTCCGCATGATGTGGGCGTCATGTGCAGAGCCAGGGAATCTTGCACACACATGTGAGATGATGTTGTCGGCCTGGCACACCACCTGCACGTTCAGGGAATGGAAGTGTTTCCGATTCCTATACACCTGCTCACGTGCCCGTGGTGCAATGATAGCGATATGCGTGCCATCAATGGAACCCACAACGTGTGGTATACGACCCAGGGCATAGAAGTCAGCTTTGACCGCTGCCAACTCCGCCGCCTGAGGGAAATGTATATAGTCATGCTTGTACAGCATCATGGCTGTCAGTACATCCCGGAGTACCGTGCTGAACATGGCCTGTGACATTCCCCCGGCATCTCCAACTGTGTACTGGAATGTGCCTGTTGCAAAGAAATGGAGTGCCGCCATCACCTTTTGCGTGGGTGTCATGGAACCTGGATAGGTTCTTCGCGGCTGCAGGTGAGGAGACAATAGGGTCACAAGTTCCAACAATCGACGGCGATCCAGCCTGAATTTCCGGATCACCTCCTCGTCCACCATATCCTCCAGCACAGTGTATGGGCAAAGGACATTTGGAGCCCTCCTGTGTGGGAGTAGATGGAATGGAAGTCAATTCACATACAACGCATGTGTGTGCAACTCAATCACATGTCAACACCCTCTACCAACATGTAGTATCCAGTGTATGCTTGTCATATGTGTGACTCCTCTGATTGTCAGGACAACATGGATTGACGTAGCAACAATGTGCATCCACTAGCAACATGATGTTTAGCAACATGTGCAATGCACAGTGTCTCACCTCAACATCACTGCCAACCAGACATGTGACATGACCCACATGTGTAGGCCCAACATCACATGCACACATGCAAGTACATGCACACATACTAAATTAAACACCCCCCCCACCCCCCCATTTCATGATGCACCAATGGCAACACCAGTAATGGTGGGCATACGGACATCACATGCATGGGGACACAATAGGCAACACACATGTACAGTACACAACAGAACCCCCACCATAGTCATCATCTGACACATACCACTCACTGACAACTGATTCACAGGTGCCCATACATACGGGATCTACTGTGTACATGTGAGGTACGACAAACTTGTGTAGGGTACTACCCGATGTGGACATGCACACGTGATGGACACTTGTGGCTCACCGATGGCCATGGTATGGACACACATGGGATGGAGCATGACATGTGTAGCCACGCAATCACGCACACAACCGTGAGCAGGCAGCTGCAGACAATGGTACAAGGTGCATCATCGGCTAAGATGCAAACATTGACCACGCCATGGCGGTGCACTGCATCCGCTGTTTACGTCTGGGCATAGGCGGGCCGCCTTCGACATTCACATTGTCTGCACGTGCACAGACCGTCACGCTCACACACCGGCAAGTGCATGTGCAAGGTTCCGGGACGGATGGTCGATTTGCAACAATGTTGTATCACTGGCGCCAACATGGCGGGGCACGTGATCGGCGGGGGACGTGCAGGCCAACACATCCATTAGCTGATGTCAATGCACATGGCAGGTCATGCCCCCCCTTACAGTGCCATTGCATCATCCAGCCTTCACCGGCCGGCCGGCCGGCCGGCCCTGCCCTGCCCAGGACCGCCGTGCCGGTCATGGCAACCACCACCATTGCACGGCCCTTCCACTACCGCCGTGCCAGGCCCTGCCCAGGACCGCCGTGCCGGCCATGGCAACCACCGCCATTGCACGGCCCTTCCACTACCGCCGTGCCAGGCCCTGCCCAGGACCGCCGTGCCGGCCATGGCAACCACTGCCATTGCACGGCCCTTCCACTACCGCCGTGCCAGGCCCTGCCCAGGACCGCCGTGCCGGGCATGGCAACCACCGCCATTGCACTGCCCTTCCACTACCGGCGTTCCCTGGCGGTCCGTGCAACGGCCGTGGTTTCCATGGCCGGCACGGCGGTCCTGGGCAGGGCCTGGCACGGCGGTAGTGGAAGGGCCGTGCAATGGCGGTGGTTGCCATGGCCGGCACGGCGGTCCTGGGCAGGGCCTGGCACGGCGGTAGTGGAAGGGCCGTGCAATGGCGGTGGTTGCCATGGCCGGCACGGCGGTCCTGGGCAGGGCCTGGCACGGCGGTAGTGGAAGGGCCGTGCAATGGTGGTGGTTGCCATGGCCGGCACGGCGGTCCTGGGCAGGGCAGGGCCGGCCGGCCGGCCGGTGAAGGCTGGATGATGCAATGGCACTGTAAGGGGGGGCATGACCTGCCATGTGCATTGACATCAGCTAATGGATGTGTTGGCCTGCACGTCCCCCGCCGATCACGTGCCCCGCCATGTTGGCGCCAGTGATACAACATTGTTGCAAATCGACCATCTGTCCCGGAACCTTGCACATGCACTTGCCGGTGTGTGAGCGTGACGGTCTGTGCACGTGCAGGAATGGGAGGTGCGAACAAGGGCGGCGTGTGCCCAATAGAATGTACCGTTTGCTGGACAGCGCAACACCAGGGCCAGTCATTGGCCCATTTCCAAACACGCTTCTAGGGCTGCCCAATGGGTGTCGCCGTATGCCACTGACATGGCCACAGGGCCCTATAAATGTGTCATGTGCAATACCACACATTCCACGATCACCACCGACTGCTGCCTGTGACCATCACCTCCAACTGCTGCTGCGGAGCTGACCACCGACTGCTGCCTGTGACCATCACCTCCAACTGCTGCTGCGGAGCTGACCACCGACTGCTGCCTGTGACCATCACCTCCAACTGCTGCTGCGGAGCTGACCACCGACTGCTGCCTGTGACCATCACCTCCAACTGCTGCTGCGGAGCTGACCACCGACTGCCGCTCTAGTGCCCTACTCCGTGACCTTGCCATGTCGAGAGGCAAAGAGATCCGGTCTCGTCCCTTCACCGCCGCGGAGCTGGATGTCCTCGTGGACGGTGTGCTCCGCAACTACGGACGCCTGTACGGCGCACCCGGACAGGTGGTAAGTGCAGTGGGGGACAAGTTGGTGTGCATGATGTGTACCATGACACCTGGGCTCTGGGATCTTGGCGGTGTGATGTGGGACCAACGCATGAATCGCAATGTGCATGGCTGCTTGAGAGTAACGTGTTGCCCCAATCTGTGTGACTGGCCAACTGTTCACTAACTTGCACCCTTTTGTCTCCCATCATGGTAGGTCAAGCTGCACCTTTGCAAGAACGTGTGGAGGAGCATTGCACGTGATGTACGAGCAGTGGGGGTGTCCAATAGACGACATACACACTGTCACAAACGCTGGGACGACATTTCCAGGCTGAGCAGGAACGTAGCGGAAGTGACACTAGGGATGATTCCAAGAACGGCACGACTGGCCCGACGCTCAATGACCCCTCTCATGCACCGTATCATAGCTGTGACGCATCCTGCCCTGTCCGAGCGGTTGCGTGTGGATGACCAGCAACGTGGCGGTAAGCATACTGTCAGTGAATGTTGCTTGTGAGTGCAATGCATGTTATGTTGGCCAGACACATTAGTGACTTCCGTGATTCGTGCGTCTCGTTGCAATGCCATGTTGGTGACATTGGCGCAGTTAAAAGTCACTTTCCGGTGCGGCATATTGAGACGGCACTCGCTAAGCAGTTGAGTGTTGGTGCACATGCTGTAGTGCTCCGTCACCCCATGGCAAGACTGGTGTGCAGATGTAGTTGCTCATGCCCTGTCCGCATGCTGTACATGTCGCACGGACAACGCCACTTATTTCGTGTGAGGATGACTGGTAGGGGTGGCCCGTGTGTAGGTTGGGGGATCGAAGTACATCGTCAGCAATGGCAATAGGGTTTCCGTACCAGTACTGTACGTGAGTGTGGCCGTGACTTACACCTCTTTCCTGTGAATTTCAGCTTTGCCAGTGGACACTCAGCCACAGACCGAGGAGATATTTGAAGCCAATGCATCCGGATCAGACGTCGGGCACACGCAGACTGACACAGAAGGGGGCAGCGCCGGAGAGGGGGACAGGACCGTCCCGGAGGACTCGCATGTGGAGACAACATCGTCAACATGTTCCGACAGTGTTGGTGAGTCAGCACTGTTGTCACAGACTGGGAGTGGGAAATTCACACCTTTGGTCGGGACACAGCACACAGGGCCCACCCTGCCGCCAACTGCACCATGTACTGTTAGTGCACGCAGGAGTAGGGGGAGCAGAGTAGCGTTCGGTGCCGGAACCGCTGCCCCGGCCTCCGTGAGCCAAAATGCTCTTTGTGCTGAGGCTGTTGATCTGCTGCGACAGCTGTGTGTGGGGCAGACCAATATGATTAATGCTTTGCAAGACCACGATAGGAAGTTGGGGCAGGTGGTAGCTTTCATGGAAGGTATGCATGGCGATCTGGCTGCTCTACACAGGACAGTGCAGTCATTGGGGAACAGTGTGTCGTCTGCCATTGTACAGTCACAGGGACTGGGTGCAACTTCTGTTCCACCATCTACAACACTGGATGTCTCAGGGGGGAGTCAATTGTCTGACACAGGTCATTGCACTAGAAGCAGCGTCAGCCAGCACGTCAAGTCTCGGAGGGCTCAGACACCATCCCCTAGGTCAGCTAAATCTGTTCACAGAGACACCGTCAGAGACAGTGGAGTACAGACATGTGATCCAATAGAGGGTTTGGGTTCAATGGCAAGACATGCTGCACAGGCATCCCACACACAAGGTACTCCTAAGGCAAACCTTACTCCCAGTTCCATTGACACTACCTTGGACATGGACAGTGAGAAGAGGAAGGCACCTCATGAGAGCAGGGACCCTCCCAGGGGCAGGGAGACTAGGAAGGAAGGAGCCACTCCCAAGGGCAGGGAGACTAGGAAGGAAGGAGACACTCCCAAGGGCAGGGAGACTAGGAAGGAAGGAGCCACTCCCAAGGGCAGGGAGACTAGGAAGGAAGGAGACACTCCCAAGGGCAGGGAGACTAGGAAGGAAGGAGCCACTCCCAAGGGCAGGGAGACTAGGAAGGAAGGAGACACTCCCAAGGGCAGGGAGACTAGGAAGGAAGGAGACACTCCCAAGGGCAGGGAGACTAGGAAGGAAGGAGCCACTCCCAAGGGCAGGGAGACTAGGAAGGAAGGAGCCACTCCCAGGGGCAGGGAGACTAGGAAGGAAGGAGCCACTCCCAAGGGCAGGGAGACTAGGAAGGAAGGAGACACTCCCAAGGGAAGGGAGACTAGGAAGGAAGGAGCCACTCCCAAGGGCAGGGAGACTAGGAAGGAAGGAGACACTCCCAAGGGCATGGACAAGGACAGTCACAAGACATACGCACCTAAGAAGAGCACGGACACTCCCAGGGGCAGGGACACACACAGGGAGAAGGTGTGTCCTGGGGATGTGTACACCAAAGACAAGTCTGCTGCCTGGGACAGGGCACCATCCAGGGAAGAGGGAGGATCCACAGACATCATTCCTCCTACGGAAATTGGACATCCAAGGGCAAAGGCATCTCCCATGGACAGTGGTGCTGTCAAGGACAGGCATACATCACCCCTTGATGCACTGCGGTTGCTGTTTTCTGGGAAACGGAATACAGATGTCTCCGCAGTGGAGTCACCCCTTACCTCCACTCCCATCAGGGCCCGTCAGGAGCGGATGGAGGTTGACTCTGTAGTAGCATCCCCCATGCCACATGTTGCTGAGGCCAGAAGGCAGCCACACAGCAAACGACAAGCTGGCTCAAGCACGTCCCCAGAGAGCATTCCCCCGCCAGCAGATACACCTCCCATGGTGGGTGATATTTCTGCCCAGTCAGGCCCACTTGCCAGTCCTGTCCTGTCCAGAGTGCAGTCACATGTCACCAAGAAACGGAAACACACACCATTGACACATGCCCAACCCGAGGTCGGCCAATTGCAACTATCCCCCGCTCCCAGAGCCACCCTGCCTCCTGGCCCATACAGCCCTGTGGCTCATCATTTCAGTGGTCCCAGTGGCGCCGCTGCAGTTGACTCGCATGTGTCAGGTAGTGGCACTGTGTCTGTTGTTTGCTGTCATGCATCATGTAGTGCCACTGTATCAGTTGTGCCTCATCCTGTTTCAGGTGCTGGCAGTCTGTCTGGGTCTGTGGCCCATGTGTTGGTCACTCGGGCTGTGGCTGTGTCTCACACTCCTGTTTCAGGTGCTGGCAGTCTGTCTGGGTCTGTGGCCCATGTGTCGGTCACTCGGGCTGTGGCTGTGTCTCACACTCCTGTTTCAGGTGCTGGCAGTCTGTCTGGGTCTGTGGCCCATGTGTCGGTCACTCAGGCTGTGGCTGTGTCTCACACTCCTGTTTCAGGTGCTGGCAGTCTGTCTGGGTCTGTGGCCCATGTGTCGGTCACTCGGGCTGTGGCTGTGTCTCACACTCCTGTTTCAGGTGCTGGCAGTCTGTCTGGGTCTGTGGCCCATGTGTCGGTCACTCGGGCTGTGGCTGTGTCTCACACTCCTGTTTCAGGTGCTGCCAGTCTGTCTGGGTCTGTGGCCCATGTGTCGGTCACTCGGGCTGTGGCTGTGTCTCACACTCCTGTTTCAGGTGCTGCCAGTCTGTCTGGGTCTGTGGCCCATGTGTCGGTCACTCGGGCTGTGGCTGTGTCTCACACTCCTGTTTCAGGTGCTGCCAGTCTGTCCGATGCGGGAACTTCACGCAATCCACCTGATGGTCTGATGTAAGGTGCTGTTGTCTTCACTCACATGTAATTGGACATGGTGTGTGATTTGTCCATTGTACACAGTCTTCCACTGCTGTGGACCTTGTTACGGGTTGTTGGTGATTCGTACTTGTGGTGCCTCAGATACTGCTGTATGCCCTGTGATGTACTGCCTCTGATGTACCTGCTCTGGTGTCCACACTGCCCTGTTGCTGTTCTCTTGATGCTGTATGCCCTGTGATGTACTGCCTCTGATGTACCTGCTCTGGTGTCCACACTGCCCTGTTGCTGTTCTCTTGCTGCTGTATGCCCTGTGATGTACTGCCTCTGATGTACCTGCTCTGGTGTCCACACTGCCCTGTTGCTGTTCTCTTGATGCTGTATGCCCTGTGATGTACTGCCTCTGATGTACCTGCTCTGGTGTCCACACTGCCCTGTTGCTGTTCTCTTGCTGCTGTATGCCCTGTGATGTACTGCCTCTGATGTACCTGCTCTGGTGTCCACACTGCCCTGTTGCTGTTCTCTTGATGCTGTATGCCCTGTGATGTACTGCCTCTGATGTACCTGCTCTGGTGTCCACACTGCCCTGTTGCTGTTCTCTTGCTGCTGTATGCCCTGTGATGTACTGCCTCTGATGTACCTGCTCTGGTGTCCACACTGCCCTGTTGCTGTTCTCTTGATGCTGTATGCCCTGTGATGTACTGCCTCTGATGTACCTGCTCTGGTGTCCACACTGCCCTGTTGCTGTTCTCTTGCTGCTGTATGCCCTGTGATGTACTGCCTCTGATGTACCTGCTCTGGTGTCCACACTGCCCTGTTGCTGTTCTCTTGCTGCTGTATGCCCTGTGATGTACTGCCTCTGATGTACCTGCTCTGGTGTCCACACTGCCCTGTTGCTGTTCTCTTGATGCTGTATGCCCTGTGATGTACTGCCTCTGATGTACCTGCTCTGGTGTACACACTGCCCTGTTGTTGTTCACATGCTGCTGTATGCCCTCTCATGTGCTGCCTCTGATGGACCTGTTCTGTGCAATGGACTGTTGATGCACTTAGCCCCTCTCACGTGCTGCCTCTGATGGACCTGTTCTGTGCAATGGACTGTTGATGCACTTAGCCCCTCTCACGTGCTGCCTCTGATGGACCTGTTCTGTGCAATGGACTGTTGATGCACTTAGCCCCTCTCACGTGCTGCCTCTGATGGACATGTTCTGTGCAATGGACTGTTGATGCACTTAGCCCCTCTCACGTGCTGCCTCTGATGGACCTGTTCTGTGCAATGGACTGTTGATGCACTTAGCCCCTCTCACGTGCTGCCTCTGATGGACCTGTTCTGTGCAATGGACTGTTGATGCACTTAGCCCCTCTCACGTGCTGCCTCTGATGGACATGTTCTGTGCAATGGACTGTTGATGCACTTAGCCCCTCTCACGTGCTGCCTCTGATGGACATGTTCTGTGCAATGGACTGTTGATGCACTTAGCCCCTTTCACGTGCTGCCTCTGATGGACATGTTCTGTGCAATGGACTGTTGATGCACTTAGCCCCTCTCACGTGCTGCCTCTGATGGACCTGTTCTGTGCAATGGACTGTTGATGCACTTAGCCCCTCTCACGTGCTGCCTCTGATGTACCTGCTCTGTACTCCACAATGCCCTGTTGATGCTCTGATACTGCATTCTGCCCTCTCGTTTACAGCCTATGATGTACCTGCTCTGTACTCCACAATGCCCTGTTGATGCTCTGATACTGCATTCTGCCCTCTCGTTTACTGCCTATGATGTACCTGCTCTGTACTCCACAATGCCCTGTTGATGCTCTGATACTGCATTCTGCCCTCTCGTTTACTGCCTATGATGTACCTGCTCTGTACTCCACAATGCCCTGTTGATGCTCTGATACTGCATTCTGCCCTCTCGTTTACTGCCTATGATGTACCTGCTCTGTACTCCACAATGCCCTGTTGATGCTCTGATACTGCATTCTGCCCTCTCGTTTACAGCCTATGATGTACCTGCTCTGTACTCCACAATGCCCTGTTGATGCTCTGATACTGCATTCTGCCCTCTCGTTTACTGCCTATGATGTACCTGCTCTGTACTCCACAATGCCCTGTTGATGCTCTGATACTGCATTCTGCCCTCTCGTTGACTGCCAATGATGTAGCTGCTCTGGTGCCCACTTTGCCCATGCTCACGCATACACTGTGATTATACCCCTATTTTGTACAATAAAGGTAGTCTATCAAGTCTCGTGGTCTGTCGTTGTCATTCCTGCTTGCGTACTACTAATGTGTATTCGTATTTGCTTCTCATCAGTGGTTTCGGTAACATGACATTCCCCCTCCCTACGTCACGTCCCTTACTGGTATTCCCCTGCAGACAGCCAATGGTTTGTGCCTTACCTGCGTCGTCGTCCATGGTGGGCCATGACTAGGACGTGGTGGATCGCGAAGAGCATCGGGAAAGCGTGTAGCGCTGGGTCCATGGTGGTGGTCAGCTTGCGGTGGGTATCTCTGCTATGTCACCTATCTTCGCTGTGGGGATTCCGCCGTGTTCAGACAGGTTGTTTTTCCGCTGCGGTTTTATGTGTATTTTCCGCCATCTTGATTTGGGGGACGGTCTTCGACGTCAGTACGTACGGCGGGGCCTCCGGATGTGTTCCGTCCGCCACGGTCTCGTGTGTAGTTCGGCGGCGGTGCGTGCTTTTCCGTCGCGGACGGAAATTTGACACGTTTTCCTATCCTGATATGGCGGACGGAGTATCCGCGGCAGGCGGACACGGAAAAGGCTTTTTCCGCCTACTCCAGGGCCGCGGTGGCTCTTCCGTCCGCCATCCTAATGAGCCCCTAAATGTTGCAAAGTGAACCAACTCATCCCCACTCCCTCCACCCACTTCCCGGTCTGCCATCCTGACACCAACTGTCCATCCTAATATATGTAGATTATCGTTTCTATGCATCCCTTGTACTTGTTGCGCAGCAACCAAATCGATAGGGTCTGTTCGGCCTTTCGATTAAAAACACACGCCTATTGGACAAGCGCATATTCGAATCCAACGTTGTGCATATATAAACACGCGCTAATGTTGCAACGTGAACCAACTCCTCCCCCCTCCCTCCTCCCACTTCCCGGTCTGCCATCCTGACACCAATTGTCCATCCTAATATATGTAGACTATTGTCTCTATGCGTCCTTTCTTAATGTTGCAAAGGGAACCAACTCCTACCCCATCCCTCCACCCACTTCCCGGTCTGCCATCCTGACACCAACTGTCCATCCTAATATATGTAGACTAATGTCTCTTTGCGTCCATTGTAGTTGTTGCGCTGCAACCAAATCGATAGGGTCTGTTCGGCCTTTCGATTAAAAACATGCGCGTATTGGACACACGCGTATTCGAATCCAACGTTGTGTATATATATAAACACGCGCTTAATCGAATCCAACGTTGTGTATATATAAACACGTGCTAATGTTGCAAAGTGAACCAACTCCTCCCCCCTCCCTCCACCCACTTCCCGGCCGGCCATCCTGACACCAATTGTCCATCCTAATATATGTAGACTATTGTCTCTATGCATCCTTTCTTAATGTTGCAAAGTGAACCAACCCCTCCCCCCTCCCTCCACCCACTTCCCGGTCTGCCATCCTGACACCAACTGTCCATCCCAATATATGTAGATTATCGTTTCTATGCGTCCCTTGTACTTGTTGCGCAGCAACCAAATCGATAGGGTCTGTTCGTCCTTTCGATTAAAAACACGTGCCTATTGGACAAGCGCGTATTCGAATCCAACGTTGTGCATATATAAACACGCGCTAATGTTGCAACGTGAACCAACTCCTCCCCCTCCCTCCTCCCACTTCCCGGTCTGCCATCCTGACACCAATTGTCCATCCTAATATATGTAGACTATTGTCTCTATGCGTCCTTTCTTAATGTTGCAAAGGGAACCAACTTATACCCCATCCCTCCACCCACTTCCCGGTCTGCCATCCTGACACCAACTGTCCATCCTAATATATGTAGACTAATGTCTCTTTGCGTCCATTGTAGTTGTTGCGCTGCAACCAAATCGATAGGGTCTGTTCGGCCTTTCGATTAAAAACATGCGCGTATTGGACACACGCGTATTCGAATCCAACGTTGTGTATATATATAAACACGCGCTTAATCGAATCCAATGTTGTGTATATATAAACACGTGCTAATGTTGCAAAGTGAACCAACTCCTCCCCCCTCCCTCCACCCACTTCCCGGCCGGCCATCCTGACACCAATTGTCCATCCTAATATATGTAGACTATTGTCTCTATGCATCCTTTCTTAATGTTGCAAAGTGAACCAACCCCTCCCCCCTCCCTCCACCCACTTCCCGGTCTGCCATCCTGACACCAACTGTCCATCCCAATATATGTAGATTATCGTTTCTATGCGTCCCTTGTACTTGTTGCGCAGCAACCAAATCGATAGGGTCTGTTCGGCCTTTCGATTAAAAACACGTGCCTATTGGACAAGCGCGTATTCGAATCCAACGTTGTGCATATATAAACACGCGCTAATGTTGCAACGTGAACCAACTCCTCCCCCCTCCCTCCTCCCACTTCCCGGTCTGCCATCCTGACACCAATTGTCCATCCTAATATATGTAGACTATTGTCTCTATGCATCCTTTCTTAATGTTGCAAAGGGAACCAACTCCTACCCCATCCCTTCACCCACTTCCCGGTCTGCCATCCTGACACCAACTGTCCATCCTAATATATGTAGACTAATGTCTCTTTGCGTCCATTGTAGTTGTTGCGCAGCAACCAAATCGATAGGGTCTGTTCGGCCTTTCGATTAAAAACATGCGCGTATTGGGCACGCGCGTATTCGAATCCAACGTTGTGTATATATAAACACGTGCTACTGTTGCAAAGTGAACCAACTCCTCCCCCCTCCCTCCACCCACTTCCCGGTCTGCCATCCTGACACCAACTGTCCATCCCAATATATGTAGATTATCGTTTCTATGCGTCCCTTGTACTTGTTGCGGAGCAACCAAATCGATAGGGTCTGTTCGGCCTTTCGATTAAAAACACGTGCCTATTGGACAAGCGCGTATTCGAATCCAACGTTGTGCATATATAAACACGCGCTAATGTTGCAACGTGAACCAACTCCTCCCCCCTCCCTCCTCCCACTTCCCGGTCTGCCATCCTGACACCAATTGTCCATCCTAATATATGTAGACTATTGTCTCTATGCGTCCTTTCTTAATGTTGCAAAGGGAACCAACTCCTACCCCATCCCTCCACCCACTTCTCGGTCTGCCATCCTGACACCAACTGTCCATCCTAATATATGTAGACTAATGTCTCTTTGCGTCCATTGTAGTTGTTGCGCAGCAACCAAATCGATAGGGTCTGTTCGGCCTTTCGATTAAAAACATGCGCGTATTGGGCACGCGCGTATTCGAATCCAACGTTGTGTATATATAAACACGTGCTACTGTTGCAAAGTGAACCAACTCCTCCCCCCTCCCTCCACCCACTTCCCGGTCTGCCATCTTGACACCAACTGTCTATCCCAATATATGTAGACTATTGTCTCTATGCATCCATTGTAGTTGTTGCGCAGCAACCAAATCGATAGGGTCTGTTCGGCCTTTCGATTAAAAACATGCGCGTATTGGACACACGCGTATTCGAATCCAACGTTGTGTATATATATAAACACGCGCTTAATCGAATCCAATGTTGTGTATATATAAACACGTGCTAATGTTGCAAAGTGAACCAACTCCTCCCCCCTCCCTCCACCCACTTCCCGGCCGGCCATCCTGACACCAATTGTCCATCCTAATATATGTAGACTATTGTCTCTATGCATCCTTTCTTAATGTTGCAAAGTGAACCAACCCCTCCCCCCTCCCTCCACCCACTTCCCGGTCTGCCATCCTGACACCAACTGTCCATCCCAATATATGTAGATTATCGTTTCTATGCGTCCCTTGTACTTGTTGCGCAGCAACCAAATCGATAGGGTCTGTTCGGCCTTTCGATTAAAAACACGTGCCTATTGGACAAGCGCGTATTCGAATCCAACGTTGTGCATATATAAACACGCGCTAATGTTGCAACGTGAACCAACTCCTCCCCCCTCCCTCCTCCCACTTCCCGGTCTGCCATCCTGACACCAATTGTCCATCCTAATATATGTAGACTATTGTCTCTATGCATCCTTTCTTAATGTTGCAAAGGGAACCAACTCCTACCCCATCCCTTCACCCACTTCCCGGTCTGCCATCCTGACACCAACTGTCCATCCTAATATATGTAGACTAATGTCTCTTTGCGTCCATTGTAGTTGTTGCGCAGCAACCAAATCGATAGGGTCTGTTCGGCCTTTCGATTAAAAACATGCGCGTATTGGGCACGCGCGTATTCGAATCCAACGTTGTGTATATATAAACACGTGCTACTGTTGCAAAGTGAACCAACTCCTCCCCCCTCCCTCCACCCACTTCCCGGTCTGCCATCCTGACACCAACTGTCCATCCCAATATATGTAGATTATCGTTTCTATGCGTCCCTTGTACTTGTTGCGGAGCAACCAAATCGATAGGGTCTGTTCGGCCTTTCGATTAAAAACACGTGCCTATTGGACAAGCGCGTATTCGAATCCAACGTTGTGCATATATAAACACGCGCTAATGTTGCAACGTGAACCAACTCCTCCCCCCTCCCTCCTCCCACTTCCCGGTCTGCCATCCTGACACCAATTGTCCATCCTAATATATGTAGACTATTGTCTCTATGCGTCCTTTCTTAATGTTGCAAAGGGAACCAACTCCTACCCCATCCCTCCACCCACTTCTCGGTCTGCCATCCTGACACCAACTGTCCATCCTAATATATGTAGACTAATGTCTCTTTGCGTCCATTGTAGTTGTTGCGCAGCAACCAAATCGATAGGGTCTGTTCGGCCTTTCGATTAAAAACATGCGCGTATTGGGCACGCGCGTATTCGAATCCAACGTTGTGTATATATAAACACGTGCTACTGTTGCAAAGTGAACCAACTCCTCCCCCCTCCCTCCACCCACTTCCCGGTCTGCCATCTTGACACCAACTGTCTATCCCAATATATGTAGACTATTGTCTCTATGCATCCATTGTAGTTGTTGCGCAGCAACCAAATCGATAGGGTCTGTTCGGCCTTTCGATTAAAAACATGCGCGTATTGGACACACGCGTATTCGAATCCAACGTTGTGTATATATATAAACACGCGCTTAATCGAATCCAATGTTGTGTATATATAAACACGTGCTAATGTTGCAAAGTGAACCAACTCCTCCCCCCTCCCTCCACCCACTTCCCGGCCGGCCATCCTGACACCAATTGTCCATCCTAATATATGTAGACTATTGTCTCTATGCATCCTTTCTTAATGTTGCAAAGTGAACCAACCCCTCCCCCCTCCCTCCACCCACTTCCCGGTCTGCCATCCTGACACCAACTGTCCATCCCAATATATGTAGATTATCGTTTCTATGCGTCCCTTGTACTTGTTGCGCAGCAACCAAATCGATAGGGTCTGTTCGGCCTTTCGATTAAAAACACGTGCCTATTGGACAAGCGCGTATTCGAATCCAACGTTGTGCATATATAAACACGCGCTAATGTTGCAACGTGAACCAACTCCTCCCCCCTCCCTCCTCCCACTTCCCGGTCTGCCATCCTGACACCAATTGTCCATCCTAATATATGTAGACTATTGTCTCTATGCATCCTTTCTTAATGTTGCAAAGGGAACCAACTCCTACCCCATCCCTTCACCCACTTCCCGGTCTGCCATCCTGACACCAACTGTCCATCCTAATATATGTAGACTAATGTCTCTTTGCGTCCATTGTAGTTGTTGCGCAGCAACCAAATCGATAGGGTCTGTTCGGCCTTTCGATTAAAAACATGCGCGTATTGGGCACGCGCGTATTCGAATCCAACGTTGTGTATATATAAACACGTGCTACTGTTGCAAAGTGAACCAACTCCTCCCCCCTCCCTCCACCCACTTCCCGGTCTGCCATCCTGACACCAACTGTCCATCCCAATATATGTAGATTATCGTTTCTATGCGTCCCTTGTACTTGTTGCGGAGCAACCAAATCGATAGGGTCTGTTCGGCCTTTCGATTAAAAACACGTGCCTATTGGACAAGCGCGTATTCGAATCCAACGTTGTGCATATATAAACACGCGCTAATGTTGCAACGTGAACCAACTCCTCCCCCCTCCCTCCTCCCACTTCCCGGTCTGCCATCCTGACACCAATTGTCCATCCTAATATATGTAGACTATTGTCTCTATGCGTCCTTTCTTAATGTTGCAAAGGGAACCAACTCCTACCCCATCCCTCCACCCACTTCTCGGTCTGCCATCCTGACACCAACTGTCCATCCTAATATATGTAGACTAATGTCTCTTTGCGTCCATTGTAGTTGTTGCGCAGCAACCAAATCGATAGGGTCTGTTCGGCCTTTCGATTAAAAACATGCGCGTATTGGGCACGCGCGTATTCGAATCCAACGTTGTGTATATATAAACACGTGCTACTGTTGCAAAGTGAACCAACTCCTCCCCCCTCCCTCCACCCACTTCCCGGTCTGCCATCTTGACACCAACTGTCTATCCCAATATATGTAGACTATTGTCTCTATGCATCCATTGTAGTTGTTGCGCAGCAACCAAATCGATAGGGTCTGTTCGGCCTTTCAATTAAAAACATGTGCGTATTGGACACACGCGTATTCGAATCCAACGTTGTGTATATATATAAACACGCGCTTAATCGAATCCAACGTTGTGTCAAAATTTCAAAGCAATCGGTGAAGAAATTTCGGAGATTTAAGATTTGAACAAACAAACATTTACATTTTTATGTGTCTGTTCGGGCTTTCTATTAAAAACACGCGCGTATTCAACACGCGCATATTCGAATCCAACGTTGTGTATATAAAAGCATGCCTGTATTCGAATCCAACATTGTGTCAAAATTTCAAAACGATCAGTGAAGAACTTTCGGAGATTTACGATTTTGAACAAACTAACAATTACATTTTTATTTATATAGATTTAAATTTTTATTTTATTGTTGATATTTTGTTTGTTTTTAATTTTGAACTGACTGGAGTGGGAATACCAATTTTTATCCCTCTTCAATCCATTACTTTCCCTACTGTTGCACTGACTGGAGTGGGAATAGTAAATTTGATCCCTTCACTATCCAACACTTTCCCTCTCTCACTGGAGTGGGAAAAGTAATTTTTACCCCTCCGCTATCCAACACTTTCCCTACTGTTGCACTCATTGGAGTGGGAATAGTAATTTTTACCCCTCTGCTATCCAACACTTTCCCTACAGTTACACTTATTGGAGTGGGAATAATAATTTTTACCCCCTCGGTTATCCAACACTTTCATTATTGTTGCCCTCACTGGAGTGGTAATAGTAATTTCTACCCCTTTGCTATCCAACACTTTCCCTACTATTGCACTGACTGGAAAGGGAATAGGAAATGTTCTCCCCCCCACCCCACTATCCAACACTTTTCCTACTGTTGCACTCAATGGAGTGGGAATAGTAATATTTACCCCTCTGCTATCCAACACTTTCCCTACTGTTGCACTCATTGGAGTGGGAGTAGTAATTTTTACCCCTCCTCTATCCAACACTTTCATTATTGTTGCCCTCGCTGGAGTGGTAAAAGTAATTTCTACCCCTTCGCTATCCAACACTTTCCCTACTGTTGCACTGACTGGAATGGGAATAGTACATTTTATCCCCCCACTATCCAAGACTTTTCCTACTGTTGCACTCATTGGAGTGGGAATAGTAATGTTTACCCCTCCGCAATCCAACACTTTTGCTACAGTTGCAGTGAATGGAGTGAGAATTGTAAATTTTAACCCTCCACTATCCAGCACTTTCCCCACTGCTGCACTCATTGGAGAGGGAATAGTCATTTTTACCCCTCCGCTATCCAACACATCCCTACTGTTGCACTCATTGGAGTGGGACTAGTTATTTTCACCCCTCTGGTATCTAACACTTTCCCTACTGTTGCATTGACTGAAGTGGGAACAATACTTGTTATCCCTCTGCTATCCAACACTTTCCCTACTGTTGCACTCACTAGAGTGGGAAATGTATGTTTAAAGATTTTGAAATAGTTTAATGTTTTAATTTATAATATAATGTTTTTTTATTTTTATAGATTTTATGTTATTGGTCGCTCTGATATCCTTCGGGATCAAGTTCGCGCTATATAAAACTTTATAAATAAATAAATAAATATGTATTTAAATAAATATATATATATATATATATGTATATTTGTTAAATTTGTATATGATGTTAAAATCATAAAATAAATAAAAAATAATAGTTTATTAAAGGTTGAAAGTAAATATATATATATATAATAATTATTACATATGTGTTTAACTTTTTTTTATTACGTTTATTTGTTATATTTTTAAAATATATATTAAATCTATATTTTTTAATTAATGATTATTATTTTATTATATATATATATGTATATATATATATATACATATATATATATATATATATGAAAAAACGAAGGTTGCCCTCTGTGGAAAGGCCGCACCCGGGGAGCTTACACCTCCTTCGTGAGGACAGCCGTTGAGCCAGCCTCCCCCTCCAAACAAGCGCCAAACATGTTTCGGACAGCAAAGTCCTTGATCACTGGCAAAATGAAGGACGGATACAGCGGATCCAGGGTTTTCGCACATGGAGACCCGACTGGGCCGAGGAGTACCCAACTGTGAGTGACTCTGTTACAGGCGGAAGAGCCATGCTTCAACCTTCATCAAACCCACTGGGGTGAACATTGTTTTTAATGAAGGGCGTCCAGCAGCATCCACTTGGTTTGATATTTGTAGCGGGACTACATTAACCAGCGTGCAACATTGCACACGCCCACCAGGCGAGACCTCAACGCCCACTGGGGCGGGACCTTATTCAAATAAAGAGGCTTGTCCCAATACTGGCTGTTGTCCGTCCTTCATTTTGCCAGTGATCAAGGACTTTGCTGTCCGAAACATGTTTGGCGCTTGTTTGGAGGGGGAGGCTGGCTCAACGGCTGTCCTCACGAAGGAGGTGTAAGCTCCCCGGGTGCGGCCTTTCCACAGAGGGCAATCTTCGTTTTTTCATATATATATATATATATATATATATATATATATTCACTGAAAAAACCATAGGTTATAGACCATATATAGTTAGGAATTAGCATTTAAAAAACCTTATTTTACTCACACAAAACCATTGAAATTCCATATATAGTTAGTTGCACTAACTATATATTGCGCACCCGCAATCCACTGCTGATGATGTCACATATTACATCATTCATGACATGGTCAGTGACATCACTGATGACAACATCCAGTGACTATGTTTCTGTAAAGTTAAAATATGTCTTACATATTGAAGAATGAGTGGATGTATAAGTGTCTGGACGAAGGATTTAGTAGGTGCATGACTGAATGTATGAGTGAGTGATTAAATGTGTCTCACTGAGTGCATGGGTTAGTGACTAAACTGTCTTAATTTGTGCATCATTATGTCTGTTGTTCTGTAAACTGCTGCATGTGTTGATCAGTAGCTATATGAGTAACTATATGGGTTATTGATTGATTGCCCAAGTATTTGCATGGGAGACTGAGTGTGTGTGTGGCTGGATGGGAGGTGTGTGACTCTGTACAGATCAATGTGTACTTGTATCAATGATTGTATAAGAGAGTAAGTATGTGTTAGTATATGGTTGAAAACGTAAGGTGCTCTATGTTTAACTGTATAGAGTAGAAAATGGAAGTGTGATTGATTCTTTACAGGACTGACTAGGTGTGTGATTAACTCCATGGATGAGTGGCAGAGTGTGAGTGTCTGTATAGGTGTATGAGTGCATATGATTGTGTTGTAAACATGAGTGATTGTATGTATGAATGATTGTATGGGTGAATGAGTGAATGTGTGTGTAGACGTAGGAATCAGTGAGTACGTATGTAGTAACTAGTATTGGTGTGTCAATGGTTTCAAAAATTATACTCTGTTTTTAACACTGGGTGAAACAGAGGTTATATTAAAATGTGAGGAGATGCATTGTATTGTCACATGTATGATATCATCAGTGATGTGGTCATTGATGTCAAATGAGATGTCATCAGTGATGTCATTTGAGATGTCATCAGTGATGTCATCAGTGATGTCACTGACCATGTCATGAATGATGTAATATGTGACATCATCAGCAGTGGATTGCGGGTGCGCAATATATAGTTAGTGCAACTAACTATATATGGAATTTCAATGGTTTTGTGTGAGTAAAATAAGGTTTTTTAAATGCTAATTCCTAACTATATATGGTCTATAACCTATGGTTTTTTCAGTGAATTTTCAAGGTTTTGTAAATGCTAATTCCTAACTATATATGGTCTATAACCTATGGTTTTTTCAGTGAATTTCAATGGTTTTTTAATAGCAAATATCATAAGCTGTCGAATGTCAAGTACGTGGTAAGAATTTTTTTTTTCGTGTTTATGCACACTGATCTGCTTTGATTGCTGCCCCCCACCCCTCATTTCTATTAGGAGTACTCTCTCTTTGCAGATAGTGAAGGGTAGTTAACGCAGCCCTTTCCCCCTTTGTAATCCGTCGTGCCTGCTTCTCTCTCCATTTGATTGATTGTTCTCTTTGGTTCATTCTCTATTTACAAACAAGCACAGAGTCGCAATACTCTGTTTAGTCTTTGCAGATAGCGAAAAATCGTGTAAAAAAACAAAAGGAATCGAGCAAAATCAGTAGGCCACTAATGGGATCTCTTTTGACCTCGCTAAAATAGAAACATTAGGAACAACCTGTTGAAAATAGCAATGCGTATGTATATAAGCGGCGTTCATTTGTGTTCACAGTACCCCTTGTTGATTGTTTCAATCGAGCATTGAATTGTTCGAAGTTAATTCTCTTAACGATCTTCTCTACCTGCAAACGAGGAAGAATAGGAATATTCTATCTCCCTTTGCAGATAGTGAAGGGTAGGTAACGCAAGCCTTTAACACGTCGTACCTATTTCATTCCTCATTGATTGATTGATTGTCCGAACATTGACTGTTTGGGAATTAGTTCTTTTTGGAGGTATTCCCTGTTTGCAAATAAACGTAGGAAAATCTTTGCAAGTAGTGAAAGGGTACGTAATGCGGACCGTTCTCCCCCGTTGTAATCTGTCATGCCTATCTACTCCCCACTGATTGATGCACCTTTTTCACCCGGACCATTTACTAGAGATACGTCATCTGGCCCGACCAGAGAGCACCCCTAGTGAAAAGGACATATGCAATAATAACGAAGTGATCACTGTATCCTGTTAACAGAAACTTTACCATGAAACAACCTGGAAAGAAAAAAATAGGAAAACGAAAATCAGTAGGCCACTGATGAACATGAACTTTTATTAAACAACGAACAAAGAAACGATAACATAACGTAATGATAAAACCTAATAATGTCCTAGAAACAAGAAAACGTTAAAATATGCCAGTGGTGAGAGACCAGAAAAACAGTAAGAGAAACCAAATCACCCCTCGCTGTCCCACCGCCTGCCACGCCAAAAAAATCGATAGACTAGGGAAAATGCAAGTCAGTAGAACATCCACCCCCACTCTGGAAACTTCCAAGGTGGGGCAGGGTTCCGGCTACGCCCAGCCGGGAGCAGCCCATATAAGGCAGGTCCTGCTGCCACGCCTCGGCCAGGAGATCCTAACGTAGGGTGTAGCCGGAGGAGAGGCCGAGACCAGCGGGACCCGGCCAGGGGATTGCCTTTACAACGCTGAACAGTTGCAGGGGGGGGGAATGTCTCCTCGACCCTCCCCTCTCTCTCCCAGTCCGGCCGCGGTGGCCCTTGAGAGTTGCAGGTAGTCCCGCCACATGCTCTTCCGGTCCGACCACCAACGGTCGGGGGGCCGAGGCCGACGGGATCCGGCTGCAGCCGATAAACCAAGAAACCCGTTCATGGGGCCAGAGCCAGGGGCGTCCGGCCGACATCCACCGGAAGCCCGGCCCGAAGACGGACGGGACACTTCTTTCTTTTATAATGGCTGCGACAACACTGGAGGGGGATGTCTTGCACATGCCTCCGACCCCCCCCTCGTCCTCATCGCCTGGTCCGGCCATAACAAATCTCAAGCGAGACGCCGTGGGGTGCACTGGGAGGGAGAGACGGTGCGAACAGGCCTCTCCCGCCTCCCCAGGTGGAGGCTTCCCAGCTGCACCCTCAGCGCTCCAGGCGGTGGCATCCTAACAACTACAGTGCTGCACAGTTTCGGAACGACCTAGATAACGGTTCTTCCACTGTGGCCATGCTGCAACGTCTCGCCCGGCAGGGTGGAGCCCGTCCGCTCATGTGACCCCGCGATCGCCGGTAGCTGCCGAACTCTCAAAATGGCTGTCGACCTGGCAAGAGCGGGCCCAACATAAAGAAATGGCCCGGTCACTGGTTGACTCCACCACCGTAGTCCTCCACGACCTTGAAGATTCTAGAGGAGCCGCGGGAGTCTCCGACCCCCGATGGGGAATGACTGCCATGATCGCCCGTGGAGTGACGTAACTGTATCCGCGGGACGTCGGCGCTCCCATGCTGGCGCCAGCCTCACTTTGAATTACTACAATCCTGCAGACCTCACTTCCGGTGAAAGCACAGTGTGACCCGGTAGGAAAAATTATTGCACCCCCTCCCCTTTTTGACTGATAGTTCAAACCACCGATCCTTTCCTTTGCCCTTTTAACGGAACTTTGGACTGCCTCCCCCTCTTTTACATTTTCTAGAGAAAACAAAACATTAACCACTACATTAGCATAGCAGTTGACACCAGAACTGTTTTCAAATTGAAACCAACAACATCTTCAACAGAATCCTTTTTGTTTCTGCTGTGACCCTGCTACAGCACAGGCATTGTCCCCAGCAGTAATTCTGCAATGCCGGTAAGAATAGCTGTGGTGCCTACTGGACTCACTCACCCCCGCGGCGCCCCACGCCGTTTTTTGCTGGGCGGCAACTTACTAGACATCACTTTCGTGCCATCTAGATTTCAGCGCGTTCTGCTGCCTTGGAACTATTCGCACAACAGACCGCTACTGACAAGAATATTTCATTATTGGTGCTGTCAATTTCAATAAATCTATTGGATAATTAAAAAGAAATTGCCACGGTCTCTTCGTTGTTTAAATGTTTTTACTGTTTTTGTTTTGTTGTATATATTTATATGTTATTAAAGTTTTATATTCCTACTACTTTGTTGGAGTGCTATATATTTTTAATGTGACACATAATTGTAAAAACTTTGATGTACAAAGAGTCATTCCTGGAATCTTCCGCTTCAGGCTCGGTCCCCTCCCCAATCACAATACAGGATGGTTTTCAGATAGTAGGAACGCGTGTGCTGTGACGGATCACATCGGGTGTGGGCCTTGATCTACTATAACTCCTTTGAAGAGGGGTGATTCTTTACAGCTGGGGCCATAAACTACATCTGCAGGGCTAGCTGATAGCCTAGGACCGGCCTGGACATTCGGACACAGAGGAAGAGGAGTGTCAGAGGGTGCGGTAGTGAATAGGGCGAAAGGGAGGTGTCGGGCGGGCACAGAGTGTGATTCTCAGGGAAGAGCAGCGCAGATGGGGGAAGGTTTATTGCCCATGCATAAGACAGAGAGCGATGGTGACCAGTGCCTGGGGGAGATGCTTACGAGGGTCAGGAGCCATGCTACGAATCGACAGCGTGCAGAGAGTGGGTCTGGTCAAGACATCTAAAATGGCTGCCGTGCACGACAAAAGTGTGGCATTTCAAAAAAGGCAAGATGGCGCAGACAATGTTTTTCAACACTTCCTCATTTCCTTCGAATCGAACGTTAACAGACGTTGGGGCATATTACCAAAGTTAAGCGATATTTATCGCTAACGATGCTTACCAACCAATTTTTTACCACTAAGCATCGTCAGAAATTATCGAAGATAAACCTTACTATTATCAAGGTTTATCGCAAATGCGATAATAAACGGCCGCAATGCATGAATATCGCTAAAAACTCAGCGATATTCATGCATTACCGAGCTAATACTCTTAGCCATGTTATCCACCTCCCATTGGATAACATGGCTAAGAACTGCTCAGGGCAGGTGTTACTTTTTGGAGATATTCGCGCTTAGCGCGAATATCTCCAAAAGTTGGTAATAGGAGATAGATATCTTGCATGTTGTAATGCAAGTTATTGTGGTATATGGAACTCATACCATAATCTCTCAGGAAAGCAGAAACTGATCCTTTTGGGACCGCCTAAAAAGGCCTAGGGGGTGAGGAGTACTCTACTTTGCCCCCTTTTCACGTTCCGAACTATTTTATTTTACTCTCTTCTGTAATTACACAAAATACCAGCGATAAGATGCATCGGAGACACACAGTGAGAGAAAGGAGGCCGGAGATGAAGAAGACATGTCAAATACACATTGGAGATAATATAGTGGCAGAAGGGAAGTAAATATGAGTAAACTTACCATGTAACATAAAAATGTTGCACTCTATACTATAAGTCTCATTTTATACTACAATCACTTCGCTACAACCTCATAAATTAAAAATAAAAATAAATAATGTCTCAAACAATTTTTGATTTCTAAATATAAATTTATTCTTCAGAATTTTCTAAATTTGAAACAACTAGTAACATGTCCTCATCAGTAATTTCCTCTTCAATCATCTCATCTGGAATCTCCTCATTAAAAGTCTGCAATGATGATTCTTGTAACTCTATGGTCTCCAAACACTCGATAAATTCGCCATCAAGAGATTGATCAAAAAAATCATTCAAGTCATCTCCTCCTTCTGACAATATTTCATTATTGGTGCTGTCCATTTCAATCAATGTAGTGGAATCATTCAAGTCATCTCCTCGTGACAATATTTCATTATTGGTGCTCTCAATTTCAATCAATGTAGTGGAATCATTCAAGTCATCTCCTCCTTGTGACAATATTTCATTATTGGTGCTGTCCATTTCAATCAATCTAATGGAATCATACAAGCCATCTCCTCCTTGTCACAATATTTCATTATTGGTGCTCTCAATTTCAATCAATGTAGTGGAATCATTCAAGTCATCTCCTTGTGACAATATTTCATTCTTGGTGCTGTCCATTTCAATCAATCTAATGGAATCATACAAGTCATGTCCTCCTTGTGACAATATTTCATTATTGGTGCTCTCAATTTCAATCAATGTAGTGGACAATTCAAAAGAAATTGCCACGGTCTCTTCATTGTGAGCCATTTTATTTTGAAATTGCTTGCTGTAAATTGCAGAAAAAAATAATCACTTTCATTTATCGTTTTTAGTAATACATAATATAAAACTAACTTCATCAAGTATTTAGTATAACAGAAGGACTGCAAATAAATAACAGAAAACATTTTTCAAATTATCTTCAAGTGTACAACATAGTTCCCCTTACAAATTAACAACTCACCTTTTTAAAAGTAGCAGAAGTGTTAGTACTGTGTAAATCAAACACCAGAAATTCACCACCAAAAATTCCTCACAAATGTACCTCAGACAGTAGTATCACAAAATGGCTGTGGTTTCCTCTCATTTGACATATATACATAACCAATTAACTTTCATCACACACAAATACAAAACCAAAGTAACATTTTAATTGGTTCTAAATTTCAACACTTTCAAATGTGTTTTCCCCATGCAATTTTCCATAGGACATTTACATACGTCTACAGCCTGAATGGCTGAACGGAATTACACCAAACTTGGCAAAATGGTACATCAAACCTAAGAGGTCAGGAAGGATCTACTATGCCCCCTTATGGTCATTTCCCCCTTCGCTTTGGCCTCCTCTTGTCTCTCAATCCTACCGAGGGACAAGATGGCGGCCGCTACGGACTGTTTGGAATGTTGACAGACGCCGGAGAACCAATCAGCTTCGCAAAGCTCCGTAACGCGAAAAGTACGCGAAGCGGAGCGCTGTTACAGATATATATCTTTTTTTCAACGTTAATTTCTCAAAATCCACTGGAGCACATATATTGAGACCTAGCAAAGGCACATCGGGCTACCAGTCCCTAATATTTTGCCAAGTTTCGTGCAAATCCATTCAGCCGTTCGATTATTATTATTTTGGTTTTTTTTTGCCCCGCGGGGCCCTTTTAAAACCTCCACATCAAACCTAGGGGGTCAGCGAGGATCTACTATGCCCCCTTATAGTTATTTCCCCCTTTGTTTTGACCTCCTCTTGTCTCTCGATCCTACCGAGAGACAAGATGGCGGCCGCTACGGACTGTTTGGAATGTTGACAGACGCCGGAGAACCAATCAGCTTCGCTTCACAAAGCTCCGTTGCGCGAAAAGTCCGCGAACCAGAGCGCTAACCGGTCCGCTGTTACAGATATATATCTTTTTTTAAACGTTAATTTCTCAAAATCCACTGGAGCACATATATTGAGACCTACAAAAGGCACATCGGGCTACCAGTCCCTACAATTTTGCCAAGTTTCGTGCAAATCCATTCAGCCGTTCGGGCTAAAAGTGAGGCCAACCGCCCTATGGAAAACTCAATGTTAAAAACATGTTTTGGGACCCCCCTTTTTTCTCGGCCCCCACTGGACGAACCCCCCCCAAATTTTCGAGGGCTGCTCAGAAACAAAATGTGCCATTTTCCTGAAAATTTCAGCCGATTCCGTCCACAAACGCCAAAGTTATTAGACATAGAATTTTCAAAAAACCCATAGAGAAAAAATCCTAACTATATATACCTACTGGCGACCGCCAGTAGGTAATATATATATATATATATATATATATATATATATATATATATATATATATTCACTGAAAAAACCATAGGTTATAGACCATATATAGTTAGGAATTAGCATTTAAAAAACCTTATTTTACTCACACAAAACCATTGAAATTCCATATATAGTTAGTTGTACTAACTATATATCGCGCACCCGCAATCCACTGCTGATCATGTCACATATTACATCATTCATGACATGGTCAGTGACATCACTGATGACATCACTGATGACATCTCAAATGACATCACTGATGACATCACTGATGACAACATCCAGTGACTGTATTTTTCTGTAAAGTTAAAATATGTCTTGAGTGGATGTATAAGTGTCTGGATGAAGGATTTAGTAGGTGCATGACTGACTGTATGAGTGAGTGATTAAATGTGTCTCACTGAGTGCATGGGTTAGTGACTAAACTGTCTTAATTTGTGCATCATTATGTCTGTTGTTCTGAAAACTGCTGCATGTGTTGTTCAGTAGCTATATGAGTAACTATATGGGTTATTGATTGGTTGCCCAAGTATTTGTATGGGAGACTGAGTGTGTGTGTGAGTGGCTGGGAGGTGTATGACTCTGTGCATAGATGTGTGAGCAGTTGATTCACTAGATGTATGGGTTCAAAAGTGCATGTGGAAACAGCTGTATGGGCGGTTGACTGTGTGCATCAGTGTATTGGTGAGTGAATGGATATCTCAGTGCTACATGTCAAAGTAAGTACATATGTAAAACACAGTACATGTGAGACTTGACATATATAAATAACTGTGCATAAGAGCCAGTGAATGTGTGAGTGGCTGTATGCATCATTGTGAACTTGTATCCGGGATTGTATAAGAGAGTAAATATGTTTTAGTATATGTTTGAATAAGTAAGGTGTGTATAACTGTATAGTTGGGAAAATGGAGGTGTGATTGATTGTTTGCATGACTGACTAGGTGTGTGTGTAACTTCATGGATGAATGACAATCTGTGAGTCTGTGTTTACACTGAGTGTATCTAAGGTTATATTAGAGTCTGAAGAGGTTCATCGTATTATCACATGAATGATGTCATCAGTGATGTGATCAGTAATGTCAAATGAGATGTCATCAGTGATGTCATCAGTGATGTCATTTGAGATGTCATCAGTGATGTCATCAGTGATGTCATTTGAGATGTCATCAGTGATGTCATCAGTGATGTCATTTGAGATGTCATCAGTGATGTCATCAGTGATGTCACTGACCATGTCATGAATGATGTAATATGTGACATGATCAGCAGTGGATTGCGGGTGCGCGATATATAGTTAGTACAACTAACTATATATGGAATTTCAATGGTTTTGTGTGAGTAAAATAAGGTTTTTTAAATGCTAATTCCTAACTATATATGGTCTATAACCTATGGTTTTTTCAGTGAATTTTCAAGGTTTTGTAAATGCTAATTCCTAACTATATATGGTCTATAACCTATGGTTTTTTCAGTGAATTTCAATGGTTTTTTAATAGCAAATATCATAAGCTGTCGAATGTCAAGTACGTGGTAAGTAAAAACATTTTCGTGTTTATGCACACTGATCTGCTTTGAATGCTGCCCCCCCCCCTCATTTCTATTAGGAGTACTCTCTCTTTGCAGATAGTGAAGGGTAGTTAACGCAGGCCTTTGCCCCCGTTGTAATCCGTCGTGCCTGCTTCTCTCTCCATTTCATTGATTGTTCTCTTTGGTTCATTCTCTATTTACAAACAAGCACAGAGTCGCAATACTCTGTTTAGTCTTTGCAGATAGCGAAAAATCGTGTAAAAAAACAAAAGGAATCGAGCAAAATCAGTAGGCCACTAATGGGATCTCTTTTTGACCTGGCTAAAATAGAAACATTAGGAACAACCTGTTGAAAATAGCAATGTGTATGTACATAAGCGGCGTTCATTTGTGTTCACAGTACCCCTTGTTGATTGTTTGAATCGAGCATTGAATTGTTCGAAGTTGGTTCTCTTAAGGATCTTCTCTGCCTGCAAACGAGGAAGAATAGGAATATTCTCTCTCCCTTTGCAGATAGTGAAAGGTAGGTAACGCAAACCTTTAACACGTCGTGCCTATTTCGTTCCTCATTGATTGATTGTTTGCCCGAACATTGACTGTTTGGGAATTGGTTCTTTTTGGAGGTATTCCCTGTTTGCAAATAAACGTTGGAAAATCTTTGCAAGTAGTGAAAGGGTAGGTAATGCGGACCTTTGTCCCCCGTTGTAATCTGTCATGCCTATCTACTCCCCACTGATTGATGCACCTGTTTCACCCGGACCATTTACTAGAGATAGGTCATCTGGCCCGACCAGAGAGCACCCCTAGTGAAAAGGACATATGCAATAATAACGAAGTGATCACTGTATCCTGTTAACAGAAACTTTAGCATGAAACAAATTGGAAAGAAAGGAATAGGAAAACGAAAATCAGTAGGCCACTGATGAACTTTTTATTAAATAACAAACAAAGAAACGATAACAATACGTAATGATAAAACCTATTATTGTCCTAGAAACAAGAAACGTTAGAAGTAAGCCCGTAATAAGAAATCTGAAAACAGTAAGAGAAACCAAGTGTGACATTGCAACGGCCACAAGGCAACGAGGCTTCATCGCCCCTCACTGCCCCAAAACGTGTCTGTCCCACCGCCTGCCACGCCCAAATAACGGCAAACTGGGAAAGATACAAGTCAGCAGACATCCGCCCCATTCTGGAAACTTTATCGGGATTGTACTTGATTGAGTGTGATGTCACAAACATTTGTGCGGATCTAGATTGTGTTAAGGAATACAATAGGTTAAGAAGAGAGTATGCGCCACATTTGCCTCAATATCCTTTGTTTTAGAAACAGGTTTCCGGCTACGCCCAGCCGGAAGCAACACATATAAGGCGGGTCCTGCTGCCAACCGTCGGCCAGGAGATCATCACGTAGGGTGTAGCCGGAGGAGAGGCCGAGGCCAGCGGGACCCGGCCAGGGGGATTGCTACGACCACCCTGGAGAGTTGCAGGGGGGGGGAATGTCCGTGTCCTCGACCCTCCCCTCTCTCTCCCAGTCCGGCCACCATCAACCAGAGGCCGAGGCCGACGGGATCCGGCTGCGGTGGCGGTAACCCTGGAGAATTGCAGGTTAGACCCTCTCTCTCCCAGTCTGGGCCAGCATCCATGGAGGGCCTGGGAGTGGAGAGGCCACTGCACGAAAGGCCCAGGAGAGGCACCACACGCCAAGGCCTGCCCCACCGGATGAGCCAAGGAACCCGTTCATGGGGCCAGAGCAAAGGGCGTCCGGCCGCCATCCACCGGAGGTCCGGCCCAAAGACGGACGGGACATTTCTTCTTTCTTTTATAATGGCTGCGACAACACTGGGGGGGGATGTCTTGCACATGCCTCCGACCCCCCCCCTCGTCCTCATCGCCTGGTCCGGCCATAACAAATGTCAAGCGAGACGCCGTGGGGTGCACTGGGTGGGAGAGACGGTGCGAACAGGCCTCTCCCGCCTCCCCAGGTGGAGGCTACCCAGCTGCACCCTCAGCGCTCCAGGAGCCCGGAAAAGGGTTCTTCCACTGTGGCGATGCTGCAACGTCTCGCCCGGCAGGGTGGAGCCCGTCCGCTCATTTGACCCCGCGATCGCCAGTAGCTACCGAACTCTCAAAATGGCGGTCGACCTGGCAAGAGCGGGCCCAGCATGAAGAAATGGCCCGGTCACTGGTTGACTCCACCACCGTAGTCCTCCACGACCTTGAAGATTCTAGAGGAGCCGCGGGAGTCCCCGACCCCCGCAGACACCCCCGATGGGGAATGACTGCCATGATCGCCCGTGGAGTGACGAAACTGTAGCCGCGGGCCGTCGGCGCTCCCATGCTGGCGCCAGCCTCAGTTTGAATGACTAGAAACCTGCAGACCTCAGTTCCGGTGAAAGCACAGTGTGACCCGGTAGGAAAAATTGTTGCACCCCCTCCCCTTTTTGACTGATGGTTCAAACCACCGATCCTTTCCTTTGCCCTTTTAACGGAACTTTGGACTGCCTCCCCCCCCCGCGGCGCCCCACGCCGTTATTTGCTGGGCGGCAACTTACTAGACATCACCTTCGTGCCATCCAGATTTCAGCGCGTTCTGCTGCCTTGGAACTATTCGCACAACAGACCGCTACTGACAACCCACCCCCCGGGACGCCCCACGCCGGATACCCAAATCAGTGCGGCACCCAGGCAACATCTTCTGAATTTTCATAATTTGAAAGAACTAGTAACATGTCCTCATCAGGAATTTCCTCTTCAATCATCTCATCAGGAATCTCCTCATGAAAAGTCTGCAATGATGATTCTTGTAACTCTATGGTCTCCAAACATTCGATAAATTCGCCATCAAGAGATTGATCAAAAAAATCATTCAAGTCATCTCCTCCTTGTGAGAATATTTCATTATTGGTGCTGTCAATTTCATTAAATGTAGTGGATAATTCAAAAGAAATTGCCACGGTCTCTTCATTGTTTAAATGTTTTTACTGTTTTTGTTTTGTTGTATATATTTATAAGTTATTAAAGTTTTATATTCCTACTACTTTGTTGGAGTGCTATATATTTTTAATGTGACACATAATTGTAAAAACTTTGATGTACAAAGAGTCATCCCTGGAATCTTCCGCTTCAGGCTCGGTCCCCTCCCCAATCACAATACAGGATGGTTTTCAGATAGTAGGAACGCGTGTGGTTTGACGGATCTCATCGGGTGTGGGCCTTGATCTACTATAACTCCTTTGAAGAGGGGTGATTCTTTACAGCTGGGGCCATAAACTACATCTGCAGGGCTAGCTGATAGCCTGGACAATCGGACACAGAGGAAGAGGAGTGTCAGAGGGTGCGGTAGTGAATAGGGCGAAAGGGAGGTGTTGGGCGGGCACAGAGTGTGATTCTCAGGGAAGAGCAGCGCAGCTGGGGGGAGGTTTATTGCCGATGCATAAGACAGAGAGCGGGGGTGACCGGTGCCTGGGGAAGATGCTTGCGAGGGTGGGGAGCCATGCTACGGATCAACAGCGTGCAGAGAGTGGGTCTGGTCAAGGCATCTAAAATGGCTGCCGTGCACGACAAAAGTGTGGCATTTCAAAAAAGGCAAGATGGCGCAGACAATGTTTTTCAACACTTCCTCATTTCCTTCGAATCGAACGTTAACAGACGTTGGTGCATATTACCAAAGTTAAGCGATATTTATCGCTAACGATGCTTAGCAACGAATTTTTTACCGCTAAGCATCGTCAGAAATTATCGCAGATAAACCTTGCTATTATCAAGGTTTATCGCAAATGCGATAAAAAACGGCCGCAAAGCATGAATATCGCTAAAAAGTCAGCGATATTCATGCATTACCGAGCTAATGCTCTTAGCCATGTTATCCACCTCCCATTGGATAACATGGCTAAGAACTGCTCAGGGCAGGTGTTAGTTTTTGGAGATATTCGCGCTTAGCGCGAATATCTCCAAAACTTGGTAATAGGAGATAGATATCTTGCATGTTGTAATGCAAGTTATTGTGGTATATGGAACTCATACCATAATCTCTCAGGAAAACAGAAACTGATCCTTTTGGGACCGCCTGAGAAGGCCTAGGGGTTGAGGGGTACTCTACTTTGCCCCCTTTTCACGTTCCAAACTATTTTATTTTACTCTCTTCTGTAATTACACAAAATGGCAGCGATAAGATGCATCAGACACAGACAGTGAGAGAAAGGAGGCCGGAGATGAAGAAGAGATGTCAAATACACATTGGAGATAATATAGTGGGACAAGGAAAGTAAATATGAGTAAACTTACCATGTAACATAAAAATGTTGCACTCTATACTATAAGTCTCATTTTATACTACAATCACTTCGCTACAACCTCATAAATTAAAAATAAAAATGAATAATGTCTCAAACAATTTTTGATTTCTAAATATAAATTTATTCTTCTGAATTTTCAAAATTTGAAAGAACTAGTAACATGTCCTCATCAGGAATTTCCTCTTCAATCATCTCATCAGGAATCTCCTCATGAAAAGTCTGCAATGATGATTCTTGTGACTCTATGGTCTCCAAACATTCGATAAATTCGCCATCAAGAGATTGATCAAAAAAATCAATCAAGTCATCTCCTCCTTGTGAGAATATTTCATTATTGGTGCTGTCAATTTCAATAAATGTAGTGGATAATTCAAAAGAAATTGCCACGGTCTCTTCATTGTGAGCCATTTTATTTTGAAATTGCTTGCTGTAAATTGCAGAAAAAAATAATCACTTTCATTTATCGTTTTTAGTAATACATAATATAAAACTAACTTTATCAAGTATTTAGTATAACAGAAGGACTGTAAATAAATAACAGAAAACATTTTTCAAATTATCTTAAAGTGTACAACATAGTTCCCCTTACAAATTAACAACTCACCTTTTTAAAAGTAGGAGAAGTGTTAGTACTGTGTAAATCAAACACCAGAAATTGAGCACCAAAAATTCCTCACAAATATACCTCAGACAGTAGTATCACAAAATGGCTGTGGTTTCCTCTCATTTTAGATATATACATAACCAATTAACTTTCATCACACACAAATACAAAACCAAAGTAACATTTTAATTGGTTCTAAATTTCAACACTTTCAAATGTGTTTTCCCCATGCAATTTTCCATAGGACATTTAGATACGTCTACAGCCTGAATGGCTGAACGGAATGACACCAAACTTGGCAAAATGGTACATCAAACCTAAGAGGTCAGGGAGGATCTACTATGCCCCCTTATGGTCATTTGCCCCTTCGCTTTGGCCTCCTCTTGTCTCTCGATCCTACCGAGAGACAAGATGGCGGCCGCTACGGACTGTTTGGAATGTTTACAGACGCCGGAGAACCAATCAGCTTCGCAAAGCTCCGTAACGCGAAAAGTACGCGAAGCGGAGCGCTGTTACAGATATATATCTTTTTTTGAACGTTAATTTCTCAAAATCCACTGGAGCACATATATTGAGACCTAGCAAAGGCACATCGGGCTACCAGTCCCTAATATTTTGCCAAGTTTCGTGCAAATCCATTCAGCCGTTCGATTATTATTATTTTTTTTTTTTTTTGCCCCGCGGGGCCCTTTTAAAACCTCCACATCAAACCTAGGGGGTCAGGGAGGATCTACTATGCCCCCTTATGGTCATTTGCCCCTTCGCTTTGGCCTCCTCTTGTCTCTCGATCCTACCGAGAGACAAGATGGCGGCCGCTACGGACTGTTTGGAATGTTTACAGACGCCGGAGAACCAATCAGCTTCGCTTCACAAAGCTCCGTAACGCGAAAAGTACGCGAACTGGAGCGCTGCCCGGTCCGCTGTTACAGATATATATCTTTTTTTGAACGTTAATTTCTCAAAATCCACTGCAGCACATATATTGAGACCTAGCAAAGGCACATCGGGCTACCAGTCCCTACAATTTTGCCAAGTTTCGTGCAAATCCATTCAGCCGTTCGGGCTAAAAGTGAGGCCAACCGCCCTATGGAAAACTCAATGTTAAAAACACGTTTTGGGACCCCCTTTTTTTCTCAGCCCCCCCTTGACAAACCCCCCCCACATTTTCAGTGGCTGCTCAGAAACAAAATGTTCCATTTTCCTGAAAATTTCAGCCAATTCCGTCCACAAACGCCAAAGTTATTAGACATAGAATTTTAAAAAATCCCATAGAGAAAAAATCCTAACTATATATACCTACTGGCGACCGCCAGTAGGTAATATATATATATATATATATATATATATATATATATATATATATATATATATATATATATATATATATATATATATATATATATATATATATATATATATATATATATATATATATATATATATATATATTTGTATTAAACAATCTTTTGTACAACCATATTAATGACATGGATATTTTTAAATCTATATTTTTTAATTAATGTTTATTATTTAATTATATATATATATATATATATATATATATATATATATATATATATATATATATAATATAGCTTTAGCAAAAGTTTGTGAGAAGATCGCGTTCAAACAGTTGGACAACTTTGTTGAAACATCTCAGGCACTTCACCCAGCCCAGTCTGGTTTCAGGGCTGAGTTTAGCACTGAAACAGCCCTAGTTGAAATGTCGGAGGCGATCCGGGAGTGTTTGGATGGAGGTGGCAGAGCGGTTCTGATTTTATTAGACCTCTCTGCCGCCTTCGACACGGTGCCTCACTCCCTTCTTCTTACTAGATTAGACTCCATTGGCATCACTGGCAAGGCACTCGACTGGTTGACGTCTTTTTTAGATAATAGGACGCAACAGGTCTGGATGCCCCCATTTTCCTCCTCTCCAAAGAAACTCTCCACTGGGGTCCCCAGGGGTCTACTCTGAGCCCCCTGCTTTTTAATATTTACCTGACCCCTTTGGTTTATTTGGCAGAACAGCTAGGGGCTAAAATTATGGCCTACGCCGACGATACTCAACTTTTGTTCACTTGGCCCAAGGACAATTTGGATACGTCGGCGATTCAATTTTGTCTTTCTTCGGTCTTCCGTTGGTTAGCATGTGCCCAACTTAAATGTAACGAAGGCAAGTCCGAGGTTCTTTTTTATGGCTCTTTCCCCGACAATTTCAGTAATCTTATATGGCCCAGTGATTTGCCCTGTCCAAAATCTATTGGTGGCCCAGCTAAAAACCTGGGAGTTTGGTTCGGGCAGGAGCTTAAGTTTGAGGACCACATTAAAAAACTTACGGGGTTTGCTCTTCTCCCCTTAAAGCCCTACGTAGGTTTTTTCTGCTTCTCCCGAGAGAGGCCAAAGAGACAGTTTCCCGGGCCCTAATACTTTCCAGACTGGATTACGCGAACGGTCTGTTCTGCGGCCTACCGGCCTAAGTGATCCAACGCCTTCAGGTCATACAAAATGCGGCCTTAAGGCTTTTGTTTAACCTACCTAAGAGATCTAGGGCCAGATGTAGGTAGCCAAATACCGGTCGGTAACGGCCGATTTCGGGCGTTACCGACCAGTATTTGGCTTTTGACATGTAGGGGGCAGGAAACAGGCCATTTCGGTAATTTTACCGATTCGGTAAATATACCGGTCGGTAAATTTACCGACCAGTATTTTTACAGAATCGGTAAAATTGAGATGTAGGTGGGACTCTTCTGAGTCCCACAAGCCCTACAAATTCGGTATTTTACCATCAAATTCAATTTGATGGTAAAATACCGATTCAGGTGTGCATGCACATGTGTGCATGCACACCTGTGCCATATGACAGGCAGACCTGCCCTTAGGGCAGGTATGCCTGCCACATGGCCCGAACCTTTTTTGGGGGTGCTAGAGGGTGTCAAAGTGACACCCCCTGCACCCTTGTCAAATTCGGTATTTACCGATTCGGTAAATACCGACCGGTAATGCCCCATTCATTCCTATGGGCTTCAAAGCCCATAGGAATGAATGGGGCAATACTGGTCGGTATTTACCGATTCGGTAAATACAGATTTTACCGATTCGGTAAAAGGAACATCTGGATGTTCCTACATCTCCCCCCTTCTTATTTACCGATTCTTATTTACCGAATCGGTAAAATTCGGTAAATAAGAATCTGTAAATTAGTCCTACCTACATCTGGCCCCTAGTGTTCGTCCCTATCTCCGTAGCCTGCATTGGCTCCCAGTTGCCCACAGGATCTTGTTTAAAACTCTTGTCCTCTCTTATCGTGCTGTCCATCAGACTGGCCCTATCTACTTGAGAAAAAGGTTTACTTTGTACATTCCTAATCGATCCCTCCGGTCGGCCAATCTGTGCCAAATGACCGTGCCTAAATTTAAGTACGTCCGTCTAGGCGGTCAGTCTATCTCGGTCAGAGCTGCAAGGGCTTGGAATGCTCTCCCCCTCCACTTGAAGACTGCTCCGACCATTACGGCCTTCAAGAAGGGGCTGAAATATTATCTGTTTAACATTACCCTGTAAAACTATTTCTTTTCTCTTTTGCCCTCTGAATCGCCATCACCTTTCCGCGCCAGGATACTATTTTTAGTAATAGAGCGCATTATAAAAGTTTTTATATCATATATCATATATATGTATATATATATTTGTATTAAACAATCTTTTGTACAACCATATTAATGACATGGATATTTTTTTTCTCCATATTTTTGTACTTACCTTTATAAAAATAGGATGTTAATATTTTTTACATCGATATTTATAACTCGACATTGTTGTATAGAGATATTTTGGGTGCCGATATTCTGCCAGTGAACCGGCATAAATGCTCTGAATGTAGTCCTTGTGGACATTTATGGCGCCCTTAGTGAGATTATGTCCCAATATCTGGGCACTACAATAGTGTGTATGGGTCACTGTAATAGCATTTTAGGTGGTGAACTACAAAGATCACCTCAGAACCCCACCTGCAATTAAAAGATGACCCCTCACTACTACTACACGCCATGGAATGCTTAGGCATGATTGATGTTCGGAGGGCACACAATTCCCTGGTAAGAGAGTACACTCACTTTTCTCCCTCACAACACACACATACCAGAATTGCCTTTGTACTGGTGGACAGCGACCATGGGTAGTATTTCTGCCAGGTGCTTCGTTTAGGAAGGGTGTGATCAGATCAGATCACTCGTCAGTAGGCTTTTAGTACAATATAGGCAAACAAAGAGTGATGTTCCAATATGGCTGCTGCCAGTTTCGGCCCTTAAAGAAACAGAATTGTGCGCACACTTTTAGAACAGTGATATCACATTATTTGCCTTTTAATGACAATACCTTTACAAATTTGATAGAATGGGATGCCCTGAAAGTGGTTGTTAGAGGTGTGGCCATGTCCAGAGTAATATCTCCTATTAAACAACTGAAACATGCTCTCGTCATTAAGGACAAGGAACTAGTTAGGCTTCAAACCAGACTTGCTCAGTTGGGGAGCAGAGAACAGAATTAAACAGACATCACTGAAATACAGGAAAACATTGTTGAAAAAGAGCTACTCAGTACCCTGCTTTTGCCAAGTACTACACTGGAAAGGAGACAAAGTGGGCAGATTGTTAGCTTGGCTCCTGACAAGGGAGTTGACGTCCATGATGTCACAACTGTGCGGCCTCTCTAAGGAAATGCACACCACACACAAGAACAAATTAATTAAGTATTTTACAACTACTACACGCAGTTACAAGCAGTTATATGCAAACACAGATATAGGTGATGATGAGAAAGTATATCCAGACCTCTCCTCTCATGGTCAGTAATGTCTCACACTGGAACAACCAGATCAACTGGAAGTATCCATAGCCCTGAATGCAACTGCAACTGCTATCAAGGATTTGAACCCCACTAAAACTCCGGGAACAGATGGTCTTCTGGTGGAATTGTACCAGGCATACAGTAACAGGGCCGGACTGGGAACCACAACCGTCCCTGGCAAAGTGCTCGGGCGGCCCCCCTCCCCACTCGGGGGGTTTGGTGGTGCCACCGAGCTCTTTGCCGATTGCTAAGCTGCAAAAACGGCCCTGTAACAAAAACGGCCCCCGGAGGCCTCAAACCGGCCCCCACCCGTGCGGCACACCGGGGGATTGCCCGGTGCCCGCTATGGCCAGTCCGGCCCTGTACAGTAATACAGTGAGGGCATCCTGCTGCGCTCTAAGCTGTAACAGTAGTTTTGTTGAAACCAAGATGGGCTGATTTCAGGGACAACTGTCCACTCTCTATGCTCAATGTGGGCAACAAAATATTGGACAAATTGGTGGCATCCAGTCTGAAGAGGGTGGTAACTTATCTTGTTCATATAGACCAATGTGGGTTTATCCCTGGCACAGCCCGCATCACAAGACTGAGGCATGTTGTGAGGGAGATAGAAGACAGACAGGAATGCCTGGGAGTGGTGTTGTTAGACACAGAGAAAGCCTTTGATACAATGTCCTGGAATTACTTGTGTTCTGTGATGAGGACCATGAGTTTTGGCCCAGAATTGATAAGGCTTCTTGGATAGAGTTAAAATGAGCTGTCTCATGAGTTCTCTGGGAACTAGCAAAGGTCACAAGAAAAATGTGCTCCCTGTCCCGGAATTATTTGCTTTAGTCTGGTAACCACTGGTATGCCAACTTAGATCCGACCTTTAACGCTGGGCAATAGCAATAAATGACCAAAACCATTGGTCTCACTATATGCTGGTGATCTACATATATATAAACAAATCCAACTGAAGTTATGCCACGACTCATGGGCATAAAGGAGAGGTTCAGCATGTGATCTGGCCTAGGGATAAATAAGTAAAAATCCCTCAAGTTTCTACTGGGGAGCTAGGCAAGCTTACCTTAGCAAATGCTTCACAAGCTAGAGATACTGTGGGAACCATTATCATTTCGGTATCTAGCGAGCATGCTGACTCACAGAGAGCAGAAATGCCATGAACTGAACATGAATAAAGTGATCACACACGTACAAAAATCACTGGACATATTGTTCCCAGTGCCTCTGTCAATGGCAGGCAGAATAGCTCTCACGAAAATGGTGGTTTGACCTAGGTGCTAATCAGGACCAGCTTCAGGGCAGTGCAACCGGTGTGGCCGCACTGGGCGCTGACCTGTGGAGGGGGCTCTGACCTCGAGGGGGGAAGACTGTTTTTAGCAATAACTTATGATTGGAGAGATGAGAGGCACTTTTGGTGGTAGTTAGAGAATCTGTGGAGGCGGTTATGGGGTGTAGGGGCACCAAATATTACATTCGTACTGGATAACACCAGAGCTAAATCCGTCCCTGGTGCTTATACTTATTGCAATGTAGTATGAATGGGAACCCCTGTGCATCCCTTGATCAAATGCAATTGATACCGATTTCACTCATCTGGTGTAAAAAGGGGAGTGGAGTCAGAATAGACATGTTAACATGTAACTGTGAAGAAGGAGGGCTTAGAAACCCAGACCTAGCAGCATATCATATGGCATCCCAATTGTAATTTGCAGCCGGTTGGTTCGACCCAAATTGGAGCATCGACAGAGGGCTCCTAGGTGGCTCATTCATAAATTATGCTCTATGGCAGTGCCTCTTCTCTGGCACCAGTCTGGAACTATCAGTGCCTTGCCTGGTACGAGATATGCTACCGGTGTGGAAACTGTTCCGGGTACATGGGGACAAAATATACCCATATATGTGTGATTTACCACTGTGGAAGCTCCCTGGCTTTCTATGACTAGATAGAGAAATTGATAAGTCCAAATGGAAGAAGGTAGGTAGTATGATAGCGGGCGCCCTTTTTGAATTGGGTGCACTGAATTCACTAGAGAGCACAATAGCAGCATTTGGGGTAGAAAACCTCGATTCTTGCAGTTTCATGCCTTGTCCACGGCATCACGTCAGTTCTGGGGAGACATTAAGGCCACCCCACGGCAATCCGGGATTCCTTAAGAGTGGTTCTTAGTGGTGATGCAATGACCAGAGTAACATCTCTTATTGAACAACTGGAACATGCTCTCATCATTAAGGAGAAGGAACTGCTTGACTTCAAAATAGACCTGCTCATTAGGGGAGCAGAGAACAGAATTAGACAGACATCACTAAGATACAGGAAAAAAATGGTTGAAAAAGAGCTACTTCACTAACTAGTGGAGAAGCGTGGCTCAGTGGTTAGAGGCGGCAGACCCAGAAGCTGAGATCAGCCGTGGACCAGGGTTCGGTTCCCCGCCTTGGCAGGTCTCGGGCTCAAAAATTCCACAGACTTGACAATTCTCGCTCCGGTGCCTACTCGACTCACGGGGTCACACTCTGCGACTCTGGGCAATAGCTTGCTTAATCTCCACTACGGCCCCTCGCGGCGGGATGCCTGGCTTTCACCTTGTGGATACCCTGCCGGGGTATCTCACAGGGGAATACCAGGACGGGTTCCCTAAGCAAGCGCCTTGATACCTTCGGGTGATACGTGCGCTATATAAGTCGCAATACGTTACGTTACGTTATTATACAAGAAGCGACTAGCAATGCTAGGTTCCACCTTTTGCATTTTAACTAGTTTATTCACAAAACTGATATGACTTCAGCAATCCAACACAGAATAGACCCAAGTAAGGCACTGGGCTGCTCTAAATGCAATATCCAAGATGTTGCATATGATTCTTTGGTTATTGATTTGCACACTCATATTGAAAGTAGGATGTAGAAAGATGTGCCAATCATTTGCAATGTCGATGCTCCTGCTGACATTCCTGCCAGGCATTTACGTAAATCGCTCCCAAAAAAAAGACTAGATTTTTCCAATTTATGTAAATATTGGCTAAAAAGAGTTTTGAAATATACTGGCAAACTTCCAAGAAACTGACATTTGAGAGTCTGATAAAGGAGGTCTCAAAGTGGTCCCTGACAGAGGAAATAAGCATGAAATTAGATGCCCCTCCCTGTTTGTTGGGGGTCTAATTCTCCAGTGAACCCTGTTTGGCAGAACTTAGGCCCAGCATCTTCCACACACTCCAGTCAGCACAGTCTCTAGACTAAGTACAGAAAAGTAAGGTTCAGATTAAAGAGCCCAGAGCCACACATGAAAGACCTTTATTTATCTCACACTTGATAGAGACCGTCACGCATGAAAAGCAAAGGCTGAGCGGACTTCATGGATAACCAGTCAAGTAAGAAACTGGATCCAGAACATTATTGCCTGTGAGCCAATGCGATGGACATCCAAGTTTAGAAAAACAGATGATGTTTTTAGCCTTTTGGGTAAGGCAGTCCAGGGTATGATGCTGTGAACTCTTTAGGTCGGCCCATGCACAGTGATGACAGTGGAAGCTGTCTCTGTACTGGTGCCTGAGGTCATGATGACGCACTCTGCCTACCACAATGTGTTGATCAAATGAGACTTGAAAGTCCGAGGTGTGACAAGCCCTCCTGCGCGTGCCCAGTGCCCTGGGAAAAACAGGGACTTTGACACATAGAGAGCGGATTAGAGGAGACAGGGACCTATGACTCAAGTAAGCATAGCTAGATGGCACGTTTTAAATGTATTTAGGAAGTGTAATCCTTGATTGGACTTGGGGGTGGGGGTGGAAAGAAGTCCGTGCTCATCACGTGATCCAGCTCTCCTAATGTGTGAAAGACAGTAATGAGAAATAAAGCCGGGAGGCATTTTTGGGGTTTTAATTTACGCACGTGGTGACTCATTCTTTATGATTCATGCTTCCACAATAAGGTCTGATAAAGTTAGAGATTTGGTAAAACCTAGAGCGTATATGATATGCATAGACTTGTTTCTTAACTAAACACAGATCCCTTTTAGTTATTATTTATGGTTACCATGGAGAATATTTCCTGAGCTTTTAAAAGAGTCGGTTCCTTCACCTATAGATACTTCAGGAATTCCCATAGTTAGGGTTCGTATGTAGTATTGGAAGCCATTTGGCTAGGCATGGATGAGAGATGTTTCGGATTCAATGCTCAACATCCGTGCCATTGGGAAACTTCGCCGCATAAGTGCAATCACAGGCGCCATTAGGAAAGCCATCCACTTCCGAAATTCCCATTTCTGGGAGGTGGCTTAGCATGCAGTGGATGCCATGTAAATGACCTTACTAACTGTTCTTATCCTAACGCTGCAGAGCTGTTGCTGATTCTACACTCTAGCTAGGGTTCATTGGCTCCAAGTGTTCATAATGTTTAAGTGTGTTACTTAACCTTACACTACACTCAAACAGACATTCACAGGCCACATCCAGCTGAAGATTCATTGACATACTTCCTACCTTTTTTTCCATTTTCCCTACTGATAAAAGCTGAGAGCAAATCACAGACTCTTGCACCAGCCAATCTCCCATCTAACACTCAGCCATACAGTTGTGTCCTGGGTCCTGTGGGTCTTTTATTGTCATCACTGTTCATTGTCGGTGTATTTGTTTCATTCATAGATCTTGCAATGAGAACACAATCGTAGGTGTTGTTGAGAAGCATTGATACAACTATTGGCAGGTGGTTTCAGTAACAAATATCGAGACATACAGGTGTACCAAGGGAGCACAGGGTGGAAAAGGCTGAAGGTGGCAGGGTGGACCTGACAGGATAGCTTAGCAGAGGCTACCCCCACCAGGAAGATGCTGGATCATCGGATGTATGACACTACAACGCATGCTTTTACCACGCATGCTGTTACAACGCAGTTTTTACAACGCATGCTGTTACAACGCATAGCGCTTTGGGGTGCTGGATAGTGAATAGTTTAATTTACTATTCCAACTCCAGTCCCCGTGGATAGTAGGGAAGGTGTTGGATAGTAAATTAAATCTATTCCCTATCCTAGAGCGCCCCCCAGTGCAATGTGTTGTAATGGTTTTCGTTGTAAAACCTGCGTTGTAATAGCACTGTGTTGTAAAAGTTTCGTTGTAAAGGTTTTTTGGCTTCTTATTGGAAAGTGTAGTGGTCTCTGACTTGTGTAGGGAAATGCTTTAAACTTCATTAAAGTATCTCCATGCATAATGTTTTTACTGTGCAAGGAGTTGCAATAAGTGACAGAAGTTGTTTTAATACAGTGGCTCTAGTACTGATGTGAGCTGCTACAAAAATGTCTGATTCACAACTTATTTTATTATTTTTTTAAACTTAGGAAGCTTCATGAAATGTGACACATTCAAACATGTTGTTTTAAAAAAGAGGTAGTTCTAGAGTCATTGGCTACAGCGTCAAACTGCGAGGCAAGATGGCTGCTGGAGGGTCAAATTGACCTCAGACACATTAATATTGTATGACACTGTTCTGTGGGGCCTGATGCTCTTCTGTGGGCGCAGTGGACAGAAACATTTGAACCAGGTAGTGAAAGGTCACATAAACATGATGTGAATTCTGATGGCTGCAATGTTGTTGGTGGGTGTTAAACATATAACATGTTGATATTATATGTGTAGTTTATGTAGTTAAGTATGATGTAATGTGATTGCATAAACTGTAACAATACTTTATCGTACGGAATATACTGTTGTGGTAGGTACACATAGTGATCTTCCAAGAGTATGAAAGTATTGTTTGCATTGCATACAATGGGGCGATGGTGTAATTATTATGGGTACTGGGATGTGCTTACCAGCCGCGGGCCGTGGAGGGAGTTACGGTGGGGCAGGGAGGCGGGGAGAGGGAGGGGCAGGGTGGAGAGGGCTAAAAACCGGCACATGGATAATTACAGGTAAGTAAACAATTTAATTAATAAAACGAATTTCGTAGCGCGCACTGCATCGCATTTTGCGATGCAGTGCGCGCTAGGAAATTCGTTTTATTATTTAAATTGTTTACTTACCTGTAATTATCCCTGTGCCGGTTTTTAGCCCTCTCCACCCTGCCCCTCCCTCTCCCCGCCTCCCTGGCCCACCGTAACTCCCTCCACGGCCCGCGGCTGGTGCTTACATGTAACACTGCTGCACAGACGCTGGAAACGGAGTCACTGAAAGCATTTTTGCAGTGAGGCATGTATCTGCCACATCTTTAAACAAGCATTAGAAATGCAATAGGTCTCGGATTTTTTTGAGTTAGAACTAATGGAATTGTAAATGGCAATGTCTTTTAGCCATGTGTTATGGAGTGTATGCATGTGGTGAGTAGTGGAAATATGTGTGTTGGATTGGAATTGTAGCAATGGTGGCATGCTGCGCTTTAGATGAATATGTTTAAAAGTAAAGGGCTACAAGCGTTGAGGAAACGGGATGTGCACCGCCTGGTTTCTCAAAATGTTTTACCGTGCAACACGGGAATCACTCCCCTCCTGGAGTGTGCCTGTATATACCAACTAGTTGCACACCTATGAGCTCATAGGTGTGTCTCCCATGGCACCAGTGTATTATGCTGTGTTCTACAGCTCAAGTTTTTATCCAAAAAGAAAGTTTCAAACAAAGGTTTTTTTTGTAATTCAAAATAAACTGTATTTCAATGCATATCCAATTGTTCGTGACATGTAGCAACATTCAAAAAGTTCCAATGCATTTCGGTGATATCATACACCTTCTTCAGGGAACATCTACAAATAAACAAAAGTATATACAATGTAATCACTATGTTATTTCTTACTTCAAACATATTCTTACACTTATGCTGTTCAGTTAATACTGCCGAGTTACACATTTAAATTCATGTGCCTGAACCCCTTTGAGACTAACGTATAAATTCAAGTACGACATTAGTATGGCCCTTTGAATGGTAATTTATACTCGTTCTAGCTGTCCTTACTGTTAACGTCTAATCTCTCACATAAGCGGTTCTCTGTGGGTGTGGACCTTACTTAACGTTCGCCTACCGCATGACGCGTTGCTTATTAACAATGCGCTTTGCTTCCTTACGCGTTACTTATTTACATTGTCCGTGGCTTACCCGTTGCTCAAAATCCGCTTTTCAATGTGGGTTCCCGCCGCCCTTGGCGTCCTCTCTGTATGGAGATTCCCAACTAACGCTGCGCTCCTGACGCATGCGCAGTGGCGAAATCTTTCTTTTTTATAAAGTGTACCCGTTTTTTTTAAAACTAAGCCACGAAACTTTAACGTTCTGTCTGTAGTTAACAGACATCTCCCCAAAATGGCAATTAATGTGACACTAGAGCTTAATCCAAGACTCCATTGGTGAATATTTACAATACCGATATGATAATGGTGTTGGTCGGTCAGATTCATAGGGGATTAAAAGATACAATAAATTTACAAGTAACACAAAAATTCAGTACGATCATTTAAACCGTTTGGCTTAAGGCTGTTCAAAAAATAAATCCAGTGGTTTTCTCGCTTTAAAAGATTTTTTTTGTTCAGTGTTCCTTCTTTCCTCTGTACTGTTTCCAATACACATGCTCTCAGTTGATTTAAATTATGTCGCTTTTCTGTGAAATGTACAGCTACTGTAGACTTCGTAGAGTGAGTTCTTATGTTACTTTTATGTTCTGTTAATCTCACTTTCAACTTTCTTTCAGTATGTCCCACGTACACGCTACCGCATGGACATTTCAAAAGGTATACCACATTAGTGGAATCACACGTAGCATTGACTTTTAAGGGTATTTTGTGTCCTTTCATGGGGTGACTGATGTTGGTCAAAATGGAACCAGACTTTAAAGGGATTTTTGATCAGGAACCTTTATTTGCACATACAAGAGGAAAAAACATCGGTGACCTTTTGAAGAAACCTAAGCAAACGATTTCACATCAGATATACAGAGGAACAGTGCCATGTTTAAACTGTGCAAATTGTCACAATATCATCAAGGGGACCAACATCAGTCACCCCATGAAAGGACACAAAATACCCTTAAAAGTCAATGCTACGTGTGATTCCACTAATGTGGTATACCTTTTGAAATGTCCATGCGGTAGCGTGTACGTGGGACATACTGAAAGAAAGTTGAAAGTGAGATTAACAGAACATAAAAGTAACATAAGAACTCACTCTACGAAGTCTACAGTAGCTGTACATTTCACAGAAAAGCGACATAATTTAAATCAACTGAGAGCATGTGTATTGGAAACAGTACAGAGGAAAGAAGGAACACTGAACAAAAAAAATCTTTTAAAGCGAGAAAACCACTGGATTTATTTTTTGAACAGCCTTAAGCCAAACGGTTTAAATGATCGTACTGAATTTTTGTGTTACTTGTAAATTTATTGTATCTTTTAATCCCCTATGAATCTGACCGACCAACACCATTATCATATCGGTATTGTAAATATTCACCAATGGAGTCTTGGATTAAGCTCTAGTGTCACATTAATTGCCATTTTGGCGGAGATGTCTGTTAACTACAGACAGAACGTTAAAGTTTCGTGGCATAGTTTTTTAAAAAACGGGTACACTTTATAAAAAAGAAAGATTTCGCCACTGCGCATGCGTCAGGAGCGCAGCGTTAGTTGGGAATCTCCATACAGAGAGGACGCCAAGGGCGGCGGGAACCCACATTGAAAAGCGGATTTTGAGCAACGGGTAAGCCACGGACAATGTAAATAAGTAACGCGTAAGGAAGCAAAGCGCATTGTTAATAAGCAACGCGTCATGCGGTGGGCGAACGTTAAGTAAGGTCCACACCCACAGAGAACCGCTTATGTGAGAGATTAGACGTTAACAGTAAGGACAGCTAGAACGAGTATAAATTACCATTCAAAGGGCCATACTAATGTCGTACTTGAATTTATACGTTAGTCTCAAAGGGGTTCAGGCACATGAATTTAAATGTGTAACTCGGCAGTATTAACTGAACAGCATAAGTGTAAGAATATGTTTGAAGTAAGAAATAACATAGTGATTACATTGTATATACTTTTGTTTATTTGTAGATGTTCCCTGAAGAAGGTGTATGATATCACCGAAATGCATTGGAACTTTTTGAATGTTGCTACATGTCACGAACAATTGGATATGCATTGAAATACAGTTTATTTTGAATTACAAAAAAAACCTTTGTTTGAAACTTTCTTTTTGGATAAAAACTTGAGCTGTAGAACACAGCATAATACACTGGTGCCATGGGAGACACACCTATGAGCTCATAGGTGTGCAACTAGTTGGTATAAAAGTAAAGGGCACCATATTGCAATTGCTACAATAGTTAATTGTGGATGCGTTAACAATTGATGTGTGCACCGATGGGTGGTTGTGTGTGTGCCTGTAGAAATTGTGCACTGTTGGCTGCTGGTGTGTGTGACTGGTGAAAGTGTGCAGTGACGGCTGGTGGTGTGTGTGACTGGTGAAAGTGTGCAGTGACGGCTGGTGGTGTGTGTGTGTGTGTTTGGTGAAAGCATGCACTGACATTTGGTGTTGTGTGCGTGGTGAAAGCCTGCACTGATGCCTGGTGGTGTTTGTGCTTGATGAAAGCGTACATTGATGTCTGGTGGTGTTTGCGCCTGGTGAAAGCGTGCACTGACGGCTGGTGGTGTGTGGTTGTGTGTGTGGTTGTGTGTGTAGTGGTGAGTGTGTGGTGTTGAGTCTGTGGGAGTGAGTGTGTGGTGGTGAGTGTGCGGTGGTGAGTGTGTGGTGGTGAGTGGTGATGAGTGTGTGCTGGTGAGAGGCTGGTGTGTGTGTGGTGTGTGTGAGTGTGGTATGTGTGTGTGGTGTATGTGTGTGTGGTGTGTGTGGTGTGGTGTTTTGTGTATGGTCTTATGTATGTGTGTGGTGGACTTAGTTTGAGTGTTCGTCTCCTGCACACTCACACAGTGCCCCTACACACTGAAGAACCGGGTTTTCAAGTACCCAGCGGCGTCAGGGACACGCCCGAAGTCCTCTAGGTTCCCTTGCCTTGGTATACAGAGACACGGAAACTTCTAGGTGGCGTCAGAGATCAAATTTATTAGCTGCAGCCAGTAGCAGAAATCCCGGTAATGCAACATGGTGTACAACTCAAGAAACTGCTCAATTTTACTAAGGTGAGACATCCCTATTTATACACAAAAAGGTACATTTAAAATGCACGCCCCTGCACCAAAATTCAACCAATAGAAAATACATGACATCACACAGTATCATACAGTAAAGCTCATTTTACAGTGTCCCAACCCACAAGTTAATGTTTAGGCATATCTAAATAATAATCTGGAAGGCCCGCACAAACCCTTAATTGAAAGCGTAACCCATGAAATGAATAAACAGTCAAGAAAAGTAGTTTCAGATAATGTGCAAGATAACAGATACGTAAAGAAACTTAAAAGTTAACAAATGTCTTGAATGGTGATTGGGAAAGTAGATAACAATCTTGCAGGGAAATTGGCTTGGCGGGGTCAATTCCTAGGTGAAAGGCCAGCTTCTGAAATTAACTCCAATGCACGAAGGAATCCTTGGTTAATGTATATATATATATGATTCACAATAGGCCAGACTACTTTGTTCACAGACTAACTTCTGAGGCCTACATGAAAAGTAACACCAGATGGCAGTCACGACACATGGCAAAAACCCATGTTTCAGAAAAGAAAGTTTTAAGGAAAGAAACCATTTAGATATTGTTTAGGATAAGATATGCGCAAGGAAATTAAAGGTTAACGAGGTCCTGAACAGTGATTGAAAAACTCAGACAACGATCAGCTAGTGAAACTGGTTTTGCAAAAGGTCAGTGTCAGGTGAAAAGGGTTACTCTGTCTGCAGTTGATTCAGAGTCAGAGAAATCCAAATTAATATATGCACGAACTCAGAAGGCAAGGCCACTTGTTTTGGGCCTACTTCACTGGCCTACGTGAGGGCAAAACTAAAATGCAGTCAGGTTTGAGAATTACAGAACCACAGACCCTCCTTTTGCCATTACGTAGGCAATAACCTAAACTCATGTCAATCTGAATCTAGGTCTATATTTATTCTCATAAGGTCATCAAGGTGTTGCTGTAACATCATCTTATTAGCCTTCACTTCTCTCGGGACTGGTCTTCTCACACAGATCATAGTACAAAGACTACAAATGGCGGGACCACACTGGATGCATAAACAACACGAGAAAAGGATAGCTAACGCCATACCAAGAAACGTCAGAATCTTCCATCCCCATTTGGACAACGACTCCCATAACCATCCCATCAACGACCAGTCTCCTTCGTCCACATGAATAGACTCAGAGATCTTATGTAGTCTAGAGATGGCTTGGTACACTGTCGGGCATTATCTGGTATGAAAACGCAGCAACTAGATCTAATCAATTTGCATACCCCACCTCTATCTGCAAGTATAATATCTAAAACAAAACCGTTCTGTAATGTCATAAGGCGATCCGCTTGAAGCTCAGCTGTAATATTGCTAAGGGCACATGCAGTCTCATTTATAGTGCCCTCAACCACTCTCGTAAGCTGACGAATATTCCTACTATTAGCCATAGGACCCCAAAAGGGTAGGAAACCCTTAAAGAAGTCCCCAGCTTCTTGTGCGACAGTATCTTTCGCATCGATTACACCTCTACCATATCTTGTCTTATGGTAGTCGAAAACAGCAGTGTATGTAGGGGGAAGCAAAAATGCCACATAACATGTGCCAGAAAAATCAGATGGCAACCATGTGTATGCTCTGTCGTGACAAACAAAATACGTGCCTTTAGCTGGCACGAACGGAGGAGATTTCTGGGACGTATAAACGTATGTGTGAACACACACACTCTTACCAAGCTGAGCTCTCGGATTCTGACCATTACCTTGCAAACAAAGATGACCTCGGTGGGGTACAATCCAAATAGGAGGAGACCTTCGCTGCCTTTCTTTCTCCGTCAAGCTAGCACTATATGTCGTCTTATTCCAACCGACATATGCTCGTACCTCATCTCTAGGGATAGCGTTATATGCATGGATATCTCTAATCATATCAACTATTCCCCGTATCAAGGCATTATTACTTGCATTGTCTTTGACGGAACGTACAGGAGAGGCTTCATTCGCATAGATAAACATTGATTGTAGTGCCCAAACTGACCCATTAGGCGAAAAAGGCAAAACCAAAAATGGCATTCCCTTATCTGTAGTATGTGACATAAGACCACACACCCAACAATTCGTGGTATTTATGACTAGCTGATGCTGATGCAACATCTTTATAAACGAATTGTTCACAAATTCTGATCTTCGTGTCTGTTCATGTTCAGGTAACGTACGAAACTCATGTGGAGAAACAGTAGAAAAAGAAAGAGTAGGTTGAGAAGTTGGTGCAGGCGTCAATTGTGTAGAAGGAACAAACCAGAATATAGTAGCTAATAGAATACATAAAAGTATTAAAATAGATAAAGCTATACCACACTTGGAGAACAACATTCTATAATATCGTTTTTTCATCTCTTGCCTTTTATCGTCATTCCTCAATACAATCTTCATTTTCTAATGTTGCTCACGCAATCTTGACAGAGTACTTCAGCTGTGATTATTAGCAGGTCGTAGGGACACTGCAAGTCCTGCAGACCTATTGCCACTACTCAGGTCACAAACTGAACCGTTGGTACTCCTAGGTGACCCTGCAACAGGCAAATGTAACCAATCAAAAATTTAACAGAAAACCATAATACAATTTCGAGAAAAGCAAGAGAAAAAGAAAAACAAAAGTCAAATGCAAAATACTTGAAGAAATTGTCTCTTTTTGGTCTCAGTGTGGAAAAAAAAATAATGTTCAAAGTCCCTTTATTTATTCCGAGACCGGAGGTTGTAACGTAATTTAGTCGGCACAGTTTGGTCCGTAAACAAAAGTTCAGGTTCGGTAGTGTCCAATCTCAAACGTGGAGGAACAGCTTCTTGCAGCACATTGTCATCCTCGCGTTCTGACCGTGTCCATGTCAAATGAGCATCACTAAAAGGCACGAATGTGGGGACTCGCTCGCAATCTGTATCAGCTATACCATCCCTCACCCACTGATCATACGGTAAAGGCAAAGGAACTTTTTTCGTATGGGTGGCATGCACCCAGTTCTTTTTACCAGCTACTCTAACAGCAGTTCTAGTGACCAGCAATACCAAATAGGGACCAGTCCATCTAGGCTCCAAATTCTTGGTACGCTGGAAGTTCTTGATGAGGACGTATTGACCAGGTTGGATTGAATGTCCTGGATCTGTAGTAGCTGTCGGCAAACTGTCATAGACCTGTTGGTGGAGAACACGTAATTTAGCAGTCAAGTCATGTAAGTAATCCACCAACATAGGGTACTCAATACTGCTGTATTCTTTAGGATGAGGCACACCCCAAACATTCGCAGAACGACCAAACACAATTTCATACGGACTAAGTCCCACTCGAGAATGCACAGTCGTCCTTGTTGACAAAAGAGCCAACGGCAAGGCATCCGGCCATGTAAGACCAGTGCTCGCTTGTACCTTAGCTAATTTCAGCTTCAAGGTACCATTGTAACATTCAACAAGTCCAGCAGACTGGGGGTGATTCGCTGCATGGAACTTCTGATTTATTCCCAATCCAGCACACACTTTCTTCATGATTTGACCCACAAATTCACTCCCATTGTCCGACCATACAATTCTCGGCAAACCATACCTAGGGAAGTACTCTCTCAACAAAACCTTGGCTGTAGACAAGGCAGTATTATCCTTCAGGGGGTAGGCCTCTATCCACCTGGAAAAGGCACAAACAACCACAAGGACATACTTCAAATTGTTGCATCTCTCCATATGTATATAATCTAGCTGTATCACCTCAAACGGATACGTCGGAGGAGCAAAATGACCAGCTGGAGTTGGAGTTCCCTTACCAGGATTATACTTCAAACAAATCATACAATGTTTCACCACGTTCTCTGCACATTTCGGAATTCCAGCATTCTGCCACACTGGAGCCAACAACTTGCATATTCCCTTCGAACTAATGTGAGCCATTCCATGAGCCATTGTAACCACTGGGAGCAGATACGCATCTGGCAACAGCCATCGCTGGTGTTCTGACAACTCAACCCAACAACCTGTCGAATCCAACATACACGTAGTTTCTTTCCAAACACTCACTTCTTTCTCAGTCGCTTCAGCCTGAATCATTTTCACACTTTCTATTGTGTCTTCACACATTCCACCAGCCATAACCCAATTAGCTGGGCCTGCAACATACATACGGCTCATCATATCTTTCGCCACTTCCTTCGCAACTTCATCCCCAAACGCATTCCCTCGACCAACATCGTCCACAACTTTCTTATGCGCACTACACTTCATAATTGCAATTTGCTTTGGAAGAGTGAGAGATTCCAAAAGTTCATTCACCAACTGCCCATGCTGTATTTTGGTTCCGTGCGAAGTAAGGAACCCACGCTCTCTCCACAAACGCCCAAAACTATGGGCAACTCCAAACGCATACTGACTGTCGGTGTAAACATTCACTCTTTTTCCTTCTGACAACACACACGCTCTCGTCAATGCAATCAACTCTGCTGCTTTCGCAGAATTCTTCGGTATGCGTGCTGTCTCAACAACTGTGTGTAAAGTTGTAATAGCATACGCTGCAGTCGTTTCACCATTCGGAAGCTTAAAACATGAACCATCTACCCACAGCGTACCATCAACATTCTTAAGGGGAGTATCCCTAAGGTCAACTCTAGCTTTCGTTTCTTCCTCTGTACGAAGAAAACAATCATGCTGTTCCTGAGGATCCGTCTCTGTAGAGATCGGTAACAACGTAGCTGGATTCAGCACATTACATCTTTTAATGTGCACATGACTAACCAACAATGTCAACTCGTAACCTGACAGACGTGCACTAGTAAGGTGCTGAGTCTTAGTCCTGTTTAATAAGGTATCCACTTTATAGCGTTAAACAAGGACCCCCTGAGTGAGATCAAAATCCTGGATCAGGGCAAAACAATTGATAATACAATATCCAGGCAAAAAACAGTGTAGATATCTGGCACAAAAAAAGTATAACAATATAAACACAAGTAAAAAAGATGATCTAAACAATAATCATGATGACATATGAAATTTAATAACATTGATAAAAATTTATATAAACATGTTCAATCATATACAAGAAATATAAAAAGATAATATAAAAGAGAGTACACTATTCAATTATGGTAGTCTCTAGTATTTAAGGGAAAATTGAAAATTATGATGATTCCCAAAGCTGATTGTCGAAATTGATGTCTATCTGTCAACGCGTTTCGACACAACTGTGTGTCTTCATCAGGACAATATCAGCATGTTTCTAAAATTGAAAAGGTATCATTTTTAGAGTTACTTATACTTGTGTTTAATCAAATAAAACTTTTTTCTCTTCTACTTTGATGGTAATACTTTAACAGATTGCCAGATAATTCTTACAACAACAACACATAGTACCGCAAAAAGAAGACATACAAATAGGAACTCATGCATAAATGTGACATTATTAAACATTCTATTAAACAGAAACATTCTATAAAAACAAATATTTTGAAAATCAAGGCAAATGAAAATTTCTGAATCATATACAGAAGTTATTCAAAACAAGAATGGCGCTATTGTTTGCCAAAATGCAGACTTTTAATGGTTCAGAATATGGGCATGAAAAAGAAATTAAAGATAGAGAGAGAAAGGAAAAAAGTTTTTTGGTGCTGGTATCCTACATAATTTAAATATGGAGAACTGAATAGTGCTGCATTTTCAAGCCTAATTTATACCTGAATGAAGAAAATTGTTCTTGAGACAGATTGATTGTTTTTAATATGAGGAAAATCCCCATTATTTTTGAAATCCTGCAACTCTATAGTTATCAGTGCTGCAACCTACTATATCTAACATATAAGTATCCACCCCTAATGGGGGAATACTTTCCTCAGAGAAGTAGGAGCAACAAAATTATTTGTTCTTTCAAAGCAAAAAAGTTGGATGTTATTTATAGGGATCAGAGGGATATATGATGTTACCACGCATACTTTTACCACGCATACTTTTACAACGCATTTTTTACCACGCTAATACTATTACAACACATGTAATTACCACAAGTACTTTTACAACGCTATATATTGTAATATTTAAAAAAGTACTATTACAACGAATACTATTAAAACGCATACTATTACAACGCAAATGAAATATAATTTTTTTTTAGTACAATAACCACTGGGACGGGATGTAGGGAAATTAGGGGTTTTGGGTAGGGAAGTGTTTTAAAAAATGTTGAAAAAACTACAACGCATTAATGAAAAAATGTGTAATGTCAGCAAAATTAATACTCGAGTATTAAAATTACTACTCGAGTATTATAATTAATACTCAACGATTTAAAAATTATATATTAAAATATTAAAATAATTTAAATTAAAATAAATTAATTAAATTAAATTATATTAAATTACATAAATTAAAATAAATACATTAAATAAATAGAAATATACAGTGAACCAAAATTATATTATTTTTTTAATTTTATTGTTTAAAATTAATAAACGAAATACAATAAAACTAGATTTTTTGGGTGGGGAATTGCTTTAAAAAATGGCATTAAAAAATTAAAATAATTTATCAAAATATATTTATTTTTTTCAAAATTTGTAATAGAGTATAAAAAATAATACTCGATTATTCAAAAGCATAATATATTTCAATACTCATTTCAACAAAATGATATACTTTATTACTAAAACAACGCATGCAGAAATAAATTAATTAATGTAATCATTTAAATATTTCGATTTATGAAGAATAATAATAATTAAGTTAACATATTTCATTGTTTACGTTTCGAAAAGCTATCGCCATTTTAAGTAAGTAAATGAAAAAGTAGTCCTACAACAATTTCAATGACAGTAACATCATAACAGTACTTACAAAATGGATGCCAAAACGGCACAAATAACCCGATTTACGTTTCTTTAAATCAAAATTAAAAATATATGTTTACACAGAAATGTATATGTTTTAATTTTTACATTACAGCGTTGTGTTTATGTGAAAAAACTGACATAATAACCCAATACATATAAATAGGAGACAGACACCATTTTAAGATCAGTTGATCCGCAACTATCAGAGTGACCAGACGCCAAATCTGACTCTCTCACCTTTTCACCTCTTCAAAAGAGAAATCAAATCTACGGAGTACATTTGTGCGATTTAAAAGTAAGTAAATGAAATAGCTAACAACATATTCAAACAATTAATTGTTGATATAATCCCTACATAAAATAGTTTATATATATATATATACATATATATATATATATATATATATATATATATATATATATATATATATATAATTAATTAAAACGTAAAGTTAAATAATTAAATTAGTTATTATTTTTAAAATTACTAGATATTTAAGGAAATGATATAAAACTATCCAATAAAATAAATAATTAAATTACTCAAAATTAATATAAATTTTTTAAGTGCAAACATTTTTCCTCACACTTTATTTTTCCCATTAGTTGAACAACTGAAAACATTGACGCAAAGAATTACAGCTACCAAACTGTGCTAATAAAATTACGAGGTAAAAAAGAAATATTATTATACATTATTTCTAATCTTGTGAAACGCAAATAAAATTATTAATTAAAATATTTTTCAAATTTTATTCAGGTACAATATTTGACCGAAAATATAAGTTTTTTCAAACATCGACTTTTTCAAGGTCTTCACCTTATAAGGTAAAATAAAAAAAATATATTATTGTATTAATGTTTAATAAAATTCGAGTAAACAGAATTATTAATAGCGTAGTAATATTTAAATGTAGAATAAAGAAAAATTTAGTATAAGTGGTATATGAATATTTTGGTGCTGTACCTGCTCCATGCGTGAAAGAAGCTTGCACTGTTGCTGCCTGCGCTGTACCGATTCTATGTGTGTTGTAAGCTTACTCTGTTGCTGACTGTGTTGTACCTACTCCATGCGTGAGAGAAGCTTGCACTGTTGCTGCCTGCGCTGTACCGATTCTATGTGTGTTGTAAGCTTACTCTGTTGCTGACTGTGTTGTACCTACTCCATGCGTGAGAGAAGCTTGCACTGTTGCTGCCTGCGCTGTACCGATTCTATGTGTGTTCTAAGCTTACTCTGTTGCTGACTGTGCTGTACCTGTTCCATGCGTGAGATAAGCTTGCACTGTTGCTACCTGTGCTGTACCTATACTATGTGTGTAGGAAGCTTGCACTGTTGCTACCTGTGCTGTTCCTGATCCATGCGTGAGTGAAACTTGCAGTACTGTTCCCTATACTGTACCTGCTCCGTGTGTGAGGGAAGCTTGCACTGCTGCTATTTGTGCTGTACCTGCTCTGTGTATGAGGGAAGCTTGCACTGCTGTTGCCTGTGCTGTACCTGTTCTATATGTAAAGGAAGCTTGCACTGCTGCTGCCTGTGATGTACATGTTCTATGTGTGAAGGAAGCTTGCACTGCTGTTCCCTGTGCTGTATCTGTTCTATGTGTGAGGAAAGCTTGCACTTCTGCTGCCTGAGATGTACCTATTCTATGTATGAAGGAAGCTTGCACTTCTGCTGCCTGTGATGTACCTGTTCTATGTGTGAAGGAAGCTTGCACTGCCGTTCCCTGTACTGTACCTTCTCTGTGTGTGAGGGAAGCTTGCAATGCTGTTGCCTATGCTGTACCTGCTCCGTGTGTGAGGGAAGCTTGCACAGCTGCTACCTGTGCTGTAGCTGCTCCGTGTGTGAGGAAATTTGCACTGCTGCTGGCTGTGCAGTACTTGTTCTATGTATGTTGTACAATTGCAAACAATAATTATTTTTCCGTTTCAAATTAACCGACACAATGTTTTAAAATACAATGCAATAACTAAATACTAATCATCAACATTTCTCTCCCTTATTTTAGAAAAAGAAACCAACTTATATTCCGCCAAACAAATAACAACAAACAAAAGAAGAATCTGAGTACATTTTTCATCACAAACAAACAGCTACCAATAAGGTAAATAAATTCTTAAAGTGCTATTGTAGTAAAAGTGCTGGATTGTGTAAGGGTATTATTTACTATTCCAACACCAGATAAGTGCTGCAGTAGGGAAAGTGCTGGATAGTGTAAGGGTATTAATTACTATTCCAACACCAGGTAAGTGCTGCAGTAGGAAAAGTGCTGGATAGTGTAAGGGTGTTAATTCCTATTCCAACTCCAGGTAAGTGCTGCAGTAGGGAAAGTGCTGGATAGTATAAGGGTATTAATTACTATTCCAACTCCTGTTAAGTGCTGCAGTAAATAAAGTGCTGGATAGTGTAAGGGTATTAATTACTATTCCAACTCCAGGTAAGTGCTGCAGTATGGAAAGTACTGGATAGTGTAAGGGTATTATTTACTATTCCAACTCCAGATAAGTGCTGCAGTAGGGAAAGTGCTGGATAGTATAAGGATATTAATTACTATTCCAACTCCAGTTAAGTGCTGCAATGGGGAAAGTGCTGGATAGTATAAGGGTATTAATTACTTTTTCAACTCCTATTAAGTGCTGCAGTAGATAAAGTGCTGGTTAGTGTAAGGGTATAAATTACTATTCAAACTCCAGTTAAGTGCTGCAGTGGGGAAAGTGCTGGATAGTGTAAGGGTATTATTTACTATTCCAACTCCAGATAAGTGCTGCAGTAGATAAAGTGCTGGATAGTGTAAGGGTATTAATTACTATTCAAACTCCAGTTAAGTGCTGCAGTGGGGAAAGTGCTGGATACTGTAAGGGTATTAATTACTATTCCAACTCCAGGTAAGTGCTGCAGTAGAGAAAGTGCTGGATAGTGTAAGGATATTAATTACTATTCCAACTCCAGTAAAGTGCTGCAGTGGGGAAAGTGCTGGATAGTATAAGGGTATTAATTACTATTCCAACTCCAGTTAAGTTCTGCAGTAGAGAAAGTGCTGGATAGTGTAAGGGTATTAATTACTATTCCAACTCCAGGTAAGTGCTGCAGTAGGGAAAGTGTTGGATAGTATAAGGGTATTAATTACTATTTCAACTCCAGGTAAGTGCTGCAGTAAGGAAAGTGCTGGATAGTGTGAGGTTATTAATTACTATTCCAACTCCAGATAAGTGCTGCATCAGAGAAAGTGCCAGAAAGTGCAAACATGTCAATTTTCCACAAATATACATTGAAATTTAGTAAAATTACAAATAACAATTAGTTTTCAATTTCAAAATAACAGACACAATATTTTAAAAACCAAGGCAATAACTGAATAATAATCATCAACATTTCTCTCCCTTATTTTAGAAAAAGAAACCAACTTATATTCCGGCAACCAGATAACAACAAACCAAAGAAGAATCTGAGTACATTTTTCATCACAAAGAAACAGATACCAATAAGGTAAATCAATTCTTAAAGTGCTATTGTAGTTAAAGTGCTGGATATTGTAAGGGTATTAATTACTATTCCAACTCCAGGTAAGTGCAGCAGTAGGGAAAGTGCTGGATAGTGAAAGGGTATTAATTACTATTCCAACTCCAGTTAAGTGCTGCAGTAGGGAAAGTGCTGGATACTGTAAGGGTATTAATTACTATTCCAACTCCAAGTAAGTGCTGCAGTAGAGAAAGTGCTGGATAGAGTAAGGATATTAATTACTATTCCAACTCCAGTTAAGTGCTGCAGTGGGGAAAGTGCTGGATAGTAGAAGGGTATTAATTACTATTCCAACTCCAGTTAAGTGCTGCAGTAGAGAAAGTGCTGGATAGTGTAAGGGTATTAATTACTATTCCAACTCCAGGTAAGTGCTGCAGTAGGGAAAGTGTTGGATAGTATAAGGGTATTAATTACTATTTCAACTCCAGGTAAGTGCTGCAGTAGGGAAAGTGCTGGATAGTGTAAGGGTATTAATTACTATTCCAACTCCAGGTAAGTGCTGCAGTAGGGAAAGTGCTGGATAGTATAAGGGTATTAAATACTATTCCAACTCCAGTTAAGTGCTGCAGTGGGGAAAGTGCTGGATAGTATAAGGGTATTAATTACTATTCCAACTCCAGTTAAGTGCTGCAGTGGGGAAAGTGCAGGATAGTATAAGGGTATTAATTACTATTGCAACTCCAGGTAAGTGCTGCAGTAGGGAAAGTGCTGGATAGTGTGAGGTTATTAATTACTATTCCAACTCCAGTTAAGTGCTGCAGTGGAGAAAGTGCTGGATAGTGTAAGGGTATTAATTACTATTCCAACTCCAGTTAAGTGCTGTAGTGGGGAAAGTGCTGGATAGTATAAGGGTATTAATTACTATTCCAACTCCAGGTAAGTGCTTCAGTAGAAAAAGTGCTGGATAGTATAAGGGTATTAATTACTATTTCAACTCCAGGTAAGTGCTGCAGTAGGGAAAGTGCTGGATAGTGTGAGGTTATTAATTACTATTCCAACACCAGATAAGTGCTGCATCAGAGAAAGTGCCAGATAGTGCAAACATGTCAATTTTCCACAAATATACATTGAAATTTAGTAAAATTGCAAATAACAATTATTTTTCAATTTCAAAATAACAGACACAATATTTTAAAAACCAAGGCAATAACTGAATATTAATCATCAACATTTCTCTCCCTTATTTTAGAAAAAGAAACCAACTTATATTCCGGCAACCAGATAACAACAAACCAAAGAAGAATCTGAGTACATTTTTCATCACAAATAAACAGATACCAATAAGGTAAATCAATTCTTAAAGTGCTATTGTAGTTAAAGTGCTGGATATTGTAAGGGTATTAATTACTATTCCAACTCCAGGTAAGTGCAGCATAAGGGAAAGTGCTGGATAGTGAAAGGGTATTAATTACTATTCCAACTCCAGTTAAGTGCTGCAGTGGGGAAAGTGCTGGATAGTGTAAGGGTATTAATTACTATTCAAACTCCAGGTAAGTGCTGCAGTGGGGAAAGTGCTGGATAGTGTAAGGGTATTAATTACTATTCCAACTCCAGGTAAGTGCTGCAGTAGGGAAAGTGCTGGATAGTGTAAGGGTATTAATTAGTAATCCAACTGCAGTTAAGTGCTGCAGTGGGGAAAGTGCTGGATATTGTAAGAGTATTAATTACTATTCCAACTCCAGGTAAGTGCTGCAGTAGGGAAAGTGCTGGATAGTGTAAGGGTATTAATTACTATTCCAACTCCAGGTAAGTGCTGCAGTAGGGAAAGTGCAGGATAGTATAAGGGTATTAAATACTATTCCAACTCCAGTTAAGTGCTGCAGTGGGGAAAGTGCTGGATAGTATAAGGGTATTAAATACTATTCCAACTCCAGTTAAGTGCTGCAGTGGGGAAAGTGCTGGATAGTATAAGGGTATTAATTACTATTCCAACTCCAGGTAAGTGCTGCAGTAGGGAAAGTGCTGGATAGTGTGAGGTTATCAATTACTATTCCAACTCCAGTTAAGTGCTGCAGAGGAGAAAGTGCTGGATAGTGTAAGGGTATTAATTACTATTCCAACTCCAGTTAAGTACTGCAGTGGGGAAAGTGCTGGATAGTGTAAGGGTATTAATTACTATTCCAACTCCAGTTAAGTGCTGCAGTGGGGAAAGTGCTGGATAGTATAAGGGTATTAAATACTATTCCAACTCCAGTTAAGTGCTGCAGTGGGGAAAGTGCTGGATAGTGTGAGGTTATTAATTACTATTCCAACTCCAGTTAAGTGCTGCAGTGGGGAAAGTGCAGGATAGTATAAGGGTATTAATTACTATTCCAACTCCAGGTAAGTGCTGCAGTAGGGAAAGTGCTGGATAGTGTGAGGTTATTAATTAGTAATCCAACTGCAGGTAAGTGCTGCAGTAGGGAAAGTGCTGGATAGTGCAAACATGTGAATTTTCCACAAATATACATTGAAACATTGTACAATGGCAAAGAAGAATTATTTTTCATTTTCAAAATAACAGACACAATATTTTAAAAACCAAGGCAATAACTGAATAATAATCATCAACATTTCTCTCCCTTATTTTAGAAAAAGAAACCAACTTATATTCTGGCAACCAGATAACAACAAACCAAAGAAAAATCTGACTACATTTTTCATCACAAACAAACAGCTAACAATAAGGTAAATCAATTCTTAAAGTGCTATTGTAGTTAAAGTGCTGATTTGTGTAAGGGTATTATTTACTATTCAAACACCAGATAAGTGCTGCAGTAGAGAAAGTGCTGGATAGTGTAAGGTTATTAATTACTATTCCAACTCCAGGTAAGTGCTGCAGTAGGGAAAGTGCTGGATAGTATAAGGGTATTAATTACTATTCCAACTCCAGTTAAGTGCTGCAGTGGGGAAAGTGCTTGATAGTATAAGGGTATTAATTACTATTCCAACTCCAGTTAAGTGCTGCAGTAGGGAAAGTGCTGGATAGTGTAAGGGTATTAATTACTATTCCAACTCCAGTTAAGTGCTACAGTGGGGAAAGTGCTGGATAGTATAAGGGTATTAATTAATATTCCAACTCCAGGTAAGTGCTGCAGTAGGGAAAGTGCTGGATAGTGTGAGGTTATTAATTACTATTCCAACTCCAGTTAAGTGCTGCAGTGGTGAAAGTGCTGGATAGTATAAGGGTATTAAATACTATTCCAACTCCAGTTAAGTGCTGCAGTGGGGAAAGTGCTGGATAGTATAAGGGTATTAATTACTATTCCAACTCCAGGTAAGTGCTGCAGTAAGGAAAGTGCTGGATAGTGTGAGGTTATTAATTAGTAATCCAACTGCAGGTAAGTGCTGCATCAGAGAAAGTGCCAGATAGTGCAAACATGTCAATTTTCCACAAATATACATTGAAATATTGTACAATTGCAAATAAGAATTAGTTTTCAATTTCAAAATAACAGACACAATATTTTAAAAACCAAGGCAATAACTGAATAATAATCATCAACATTTCTCTCTCTTATTTTAGAAAAAGAAACCAACTTATATTCTGGCAACCAGATAACAACAAACCAAAGAAGACTCTGACTACATTTTTCATCACAAACAAACAGCTAACAATAAGGTAAATCAATTCTTAAAGTGCTATTGTAGTTAAAGTGCTGGATTGTGTAAGGGTATTATTTACTATTCAAACACCAGATAAATGCTGCAGTAGAGAAAGTGCTGGATAGTGTAAGGGTATTAATTACTATTCCAACTCCAGGTAAGTGCTGCAGTAGGGAAAGTGCTGGATAGTGTAAGGGTATTAATTACTATTCCAACTCCAGGTAAGTGCTGCAGTAGGGAAAGTGCTGGATAGTATAAGGGTATTAATTACTATTCCAACTCCAGGTAAGTGCTGCAGTAGATAAAGTGCTGGATAGTGTAAGGTTATTAATTACTATTCCAACTCCAGGTAAGTGCTGCAGTAGGGAAAGTGCTGGATAGTATAAGGGTATTAATTACTATTCCAACTCCAGTTAAGTGCTGCAGTGGGGAAAGTGCTGGATAGTATAAGGGTATTAATTACTATTCCAACTCCAGTTAAGTGCTGCAGTAGGGAAAGTGCTGGATAGTGTAAGGGTATTAATTACTATTCCAACTCCAGTTAAGTGCTACAGTGGGGAAAGTGCTGGATAGTGTAAGGGTATTAATTACTATTCCAACTCCAGGTAAGTGCTGCAGTAGGGAAAGTGCTGGATAGTATAAGGGTATTAATTACTATTCCAACTCCAGGTAAGTGCTGCAGTAGGGAAAGTGCTGGATAGTGTAAGGGTATTAATTGTTATTCCAACTGCAGGTAAGTGCTGCATCAGAGAATTTTGTCAGATAGTACAAACATGTCAATTTTCCACAAATATAAATTGAAATATTGTACAATTGCAAAGAAGAATTATGTTTCATTTTCAAAATAACAGACACAATATTTTAAAAACCAAGGCAATAACTGAATAATAATCATCAACATTTCTCTCCCTTATTTTAGAAAAAAACAAAACTTATATTCCGCAAACCAGATAACAACAAACCAAAGAAGAATCTGAATACATTTTTCATCACAAAGAAACAGATACCAATAAGGTAAATCAATTCTTAAAGTGCTATTGTAGTTAAAGTGCTGATTTGTGTAAGGGTATTAATTACTATTCCAACACCAGGTAAGTGCTGCAGTAGAGAAAGTGCTGGATAGTGTAAGGGTATTAATTACTATTCCAACTCCAGTTAAGTGCTGCAGTAGGGAAAGTGCTGGATAGTGTAAGGTTATTAATTACTATTCCATCACGAGATAAGTGCTGCAGTAGAGAAAGTGCTGGATAGTGTAAGGGTATTAATTACTATTCAAACTCCAGGTAAGTGCTGCAGTAGGGAAAGTGCTGGATAGTGTAAGGGTATTATTTACTATTCCAACTCCAGGTAAGTGCTGCAGTAGGCAAAGTGCTGGATAGTGTAAGGGTATTAAATACTATTCCAACTCCAAGTAAGTGCCGCAGTAGAGAAAGTGCTGGATAATATAAGGTTATTAAATACTATTCCAACTCCAAGTAAGTGCCGCAGTTGGGAAAGTGCTGGATAGTCTGAGGCTATCAATTACTATTTATACTCCAAGTAAGTAATGCAGTCATTAAAGTGGTGAAAAGTGTGTATGTATTAGATACTATTCCATTTTTGTGAAAAGTGCAACATTTTGGAAAGTCTTGAATCTTAAAAATAAATGAGTAAATATTGTAACACTGAGTAAATAATGCATTTATAAATTAACAACAAACTCTAAACATATTACTCACCATTCATACTTCTCATAAAGTGCAGTAAAATGAAAGCTAAATGTTGTAAAAATAATTTTATTTTTTTTAAATACACAAATTTTCATTGAAACTCTTTTTTTTCTCTTTTAGAACATGACTACTCATCCAACTGCAAATTTTATAATGTCCCAAAAAGGAAACCGACTCTTAAATCATGGAGGATACATTTATTGTAGGGAAAGAATAAGTTTAACAAGGAATCATTGGAGGTGCGTGAATTACTTTTCAACCCGTTGCAGTGGCAGAGCGGTAACGGTTGATGATATTATTGTAAGAACAACTGACCATAACCACTCTGCCTCTGCAACGGAGGTTGATGTAAGGGAAACGGTAAATGAGATGAAAGTAATGGCAAGCACCTCCAATGATTCCACAGGAACAATTTTAAGAGAGGTTGCTCAACATGTCCCTACACATATAGCAAGTAATATGCCTACCATCCATAATTTGCGTAGAATAATTCAACGACAAAAGCAGGCAAGTAATACCCAAACTAATACACCACATACCTTTTCAGACATAGTTATACCTCATGAGCTTACTATATCTTTTTCTGATGAATCTTTCCTTTTGCACGACAATGAAAACCCTCAGAAACGTATATTAATATTTAGTACTCCCCGTAACCTTGTAAAACTAGAAAGCAGTGAAATTTGGATGATGGATGGGATGTTTAAAAGCACACCCCATCCATTCACCCAAATTTATACAATACATGCTAAAATTAACAATAGTGTAATCCCCCTAGTATATAGTTTGCTGCCTGATAAAACTTCTGCAACATACACAGAATTGTTGTCTGTTATTAAATCCAAAACTAACCAAAGTCCTAGGAAAATAATTATTGATTTTGAATTGAGCATGATCAATGTGATCACCAAAATGTACACGGATACCCAAATTCAGGGGTGTTTTTTCCATTTTTCCCAGGCATTCTGGCGTAAAGTACAAAAAACACCCCTTGTTACAGAATATTCATCAAACAGCAAACTACAAGTCGAAATAAAAAAATTAACTGCTCTTTGTTTTGTCCCTCCCGAAAGTGTAGACGAATACTACACTGCCATTATAGAATCTGAGTATTATTTAAGTAATGAAGAAATATTGGCACCTATTCTAAATTATATGGAAGACACATGGATTGGACACCTAAGCAGATCGGGTCGCAGGAGGAAGCCACGTTTTCATGTGGAGTGGTGGAACTGTTATTCGAGTTGCTTACAGGGAGAGGCTAAAACAAATAATGCCATAGAGGGATGGCATAACTCCTTCAACCATGTAATTGGCAAACACCACCCTAATTTCTACTCTTTTTTGGAAACTTTGAAGAAGGAGCAAAGTTTCCAAGAAATGAGAATTTCTCAAACTCTCACAGGTAAACTAAACTCACGGATTACTCAAAAAACAAAGGAAATGTCAGAACGACTATTGGCGGTACTGCAACAGTTTTCGTTGTGCGTGGCTTTAGATTACTTGGAAAATCTTGCAAACATTCTCTCTTTTTAGTTGTTACAAATACATTACTTTCCTGCTTTGCTCCAAAATTAATTCCCTTAAAAATTGAAATTGGCCTTTTAATTTTATTAAAAAAAATTTTATTCCAAAAAGAAGTCGGGGTTCTTTCTATTACTGAAATATTTTTTACACTCTATAATACAATTTTTTTGAGTGTTTTTCTTCTATTTAGTGAAGATTCCCTTTAGTTAGGAAAAAAGTTTTTTTTTTTTTTAACTATTGGATTTTTTTAAAATGCATTCTTGAAAAAATCTGTAAACTCTTCTTTTCTTTTCTTTTTCTCTAAAAATTGTTTTAAGAAAGCTTCTACAAAGATCCTTTTTGTAATGGCAAATGGATTCTATTCTTAAAAAGGTTGTTGTATTAAAAGATGTGCTAAATTATCGAAGACATTTTTTTCAAACATTGGCTACACATTTTTTTCTCAACAGATTGGAATTTTTTTTGTTTTTTAAATTGGAAAGTACAAATTTTCAAACAAATTATACACAAAGGGGTCCATTAGGATGACGGGCGGACTTAGTCCGCCCGCCACCCCAACGGAGATCGGGACCGCCCGCCTAAAGGGCGGGGGTCCCGACATTGGCATTAGGATGCGCCCGCCACAGTGGCGGGCGCATTCCTCAAGTTTACATTGTGGCGGGCGGTGCTCACTGCACCGCCCGCCACTTTGTGAAAAACAAAATGCACGCATTTGCATAATCGAAGCAGCAGGCACCGCGCGGTGCCTGCCGCTGCGATTATGCAAATGCAGGGGGGTACCACAGGTACCCCCCGTGTGCCACCCCCCTCTGGCCATCACTCTGGGGGCCCACAGGGGGCCCCCGCAGCAATCACCGCCTGCCTTTCCGTGGCGGCCTTGCCGCCACGGAAAGGCCTGACAATATGCGCATTGTAATATGGCTGGCGGTGTCTAACAGACACCGCCACCATATGAAACACATTCCGCCCCGGCCGCAAGGCGACCGGGGCGGAAAACAGGCGGGCGGTGTTTTTCACCGCAACGGTCCCCCCCGCCATCCTAATGTGGCGGGGGGGAATTGGGCAATGGATGTCGGGCGGATTGCCTCCGCCAGGCCGGCGGTGGCTACCGCCAGCCTGGCGGAGGCAATCCGCCCGACATCATAATGGACCCCATAGTATTCATGTCAATGCTTGTATTTTATTGTCAAATATTATCGCATTACAAAAATATGAATATGCATAATATTTAACAAATATTGTCTTAAATCAATAACTATTCCAAATCATTTATAAAATCACAGACACATATTTCCAAAAATCAATCTCATTCTGATAATAACATCTGTCAAATAATTCAATCATAAACGATCTCCAAAAATAAATCCAAGACAAAGAAACATAACTTTCTATCCTCCAACTTTAAGCACCGAAATCAACCAAATTCCAACAACGTTTACTAATCTATTTTTCCGTTTTCAAAAAACACGAACCAAATACACAATCCATTTGCCTAAATCAAAACAATATCAATCATACTTTGTCAATGAAGCTTTTCAAAACAATAAAATAACCTCGATTTACTCTCTATGATTTTCCGAATTTTTTTCGTACATTCAAAAATGCATTTTTATACAAACAATTGTTCAAATAATAAAAGCAGCATAAATATAAAGCATATATAAGTTGCATAAACGTAAACATCTATTTACATATTTACAATGTATTGTACTGAATATACATATTGTTTTATTTAACACGGAACCCGACTTAGACATATTCTCGTTATATGTTTAGCGACATGCATTTTTAAATAAATTTACAGTTTTTTTAAAGAGCAACCTCGACTTATTCTTCCCGTACAATAAATGTATTCCATTATAAATATTTTACATAAATATAAAGTGTAAAAAGTTTCCTACCTGGACGCAGATCTGCTTCCTGCTGCTTCCTCCAACGATGCTCTTCAAAATGGCCGCCAACGCGCACTTCAACGTCATGACGTCATGGCTGTCTACAACGATCAACAAGGGACTACTTTATTTACAGAATAATATATGTTTGTTTTATTATTTAAAAATTGTACGAGTAGTGCAAAATGTTTAAAAAATATGTAATAAATGTTATAAAAAAAATACTTTCTAATAAAAATATATTTTTTTAATAAAAAATTTCCAAATAAATTTCTGCCTCTGTTGTTTGTTTATATTTATTTTTAATGTTTATTATTAATTAACTATATTGTATATATATTAACTATAATGTCTCCTTACCTGTTTTCTTCCTTCTTTTTCTTTCTTTTCTCGCTCTATCCTCTTCATTTAATCATCCTTTAACTGTATCGCGGGACCTATATGATATGTCATTGAAATAAATGAAGGACAATTCCTACCATAGGAAACAATGTTAAACCGTGGGAACTAAAACTTAAAATATATTTATAATCAATTTATTTATGTTAAATTATCAAAAAATATTTCTTAATGTTATAAATATTTTTTATTTAATTGTAAAATATAAACATAATTTTTTTAAACTTTTTTTAATGTATTTATAATTATTTTTTTTTATTACATTTAAGTGCTTATAAATTAAATATAATATCAACAAAATTACATAAATTAATACAAAAATTTATTAACTTATTTTATACTGATTTGTTTTAAATATACTATTATTTCTAAATAAATTAATTAATTGATCTTAAAAATATAAAAAATTTAAATATATTAATATAAATTAATAAATATAAATTTTAAAATAGTAAATGATTAATACTTGAATTTTAAATAATTAAATTATTATTTAAATAAATATATTTTTAATTAAAACATGTTTGCAAAATTAATACTCGAGTATTAAAAAATTTAAATATATTAATATAAATATATAAAAATAAATATTAAATAAATAAATTATTAATACTTGAGTTTTAAATAATTAAATTATTATTGAAATAAATACATTTTTAATTAATTCATGTTTGCAAAATTAATACTCGAGTATTAAAAATTTAAAAATATTAATTTAAATAAATAAATATAAATATTAAATAAATAAATGATTAATACTTGATTTTTTAATAAATAAATTATTATTTATTACTTGAGTTTTTCATAAATAATTAATATTCGAGTATTAAAAATTTAAAAATATTATAAATAAATAATTATAAAAATTAAAAAAATAAAAGTATATTTAAAAATAATATAATAAGTAATATTATTAAATTAATACTCGATTATTAAAAATACTACTTTTAAATAAATAAATATAAATATTAAATAAATAAATTATTAATACTTGAGTTTTAAATAATTAAATTATTATTTAAATAAATACAATTTTAGGTAATACATTGTTGCAAAATTAATACTCAAGTATTAAAAATTTAAATATATAAATATAAATAAATATAAATATTAAATAATTAATATTCGAGTATTATAAATTTCAAAATATTATAAATAAATAAATATAAATATTAAAAAAATAAAATTATATTTAAAAATAATATAATAAGTAATATTATTAAATTAATACTCGATTATTAAAAATACTACTCAATTATTTATCAAAATTATAAAAATATGAATAAACAAAAATTATTATTAATAAACAAAAATAAATATTACACATTAAAAAAATGAAAAATAATGCGTTGTAAATAAATTATTAATACTTGAGTTTTAAATAATTAAATTATTATTTAAATAAATACAATTTTAGGTAATACATTGTTGCAAAATTAATACTCAAGTATTAAAAATGTAAATATATAAATATAAATAAATATAAATATTAAATAATTAATATTCGAGTATTAAACGTTTTAAAAAATATTATAAATAAATAAATATAAATATTTAAAAAAAAAATATATTTAAAAATAATATAATAAGTAATATTATTAAATTAATACTCGATTATTAAAAATACTACTCAATTATTTATCAAAATTATAAAAATATTAATAAACAAAAACAATTATTAATAAACAAAAATAAATATTACACATTAAAAAAATGAAAAATAATGCGTTGTAAAGTACATGCGTTGTAATAATATTTGCGTTGTAAAAGTATGCGTTGTAAATGTATGCGTGGTAAAAGTATTTGCGTGGTAAAAGATGCGTGGTAATGGTATTGCGTGGTAAAAACTGCGTTGTAATGGATGTATACCGGATCAGAGTATTCACAAGGTGATAAGTGATACAGATATTGTTATTTACGCCTATCTAATATTTTAAACTATATTATGCTATTGTCAGAACATCTTTTTAGTTTCGCTAATTCAGATCGAAGAGTTCCTGTGGGTAACCTTTTTCACTGAGGCAGCTATAATTACTTGTATTTATTATGGAATGAATATTATTTTGGCCAAAAAAGAGAGCCCAATACAGTCGGAAACATACCATTGATCGTTTTTCGTACGTTTTTCATACGTTTTTCTGGAATTCGTTGGTTCAAAATGTAGGATGTATGATACTCTGTATTTTCAATGCCCCGCTGTCTGTTGAAAAAATAGCCACAAATGATAATCCTATAACACGTTTATATGGCGAAGATTCGCCTCTCGGACTCTTTCTGGAGCATTATTAGAATTACCTTTAATTGTTCATAAAGACGATCATTTCAGAGACGATAATATGTAGCTTCACCGTTGTTAGGCACTCATCATGATAAACAGCATTCTAAAATAAGTTCTAAAAAGAACGAGATATTGAGGATGGATATCGATTTGTCCTTACGGGGGCTGAATCATTCCAAAGGGAACGGTCTTACCTTTAAAAATTGTAACGTTCTCAATGACAATGGGATCCCAGATACTCGGCACAGGTGGCGCAAACGTATTTCAAACACGCTTGATCATAGGTATGTTCGGCTGCAAATAATAGTCAGGAAGAAGGAACAGTTAACGAGTGGACATATGTTTTTATATGGTTGATTAATTTTAAAGTCAGAAAATATGATAGCTAAATTCTACCTGACATATATGTAATAATATCATGTCCTACTCGGTCCTGTTGCAGTATTCTTTTTGTTTGCCGAGTATTTGATAGTAGAAACAGAAGACTTGTGTCGATAGCCGGTAACCAACTTCCAATATGGATGTGAAAAACGCTGCTCACAAAGAAATACATTGCCTCAATGTTGGTAATTTACAATTTTGAGACACGACTATACATTTCCGATAATACATACTAAAGTGGTTATCTTTAAAGGAGACGTATCAGGGTATAAGATTACGTATAAGCAGCAATATATTTTCAACGGTTGTATGATATGCCGCTTTTCGCCCGAATGAGATTATATCGATAGAATTTCTAGCGCTTCTATTCTTAACATGAGATATCCCTCTACGAAGCACATACCTGTGTCAAAGTTGGGACCCTGCGTGAACAATGGCGGCGTCCAAGTCCGTAACAGAAAAAAGGAATTGTAAGGTCGAGACTGATTGGTATATATATAGCGGTTTCCGATAGGCGGTGACACATGGTCACTCCCTCTCTTAAAGTACTAGGTTAATATATCGCAATGACGAAGTTGGTGTATATAAAGTAGGTATAGATGATGATTGCTCAGTATTCCAAGAAAGAATTAAAGAAAGGATGAAAGAAATAATAAAGAACGACGTGAATCGGGGAGACACAAATAGCGATGAAAGAGCAGGGGTAGAACTGGGAGCATATGATTGCAAGATGCGAGATATCAATGAGACCTGGATGAAAGGGAAACTTCACATAGGGGGCGAAAAGTTCACATAGGGGGCGAAAAGTTACCGTTCTATAGGGACAGGAAAATCATTGTTAGAGATTTCAGCAAATATGGAGATGTTGATCAGAGTATAACCTGTATTCAGTCCTCTATATAATTGCATTTTCCCATGGGAGTTCCTGATTTAACCCATGGTTGAAAGTTCCAAGGGTAAAGATCCAATAAACTTCTTTTTTCTTACGGACCTTTTCACCTCCTCTCTCCTCTGGTATGTGTATTTTCTCCAAAATACACCATTTCATCTCTGGTGGCGAGTGTTTGTATTCTACGAAGTGGCTGACCATGGGTGCCATATGCTTCTTTGTTTTAATGGCTGATCTGTGTTCTGTTAGGCGTGTTTTTATAGCTTGTGCAGTCTCACCCACGTAGCCTAAATTGCAGGGACATACAATTAGATAGACTACGTTCCGGGTGTTGCAGGTACATAGTTCTTTGGCATGAATAGTAACATCATTAAATGTTATATTGTCACCAGTGATGATAGAGTCACAAGACTGGCAGGAGCCACAGCGAGATGTGCCTCTGACCCCGTCCCTTCCATCAATCGATTTCTGCACGTAAGGAGTGTTTGTGGGCTTTGTGAAACGTGATCGAACAATGAGGTCTTTCAAGTTTTTGTTTCGCCGATGGGCAAACATGGGTTTGGCCAGTTTGTTTTTGTTTTGATTTACATTTAGCAAATGCCAATTTGAATTAATCACTTGTCTTATAGTCACATCTAAAGTTGAGTGTCTGGTGATACAGACAAGTTTCTGTTCTTGTTCTTGTTTTTGAGTATTTAATAAAGAGTCGCGGTCGTAAAACCGTGCCCTCTTATAGGCCTCCCTCACCAGCCGATGTGGGTACCCTCGCTCCAGAAATTTCTTCTTCATTCCAATAGACTGGATGTCATAGTCTTTCAAATTCGTGCAGTTGCGTCTCACCCTAAGAAATTGAGAGAAAGGGATGCCATCTTTTTGGCACCTCGGATGATAACTTTTAAAATGTAATAGGGTGTTCCTAGCGGTTGGCTTTGTATATAGGTCAACTTCCAGGTACCCGTCATCATTACACCTAATATAGATGTCTAAAAATTCAACTCTCCATTTATTGGTGTGGGAGGTAAAATGTAGATTACTGTCTGTAAGATTCAACCATTTTAGAAATTCTTCCAGCGTCTGTTCCCCATCGGTCCATACAAAAAAGATGTCATCAATGTAACGGTACCAATGGGAAACAGACTCATAGAAGGGAGCAATTTCATTATAAATGTATTTCGATTCAAAAAGCGACATATAAATGTTCGCTATTGAGGGTGCCATGGAAGCCCCCATACTGACACCTTTTGTCTGTAGATACATATTATCCCCGAATTCAAAGAAGTTCTCTTTCAAAGTTAGTGACAGACATTCTTTAATGGAAGATTTCGAGCAGGGGATACTGTACTCATCAATAAACCACATTGTTGCAGCAATGGCTTCGGTCTGGGGAATATTACTATACAGGGACTCAATATCTAGAGTGACTAGTATGTCTCTGTATTGATTAAAAGGGAGATTCTCTACTTTTAAGATAATATCTCCAGTATCCTTAATATAAGACGGTGTCAAGGGGATGTAGGGACGCAAGATTTTGTCCAAATATTTGGAGACGGCTTCAAGAGGGGTCCCTAATGTTGAGACAATTGGTCTATAAGGGGGATCCAACTCGTTCTTATGAATCTTTGGCAGTACATATATACAGGACACTTTCTTATCAGATTTATTTAAAAACTCGAATTCTTTTTCAGTGATGATGCCCGTTTCTCTGGCCTTCATGGTTATTCTCTGTATCGTTTTGATAATTCTCTCAGTAGGGTTAAGTTTGATTTGTTTGTAAAATGAAGTATCATTAAGCATATTTGTCATGGTAGTTTCATATTTGGTGGTATCTATTAGGACTATTCCACCCCCCTTATCGCTACTTTTAACAACGATGGATTTGTTGTTTTTAAGTTCATTCATTGACATATGTTCTTCTTTAGTGATGTTATATTTTGGTTTCGGAATGAATCGGAAGGCTTGTTCTAATCGATTCATCACCACCTTTTCAAATATAGCAGTTTCAGGACCTAATTGGTCCAGTGTAGGAGTAAAATTGGAGGGAAGGGACACTATATGTGCTATTCTATTATCTGTTTGTAAGTGTTCACTGCCTAGAAAGAACTTTTTCAGTCTAATCTTGCGAAAAAAGGAGTGGATGTCCTGATATATTTCAAAAAGATTGGAATTAGAGTGGGGGACAAAAGAAAGGCCTTTCGCAAGTAGGGACACATCATTAGCTGTCAAATTATGTAGGGACAGATTAAAGATGGGTATCACATCCCTTGTCTCCAATACTGTTTGCTCCGAGTCTCCAGATATTGATGGGGTTCCTGGGGATATTGATGATTTTGATAATGGCCTCTGGATTGATTTTGAAATCTCACTCTCTGACGTCCCCGTCGACCTCCGCGCTGGCCTAAAAAAGGTTGGTGCATGTTTCTTCGGCCGTTCTGAGGGATATAAGGCCCCTCATCTTGATATGCCATATCGTGATCTCCATCTGACTCTGGATCAGAGGAGTCTGAAAAGGTGTTGACTTTTTGATGGGGATTATAGTTGGAGTCTCCTTGTTGGTAGTCAGATTTTTAAAAGTTATCACCTAGATAGGGGTATGTACGTTCTACAGTGTAGAACCTTTTATCCTTTATGAATTTATCGTTCTTCCTCTTTTTAAGATAATCTATGAAGGACATAACATCTTTTTTCACTATTTCTAGTTGTTTTTTCTGCTCCTTCAAGAGTTGTTGCTTTCTTGATTTTGTCCTCTAAGATTTCTATCTCTTTCCTTATATCTAAAGCTATTTCTTTTGATGTTGATATTATTAAGATCATTAAATCCCTGGAGCACCGATTGGCTATCATACTCCATTTAATAAGGAAAGTTTTGATATCCACAAATAATCCAGGGATATTGCAGACTCTAAGTCCTAACGGGATTATGCCTGCTATTAAATAATTAAGCATAAATTTCCCATGGGCCTCTATCCTTGCTAATTTATTTTGTAGTGCTTGTAATTTACTAGTATCGGTGTTATTTTGGGGATTAGATGTAGAGCTGTTACCAAAAGCTGCACTAGTTCCTACAAGTGTTTCAAAATCTTCATCGGAAAAGCCGAAAGTTTGAAGATTGGCCATTTTGAGGAGTTTATATTATAGCACCAATATCTGAAAAAGCAAAGAGAACACAAATAGAAAAGGCCGGTTATCAGATATATGGTATAAGGAACAGAGTAAAGAGAGTAAAATATCAAAAGAGGCCTAAGTATGTCTTACAGCGGTAGTTAGAAACATCAATGACAAACGAGTCCCACACGGCTCACAGTGGGTAAATTATAGCGTTAAACAAGGACCCCCTGAGTGAGATCAAAATCCTGGATCAGGGCAAAACAATTGATAATACAATATCCAGGCAAAAAACAGTGTAGATATCTGGCACAAAAATAGTATAACAATATAAACACAAGTAAAAAAGATGATCTAAACAATAATCATGATGACATATGAAATTTAATAACATTGATAAAAATTGATATAAACTTGTTCAATCATATACAAGAAATATAAAAAGATAATATAAAAGAGAGTACACTATTCAATTATGGTAGTCTCTGGTATTTAAGGGAAAATTGAAAATTATGATGATTTCCAAAGCTGATTGTCGAAATTGATGTCTGTCTGTCAACGCGTTTCGAAACAACTGTGTGTCTTCATCAGGACAATATCAGCATGTTTCTAAAATTGAAAAGGTATCATTTTTAGAGTTTCTTATACTTGTGTTTAATCAAATAAAACTTTTTTCTCTTATACTTTGATGGTAATACTTTAACAGATTGCCAGATAATTCTTACCACAACAACAGATAGTACAGCAAAAAGAAGACATACAAATATGAACTCATGCATAATTGTGACATTATTAAATACATATCGGATTCTCTATTAAACAGAAACATTCTATAAAAACAATTATTTTGAAAATCAAGGCAAATGAAAATTTCTGAATCATATACAGAAGTTATTCAAAACAAGAATGGCGCTATTGTTTCCCAAAATGCAGACTTATAATGGTTCAGAATATGGGCATGAAAAAGAAATTAAAGATAGAGAGAGAAAGGAAAAAAGTTTTTTGGTGCTGGTATCCTACCTAATTTAAATATGGAGAACTGAATAGTGCTGCATTTTCAAGCCTAATTTATACCTGAATGAAGAAAATTGTTCTTGAGACAGATTGATTGTTTTTAATATGAGGAAAATCCCCATTATTTTTGAAATCCTGCAACTCTATAGTTATCAGTGCTGCAACCTACTATATCTAACATATAAGTATCCACCCCTAATGGGGGAATACTTTCCTCAGAGAAGTAGGAGCAACAAGTTATTTGTTCTTTCAAAGCAAAAAAGTTTGATGTTATTTATAGGGATCAGAGTATTCACACGGTGATAAGTGATACAGATATTGTTATTTACGCCTATCTAGTATTTTAAACTATATTAAGCTATTGTCAGAATATCTTTTTAGTTGCGCTAATTCAGATCGAAGAGTTCCTGTGGGTAACCTTTTTCACTGAGGCAGCTATAATTACCTGTATTTATTATGAAATGAATATTATTTTGCCCAACAAAGAGAGCCCAATACAGTCGGAAACATACCATTGATCGTTTTTCGTACGTTTTTCATACGTTTTTCTGGAATTCGTTGGTTCAAAATGTAGGATATATGATACTCTGTATTTTCAATGCCTCGCTGTCTGTTGAAAAAATAGCCACAAATGATAATCCTATAACACGTTTATATGGCAAAGATTCGCCTCTCGGAGTCTTTCTGGAGCATTATTAGAATTACCTTTAATTGTTCATAAAGACGATCATTTCAGAGACGATAATATGTAGCTTCACCGTTGTTAGGCACTCATCATGATGAACAGCATTCTAAAATAAGTTCTAAAAAGAACGAGATATTGAGGATGGATATCGATTTGTCCTTACGGGGGCTGAATCATTCCAAAGGGAACGGTCTTACCTTTAAAAATTGTAACGTTCTCAATGACAATGGGATCCCAGATACTCGGCACAGGTGGCGCAAACGTATTTCAAACACGCTTGATCATAGGTATGTTCGGCTGCAAATAATAGTCAGGAAGAAGGAACAGTTAACGAGTGGACATATGTTTTTATATGGTTGATTAATTTTAAAGTCAGAAAATATGATAGCTAAATTCTACCTGACATATATGTAATAATATCATGTCCTACTCGGTCATGTTGCAGTATTCTTTTGTTTGCCGAGTATTTGATAGTAGAAACAGAAGACTTGTGTCGATAGCCGGTAACCAACTTCCAATACGGATGTGAAAAACGCTGCTCACAAAGAAATAAATTGTCTCAATGTTGGTAATTTACAATTTTGAGACACGACTATACATTTCCGATAATACATACTAATGTGGTTATCTTTAAAGGAGACGTATCAGGGTATAAGATTACGTATAAGCAGCAATATATTTTCAGCGGTTGTACGATATGCCGCTTTTCGCCCGAATGAGATTATATCGATAGAATTTCTAGCGCTTCTATTCTTAACATGAGATATCCCTCTACGAAGCACATACCTGTGTCAAAGTTGGGACCCGGCGTGAACAATGGCGGCGTCCAAGTCCGTAACAGAAAAAAGGAATTGTAAGGTCGAGACTGATTGGTATATATATAGCGGATTTCCGATAGGCGGTGACACATGGTCACTCCCTCTCTTAAAGTACTAGGTTAATATATCGCAATGACGAAGTTGGTGTATATAAAGTAGGTATAGATGATGATTGCTCAGTATTCTAAGAAAGAAATAAAGAAAGGATGAAAGAAATAATAAAGAACGACGTGAATCGGGGAGACCCAAATAGTGATGAATGAGCAGGGGTAGAACTGGGAGCATATGATTGCAAGATGCGAGATATCAATGAGACCTGGATGAAAGGGAAACTTCACATAGGGGGCGAAAAGTTCACATAGGGGGCGAAAAGTTACCGTTTTATAGGGACAGGAAAATCATTGTTAGAGATTTCAGCAAATATGGAGATGTTGATCAGAGTATAACCTGTATTCAGTCCTCTATATAATTGCATTTTCCCATGGGAGTTCCTGATTTAACCCATGGTTGAAAGTTCCAAGGGTAAAGACCCAATAAACTTCTTTTTTCTTACGGACCTTTTCACCTCCTCTCTCCTCTGGTATGTGTATTTTCTCCAAAATACACCATTTCATCTCTGTTGGCGAGTGTTTGTATTCTACGAAGTGGCTGACCATGGGTGCCATATGCTTCTTTGTTTTAATGGCTGATCTGTGTTCTGTTAGGCGTGTTTTTATAGCTCGTACAGTCTCCCCCACGTAGTCTAAATGGCAGGGACATACAATTAGATAGACTACGTTCCGGGTGTTGCAGGTACATAGTTCTTTGGCATGAATAGTAACATCATTAAATGTTATATTGTCACCAGTGATGATAGAGTCACAAGACTGGCAGGAGCCACAGCGAGATGTGCCTCTGACCCCGTCCCTTCCATCAATCGATTTCTGCACGTAAGGAGTGTTTGTGGACTTTGTGAAACGTGATCGAACAATGAGGTCTTTCAAGTTTTTGTTTCGCCGATGGGCAAACATGGGTTTGGCCAGTTTGTTTTTGTTTTGATTTACATTTAGCAAATGTCAATTTGAATTAATCACTTGTCTTATAGTCGCATCTAAAGTTGAGTGTCTGGTGATACAGAGAAGTTTCTGTTCTTGTTCTTGTTTTTGAGTATTTAATAAAGAGTCGCGGTCGTAAAACCGTGCCCTCTTATAGGCCTCCCTCACCAGCCGATGTGGGTACCCTCGCTCCAGAAATGTCTTCTTCATTCCAATAGACTGGATGTCATAGTCTTTCAAATTCGTGCAGTTGCGTCTCACCCTAAGAAATTGAGAGAAAGGGATGCCATCTTTTTGGCACCTCGGGTGATAACTTTTAAAATGTAATAGGGTGTTCCTAGCGGTTGGCTTTGTATATAGGTCAACTTCCAGGTACCCGTCATCATTACACCTAATATAGATGTCTAAAAATTCAACTCTCCATTTATTGGTGTGGGCAGTAAAATGTAGATTACTGTCTGTAAGATTCAACCATTTTAGAAATTCTTCCAGCGTCTGTTCCCCATCGGTCCATACAAAAAAGATGTCATCAATGTAACGGTACCAATGGGAAACAGACTCATAGAAGGGAGCAATTTCATTATAAATGTATTTCGATTCAAAAAGCGACATATAAATGTTCGCTATTGAGGGTGCCATGGAAGCCCCCATACTGACACCTTTTGTCTGTAGATACATATTATCCCCGAATTCGAAGAAGTTCTCTTTCAAAGTTAGTGACAGACATTCTTTAATGAAAGATTTCGAGCAGGGGATACTGTACTCATCAATAAACCACATTGTTGCAGCAATGGCTTCGGTCTGGGGAATATTACTATACAGGGACTCAATATCTAGAGTGACTAGTATGTCTCTGTATTGATTAAAAGGGAGATTCTCTACTTTTAAGATAATATCTCCAGTATCCTTAATATAAGACGGTGTCAAGGGGATGTAGGGACGCAAGATTGTGTCCAAATATTTGGAGACGGCTTCAAGAGGGGTCCCTAATGTTGAGACAATTGGTTGAGACAATTGGTCTATAAGGGGGATCCAACTCGTTCTTATGGATCTTTGGCAGTCCATATATACAGGACACTTTCTTATCAGATTTATTTAAAAACTCAAATTCTTTTTCAGTGATGATGCCCGTTTCTCTGGCCTTCATGGTTATTCTCTGTATCGTTTTGATAATTCTCTCAGTAGGGTTAAGTTTGATTTGTTTGTAAAATGAAGTATCATTCAGCATATTTGTCATGGTAGTTTCATATTTGGTGGTATCTATTAGGACTATTCCACCCCCCTTATCGCTACTTTTAACAACGATGGATTTGTTGTTTTTAAGTTCATTCATTGACATATGTTCTTCTTTAGTGATGTTATATTTTGATTTCGGAATGAATCGGAAGGCTTGTTCTAATCGATTCATCACCACCTTTTCAAATATAGCAGTTTCCGGACCTAATTGGTCCAGTGTAGGAGTAACATTGGAGGGAAGGGACACTATATTTGCTATTCTATTATCTGTTTGTAAGAGTTCACTGCCTAGAAAGAACTTTTTCAGTCTAATCTTGCGAAAAAAGGAGTGGATGTCCTGATATATTTCAAAAAGATTGGCATTAGAGTGGGGGACAAAAGAAAGGCCCTTCGCAAGTAGGGACACATCATTAGCTGTCAAATTATGTAGGGACAGATTAAAGATGGGTATCACATCTTCTTTTTGCGGTACTATCTGTTGTTGTTGTAAGAATTATCTGGCAATCTGTTAAAGTATTACCACCAAAGTATAAGAGAAAAAAAGTTTTATTTGATTAAACACAAGTATAAGTAACTCTAAAAATGATACCTTTTCAATTTTAGAAACATGCTGATATTGTCCTGATGAAGACACACAGTTGTGTCGAAACGCGTTGACAGACAGACATCAATTTCGACAATCAGCTTTGGGAATCATCATAATTTTCAATTTTCCCTTAAATACCAGAGACTACCATAATTGAATAGTGTACTCTCTTTTATATTATCTTTTTATATTTCTTGTATATGGTTGATTAATAAGGTATCCACTGCATGTGGGACCATCACAATCAACGTATTGTCCAATACCAAACCAGCAGACTGTCGGATAGAAACAGCCGCTGCAGCTGCAGCTCTCAGACAACTCGGCAACGCCTTAGCAACTGGGTCTAACGTAGAGGAGAAATACGCGCATGGACGCTGCTTGTCCCCAAATGGTTGTGTCAACACTGACAACGCACAACCTTCTCTCTCGTGCACGTACAACGTGAAAGGCTTACTATAGTCTGGAGTACCCAACACAGGAGCCGAACACAATGCATCGCGTAGTTCAGAAAAACTTTTCTGACATTCGTCAGACCAAGGAAGAGGATGCAGAGTATCTTTCAGAGTCAATGCTAACAGAGGTTTCGCCAACAGTGAAAAATTGGGGATCCACTGTCTACAATACGATGTAATACCTAAAAAGGCACGCACTTCTCTCAGTGTGGATGGTACATTCATTTGCGTAATTGCTTGAATTCGTTCTGGGGTCAATCTCCTTCCCTCCTTCGACAAGAGATGACCTAAGTAGGTCACTTCTTGGCGACAATATTGCAACTTTGAAGGTGACACTTTATGATGAAGGTCAGACAAATACCGCAACAAAGAAAGAGTAGCCTCTTTACAAATCTTTTCATCATCAGCCGTAATCAACAAATCATCGACGTACTGAATAAGAGTAGCACCAACAGGTAACACAAAACCGTCAAGCTGAGTTTTCAACGCCTGACTATAAATGGAGGGACTTTCACAATAACCTTGGGGAGCTCTCTTAAACCGGAAGCTTCGGCCTCCTAATGAGAAGCCAAAAATATCCCTGCTCTCCTCAGCAATAGGAATACTGAAGAAAGCATTCTTCAAATCGATGACAGAAAACCAAGCTGCCGAAGCAGGAATCAAAGTCAACAAAGCAGTGATATCAGGTACCACAGGAAACTGTGGCACGACTATCTTATTTACCTCTCGAAGGTCGATCACAAACCGGTACACAGGTGGCTGAGAAGCATCAGTACGTTTAAGGATAGGCAAAACAGGACTGTTACAAACATTACCTCTCGTTTCCTCAACTACACCCTTCTCAACCAGATCATAAACAATCGCTAAAAGAGCTCTCTCACCATCGCTCGAGATCTTGTATTGTGGAATACGAGGTAGCCTAGCATTCGACTTAAGCGTGACAACATAAGGTGGAATCCGCAAAAGACCAACATCATTTGGACCTGTAGCCCAAAGTGTATCAGGAAGCGAACGCAATTCCAGTGGCAAACAATCCTTAGACAAATACATTGGAGAAATCACTTTCTTACCAAGAGTAAGTTGTACTCCTGAAGGAGAACAATGCAATGTCGCATACAATCTTTTCAGCAAGTACAAACCCAACAGATTCTCACCACAACCAGTCATTAAAATAAGTGGAGCTTCCAATTCACAAGGGCCAATCGAAAGGGACAAAGGGCTAGAAACCGGATGCTGAAAACTACCTCGACCTCTCTGACCAGATACACCATTCGCACACTGTAACAAGGCCAGGCAACTATTCTTGTAATGACCTTCCTCTCTGCAATAAGCACACTGATTAGGGCCAGGAAAGAATCGCTGAACATAAGGCTCAGGCTTCTGTAACAGTCTCTGAAATTGTGGAGGTTGCTGAAACTGAGGCTGATTCTGACGTGGCGGATAAGCTTGCTGCAAAAGAACTTTCGTCTTTAACTCTTTAGTTTTCTTCTCCACTTTATCCTTCTCATCTTTATCCCTATTCTCGTAATATTGTGCAGTAGCCAATATCTGGGCCGATGAAGAGACAGCCCATGAACTCTCAGAGTCCTTTAACTTATTAGAAAGTTCGGGAAGCAAATTAAAGACAAATTTATCCACAAACAACCTTTGACCACCCTCCGTACTCATATCCTGACCACTATGATCAATAAACGTCTCTTCAAACCTAGTGAAGAAATCAGATACACTCTCGTCTTTCTTCTGCTTACATGCTGCTAACTTATCCCAATTCACTCGTAAAGCGGGCATCATCGTTTTCATCAGATTAATAATTCTACCTGGTAATTCTGAAACTAGAGGTTCAGGTTTAGCACCTCCCTCCTGTCTACCATCTGCAGCAACAATATTTGCCCAGGTATCACCTAATTAAGCAGCATGATTCTCATGACGAATCTTCGCCCACAAGGGTTGAGGAACTATATTACCCATCAACATATCGATGTCAGCTAAATTCATAATACAAACTTCAACTGTCTGGGACAACTCCTTGTAATAACCAGCAGGATTCTTACGAGGGTCAGGTAAGGTCTGCTTAAGAGCCAAGACCTCTGCTCTCTTCCAAGGGACATGTACCCATACTCGCTGAAAATGAGCCGGAGCGGCCTGAATACCCTGATTTACATTAGCCTGAACTGCTTCTTTCCATACCGGAGGAACTTCTCTCATAGGGTACTGTTTCACTTTCCTCCTAACAGAGGAATCAGGTTCATACAATGTCTGAGGCGAAAGTCTAGATCTGAAAGCAAGTATCGTCTCTACGGCATCTGTAACATCAGATTCCACTATCATCCCTTTAGCAAAATCTGACTGAACATCGAGCACATCCTGCGGAATCGGACCCAACTCATTATCTTCCCATTCCTGACGCAGAAAAGTACACATTACATCAGTTAATACAATCTTTATTTGGATATAAAAAATAACATCCTTAAAAGAGACACCAACAACGATGCACAATGTAAAGGAGGAATTTAAAAACTAGCAGCACATAAGCAGCGACAGGTAGGTACTGGTCCAAAACGTTATACATCTCCCCTTTGTAAGCAATCCAAATGGTGTTAAACTAGCTTTAGTAGGGAAAAAAGTTGTTGTACCAGTAATTGGCAGTAATGAGCTCGTGAACCAACAACTGCTTACAAATAATTACAAATATTAAAAAATGAATACAAATAGAAATAGCAGCAACAGTTCAATAGCAACAGGTTGTAGAAAAATGCAATGGTAAAAAGGGTTTTTTAACAGTCTAAAAATCTTGCAATTTGATTTAGGTTATCGACAGGAGGCGGTATACATGGCGAATATAGATTGTGAGGCCTATGTTTAAGGCTGTGTTTTCTGGGCTTAGGGCCGCGATAATTGCTTGCCTGCAAGACCAAATTCCCAGCCTGTTCCACTCCGCTTTCAGTTTGAGTCTGCGCAGTGACGTAAATGCTGGGCAGAGACAGATCACATGCTCCATTGTTTCGACCGTTCTTCCGCACCCTCTGCACCATAGTACGTCGGACGTACGGCGCCAGCCTGGCAGATCTTTTAAAAATTGCCAGTCACCGAGTCTGATGGCCAAAAAACTAAGTTTTAGGTGCAGAGAATACGTGCATGACAGATAGGATGCGGGGGCTATACGCCCGTACGAGTTCATGATGGCCCAGGCGTGTCTACGTTTGGCAAGGAGATTTTTATCAGTAATGAGAGAACTCATTCTAACACTTTTCTTGACAGTGCTTTTAAATACTGACACGCTGGGGTTGAGGTCCCATAGGTCGCCCGCAGAGAGTTCTAAAATGGAATCTTTAAAAAGGCGACCAAACGAGCCCCCTGGGTTTTTCTCGATGATGTCTAGCCAAACTAGTGACTCCAGTGAGCCTGCATCTGCTTGTCTCAATTTATGGCAAAAGTTTAAAAACTTGCCAGTGCTAGAGACTTCATAGTTTAATAAGCCAAGTTCTAGCCTAATCTGAGCGGCAGAGGCGCTTTTGGGCAAGCGGAGGACCTTTTTGTAGATTTTAGTGACATGTTGGTTTAAAATCTTATTTAGTTTACCCTTAAAGGTTTCAATACCGTATGCCAATGTTGGGCCAATTTTAGCTCTCATTACCTCAAGTAAAGGTGTTAGGCTTGGGCTGGCCAGTTTTTTTGAGAGCTTTGAGAGGGTCACCTGTAGGGTCACAGCTTTAACTGATATCTCCTTACGTTGTTTCGCAAGGTTGCCCCTTGAGTCGAGGTTAACCCCTAAGTATTTATAAGTGCTTCCTACTGCAATACTCATGTTGTTGTACATCCATCCTCCCCCTGCTTTTCTTTTTTTACCGAAGGTAACCACTTGTGTTTTCTTTAGGTTAACCTCTAGTTGGTTTGCAGTAGTGTAATTGTATAATTTAGCTAAAAGCCTTTGTAACCCCACTCGTGTGAGACTAAAAAGCACTAGATCGTCAGCGTAGAGCAGGTTGCTTATGGGAGCTCCACCCATCTTTGGTGGGTGACTGTTGGTTTCTTCCAAGGCTGTTGGCAAATCAGCTATAAACAGATTAAAGAGAAGCGGGGCCAGCACACAACCCTGCTTGACGCCCCTGGTTGTCATGATTTTCCGGGAGAGATGTGTGCCGGACCCCAGCTTCACCTGAACCCATGTGTCGGAGTGTAACTGGATAATTGCCTCCAGAAGGTTTTGTGGGATTCCCCATTTCTTTAACTTTTCCCATAGTGCTGCCCTGGGGACTCGGTTGAAGGCGGCTTTAAAATCAACGAAACAACAAAAAAACGCCCTGGATGTAGCACAAACTTTGTCGACGATTATGGCCAATGTTAATAGGTTGGTCATGGTCCCGGATTTAGCAGTGAAGCCTGTTTGAGTTATTGGAATCAGGTTATTCACGTCCACCCATGCTCTCAATTCACTCAGGAGAATGCCGGCGTAATGCTTGGTCTCAATGTCCAAGAGAGCAATTAGTCTGTAGTTATTTGGGGACGAGTGGGAGCCTGATTTATAAATTGGGTGGATTATTGCCCCACGCCAGGAGTCTGGTATAATTGAGGCTCTGAGAGAGTAGTTAAAAAGGTTAGTTAGATGACAAGACCAAAATGGTACATTTGATTTAAATAGAGCCTGTGGAAGGCCATTGGGGCCCGGGGCTCCGTCCGATCTTGCTTTCAACAATGCTGTAGCGACTCTTTCTTGGGAGATCTGAAGGACATCGGTGCATGAGTCCCAGCAACCGGTGGACCTGCTCCAGCTGTTGCTAGAACCTGTTTGCTTCAGCCTGAGAGCACGTGTGTCTGTAAGCGCTGTTCCTTCAGGGGACTTAAAGTGCTCTGCCAGAAAAGTAAACCAACTGGCTTCTTGAATGTTAGCTGACCCAAAGCTGTGGTTGCTGGAGTTTTGACGATTAATTAAGGCCCAGAATTTTCTTGCGTTGCAGTTTTTGCTTTCCCAAAGTAATTTGCACCAGAATTCATTTTCTTGAAGTTGCTTTTCTTTCTTTACCGCCTGCCTGAACATTTTTTGTGCAGATTTATATGCCTTATGGAGCTCGGCGTCTCCCGGGGATTTCATTAAAGACCGCAGTGCGCAATTCCTGTCTATCTTTAGCGCCCTTGTTTCTCGAGAGATTGAATGCTGGCGACTGGCCGAGTCCGTCTGATGGTGGTGTTTAATTGGAAAAAGGGATATCAGTTGTGCGCAAAGCGTCGACCATGCCGCAGCTGGAGAAAACCCCGGGTCGGAACAGTCTGAGATAAAAGCCTGGCTTGCCTCCTTGACGAGGGGTATTATGTCGTCACTCCATCTTAGGCGCTTCAAGTTGTCACAGTGCGTTCCTGTGAATGAGTTTGGGGCAGTTTTGTGGAACTCTGGATTTATTTTAAAAGTTACGGACTGAGGTCGGTGATCGCTTTCTGTTCGCGGGTGGATACTAAAGTTGCCCAGGTGTTTCAGCAGAGCCGAGTTCCAGATGGTATAATCTAAATATGAATGCTTGCGGCCGTTCGTCCAAGACCAATTTGGAGGAGTGTCATTTTTAGATCTTCCATTTATTACCAGAAATCCCGCGCTATGTAGTTGCAGCACGCAGAGTTCTCCCAGACCGCAATAGCCTTGGTTTGGTGGTTTAAACTGTTCTTTAACCTCTGCAAATGAAAATGGAGTTAGCCCTTCGCAGTCTTCTGTGTTGCCTTGAAATAGGTTGGTGTTGAAGTCCCCTGTGATTATACAGTCTGCGTGAGGTTGATCCGCTGCCAGGGCCCGTACAATTTTCATTAGACGAGTTAGATGGCTCTTTTTTGTGCGGGTGCTGGGGTTGATGTAAATGTTAAGCAACAGGAGTGGACGTTGTTTACTCCACGAATAGATTTTGACACCCAGTAACCAATCTTTGTCAAAATTTAAAGATACAATCGGGCCTTTTAGGTTTTTGGAGACATAGATCGACAGGCCCCCTTTGGGGTGGCCGAAAAGGCAGTCTCTAATTGCTGGTTTCCAAAATTCAATAAAGCCTGAAACTGGGGAGTTTTGGGTGGCCCATGTTTCTTGGAGTGCTATTACTGTGTGCCCAAATATAAAGGAGTGTGTGTCCAAGTTGGTGTTTTTATTGTGGAGACCGCTGATGTTCCATGAGCACAAAGTGAATAGGGAATCCCGGCCCGAAGTTGGGGGTTTTTCGAGTAACACAGCTCGGGGTGTCCGGAGGACCAAGGTCTCACAGTTTGAGTTTAAAAGAGTAGATTCTCGGGGTCAAGCCATTTTGTTACAAGACAGGGCTGCTGGGAGCCACCCCCAGTCTTTCGTTTTGCCCAGGTTGGAGATGTTGTTCCAGGGATTTGTGATCCCCTCCGTTGTCCCCAGGGCGTTTCTTAGAATAGAGTAAGGCCTTGGTTTGGCTCGTGGTTCTATAATTTCGGCTTTTTTCAGGGTGTCCTGATGGTTAAGCAGCTGCGAGGGGTAACCTGGGGGGTTTTGGGGGTAGATTTTAATGCCCCATTCCCGAAAGATTGCACTTTTTTCGGTGAATGCTCGTGCCCAGGTTGCTGATTTAAGTGACACCAAAGTTACCTCAGAGAGTTGATTACCTCGTGGTGGCAAAAATTCAATGGACTCAATGTCTTCTGTTGTAAACGCCTCAAAGCCCGGTACTCCGTTCGCTAGTTTTATTATATTTGACCTATTAAGGGTGTCATGTCGACCCTTTGAGATGTATTCTGGGACGAAGAGTATTTTAGCGCCCTGTGTGGATTTGTTGTTATGGTCTTCTGTTGCAGTACTGGGCCCAATAAGTGGGTTTGCCTCGATTAATTTAGTGTTATTGATTACTTTTACGAGACTGGGACTAGTAGTTAAGTTAGCCTGCTGAGATAAACTAGAAGTAGGGGCAGATTGAGGTTGTGTTGTCCTAACTTTAGTCATTGAATGAGTTAGGTCACTGATGTTGGCTATTAGTGGGTCGGTGGGGGGGGGTGGGATTCAGTTACTGCTACGATTACAGATGTGGTGGTACAATCCTGTCTACTGCCCAAAGTTTGTTGGCAGACACTCGGGTTTAGGTCGTCCTTAAGTATGCTTTTACTGGAAATTGATGCCCTGGGAGTTAGTTGAGGGCCGCTTTGGGCTTTTTTATTACTAGCGTTTATAAATAACGGGAATAATTTTGGGAGATCATTTGTTTGATTTGACCTTAGTTTGTTTCTCTGTTTGCGCTGGCGTTTGCGCTCCCTCTTACTAATATGGGGGGGTGGGGCAGTGAGTGTGTCTTGTGTGGAAATAGTGGCAGGGCTAGTAAACGGCGTTACCCTATTGGCGCTAGTGGGTTCCGGGCCCCCATTTGGAGGGTCAGCGCTTGTGGCCAAGGTCGCAGGCAGTGCTGCCATGGGGGGTAAGCCCGTGGAGCTTTGAGGGGCCTCTCGATGGACAGTTGCCGCAGATTCTGCCACCCCGCTCGACTGTGGCACAGCCGTTAAGCTGTGCCGAGGGTTGAGCGGTTCGGAGGTCATAGCTGAGTTTTGGTTTAACTTAAGGAGAATTTCAGATTGGTTACCTCCCTTCAACTGCTTAACCTCGCTTATAACGGTGGATAAAAAGGACGGAAGCGAGGATAGCGAGTCGATAATAGGGGAGCAGCAACAAACCGATTGGACTAATTTGGAGGATGATTGTGCTGCTATAATTAGATTGTTTAACACATTACACATCATACCTTTGCTTAGGCGGTTCCCACTGAAAGAAAACATCCATAACTGCTGGTAAATTATACCTCGGAGCATTTAAAATCCACCTACGAGCCAACAAATCCAACACTGTCCGTGCTTCAGAACTAGGAAGCTGACTACGACTCTGCTTACGTTCCGAAACAGGGGTCATATTCAGTGACCCAAACAATGGTGACAATAGAAACTGTTTCTGTCATTCGTTTTCGAACAGAAGGAGAAGAAGCAGACATAAGAACAGGAGAATAAGTATTCTGAGGCAAGGAAGGTGTAGGAACAAGAACAGTAGAAATCAAAGATGCAGAAGCAGAAGGCAAAGGAGTTTGAGGCAAAGCTGGTAGCAAAGCTGGCGACCCTAGAATGGGTTGCGCAGGAGAAGGCAAAACCATCTGTGGAGTGGTAGCTGAACAACAGCAGGAGGTTGAACAACAAAGGGTGGAACAACCGGGGGTAATAGAGGCGCAGTAGCACCCTGCACATAGGGAGGAGGCAATCTCAGTAAATGAGAGATCAAAGGATCTTTTTCAGGGTCTTCCATCACTTTCGGAGGTGAAGACGGCAAGGCCGGATAACATTTACCTATGGCCATACAACGCGGTCTATCTAAAACTTCACTCGCACGCTCTTCTCCATCTTCCTTAAACTGTCTAGCAGCTTGTAGTACTGACATATTTTTTATCTTTCCTATCTCTCTTTGCTTGCTTAATTTCTCTCTGTTTGGCTTCCTTACGCCAAAGGCGGAAAGAGTCAAACATTGCCGGCCGGGCTTTCTTCTTAAATAGCTTAATTTCTAGATTGTGTAAAATCTCTGTTTCAAAACTACCATGTGGGGGCCATTGCAAAACACCATCCTTTTTAGTGTAGTGGACCCATACTTCATTATAAGTAATAGGGCCCACTCCGTGTTTTGAGTAAAGTTCTTAAGTCGGAGTTCCAACCGGAGGTATCGGACATGAATCCTCCAATCGGGAATCCCTGTTACTACCACAAACAAACCAATTACCAAATTTACCAAGACCAGGCATCTTGCTCACTAGTCTGGTTTCAAACTTCAAAGGGAATCAAAAAATGATACACTCGTAAATATACAAGCCCTTCGGCTTTGGGTACTGCAGCAACCAAATCAAAACCAAGGAACCAGACAAAGTTGTGGGAGCGACCCACTTATACTTAACCAAATATCTGTCACGCCACCAGAAGACCGTCTATCGTCTCGCTTTACAAACATCAATCGGAGGGTCCAAGACAAGGCGACAGTCAGGGCAGCAGTCCTTCGCAGCCGTTGGAAAGCGGGAAGCCTCGCAGAAAAGACCTTCGGTCCACGTCGACATGCAGGGATCGATGAAGTGGGGGCCCTCCTCCAGAATTTCCTCACGTGGCTCCTCGCAATCTTCGGGCTTGGACCAGTACCACTGAAGTCGGCCCGCGTTGGCCGCGCCAACTGAAGAACCGGGTTTTCAAGTACCCAGCGGCGTCAGGGACACGCCCGAAGTCCTCTAGGTTCCCTTGCCTTGGTATACAGAGACACGGAAACTTCTAGGTGGCGTCAGAGATCAAATTTATTAGCTGCAGCCAGTAGCAGAAATCCCGGTAATACAACACGGTGTACAACTCAAGAAACTGCTCAATTTTACTAAGGTGAGACATCCCTATTTATACACAAAAAGGTACATTTAAAATGCACGCCCCTGCACCAAAATTCAACCAATAGAAAATACATGACATCACACAGCATCATACAGTAAAGCTCATTTTACAGTGTCCCAACCCACAAGTTAATATTTAGGCATATCTAAATAATAATCTGGAAGGCCCGCACAAACCCTTAATTGAAAGCGCAACCCATGAAATTAATAAACAGTCAAGAAAAGTAGTTTCAGATAATGTGCAAGATAACAGATATGTAAAGAAACTTAAAAGTTAACAAATGTCTTGAATGGTGATTGGGAAAGTAGATAACGATCTTGCAGGGAAATTGGCTTGGCGGGGACAATTCCTAGGTGAAAGGCCAGCTTCTGAAATTAACTCCAATGCACGAAGGAATCCTTGGTTAATGTATATATATATATATGATTCACAATAGGCCAGACTACTTTGTTCACAGACTAACTTCTGAGGCCTATATGAAAAGTAACACCAGATGGCAGTCACGACACATGGCAAAAACCCATGTTTCAGTAAAGAAAGTTTTAAGGAAAGAAACCATTTAGATATTGTTTAAGATAAGATATGCGCAAGGAAATTAAAGGTTAACGAGGTCCTGAACAGTGATTGAAAAACTCAGACAACGATCAGCTAGTGAAACTGGTTTTGCAAAAGGTCAGTTTCAGGTGAAAAGGGTTACTCTCTCTGCAGTTCATTCAGAGTCAGAGAAATCCAAATTAATATATGCACGAACTCAGAAGGCAAGGCCACTTGTTTTGGGCCTACTTCACTGGCCTACGTGAGGGCAAAACTAAAATGCAGTCAGGTTTGAGAATTACAGAACCACAACACTCATACACTGCTCTCCCTGCACACTCACACTGCTCACCCTGCACACTCACACACTGCTCACCCTTAGCAGCACCATTCCAAGGATCCTATACTGGTCGGTAGTAGTGATGTTGCAGTCAATGGAACCCCAATGACGGCCAAGAAAGTTCTTTCAGCACAAGACAGCACCACACAGACACAACCCTGGACACAATGGAAGGAACGACCATATGCAAACAGTAGCAAGTGCACACTAATGGTTTCTGATGAGATTAACAAAGTTGCAGGGTGTCAACAAACCAATGCCCAACTGTCAGCACAAAGGGAATACTTCAGCAGAATGTTGTGCACGATTTAGAACCAGTATTTGAATACAGAATACAAACCCCACACAGGTTAAATGAATTATTAATAAATAAAATCCTGTTCAGGTCACCAGGTTGCCGGGGCTGCTGAGGAAATCCGAAGAATAGTGATAGAAAACAACTCACGCTTGGCACACAGTGAGTCATTCTGGTGCATATCAACATCTGTAGAACATCAAGATAACCTGACCAAGCATGAGCCACCACCATCAGCCAACCGTGCCTTACATTAACGTTACCTGACGATAACCAACATCGCCAGACCATTGCGCAATACTGACTCTGATCACAGTCAGAACAGACACCGTTGCAAGCCGGACCATCAGCTTTGTTAAAACACTGTGATCCATTCCAACCTCAACATTGGCCCGACCAATGAGAACACAATTGGAAGCATGCGTTGATTTTGTAATACTCATTGTGGCATATAAAATAGAATTCTCATTTTGGCGACTTTCTCTTCATTTATAAAGAGCACAATTCTATGCATAAGGAGCTTTTCAAAAAATCTGCGCAGATTTCTGTCAACATCGGTTGCGTTGCGGTTTACTCTGGTGGCCGGACTTTTGCAATCTATTCTCATCAATCACCATTGTATGCCAATCTTCTGCATATTTTTGTGTATAATGTTTAAGGACTACGCTGCCTTTTTGTAAATAGATTTACAAATCCTGACCACATTTTCCAAAAACTATTATAAAATAGAAAGCAAACCTGGTATATTGCATTTCTAGCAGCGGCTAAAAATTCAGAAACGCTGTGAAAATATGAAGGTGCACTTGCACAATATCTCAACAATATTACACAGCCCACAAAACTGCACAAGAATAAAGTGGACATTATAATACATATGGTCAACTACAAATTGCTCTGTCTCAGCCTAAAAGTAGCCAGTACCAACATTATTGCGCACTTGAATGTACTGCATCATTACATATTCTTAAGCAGAATTGAATGTGCCGGGCTGATTTGAATCGCTCTCCGCAGCAGGCACATTAACCCACGGTACTATACCACGAGCTCCAGAAGGGTGCTTGCAGGGAGAAATAAATGAAAACAAACGGCTGGTGCTCCCTGCGGGTCACCGTAATGCAGGCTGATGGCTGATACACTCTCCGCTGCAGCGGCAGCAAAGTGCTGCGAGCATGGCAGCCGCACCCGCTCCCGTGCACTGCCCCAGCCCCCTCCCTCCCACATCTCAAGTAAAATAGATCAATGTCTAAATTCTTTCTGACACTTCTCATCAGCTTAGTTTAAGGATTTCCTACTGATACAGGACTCGCCTGGTTTACGCTCCCCTCCCTCGCCTCATCGCCTGTGCAGTCCACTGCTCTCCCAGGTCCAGCTCACAAGCAACGCCTCAAATCCTTAAAATGGCCTCTTCTGTTTCTTATTATTTGCCACCGTTTTCTTGCTCGTTTAAATTCATGCATGCATTTAATATGTCTGTATGTCAAGGTAACATAACAGTGGGTTAAGGCGTTTGCTGCAGAGAACTGTGCTCAACCTGTGGGACGTGGGTGCAAGCACCAGAAGGGCCAACCCAGAATTTCATTTGCCTGAGGTCGATAAAATGAAAACCTAACGAGAGACCCATTTTCGAAGCATATTCCGTCGTAACTCAGTGTTCTGCTTATTGGCGTGACTATGACATCATTGCTTCTGGCAGCGCTGGGCCCATAGATGCATTAAAAGTAAGACGGGTTCTGGAGCCATCCTTTCTCTGATCTAGGAATGTATGTGTACAGAAGAGTACACACAGCACATCGGTGGTCCTGCAATACTGTAAACATGCAACTGGCCTATTTTATAAGACATGCCAAGCAGTGCCTTTTTAATCAACTATAACCTGGAGATTTACAGTGCACAAACAAAACTACATATATGTGCAGCGTCTTACACTGAAACCCATCGTATTTGAAAGTTGACACGGTGCATTATCGGCACCAAAGGCCCCCCTGTCATAATTCACACAACAGGAAAAACAAGTAGTCGGAAATAGGATGGATCTCCCGAGGAAAATAAAAATACACTTTCGGTTTTGTTTACTACAAAGAAAACAAGCGGCACTTCAACCAATCGCGAAAGCGATCGAATTGTAAAAAAAAACAAGCAGAACATAGACGATACCACGGCCGTCGCACTGACACATGAAAGGAAGCAGAAACCAGTCCTTCTGAAACGAGCAGTGGTGCGCGCCCGTAGACCCGAGCCCTAAAAACTCGAGACTGGTGCACGCGCGCCCAGCATCTGTCTTCCATTACCGCGGGCCCTGACAGCTAGTAATTGAAGAAATATGCCCTTCTGCTGCGCGTGTCCGCACGGAATATGCACCAGGCAGAGCAACTCTAACGCCTATGGCCTATTGCGTGCTGTCTTGTAAAAACACACGCATGCGAGGCCCAATTGCCATGCAGCTGCCAAAACAAACCAGCAAAAATCACGCGCTTTCTGGAATTCGGTAGGTACGATTTTCGAAGCCCTCAGAAAAGGACTCTTAAGCCACGCCCACTTCGTGGGACGTAGGCCGAGCCCTAAAAAGCACATTCCTTTGGAGCAGAATTTACAACTGTTTCTTTGCACAGGTTTACATCCACAGATTGCGTTGGGTAGTTTCCCTAACACTCTCTTGGAAATGACTGCACTTCTTGCCTCTTCAACTGCCAACTTTGTTGTTCTCGGCGATTTTAATATCCATCTTGAGGACACAGCCAATGCCACAGGAGTCGATCTGCTCGACGATCTCAGATCTTTTGGACTCAATTTGGCCAATTCGGGCGCGACCCACGAGAAGGGTCACCTGCTTGATCCCTTATTTTCTAACTTGGACCATCTTACTCCATCTCCGGCTCTTGCCCTACCTTGGACAGACCATTATTTGGTGTCCGCGTTATGGCAATTCGATAGCCGAGCTGCGATGGTCCCACGGGTTCACACCCTGGAGAGAGCTTGGTCGAGGCTCCCAGTTGACACCTGGGCGGCACACTTGGAGGCCACGCAGCCCTCTCAGGGAGCCAACCCGATAGTCGCTGACGCGAACTTCCACACCTGGCTCGTGGATTCTCTAGACACTCTCCTACCCAAAAAGAAACAACTTACGAGGGGGAAGAGAGTGGGCTCGGCACCTTGGTATTCATCAGAATTAAGAACTCTGAGGAAAGGATGTAAGAGGCTAGAGCGGTCCTGGAGGAGAGACTGGAGTGAGGCGAATCGTAAAGAATATCGTGCGGCCCTGAGCAGGTACAAATCCGCTATTCGGGTGGCAAAATCAGGATTCTTCGAAGAGCGCATTGGCTCTGCGGCCAACTCTTCCAAAGAGTCATTTAGGGTCATTAAGGAGCTACTCAATGCCCCCGACCCCCAGGTTTTCCACGAGGACCCTCGCAAAAAATGCACAGAACTGGCCTCGTATTTTAAAAGTAAAATCGACAACAGGCTGGCTTCCCTTCCCCGGCTAGGTGAGATCTCCTCTTTGGAGGACAATCCCAGCTCCCAACCTGAGTCACCATTGGCGGAGTTGGCTTCCCTTGGTCCAGTTACTAAGGAGGAAGTCCTGTCGGTGCTGGGATATATGAAGAGCGGCTCCCCGAAAGACCCAGCACCTATTAAATATCTTAAACAGGTGTCATCTTCTATCGTTGGCCCTGCTACGGACTTGATAAACCTGTCTCTCGCACATGGGGTGGTCCCCCCCAGTTGGAAAGGGGCGGTGGTTAAGGCTCTTTTGAAAAAGCCTAACCTTGACCCCGCCGATCTCGCCAACTTTCGGCCTATCTCTTTGCTGCCGGGTATCAGTAAGGTGGCTGAGAAGCTGGTGAATAGCCGCCTCTCCAACTTCTTGGAAGCCAATTCCCTCCTGGGCGACTCCCAAACGGGTTTTCGGCCCGGTCAGGGGACCGACACCGCCCTGCTGGCGGTCGTGGAGAATGCGAGGAGCATGCTGGATTCGGGGGGATCAGTGGCAGTGATCCTCCTGGACCTCAGCGCTGCTTTTGACACCGTGGACCATCAGGTGCTTCTCCAACGGCTGTCAGGGGTGGGGGTCACGGGTTTGGCCCTCAAATGGTTCGCCTCCTTCTTGGAAGGTCGTACATTTGAGGTGTGGGAAGGCCAGGAAAAATCATCTTCTACCCCTCTCCAGTGTGGTGTGCCACAGGGCTCTTCATTGAGCCCTACCCTATTCAACGTTTACATGGCCCCCCTGGAGAATGTGGTACGGCCGCTGGGTATCAAGATCATCAGTTACGCTGATGATACCCAGCTGGTGGTAGGCCTCTCCCAGCCGGCGCACCATCCCGACCGGCTGCACACGTGTCTTGAAAAGATCTACACGTGGATGTGCAGCTCAGCCCTAAAGTTAAATGGCTCCAAAACGGAACTGATGCTGCTGGGGTACTCCTCTCCATCTTTGCCCCCCAGCAGCTGGCCAGACTGTTTGGGACCGATGCCCCCCCCCAAGCAGGAGATCAAGAGCTTGGGGGTATGGCTGGAGCAGGACCTATCATTTAAAACCCATGCCAAAAAGACTGCTGGCGTGTGCTTTGGCCTGCTCCGTTCAGCCCAGAAGATTCTGCCCCTGCTCCCAGTGGCCACTCGAAGGCTTCTCATCCAGGGACTTATTATCTCGCGGCTGGATTTCAGCAATGCGCTTTTCCTGGGCGCACCCGAATCTACCCTGAGCAGACTGCAGCAAGTGCAGAACGCGGCTGCCAGGCTTTTGACGGGTCTCCCTAGGCGGCAATCTGCCCGCCCGGCGTTGAGGGCACTGCACTGGCTCCCTGTGAAGGACCGGGTGAAATTCAAGTCACTCTGCATCGCCCATAAAGTCCTTCACGGGGTGGGTCCACCTATTCTTGAGGAGATGGTTCAGCCCTATAAGGCCTCTCGTTCCCTCCGCTCTGACCACCAACATCTCCTTCAGGTTGGCAGGGTGAAAAAGGCAAGAACTGGGGGCAGAAGGTTTTCAATAAATGTGGCCTCCTTGTGGAACTCACTGCCCCTACAACTGCGCTCCGAAGCCAGTCTCTTCAGGTTTCGTAAACTTTTAAAAACTTTTTTGTTCTCTGTTTGATCCTTGCATTCTTGTAGCTGTGTTATGTTCTGATAAGCGCGGGGATGCCTATTGGTAACCAGGCGCTATACAAAACTCGGAATAATAATAATAATAATAATTTCGTGCTGCCACACAAACCTCAGCCTGCTACATTCCTTAATCATGCATGAAAATGACCTTCAATTACTACTATTTCTCTTCTTTATTTTGAATGCACATTTGCTTCCCTTTTGTGTATAAACGACTTTAAATCTCATGCCTAGCTATCTTCTCGTTTATCCCCGCCTGGTGATCACACCTGAGTCACTTATGTATCACAAAGAACTTGTGGTGAATGCATTGAATGGTTTCCTTTAGCATGCAGGACTAACCCCAATAACAAATGGACTGACTCTTAGCTTTAGACTTCGGGTAGCGGGCTACTTGCCATAACGCTGAACCGACGCATTAGGTGTAGCAAGTGCTATATAAACAGGGCCGGACTGGGAACCAAAACCGGCCCTGGCAAAGTGCTCGGCCGGCACCCCCATGGGGGGGTTGTGGGTACCACCGAGCTCTTTGCCGGGGCCGGTTTTCGTCCGATTTTGTTACAGGGCCGATTTTGCAGCTATGCTACTGAGAGAGCGCAATTTGGGAAAAATTGTAGCAGTGCACCATATTTACAAGCACCTTGTATTAGTCTAATAAACATTATGTAGGAGTGTTGAAATTATAGAGTGCAAATACATAAGAGTGTTTAACTAGAATAAGAATACATATATCAGTGTGAAAAACTAATGTAAAAGAGTGTAGAGATGTTAGAATGATGTTGAAATCCTATGTAATGTTGCTGTTGTAGAAGAAAATGTAATTCTGCTAAACGTAGAGATGTGTAGGCCACATGGCAGTTCACAGGAAATGAAAGATGCTGTTACACTTTCATGTGACATGGATTTTAATGTTATTGTAGTTCAAAGTATTGTTGATTATAGAACTGAAATATATGTTTTATAGAAGTGTTTCATATAATCATTGTGTGTAATAAGTTAGAATACTGTTTAGACAAATAAGTTAAAGGTTTGCAGAGTGCATAGGCCCGTTTCATGTAATTCTAATAGGCCTGAATAGAGAAAGTCATTCCTTTTGATCTGCATGTGCTCGTTAGAGAAAGGTCGTGTTAGGCACAAACTGTGGAGCCTGCTCGATGGTTTACGACTTAGAAGATACGGTGGAGGTCGGAATTTGGGGCCCACAGTACAAGTGTCTGTTTGCAGGTGCGAGGGGGTTTTAATCAAGAGAGTGATGAATAGACTTTTGTCTCGGGAACCAGGCACAGGCCTGGAGGAGTCTTCAGGAATTTCCTGGGGGGCACCGTCCTGCCGGAGAGGAGCCTGGGAAGCAAGGTCAACTCTAACGAAGGGTCCAGAGGAGTATCAGCACGGAACATACCAGAACCAACACCACGTGAGGGGCGTCTCTAAGGGGCGTTTCTATTGTAAATGTGATTTTGTATTAGGGACAGCACCCCTGGGTGGAGTTAAGGCAGATGGTCTGAGGAACCTAAGAGAGCGGATGGGTAGGCAGATAGGTTAACTGCGAAACCTCGATTCATAACGAAAACTAAGGGAAGTGTGTGATCTTCTTTGGAAGTCACCACGGCTGACACCTTTTTAGGTTAAGAACTTGTTAAGTAGGGATGTCACTTAGTCTAGTGTAGGGACAGTCTAATCTAAATTTTCCTTTCTGTAAATGACTCCCAAGCTACAGTTTGTGTCTATTCTTGCAACTTTGGTGATTCTTGAATTGGTTTTGGTGATATTCTTCTGCCGACTAAGAACATTTAGAAAATTCATGTTTGTATTGATACCCGTATATCTTTTAAACCTTATTTTGAGATGTTTGTATCTCCAGTTAACTTTGGCTTTGAAATAAACTTTTAAAACTTATTCTTAGTAAGTTGTTCTTTAGAGTGGTGTAAGTCCTTAACTGTTTGACCTAGTAGTGGATTGCCTTTTACTCTATGACAGGTACCAACGATTTAGTCGACCTGAATTGGGATCTAGATCTATAACAATAGACCAGAAATCCCGCGTTAACAGTTGGTAGCAGAGTGAGGATGGTTACCTTCTTGAGGAAGGTGATCTAGACTAGGTTAAGTTTACCCCAAGGTCCCTAGAGATCGAGAGGTGGCCTGCCGAAGAAGGTGCTGACGGTGCGAGAGAAAAGCAGCAGAATCGGACGAGAGTGAGTATAACAAGGGTCATGCGTTGACAGATTGCGGTGTTTTGTGTTGTATTTGTATTGTAATGTCTTGCGGAGTTGAGTGCCTGTAGTGTGATTGAGAGAGGGTTGTGAGCGCGCGCAACCTGGTAGACTGGTAAACTGGCAACCTGGGGAACGGGTGAACCGGTGAACTGGTGAAAATCTTAAGTTCGGGATAGAGCTTAAGTGGTTCGGGTGTATCGAACATCCAGAGTAGTTGTCGACCAGAGTAAGGGGGTCATGAGGTACCATTGATCGCCCGCAGGACCGAGATAAGGGGAATGCAAGAGTGAGTGTGTGGGTAACGGACGCAGGTCGAAAGTTACCGTGTGCAAGTAACCTATCAGAGAAGGCGATTGTCTAGACGTGAACGGAAAGACATTTCGTCAGTTAAGGCGACAATTACAGTTAGACTGTGGGTGTACAGTCAAGGAAAGTGATCGCTTGGTCGGAAGTAATCATTTTTCAGAGTATGAATGGGACGCATGCATGACCGCGGAGACGAGCTGAGAAAGGAGGGGAACTGCTGCGAAGGGGGAGAGTGACGTCAGCTAGAGCCGCGCTGTGATAGGGCGGTTGGTGTGACGTCAGCTAGAGCCGCGCTGGGATAGGGCGGTTGGTGTGACGTCGGCGAGAAGCCGCGCTCTGATAGGCCGGTTAGCGAGAACCGCGCTGAGATTGGTGGATTGTCATCAGGAAGTAAACGAACGCGGAGAAAATAGAAATTTCGTAGGTTTTGAACATGAAGTGTTTTAAATGTTTGAGAGGGATTTTTAAGAGAAAAAGAAGAGAATCTTATTACGGGGAAGAGGCACCGCCAGAGGGTACACCAGCACACTATATGGCAACGAATGTTGGGTTGCATACTATACTGTGGCTCGGTACTTGGAGTAAGATTACAGAAGGGAATGAGGAACTGACTTTTCCGAAATACGGAACTTTTAGACTAGAAGTGTTACATCAGCTGAAAGCAGTCATGTCCTCACTGAGACCTTTGCCTAGACCAACATAGTTTGAGGCCCTTAACGCTTGGATTAGGGCGGCGCACGACAGGAGTCAGAACAGACGCCAGGAAAGGGTAAGGCGATCAGTAAGGGCAGTGCAAGATGCCAAATGGGATGAGGAAGCCAAGAAATGGAGGGTACAGACGATTGAAGTAGATAAGTTGTACCCCATGAGAGAGGTTACAGGAGGAAAGAAACCCATAGAAGAGGATGATGAGAGCGAGTCGGAGGACGGCCTAATAAATAGGTTGTTGATAGATAGACCGCCTCCGGCCAATAGGGAGATAGAAAGTACTGAGCTCCCAAGGAAAGATGGGGTTGACATAGAAGGGTATAGGCCACTCCCTATAGCGGATTGGGTACCTGCCAAAGATGAAGGGTCACCTCAACATGGTACTGTACAGAAGGTAGTCGGAAGGGTTGCAGTGCAGAAGATGCCAGCAACCGAGAGGGTTGAGTCTTATGAATTGCCAGATGCTCTTCAAGTACCCGTTACCATAGGTCCTATACGGTCGATTTATCACCCAGAGAAAGGGAAAGAGGAAGAACAGGTCCAGCTAGACAGAGAAAGAGTAGAGATGGAAAGAAGGAATAACACGACAAATGCCTGGAGGCAATTGCCAGGACCGATAACGTGGAGCACCCCATTGGATTCAGCAGTGGGTCCCGTAACAGAGCAGGGGGGTCAGAGAGGACCGATGGACCCGAGGGGACCACGGCCGTAATCCTATAAAGAGTTGAGGGTTGACTTGAGAGAATGGGATAGGTCCATGGAAGCACCGAGCAACAGGTCAAGAGCAGAAGCTGAATGGGGAAGTCGAGGAAAAGGGACATTATCTCACTGCGGGGCTAGCGAAAGCAGTCAGGAGTGGGATGGTAAAAGTCAGGAGAGTAGAGGAGTTACACGTCTTATCGACGGAGGGAATGGGCAGGAGCAAAGAGGCAGAAGTACGGAGTGTGGGGAGACATCTCGTCTCATTCAAAGTGAGGGAGACCAAAGGACACAAGAGTACAGGGATAGGTTTAAGTGCACTCACCACGCACCTGGTGATAACGTACAGCACTGGAGTCGGGGGAGCATAGGGAACAGTGAAGGATCTTGCCATGTGTCGAGTGATCAGAGACCACCGGCAAATGGTGAAGAAATGGGGAATAACGGAATGCCTTACCATGCACCTAGAGAAACCAGGCAGGATGGGAATTGTGGGACTATGGGAAATAGGAAAGTGTTTCACTATACACCCAGAGAGAATGGAACTGCATGGGACCTGGAGAGATGGGAGCATGGGAGGACTCCCCATAACACGCCTGAGCCCAGACGTAGGACTCAGAGCTGTGATGGGAGAGATGTAAATGGACTCTCTAGAGATGGCATACTGAAAGCTGTGGTGAAAGCTAAAAGACTCGATGTGACCAGCTTAAAATCTGACCTGGATGATATAATAGATGGCTCGTTATCTTTAGAAAGGATTGACTTGTACGAACAAGATGAGCTGCTGTTTATAGCAAAGGATATCACTCGAAAGGCAAGAGCAACTCATGAGAAACTGTCTGAACTGGCAGACAGGTATATGATAGATTTGTCCAGAACCAAGGCATTGCAGGGTAACCATAGGTTGCAATTTTCAGATCAGGACTTAGATGAGAGGAGGACGACTGGATTAAAAACACACATAAGAGAACTGATCACAGGAATAAGAGCATGGAGAGATCTGGACAAATGGGAAGAGAGGTGGTCCAAAAAGGGAACTGTTAGGCGGAGCGTGAATGCGATGTCTCCGGAGGGAAGGCTAATGCAGATGGAGGCATTCCCTTTGCGAGAAATAGCGAATGGGAGTTATGTGCACGTGCCCTGGAGTAGAGGAGATTTAGCTGCATTTACCAACTCATTTCCGAAGTTAAGGGAGAACCCTGTATAGTGGTACAAGCAGGTAGAGAGGTTTGTGAAGATCTCAAAGGTATTGTGGATTGATTTGAACACCTTGTTTGACATTGTGGTCCCAGGAGACTTGTGGATAGCATGCAAGGTTAGTGTCGAATGGCCAACTGCAGAACCAGAAAGGGATACTCGTACTAATGGACCGTCAGAAAGTGTAATGTTAAAATATGAAAGGGTGATGACTTGGCTGAAAGAGAAGGTGCCACCACAAGATATAGACTGGGTAAAAATAGACCGAACAAGACAGGAACCCAAGGAGACAGTTCATGAGTACTATGAGCGATTGCTGAAAGAATTCAAACAATACAGTGGACTAGATGTAATGGATCCCAAGGATATAGGACAGTTTGTATCAAAGTTCGTTTTGGGGTTGAGACCTGATATTTGTTTGATGATTCAGCAACACTAAATTTGTTGGCAAAACAAACCATTGGATGAAATTTTGAGATACGCAAGGTATTGCAGTGATGAAATAGATTCCAAAGCAAAGAAATTAAAGGAGAAACTGATGATGGTGCAGATGCAGTCAGCTGGAAAGGGCGGACAGCAGCAACAGGGAACAGGGACAATGGGACGGAAATCAAATAGTCAGAATAAGAACAACGAGGAGAGTCTGAGACCTAGAATAAATTTTGCTACATTGAAAAAAACGACAAAGTGCCACCAGTGTCACCAGGTGGGACATTGGAGACGTGAGTGTCCCTAAAACCCTGAAAACGGAGAATTAGAAGTAGAGGAGGAAGTTCAAGAGGTCCCAGTTCTAGGGGTGACCATGTCAAGAAGTAATGTGGCCAAAGGGGGGACTTCGGCTCCACGAGCTCAGTTCCCGCAGCCACCAAGGATTACGACAGGGGGAAAGATTCATCGACAAATGCCTCTTTTTATAGACGAAGGAGAGTGTTACTACGTTGATCCATTGACGGGACAACGTGTAAGTAGAGAAGGGGACTGTACCCTCGGGGCAGTTCTAGAGGTGGATCAAAGAGGACCGTTTGTTGAGGCTGAAGTGGCAGGGTGTCCTACAACATTCTTGGTGGATACCGGAGCTACTCGATCAACTTTGAGATCGGCAGTGGTTCCAGATTTACCAATGTCGGGGGAAACAATTCAAGTGGTAGGAGTAGCAAATAGGAAAATGACTAGCCCTTTGACGGAACCAGTGTCAGTGAAAATAGGAAACTACACCAATGAACACCAGTTTGTAGTATGTGATTCAAGTCCTGTGTGTCTGTTAGGAAGGGATTTATTGTGCAAACTGAACTGCACAATATACTGCACACCTCAGGGAGTGGAGGTACAGACTACAGACGATGATGCTACCTTTAAAGTTACAAATTCGAGAACATGCATAGAACTGTATCCTACCCTGACTGTGGAGGATCTTCCTTGGGACTTACGAGATGCAGTGGCATCAGAGGTATGGGATTTTACTGGAGAAGAGATAGGATTGATCAAAGGGGTAGAACCAGTGAAGATCATGGTAAAACCAAATGTTGAATATCCTAGAACGCCTCAGTACAAACTGACCCCGGAGACGATTGCAGGAATAAAACCTGTAATTGACTCTATGATTCAACAGGGAATACTGAAGGAGATCATGAGTAGTCCATGCAACTCCCCGATTATGGGTTTGCAAAAACCTAGTGGGAAATTCAGGATAGTACAAGATCTTCGAAAGATTAATAACATCGTTGTTTCATGTTGTCCAGTGGTACCGAATCCATCAGTGATATTGTTTCAGATACCATTCCAAGCTGAGTGGTTCACAGTGATAGACCTTTGTCAGGCTTTCTTTTCAATTCCATTAGATGAGGAGAGCCAGTACCTTTTTGCTTTTAAACTGGAAAATCGCGTTTTAACATGGTGTCGTATCCCACAAGGGTATACAGAAAGCCCATCGATTTTCAACCAGTTGTTGAAGAAAAATCTTGAAAGTCTAGTACTGCCACAGAACTCGGTTCTGGTCCAGTACATAGACGACCTACTTGTTGCGTCAGGAACAGAAGAAGCTTGTAAGATAGATACCATCGCCTTGCTGAACCATTTGGCTGAAAATGGACACAAGGTGTCTCCGAACAAATTGCAGTACTGTCTGACAGAGGTACAGTACTTGGGTCACCGAATAGAAAAAGGAAAGCGCAAGGTGTCACCAGATAGGATAGAGGTGATAATGAAGATGAACGCGCCTACGACACAGAGAGAAGTCAGGATGTTCCTAGGAATGGTTGGTTATTGCCGACAGTGGATAGCTAACTTTTCACTGAAAGCAAAACCCTTACAAAAACTGACGCACAAGGAGGTGAGTGATCCGGTACCATGGGACAAAGATTGTTTGATGGCGTTCCTACAGCTGAGAGAGGATTTGTGCCGTGCTCCAGCCTTAGGAATGCCAGATTATGAGAAACCATTTTCACTTTACTGCAGCGAAAGAGAGGGTTGTGCTTTGTCAGTGTTAGTACAAACTCATGGAAATGCCCGTAGACCAGTTGCATACTTCTCGGCTACTTTAGATCCGGTAGCCGCAGCGTTGCCCGGATGTCTCAAATCCGTTGCTGCAACAGGTGTCAGCATTGAGAGGTGTGAGAACATTGTGATGGGACATCAATTAGTGGTGTATGTACCACATTCTGTATAACTGCTAATGACCAGGACCAAGACACAGCACTTGACCAATAGTAGGCTCACGCGCTACGAGCAAGTTATTCTTGCTGCGGAGAACGTGACCCTTAAGAGGTGCTCTGTTTTGAATCCTGCCAAATTGATGCCACTTCCTAATGATATAGAAGGCGAAGAATGTGAAGATCACGATTGCCTTGATGTGACCGAACTATGCACGAAGCCAAGACCAGATATTGTGGATGAGCCGTTGACTGACCCTGATGAAATTTTCTTTGTCGATGGCTCATGTTTAAGAGATGATACTGGTCGGTTGAGAGCAGCTTATGCTGTTTGCACCATTACTGGAGTTGTGGAAGCCGCTTGCCTGGAAGGAGTACACTCCGCTCAGGTAGCAGAAATCATTGCATTGACACGTGCCTGTATAGCAGGTAGCAAAATTAGAGTCACCATTTATACCGATAGCCAATATGGTTTCGGTGTAGTTCATGACTTTGGGCAATTGTGGTCTCAGAGAGGTTACATGACCTCCTCTGGTTCGCCTATTCGAAATGGAGAATTCGTGCGACTGCTGTTAGAAGCATTACAAGGTCCAGCTGCAATTGCAATTGTCAAGTGTGTAGCCCACACCAAAAATACAGATTTTGTGTCACAAGGTAATAGATATGCGGATGAAGTTGCCCGCTACTGTGCGGAGCAAGGATATTCTTTCACGGAGGTGGAAGTAGGTGGGGCTCAGGAAAGGACCGAGTTAAACATGATGCTAGAAACAGTTGATACTTGGGAGGATTTAAAAAACATGCAAGAGAATGCACCTGAATCTGAGAAGAAGGCATGGGAAACAGCAGGTTGTGTGAAAAGTGAAATGGATTTTTGGGTTTCAGCAGATGGAAGGGCAGTATTACCTGAGGAATTAGTGAGTCCAATGGCACGACAGATACATGGTCCAGTACACTTAGGAGGAGATGCCATGCTGCGGGTATTTAGGCAGACGTGGTATTGCCCTAAGTTTAGGATTGCAGCAGAAGCAGTCTGTAGGAGATGCGTTACTTGTCAGCAACTGAACGTAGGGAAAAGAACACCAGTTACAATGAGTCACATTGGGAGGTCTGGGGAGCCTTTCAGCAGAATGCAATTAGATTTTATAGAGATGCCAAAAAGCAACCGCCTCAGGTATGTTCTGGTGGTTGTATGCATATTTTCCAGATGGGTCGAAGCATACCCTACACGCAGGTGCGATACACTCACAGTAGCAAAGTTGTTGCTTAGAGAGTTGATCCCGCGCTTCGGGGTGCCGACCTCCCTGGAATCGGATCGAGGAACTCATTTCAACAGTGAAGTTGTGAAGATGCTTTGCTCTGCGTTGAACATTGATCAGAAGTTGCACTGTAGCTATCGACCAGAGGCTTCAGGTATCGTGGAGCAGATCAATGGCACTTTGAAGTCCCGAATAACCAAAGTATGTTCATCGACTTCCTTAAGTTGGCCTGATGCTCTGCCCTTGGTACTCATGAGTATGCGTAGCACACCAGACAGGAGGACAGGTCTCTCTCCACACGAAGTTTTAATGGGGAGGGCAATGAGACTTCCGTCTGTACCGACTACAGCTTTGTTGAATATTACAGATGACCTGATCCTGGATTACTGCAAGGGACTGTCTGACGCCATTCATTCTGTGTCTCTTCAGGTGCAGGCCGCTGAAGTTCCATCTTCAAGAGACCTATGTCACGACTTGTGCCCAGGTGACTGGATCCTATTGAAGAAGCACGTCCGGAAGAACTGCCTAGACGTGCGTTGGAAGGGGCCCTACCAGGTCATATTGACAACGAATACTGCCGTGAAGTGTGGAGGGCTGCCAAACTGGATCCACGCTTCCCATACTCGAAGAGTTCCAGCACCCCTGGAAGAAACAGCTCCTCTCGCAGATGAGAATCCAGCTGTGGATGGCGAACCACTAGAGGGGATCAGTCAAGCTGTGGGGGTGTCGGAAGAAGTTGGGAGCGCTACAGATCCAGAAGAAGAAAGACAGGACGACAGTGAAACTGAAGTTGCCACAGAAAGGGAAAGTTGCTGTGAATACGGCTCAGACTCAGAACAAGTCCAGAGTGATCAAGAACTGAGTGAGAGGACAAGATACAGGAGAACAAGGCGTGGAGAAGCTAGTTGGCCTGAAAGAAGAAAGAGGCCGAGCTTGAAGTCAACTCCAGAGAGAACTCTTGCTCCTATATCTGAAGACTCGGATCTGGACGAAAGTGCACAAGGACAGGAATAGGAAGGTCCGAGAAGATCGAGGAGAGTGCGAGTGCCTTGCAGAAGATACGCTACTCCTGAGTGGACCTACCTCGCTGCAGATGTCCAGTGTACAGGGATCTGGGAGGGTGAGGGAAGTGACCCTGACCAGTACTGACCCCATCATAACAGTGGAAATAGTGTTGCTGATACCGGGAGTGGAGGTCGAAGGGTTGCTGACACTCAATATCCCCTATCCTCCTTATCTGAGCGGAATAAGAGACATGATTTTTAACAGAATAGATTTCCCGACTTGTTGTCCAAGGAGGTCAATACTTGGGGAGGTCATTCTTCGTTTGGAAATATTAGAGTGTGTGATTAGAGTCGCTGGATCACGTATAATTCTGGATTGCTAAAGGACTTTGTAAAGACTTTGTAAATAAACAGATTGAGAGATAACCTAGCGCCGAGTGGAAGAAGAGATTTAGGGACTTCCATATAGAGGACGGAGAAGGGCTAGGGTTGTCTGTTGCTATGGAACTCAAAGACTGATCTTGCGGAAGGGATTATCAGCTTCCAGGTGTGGTTCGGAAAGACTGAAGAAGCAAAGAAAAGAGACTTTGTGTTGTGAAAGAAAAGCAGAACTACACTGTCTTGAGATTATGGAGGTTGGCAACCCGAACCGCAGGACAAAATGCATAGTAGGCACACTTTTAGTGGGAGTGATTTTTCTTATAGTTTTAGTGGTTACTATATCCTATGTAGTGGGACATGAAAATGAAGAGAAAGCAACAAAGGAAGCAAAAATTATATCGATACAGAAACCTACAACTGCTGGTCAAAAGGGGAACAATACAGAGAAAGATAAAGCTTTACTAGCAGCTGAGACTCGTAGGTTAAATGTAGATGAATCGCAGGGAAACTTTAAATCAAATGCATATGCTTTATTGCTTTATGAATATGTTGATGCTATGGAGGCTAAAAATTGTTATGTGTGCATGAAATTGCCAGCCTCTGTAGACGAAGGTATTAGATATCATCATCTTCCATTGACTTATGGAATCACATGTAGTTTATTGCTGAGCATATTTTATGAACGTGATGGTTTTGAGTACTATTTTTCAAACTTTGATTCTGTGTTACCAGAAGTGCCAAACTACAAGCATTTAAATAAGTGGGATTATTATAAGAGTGAAGACAGATTACAGAAATTTTTCCTTCCTTGGAAAACGTTGGATACTTCACATGCCCGAAGAAATAATTTGACTTGTAAAAGTGTCAGAAATTGAGAAAAAGTTTGTAGGACAGGTGGATGATCGGTATAGGAGACAGAAGATTTTAAAATCTTCAGGTCAATGGAAAACAGATTGGACCGAGGAAGAAAGGTCACACCAACGAAAGGGTAGCAATGGTCCAATAGCTTTAGATCGAGAGAAAAAGGGGAAACTGTGTATACATAGGGGTGAAACCTATTAGGAAAATGTGTTTGTGGGAGAAGTAAGTTGTGAACATGCTTTCCAACTAGAATATTACTCTAAAGACTTCTTGAAGGAAATGCAGGTGATTCCAAATGTATATTTTGTATGTGGAAGAAATGCATATGTGAAACTACCGGATAATTGGTATGGATCATGTTATTTGGCAATTGTCTTCCCCAAAATATACCATGCTAAGGATTTAGAAATCATCGAGGGAGGAACACAAGCTAGAGGAAGAAGAGATGTCAGCACTGAGGAGGTAGTTGGAGATGTATTTGGTGCTGCATTTCCTCTTGTGGGGATAATACTGAATGACATTAAGATTAGAAGATTGGAAACAGTTGTAGATAGGTTGTCCGCCAGTACTGCTAGATCATTAATGCTGGTGGAGGGAGAGATGCAATCGATAAGGGCAATGGTTCTTCAGAACCGACTTGCTCTAGACGTTCTGTTAGCCAAAGAGGGAGGAGTCTGTAAGGCTTTGAAGGTCCAGAAATGTTGCACTTACATTCCAGACAATTCAAAACCTCTAGAGAAGTACATACAGAACATTACTGAAATTCATCATGAGATTGAGGATTTGATGCAGGTAAACGTATGGGAAAAAGTAGGTAAAGGAATGGGTAAAGTTGGAGGTTGGTTTGCCAACCTAGGAAAGAGTTTCATTTGGTACATACTGAAACCCATCATCATAATAGTGATTTGTGTAATCACATTGTGGGGATTGGTGAGACTGTACAAATGGTATAGATCAAATAGGTTGCAGAGATCTATGAGAGAGCAGGAGAGGAGATTAGCCACGATGCAGGATAATCAGTACAGGAGTCTGAGAGCTCTAGAGATGATGAAACGAGGGAGTACTGCAACGACTTCAGTTTGACTCAGTTCTTACCTCAGAGATGGTGTTGTGATGGTGATGACTACTAAAAGTCATCAAAGGGGGGACTGAGAGAGCGCAATTTGGGAAAAATTGTAGAAGTGCACCATATTTACAAGCACGTTGTATTAGTCTGGTAAACATTATGTAGGAGTGTTGAATTTATAGAGTGCAAATACATAAGAGTGTTTAACTAGAATAAGAATACATATATCAGTGTGAAAAACTAATGTAAAAGAGTGTAGAGATGTTAGAATGATGTTGAAATCCTATGTTATGTTGCTGTTGTAGAAGAAAATGTAATTCTGCTAAACGTAGAGATGTGTAGGCCACATGGCAGTTCACAGGAAATGAAAGATGCTGTTACACTTTCATGTGACATGGATTTTAATGTTATTGTAGTTCAAAGTATTGTTGATTATAGAACTGAAATATATGTTTTATAGAAGTGTTTCATATAATCATTGTGTGTAATAAGTTAGAATACTGTTTATCCAAATAAGTTAAAGGTTTGCAGAGTGCATAGGCCCGTTTCATGTAATTCTAATAGGCCTGAATAGAGAAAGTCATTCCTTTTGATCTGCATGTGCTCGTTAGAGAAAGGTCGTGTTAGGCACAAACTGTGGAGCCTGCTCGATGGTTTACGACTTAGAAGATACGGTGGAGGTCGGAATTTGGGGCCCACAGTACAAGTGTCTGTTTGCAGGTGCGAGGGGGTTTTAATCAAGAGAGTGATGAATAGACTTTTGTCTCGGGAACCAGGCACAGGCCTGGAGGAGTCTTCAGGAATTTCCTGGGGGGGCACCGTCCTGCCGGAGAGGAGCCTGGGAAGCAAGGTCAACTCTAACGAAGGGTCCAGAGGAGTATCAGCACGGAACATACCAGAACCAAGACCACGTGAGGGGCGTCTCTAAGGGGCGTTTCTATTGTAAATGTGATTTTGTATTAGGGACAGCACCCCTGGGTGGAGTTAAGGCAGATGGTCTGAGGAACCTAAGAGAGCGGATGGGTAGGCAGATAGGTTAACTGCGAAACCTCGATTCATAACGAAGACTAAGGGAAGTGTGTGATCTTCTTTGGAAGTCACCACGGCTGACACCTTTTTAGGTTAAGAACTTGTTAAGTAGGGATGTCACTTAGTCTAGTGTAGGGACAGTCTAATCTAAATTTTCCTTTCTGTAAATGACTCCCAAGCTACAGCTTGTGTCTATTCTTGCAAGTTTGGTGATTCTTGAATTGGTTTTGGTGATATTCTTCTGCCGACTAAGAACATTTAGAAAATTCATGTTTGTATTGATACCCGTATATCTTTTAAACCTTATTTTGAGATGTTTGTATCTCCAGTTAACTTTGGCTTTGAAATAAACTTTTAAAACTTATTCTTAGTAAGTGGTTCTTTAGAGTGGTGTAAGTCCTTAACTGTTTGACCTAGTAGTGGATTGCCTTTTACTCTATGACAGGTACCAACGATTTAGTCGACCTGAATTGGGATCTAGATCTATAACAATAGACCAGAAATCCCGCGTTAACACTGCTAAAACGGTCCTGTTACAAAAACGGCCCTCAGGGGCCCAAAACCGGCCCCCACCCTTGCGGCGCACGGGGGGATTGCCCGGTGCCCGCTACAGCCAGTTCGGCCCTGTATATAAATGCAATTTCAATGCTGCAAGTGTATGCAGGTGGACTGGCACTGCTTGGTAGCCATTCCTAGTCTCCTCCTGCAGACCCCTAACATGGGCACGTCCCGGCCACACTGTCACACCTTCTGCACCCAGCAATGAACCCGGCATGTCACCCTCCCACCCCCTGCACAGGAGAGTAGCAGCTGCTTGAAATCTGACTGCAGGAAATGCCTCCCACAGGTCATACTGACAAAGGAAATTGCCATCAGTCAAGGCTGTCAGGTTTAACTTTGTCTCAGGCAAAGCCGCCATTTTGTGTGAAAAGGTAAAAAACCTTGTTCAACACTTGCTTCATGATGCACCTCACTGATGAGGCCCAGTAATGCTGCAACATGTCTTGTTATCCTTGTGTTACTCTTTAAAGGCAGTGTGTGCCCGGGCTCAGGCTCGACTGCTCCTTTTCGGGCACGGCCAAGGAAGATTTTTGACTGATTGGTCTCCTACTGTATTGGCACAGGTGAGCTAAAAACGATGAAATGAAATGCATTCAAAATAATTACAGGTAGTTCAAAATAATCCAAGTATTTCCATGCACCAGTTTTCTTCTGCCTTTTAGAGCTTGGGGCTTACATCAAGAATGGCCCAGTGCTTTTGGGTGGTAAGACATCAGTAGGAGACCGAGCAGAGCTGCACGGTGTGAGCTAGATAGAGAGGTTTATGCTGGGGGAATCACTGTCCGGTTTTGCAAACACATAAGTTCGTTTTTTAGGTCAAACTTTTAAACTCCAGTGAGAGAAAATAGCCACCATGACTACCTCAGTCCAAACTGACCGATGCATGGCGTCTTACACCTGTAGAGTTCTGATTCGGATGGCTGGCCTTTGCATGACTAACTAACTCCTGTTTTGGTTTGGCGCCGGCATCACGCTGTGACCCGGACTTCGGTTCATTGACGTTATTCCTAACAATACACATTTAAGACTCATAGCTCCCCCCTGGTGTGGGCGTGCATTGTTCATGCACTGTAGTTATAGCTGCCTACAAAACTGTCGGGCAGCAAGGTCATCTAGGGGCCAGATGTAGGACCATTCCACTTTGCAAGTTGCAAATTGCGACGTTTTGAGACTCGCAATTTGCGACTCGCAAAATGGAATGTACAACAGTGTCTCAGACACTGTTTGCAGTTCCCACATGGGTCACAAGGGACCCGCCTCATTAATATTCATGAGGCATGGTCACAAATTGCGACCCATTGGAAAGGGCCCGCACTCACAGGGAGGGTGGCCTGCTGGGGTCAGCAAACCACCATGTCTGTGACTGCTATTTCAATATAGCCTTTTTGTTTTTCAAAATGTAGCCGGTTTTCCTCAAAGGAAAGCGGCATGTGTTTCAAAAAGAAAAATGAAAGTTTCAGTTTCAATTTTTGAGAGCAGGCAGTGGTCCGTGGGATCACTGCCTGCTCTTAAAAAAGAATTGCACCCACATTCGCAAAGCGGAAGGGGTCTCTTGGGGACCTCTTTTGATTTGTGACTGGTCTACCACCAACTTTCCATTGGCGGTAAAATGCAAATGTTTTGCAACCGCATTTCAGTCGCGAAACATTCAGGAATGTCACTGCGAGTCGCTATGAGGAAGGAACACCCTTGGCTTGCCCCTTCCTAATAGCGAGCCACAAACCCTATTTTGCAAGTTGGGAATAGTTTACCAAATCGCAAAATAGGGTTTTTACATGCTACAGACTTATCCAGCGGTCGCAAATGGCCCGTTTGCCGATTGCAATCGCTAAAAACGATCGTACATGTGTCCCCCTAGTGATAAAAAAGGTGATAGGAACGAGGTACGAGTCAAGGATCTAGCGTGTGCATACGTACATTAGAAGGGGGACTACAGCACCCAGATTTCTGAAAACATATCTGAGTGAGAACTGAATTGAATAGTGAAGCAAGTCCCCAGAGCAAAGAACAACCAACTTCACTCCAGGGGGTTGTCTGTTTTCTCTCTAAATGTATTATTTCAAAATCATAGCCAAACTATTAACTTCACTGTACAATTTGCCAAATGTATTGGCTAAATGTCTTTGCTTATATAAACTGGATGATTTTTTCTGTTTCTTCGGGCCCAGGAACAGCACCCAGGAGCATTGCTGCAGTAAAATAAGCACGTGCCTTCAAGAAAATGTTGTTTTTCTTCACCCAGGCTGCTTTCACATAGCTGTTAATGGTCTGGGACAATGAGGGGGATGTTTATCCGGTACTGTATTTTTATCCACAAGCATAGCGCATGCCTGCAGGTCCAAATTAGAAAAAGCGAAACTACAATTACCAGCATGAATACAGTTGGCTGCATACAAGGGCAGGTAGAAAATCACTTTATTTGAGCCAGTGGTTTCCGGTGCTCAGCACCGGCACTTAAATGTCAACACTGGCACTTGTTACATTCTGCCACAAGGTGGCACTGTCTGGTTAATTTAGAGATGACCACAACAACAATCAATTATTAATTGAATATACATTAAAAATTACCATTACCTGCCGCCCAAGCCATAATTAGAGCTTTGGGGGCCTGGAATAGTTCGAATTGTCACACTTTTAGGTGTGTGATGGTTAGAAGTTGTGTTGTCACTATCATTGACAGTTGGGAGGAGGCATTGTGTGGTGCAAGCTGCAGAGGCCTCCTGTCGAAAGCCCTGGCACTTATGTTTTTTTACAAATTAAGCACTGCTCTATGGCCATTAGGCTGTCTCATACTACTCTTTCAGGGCAGGGTGGGCTGAGGATCTGTACGCCCACCCATCGCTGAAAGGAGTCTTCTGTCCTCCATCACACAAGCTATCTTCCTGATATTCCACTTGGTAAGTCCAATGCTGCTACAGACAGAGAAATCCGACAAATTGTTAGGTTTTGGACCAGTGCTGCTCAACCTCCACCAGGAGAAACTATCAAAGTGTGTCTTTCAAGAAATGAACCCTTTGTCAGGAAGTGGTTGGATCCATCTACATCCTTACATTGCCATGGGCGTGCTACATTTGAAATGCATGCACAGTTAAGTGACAATTACGTCCAAGGGTGGTGGATAGATACCCTTCAGTCTAACGCTACTTCATCATTATAATAGCTTGTGTTTTGTGTAGTGCTACACAACGCACCTCTGACATTTCTAAATGTTGTAAATATCCAGTGTTATCATTATCATCTTTGAATGGGGATCTCCGAATTGGGCAACATGTGATGTGTGGCCTGAAGAGATGCTCCAAGATGGCGCATCATACATATTGTTATTTGAAAAAAGGTGAGTTATTTTCCCTAGCCCTACTGCTCGTTGAGAGGTTGGGATCGCTACTACCCAGTGGTGCCTGCTACAGAAGTTAACTTCCTGGGGCCAAGAGGACTTAGCAGCTGTAGAGTAATGTCGATTGCCGTGGATCTCCTGTCTCCGCCCCCTTTTTTCTTTGTATGGTTCGCATTGCTGGTGGACCTTTTCCATCTCCATGCCCTCTGTTCCCATTTTCCTCTGTTGGGCCCCAATTCCCCCCTTTCTTTGATCCTTCCTCACACCCTGTGCCCCCATCAACCTACATGGCTCAACCACCACTCTCCTCCTTCTGACAAACCATTGTTGGCGGATTTCATAGTCTAGGCCAAGTTGTCCTTTGTCTTTGTTCACTTTCTATATGTCTATGTAGAGGTCTGCGGAAACGTGGACCCAAGCACCACATCATTTTGGATGTAAATGGAGACCGGCAGAGCCTTCAGCAGGGCAGCAGGGCACTTTATGTAAGAAAGACTTACTTTCTTTCACATGATGCCCGTGTGGTACGTGTTCTCTGTGTGTGAACATGGCTCATGCCCATGTGGCAATTCTTCTCTTTCTTTACTAGTGAAGCTTGCACTGATAATGTCAATGAGGATTTTATGTTCCCTGTGATTGATGGATGCTCGCACTGCTGGTGTCAGTGGGGTACCTGTTCTTTGAGAGAATTGAGGGACTTACACTGCTGATCGCCATGTACTGTGTTTTGTAAGTCATAACATTCAATGTATGATATGTAGAAACCTTTACAGTTTAAAAAGGAAAAAATAAAAAAACAATCATGATCGCAAACATTGCTACCTGGACTTCCCGAAAAGCATAAAATAATGATTTGAATATGAACAATCTTTATGATAAAGTCAAATAACTACACTGCCTGAAAAGGGGAAAAAATACCAACACTGCCAGCAACACTACTCTACTGAAACAAAGTAATTCCAGTATGTCATCATCATCATCGTTTATTCGGCTCCGTTGAAGCCAGAAAAGCACATATCATTTTACATACAAGTTAAAAACATGTCAATAGCAATAACACATCAAAGACATGTAAAGAAAATTCTCACTCAGTAAGTCACGAAGTGACAGTCCTTGGTAACTGAAACCCAAAGGATGTGATGGCCATATGTCACTTCCCCATTAACTGCGCTAATATATATATATATATATATATATATGTATGTACAAGTAGTATCCCCTTTGTGTATGGGGTGGGTTCTCTTGCTTGATCTGAGCTATACCTTTGAAGTGGCCGGGGGACACAGGAACTATGGAATTTCCCACATAGTTATGAGTTTATTGCACTTGGCACATAATCCACCATCTGCTGCACAATTTGCAGTTTTCAATACATTTGTTTCCAGCTCAAAGGGATCAGAAGCTACTAAAAAAGCATCGCACGTGGTGCCACGCAGTACTAAACCACCTTGCAAATATAAATGATTACTGTATTCGTGTATTAAACTGTACTAATGAACTGGAACTTTTGTTCAAACAATATTAACCTGTAAAAATGACAAAATAGTAACACTTTACTGCCGCATACTGGACTTTATTATGCAACCTAATTTGAGTTTTCTTGCCGTATAATTTAGTCAGCCTGCCACTGCCACATACTTTGACCCTGACCCCATGCCACATAATTGCGGTGTACCTGCACTTGCTGCATTGAGATGAGCACGTGCAGGGGTTGGCACCTCCTTGGTGCACATGGTCACACCAGTTACACCGCAGGTGGTTGCACCAGAAGTGAGGTCACCTCTGAGGAATGCTTCAATTAGGCTGAAAGCAATTATTCCACAGCTTTCATTAAGTGTGCCAGACACTGCCCTCTCATGGCCTCTCATTAGTGCGTGTGAGGTAAGGTGTGGAATGCCAGGCTGCAGAATTCCATACCATCGATGGAGGAGGAGGGTGTGGGGGCGCGGAGTTTGGGGAAAAAGGGCTACTGTCTCTCTTAAATTAAGCAATTTATAATTAGTTAAGGCAGCCCGTGTTGACGTTTAATTTAGCAGGCTTAAAACGGTCTTCCTTTTGGCCCAATCAAAGCTTTCTGTCCCCATCATCAATGCTAATGTCGCACTATTTGTCACTATTACGTATTTTATGATATTGGTGGAATTATCGAGTTCTAAATAGGTTCAACCCGCTAACTTCAAAGTGGAAGGCACCAACTCATTTTCACAAGATTCACCTACAACACTGCAGAGGGATCCCAAAGTAGAGCAGTGCGGCTCTCCGTGGGTGACAAAGTTCAGAACTGCAAGAATGTTAACTGCTCACAATGCCACCAGTAAGGACACTTTCCTGCAAACAAACAAAAAAAGTTTGGGGAGCTTTTTCGCACCGACAGTGATAGTATGCTCTCACAAATAAGTATGTCTGGTGCTGGAGTTTTCTCTCATAGAAGACCATCTTTCACATTTTTTCACCATCTATAATTTTAAAATCCTAAACTTCTAAATTTAAAAGAGATCCTCATTTGCAAGCCAATTTTATACACTCCTAATTTTATTTACATGGCGTAGAAAGCCTTGTGGGTGGTAAGTAGCATTTTGAAATAAATGCTAGATAGGAATAGTAGCCAATGAAGGTTGAGTATATTGAATGTGATCTCTCAATGTGAGATTGGAAATGGCTCCTGTTCCTTCAAGTTTTTGTTGATTCATAAGTGAACCAGCTGTGAGGCTAATATAAGGTATTTTCCATGACCAGTCGTTGTGGTTGGCTATAGTTCTGTTTAGCTAAATCCACAAACTAGAGGTGTATACGATATGGGTAACAGGATTTGACCACCTTTGTAACATGGGGTCTGAATGACAGACTGTGGTGAAACAAGAAGCCTAGATAATGGGTGTTGTGGACTAGCTCTGGGTGTGGGCCCAGAGAGAAGACCCAATGAAAATGGATAGGACAGAAGGAGAAGCTTCAGTGACGAGCCTTTCTGTCTTTGGGTCATTGGGATCCATCAGGTGACCTCCATCCCACCGACTCTTGCTGTCAGGAAATCATGAATGCTGTCCCATGAGTTCTTACTAGACTGTACTACAGGAACACTTTTAAGAGCTAGGCTGAGGACTGTAGGAAACCCATCTCAGTTTTCGTTTCCAGAATACAGGGTACAAAATTAACAAATTTTGCGAAGGGCAGAACTTTTTACATATTGTGAAGTTGAAAAATGTATGTGTAGCCCAGCTTCACCTGGGAGTGAATCTTTCTTACAATAATTTTGGTGAGGAATTATCCAGCAAAATAAATTGTGCAGGAGAAATTTCGCACAACTCTCCTAGCAAAAAGAGATCATGTGTCTTCTCCCTAAAATTAATGTACCTGTGATAAGATGACATAGCCTGGTGATATAAAGAAATTCTGTTAATCACAGCAAACAAGCACTATGCTACCCCTGAGCCCGCAGAAATATCACACCTATATCTGAGACATGGATAATCCAAGCTGAGATTTTCCAGAGCTCAAATATTATGCAGATATGGCTGAGCTAAGATTAAGACCCTCTTGGAATTGTGCTATAAGGTTTCCAATCTGAGGTTTCAAAGAATGTTCTATAGTGCAGGGAGAGAAGTATCGAAACCTTGATTGGTTAACCTGCTTGCCCCTGACCTGTGTGTGCTACAGGTTCTCATGTGTGCACCCTTAAATTGCCTTTGCCTATTCAATTTCTTTGGGCTGTTTTGTTTGCCAGCCTTTTGGTCAGCTCGTCAGCTTTTTTTTCAAGTAGTATTGGTATTTAGTATTGGTCCTGGGCAGTTTCCTAACAGGTGCTGAAACCCCTATAAACCTCATATGAATCTCTGCATGGTAAAGACTAGGATGCATTTCACTTTGAACAGCAGCGACTTGCACCAGTGACCACTGAGTTGTATTGATTGGTACACTGAGAATATGCACGGCGCCTTTGCCTCTTGACATCCATTCTCACAAGTTCACTGTGAGCCTGGCCCCTATAACGTCACTAGCTATTGTTTTGTTAGCCTGGGTTCTGTCTGTGCTCGTGAAGTTGGAATGGTTGCATGCTCCTGACATCAGGAACTGATCAAGAATGAATAAATTAATATTGCATTTCTAAAGCGCAAACTGCCACTCATGATTGAGCATCCTGCCGCTATGCAATGGAAGACTGTAGACAGAATGAATTAAATGTGGGGCATGGCAGAGCATGTCTGGGGCTTGGAAGAGTCAAGTCTTTAAGGCTCTTTTAAATGAGTCTTCCATATTTCCATAAAGCGGAGTTGAGCTCCATACTTTGGTGCCCAACACTGTAAAGGGCTTTCCACCTCGAGTTGGTAGTCTGAAGGAAAGAGGCTTCCAAAGATTAGCATTAGAGGAGCTCAATGTTCTCTGGATCTTGTAAAGACTGAATCTGACCCTAAGGTATTTGGGGCCAGTGGCCTTTAATGATTTAAAGACTAACAGCAGAGTCTTGAGTATGATTCTTTTGTGAATTGGCAGTCATTGGAGTGTTTTTAGCCAGCAGAACATATCTATTGGCTAACACTGACCACAGACTTTAACATGACTAGAAAATGCAGTACTTAGACTGTAAACGCTTTTGACTCAAATCTGTGGCTAGGAAGGCCTTAGGCCATTCTGGTTTTCTTTGTGTATCCTTAGTTTGTGTGTAGTATGTACCTCTGCACATACTGAAGTCGTTTCCTTTTAATAAAGTTAAGGACAGACTGGAGGTTCAGTTATTATGCAGCAATTTGATTCCACTGGCACAGTTCTTCTTTTAGTGTTGATGATTATACACTTTTAAATACTTTTTACAATGTCTATTTTATATATTTGTGATCTTTTTATGCTATGTCTACTTTTTATTATTGTATAATGTATTTTTATAAGAAAGGTTGTTGTTTATATTTTTTGTGAATGATCACTATTTGGTCAAATAAAGATACTACAACTACTAAAGTAATTTCCTTTTAATAAAGTTAAGCACAGACTGGAGGTTCAGTTATTATTCAGCAATGTGTTGTTCTACTCCGTTCCCAGCATCTACCCCCTCATCACCTCCTTGAGTAAGACTTGAGTTGATTTGCCTCACTATCCTGAGAGTCAAGTGCTCAAGGGAGTACTTGATCATTCCATTGAGTAGCGGATAGTAAGGTGGGCCAGGACTCCAAATGTAATCAACTCCGATTGTCACAATAGACACCTGAACCTCTGGTTGCTCTGAAGCTACTGGGCCAGATATCTAACTAGCCTAATTAGCACCACTGGGAAACACTACACAGTGGAGCTAAACCACCAAACTGCTGCCAGTGATAAATCCTAGAATTGCGCATAAAGGGCATAGCATAAACTGCATCAATGATCTCAGTTGCATTGGTAGCAAAGAAGTGGCGGGACCTCTCTGCACATAAGACAACATATAACACCTCCACTTCCCAGGTGCACATTATCACACATATGCATTGAAGCCTTTGAGTGGAAAAGTTTACATGAATATTACTTGCCTCTTAAAAACTCTGCAGAGTCATGATGTGTGTGACGTGCTGGGGTGTGTTGGCTCAGACGCAATCATCTGTCAGGAAATCCCAGACTTCTCTCCACCTCCCCAGAGCACTAAACACCGAGTTTTACAAACCTATGAATAGCTAAATATATACTCAGTCCAAACAACTGAACTTTCCATTTCGTTTTCAGAGGGTATTTATTGTTGGGAAATGACCGTGCAATAGTCAACATGCCTCCTGTGAATGCTGGCCCAAGATCCTTACCTGCACCACCCTCCCCCCTCACCGCCCCCCGTGAATACTGGCCCTACAACCTGCCTGGCCCTCTCTGCTCTGGCACCGCCTGGGCTTCTACTCTCGCCGCCTCTCTCTCCTCTGTCCCAGGCCAGACAAATTGGGCCTTGTTAGCATCCTCCGCTGTTGCCTAGGCGCCAAGACTGACAGTGTTGTGACGGCTTAAGAGCGTGCTGACAGCGAGCCCGTCTGATGCAGAGTGACAGGCCTGGCTCGCGGCCAGACCGAGGGGGGGCGAGACATGGCAAGAAGCAGACCGCCGGGCTGCCTGAATGGCACACCGAGTGTGTTTATGTGGGCAGGTGGGAGGGGCAGAGGCCGCGCCGTGCCAGGCCTTCACGATGGCTGTCAGGACGGCACAGCCGGAAGTAAGGGGCTATGTATGAAATAAACTGCAGGCCCCGGCTCTCCCACCCATTAGAGCGCTGTCTGTGAAGGATTCCTTGAGGAGGGCAGACTGCGCCATTAAAGGCTCTTCGAGGGGTGCTCAGCGGACACCCCGCCCTGAACTGGGGCTAACGTGTCGTGGACACGGTGATGATGACGCACAATGAATTCTATTTATCATTATATGTTTTATGTGTCTCTACAGAGTGCTAAACCTGACCTCTAAGTCACTCAAACACGCAGCGTTCCTTCCAGTGAGTTGAGCACGGAGTGCAGGGCCCAAGGCTGTGGGATGCACTGAACCCAAACCACTCGTAGTCCAGGAAACACTTGAAAACCAAGCTATTCATGGCTCTTAATATAAAACTGCACGCAGGAAAGGGGTCAGAATTGAAGAACAGTGACGAGGTTTTCAGTTCACCAGATCAGACCTCACTCGAATGAGTTTTTTGTAGTTTACAAGACTTTTAGTGCTCTGCAATAACCAAAAGGGGGCACCCTTCATTTCGCAAACCTTAAAAATCCATAAAGTATGTTGCTGGTTGGGCTAGACACAAGTGAGATAACTCCCCTCCCAGGCCTGCCTATTCTTGCCGGATGCCTGCTTCCTTTAGTCTCCGATGACTTCCGTTTGGAGCAACCTCTGGTGGCCTCCTGAGGCGGGCTCCTGCCCCAGTCCAGCAGATAAGGTCAGGAATCTTGGTTTTCTGTTAGATAAAGATCTCTCCTGTAAGGCGCAAATCAACCAGGTGACCTCCGCCTGCTTCTACACCATCAAGGTTCTTACAAAAATCTTACCATACATTCCGTCAACACTAAAAAAGACGGTGATGGGAGCCCTGGTAATGTCCCGAGTGGACTATTGCAATTCACTCTACCTGGGTGCAGGAGAAAAACAACTGACCAAGCTACAGGCAATTCAAAATGCCGCAGCTAGGGTTCTGTTGAACCTACCAAAGCGTCACCCAACCTCTAAAGTCATACGCGAACTTCATTGGCTCCCAATTAGGCGCAGAATACAGTTCAAGGCCCTTTGCCTGGTCCACAAGTCCTTATATGGCAAAGGACCTGACGACCTCACCAAACTCCTTCCTCGATATACACCATCACGCACTTTGAGATCAGCCAACCAGGACCTAGTATGTCAGTCAAGAATAAGGAGAGCCCGATGGGGTGAAAAATCTTTTTCCCACCAAGCTTCCAAATTATGCCCCCCGCGTTGCGCTCACAAAAATCCAAAATGTGCTTTAGAAAGACATTGAAAACCTGGCTTTTCTCCCTGCCCTAAACCTCCTCTCACCACTCTTTCTGTTCTATAGCGCCAAGACGCCGCGGCATTCGAGCGCTTAAAAAATATTTCAGTCAGTCATGGATTGTTGAATTATGCTTTTCCGCACTCCATTCTTGTTGGAATGAGGTATTATGAATTTACCACTCTTTCTGCTAAGACATTTCTGAAATCGTCACTAAAGACTTTGTGACAGCCTTACTGCGGACTTGTGGATTAAATATGGTCTTCTTCTCTACTTCATGTCTTCCTCTAGGTTTTAAGTCAGTTATAATACTCTTATTTTCTTCTCATCACTTTCAACAACACAGACTCAAGCATTTCTCGATATTTTTGCTAGAGAAGCTGTACCATTCTGGTTGCTCATTGTTGAACTGCAATCTCATGTTTTCATATAAAGCCCCAAATTCCAGAAGTAAACTCAACTACACAGATGATGCGCACAGAACTGGACAATACTACAGATGGACACACTACAACAAATGTTACGGAATAGAAAAGAGCTCTCCAGATGTGGTCTTCAGAACTAGGTTTAATGCTCTGAAAAGGGCTTCCAGAACTGGACAAAGTACTCTTGTTGTTGCCTCTATAACAGGACGATGTGCTTCCAATGTGGCCCCTAGAACTGAGCCAAATACTCAAGATGTGGTCACCAGAACCAGGCACAACATTTGGGATGGCTGTTCTAGAACTAGACACATTACTTTCTCTAAATAGGGTCTCACGAATTGAACACAATACTTAGGATGGGCCCTCTAGACCTCGATCCAGTTCTCTATACGAGGCCTCCCGAAATTGATACAGTACTACGAACAGGGGCTTCAGAACTGAACACAATACTTCAGATGTACCTTGTAGAAACAAACACAATAGATAACATGTCACTGGGACAAAACCTGTCCTTTGTCCACGCAACTGACTCTACATATTGGATTGGTGGTGGATACCTCATCCCTTCAATTATTTAGAGTATATTTCATTGAAAATCACACTTTCCTCTGTTCTTCTGCTTGTCAAATAAGAATTGTAGACATCTGCCTAGATCATTATAGAGCCATCATAGTTCCACATCTATATGCACCTGGAGATCGAGAAAACTCAGGTTATAGAGGCATCGTGCAGTTCTCCGCAATAGGGAGAATGTTTTAAAATTTGAGTCAATCTGAATTTCGATTGCCTCAAGCTTCGCATCTTGGAGTCAAAAATGTAATAAATGCTCACCATCTTGAAGGCGTGCCTTCTACTTTGACCTGGCGTCAAAGATTACCTTTCATCACTGCTGACCAGACATTTTCCCTGTCTATCAACATTTCTCATAGTTATCCTCCTTCAAGCCAGTGACAAGTCTGGAATTCTGTATCACCTTGCTGCAGTAGCCTGCGATAAAAGAGGTGTTGAGCAGTCGTGCATGGAGAGGAACTGACTGCTGACTGCCTAGAATATCTACACATCATCAGCTGATGAATGTACAAGATCTGCCCAGAAGCCATGAGAAAACTGTAGCCCAGATGCCCTAAAAAAAGAAAAAGGCCAAGGATGACAGACCATGACTTGAAGCACAGAACTGCAGAGAGGATAGCCATCAGTAACATTGTGGGTATACACAATTCATGACTCTTGTGGGTGCTACCTTAAGGGTGCTAATATCAACCCCTTTCCAGAGGAGCTCAAACGTATTCTACCTTTACACCCATGGCATAGGGTTCTGTAGGTTAGTGGAGGCCATCCTATTTCCAAGAGTGGTTCAACCATGTTTCTAGTGATCATGGCTCCACATATTGGGGTGGGCTCTAACCCTTAAGTACAGTTCCCAGTTAGTATTGGTGAAGGCATCAGGTCCAGCCGGTTCCCTAGCCTGTGGCTTGAGAACATCTTATCTGTGACTGACCAGTTTTAGGACAGTTTTGGGACAGTGGCCCTAATATTTGGTACTCATGGACAATGACTGCTACTATTTCCGCCTTCAATTCACAGATATTGAGACCAGCTGGATCCTTAAAGGGGACATTAACTCAACTGTATCACAGGTGGACACCTGTTGCTCTACCGCCGCTAGCCACTGGGACGTGATACAGGGCTTCTAGGTGCCCTAAAACCTGTCTTGGGATGGACACTTCTTTGCATAGCGGTTGAGTGAAGGGATTTTTACAACTTTTACTGGAAACTCTGCAGCTCATGCGTCAGCCTGATGAGTCCAGTGTCATACCCAAAGTCAAAGGACCATTGCTGCAAAGGCCCAGACTTCTCCTAGCATTTTTGTCACATTGCATTTCGATGTTTGGCATCTCTTGGCATTTGACTATGAATTTGTTTGCAAACAGCACAGTAAACTTGATGGGTACCAGAGTATTTTGAATCCAACCGAGTTCTACTCCATAGGTAACACTGGCAAAAAAAAAACCCAATGCATTAGAAAACTAAGCACTAATCATGCAAATATTCTATTATTTTTTCTCATGGCCCCTAGAGGTGTTAGAACCTTCTGGTTTTTATTGTGGATCTTAATGTTAACGATCCTATTTACGTAAAAGCCACATTCTTCCCTGATGATGTACCAACGGCTGGGCATTGCGTTCATTCATTGCTATTTACTGCGATATTTGTATCTGAGACTCCAACTCCATCAGCTCCTAAAATCAGCCTTGCCTCATCCACGTTGCTACCCTTGAAGCATCAAGTGCCTACAGGAAGTAATTTGCGCCCCATTGCTCCAAGGGTTTTTGCAGTTGCAAAGCCTGAGGTTTGCAATACTGAAGACTTTGCAGCAGTAAAGACCTGCCTCACAATATACTAAATATACATTACGACATAACGACGAGTCACTCAAAATGTATACCTTGCAGTTCCTTACGAATCGGTAAAAAGGGGTTGTGAAATGAGTGTCTCCCTACTTGGAGAGTCAAAATGAGACGTAGCAATGGTTTGATCCCACAGCCGCAAAGCCCTGATTGGATACCGACTTCCGAAAGGGGCTGACATTGATAAAGAAAGAGAAGGCTGTTTGTGAGGGTCAGCTTCCACTCAGTGTACATAGGGGTAGCACACGGAGGTTTAGGGGATGGCTGTCTGCTCCCATGGGCGTAGGAAGTGTGGGGGACGCGGGGGATATATCCCCCCAGATTTTAAAGTGGGGGGACACGGGGGACAAGCGTGGGGGGGGGGCGAGGGGACAAAAGAATTTCCCCTCTCCCTTCTGTTCTTCACAGGGCCATTAGTGCGCGAAAGCGCTACCTAATGGCCCTGCACTTGACCTGCCAGGAGTCAAAGAGGCCACCCGCCCTCTGCCCTTTGTTATGCAGCAGGAAGGCTCAGCGTCCTGGGAAGGGCAGAGAAGGAAAAAAACTCTGTCTCTTTTCCTTCATGCCCAGAGAAAGCAAGGACAGTGTCAACTTCTCCTGATCTGCCTCTGGCAGCGGCCCTCCTCCCCTCTCTTTCTTTTTCCTCTATCTCCAGGGCACAAGTCCTACGAAAAGAAGTGGGGGGGGCGCTGTCACCGGAAGTGACATCACGACAGGAAGTGACGTCACAAAAGGTGCCGAGCTCCTCGTCCCAGAGAGTCCAAAGAGTGAAGTCCTGCTGTTTGGGAGGGGGAACGTCACCCCCCCCCCCCCACCCCCCCCGGTAAAATAAGTGGGGGGACGCCGTCCACCCACGTGGTACCCCCGACTCGAGTCCTGTCTATCTCTTTCTGTCTCTGTCTCCCTCTTCCTTAAGTTCTGATTTTAAGAGATCGCTATGTTCTCTCGCTTGCCTCTACTTGTCTTTGTTTCCTTGTGAAATGGATCCAAAATAGGAAGAACACTTTGGCTGGAAATGTCCTCATTTGCTGACTGTTTTATAATTCCAAAGAAAAACCTCTGGATAGAGAGAAACAATTATTAAATACCTAAATAATGCAATACAGAGTGGTCAGCAGACAGGCCTGATTGTTATTCACACCCACACACATTAGCACCACTTTACAGAGTTTGCCAGTGATAGCGCTACTTTCTTTTTTTCTTCTTTCTTTGAACAACATTGTTTTCCAGGGTAGGGATGTCCACCATTCCTAAAGGGACTGCAATACCTGGTTGATGAGTGGAGTAGAAACGTTTAATATGATCGTTTTCAACTGTTTTAATTATTTTAGCTTATAAAATGTGTACTGCTGCTCTGTGTTTGGGGATGAGGTCTTTTTAAAACCAAACTGCTTACATTTTGACATTGAAACGTGTGCCTTCCTGCCTGGTCCTGTAGCCATGTCCTGAATTTTACAGGCAGAATCACTTACTGATTTCTGAAATATGAGTTTAAAACTGTTAAGGTAACCATGTTGTTCCTGAATACATTTCACATGCTTTGCTTATTCTTGCATTCCTTATGAGTGTTTGCTTTTTCCAGGGTGTTATTGGTTTTTTCAGGCAGCATTTTACTGTTGTCTAGTGCATAATTTTATTTAGTTGCAGCACATTTGAGTTGTAGCTTAAGGCAGTGCAAATTTCTCTCAGTGGGGCAGTATGGTGTTCAGTGTGGGAGAGGATGTGGCACTCTGGCCAGAGCTGCTGAATTCGGAACTTGAGCACTATTTTCAGCCTTCATGACCAGTCCACCAGACCACACTCCTGACAGAGCTCATTCTGATGTTACACCCAAGAAGGCCCAATAGAACTTAGAAGCCCTGGTGTCTTAGCACCCGCAGGTGGAGTCTAACGGTGGCAATTGTGAGTTAACCTTGAAGGCCTGTCCACCACAATCCATACTGCAGTTCACCTCCAGTCTTGCGAGCGGGCATACAAAGAAGCACACCCTAGACACACCATCGACAGCGACTGTCACTGAGGTCACAAGATCCTTGAGGCCAGTCCACCACACCCATTGGTACCTCCATTGGCCTTTTTCAGCAGTAGTGGTGCAACTCACTAGGGATCAGCAATGAAGGATTTGCATGCACACCAAACTTAGGGGGTGATTATAATGGAGGTGGGACTGCCAAGTCACCCCGTCAGTGGCGGTTCCACCACCATCGGTGACTGCATTACCGCCAGCCATATTACAATGGCGGGTGGTTCCCTGGCGGTCGGAAAGACCACCGCCACGCACCCAAGTGGCGCCTTGAGCCCACCAGTGCGGCGGAGGGGCTCGTGGTTCCTACAAAGCTGGTGGTGCCTACCAGCCACCACAGTAGGGATTACGATACCCTTTACCCGCCAGCCTATCCATGGCGGTTCACCCCCCATGGAAAAATTGGTGGAAAGGGACATTGGGGGCCTGTAGCAGGCCCCTGTCCCCCCAGCCCCCAGACATGGGACCTGGGGGGTATCTAAGATGCCCCCCTACATATCACTGCACCATGTGGCAGGCACTTCCACGCAGTGCAGTGATATATGTAACAAGTCCTTTTTTACATCGCGGGGGATGATGCAGCCAGCAGCACCTGCTGCAATGTAAAAGATAGGCACTGTGAATGCCATAGAGGCAGTCGCATTGTAATGCCTATCGTGGGGCCGCCATCTTGAAGGCCAGCGGTCCCATTCCCCGATTCGATGGCGGACGGACTGAAGTCCGCCTGCCATCGTAATCAGCCCCTAAGTTTGCAAACTTCATGGCCTCTGCTTCATGCACAAACACTTTTAACATGTGCAGCCTGCTTTCGGGCCACTGGAGTTATGCAGCAATGGAGGCCAAAAAGATGTTGCAGTGTTGACTAAATTATGCAACAATAAAAAGGCTGCAGCGTAATGCATTGCATTTTAATGATACTTTATTATTTTGATATATTTATACATACTAACAGCCACCGCAAAGCTTTTGCCTCATTAGTACCTTTGTAGCATACAAATGCAGCAGTGGGAAAGGTGACCAGTCAACCTTTCCAAAGGGCCCTACACTTCACAGCAACATAAGTCACATTTCTCTTAGTAATTTTTGATCTGTTCGAGCAACAAAATTGTTTTGGGTCAAATCGTTAGATTATGCAGCAGATGATGTATTATGTGGCAAATATGGTACAGCCATAGTTAAGTGGAAAACATTTTTCCACTTAACTTAATTTTGCCCCAGCATTGTAGTTGATTAATTTGCAAGTTCCCCAAACCCAAAAGTCGAGTTTGGGTACAATTTGCATTTTAAAAGCAGTCCTACGACACAGGGCTACTTTTAAACTGACCTCAGGCTTCAGCAGTGCACACATGCAAAAGCAGAAAGGGCTGCTGGCCTCAAAACTGCCATGCCCTATTATATTCTAGGGACTTAACGGTAGTTCTAATCCCCCTGCCCTATTATGTACTAGGGCCTTATAGGAGAGGTCATGCCAATCATATGGGTACCCTATCCCATAGTGCACCCTAGTGTATGTAGGTGTTTTCACAGTATCTTTAGGTGTCTCTTTCAGAATAGCACTGGCCCTGTGCCAGTTCAGGCAGAGGCAAGGGTCAGTCGGAGTCAGGTACCACCAGTACCAGACAGCAAAACGTTGGGGAGTGCCCAGGGCAAAAGATGGCTTTGCAACACTAAAGAAGCACAAACTCAGGATTTAAAACATAACACCATGGTTGTGGGGTTCTCTTTAATAATCAGAATTGATTTTTATCCTAATGAACCCATTTTCCAACATTAGGATAAGGAAAGACTGGGGGAAAATCATAACGTTCTAATCTGTACCTTGAAGTTTTCATGCAGTTCTTTGATGATGGTTAATAGCTCACTGTTCTATGTTAGGATTTTAACTTATAAACTGCAAATACCAAAAGAATCTCTCAGAAAAAAGCAGTAACTCACTGACCTATTTACATGATATGCATTTTGTGATCTGCGTGGTACACGTTCTTTGCAGCAGGCATATTACCCCACTGTGGCTACCTTACCATGAGTCAAAACTTCCACTAGACAAACCTCCGATCTCGCTCAATGAAGGACATTAATCACCAAAGTTATCTTCACATTTTTATTGTTGCCTGAAAATTGCTGGAGACCAGGGGGCATATTTACAATAACTGGCGCATCCCTGCAAATCAGCAGGGATGCGCCAGTTATTGTGCGCCACAGCTCCGCCATTGTGGATGCGCCGCATTTACAATGCGGCGCACCATGGGGCAAAAACGGGAGAGATGCGTGACGCATCTCTGCCATAAATGTGACGCATTGCTGGAGTTGCATCGCAAGCACGACGCAGCTCCAGCAATGCTCTGGTTATTGCTGGCTCTAGTTAATGCTGGGTCAATCCTTACACCTGCTTCAGGCAGGCGCAGGGTTTTGACGCAGCGTGGGCCTAAAAGTGACTGAGTGAAATCTTGTAGATTTCACTCAGCCACTTTTAGGAGGCGTTCCTGCTCCGGAACGCCCCCCTGCACAGTAACGCCTACATGTGGCACAGGGCATTACCACGTGACGCATCTCCCAGATGCGTCACGTTGTAAGTACCCCCGCACCATGGAGCAGGATTTGCGCCGCCGCTGTGTCACAAAAGTGACGCAACGGCGGCGTAAATGAGGCGCAAGGGGCTTGTAAATCTGCCCCCAGGAATGCAGCAGCAGGTATTTTTCAAACCATAATGCACTTGCAAACACAACGCCCCCACCCTAAGTCTGCAACCTTTGTTTGCTTGGTGCATGAAGATGCAAGATTTATATACATGTTTTTTAACATTTAGTCTGATTACTATATGAAATAACAAACAAGCATACATGCAGACTGTGACAACATGCCTGCTTTTCCCAATATTTCACTTCGAAAGTATGCGATTGTATTTGTTTAACGGGCGGTGATTTGTATAGGGTCACTGGGAAGCCCCCAAGGTTGTCCCTGTCCCCCCCCAGAATTTTAGTGTCTCCTACGCCCCTGTCTGCTCCCGTACTTCCTTTTGCATCATGTGTGGTTTTGGTTTTAATTGCAGCCCCGGTCGCTCGCAGCCTGCTGGCCTCCATAACGTCAGGTTAAGGTTAATTTCATGCTCCACACTCAAAGTCCTCATTTCTAGTATTTTATGTCACTGGTAGGGTTCTTCCCCAGCCCTACTAGAGTCCCTAAAATATCCAGATTTCATTAAAGGCCAGCCCCATGTAGCTGGTTTTTTTGTTGTTGCAGCTTTATATAGCGCGAACCCGACCCTAAGGCATTGTAGCGCTTTCTATAACCACCGGTTTCAGTTTTTTGACACCGGGGAGATTAAGTGATTTGCCTAAAATCACAGAATTCTGCGGCGACCCCGAGACTCGAAACTAGTTCCCCAGTTCAAAAGACGTCAGCTCTGGCCCCTCGCTTTGATGCCACTACTGTTAGCCATCTCCATCGCTCATAGTGCCCCAAAACCAGATGGGGCTGCCGTATCCCCCGGCGGCTGCCGTACCCCGGTCACCCATCAAGTGCAGACTGCTGCCTCGGTGACCTCCAGCCTCGCGGAGTCCTCCCGTTCGGGAGGGCGTGGGCGGCGCTGCTCTTGGCTTTCAGCAGTGGTCAGGTTGTTGTTTGAAGAAACGAAATCCACCTCCAGGCTACGAGAGGGGCTTTCTTTGATACCAGGATCAAAGCGTTAAAAAGGCCCAGCCGATGACAGTCCGAAATATCAACACCTTCCTCCCAAGAGAGGCGATACCTCGATCATAAACAGAAAGCCAAGCTAGCGGTGGGGGTGTGTGCGATGGACTGACCCACGCTTGAGAGGACCCCTTCCCCCACTCTGAGGTGGTGCAGTCCAGAGGGCCCTGGGAGTCAAACCCACAGAACTATAGTAGACCCAGCAAGGTGAAAGTATTAGCTTTATCAAACCCCCATCCCATGCACACACTATGGGGGGACAATGACTCCTTGTAACCCCCACTGCTCTGAACCCCATTTCCTTCTTTCTTTCTTTGTTTAATTGTGAGGTTTTGTATAGCGCGAACCAGGGCACGAGTCCTAAAAAAAGAAGTGGGGGGACGCTGTCACCGGAAGTGACGTCATGACAGGAAGTGACGTCACGAAAGGGGGCTTGCACCATCAGACTCATTGCCTCCCCTCGCTCACCCCTTGAATGCGATTGCATCTGAGAAGCCAGCGCGTGAGCAACGTGCTGAGTCAGCTTCCATCTCGTCCCGGAGAGGCCAAAGAGTGAAGTCCAGCTGTTTGGCAGGGTGGACGGCGTGTACCCGGTAAAATAAGTGGGGGGGCGCCGTCCACCCGCATGGTACCCCGACTCGAGCCCTGGCGCGAACTACACCCAAATGGGTGTCGGACTGTCGGAGCGCTTTACAGAAGAACATTTAAACATTGCTAGAACAGTTGACAAAATAACGTTTTTTGGGGTTCATTTCATGTAAGATCAGTTTCAGAGTACACACAGTACACACAGCCATCATCAACAAAATACACAACAACATGCAGTAATTTACAGTATCAGTGGATTAACAAGAGGCTTTCAAATGGCAGAGCTCAATACATAAGATATGTGTGCTGAGTTGGGGTGGTCCTGGTGAATGCGGGATGTTGTTCCAGATCTTGGGTGCATATGGAAATGCTTATTGTCTTGTTTATCTTCTTTTTGACACTTCTTGGTCTGCTGTCTGATGGTTTTCAGGCTGGGAGTCTGCAGAGATCTACCAGATGTGGTGAGCTTGTCTGCTGGAAAGGAGGGGATGCTGTTCTGATGGCGCTGTTGTTGAGGCACCTGGTTTTGAAGATGGTGCAGGCTGGCAAGGGAAGTCAATGGTGTTCCATCAGGAGAGGGTGATAAGATCATATTTCTTCGACCCCTAGATGAGATAGGTGAAGGCATCCTTTAGGCTCTGGATGAGATGTGTTAAGGCACCCTTCTTCGCGATCTCTTGTTAAGAAGTGAAACATTGACTTGTTTCCCAACTAAGGTGGAGAAGAATGGCAAGTTAACAGTCTACTCAAAAAGTTAGGTAGTCATAACATGGCTGCCTCCATGATCACAGCCTACATGCCCATCAACCCCAAAGGCACAAGCTGGGGGGCCCTGATCATCTGGTGTCATGGCTCCTTGAGGTATTATCGCCAATGGGTGGCCACCACCGGACACAGTAGAGGATGCCAACAGGAGATTGGCACATACCCAGCCCACGCACCAACCAGGGTTCAACTCGCGGCCATCCACATCCTCGGTAGGTGCCAGCAGGAGGAATCAGGGCCTGGAAGGCCCAACAGATGCCCTGTTGGCTTTCCAACCCAACTGCAATAGTGTGTGGGAGAACACCGTGGTGCTATGGTACACTGAACCACATGGCAAACGGCTCATATTGTACAATGAAACACTTTCTCTTCTCTCTATCGTTCTCTCACAATTTTGTTGTTGAAAATCACCTAAATCCCTCTCTCACTCTCTAGCTTTTTCTTCCTTCTTTATATGCCCTTCTTCTTTCACCCCTTTTGTCACTCAAGCTCTTCCCCACTGCCCCCTTTTTACCTTCCATGCTTAAAGCTGACACTTATTGTTGAACTAGGCTGTCTGTGGGGTCACCCCCAACCTTTTAGTCTTCACCCTTCCTGTGTTCTGAACTGTTTATTTTGGCTTTTTAAGACTCTGTACACTTTACTACTGCTAACCAGTGCTAAAGTGCTCATGCTCTCCTCCTAAAACATGGCCAAATTGGCTTTCACCAGATTGGTACATTTAATTTACTTGTAAGTCCCTCATATATGGTACCCGGGTACCCAGGGCCTGCAAATTAAAATGCTAGTAGGGAACAGAAGCCCTCATTGTGCCACTCTCTGAAAGTGGCTGTTTTAAACATATCTCGGCCTGCCATTAAAGCCTATAATGCAGTTATAAACTGCCAATTTGTCACAATAAACATTTTGCCAGGCCAAAATGTTCCTTTTTATTAGTACATATACCATGAGAAAGTAACTTTTTCAGCAGGACTGACCTGGTCCCTGTATCTGGCCCGCAGTCCATCGTGGGATGCCTGAACTTGTGACTTCGTCCCAGTCTAGTGCAATCAGATACCCACAATTAGCACTTTATGCTCCTTGGTGCTATTTTTACTTAAACCTTTAAAATTGCATATATCCGGTTCTACTGACTGGAGTTTTGTTGTTTTGGTCTCATTTTATTTAATAAATTGAACTCTATTTTCCTAAATTAGTTTAGGATTTTTCTTGTGTTGTGTTTTCATTTTATCACTGTTTGTGTGTTGCATAACTAAGTTAATCCTGACAGCTTTTGTGCCAAGCTACCAGAGCGGTAAGAACAGGTTAATTTAGTGACTTTTGCGGCTCACACTGACATGAATTGTCCTGGTTGCTTGAAAAGAGTTTTCAACCCCCAATCAAAAGCTCAATTTCCTACACTTATTCACATTCACCTTATAACTCCTTCAACAAACTCCTTTATAAAACATTTTCATTGTCTTTCTGGCTTCATCTCTACCCCACTCCCATTTATTCCTTTACTTTGTTCCTCTGTCGCCTTTTTTAATAACATTAGCATTACTGCTTCTTACACATAATTTTTCACTTTATCATTTAATTCCAGTCTCTTCTTCTGCACTCCTTTCTCCTCCATAGTCCATCCTTCACGCACCTTCTCTCTTTTGCCCCTGCCAATTTTACTCCCCAATTTTTATTTTTATTTGTCTCTCCTGTTCTTCCATTTCCCACTATCCCCCCAGTCTTCTTCTCCAGAACAAAAAAATATAGTTATATTGTTTTGCAAAGCATTCTCTAGAAAGGACAAATGTTGGCAAACCAGGAATTTAAACCAAGGTGTAAAAGGACTGATATCGGCAACTTAGCGTCTACTTGTTAGGTGAATATTTAATCAATTGAACGTTGATCTAGCAAGTTTCCCAGGTGCATTAGCAACATATTTAGTTCAGAATTTTTCTTGGCATTCCTGGGAATTGCAGTCCTGCTTACCCCTTTGAGTGGACAGGCTTTCTAAAATCAGGACTACAATTACCAGAATGCAGAGAAGGAAAAAACTGGACCAGATAATCGACATAAAGGTGGATCTGGGAAACCTGAGCGCTCTGCCTTGAACCTAGATCTTGAAAGGCTTTTTTTTTGGTAATAACTGGTTGAGCGTCACTTTGTCCAGTGGGTATTACCTCCTACATATAACGTATGTGTTGGGGCCTTCTCAGGAAATATCTCTTTGATAACAAACGTTCCTGCTTTTTATATTTAGAGGAGTGGATTTCTGAAAATAAAATCCAACGCATTCTTTAAGCAAATTGGTGTTTGCTTCATTGAAATAGGATGCTGAGATATCAACTGTTGCATCTTAATGGGATAAGGACACATAAGATCGTCACTTTCTACTTGTGTGAATACATAAACAGACATGTTCTTGGAGTCCTTTTCCTCCCCAGTGTTTGAGGCAGCTTACACAAAAGAGAAAGACTGCCCTCACTCTGTTAATCCAGGCTTTCTCTCTGACCCACCAAACATGAAATATTGCCTTGATTATTTGCCGGTAATCTCCATTACTCTGAGTTATAGTCTTCCTCGTCACAGTGATACAGACTGAGCCTTCTGTTTCCCATGCACAGTCTTCACACATACAAGTGAAAAATCGTGGGGACGTGGCCAACAAAGATGGTCGTGTTGATGTGATCCACGAGGGCTCTGTGGCATTAGTACTAATAAAGCTGGATACACGCTACTGGGGTTAACGCAGGAGCGGAACGGAGATGTTATGGTTCCCTACCAGTATTGAGTGGAGAATGAGGGAAGGAGGACCCTCGTTAGCCTACATTGAGACCGGATGCCCTGGGTGGTGGGGCCTACTGAGCCGCCGATTCGCAGACTGGTGGTCCTGGCCGGCCGATCAACGTGGGGCAGAGCGGACGTGGGCAGATTCCAGAGTGCCGAGGGAAGCTGCAGAATGACGGAATTCAGTGGGAGACTGATCGGTTGATGTGGCAGCGTGGGCAGATGAGGAGATTGAGACCCTTACCTACGCAACAGATCAAAGAAGTGTTGAAGCGGAATCTGGGCTGCAGAGGGCAGACGGCATCCGATCTGGCAGAGACACAGACTGACGGCGCCTAGAGCGGAGACAGCCTTTGACGCCCTTGCCCCTCTTCTGGCAAGTGGTGAGTGAGGGGCTGGTGGTGGGTGCAGGCGGCTGGCTTTCCTGGAGGGAGTGAAGGCCTACGAATGACGACCCCCCCACCTGACTTTAAAGATGGCGGCCGAACAGAACAAGGGACACGTTAGGGCCTGCAAATAGGAGCGATAGAGGCCTAATGCTCCGACTGGTCAGAGGAATAATAATACCCTTCGCGCCACGCCTATAGGCAGCCTGACACTGTGTTCTGAGAAGATCTGAGTGGAACGGGCAACACAATACAGCTACAACCGGGCATTGCCAACTTGGAATCCTGAAAGGAGCGAGAGAGTGCAGGGGCTTGGAGACCCCTGGGGACAATTTGATGCGTATGAGAGTGCCACTAGCAATTAACTGCTATACAGAATTTTTAGACCGGTGCCAATGCCAGGCCACCTCCCTTAGCCCTTATGCCGCAGTAGAAGGCCCAGAACAATAGGGTCTCCAGCAGCAGAATCCCGGGGCCCACCTCCTCCCCCACCTGAGCCCGACACCATGGCCCTCACTAAAGAAGATTTCCTGGCTTCCTTGAGGGACTTCAAAAAAGAGCTATGAGAGGAACTCAAAACAGATCTGGCTGCCTCGCTGGAGGCTCTGAGGTTCAACATTAACACCCGCTTGCACTTTCTTCAACAAGATGTGGACGAGGTCGGCACAAGGGCTGTGGTCCTGGAGACCCAAAGTCCATGACTTGGAGGACCTGGCGGACCGACTGGAGTTCACAGTTGATCTTCTACACGATCAGCGCAAGTCTGCAACTCTGAAAAACAAAGACCTTGAAAACAGATCACGTAGAGACAACTTGAAAATCCGGAATCTACAGGAGCGAGTGGAGGGGCTAGATCTGGAGGAATTTGTCCAAGTCCTCCTTGCAGAGTTGATTGGGGAGTGAAGTCTGAAGGTGAAAATTGAGAGAGTGCACAGGGTGGGAACCCCAACACAAGGTGAGAAACGCCATCCCAGAGATATACTAGTCAAACTACACTCTTTCAAAGTGAAATAGGCAATCCTCCAGGCGGCACAGAAGGCCAATGAAGTATCCTTTCAAGGAATATCATGCACCATTTTCCAGGATGTTGCCCAGGCCACATTGGCGAGACGCGCTGAATTTAGGCCAGACACCGATAAGCTCAGACAAGACAATATCCGATATAGATGGACACATTCCTTTAGCCTGCCATTTGAGCTCCAGAATAAGTTGCATCTTGTCACCAATTTCCAGTAGTCGATGCAGATGCTCGGCATACAATCACAGTTCGGGCAATCCGAGGCAGATGGGAACGGCAGACTGGTGGGCTCCCAGTTGGGCCCCACGTTGGGTAGAGAATAGAAGATTTAACACCGTCAGAAGATACACAGAACCCGCTGAAGAAATGCAATGAATAATACACCGAAGGATCGTGGACCTGGTGGGAGGTCCACACGACGGGGAAGGGAAGCGACATCCCGCGCATTGACAGACTGGTCAGCTCGAACTTTCAAACTATTGTATGGGCGCCATGTGGGGTAACTAGGCCAAGCTAGACTCTGCCCTCAGGGGCTTTCTTTTCTCTTCCTGCGTTCTACTAAACCCTTTCCTTCCGGATTATCTCGAGCTCTAGTGCTACCTATGGGAAAATGCCTTCACGGGTATGGACCAGAATGCCTGCAGGAAGGTATTGTAACAATGTCAAAATTGTTGAGGGGGAAAATGGTTTATTGTTTAGATTTTGTTAGGGGTTTGTTTTTTGATTTTTTTGTTTAGTGCATGAGATTGGCTATTGACGAATGGAAGAACTCAATATCAACTCAGAGGAGGATCAGAGAGAGAGAGAGAGAGAGAGAGAGAGAGAGAGAGAGATGGACGAGGCTGGGGGTGGATTTGACAGGATGGGAGATTTACATGTTGTCACACTACAGCGGAGGGCCTCAAGTCATGTCAGTTAATGGTTAGTATGACACTAACATGGAATGTAAGGGAACGTTACTGCCCTGCCAAATGGCAGTGATTGCGGAAATACATTATGGACCAGAGACATGATGTGGTGGCTCTCCAGGAAACCCACCTCAAGCACTTTGAGGAGCATCGCTTGAAACAAAAACAATACCCAATAATGTATAAATCCTCGGCATCCTTTAAACACAATGGGGTGGTTCTCTTTTTTCATTCATCCTTACGGTTCATAACAGAGGGATGTAAAGCGGACTGGGAGGGCAGGTACTTTATGTTTAAGGGACGCATAATGGGGCATTGATGCATGTTCGCTACTCTATACGCACACAACACTAATAAAGCTAGGTTCTCGAATACCTTTCTAACTACTCTAGGAGACTTTTCAGATGGGGTGATCATACTTCTGGGGGATTTTAACCTTACATGCGAAGCGGGGATAGATAGCACACATCCACAACGCTCAATCACAGGAAGCTTCCCCAAATCATTAAAGAAGGCGTTTGGAGACTTAGGCCTCTTGGATGCCTCTTGCACACTACACCCAGATGACTGGGATTACACCTTCTTCTCACATTCACATATAAGTTATTCCCGATTAGACAATGCCTTTATAAGTAATGCTCTACACCAGGCTTAATAATCAGCTTTATGTTACCCAATAACCCTCTCAGACCATGCACCGGTGTTTATCTGTATCGACTGGGAGGCACCGCCCCCTAAATATAGGAGGTGTTTTTTACCGCAATCCCTGATCCGAGATAGACTATTACGAGACTCTTTAAGGAAAACCCTAAAAGACTTTTTTCAAGATAATAATCCTAGTTACACCTCCCGTTAAACAACTGGGATGCCTTCAAGGTGGTCCTCCGGGACAACGTATAGCCCTAAATTCTTCCCTCAACAAGTCACGGACCAAGGAACGTCAGACTTTAGAAACAGAACTCCAGAATGTAGAACGACTCCACAAAGACAACCCAACTCAGTCAAGTCAGAAAAAGGTCACAGCACTGCAGGGGAAACTAAATGCGATCTATAATAACCGAGCGGAACTTACCCTGCTCCGCCTTCGTTGAACAACCTTGCTATAACCAAGGCAAACTCCCATTTAGCAAGGCAACTGAGGGTGTAGAATGAGAAAGAATACATAGAATACATTTGCAGCAAACAAGATGAAATTATAACACATGATACGAGGAATGCCCAGGTCTTCGGTAACTATTACCAAACCTTATACACGGCAGATCCAACAAGCGAGGCTGCGCAGTTAGAATACTTGCATGGTGTGACCCTGCCCCAGGTCTCTAGGGCCCAAAATGACACACTAGGGAGCCCCATTATGGAAGAGGAATTTCGCTGTGTGATAGCTAATCTTAAATGCCATAAATCACCCGGGCCAGATGGACTGATGGCCCAATTTTACAAAGCCTAAATGGTTGATTAGGTCCCCAACTATTTTCACTGTTTAACTGCATGGTCGACACAAGTGTGGTCACTGCTTCTATGAGCGATGCCCTAATTTCTCTTATCCCTAAACAATGCTGCTCCAACCGTCCGATTGCCCTGCTGAATCTAGACGCCAAACTGTATTCCAAGATTTTAGCCACCCGACTGGACGATCTACTTCCAGACATGACACATCCAGACCAGTCTGGATTTATAAAAGGCAGGCAGAAGCACGACAATATCAGACGAATAGTCCACCTGATCGAAAAAGTCTCCAAGAAATCAGAACCAGCAGTACTCCTGACTCTGGACGCCAAGAAGGCATTTGATTGGGTGGATTGGCCCTTTCTATTTCACACACTGAGAAGGTTCGGCTTCTGCAAAAAATGATTGACTATGATTAAAGCTAACTACTCGACTCCCACTGCAAGGTTGCTAGTCAATGGGGTAAGCTCTGGGGTGTTCTCCCTTGAGAGGGGAACGAGGCAAGGGTGCCCCCTTCCCCCTTTGTTGATTGCCTTAAGCATAGAACCACTGGCAACAATGATACATCAAAATCCACAGACTTTCGTTTCTCAGAAGAGGAACTAAGATTTCACTCTTTGCAGACAACATCCTGCTTTCCCTGGCCTAACCCCCTACCTCTCTTGCTGCTGCCCTAGAGGAACAACATCACTTTGAGGAAGTGACGGGACTCATCATTAGTTTATCTAAATCACATCTGCTCAATCTAACTGTTCTCCCGTAGAAGTGGATGGTCTAACCAGATTGATACCCTTTAATAGGGCAATCCATGGGATCACAAACCTAGGCATTAAGATCATCACCCCCAAGCTGTCGGAACTATTCCGAGCCAACTATCCGCCCTTATTGAGGCAGCTGACAATGAACCTAAAGAGATGGGTGCTCCTCTATCTATCTTTGCTGGTAAGAATACACACCATTAAGATGACAGTTCTACCCAGACTACTTAACTTGTTTTAAGGGCTCCCAATAGAGGTAGATCATAGCTTCTTCTCAAACCTACGCTCCATGGTAACGCACTGCATACGGCAAAGGTGGAGGGCGCAACTTTCCCCTAAGGTGTTGCGATTGCCCAAAGCTGTAGTGGGGTCTGGCGTTACCGGATTTTAATCTATACTAAAAGGCTGTGCAGATGAGGCTAATCCCTGAATGGTTGGCCCATGAGTCAGACAAGCACTGGCTCCATATCGATAGAGCTGTCATTGGGAAGTACATTTGGAAAGTACTGCGGAGCCTAAAGCGTACTGCCCCTTGAACGCATACTTGAGCACAACCACACAAACAACTCTCAGAGCATGAGATGCATTTACTAGCTCGGGAGTGTGGACTACTTTCCCTTCCCCTCTCAAGCCTATACATTTTAATCAGGCATTTCCGCCTGTGTTACAGCTTGGTCCTTTTGAAGCGTGGAGGGTGGGGGGCTGACTCACAGTCTCAGACTTGTTTCATAACTGGGACATACGAACATTCGAAAATTGTGCCTGAGATTTGCAACTTCCCCCCACAGAACACTACCGGTACAATCAGTTAATACATTGTGTATCTCATCCAAATATGCGGGAAGCAACCATGAGAGAACTCACACCCATTCAGCATTTTGCACAACGAGGTAGCGGTACAAAGGGTAATATCTCCTTCCTCTACAATATGTTGTTAGATACTTTCCATACTCCCCATACCAGATATAAAGACCACTGGGAGGGCATACTAGATGGCTCCTTTACAGGGGTATCTATACCCCACCAAACCTAAGAAAGTATTTCCCCAGATGACACCTGACCTTTGTTGGAGGGGCTGTGGGCTACTGGGTGATTTTAAACATATCTGGTGGGACTGTCCCAAGATCCGCCCCATCTGGTATGAGAAACTGGGGCATCTCAAATTTTGGGATATCCTCTACTGGATGCTCTTGGGACTGCGGAATGACTCTCTGCGAATCCAGATACATGGGGACAAATCGATCATTTAGCTCTGCCTTGGGGCGGCGAAAATGGCAGTGGCAGCTGCATGGAAAACAGCAGAGGACCCCTCCCTGACTCAATGGCATGCTAGGTTGTGGAGGGCGATAAGGATGGAATGGATGGCAGATATCCTAATAGACTCATCCAAATTTTGAATATATATGGGGCCCTCTGGTGACATACCTTTCAAAAGGCTTCCCCCTGTGTGCTTGCCCTACCAGAACAAGAGCTCTGCATTTATTACAATTTTGAATATATACCCTCTCTGGGGGAGACTGAATGAACACCGGCACCGCTTCAATACCACTGAGAACTATAAAAAAATATCTTGCATATAGCTTCATCCCCTGATACTCTTGGTGCCCTCATGTACTACACCCTTATTGTTTATTTTCATTGTTGGTGTTTGTTGGGAGGAGGGTGGGGTGCAGAATACACCTTGTTGGGGTGGGGGGAATTAGTTTGTGAATATTGTTTTAATTCAGCTATGTCTACCTCTCTATTGATGATTACTGTACTATTGGAAATAGCAACTCCACTGAGCTGCGAAGTCTTGTTGATCCTTTGTATTGTGTTTTTCTTTTACTTGGAAAAATAAAAAGAATGATGAGAAAAATAAATTGCACAAGTGTCCCTCCTAACATGGCCAACACAGGAAGTTCCCACTGAGGTACCTATATAGGAGGTGCTGACTTGTGCGTATTTCCTGATAATACCAAGTGTTTTGAATACAACAGCATTTTTTTCACCCTTTCTAATTAGGGGAAGTGTTAGACTTGGCACCATTAGCTTGGGTCTCCCTTCCACTTTTTGCTGTTGCCTCATCTGTTTTTGTTGGTCTAGATGTTTTGGGCACTTTGCCACTGCTGTTCAGTGCTAAAGTGCAGGTGCTCCCTATTGTAAAGTGAGGTAATGGATTAGTGATTCCATGATTGGTTATTTGATTTACTTGTCAGACCCTAGTACAGTGCACCATGTGTGCCCAGGGCCTGTAAATCAAATGCTGCTGGTGGACTTGCAGCCCTGATTGTGCCACACACATAAGCAGCTTGTAAAATGTGGCTCAGGCCTACCATCGCAGAGCCTGTGTGCAGTCTGGGACTGCCATATCGACTTGGCAAGTGCACACACACCAATCATTAACCCGTTTTATGACGCTGTACCAATCGAGAGTCTCTGAACGAAACGGCTGTTTCCTCAGAGTTTCCGCCGGCCACATGCATAGCGGTGTTATATAGTTGTATATTGGCCATAGAAGGACCAATCAGCAACTTGTATTAACGAAACGGCTGTTTCCTCAGAGTTCAGCTGGCCACATGCATAGCGGTGATATAGAGTTTCATTTTGGCCATAGAAGGACCAATCAGCAACTCATATTAGAACGCGGCACCAATCGGGCGTATCTAAATGGAAATGATGTTTCTTCGCAGTTGCTTTCACACAGGCCCGCCGGACTTTGGTTTGGCTTTGTTTTTCGGATTGGCTAAGAGATGACATATTAACAACTTAGCAGCATTACGCCGGTACCTCCCTCTTGGCTCAGGACGAAGCCAGAGGTACCGACGGACAGGTAGGGAGCAGCAGGGCGCTTTGTTGCTCTGATTTTTGCATGTAAGTCAGCTTTCTCCTACTTTGCTTTAACAAAGGGTAATTTCTGAATGAGATTTTTCATTTGTCCCCTTTAAGGAGATTAAGCCCTATCATACTTGTAGGTATAGGGGAACAAAGTTAGCACTATCTGGACCCTGCTTAAACTAATGAGCCCTGTTTAATGGGAATTCATAGATCTTTTCAAATCACTGCTATTTTAGGTCTAATACATTTTTTCCTATCCAGTGGTTTGGATAATAGCTATACTTGGGATATTCCACTTTTCAGTGATATATGAACACCTTGTTTTACGTACTGTGACAGCCCACAGTGGTTTTAGTTTTTCTCCATCTTTTGTATTTGTATTTGTATTTCCGGTTTATATAGCGCCAACTCACCGGCAGGTCTCAAGGCGCTTTTGACCAAAAGAACACAACAACATACTCAGTAGGGGGACTAGAGGGGGGACAGGCTTAAACTGGACTCAAAGCCTCTCTGAATAGAATAGTTTTCAGGGACTTCCTAAACCGAAGGAGGTTTCCTTCTTTACGAAGGGACTCAGGTAGTTTGTTCCAAATTTTGGGGGTCAAGACTGAGAAAGATCTTCCACCCTTTGTAGCAAGTCTATAACGAGGGCAGACGAGCAATTGTGAATTGGAAGACCTAAGGCACCGTTCTGGTTTATACAGCTCTAATCGTTTTTTTATATATGACGGAGCTTGTCCGTAAATCGCTTTATGGGCAATGCAGAGACTCTTAAATTCAGACCGCTGCCTTATGGGCAGCCAGTGGAGGCTCTGTAACAGTGGTGATGCATGTGAGCGTCTCGGTAGCCTAAAAATGAGACGAGCCGCATCATTCAGAGTCACCTGCAGTCTATTAATTAATGTTTTTGGGAGACCCAAATACAGCGCATTGCCGTAGTCCAGCCTGGATATGATGGTCGCGGATACGACCGTACGCAGCATGGACGTGGACAGAAGGGGGGCTAACTTACGTAGTTGTCTAATCAGCCCTGTGCAGGCACCAGCTACGGTGGCAATCTGGCTTGCCATTGATAGCTCACAGTCTATTTTAATGCCCAGGCTGTGTGATTTAACACTAAGGTTATTTTAGTGCATCCTAATGAGAGCACAAATAATGGATTTTTTTACCTGTTTGGGGACACCCGATTTCGTGGTAAATTATTATTTTCCATTATTATAGAGCGGGGCCTCCATTTCTTGAGCATTGGCCAGGAGAGGTGAGGTTTACTCCCAAGTATATTTGGGTGAGTAAATTAACTTTTGAAAAATTACTTTACTATCTCGTTTTGAAGCAAGACTTAGAAGCTAATTAACATGTTTTTATAACAGTAAGCATAATTTTGATGTGTCAGTTATTATATGGCAATACCTGTGTGTTTTGAATTTTCAGGAAAGAATCCTTTAAAAAGTGTTGGATACACCGACGCAGAAAGTATCTCGCGGACGGTATAGTATCCGGCATCACTTGGTAACAAAATTTATTTATGATTTTTGTACGTTATTGCAGTAGTGTATTTCTATAGGTCTTGAAGAAAGCCTGGCAGGGGAGCTACCCCTGTATGGCAGAAACATGTTGACCATTATACCAATCGAGCTGTACAGTCATTTTTTCAGACTGTCATACACTTTCTTTTGATCTTGACACCATGATGCATTCCCATTAAAGTTTTCCCCTATCATGGTAGCCAATTTTACCTAGTCACTTTCTGATTTTCTGTTCACAATTTTTTCACTGCAATATAATTTTCTCACACCATCATACCCACATACAACATCCTGGGTTGGATGCATCACTGGAGGTCTTAGAGATTTGGAAGACACAATATCATCAGGTGTTTCTCCTCATCTAGACTCTGACCTTTAATAATCCCAGATGATGAGGCTCCGCCATATGGGTGGGCTGATGGGATTCATTTCCTTATACATACACACTTAAGGTCTCTGACACATAGTTTTTTGCTTGTGTTTTTTTGCTCAGTCTGTGTTCCTTTATTCAGACCACCATCAGCCTTTTTGTAGTTGTAGAAGTGCACACACTTGCCAGTCCCTAAACCTTCTCATTTCTACATGTTAGCCACCCCTAAGGTAGGCCCAAGGTACCCCTGTGGGCAGGGTGCATTGTATGTGAAAGGTAGTACATGCCCTAATGTGTGTGGCATGTCCCGATAGTGAAACACTGCCGATTTCGTTTTTCACTATTGCAAGGCTATCTGTTCCCATAGGCCAGAATGGGCAGTTCATTTATAACATCGTATTAATATAACTGACCCAGGCAACAAGAGTGGAAAATAAAGTTTAGTATGCCTGACCTCAGAATGTTAAAGTGAATCTTTTAGTGTGGGTGATTTTAACATTCTGTGTTTGAAAATGCCACTTTTAGAAAGTAGGTATTTTCTTGCCTAACTATCCAGTGTGCCTCTGCTAGGTTTGTGTATTGCATGTCTGACTTGTGAGTGACAGGAGCTGGGAGAGGGCTGCGGCTCCAGCAGTCTGATGAACCAGGGCTGGGCTGAATAGTACCTGCATTGAATACAGAGTAGAGGAAGGAGATTTCCTTTCACTAGCCTGAGCCTACATAGAATAGAGAATAGGGGGAGGAGATTTCCTTTCAGCTACCTGGGCCAGGTCTGCTTTCAACAATGCTGTCTCCATCTCCATCTAGGAAGCTGCATCAAGGAGGACAGAACTGGTTTTGAGTAGGTACAGATACTCTCTGCCTTCAGAGAACAAAGGCTTTAGTAGTATAAATATTTGGGGCCCAGACTCCAGAACTTTAGATCACTTCTGGGAAATCAAGAGGAACCTTTGCCAAGGAGAAGAAGCCAGAGAAGCTGAAGGAGGATTGCTGCTCCTGTGCTGTTTGCTGTTTGGGGTTGGCCTGCAGTGGTTAGTTGTTGCCAAGAAAAGGAGAAAAGGACTTTGCTGTTTGCTTTGTCATCTTGAGGAAGATCTCCAAGGGTCTGAAATTGAGCTTGCCTCCTATCTGAATTCTCAGGGACACAAAGACTTCACCATCAGCTCCCCCTGAATTTCCTTACTGGGAATTCTAACCTACAGTGAGGTGCCTGCAGCTGTTTAGGACCTCTAGAGACTGTTTGTCACTGGGAGCTGGAAGCGCGACGCAAAGACAAAGAAGCGTGCCACATCTACACCGAGTCCCGATGCATCACCGAGAACATCGTTGCAGCTCCTGCTCTACGGCTTCAAAAGAACACACATTGGACCAGATCGTTGCACTGCAAGGAGCCGCCATTTTGTCGCATCGCACCGGATGGTTGCATCGCATCGAGGTTCCATCTTGTCGTATTGTAACCGGAACGCAGTAAAAAAATGGTGCCTCGCCTCCCTTGCACTGCAGTAAGGAACCGACGCATCGCCTCTCCCAAAGCAAGGAACTGATGCATCACCTTCCCTGAGACCCTTTTGTTTCTTTTGCATGATGCATCTAAGGTACTGTGTTGGAAAAGTGTCGCATTAACAACCTGCATTGAATGGAACTATGTATACCATTGAAGAACCTACTTTAGTACTGTATTGTGGATTTTTGTAATTTGGTCTTGTTTAGATAAAGAATACTTAATTTTCTAAACTGGTGTGGTGTCCATTTGTAGTGTTTCACTGGGTTTCTGTATGCATTCACAAATGCTTTACACACTGCCTCTGAGATAAGCCTGTCTGCTCCTGCCAAGCTACCAAGGGGGTGAGCAGGGGTTATTTTAGGAGTGTATCCCCCTTATCCTGACTAGAAGCAAGGGTCCCTATTTGGACAAAGGTACCTACCTCTGCCAACTAGAGACCCCCATTTCTAACAGGCATGAAGTGACATCTATGACTATGACAAGGAAGACTATGAATTGGAGGCATTTCCTTCCTCGTCTGTCTTCCTCATCCCAGTTCTAACTAAGGGTGGGCGTAGTTCGCGAAGCAGCGCTACGCGAAGTGCACTTCGCACTACGCAAACTTCACGTAGCACTACGCGAGCTGCGTAGTAGCATGTTCGCACTGTGCAAGATGCATTTTCAATAATTGCACAGTGCGAACAAGCATCCGGCACTGTGCGAGCTGTAGTTTTCTGCTGCTCGAGTAGATTTTTACTCGAGCGGCAGCTTTCTCAACGCGAACTGGTAGTTTCTCATCGCGAGCGGTCGCGAGCATGCACGACCACTCGCAATGAGAAACCTGACCTCCCCGCGTTTAGAGTCTCGCCGGGATGTCATTTTGCTTGCTCGCGGTCGCGAACATGACGTTGAGGACCATGAACAAGCAAAAAATGTCCGCTGCACTACGCTACGCTGCGCTACGCCGTGTTCGCACTGTGCTACGTGCAGCTCGTGTAGTGAGAAGTTGCGCAAACTTCACAAACTACGCAGGCGTAGCGTAGTGCTTCGCCCAGGGTTAGTTCTAACACAATGAGTGTATACCCAAACCCTTAGATGAAAGAAATTGCTCTTGAAAAATCACAGTACTATAAAAATGCAACTCCATGTTGGATTTATTTTCAACCAGTAAGATAAAAAAACATACCCAGTTATTCTATTGTGGAGAGAATTGCTGTTCTAAAAGAAAAAAAGAACGCATCCAACATCCTTAACTTTGTAGTATGAGGATCAGGTGGCTCCTGCATAAATATCTTTCAGGAAGGCACCCTTGAAGGTTGCCCAAGAGAAAGACATCCCTCTGGTGGAACGGCCCTGAACATTGGCGAGCAAAGAGACCCCCACTTTTTAGTATGCCAATGAACAATGAAATAATCATCCTTACCCAATGACTTATAGTTGAACTACTTGACAATGGCCCTTGTTTGCTACACCATATGTTACAAACCAATGGGCAAACATTTAACAGAGATTGAAGGAAGCGGCTCAAAAGGGGGCTCTTGAATCACATTATGGACCTGAAGCAAATCCCCAAAGGGACAGTGCAATGTATGACAGGCCTCTTCAGATGAAAAAATCTATGAAGATGTGAAGCTATAGATTCAAAATGAACAATAGCCGGCCCTTTGATCGCTTTGAATGCAACACATTCACTGTGTGATGTAGAAACCGACAGACCCAAAAGGAAGCCATCTCTTAAAAACTAAAGAACTTTTCTCCCTTTGCACGACAACATTTCTCAAACTACGCCACCCAGAGAAGTTTCTTCAGTGTCTTTCGTAGACCTTTAATGTGCTGTCATGCCTAGAATTGTGAATGGATAAAGCTACCATAGGGGAACATCGTAATGCCTCTTATTCTCTGCCTCACAATCTCCAGACCCATAGAAATATACATCATATCGATTTCTCTGGTATTTAAGGGAGCCTCAGAGGTGAGGGTACCAATGGGAAGAACCAAGGTGTTTGAACTGCTAGGTGCAGAAGTAAATGGAACCAGGAGCGATTGTTCCAAAAAAGAACCACCACCAGAACCTCTACCCATTCTTCCCTGATCTTGCACAACACCCTGCTGATTAAATCGAAAGGGTTGAAACAGAAACAACCTCCCTGGGCCATAAGACACTCATAGCATTCACTCTCCATGGATCCGAACATGGAAGAAGGGAACATAATCTGGGAAGGAGTGCATTTTGAGGAGTTGTGAAAACATCTATTCAAGGAACTTCAAACCTCCTCACAATGTCTTGAAACACAAGAAGGCACAGAGTCTTGGATACTGATGAATGTTTGACTAATTAAATCTGCACACCATTTCTCCCACCACAGAATATTAATAGCAGTAAATGATAGCAAACTTCCCTCAGCCCAAACACCAATCTGTTCCACCAGACAGGCTACAAGAGGACCTCTGGCACTCCCCAAATGATTGATGTATGCTCTTGTGACCTGGTTGTGCATTCGGATTTGAATGCTTGATCCTTGATCGGGGGTAAAATGGTAGCAGGGCCCTGTGTACCACTGCAACTTCCTTCCAATTGGAGGAGGAGATGTGTTCCTTGGCTGACCAAAGACCCAGGACTAAGTGGTCCTCTATAGTGGCAACAACCCCTGACTGCTCACATCTGTAGTTTTTAGGTCTCGGCCTATTAATCGCGCAAGCGATAATAGGACGAGAGTATAGAGGCTCATCCAAGCTCTGAAACCATTGCGGATTACGTCGAGTGCATGTGCTCATGCACAAGCTTTTTACCATCTCCGAGAGCTTCACTTCAAAGGCATCCAGTCTCTCGCCACCTGCTTCACACTTTTCACGGCAGCCAGGCCGTGTCTCGCATTTCTCCTCCCCCCCTAATACCCCTGCTGTTGCTGACCACGAGCTTGTTATTCAGATACGAGCAGTTGTTCCTTTTTCCATCATCGGATCCGTCAAACCCACTGCAATTTTCAGCACATCAGAGACAAGGCAGAAGGAGAATCTAAGCCTGCGGTCCCTAACCCTGCTCTACACAACGCGAACGGAATGCTCACTGCAAATTATACCTCCGAGAAGGGCTTTGATCTGGCCCGACCCTCTCCGTCTGTCATTTCCAATTCGCACGCTCTTTCCGTCTACTTTGTATTTATAAAGAGGCTGAGATGCATCGCATTATCCTCCCCAGATGAACTAATGAAGCACTCTTGTCACGTTGCAGAGTGCCGCTTTAAATGACAGTGACGTGCTAACTCAAAGTTGCTCCAAAAATCAATTTTCAGAGTAAACAAGAACAATTGCGGCCATTTTCCCAAGTAATGAACAAGGTATTTTATAAAATAATTAAACACACATGCTACAGCACAATGTAGATGGACATATATCATTGCATTTTCGTATAATGCATCTTCAATACTCCCAGTCATTTCCTGAAGGTTAAACTACTTATTGCAAAAACACACCAGACACGTCACAAACCACCATGCTTCGCGGCCGCTTTGATGTTCTCAGTGAGCCCTGCGGCACTGAGAACTGGGAACATCAAAGCGGCCGCGAAATGCTCACCATTTGTCGCCCCCTCGCTTCCTGCTGGCATTCCCCCCTCCGTTCTCGCCCAGTCCTTGTTCTATTTTACTTTGCTTCCTTGCAGTGATCTGCCTTTATTATGATTTTATGGTCAGCATGCTAACTTGTCAAAATGTGTTTTGGTGCATTTTATCTTGCACTGTAGGTCAGACTCTCACGTTTTCTCATATTTATCCTCATGTGTTTTAATTCTCACACAGCACTCTTAACTGTTATTTTTCAAAGAGGCCTTTAGTTCGCTAGTTGTTTTGCTCCTGAAAGCTGCATCTCTCAGAAACTATGATTTAAATCGGCAGACAGGTTTCATTTGCCTCCCACCGGAATCCTCATTTCTAGGTTACTAGAGAATAACTCGAAAAGGTGATCTCACTTTTCTTGACTTCAAGCATCCGTTTCCTAGAAGCAAAATGTAGCAAATGTGAGGATCAGGTGTGCAGAGGCTTGGCCCTAAAATACCCTTACATTAGTGCGTTTATAGCACAGATACCCGCTGATTTATATCGTGTGGGCCTTCCTGGGACAGCCCTCAACACACGCACAGGCCTTCCACCAGCCTATCTTTACCTAGGCACCTCCGCAAATTTAAGTTGCCATCGGGAGAGAAGCATTGTTTTCCAAAAGTCATTATTTGGTGCGCAATTGCTTTTAATGGGTGTCCCATGTCCGCACAGAGGCCTTTTCACGGATTCTTTTTCACCATGCTTCTGTATCTTGTAGGTATTTTCTAACATGGAATGCCGTGCACGTATATACTAAAGGCCACAACTCCTTCGAGCACTGTTATCTTAACATTTGTGTTTCTCTCTGTCTTATGATGTCTGCCCGGCCACCATTTACTTCAGACCCTCACACCTCCTCACCCTCACACACCCTCACTCGTCCTCACTCACCCTCACACCCTCACCCTCACCCTCACACACCCTCACTCACCCTCACACCCCATCACCCTCACCCTCACACACCCTCAGCCTCACACACCCTCAATCACCCTCTCACCCTCACCACCCTCTCACCCTCACTCATCCTCACCCACACACACTCTCACCCACCCTCACTCTCACACACCCTCACACACGTATGTATGTATGTATGTATTGCGACTTATATAGCGCACGTATCACCCGAAGGCATCAAGGCGCTTGCTTAGGGAACCCGTCCTGGTATTCCCCTGTGAGATACCCCGGAAGGGTATCCACAAGGTGAAAGCCAGGCATCCCGCCGCGAGGGGCCGTAGTGGAGATTAAGCAAGCTATTGCCCAGAGTCGCAGAGTGTGACCCCGTGAGTCGAGTAGGCACCGGAGCGAGAATTGTCGAGTCCGTGGAATTTTTGAGCCCGAGTCCCGCTGAGGCGGGGAATCGAACCCTGGTCCACGGCCGATCTCAGCTTCCGGGTCTGCCGCCTCTAACCACTGAGCCACGCTTCTCCTTCACACCCTCGCCATCCCTCACCCTCACACCCCACCACCATTACACACCCTCAGACACCCTCACACCCCCTCACCCTCACACCATTCACATCCCCTCACCCTCCCTCACACCCTCATACTCCCTCACACCCTCACCATCACACCTCTCACCCTCACACACCCCTCACCCTCACACACACCCTCACCCTCACACACCCTCTCACCCTCACACACCCTCTCACCCTCTCACACTCACCCTAACACACCCTCTCACCCTCTCACACTCACCCTAACACATCCTCTCACCCACCCTCACCCTCACACCCCTCACCCTCACACCCCCTCACCCTCACACACCCTCTCACTCTCACACCCCCTCACCCTCACACCCCCTCACCATCACCCCCTCACCCTCACACCCCTTCACACCCTTACCCTCACACACACCCTCACTCTCACACCCCCTCACTCTCACCCCCCTCACTCTCACCCCCCCTCGCCCACCTCACCCTCACACAGCCTCTCACACCCCGTCACCCTCGCACACCCTCTCACCCTCACCCTCACACCTCCTCACCCTCAAACCCCCTCACCCTCACACACCCTCTCACCCTCACACACCCTCACCCTCACACCCTCACACCCCCTCACCCTCACACCCCCTCACCCCTGTCACCCTCACCCCATCACCCTCACCCTCACCCTCACACCCCCTCCCCTCCCCCTCACCCGTCCTCACCCTCACACCCTCACACTCACACTCCCTCACAACCCCACACCCTCACCCTCACACACCCTCACATACCCTCACCCCCACACACCCTCACCCCTGTCACCCTCACCCCATCACCCTCACCCTCACACCCCCTCACTCTCACTCACCCTCACTCACCCTCACACACCCTCACACACCCTCACTCACCCTCACCAGCATAGCATAACAAAACTAACATAGCATAACAAAACACAGCATAGCATAGCATAACAAAAAAGCATAGGATAACAAAACATATCATAGCATAACAAAACAAAGCATAGGATAGCAAAACATAGCATAACAAAACAAAACATAGCATAGCAAAACACAACAAAGCATAGCATAACAAAACACAACAAAACATAGCAGAACAAAACATAGCAGAATAAAACATAGCATAACATAACAAAACATAGCATAACAAAACACAACAAAACATAGCATAGCATAACAAAACACAACAAAACATAGCATAGCATAACAAAACAAAGCATAGGATAGCAAAACGTAACATAGCATAGCATAACAAAAGAAAGCATAAGATAGCAAAACAAAACATAGCATAACAAAACATAGCATAACAAAACACAACCACACAGCATAACAAAACACAGCAAAACACAACAAAACATAGCATAGCAAAACAAAACAAAACATAGGAAAGCAAAACAAAACAGCATAGCATACAGCATCACTCAGCACCACCACAGCATCACTCAGGGGCATAGCAAAGCATAGCATACTAAACACAACAAAAAATAGCATAGCATAGCATAACAAAACATAGCATAGCAAAGCATAGCATCATAAAACACAACAAAACATAGCATAGCATAGCAAAGCATAGCATAGCATAACATAGCATAGCATATCAAAACATAGCATAGCATAACAAAACACAGCATAGCATAGCATAACAAATCAAAGCATAGGATAGCAAAACATAGCATAGCATAATAAAACAAAACATAGGAAAGCAAAACAAAACAGCATAGCATACAGCATCACTCAGCACCACCACAACATCACTCAGGGGCACCACAACATCACTATGCGCTACCACAGCATCACTGAACGCCACAGCATCACTCGTTCACCATCACATCACTCAGCGCCACCACAGCATCAATCTGTGCAACCATTCAACAACAACTGGCTCAAATATGGTCTCTCAATGTTTCAAGCTTTATTATAAATGTAATAAAAAGATGTTAATATTTCACTTCTGTTCTTGGATTTTCGTCACAATAAAATACACTGAACATAATCTTCACAAAAGTTTTTTTTACAAAAGTTTAAGCTATTGCCATTATAAATTACAATAACTTTTATTAAGTATTAATTATTAAAAACAATTAAAAGCCATTGTTATTTGTAATATCAATACATGTAAGTCACGTAAATACAGCACATATTGCATTACACATGCTATAGGTGTCCCATTTGCGAAAGTTATAACTATTGGCATTGTAAATGACAAAGCTATTAATTTCGCTATTTTCAAATACAAAACATAAATAAACAATACCAATAGCTCAAACTTTCCTAATGCGAGACCTATTGCATTGCAAATGCTTGTTGTTAGTGGGAGAGGAGCAGCTAACAATACTCCCTTGTTGAGGTGCACAGGATCCAGCCATCCGTGAAAATTCTGTGCCACCTGAGGTGAAATCGGGATCAAAGGGTATGTAAGAATTTACAGTTTTCAAATTCAGGATTGTACAAAATACTCCTGAGCTTTTTTATACAGGAAACATTAGGGAAAAGCAGCCTTGCCCCCAATCTCTTCTTCTGGTTGTGGTATCACTTCACACTTTCTCAATGGGTTCCGAATCCTTTTGAGCAGCCCCCGGCGTTTGGTCAGACTAAAAGAAGTCGGTGTTGGAATGAAATGTCATCAGGAATCACCGAAAAGTCTATTTTGTAATCCTCTTTGACAGTCTGAAAAATAGGACTGCCAGGTTGTAACAAAGGTCTTGATTCTTCACTTCACTCTTCCGAGATGGTCAGGATTCGGAGCTTGCAGGAGAGACTGGAGGAACAGCTTGTTGCTGTCGGGACTTTTCATTGAAGGGACCACCACAGTCACATCCCTGCCACGAAAGGGCTGATTGGTACCTTTGTATGAAGATGCTGGACTGAAAACCCACCAAAATCCAAATCCGCTTCCCTTGAAGCAGATTGCATTGGAATAAGTAGCCCTCCGTCCTCAACAAGATTCTTAACTAACTCCTACAATTGAGGATCAGAAATATTTACTCCATTAATGCGTAGGTGGTCCACCTATCGTTTTTGAGATAGATCTGTCTGCTTTAATTATGCCCGTTAAGATGTGATGTCTGGCAGCAATAAAAGAAGCTGAAGCAACTGCAGCGGCTGATTAAAAAAATCTAAGGTAAAGTCAGATACAAACCTGACCTGCTGCTCCACTATGGATAGCCAGTATGTGTTGTCCTCCCTTTGTTGCAATTCTCTACTAGAGCATGGAAGTCCAGGAGAAACGACAGTACTGTGTACTTCGCCTTTGCCCCAGTTCTAAGGGCAAAGTTGAGTGTAGAGTATGCCTTCTTAATTGCACCCCTACCCTCTTATCCACCAGGTCAGAGGGTGTTGCATCTTCAGATAATATGGTTCCACTTGAGGCGCACCTGGCCATCAACAAATCAACCTTGGCTCACAAGAAAGATTCCTAGGGAAAGTTATCATGGGGATACCTTTTAGTCAGAAATCTAAGAAAATTTGCATTTTTCACATCTGACCATTTTCTAATTACCAAAATACTCATGGCTTTATGAAGAGGCAAAGAGTCCATCTATTTTGTCCTATACTGGCAGACAAAAAAATCATCTTCTACCTGAAAGGATGCTTCCGGGAATGGGAATCTCTCTCAGTTGGAAAATTAATTCTTTTAAATCCGTCCCTTGAATGTATCTGCCCCTTTGTTCTTCTTCTTCCTCCATATTATCGAGATCACATCCTGTGGGGATTAATACACTTCAAGGAAGTTAGCAACAGGCTGTACTTCCTCTGTTACAAAAGCTGACTCTACTTCATTATTGAGCATGGTTTGTAGTAGTTCCACATCAAGGACAGGATTTCATCAATAGCTACTGGGGTAGCTTCATCCCCAGAATTAGCTTCAGGTACATGCTTTCTGGTCGTGGAACGCTGGCCCTCTATTACTGTGGGTAGTAAGGAAAAGCTTCTGACTTTTATCACAGGCGAGCGCTTACCATGTGACCACGTCGCCTAGCAATGGGTTGCGGTATTTACAAAATTCTCAGGACTGCCACCATTTTAGACAACGGTCCTTAGCAATTCAATATACAACCATAAAATAATTATAGGCCACAGTCTCACCTGCTTCCAATGCCTTGAAGAAAAGTGTAATCAAACATTGGCCCATATTAAATGCTGGTACCCTACAGATTGATCGTCCCTTGTTCGCATTCAAGAAAAGCTCCAACCTAAAGGACCATCTGGTCAGAGCTGCACTCCCTAGCCCCCCTGTACGCGACACAATAGATTCCTTTTGGAACCCTATACCACTGGTGGGGCATGCAAAGTGTGGTGCATGTAACGTGTGTGAGTTCACTATGGAAGGTAAATCCTTCACCTTCAATAATGTCACGGTCAACTGTAAAACTTTCACCAACTGCAACAGTAGTGATTTGATTTATCTTATTCAGTGTCCCTGCAAACTTGTGTATGTTGGTCAAACTAGACAAAAGATAAAGACCAGGATAGGCCAACACCGTAGCAGGATCCGCTGCAGGACCCCTAATGCCCCCTTGGTGGACCACTACATGGAGAAAGGACACAGTGAAAATGAACTAAAGTGGACTGTCCTCAAATAGATCAAATTACCATCTCGTGGAGGAGACATTGCACAACTGTTGAACAGAGAAGAATTGAAAATGATCTTACTCATGGACAGTATCAATAATGGATTGAATCGCAATGAAGACTGGACCTCACTTTTGTAAATATTGTAACCTCTGGTTAATCCATCCTATACTGCTTAACTCATTACTAAGTTGTTTTGATTATGGAATTGTGATGAATTAATTGTCACTTGCATGCTCAATTACTTCAGAGCCCCCCAAGGACGGTTCTTTAATTGAGTCACAACCACTGCACTCACTGCGCCCTCCATCTGTGATATTACCAATCACTTCCCTTCACTGCGACGTCTAATTAACCACTATAACATGGCCGCCACCCCCTTGCCCCCATTCCCATCCCAAAATGGCTGCCGAATTCTCCGGTCACGCGCAATTCAGCCCCATTCAACATGGCCGCTAAACTATTTCCCTGCTGCACGTCTGCCTTACTGGTGCGATCCGGCCCTCCAGACATACACGGATGTTCGATCGTGAACACCCTGGTAAGCATGGCACCGTTTCCTTGCTCTTGACCTGTTTATTCCTTGAATTCTAATAGGCGCTAGGATTGATGCATTGATATCCCCTTTCAACAGTTAATCCCCGTCGGTATTTACCGAACCCTTCAACCAACGCTACCTCGCAGTTTGGGCATTGGATTCTTTACATTAAGGGTAAGCGGTTCTGAACCTTCCGTTCCGTTGAATTCACTCCGGCTAAGCCGTAATTTACTCATGGCCTAACTTAATTCCCTTCCCTCTAGACCTACCCCACGCCTTGGATCCTCACCTCTGCTGCAGCGGCGCCACCGGACGAGACGCCCTGCCCCCCGCAGCAGTAGGTAACAAAGCTCGCAAATTACCTGGTATTAACTGACACCCCCGACCTGCTCGAATTAATTGTATCCCCTCCCTCTCCCCAGACCCTCTCCCCATTGGAGCGACCTACCGCCACCCTACATCCTGGGCATTCAGAACCTTGACTTCAAGGGTAAGCATTCCTGAATCCCCTTCCAGTTAAGCCTTTATCACTTGAAGGTTGTGCCTGTGTAACTAAATTCCTTTCCTCCAGAGCTATTTTACTTCTTGGATTATTACCCCTGGAGCAGCGGCGCCACCGGACGGGACGCCCTGCCCTTCGCAGCAATAGGTATTCTAGCCCGCATGCACCCCTAGGGTAACTGACACCCCCGCCACGGCCGCGGCTAACTGTATCCCCTCCTTTCCCCCAGACTACCTCCCCATTGGAGCGACACCCTCGCTGGACGGGTGCTACCGGCTGGGACACCCCTCATTCGCAGCCCCAGGTACCCTTACTCATCCCGTGCTACCCACTGCTCCTTGGTCACCTCACTCAAATAAGGGGTTCCTTCCACTTAGACCTCTAAGGGTCCCTATTCCTTCTTCGGTGCCTCCAGGGACAGCTACCAACCCTGCTGGCCCCTCCCAAATAGGTATTCACCTCTTCCTCCGATAACCGTGACAGCCTGCCTACACGCTGGCTAGGTAGACCACCCCTTGCACTCCCTTCCTACACAGCCTCCCACAGAGTGTTCTTTATTCACAATGAAGCTATCGAATGATTGTCACTACCATCACCAGAACGGTTGAAAAAGTATCCACCTTAAGGCATGGCATGGTAAGCATGTATGCTATGTGACATTGGTCGTGGTGAGATTGTAAACTCATGTCCCTTGTATGTTTTTTCCCCATTTTTATTACAGGCTTGTAAATTCAGGCAGTACATTGGTTGTCCTGATGATGATCCTAAATCTAACAGGATCGAAACGCCGTCGACAGATGATGTAGTCTAAAGACCAGTTCCCCACTGTGTGACTAAATTATGTTCTGACTACATGAGTATAGCTAGGTTAAATTTTCCATTTCCTCTAGCGTCTCACAAATTGTAAAATTGCCTGAGAAATCTCCCTTCATGTGTATATTGTTTGTCTAGCCCTGTTGTGTGTTGTGGATACAGGACTGTGTCCCACTATAATTGTGCTCTTTTGGAAATTCGTCTATTCCCTTCATCATTAAATCTTAGGGTCCGGCTGGACACCTTTTCATTCTAGTGCAGACTGTGGCCTATAATTATTTTATGGTTGTATATTGAATTGCTAAGGACCGTTGTTTACTTTGAATACTAATACCCCTGGTCCTTACTTACCAAGTGGGTTCCCTTGTTCTCAAAATAGTATGTGCGCAATCGCTGGATTGCAAGGGTTTTTTCCCTATCTACTTCCTTTTGAAGTGGGCCTTGTCTATATCCCTTCTGTTATTGTTTTTTGTGTCATTCTCACCTCACCTTGCAGCATAGCATGTCTGACCCTGCCCCATTGTATTCAGATGAATACATCAAAAAGATTTGTGAAGGTCCATCCTTGTTCTCTGATACCACCGAGAGTACTTCTTCCAATGTTCCCTCTACTCTGCCTGATCAATTAGAAAAACTAAAGAAAAAACAGATACGCCTAGAATTGATGACCCTTATGCTAAGACAATATCTTAAAGCCGATATAATACCAGTAGGATTTATTGTACGAAATATCCCGGGCATATTTACAGATAATCCCAAATATATCCATAACTTCAGCCACATCGGCACCACTTGGTCTAGACATTGGCTTGTGTTGGGTATCGAAATAGCCACTGAGACACTTTCTGCCCTAGTTGCTGAGATCGATGAGATTGAGAAAAAGCTCAACGATACAAATACTGTCCTTGAGGCAAAAAAATTACTAGACCAGATACAGAAAACTGTAGACGACTTCTACAGGATCGAACAAAACAAAAAAACTAACAAGGTTAAAAAAGACATCAAGGCCTACCACATTGAGACTACCTATCCTTATCTACAAAAGGATTTTTACTCTAACCGCACCTATTCCAATCCACGCAATACTCGGCCCTGGGGTCGTTTTAATCAACGCCAGACCTTAGTTGGCTTCTCTGATTCTTCAGTCGATCTTTTCTGATAACTCTGATTCAGGTGAAAGTGCAGGCCCATCAAACAGAAACCCCGTAGCCAATAGAAGCAATTTTTTAGAAAGAGGCTAATCCAATCCACCCACACGAGGGAAAGCCAAACGAGCTCAACGATGGTACAATCCCCCGGGGGAGCGGCAAACCAGGCAGAAATTCTACCAATGGTAGACACTAATTTGATGAACACACAGACCATTCCCATTTTTAATCTGTCTACATACAATTTATCCAATGCCGAAACCTCGCTTCTAAGCAAGGGACTCTCCTTCGTGCCCACCATACGCACTAACTTCCTTGAACTGCAGACTGAAATGCTTAGATTCTTCCGCAGGATACGCCTTGAAGCTTTTTTCCAAACATATCCAACACCGTTGGTTATTTCTAACACCCCTTTCAGACCACCTTCCACCTTTTCTCCCACTGCTGTGATGGTCCCTCCAGAGGTTATCGCCTTTGAGAAAATGGTGACCAAAGAGTTAAATGTTCTCAAGGAAACTAAAAAATTCATTCCTTATAATTTGCCGATGGAAGAAAAACAAGCAATCCAATCACTTAAAAACCTGGACACGCTAATCATCAAGAGTGCAGATAAAGGCGGCGGCATTGTCCTACAAAATAGAGACACGTACACTGCAGAAATACTTAGACAACTTGCTAATACTGATCATTAATATGAGGTTACCGACCAATCCCACTAATGACTTACAGAACCTCATATCTAATATCACCACAGAAGCCCTGGAATTAGGAATCATTAGCCAAAAGGAATTCCAATTTTTGAACATCAAATCACCCAGAATGCCTGTAATTTACACCCTCCCGAAGGTCCATAAAAGTGTCCTAAATCCACCTGGTAGGCCAATAGTGTCCGGCTGTGGTTCAATCCTTGAGCCGCTTGGACACTATGTCAATTATTTTATCAAAGATTTCGTACCCAGCACCCAGTGTTATGTCAGGGACAGCATGGCCATGGTGAACCTGATTGAAGAGACCCCTTCTCTGTGGGTAACCAATGGTTGTGTACAATGGACGTTGAGTCCTTGTATACAAATATCCCTCAAACTGCAGCCTTACTGGTCATAAGGGACATTCTCGAAAATAGGCCCAGGCCACATCGGGTGCCCTCTGTCTTTATCCTCCAATTGTTGGAAAGCTGCTTGACAAAAAACGTTTTTTCATTTGAGCAACAGTATTATCAACAAGTCAAGGGTACGTCCATGGGGGCTATTTTTGCCCCCAATCTGGCCATACTGTTTATGGACAAGATAGAGACTGACATCATACTGACTCCGTCTAACCCATTCTCGCCTGCCATTTCCATCTGGAGGCGTTATATCGATGATATTTTTCTAATTTGGAACACTGATCGGAACAGCCTAAATGAGTTCACCCACTGGCTCAATAAAAATTGCTGCGGACTCACATTTACCAACACAATTGACGCACAGTCAATTCCCTTCTTAGACCTTACCATTTATGAATCTGAAGGTTTATTACACACCAGATTATATCGTAAACCCACGGAAAGGAATACTCTATTAAGCTACAATAGCAATCACCCGAGAGCACTTAGGGACTCCTTACCCTACTCACAATTCCTCCGCATTAGAAGGAACTGCTTCGCAAAAGAGGACTACTTCAGGGAAGCCACAGTCTTATCAAACAAGCTTAAAGATAGAGGCTATCCCGGCAGACTGTTCAGGAGAGCAATAAAACGCACTTGGTATTGCCCAAGAGAGGTCCTTCTCTGTCCTAAACAAAAAGAAGCCAGTTCTAGAATAGCATGTGTGGCCACATTCTCACCTGCTTCCAATGCCTTGAAGAAAAGTGTAATCAAACATTGGCCCATATTAAATGCTGGTACCCTACAGATTGATCATCCCTTGTTCGCATTCAAGAAAAGCTCCAACCTAAAGGACCATCTGGTCAGAGCTGCACTCCCTAGCCCCCCTGTACGCGACACAATAGATTCCTTTTGGAACCCTATACCACTGGTGGGGCATGCAAAGTGTGGTTCATGTAACGTGTGTGAGTTCACTATGGAAGGTAAATCCTTCACCTTCAATAATGTCACGGTCAACTGTAAAACTTTCACCAACTGCAACAGTAGTGATTTGATTTATCTTATTCAGTGTCCCTGCAAACTTGTGTATGTTGGTCAAACTAGACAAGAGATAAAGACCAGGATAGGCCAACACCGTAGCAGGATCCGCTGCAGGACCCCTAATGCCCCCTTGGTGGATCACTACATGGAGAAAGGACACAGTGAAAATGAACTAAAGTGGACTGTCCTCAAATCGATCAAATTACCATCTCGTGGAGGAGACATTGCACAACTGTTGAACAGAGAAGAATTGAAAATGATCTTACTCATGGACAGTATCAATAATGGATTGAATCGCAATGAAGACTGGACCTCACTTTTGTAAATATTGTAACCTCGGGTTAAGCCATCCTATACTGCTTAACTCATTACTAAGTTGTTTTGATTATGGAATTGTGATGAATTAATTGTCACTTGCATGCTCAATTACTTCAGAGCCCCCCAAGGACAGTTCTTTAATTGAGTCACAACCACTGCACTCACTGCGCCCTCCATCTGTGATATTACCAATCACTTCCCTTCACTGCGACGTCTAATTAACCACTATAACATGGCCGCCACCCCCTTGCCCCCATTCCCATCCCAAAATGGCCGCCGAATTCTCCGGTCACGCGCAATTCAGCCCCATTCAACATGGCCGCTAAACTATTTCCCTGCTGCACGTCTGCCTTACTGGTGCGATCCGGCCCTCCAGACATACACGGATGTTCGATCGTGAACACCCTGGTAAGCATGGCACCGTTTCCTTGCTCTTGACCTGTTTATTCCTTGAATTCTAATAGGCGCTAGGATTGATGCATTGATATCCCCTTTCAACAGTTAATCCCCGTCGGTATTTACCGAACCCTTCAACCAACGCTATCTCGCAGTTTGGGCATTGGATTCTTTACATTAAGGGTAAGCGGTTCTGAACCTTCCGTTCCGTTGAATTCACTCCGGCTAAGCCGTAATTCACTCATGGCCTAACTTAATTCCCTTCCCTCTAGACCTACCCCACGCCTTGGATCCTCACCTCTGCTGCAGCGGCGCCACCGGACGGGACGCCCTGCCCCCCGCAGCAGTAGGTAACAAAGCTCGCAAATTACCTGGTATTAACTGACACCCCCGACCTGCTCAAATGAATTGTATCCCCTCCCTCTCCCCAGACCCTCTCCCCATTGAAGCGACCTACCGCCACCCTACATCCTGGGTATTCAGAACCTTGACTTCAAGGGTAAGCATTCCTGAATCCCCTTCCAGTTAAGCCTTTATCACTTGAAGGTTGTGCCTGTGTAACTGAATTCCTTTCCTCCAGAGCTATTTTACTTCTTGGATTATTACCCCTGGAGCAGCGGCGCCACCGGACGGAACGCCCTGCCCATCGCAGCAATAGGTAATCTAGCCCGCATGCACCCCTAGGGTAATTGACACCCCCGCCACGGCCGGGGCTAACTGTATCCCCTCCTTTCCCCCAGACTACCTCCCCATTGGAGCGACACCCACGCTGGACGGGTGCTACCGGCTGGGACACCCCTCATTCGCAGCCCAAGGTACCCTTACTCATCCCGTGCTACCCACTGCTCCTTGGTCACCTCACTCAAATAAGGGGTTCCTTCCACTCAGACCTCTAAGGGTCCCTATTCCTTCTTCGGTGCCTCCAGGGACAGCTACCAACCCTGCTGGCCCCTCCCAATTAGGTATTCACCTCTTCCTCCGATAACCGTGACAGCCCGCCTACACGCTGGCTAGGTAGACCACCCCTTGCACTCCCTTCCTACACAGCCTCCCACAGAGTGTTCTTTATTCACAATGAAGCTATCGAATGATTGTCACTACCATCACCAGCACGGTTGAAAAAGTATCCACCTTAAGGCATGGCATGGTAAGCATGTATGCTATGTGACATTGGTCGTGGTGAGATTGTAAACTCATGTCCCTTGTATGTTTTTTCCCCATTTTTATTACAGGCTTGTAAATTCAGGCAGTACATTGGTTGTCCTGATGATGATCCTAAATCTAACAGGATCGAAACGCCGTCGACAGATGATGTAGTCTAAACACCAGTTCCCCACTGTGTGACTAAATTATGTTCTGACTACATGAGTATAGCTAGGTAAAATTTTCCATTTCCTCTAGTGTCTCACAAATTGTAAAATTGCCTGAGAAATCTCTCTTCATGTGTATATTGTTTGTCTAGCCCTTCTGTGTGTTGTGGATACAGGACTGTGTCCCACTATAATTGTGCTCTTTTGGAAATTCGTCTATTCCCTTCATCATTAAATCTTAGGGTCCGGCTGGACACCTTTTCATTATAGTGCAGACTGTGGCCTATAATTATTTTATGGTTGTCTATTGAATTGCTAAGGACCGTTGTTTACTTTGAATACTAATACCCCTGGTCCTTACTTACCAAGTGGGTTCCCTTGTTCTCAAAATAGTATGCCACCATTTTAGAGTCAGGCGTTGTGGTCCCACTAATGGTAATAAATTACGTTTATATTTTTTGATATATTAAGCCCCATCCATATTAAGGCAGAGATTTACTTTACAAGGGCCTTGGCTACTTCCTAGTCACATACTCACATAGTGGAGGAGGTCGTCAAGAAAGGATGGCTAGCAGGACTCCAGGCAGAGCACTTCAGCACTCTGAAGCTGCCACTATAGCAGGCCTATGTATAATTGATAAAAAAAGACAATTTAAAATTATATAAACAATGAATTATACCTAGCCAAAGTCCATGGAACGAGACACAGAAATAAAAATAAAAAGTGCACATTAGTCGGCTCCTCCTATATGGGTAACACAGTGGGAACCTCCTATGTCAGACATGTTAGGAGGGGCACTTATGTGCTTTTTTACTCATATGGGTAAAGTCTGTACATGAGAGATAGAAAGCCCATTCTTTTAAGACTAAGATGAGGAAGCGGGACGATGAAGGTAATGGTGGGGTCCCGACCGTATGGCCTCATAAAATTGGTCTACAGAAGAAACCCTCCAACCAACAATTTTATTTATGCTCTAATACATCCAAAATAATAACCCATCCAGTAGCCAATCACAGCCAAAGAAACACAAAAAATCCCATAAAAACATTTAATTATTAAGTCACAATCAAACTGCATATGTCCAATATTTATCTATCCTTTATATATGGACATTTACATATTGTGTCTCTATATAATGCAACGAATACAAATAGATACATCATTTGCAAATTAATTCAAACCAACGCATCCCTCCCTAAAAATACAACCATCAAACCAGTCATTCACTCACAATCATACACAGAGACTCAATTAAAACCTATCAAAAAGAGACTCGGCCTCACCAGGGTCTGAACATTAAGGTAGACAATAAACAACGTTTTTCGTCCTCCATCAGTTTTTAATTTTTTGGAAGCATAGCCTTACAATCCATCTTTGGTTGATACTGTTCCATTAACTTTATGCCATGATGTGCAGCAGTTTGCACTACTGTGCAAAATGTCTAAAAAAGCATTGAAAAAGCCAAAAGATCCCGCATAATGAAACCTATTGGCTTTGCCAATGCTTGCTTCTTATAATGTTGAAGTCTATGCATAGGAGAAAGAAGGCTCATTCTGTTAGGACTGGGGACAGGAAGATGGACAAGAAAAGTAGCGGTGGGGTCTGCAGTGGTGGCTGGTATTTAATGGCGGTGGAAGGGTAAGGGAGTGGGAATAAAGAAAAAAAATTAAACACTTACCTGTGGGCCGCTGCCGCCTCTTGGTGCTCTTCGCCTTCTTCCAGGACTACAGGGCAGGATGCAGGAAGCACCCGGCTTCCAGGCTCCCCTTAGCCAATCACAAAGCTGAAATGATTGGTCTGAGCACTGTGATTCGGCTCTCGGCCAGGGAATGGGAGCCTGGGCATGTTCTCCACCCAGGCTGTAATGCAAGCCAAAGCCTCATGCGCACTTGGAGTGGGCAAACCAACCCTTCTCTGCCCTGCTCTGCGAGAGAGCAGCCCCACCCCTACCCAGCTGAGGAAGGGCGGAAAAATAAAATGATAATAACAATGAGTTATTATCATTTTATTTTTACCTTTTTGCCTTGCTCAGTGGGGCGACGCTCCTCCGCCTTAGCAGAAGAGCCACGCATGGGGTCTGCACCCTACCGTCTCATAAAAGTTGGAGTCTGTGCTCAGGTTAGTCACGAGCAAAGGGATCATCACTCCTGGATTCTAAAGACAATTTTGGCAACTTGGCATGCACACTAACAACCACATTTGAAAGACTAATAGTGGAATAGCATCTGAACTCTAAGCCATACATTACCTCTTTTCTCTGCCACACCAAGGGAATTCCCCGGCTCCATCCGAGATCCAGAACTCAGGTGCTGGCCACAAGTCCAAATGCAAAACGAACAAATCATGGAGGGAATGGTGAACAATGCAAACATTCACCCCCAGTCACAAAGATCTGGATTTAATCCATCGTTCTTTTGCTCACCACACCTACCGAGTTTGGACCCAGCCATACGCAAATCAGTCTTTACCCTATTCCTCCTGAGAACAGTCCAGCTGGAACTGCGAAGCCAGGTCCTCCCTGGATCAGAAAAAAGCATCCTTGGACCAGTTTCGGGGCAGCACCCTTCATCAGCCAGGCTAGCTTGAATTCAGTGGCACAGTTAGCACGGGACTCATGTCTGGGCATACTCTTCCCACTTAATGCAGCAAAGCAAAAGGAACAAATGATGGACGTAATGCTGAACCATGCAAACATTCACCCCCAGTCACAAAGATCTGGGTTTAATCCATAGTTCTTTTGCTCACCATGCCACTTGAGTTTGGACCCAGCCAAGTGAATGTTTGACATTGTTCAGCATTCTGTTTATCAATTGTTCTTTTGCATTTGTCACCCCGATGGGAAGAGTATGCGCAGACAAGGCTCCCTTGCTCACTGTGCCACTGGATTCAAGCAAGCCTCGCTGATGAAGGGTGGTACCACGATCCGGTCCCAGGATGCTTGTTTCCGGTCCAGGGAGGACCTGGCCTGGCAGTTGGGGCTGGACTGTTCCCAGGGGGACAGGGTCAAGACTGATTTGCATATGGCTGTGTTTAAACTGGAAAGGTATGGGGAGCAAAAACACAATGGATTTAGGCCCAGATCTCTGTACTGGGAGGAATGTTTAACATTGTTCAACATTCTGTCCATTAATTGTTCTTTTTGCATTTGTTACCCCGAGGGGGAAGGGTATGCCCAGAAGTGGGTCTCTTGCTCACTTTGCCACTGGATTCAAGCTAGCCTGGCTGATGAGGGGTGATACCCCAAAACCAGTCTCATGATGCTTGTTTCTGGTCCAGGGAGGACCTGGCCTGGCAGTTCGGGCTGGACTGTTCCCAGGGGGAACAGCGTCAAGAATGATTTTCATACCGCTGGGTTTGAACTGGAATTGCATAGGGAGCAAAAAAATTATACGATGGATTTAGGCTCATATCATTGAACTGGGGTGAATGTTTGACATTGTTCAACATTCTGCCATCAAGTGTTCTTTTGCACAGGTTCAAATCCAGCATCACCATGTGTCATGGAGTTTTGTCACTCATCTATATGCCAGTCTCATTGCTATCAACCAACTCTGGGCAAAGCACTACGCTACGCTCGCGTAGTTTGCGAAGTTTGCGCTACTTGCACTACGCGAACTGCACGTAGCACAGTGCAAACACGCGTAGCGTAGTGCCGAGGTCATTTTTTGCTAGCTCGCGGTCCTCAACGTCAAGTTGGCGACCGCGAACAAGCAAAATGACATCCCGGCGAGACTTTTTCCTCGTTCGCGATCAGCAAAATCAAGTTGCCGATCGCGAGCGTGGAAAATAAACCTCCCGGCGAGATTCTCAACGCTGGGAGGTCAGGTTTCTCATTGCGAGTGATCGCGTATGCTCGCGACCGCTTGCGATGAGAAACTACCAGTCCGCGTTGAGAAAGATGCCGCTCGAGTAAAAATCTACTCCAGCAGCAGTAAAAGACAACTCGCACTGTGCAGGATGCCGTTTTCTTTAAAAAATCATGACTGTCTAAAGTTGTCACATATTTTTGACATTGAAAGCAAAACTACATGTCCCAGAATGCAAAATGTTCAAGGCTTAAAAAAAAAACGACTGCCTGAAGGTCTCCCACACGACATGGGGAATTTTTGGAGTTATAAAATACCAGCTAAGGCTGGGTTGAGTGGGCAGGAAGCACAGCTGTCAATTTCCGCCATAACAGGGGTGATATTTAGCCAGCAGTACTATGCATGCTGTATCTTGTAGTTTCTGTTTCCAATAATATGGACGGTGCCTCGGTCCCATGAGTGTTGTCATGCTTAGTACTACTGTGTTCAAAGCCAGAAGTATCTGCACGTCACCTTTATGACATGGTGTCAATTTAAAGCTACGGTGAAGCTCTTGTCCACCGCATAGAAGGGCAGAAAGCGTGGGCCTTCTTAATAACTCTATAATCTTGTACTGTGCACTCTTTCTTAAAAAGAATTGCGCATTTTACAAAGAATTCTGTACCCAACTAAAAAGTTATTCCACATGCAAACTTTAAGGAACAGCCATTGTTGAATTCTGAAGCAAATTGAAATTCTGAACTATTCCACCAGTTTTACTATGATTTTAAACATTGTCCACATAACTAAAGAAGATTTTGGTTGTGTTTTGAAAAGTAGATTATTCTAAACGTGCACAAGATTGGCATTTTTATTTTGCTTTGCTCCTACAGTATCACTGTGTTCAACTCACACTGACCACAAACTTTTTTTATGTTGGTGAATTTCAAATTAAAACACTGATGTTTCATCCTGTCAATGAAGACGTACTGTTCGCCACTCTTTGCAATGATAGAACATTGCTGCAAAGTGATGACGTCAAGCCTCATACTTTCAGCCAGCGGCGGTTCTCTTTTATCCAAAAGAATATTGCATTCTGGATCTTGTAGTTTTATCGCTAGCATTGCTTGGGAAATGCTGATTTGAAAAATCCAGAACCAGTGAAAGATGGCCACTTGGAAACTAAGGGGCAGATTTATGAAGGCCTTGCGCCGCCGGTGCGTCATTTTTAACAAGGGAAAAAGTGACGCACCGGCAGCGCAAGGCCTTCATAAATCTGCCCCTAAGATCCAATAAGCAGAAAAGGTGGGAAGTCCTTAGTACATTCGATCGCATTCATTTTTTGGATAGAAACCTGCCAGATTATCAAAATCATTGAAATGAATGAGGCAGAAACAAGTGATTTTTCCAAGTATGTGTAAAAGGTTAACTTTCCCGCAATTCTTGCTGTGGCACCTCCTCATATAAAAAATATTTGGAAATCTTACCCTGGTGAAACTTGAAGCAGTGTTACAAGGAGGGTGATAAAGACAGATTGCCCTGTGGTCACATCAGTTGATTTGTCTGTGACAAACTGGTGCCTTCAAAAGGCTCAAAGTGGTATCAGAGGCAATCTGATGTCAACACCAGAAACCACACCACAGTGCCAAAGCCAGCATTAATGAGAAAACGAACCTCACTGCAAAATATAAAAAAAGAAACATAGGTACTTGCGAAATGTGTTTCTAATGAATGTGTCACGATTTCTAGGAGACATAACAGGCAAGCAGGATTTGTCCAGGCAATTCGCAGACATTTCCTACATTTTTTAGTAATTGAAAACCAAGACATTTACAATACAAAACTTTAAAACCGCAAACACTAGGCATGTTGCCGGTCCCCACTAAAAGTCACTACAAAATAATGCGATTGTTGCTGTTCCAATTTAACGTCGACAACAGACAAAATAAAAGCTTGTTCCTGTTCCCATTAAAATGCCAGGCTTATTGTGTGTGTCTCAAATGTAAGACATGAAAATTAAATTAAATTGTAGGCTTATTGGCTTTCCACATTAAAGGAAAACAACACAAACACCAGCCTTGATGACTGCCCTCAGTAAAATAAATTGAGGTAATTACCCTGCCTATTGCCTGTCAACATCATCAATTAATCAATCAGGATTTGTAGAGCATGGCTGCTTCACCCGTGAGCATCTCGCGGCACTGTCGGATCATGCTGCCTGTTCTCCTATTGCTCGAACATCCAGGTCTTGAGGTCCTTCCTGAATTGCTGGGGCGATGGTGAGGTGCTGAGATTGCAGTGGGAGGTCATTCCATGTCTTGGCCGCCAGATGGGAGAAGGAACGGCCTCTGCGAGGGATCCGGATCTGAGTTTCCTGGTTGGCTGGTGAAAGGTCACGCGTTGGTTAAGGTGCCCTTTGTTGCGTAGTACCTTGTATGTGTGGTTGAGGAGCTTGTACTGGCATCTCTTCATGACTGGTAGCCAGTGGAATTTCGGGGCATATTATCAAGGGATTTATCTCCGCTTTTTTGGCTTTAAAAGCCAAGAAAGCGGAAATAAAATTATCTCCCTATCATCAACAGGGTGCTAACACGCAAATTCACATGTTAGCACCCTTTTTCTCTACGCTTCCCCTTGCATCTCTAATGAGATGCAAAGGGGGCGTTCCAGAGAAAAATAATAGGAGAAATGTTGTTAAGTGACATTTCTCCTATTATCAAGGATTTCGCTAACCCTGTTAGTGATAAAAAAAGCAACGCTAACCGCGGTTAGCACTGCTTTTTTTACACCTGGGGCCTCATTTATGAAAAGTGACGCATCGCTGCATGAAAGCAGCGATGCGTCACTTCTCAGTGCGCACTCCTTGCGACATACCTGATGCGTCATATTTACTGTATGACGCATCATGTCGCAAGGGGTTATAGATACATCAGTATTTCTGACGTATCTGTATGGCGCAAAAGTGATGCATTGCTGGAGTGTGTCACAAAAGTGACGCAACCCCAGCAATGTGTCCTTTCACATGGGGCAAACCCCATGTGAAAGGGCTTGCATCAGTCTTACACCTGCTGTGAGGCAGGTGTAAGATTTTGACCCATTTGAGTCCTAGAAGTGGCGCAGTGAAATCTGGTAGATTTCACTGCGTCACTTCTATGACCCTTTCTTGCGTGGGAACACCCCCCCTGCATACATTATACCTGGCGCAGGTATAATGTAGCGCAGGGGTTTACAAAGTGACGCATCTACCTAGGTGCGTCACTTTGTAAATGTGGCGCAACAAGGCGCATTTTTTACACTGCTGGTGCATCACAAAAAGTGATGCACCCATGGTGCAAAAGTGACGCAAGGGCTCATAAATGAGCCCCCCGGTATTTTCCTGACTTAGCCATGATATCCTATGGAAGGTGGATATCATAGCTAAGTTTGTGAGCCCCTATCATCAAGCTAACGCCAAACTTCGAGAGATTATCGTTGGTTTTCCAGCGATAATCTCTCATTTGGCAGTTAGCGCAAGGATTTTTATCACTTCTGCAATAAACCTTGCTAATAGCAAGTTATCTCTGCGATAATTTCCGGCGATGCTTAGCGTTAAAAAATGTGTCGCTAAGGGAGGTCGAGGATGCCTGCTGTGTTCTGGAATGTCTAGAGTTTCTTCATGAGTTGGGCTGTTATTCCTATGAAGAGGGTGTTGCCATAGTCGAGTCTGCTGGTGACAAGAGCCAGCATTACAGTTCACCTGGTGTTGGTCAAGAGCCATCTGAAAATCTTCCTGAGTATTCGGAGCGTGAGGAAGCAGGCGGTGGTGGCAGTGCACATTTGCTTCTTCCTGGATGATAGAGGATGATGCGGAGGTTGCGGGCGTATTTGTTGGGTATCAGGGTTGGGCCCAGTTGGGGGCGCCACAATTCATTGTTCCAGTGTATGGCCATGCCTTTCCCAAAGATGAGCACTTGTGTCTTGTCTGCATAGAGTTTGAGACAGCTGTTGTTCATCCCGTTAGCAACATCTTTCATGCATCTTTGGAACTTGTCCTGGATGGTTCTTGGATTGTTAGTCAGAGAGAGAATGAGTTGGGTGTCGTCGGTATAGGAGATGATGTTGAGTCTGTGGCTTTTAACGATGTTGCCCAGGGGGGTCATGTATGTGTTGAAGAGGGTTGGGCTGAAGGATGAGTCTTGAGGCACACCGCAGGTGATGTTCTTAGGGAGTGAGGAGTAGGGAACAAGGACGATTTTCAGCGTTCTTCCTGTGTGGTATGGTGCGATCCACTTGAGGGCTACTCTTTGGATTCTGATCTGATGGAGCCTGTTGATCAGTGTGTAGTGGGATACAGTGTTGAAAGCTGCTGAGAAGTGTAGGAGGATGAGGGCCAATATTTCACCAAGGTCTAGCAGCATTCAGATGTCAGCTGTGGCTGCGAATAGAGCTGTCTCAGTGCTCTGGTTTGTTCTGAAACTGGATTGGGAGGGTTCCAGGAGGTTGTGGTTCTCTAAATGCCTAGTGAGATGGATATTCATTGCCTTCTCAATGACCTTGGCTGGGAAGGAGAGCAAAGAGATAGGATGGTAGTTCTTCAGTTCTCCTGTGTCCACAGATGGCTTCTACAGGAAAGGCTTCACATTGGCGTGTTTCCAATTCTGGGTGAATTGGGCTAAGGTGATCGAGGAGTTGAGGAACTTGGTGAGTTCTTTGCTGATGAGTTGATTTCCAAGGTTAAAAGGATGGTAGGGGCAGGGGTCTGCAGGGACTCCAGAGTGGATGGATCTCATGATGGTCTCTCTTTCCTTCTCAGTGAGGGGGTGTCACAAGGTGAGCTGGTGTGGGTGAGTGTCAGTCGGTGTGAGGAAGTTTATGCTGTCTGCAGCAGGGGATTGGGGTGTGAAGTCTTGGTAGATGGTGTCAACTTTGTTTTAGAGTTGTAGAGATCTTGCAAGAGTGTGATGTTGTTTTCTGTTGAAGTTGAAGTTGAAGTTGAAAAGCATTTATTGAGCGCGCTAACACCAAGCGGTTTCATGGCGCTGTACCCAGATTTCAGACAGAAGAAAGAAAAGAGAGTGAAAGAGGGTATTTATAGAGGAAAAGCTAAAGAAATGAGATAGGTTTTAAGGGCTTTCCGTAAATCCATATAATTGGTTGTGGACCGGATAGGAAAGGGAAGGCTATTCCAGAAGGTGGGAGTAAGAATGGAGAACCGAAGGCCACCGTGTTTTTTCCTCTTGAAGCGAGGGACTACCAAAAGGATTAAGGAGGAGGAGCGAAGGTCTCTTTTTGGAAGATAAGGCTGAATTTTGGATTTAATAAAGCCGGGGGCAGAGCCTGCCAGAGCCATAAAGGTATTGCAGCCCAACTTGAAAAGGGAGCGTTGGGAAATGGGAAGCCAGTGAAGGGATTTGAGAAGGGGAGTGGCGTGATGGTACTTAGGAAGCTGATATATCAGGCGTGCAGCCTGGTTCTGAATGAGCTGTAGGCGCCGGAGCTCGTATGCCGGGATTCCTACGAAGAGTCCATTGCCATAGTCCAGGCGGGAGATAATCATGGCCATGACAATGAGCTTAAGGGCCTCAACAGAAAAGAAACGGGAGATTTTCCGGATGATGCGTAGGGATAGAAAGCAAGATGATACAACGGCGCTGATCTGAGGGCGCATAGTCAGATCTTGGCTAACTAAGATACCTATGGTTTTTGCTTTGGCAGAAGGGGAAGGAGGGAGACTAAGGGCAGGGGGCCAAAATGCAGGGGACCAGGGACTAGGGAGATCGCCAGTAAGTAACAGCTCTGTTTTGTCCGGGTTCAGTTTGAGCTGGTTGGAGTTCATCCAGTCAAATATAAAGGTAAGGACAGAGCAGAGGTTAGAACTGGAATCGGGGGAGGGAGAAAGATTGAAAATGAGCTGGAGGTCGTCTGCGTAATTGTAGACTGTTACCTCCATATTTTGTAGGGCCAGGATAAGGGGATGAATGTAGAGGTTAAAAAGGAGGGGGGAAAGAGCAGAGCCCTGGGGAACCCCACAGGTAATTAAGCAGGGGTCGGCCGAGAAGCCGTCCAGATGGACGGCCTGAGTCCGGCCCACCCAGAAAAGAGGAGAGCCAGGCCAGGGCAGACCCCCGAATGCCCGCGCCCTTGACACGGTCGATAAGGATGGAATGGTCAACCGTGTCGAAGGCAGCGGACAGGTCGAGGAGGACCAAGGCCTGGGAGGAGTTGGAGTCCGCACATTGCCTAAGCTCGTCCAGGACAGATAGAACCACGGATTCCGTCGAGTGAACTGGACGGAAGCCGGCCTGGTGGGAGGATAAAAGATGATTGTCCTCAACAAAAGTCGAGAGGCAGGAGGTAATGTGGGTCTCCAGAGTCTTTCTGAGGAAAGGGAGAAGGGAAATAGGGCGGAAATTGGGGAGGGAAGAAGGGTCACTCCCAGGTTTTTTCAGGATGGGGGTGATAATGGCCGATTTGAAGGAGGCTGGGACAATGCCCTGTTGAATAGATGTATTTAGCAGGGTGAGGGACAGTTGGAAAAGACCTCCTTAAGTATGCGGACAGGACAACAGTCCAAGGGGGATCCAGATTTGACCTTCTTTAGGAGACCAAAGAAAGTCTCTTCTGAAAGTAAGGGAAACAAGTCAAGAAAAACGGAGGGAGGGACGGAAATAGGGGGAAGAAAGGAAGGGGGGGCTGGGGTATGTTGAGTTTGATGGCTGCTATCTTTTCGATGAAGTAAGAGTTAAGGGAGTTACAAAGAGATTGGGAGGGGACCGGTTTGGGTTGTACTCTATCTGCAGCTGCTAGTTTGTGGACGATAGAGAAGATCTCCTTGGGCTTATTGCTGGCTAGGAGAATTTTAGTAGAGAAGTACTCCGTCTTAGTCGCCAAAATCTCCTTCTTATAGCTGCGAAGAAGGGCAGAGTACTGGGATTTGAGAATGGGACAGTATGTACGTCTCCAGTGACGTTCGGCTTGTCTTAGGGAAAGTTTAAGAGCTTTAAGGTTTTCAGTAAACCACCTGTTGGCCTCATGTGAGCGACAGGACCTAACTAGCTTGAGAGGGGCAACTGACTCACAGGCTGCTGAGAGCCAATTGTTGAGTGTGGTTGCCTGTGAGTCGGGGGGGGGGGTCTAGTAGACCAGGAGAAGAGGCCGCAAGGGATGCGCATAGGGCAGGCATGTCCACATGGTTCCAGTTACGGAGCCACCTATTTTTGGGAGGGGGGACTTTATTACCAGCTCCTAAGTCGAGGGAAAAGGATATCAACGAGTGGTCGGACCAAATGCAGGGGGAGATGGACAGAGACGAGATAGAAATGTTGGCAGCCCAGATCTGATCCAGGATATGACCACCGGAATGGGTGGGGAGGTGGATCAAAGGCATAAAGTTAAAACAGCCAAGAGATTCGGTGAATTCTTTGGACGTAGGGTCTTCTCGGGGATCATAGGGCCAGAAATTGAAATCTCCTAAAATGAGTATGGAAGAGTTGTTGACCACAAGAGTGGCCAGCAAGTCTTGAATGGCTGTGATAAAATGGGACATAGTCTGAGGGGGGCGATATAGCAGTACGCAGGTCAAAGGGACCGCAAGGTTGGTTGAGCGGGCGACCAGGAAGTCTACCGCGGAGATACGGGGGTAAGGCATAAGTTGTAACTGAAATCTGGAGTGAATAATTATGGCTACACCACCCCCGATTTTCCCATCCGGGCGGTTGGCACGGAGGACGTAGTATGAATCGGGGAGAGTGGCCAGGACATCGGGAGATGAGTCAGGGGAATATCAAGTTTCCGTTAAAAATAAAAAGTCAGGTTTTGCAGAGGTCAGAAGATTATGGAGCTCAAGTTGATGTTTTCCCACCGAGCGGGTATTCAAAAGTATAGCACTTGCCTGAGCAGGAAGAGGAGTTGCAGAAGGCTGCGGGGGATATCCTGCAGAAGAGTCAAGGTCCGCGGGGGTAAGGAGGGAGATTCCAAGGTCATTGATGCGAGTCTGGACAGGAGAACTGATACACCAGTTACCCTGGCAAGCCCGAAGTTGTGATGAGGAATAGGAGTATTTATGAGCATTATGACTGGCCCCGGGTCCCGGCAGGTCGCGGACGGGCGCAGACGGGCTTGCCTTTGGCGCGCGGCCGGGACAGAGGCGGCATCTTATACTGTAGGGAGGTGGGAGGGTCTGTCGACTGGACCGCTACCTCACGACTCCCTCCCTCCAAGATGGCGGCTAAAGTAGCTGTACCTGGTCCCCTGCGGTAGCCCCAAGATCGGCAGTGCAGGGACCGGAGCGAGGAGGAGGGGGTAGAAAAGAGGTGAGTAGCAGTAAGAAGGGTTAAAAATAAATCAGGGATTTTAAAAACATAGATTCCCAGCTTCCGCCTCAGGAGTAAGAAATAGCGTCTTGAGCAATGAGCAACGCGCAGGTCAAATGGCGCGATTTAAATACCAGCGGGAGGCGGGAGGGTCTGTCGACTGGACCGCTACCTCACGACTCCCTCCCTCCAAGATGGCGGCTAAAGTCGCTGTACCTGGTCCCCTGCGGTAGCCCCAAGATTGGCAGTGCAGGGACCGGAGCGAGGAGGAGGGGGAAGAAAAGAGGTGAGTAGCAGTAAGAAGGGTTAAAAATAAATCAGGGATTTTAAAAACATAGACTCCCGGCTTCCGCCTCAGGAGTAAGAAATAGCGTCTTGAGCAATGAGCAACACGCAGGTCAAATGGCGCAATTTAAATACCAGCGGGAGGCGGGAGGGTCTGTCGACTGGACCGCTACCTCACGACTCCCTCCCTCCAAGATGGCGGCTAAAGTCGCTGTACCTGGTCCCCTGCGGTAGCCCCAAGATTGGCAGTGCAGGGACCGGAGCGAGGAGGAGGGGGAAGGAAAGAGGTGAGTAGCAGTAAGAAGGGTTAAAAATAAATCAGGGATTTTAAAAACATAGTCTCCCGGCTTCCGCCTCAGGAGTAAGAAATAGCGTCTTGAGCAATGAGCTCAAGGGGTGGTGAATTCCTTGACTATGTTGAAAAGTTCTTTGCAGCTGTTGGAGCTGTCATTGATGTGGGTGGCCAGGGTGGTCTTCTTGGTGTTTTTCAAGAGGTGGTGGCCTTGGTTGAGGGCAGCTTTGAAGCATATTCGGTCCTCGAGGGTCTTACTGGTGCGCAGTCTTCTTTCCGTCTGTCTGTAGTTGCGCTTCTGGGTTTTTAGCTCTTCTGTGAACCAGTTGGGGTGTTGTATCCATTTATTGGGGTTGGTAGGTTGCCAACCCCAATAAACATAAACGGGCGACATCATCAGTGCTTGCCCTAATCCAGTTAGTGAAGTTGTCCACTGCTTGTTCTGTGTCCTTGGTGGTGGTGGATAGGTGGGAGTTGAGGGCATTTTTCCAACGTTGTTGTGATGCCTTGGACTAGCTGGGCCGAGTTTTGCTGGTGGTAGAGGTGGGGATGTTGAGGGGTTCTGAGATGAACGAAGTGGACTCATAAAGAAGTGCACACAAACCAAAGGATTGTTCCCTGCTCCCCATTAATAGAAGATAACAGAACCACCAGAGATGTGGCTTGCTCCATTAAAATAAATGAACACAGACAGCAGGCCTGCCATGTGTCTCTCATTTGAAGAACGGCAACATGAACGCCAGCCTTGCCTTCCTAAGTCACCACAATTAGCAGACTTGTTGCCTATCCCCATCAAAAAGGGCAATATGTACTAGACTTGCTATCTAGCCAGATTAAAAAGTGTCACAAATGCTAGACTAGACCCAATAAAAAGTGCAATAAGTACTAGCCAACAAAAATCTTTGTTATTGCCTGTCCCCTTTAATTGGAATCATCAAAAAGACAGGGCTCACTGGAATGCCCATTAAAACAGCTATTACAATTCCAGGCTCACATTATTTCCCCATTGATTCTATTGACTCAACAGCAGCAATGACTGTGTCTAATGAATGGAATAAATACACACTCAATGCTAGGGTATCTGTCTGACACAAGAAATTGACACAAACACGAGGTTTGTTGCTGGCCCTAATAAAAACCTGCAACTAAAACAACTGATCTCCTTCTGTTGCCATTAAAAAAGGTTACATATACACTAGCTCTATTGTTAAACTGAAGTAAAATAAATGGGCATAATGGGGCCTGCTCCAAGACCCCAGTTCAAGAGGTAGAACCAAACACCATTTTAGGTATCTCATACCATACAGTGCAAGCTTACTGGTTGCAAAATATCTATTGTGAATTTACAGCGGGATTACAGCCTGCCCATTGCTTACCATTGGTTGGCTTTAGTGTAACTTTTATTTCATTATTTTTTTATTCTGTGGCTTTCCTGTCTCATCTAATCCATTTTGTGTTTACCCCTCCCTTGGAACATAGCCGTTTTAACATCCTTTTGCTAAGCTCACTTGCATCCTTCTACTGCTCACTTTTAATGAACTGCTTTGTTCTTTTTGGATACGCTTTCCTAGAGATTGCAGGTGCCTCTCTACCTCTTATGCATTTCCCCCTCCATATCACTTGCACTCCATGCTGCTCTCTCTTGTGTGCCTTCCCCATCGCGCACTCAATGCTGCTCTCTCTAACATGTACTTCTCCCCCTGCAAAATATCCCCATGCTTCATATTGTTCCCTCTCTCATGTGTGTTCCCCCATCAAAACCCTGCTCGTGCAGTACGTGCTACTCCCTCTGTTGTGTTTTTCCCACCAAAAGTACCCTGACCTCGTGCTCCGTGTTGCTCTAACCCTGGTGTGCTTCCTTCACCCTCCTGCTCTCTGTTACTCTCTCCCATGTGTGCTTCCCCACCTGCAAAGCATCCCAATACTGGTACTGCTTTTGCTCTCATGTGCTTATGCAGCACATAGGCCACGAGCCATGTTGCTCTCTCCCTCATGTACTTCCCACTCCCCCTCCCTTCTCCCTTCCTGCCAATCAACCCCCTCCCCTGTGCGCCATGCTGCTCTCTCAATCATTTCTCCCCACACGAAACACTTACACTCTATGCTGCTGTCTCCATAGTGGGCTTTCTGCCCTACAAACTCCTCTTACGCTCCATTGTTCTCTCTCACTCATGTGCTTCTCCCCACTGAATACCCCCAGGCTCTGTGGTGCTCAATCTCCTGTGTGCTTCTCCCTGAACCTGCCCCCTCTGTGCTCCATATTGTGCTCGGCATCATGTGTTTCCACCCCACACCTGTGCTACCTGTTCCCTTCTCCCTAGTATGCTTTCCCCATACAATCCCCCCCCCCACCCCTCCCACACAGCACTGGCAAAGCCTATAGAGCTATTGGCTTTGCCAGTACTTTTTTTGTCTGGCATTAGCCAAGACCTTTTGATTCCACTAAAAGGATAATAGGGGCTTTTATCTAGCCCTCTTCAGTCTGTTTTGCCATTCAAATATTTCTTCCACCCAATACAGTATCCAGCAACGGACAGCCCACTTCGGCCATTGACTAACTTTACTGTGAGTGACAGCATTCTGATCTATCACAAGGAGCACATCTACCTCCAAAGTAGCTTCCTTCAGTGACGGGAATTATAATGGCAATGTTTGATTTTTGAGACCAAAAATATATTTTTGCTTTTAGTCAATGTTTATTTTTTATGTTGGTGAGGGCCTGTAAATCCTCTGGCAATAAAGTGTCACAAAACCTGTGGCAGAACTGGCTATTTGCTTTGACAATGATTGATTTCTGTTCAAGATGTGCCAAAAATACCACATTATGGGGTCGATTCCGATCCGGTAAAATAATCCGGCGTACGAATCGTATTCGTAGCCGATTCCGTACGAATGGGAAACTACCGTCCGACCAGCGAATTCCGATCCGTTACCGTTGATTTCCGTACGATTTGCTACGATCCGTACGAATGACATTCGTTTACCCGTACAAATAAGCCTCGGGCAGACCACCGTACGATTCGTAATCAGTCCGTACAAACTCACTATTCCGATTCGGAACGAAATGCCTGAGCGAGATTCGTACGGGCCAAAGTATTCACGCTTCAACATTGATTCGTAGGGGACATTCGCCTCACTGCAAGCTCCACCAATACATACTACACGCACATCCCTCGGCCAAGCCTACGCGAACACCCCCACCCGCCAACGGCCCGTACCGCTCACTCGCACGCACAAGTACGACACGCACACCCCTCGGCCAAGCCTACGCGAACACCCCCACCCGCCAACGGCCCGTACTACTCACTCGCACGCACAAGTACGACCCGCACACCCCTCGGCCAAGCCTACGCGAACACCCCCACCCGCCAACGGTCCGTACCGCTCACTCGCACGCACAAGTACGACACGCACACCCCCCCCAACAAGCCTACGCGAACACCCCCACCCACCAACGGCCCGTACCGCTCACTCGCACGCACAAGTACGACACGCACACCCCTCGGCCAAGCCTACGCGAACACCCCCACCCGCCAACGGCCCGTACTACTCACTCGCACGCACAAGTACGACACGCACACCCCTCGGCCAAGCCTACGCGAACACCCCCACCCGCCAACGGTCCGTACCGCTCACTCGCACGCACAAGTACGACACGCACACCCCCCCCAACAAGCCTACGCGAACACCCCCACCCGCCAACGGCCCGTACCGCTCACTTGCACGCACAAGTACGACACGCACACCCCTCGGCCAAGCCTACGCGAACACCCCCACCCGCCAACGGCCCGTACCGCTCACTCGCACGCACAAGTACGACACGCACACCCCTCGGCCAAGCCTAGGCGAACACCCCCACCCGCCAACGGCCCGTACCGCTCACTCGCACGCACAAGTACGACACGCACACCCCTCGGCCAAGCCTACGCGAACACCCCCACCCGCCAACGGTCCGTACCGCTCACTCGCACGCACAAGTACGACACGCACACCCCCCCCCCCAACAAGCCTACGCGAACACCCCCACCCGCCAACGGCCCGTACCGCTCACTCGCACGCACAAGTACGACACGCACACCCCTCGGCCAAGCCTACGCGAACACCCCCACCCGCCAACGGCCCGTACCGCTCACTCGCACGCACAAGTACGACACGCACACCCCTCGGCCAAGCCTAGGCGAACACCCCCACCCGCCAACGGCCCGTACCGCTCACTCGCACGCACAAGTACGACACGCACACCCCCCCCCCCCAACAAGCCTACGCGAACACCCCCACCCGCCAACGGCCCGTACCGCTCACTCGCACGCACAAGTACGACACGCACACCCCTCGGCCAAGCCTACGCGAACACCCCCACCCGCCAACGGCCCGTACTACTCAAACGCACGCACAAGTACCGCAAGCACACATAACGCCAACACCAAAACGACCACAAGGACCTTGCTAATGAGTCGCACTACCACACTGAACATGTCTCCTGTGTACACACCTTTGACAATCAATGTCCTGGTCACAGCCAAGCAGCCAAACAGAGGACAACACCAACACCCACCCCAAATAACACCCACCCCAACAATTCAAATTAAGCCACACCCACCATTTGACCAATAAAAGGGACCACACATACAACCCATCATCCTTTGCAACATACCCATTCTTGCGAGGAAACTGAGAGCACACCAACAATTGCAGCCACATACCTTCACACATACACCCTATCACATCTACACCAACACCACCTCCTTCACAATCACAAACACACACCCTCATCCATACACACCATCACACCCTCAATCACATACACCTCACACCATGACCACACCCAAGAATCCAAAATTCACTAACCCGGAGATGGAGATACTTACTGATGAAGTCATCAGAGTTGAGCCGCAGCTGTTTGGCGCATTGGTCAGACAGACCAGCCTGGCAGAAAGAACACGCCTGTGGGAGAGGATTGTAGACCGGGTCAATGCTGTTGCACCCATCAGACGCACCAGGGATGATTGCCAGTCCAGGTGGTACGATCTGCGGAGGATGGTGAAGAAAAAGATGGCACAGGATTACGCCAATGCACACCACACTGGAGGCGGTGGTCCCCGCAGACCTCCTGTATACCAGCCCTGGGAGGAGAAGGTCATGGTCCTACTGCCAGCGGTGGGAGTACATGGAATAGAAGGAGCCATTGAGTCTGGTGAGTGTACAAAAAACACAAGTTACATGGGTAGACTAACAACAGTGCCCAGCAGCATGGAGTGGGTGGCCATGACTCCAAGCAGTACACAACCAAATGGTGGTAGTTGCAAGGGGGAGGCACATAGGGTGCAATGTGTAGGGTAAGAGGCTGCTCTCATGCCATATGTCCCAGGGACACACACAAGCATAATGACCAATGCACAGGGATAGGTAAAGATCACACAAGATACTAGACCACAGCTTCTAAATATTTACTAATTGCTGACACACCTTACAGAGATGCATCATTTTGTGACAAAGTAAGGCAGTGTAGCAAGAGAGCAAGCACAATCTACCTGTCTCCATCCCTGTCTCGCCCTCTGTCTCTGTCTCCCTCTGTCGCCCTCTCCCTCTCCCTCTGTCGCCCTCTGTCTCCCTCTCCCTCTGTCTCCCTCTCCCTCTGTCGCCCTCTCCCTCTGTCGCCCTCTCCCTCTGTCTCCCTCTGTCTCCCTCTCCCTCTGTCTCCCTCTGTGTCTGTCGCCCTCTCCCTCTCCCTCTGTCGCCCTCTCCCTCTGTCGCCCTCTCCCTCTGTCGCCCTCTGTCTCCCTCTCCCTCTGTCTCCCTCTCCCTCTGTCGCCCTCTCCCTCTGTCGCCCTCTCCCTCTGTCGCCCTCTCCCTCTGTCGCCCTCTCCCTCTGTCGCCCTCTGTCTCCCTCTCCCTCTGTCTCCCTCTGTCTCCCTCTCCCTCTGTCGCCCTCTCCCTCTGTCGCCCTCTCCCTCTGTCGCCCTCTCCCTCTGTCTCCCTCTCCCTCTGTCTCCCTCTCCCTCTGTCGCCCTCTGTCTCCCTCTCCCTCTGTCACCCTCTGTCTCCCTCTCCCTCTGTCTCCCTCTCCCTCTGTCGCCCTCTCCCTCTGTCGCCCTCTCCCTCTGTCGCCCTCTCCCTCTGTCGCCCTCTCCCTCTGTCTCCCTCTGTGTCTGTCGCCCTCTCCCTCTCCCTCTGTCGCCCTCTCCCTCTGTCGCCCTCTCCCTCTGTCTCCCTCTCCCTCTGTCTCCCTCTCCCTCTGTCGCCCTCTGTCTCCCTCTCCCTCTGTCGCCCTCTGTCTCCCTCTCCCTCTGTCTCCCTCTCCCTCTGTCTCCCTCTCCCTCTGTCGCCCTCTGTCTCCCTCTCCCTCTGTCGCCCTCTGTCTCCCTCTCCCTCTGTCTCCCTCTCCCTCTGTCGCCCTCTGTCTCCCTCTCCCTCTGTCGCCCTCTCCCTCTGTCGCCCTCTCCCTCTGTCGCCCTCTCCCTCTGTCGCCCTCTCCCTCTGTCTCCCTCTCCCTCTGTCTCCCTCTGTCTCCCTCTCCCTCTGTCTCCATCAGTCAGTGTTTGTCCCTCGGTCACCTCAACGCACATCCCTGGGGCACACACACAGTTGCACACAAGCACTGCACAGGCCTCACAAACTCCATAGAGCTGAATGTTAAGGGATGTCTCACAAGTACCAGCAAACATCTGCTATGTGCCTGTAAGACACCCACCATTTGCTGTCAACACTGTACTGTGTCAGGACACACATCTCAGAAAGTTCTATAGTACACAATGGGCACAGGTGTAGGCAGCACAAGTCCCTCCTGTGCTCATTGCTAACACAAACATCAGGACAAGGTCACACATCCTGTGCACCAACACAAATCCAACATAATGGCAGCATGCCACATGAGGGGACAGCCAAATCATGAACAATGGACGCTTGCAATTCTCAAACAAAGTAATAGCATGGCCTGTTGTACACACCCCTTACAGAAACTCATCCCCGGGGGACAGGCGTTGTATTGCAACACTGTCCCAATTGCCATGTACCACAACAAAACACGTACTCATATGAATATGCATACAACTCTTACATGCACATAACAGAAGCTCCAGTCCATTGTGCCCCTCTAAAAAAGCGTGTGCCCCATCTCATTACCTTTGTGGATGTACATAAGTACCAACATGGACATGGGTATTGACAAGGTGATGCGTCTCAGAGAAGTGCCAAGTTCTAAAGCCATGATCTACAAGTGGGTGTACAGGTCCAGCGGTGTTGGCATTGTTTGGCCAGCATGGAACAGCAAAAGACATCCAAAGTAGTAGCTGACATGCTAAATAATGATGCTCTGTCTCTTACATCAACATGCTGCATCTAAACTCTGTGCATGCTTGACGCACACATAAGAATTTTCACCGTATCCAGGATGTTGCGTTAAACTTACAAATGCTTTACACGTGTGGTGCCGGCAACACAAGACACAGCAATGGCTGTGTCAGTCATTGTCAAGAGATTGGAAGAATGTATATACCCCATCGTACTATTGTTTTTTCTACCACTAAATACACAACTGTACAATGTCAACAATGTATAGCTTGTGGAACAGTGATGCTGATAATGGATAACCAAACCACATGTCACTTGATATTGCCTTAACAGTGTCTCTCTCTCCCACACACAGGGCAACGTGCGGATCTCCCCCCCAGCCAGGGGGGCCAAGGATCCCAGTCCCAGGCTCAGCAGGACCCAGACCCCACCGCCAGCGCCGTCCCTCAACGCACTGTGGATGACCCCAACCAACCTGGCTCCTCTGGATCCCAAACCCCTGCAGCAACTGTACCAGCTACATCTCTGCCAACCACCGGACCTATTCCCACCACATCCCAGCAGACAGGTCAGAGCCCTGCCCATGATTCACAAGAGAGCCAGTCTGAAAATGAGGGACACCCTTTGTCGGGCGCCCCTGAGGTTGGTGACAACCTCCACCCTCCCAGCACTCGGGGGGCCCGTCGATCGGATGTGCCCACAAGCGCAGGCCGTGCTCATGTGGGTCAGGGTGGTGGGAGTGGCGCAAGGCGGAGGCGAGAATCTGGGCAGTCAGCTGCAGGGACCGGTATGGCTGAACTCGGTAACATCCTTGAGGCATACCGGCGGGACACCAGTGAGGTAAGCCAGCTTGCGGAGACCCTCAACCAGCTCAAAGAACAGCAGGCAGAGCAAATAGCCAGGCAAGACCTGCATTATGGACGGGTGGAGGCACACCAGGCTCAGCTCTTGATGGTGCATAGGGACATTGTCCATGTGCTACGTCAGATGGCTGCCAACATGCAGCCCCCTCCCTGTGTCACAAGGCCAGCAACATCACGGCAAAGTGCAACACCAGCCACAGGGAGGGAGGAGAGGGAGGAGGAGGAACCCTCTGACGTAGCGTCCCATGCACCGTCCATGCCTGCACATGAGGGTCCCCCAAGGAAGGTGGGTCGTCCATGCCGAAGACGTTGAGGGCCTGTGGGCCATAGACTTCTCCCAGGACACTGGACCTGGCATATAGCCCCTGGGTGCAACAGCATCCCCTATGAGACTCTCCCACATGGACTTGCTGGTCCCAGTCTGCCCAATGATGTCAGGCACTGTGGGCTGGACTCTGTTGACTGAAACAGTAAGGCATCTCATCTCCAGCAGTGAATTTTGGATTCCCCCCCTTTCTGTACAGCACCTATTCACGTTTCATGCACTAGAGCACCCAATAAATAATGTAAACATCATACGCATTTGGTGAGTAATCTTTGAAACAGCATACATGTATATGTGTCAGCAAATGTCATAAATGCAAGGTATACAACAAACAGCAGTCATCCACACACTTGGATCAGAATCTGAGTGAGGACACACATTGGTCAGAAATTACCACAAACTACATACATGGATGGTAAGACACACCTGTGTGGGACAGTCAATGCTGGAGGGGGGATTGAATCCCAATACTGCTAGCACAGGCAGGCCCAGGAGAGTCACTTTGAGGAGTACATGTCAGTGTCACAAAAGTAGTAGTCCATGTAGGGAGTACCTACAACTGTGTCCTCAGGTATGTGAGCTACCATCAGCATGATGCATTACTGTGTATGTGATTAATGCCGCACAGGATTACGGTGGCAGGACAGACTGTGGGCAATGGGCTGGAGCACTCTAGACAAGCACACCTGATTAGGTGACCTACCCCTATGGAGCTACAAGTACTATACTACTGTAATGGGAGCAACGCATACAGAACAACGACACACATCAGACAAATACCTACCCCTGAACGGGCAAATCACACCACACCCAAGAGACAGGGTCATGGTGTGTGTCCCATGTGCCAACTTGACTGACTGTGACAGCAATGTTGAAGTGGTGTGAGCATGTTGTGTTCTGGCACGTGACTGTAAGCTAACAGTTTTCTGATCTAGTGGTGTTGACAAGCTAACACTGTACAATATTGTGCCTATGTAAGGTGTGTGTGTGTTGGACACGCCACATGACCTGGTGGTACGTAGACCCAATGTCATGTGAATCTGCATAGTCGTGCCAGTATGTGTTGCACACACACGCATAGCAGCAGCTATGGCTGAGTACAAAGCATTTTTATAGCACGAGGGTGAATGTCTGGTGTTGTCTGTGTGTAGGGTGGCCGGAGCATGCTCTATTAATGGATGGAAGGAGGGTCATCCTGTAGGTGTCTGTGTTCCTGGATAGTGTGTGCTGCATGTTGGCTGTGTATGCAGCTGCAGCAATGAGTGAATACATGACGGCAGGAGGGGTGTGACTAATTGCTAAACAAACACATAACACAAGGGCACCCGCAATGCACAAAGTGACATGTGGATGTGAAGGCAGGAGTGTCTGCCTCACTCAGGATCACTGACAACTAAATGGCACAGTAATCACCACACATCACAGTCAGTGGATCAGGGCCCTTACGGTCAAGTGGGGCACAAGACACACAGCGTCTGCAGGTGTATACAAGAGCTAGTATGTTCAAAGGAAAACTGCACCAACAAAGACATGTACCTCACACACAACATAGTATTCTAGCCTTCACCCACCTCATGCGTGTGGTCAATATACAGTTACACACCTAACAAGCATGAGGTAAATACGTTCAAAATAGTATATGTGCACATTAGACGGACATGTGTGTTGAGCCACAAGCAGGCACTATATTCTGTAGGAGTCAGACGTCATGCACAACATGATAATCTACATTGTGAGCCCATGGAGCTTTCACAATCATACATGTGCATTGTCAATAAGTCCAATTTACACTAATCATGATGTCACCTGTAATGCCGCTTTACGAATACCTACAAGGCTGTCAGCGACTGGCCGTACCTTTTTTCATCAGACTGGTGTGATGCTCTAAGGGTTCCACCTCCAAATAGCCCATTGGTCTGAGTACAAACAACAGACACAAAAGGGTGATCAGGCGAGGGATGGAGAGGATGGGAACTGCTGGGAGGGAGACCTGAAACAGAGGCAATTAAGCATTAGGACAACATTCTCATGTCACAGACACTTCAAAAACCTCATTAGCTACACTGTACCAGTCACACCTGTGAAGTGTACTGTCTGGTGACAAATAATGATGATTAATCATGCCATCACATCAGATACGATGCTGTGACACAGACACATAAAAACTGGGACAGTCTGTCATCCATTAGAGTCATGTGTAACGCTCACAAGTGAGCACCCATGCAAAAAGATCTATGTAGTATAAACACATTCCCAGGCACAGATGAGGTGGACCTCAGTAACAAATGGAAACATATGGAAATCCAACTACCGCTAACTCTAAAGTCTGTATGTGATATTGGTTAGCCATAAGGGCCCTGTAGGCTAACTTGAGCAAATCCACTACAGCTGTTAGTATCACATATGATGAGGAAGCTAATGATCGACATGCAATGAAGGCCCTCTGTAGCCAGTCTTTTGGTGTGTCAAGTATGCATCACAATGCTAAACATGATATGAATGTACAATAAATATTAAGTGCAAGTGATGTCCATCCAAGCTACATAATCAGACCCTACCATAGCACAGTAATGGTGCCGGCGACCAGAGATTCATGTGAATGACCGCACTCCACTGGTGCTACACAGAAATTCACATATGCATCTTTCACACTTTTTACTTTGTCATGCTAAACATACATGGCATCATGTGCATCTAAACATCACGGCTACTCACTGTGAAGGCTGGCGTAGCAGTATTCTCAACCTGCACTGAGGTAACGACATGACAGTGACATGATATACTGCTGCAAGGGGCAATGCATCCATGTTAACTGATTCACAGGACAGTTGTCTTAAGATGTGGAACATACACTGGGCAACACCAACACCACATGGTTTCATGGTAATCACACTGGCCTGGCCCACAAGCTGGAGGTGAGGATCCAGTCACATTCTAATGCACACAGTGAGGCTGCAATCCCCCACAGAGTCCGTGGTTGTGACCTCTGACACAATGTCATGCCATGGTATGTGCAATGTTGCTGTGGCAATGTCTACACACATTGATGCATTCACCAGAGTATCAAAGTACAACAGATGACAGAAGGGGTGACTATCCTGTCATGGGAGTGGCCATACATGTCATGAGGTACATAATGGAGTAGCATGTATGCAAGATGACACCACATGCACATGAACATGTACCACACATTTCTACACATACCAACGCTAAACAGCCTCATATGAGTCCTTACTCAAATTGACTTCTCCACATGTTCAAGCATGCTCCGTTGATGTGGCTGACGTTGCAACCATAATGAGCAGTAGCAGGATGACCACGATGTACCCCAACGGACAACAGGCAGGGCGAGCTGTGGATGAGAGTGGCACACAAGGGGTCAAGTTCGGTATAATGTCATTTTGTCAATGTCTGTTGAATAGCCAGATGTAGTATGACACCTGTACATTCCAAGTGCACACATAGCACGTATGTGTGTAGCATTACAACTTAACATGTGACACAGCACAACACACATCCAAGTGATCTTGCTTACAGTCTGTTGCATACACAGCATGCTACCCATGCTACTCTATAGTCCATCTTTTACTTAAAAGATGAAAGGACTCACCATCATGAAAAGAAGTTGCGGATGAGGTGACTCTTCACCCTCCTCGTCACTGGCATCCTGGCCAAGGCCTTCATCCTCAACGGGCGGATGTTCCAGCTCATCAGGATCCAGGTAGAGTGGCACAGCCTTCTCCACTGCCATGTTGTGTAGCATGCAGCACACGGTGAAGATGTCACACACCTTGCGTGGGCTGTATTGGAGGGCTCCGCCTGTCTTGTCCAGGCACCTGAAGCGGCTCTTCAGGAGTCCAAAGGTCCGTTCGATCACCTGCCTGGTCTTCACATGAGCATTGTTGTAACGCTGGTCTGCAGCTGTCCTGGGGTTGCGTAGCGGAGTCATTAGCCACGGCATGTTTGGATATCCAGCGTCTCCTGCAATTTGACATCATGTACAAGAGTGAATCATATGATGCAGATCATGAAGTTGTGACATACTGACATACAGAGCTCACAGTGTATACTCACCAACTAGACATGCCCGGTGGTTGTGCAGCTGCAGCATCATCTGTGGTACCCTGATATGCCTCATGATGAAAGCATCGTGGCACGATCCTGGATAACGTGCACAAACATGTGAGATAATCATGTTGGCAAGACACACCACCAGGGCATTTATCGAGTGGTAGTGTTTCCTGATGCGATACGCTTGCTCCTGAGCCTGTGGTGGGACAAGAGTAACATGTGTACCATCAATTGCACCAATTACATGTGGCATACGGCCCAGGCCATAGAATTCCCCCTTGACATCTGTCAACTCTTCTGGAGTAGGGAATGTAATGAATTCATCAAGGTGGAGCAACATTGCTCCCAAAACATCACCCAATACCCGGCTAAACATGGTCTGAGACATCCCTCCCACATCAGCTATGGTAAATTGGAAGGTACCTGTGGCAAAGAAATGGAGGGCTGCCATCACCTTTACCTTGGGTGTCAGTGCACTTGGATACCTGTGGCATGGTTGTAGGTGAGCCTCAAGCCTGCCCGTCAGGTCCTTGATCAACTGTCGGCCGAAGCGATATCGACGGATGCAGTTGCGCTCCCTCATGGCTTCCAAGTCAGGCAACGGCCTTTCCAGAGGGGGTGCCCTGCAAGACACAATTTTAAGGAAATGTCTACAACTGTCTGACTAAGACTATAACAATGTACATGGCACAAGCAACACTGCTTCAAATAATGTACACAATTTGGAGTGTGGCGTGGGATACACACAGATGCCAGCTCCCACACACTCCTCCGTGGCGAAGGAAAATACCTGTAGTGTGTGGAATGGATGTGACATGCATACAAACGATCAGATGTAAAGGTCTTAGTGACCATGACAATGTATCATGTCAGTGAGACACGTCATGTCAATGTCAGTAGGAGGTTGTCTGCACACCCAGAGGGCAGACTGCAATACACACACACACCACATGTGCAATCGTTTGCACTGTTCAGCCTTAGTCATGTCGCGGTGTGTACTTTCAGTGACAATGACATGGCCATCATCATACAGCATGATAATTACATTTGTCACTGATGGTCTGTGATGCCATCACACATGTGAACGGGTCATTAACACACGTGGCATGGTGTGTGTACATTAGTCACCCTGCCATCACAGCAAGGACACAACATAGATGCTCCTACAGCAGATGCACAGTACTTTCAAGGACTAGTTACTTACCTTTTGTAAACCAATATCTGTAAGGAACAGTAGGCAGTAGCAAAGTGTCACATTTCAATACATACATAGCTTAGGACTAATTAGCCTCCCTGGGTGGCATCGATCTGACCAGTGAGTGGTGGCTATCCAGGCCACACCGGAACAAAACCAGTGTTGTAGATTGGCATCCGACAAGGGCGTGGCCACGTTTTGGCCGTACCTACAACGCATACACTGGCAGCTGTTACACAAACATATCCCACAGAGAGTGTGGGTAGCAGGCAAAGATGCATGTCAAGTAGCTAAACATCACTCCCAGAGTCAGGGAGGATGATGACATCTTTGCGTAGTGCCTGTACCTCTTGGATACCCTCTACAGCGTAGCTAACGGGAATGTGTTCTGTGGTTTTGAGGGCTGCATGCAGATGCTTCCTGGGATGGGGTGGTAGGACAGGGAACATGGTCAGTCCGGGTAGGGCAGTGGGGGTCTGACAACGTGCCTATGTACAGACAAACATGCTGCGTGGCTGTACATGCTTGCCAATATACATACAGTACTCTCATCAAGATAGGCCTGCAGAGGCTCAGCGTAGCGTTAGTGTAGTTGAAGGACCTGAGTGACAAGTTGGTCCTCACCGCAGCAACAGGGAGATGAAGGGCCATGGTTCCAACCGCCCACATAAACACTACACTGAACGTTGCCCAATCATCCAAATACATCTTTTGAGTTGAGACATCACCTGTGTCTGGCTAGGTGTCCACAACACTCGCATCCCCCAGTCCACCTGTCCTGTGGTCTTGGGACTGACACTCACGTGCCAGTGGGTCTTCTTGACCCTCCCAATACTCATTAGCGCCAATTGTAATGAGGTGTGGCCAGCTCATTGATGTTTACATTCCCATGCAGCATTAAGAGCGGTGTTCTGCCACACAGTTACCACGGCGGAGCCGTACAGCGTGTGGTATCGGGGCCAGCACCACCCCAGAATGGCGCCACGGCTGACACCTGGGGGAGATCTGGCAGTGAGGTTGTGAGTTGAACCAGCGGGGACCAGGATGAACATTCCGATCATGTCTGTCACAGCGGTTCTGGGACGTATGCACCGCCTGCGTCCGTCACTCAGCGAGTGATGGCGTCAGGGGCATATCAACAGAGGCGCAACTGCCCCCTGACGGGTACGGTGGGCCAGAAGCAGATGCGGAGTCAGTGGGCGGGGTGAGGGACATCATGGACATGAGGAAGTGCACTTACTCCTCCTGTGTCACATGCAGGGCTGGGACCGTAGGTCGTGTGCTGGCTACGATGGCTGCTATTCTGATGGAGCCGTGTGGTCGCCGTCACCCTAATCCCATGCAGCATTGCACTTGCATCGTGGTTATTTGTTAATGCAATTACACATCTCTGACTTATTTTTTTTTACCTGATGAGTTTGCCCTTGGGAATGATGTACTAATAAGGGGCTCACATGTCTCCACACCCACACACATGCACTGGTCCTACATCCCAACCATGAGCTATTGTGGTGCTGTGCCAACTGCTGGAGTCTGAGTGGCTTGTGGGACATATCACACCTGGATTCATATGTCAGGTCCCCGCAATTGGAGCAGCTCTTGTTGTTGTGCCTGACATGAAAACCGTGGAGACACAGACGGTGAGGGTCACTCACCAACATGAGGCGTTTTTATTCCTCACAGGCTTTGTAAGTGACATCCCTATTGGCACGGTCTTGAGTATGACAATAAAAGGTAAATGTTCTGAAGTGTTAGTACAATGATTTAGGGTACAAAATGTGTAAGCTTTAACTTAGACCGGACCTGCGTTGGTGTTGAGAAACAAACAGAGGACCTGACGTGTGGACGCAGAGGTGACATATGACTACTCAGATAACGTCATCAGGGCACACACAACGCCAAGGATACTTGCAGAGCCAGAGGATTTACACACCAACACACAAGTGTACGGTATTACGGAAATTGCCATGTCCAGGATGACATGTGGGGATATTCTGAGGTGAGTAATACTTTACTGACCTGTTCATGGCATATGCTAACAGCATGCACAATGTAGCACATGGCACACACATGACGTGGTCACACAGGGTCATGCTGTGCGGCTATGACACCTCTGTGACAGTGGGCATGTTCCTGTCATCATGTGCCAGTTCCCTGTACTGAATTGTGGCCCATTCGAGTGTTCATGTGCCTCGCTACATGTTGCAGACGTTAATCGTGTTGAAATTGTTGAATGCATGTGATGCACATGTGCATCATGAATGATGACATGTTGTGCAAGCTATTCACACATCAACTGAGGCACAGGGTCACAATCCTTGTGCTTCTTCAATGTCTGCCAAACCTGGCACATACTGATGTATGTGTGCCATGCTGATGTATGCATCGACATGGTTGACATGAGTGTAGACTACATCCCTGCTGTGTGATTTCCTGGTGTGACTCTCCCAATGGTGACATGAAGGTGGACAGGGACGCAGCCTACACAATCGTTCACTTGACCATGTCCGACACAATGTACCCCAATGGTACGTGCGTGTGTACTCATCGTTTCCCTATCGCCTTTAGGCTCCACGCGAGCTAAGCGTACTCCAATGGTACATGCCTGTGTACGCATCGTTTCCCTATCGCCTTTAGGCTCTACGCGAGCTAAGCGTACCCCAATGGTACGTGCGTGTGTACGCATCGTTTCCCTATCGCCTTTAGGCTCCACGCGAGCTAAGCGTACCCCAATGGTACGTGCCTGTGTACGCATCGTTTCCCTATCGCCTTTAGGCTCTACGCGAGCTAAGCGTACCCCAATGGTACGTGCGTGTGTACGCATCACTTCCCTATCGCCTTTAGGCTCCACGCGAGCTAAGCGTACCCCAATGGTACGTGCGTGTGTACGCATCATTTCCCTATCGCCTTTAGGCTCCACGCGAGCTAAGCGTACCCCAATGGTACGTGCGTGTGTACGCATCGTTTCCCTATCGCCTTTAGGCTCTACGCGAGCTAAGCGTACCCCAATGGTACGTGCCTGTGTACGCATCGTTTCCCTATCGCCTTTAGGCTCTACGCGAGCTAAGCGTACCCCAATGGTACGTGCGTGTGTACGCATCGTTTCCCTATCGCCTTTAGGCTCCACACGAGCTAAGCGTACCCCAATGGTACGTGCCTGTGTACGCATCGTTTCCCTATCGCCTTTAGGCTCCACGCGAGCTAAGCGTACCCCAATGGTACGTGCCTGTGTACGCATCGTTTCCCTATCGCCTTTAGGCTCCACGCGAGCTAAGCGTACCCCAATGGTACGTGCCTGTGTACGCATCGTTACACCATTCAATGTGTAGCATTGCCAATGGCAATGTCACCGTACTTGGGTGTGAATTTTAAAAAATGCATAGGCAACAACTAGGGGAACAGTGTACTGTTCAAAATGCAACCAGGTTGTCATGGATACGGAGTGTTTTTCAACTCCTACAGGTGTCCTTGAAGATTCAGTTGGGCAAAAGTATACAATGTTGCGAAAGTTGTTGTTCAGCTCTGGCTCTATTTTCAAACCATGCATATGTGTGTCATGGGCTTAGGTGTGATGTGATTGGATGGAACATAGGATGCAAATTATGGTGGCCTATCACACACTACTCCTTGGACTCACAGACCCTCTGCAGCACAGATATAAGGCAGCATGTGGCTGTGGGGGGGCACTTGCCTGCACAACATTGGTGTGCTAACCACAGCTGCTGTCTCTGAATCCTCTGGACCCTGATTAGCTGAACATGGAGAGGGCACCTGCATTCACTGATGGTGAGAACAAGGCCCTGTTGGATGCCCTCCTGCCAAACTTCAGCAAGCTGTATGGGAGACCAGAGGATCAGGTGAGTGATTTGTGCAATACCTTGGAGTGTGCACCTGTTGTGTGTGTGACATCATTGCCACTGTGTATTAATAGGGGATAGATGCAATGTTGTTGTGAGTGAGTGCCAGGGTGCACAGTGTTGTTAGAAGAGAGTTATTTGTCGTAGTGTGGTGTGTGACAGCATGTCACGTGCTGCATTGCACCCAGATATAGCATATATTGTTCAGTGAGTGCCATGCTCAAAGAGTGTTTTGCAGCCCTCATGTCATCTGTAGATTGTCAATGTCATGCAAAGCAGTTGTGTTTGCACACAGGCCACATACTCCTGGACAATGATGCAAATGTGTGTGGCATACGATGCCCTGTTGTCATCATGTATTTTGTGCACATATGGGTGTCTTGGGAACATGCACCAGGTATACTGATGTTCTGTTACTTTACATTTGTGACAGGTATCTGCCTATGAGAAGGGTGAAATCTGGGTGGACATCGCCAGGGCTGTCCGGAGAGAGGGGGGACCTCGCAGGAGGCTTCGAAACATAAAGAAGAGGTGGCAGGACATCCGGTGCTGGAGCCGCCGCATCGCCCGAGTCCAGCTGAAGCTGGAAGCTCCACGCCGGCATGGCGGCAGCCGCCACCTCACCCCCAACATGCTCCGGGTCCTGGAAGTGGTGTTCCCAGACCTCCATAGGCAGTTGCAGGAGGGACAGCAGCACGAAGGGGGTATGTACATGTCTGTTTGTAGTCATGTGTGTGTGCAATGGTACCTGAAGAGCTCTAAGGCATGGTCACTCTCCCATAGTTTGAGTGGTGTGGTCAGACAGGCAGTTCATGCATTGGAATGTGATTGTCCCTCTGTCAGCAGCTGCTTCTTTACATGCCTTGCCCTACTACACATTAGAGTTTTGCTTTGGCTAATGCTTGTTTTTGACATGTACTCCTATGGTGCAGTGTCTCAGATTGCATCTTCCTTTGCACATCATCATGTTGTAGGGGGGTATGTGACACCTGTTCGTACCTTAAATGTAGCACCACATGTGCACTATGTCTGCCCTTCTTCATATTGTGGCACTGTTCTTGAGTCTCAACAAGTGTTTTATGCAGAAGTCTGCCTCAGTGGCCTTTGTCCATGGTACACTTTCAAATTATCTTGTGTTAGCTACAGGTGCACAATGTACATGTGCTATATTTTGGGCTTCTGCATACTCACACTGGGCAGTGCGTGTGTGCATATTCTCTACATCTGTTGCATGTTCTTTGTACATAGTATTGATGGTCTGCCACACAATGTGACTTTGGATGTACAAAGCGGTGATGGCAGTGTGAGGTGATGGAACACTTGTTTCAGGTCCCAGGATGGCATCACATGGCAGTTCGGCCAGGACTTTTGTAATGTTGGACAGAGTCTAAGCGAATCAAACATGACCAGGTCTTGATTTGGGTGGCTGGGTTGGCTAATGAACTGTTATGCATCATCAGCTATCCTGTTGTCAGGCAGTGGATCATGATTGTGTCTCTCATACAAGTATTTGCCTTGCCTGTACCTTGTCTCCTACCATACATTGAGCGTTGTGTCTCTGACATTTGTCCACAAGTAGACTTGTCATTATGCAGAGTTCAGTGTCATGTGACTCATGATGCATGCCATGTTGAGGAATGAGGCCAAAGGATTTGCAGCTGATATGTCTGATGTGTACAGGTGACTGATATGTTTTCATTCTTCTCCTTGCTCACAGCATCATCATCTGAATCTGGAGGGGACACAGGCGCGGACCAGGCGGAGGGACACACCGACAGTGCCACCTGCTTTGAGGTGTCAGAGGCAGGCAGTGGCACAGAGTGTGAGGAGAGTCTGCAGGCCGGACGACATGTGACTGACACATCGTACCATGCCGACGAATCCGAGACAGACTCTCAGGAGGGGGGGAATATGCAGCAATGGTCACTCATACATCTTTGGCTGCCCTCCCCTCCTCCAGTCCCATCTCCAACCTCCCACTCCTTGGTGTGCCTAGGGTCCGTGCTAGCCCCCGTGTCTCCTTTGTTCCCGGCACCGCAGCCCCTGCCCCTGTGTCCCCTGCTGCCCTCAGTGCTGAGACAGTGGACCTACTCCGGCAGATTGCAGTAGGTCAGGCATCCATGCTGTCTGTCCTCCATGGACATACACAACTGATGACACAGGTGGTGTCGTTCATGGAGGGCATGTCATCAGCCATGTCTGATCTGCGTCGGAGTGTGGCTGCCATTGAATTAACACTGACGGCACCTCTCTTCACCCAGCAGCATCTGTCCCCCCCCCTCCTTCAGAGCCATCCACATCTGCCTCTCACATACCTACACAGCATACACGCACACGCCACAGGTCAGACACACCCAGCGCACACACACAGCATAAGAAGCTCAAAACTCCACGCACACAGTCTCAAGGGCAAGTAGGCACACCCACAGGGAGAGGGGAGACACCTCACACACGCATCCACACACCCAGTAGGACTGACTCACAGCCCTGTACCTCCACCCCCAATGTGTCCCCGGGTTCAGGTGGTAGTTTTTCCGCCCTGGCTGAGGTGTGCAGCCAGGTTTTTTAATCTACTTTCGGCGATGCCCCAACCAGTGTGGATGAATCCACTACACCTGCACCCACTCCACCTGTCCTTCCCTCTCCTGTCCATGCGGTGCCGGAGGATTCCACAGATGGTGCCCCCGTAGTCAGCACAGCTGATTAAACGCCATGTGCAGGCAGGTTTGGGTGAGATGACACCCATGAAAGCACAAACTATTGCAGAGACTCTATTGGACTGGCCATTGGCCTTTAATGAGCGAGGACTCTCATTTGCTTTTCTTTTGTGATTCCGCTGAATAAAGCTAATTTTTGCTTTTCAGATTTGTAGTTTGTGTGATGATGTCTGTGACTGCTGGGTGCCTGGGAGCTGGTGTGATGTTCACATTTAGGTCTACTAAAATGTGTCTATCTCCTGAGGGTAATGAGGTTGACAATGGTATGTTTATGATGTACGAGCTGGGCAGTGGTGGGCACTCTGATGCTGGGCACTCTGATGCTGGCCAGTGGTGGGCACTCTGATGCTGGGCAGTGGTGGGCACTCTGATGCTGGGCACTCTGATGCTGGGCAGTGGTGGGCACTCTGATGCTGGGCACTCTGATGCAGGGCAGTGGTGGGCACTCTGATGCTGGGCACTCTGATGCAGGGCAGTGGTGGGCACTCTGATGCTGGGCACTCTGATGCTGGGCAGTGGTGGGCACTCTGATGCTGGGCAGTGGTGGGCATTCTGATGCTGGGCACTCTGATGCTGGGCAGTGGTGGGCACTCTGATGCTGGGCACTCTGATGCTGGGCAGTGGTGGGCACTCTGATGCTGGGCAGTGGTGGGCACTCTGATGCTGGGCACTCTGATGCTGGGCAGTGGTGGGCACTCTGATGCTGGGCACTCTGATGCAGGGCAGTGGTGGGCACTCTGATACTGGGCACTCTGATGCTGGGCAGTGGTGGGCACTCTGATGCTGGGCACTCTGATGCTGGGCACTCTGATGAAGGGCAGTGGTGGGCACTCTGATGCTGGGCACTCTGATGCTGGGCAGTGGTGGGCACTCTGATGCAGGGCAGTGGTGGGCACTCTGATGCTGGGCACTCTGATGCTGGGCAGTGGTGGGCACTCTGATGCTGGGCAGTGGTGGGCACTCTGATGCTGGTCACTCTGATGCTGGGCAGTGGTGGGCACTCTGATGCTGGGCACTCTGATGCTGGCCAGTGGTGGACACTCTGATGCTGGGCAGTGGTGGGCACTCTGATGCTGGGCACTCTGATGCTGGGCAGTGGTGGGCACTCTGATGCTGGGCACTCTGATGCAGGGCAGTGGTGGGCACTCTGATGCTGGGCAGTGGTGGGCACTCTGATGCTGGGCACTCTGATGCTGGCCAGTGGTGGGCACTCTGATGCTGGGCAGTGGTGGGCACTCTGATGCTGGGCACTCTGATGCTGGGCACTCTGATGCAGGGCAGTGGTGGGCACTCTGATGCTGGGCACTCTGATGCTGGGCACTCTGATGCAGGGCAGTGGTGGGCACTCTGATGCTGGGCACTCTGATGCAGGGCAGTGGTGGGCACTCTGATGCTGGGCACTCTGATGCTGGGCAGTGGTGGGCACTCTGATGCTGGGCACTCTGATGCTGGGCAGTGGTGGGCACTCTGATGCTGGGCAGTGGTGGGCAGGGGGGGGTCTCAGACACACACTCTGATACTTACACATACAATTACTTAGCAGGCGTATGTCCCACACGTCTATTGCACTGGTGTTGTGCGGTGAGCTGGATGACGTACATCGAGCTGGATGACGTACATGCGGCACGTATAACACTGGTGGAGTGCGGTGACGTACCGTACCCCGAAGTGGATGACGTAGGTGCGGTACGTCTCCGTATTACACTAGTGATGTGCGGTGACGTTCCGTACCCCGTGGTCGATGACGTAGGTGCGGGACGTCTCTGTATTACACTGGTGTTGTGCGGTGACGTACCGTACCCCGAGCTGGATGACGTACATGCGGCACGTATAACACTGGTGGAGTGCGGTGACGTACCGTACCCCGAAGTGGATGACGTAGGTGCGGTACGTCTCCGTATTACACTAGTGATGTGCGGTGACGTTCCGTACCCCGTGGTCGATGACGTAGGTGCGGGACGTCTCCGTATTACACTGGTGTTGTGCGGTGACGTACCCTACCCCGAGCTGGATGACGTACATGCGGCACGTATAACACTGGTGGAGTGCGGTGACGTACCGTACCCCGAAGTGGATGACGTAGGTGCGGTACGTCTCCGTATTACACTAGTGATGTGCGGTGGCGTAACGTACCCCGTGGTCAATGACGTTGGTGCGGCCTCTATCCGTATTACACTAGTGATGTGCGGGAGTGTGTGGTGCAACGTACCCAGACATGACAGTCGTGCAATGGAGATGTGCCCGTGTGGCAACACGTACAGGTATGTTGGAGTTCGTTGTACTCACCTTCTGCGCCGTCGTCGGTTTCTAAATACGAGGTGGTGGGCGTACAGGATAGGGATGACACGGATGATGGCGTTCATGTCTTGCTTGTCGTGTACCGGGTGCCGGGTTTGCCGGAGTGTGGGTTTACGGTAGTTTAGAGCTCTCGTAGCAAAAGAGCCGTACGGTGTGTGTTCGACACGGATCGTACTTCCTGGGTCGGAAGGCGCGGTCTATTTACGTACGGACGCTGCGTGGTGCGTCAGCCGACTGCAATTCGTATGGATTTTCGATTTGTACGGTGTTTTTTACGAGTCGTACGGAGTGACGCATTAATTTGTGATCGTACTTGCTGAATCGTACGGGGACGCCTACGGGTGCGATTCGTACGGGGAAAAACGCTCCGAACTGCAATTCGGAACGCTTTTTACCGGATCGGAATCGACACCTATGTGTTGGTAGTAAGACATCTTCTGGGTAAGTTGGAGGCTTATGCCATCAGGAATAATAATATTTTCTCTTTATTGCCGCTTGCTCTGTTAGTGATCCTTGACCATACAAAGATGTTTGAAGGGGCTACTTGACATATTCCTTTGGATTTAATGCAGATGGCATGTTGCTATTGGCAAGGTTGGCTGACACGTCACAGGCATCACAACCCCCCAACTTTAGCAGCAGTTGACAGCCGCCTCCAGCAGGGGATGGCAGGGGGGAGGGTTTCTTACGGTCTTTGCCAGTGGCGTAACAAAACTTGAGGGCTCCCCCTTGCAAAGTTCATGCAGGGGGCCCACCACACTTCAGACCCAGTCTGGAGCTCTCAGGCCCGGGACCTGCCAGGGCCGGTGGGGTCTCCGCACCAAGGGGGCTGCAGGAATATTTGTTATGCTACTGCTCTTTGCTCTTCTATCAAATAAAATGATAAAACCAAGTTTTGTGAACATCTTCTACTTTAATGGAAGACTGTAATAATATCACAGAGACACTCCTAAATGTCACCTAGAGAAGAGCAGGACAGGTCTTAGGGAAATGGCCTTAGGAATTTAAAATTAGTCAATCATAGTGACCAAGAAAGACAGGGAAGCTACAGAAATAAAGAATATTAGAAAAACAGAAGTGATTGGGGATGAATGAAGATAGGAGGAAAGATAAGAAGAAAAGACAGAAGTACAGAAGGTAAGGAAATAAGTACAGTTTATAAGAAATTAAATGACGTAGAAAAGGAGTAAGAGAAATGTGGAATGAAAGAAGCAAAGCAAGATGAAGAATAATGGAAAGAACAGAATGGTAAAGAAATAAGAAAAGAAATTGCAAAGAAAAATAGGAAGAAAGAAAGAATGAAATAAAGCTAGAAGAAAGAATGAGAGAAAATGGAAGTAAATAAGTAAGAAAAGAAGTAACAATAGCTAGAGATAAAGAAAGAGACAAAGAACACTGAAAAGAATGATGAAAAGAAAGAAGAAAGGTAAGGTGGAACTAAAATGGAAGTAATGGTAGGAAGAATGAAACTGAGGGCCTAATTCACAAAGGTAAACTCGTCACGTAAAAAGTTCAGCCTTAGTAAGCAGGCTTGTCACTACTTATGATCTCATATATTACATCACTCATGACATGTTCCAGGATATCATTGATAACATCACTCATAACATCTGAAATGACCTCATTGATGACAACACTGTGCATGGCGGAGGCGTGAGTTATAGTTACTTGAAATAACTATAACTAGTAAATTTCAGTGATTTTTTTAAACTTTAAAACGTTAAATTTAAAGTGACATTTTCACATAACTAGAATGTCACTTTAACCTTTGTGTTTTTTATTGTTCTCACACACACACACACACGCACACACACACACACACACACACACAGATACACATGCGCAGATTGTTCATGATTGCTTGTGCATAAGAATTATTTCTAGACGCCACTGCTGGGGGGTTGTTTCAGGTTAGTCCAACTACCTTGGCTTTATGACGTTTTTAGTTGGCAACAGGGTGAGACTGAGGCCGAAGTAGGCCGAACTGGAACACAAGATTGGTCTATGAGACTAAGCATCTCTGGCCTCTTCAGCATCTTCCTCAAATCTGTACAGCAATGGCTCATGGTCCAAGGTGCCGGCTGTAGAGAGCCCTACCTCTCTTTCTAACACTCAAGGGAGTGCCTCAACTAAAATGACAAAGTTCCCCTGAATGCCACTTTGACTTCCTTCACTGACTTCCTGGCTATGGCCCTTCACCCTCTCTCCACCCTTCCAGGCCTCAGATTGGCACCTTCGTCCGGCATTTGAAGAATTTTTCACCGTTCCTTGGTCGACTTCTCAACGGCAGCAAAAACAAACAAAAAAGGCGCCCAGGCCCATCTGTTATGAAAATGCCTTTATAATGATTGCATTAACCTTTAATAAAGATGGATTTGGCACCGAAGAGGGGGTCGCGTGCCAGGAGCATGTCATGGGCTGTGACAAGGGAGTAAAAAACACGCATTCTGGTCTCGCGACCGCCAGTTCAACCTCACACACAAATCCATCTCTCTTCCTTTACAAATGGCTTCAGCACACCCCAGGCGCCCAGTCACTTGACCCAAGCTGGCACGTGAGCGCGGGCCCTTTCTGGTCTGCTGCCGAGGTGGAGCCAGGAGCCTCCGTTCCATTAGTGACCTGTCACTCCAGGTAATAGCCCAGACCCCTGATCTGTGACATACAGGGACCAGTGAGGCCCCCCGAGCCTCGTGCTGGGCACTCGTGCATGAGAAACGAGTCTGAGGCTTCTAACTCTGCCAGCTCACTTCCTGCCTTTCCAGGCTGGCTTCAACTTATACTGTAATCGTAATTGTATTTATATAGCGCTTACTGAGGCGTTGAAGTGCTTTTTGGCGAGTAGCACACCAATCTAGAATCCAAAGGATTAGTGGTGGGTTAGTATAGGGAAATATAATTTGTTAATTTGAGCGGTGGACATGTGAGTCTGAGTTTAATTGAATAGGATAGAAGAGGGAAGAGTCTAGAATAGTGTTATGTGGGAGATCAAAGTAGTTAAATGAGGTCTGGGATGAGTCATAGTAGAATGATGTTGGGGGTGAGTCAAGGAGGGATAGAGGACGGAGGAGTCACAAAAGGGTCTTAGGGAGATCATAGTAGTATAGAGAGTTTTGGGATGAGTCAGAGAGTGGAGGTAGAGGATACATTAAGAGAGATATAGGATGAGACATAGAGTAGTGCATTGGAGGGAGTTGGAGGCTTTTATTTTTCTTTAGTAGCCAGAAGTCTATGCTCACACATTCACAAGCACATTTACCCCTAGGTTTTTTTATGCTGGAAAGAGGATGTTTCAGTGTTGCACAAATCAACTGTACCCACGTTTATCGACTTAATAAGGATAAATGGCAAAATGGGCCCTGGATCCATGGGATCAAAATCACACTTCTCCAGTGGATGCAGTAGTCCACTGAAACATCAAACCCACCCCTTAAAGATCCATAAAGATCTGCAATCCTCTGTCCAAGCTCCCTGTTTGGTCCTTCGACTCTATGTTCACTGTGTCAATTGTACAATTGCAAATCAATGTCTAGTTATACATAATATCACCAGTCGGTCAAGTGGGGATAGCCAGGATGGTGGTGGCCCTCAACAATTTGAACAGGTGCAGCCCAAGGTTAACATTACGCAGTGCTGGTGTGTGCATTTAAACCCTTTTCAAAGCGGTTGCCACTTGTCTGCTATCTAGTGCATAGGTACTTAGATTGTGGCTGAGCTATTCTAAGTAATGGCCTACTAGGTAACAGCTACTTAAAATGTGGAAAAACAAGTAATCAACACAAACAGCAAGTTTCCAAATGACAGCAGCAGGGCATTCACACTGCTAACGTGGAATATCGCCAATTGTGTCAGAACTCTATATTCTCTCCCTAATCCAGCTGTACATTCCACTCAATAATGGAAGCACCCCGTCCCGAGAGCTGTCTGTAACATACATGTCACTCAAACTTTAACTGCACAAGTTCTGTGAGTAATGAAAGCTTGTAGAAGTCTTCTGTGCTGAATCTGTTTTTGGATGGAATATAAAACTAAACTTTCTGCCTTCTGTGAGAGATGGATGCTTGCTGTGAAACTGCCATGCTGTAAGCGACCCACCTGCGAAACACCCGGTGCCCCCTACGGCCAGTCCGGCTCTGTTTGTGAGGAACTAAAAGTTGAACTGCTGCTGCATGAGTTGCATGTGTTATGCGATTGAAAAAACGTGCACTGTTGCAGCCCTAGCCTGCATGATTTCTACACAAGGTGTGCCTGGCCTCTGAAGAAGGAGTGTTTCCTCTACTGTTGCCCCATTTTATGAAAAATAGTAAAGGACATGTTGAATGCTGTTGCATAGCATGCCCCATGAACCAGCAACTGTTTCATCATATTTGATGTGAGAAACCAATCAATATAGGCCTTAGAATGGCCCCTGTCCGCGTAGGGGCAATATTCGAATGCTGAAATGTGTCAACAGAAAAGAGCAGCAGGGTCTGTTGCTCAACCCTCTTGTTTTTAAATTTGGCTGGGGCGTCACCCCCAAAAAAATCTTAAGCTGACAAACGCACAAACTCAATATAGGTCTGACATTAACAAAAGGAGAACATAAATAGCAACATAGGGACATAACTTCAGCCAAACTAGTAAACTTATAACCCCAAGACTGTACAACCAGTGAAGAGTAGTATTTGCAGATGTTTCCCACTGCTACATGCAGAACTCACTGTTGAAACCATAGTAGGTATGCAAGGGTTCATCATCGTATGTGAGTACATGAATGCATGATAATTCCATTCGAAGAGAGCATACAAAGTCCCATAACTCCTCTCTTTCTTTAGTGGGTTAACTACTAGTGTTGTATGTGCTGGAGCAGTTTTGAGCAGCTCCTGCTTCACCTTCCACTTTCATCATAATGATGTGGTTGAGGCACTAAGGCGTCAATATTAAATAGGACCAATTAACATCCGTGCAACCAATTTGGTTATACAAGGAAAACTAGGAAACTAAGAGCCATATTTATCAAGCCGTTTGCGAATCGCAAACGGCCTTTTTGCATGTTTTGGTATGTATGTAACATTTGCAAAATAAGGAATAGCAAAGATTTGCGATTCCTTATTTTGCCATAGCATTTAAGGAATCGCAATTTTGCGATTCCTTAAATACTATGTATGTACCATTTTTGGGTTGCGAATTATGGTTAAGAATTCGCAAATTACCACCAACTTGTAGTTGATGGTAACTTGCGAATTCTTCAAAAAATTCACAATTTGGCATTTTTGAATGTGGCATGTGATGCACACACATGCCCATAGGGCATGTATGTGCGCCATATGCACACACATGTATATTTCATGGGTGCAGCAGGGTGTCTTTGAGACACCCCTGCACCCTTGAAATAATTCTCAAATTGCGATTAGCAAATTGCGAATTCGCAATTTGAGAATTATTTCGCAATCATTCCTATGGGCCTCCTGGCCCATAGGAATGCATTGGAAATTATTCCTTAATTGTGAATTCGCAAAATGTGAATTCGCAAATAAGGAAAATTAAGGAATCGCTAATAAATAGCGATTTTCTTCATACATACCATTTTGCAATTCCTAAATAGCGATTCCTTAAAAATCGCTATTTAGGAATCGCAAAAAAGTTTGTTGATACATATGGCCCTAAGGGTAAGGTTTAGTAGATTTATTACAAATTCGCAATTAGTCCAGAATTTATGCAAGCCATGATTATATATCAAGGGCATACAGAATTACAACACGTATATTCAGATTTCAGAACAAGTTCAGCCATTGACGTTGAAGGAATGAAACAAAAGCAATCACAAAGATACAGATGGTTATTTGAGTCATGTGACAATACTCCTGTTACCTTCACCTCTAATAGGGAACAGTTTGCTGCTGCTGTCCATGTTATACCTTTGTTGTCTTGTGAATCTTGGAATTAAATGTTCTACTACACAAAATGCATTTGCATTTGCATTTAAAGTTCTTAGTTTAATTTGTGATGTGAATGACAAATAGGTGAGCAAAGCTTACTTCTGTTTTAAAGTGTGGAACAAGCAGTTTTTCAAATGGACTAGATGACTTTGCAATTTTTTTAAACATAGCTGACAAATGGCTCCATGTCCTCTTTAAAACCTCTAGTATTTTAGTCAACACCACTTTGCATGCTGTGTTTTTGAGCCCATAATGACAGTGGCAGTGTTAAAAGCAAAATGAAAAGCTTCACAAATGCCACATGCTGTTGGGTGATGGTGTCATGTCACAGTGCCACTTGGTAAACTAGTGTAATGGATAATAACATTTCGATCCGTTCCTACTACCATTTTTCCTCTAGATTATCAAGTTTAATGGCCCAGTGTGTGATGGAGTGGAGATAGCTTTTCAAATCCAGATGTGATCACATCACTGCTATGCTAAAACTAAGTTATTTACCAGAGTAATGGAAGCATCGGCTAAACTTGTCTGAGGAGACACTGAGAAATGCAAAACAATGTGCTGGAACCCCTCTTCCCGAGCCGATCCTAGGCCTAGAGACATGACTGTGAAGCACCCTGCCATGAACAGATGCAGCACGTGCTGCAGATGCTGCCCCATGAGGGAACATGGAAAGCTGTGTACGTCTATATATGTACACTATGCATCCTTTCCTGGCCATCAGCCCCTGTGGTTGTAGGCGAATGGCTGTGTATATTCGTTGCATGCCTTCTAAAATGAATAAAAAAGATATGTTTCATAAACATGACATCATTGAACGCTCTACTGGTCCAATGCCATGGGGAGCTCCCAATGTCGTAGTGCCTAAAAGAGACATTGAAGGAGCTGTACACATATGCATTGACAAGCGTCAGGTCAACAAGGGGATTGAGTGAGAGAGACATCCAGATCCGCCCAATTGTACCCCATGGTACAATGAGGAACTGCGATTGGCTAAAGGGAAGTGTAAGCGCTCTGAAAGGCAGTGGAGGGTAGCTTTTATGACCCAGGCTAAACAGGAGCATCTAGTGTTGAGGCGGGTATATCACGGGCTGATTAGGAAGGCTAAAGCAGCCTACTACGCAGAGAAGATTAGGGACGCGGAGAATTCTGCGAAGGAACTCTTTAAACTATATAAATCTATCTCTGTAGCCAAGTCCTCCGTGGTATCGGAGGATTGCTCTGTGGAGGCGTGCAACCGCATTGCAGATTTTTTCACAGAAAAAGTTGCTAAAATTTACTCATCTTTCCCGTGCCAAACGACAACAGGGTCTGAATTCGCTGAAGCGGCGGGGGAAGTTAGGGGTCAGCATGGTCTGGTAAACCTCACCACCCCCTCCCCAGAGACGCTTATACAGATCCGTAAAATCAGGCTCCCCTAAGGACCCCATATCGCCCAAGCGGCTTGCGGAAAGCTTAGTGACTCTGGAGCCCTATTTTAGGCACTTGTTAGATGTTTCCTTTGGGACCCATACGGTACCTATTGGGTGGAAACAGGCGGTAGTGCTTCCCATACAAAAAAAGCCAAACATCAGCTTTGAGAAACTGGAGACCCTCCGCCCCATCTCACTTCTACCCTATATGGCCAAAGTAGCGGAGAAGGTCGTGAACATCCAGCTGATGGAATTTGTGGAGGAAGCGAATCTCCTTCACGCCACTCAGTTCGGATTCCGGCCCCGCCACTCCACTGAGTCGGCCCTATTGATGGCAGTCGAGACTATTAGACAGGGGGTGGATGAGGGCCAAACCATGGCCCTGATCCTTCTGGATCTAAGCGCAGCATTCGACACTGCAGCACATGCCACCTTGCTACAGTGTCTGAATAAAGGTGGAATCTCAGGAGCTGCGCTAAAATGGATCCAGTCCTTTCTGGTAGACAGAGGCTTCCAGGTCAGGCAGGGGGACCACTACTCTAGAGTGGTCCATTTGGGTCAGGGCGTACCACAGGGTTCGTCCCTGAGCCCAACCTTATTTAACCGGTATGTCTCCCCACTGGCTACCATAGTGGAGGGCTATGGGCTGCGTATAGTGTCCTATGCCGATGACACGCAGCTGGTCATCTCCCTATCGCACGCTCCCGGTCTTGCGGCGGACAGATTCAGAGCATGCATGCAGGAGCTTGCATCCTGGATGTCGACCAACTGCCTGAGGCTGAATGGCAGCAAGACAGAGATGCTTGTGGTGGGGGGGGGCCGTCGGTGTGGTCCTCGGCATGGTGGCCGTCCTGTTTGGGGTCTGCTCCCATACCATGTCAGGAAGCCAAAAACTTGGGTGTATGGCTCGATGCTGACCTAACATTTGGGCCCCAGATTAGCCGGGTGGTGGGGGTTTGCTTTGGTGTCCAGAAAAGCCTACGGAAGGTTCTTGAGCTTCTTCCTACGGAGGCCCGAAAGACACTGGTGCATGCCCTCGTAACAGCGCGACTGGACTATGGCAACCTCCTTTACCTGGGCGCCACAGGAAAGAGCCTTGACCGCCTCAGGTGTTACAAAACGCCGCGGCACGCCTGGTCTTGAGGCTACCCAGGAGATCGGCCTCGAAGGCAGCGCTTCAGGCGCTTCACTGGTTTCCAGTTAGGAGTAGAATCGAGTTTAAGGCTCTGTGTACGTGCCACCGCATTATTGGCGGTAAGGCACCACTACCGTTACAAGACCTTATTACCCGATATGAGCCACCTCGAGACCTGAGATCCTCTGGTTTGGGGCTTTTGAAGATCCCCAAAGTAAAAAAGGTACGCATGGGGGGTAGGTCCTTCAGGTTCCCGGCAGCCAAAAGTTGGAATAAACTCCCGTTGGAACTGCGCCTCGAGGCGTCAGAGTCTAGATTTAGAGGCAAACTCAAAACCCACCTTTTTGGACGGTAGACTGTTGCCAGGGTAGGTTGCTGTGATTCTGTCTCTTCCATTCTCTGTAGCGCGGGAACACGCCGGTGTGCGTAACCTGCCCCTATTATTATTATTATTATTATTATTAGGAGACTGTACTATCAGTGAAGAGTAGTATTTGCAGATGTTTCCCATGCTACATGCAGAAATCACTGTTTAAACCATAGTAGGTATGCAAGGGTTCATCATCGTATGTGAGTACATGAATGCATGATAATTCCATTCGAAGAGAGCATACAAAGTCCCATAACTCCTCTCTCTCTTTCTTTAGTGGGTTAACTACTAGTGTTGTACGTGCTGGAGCAGTTTTGAGCAGCTCCTGCTTCACCTTCCACTTTGATCATAATGATGTGGTTGAGGCACTAAAGAGTCAATATTAAATAGGACCAATTAACATCCGTGCAACTAATTTGGTTATACAAGGAAAACTAGGAAACTAAGGGTAAGGTTTAGTAGATTTATTACAAATTCGCAATTAGTCCAGAATTTATGCAAGCCATGATTATATATCAAGGGCATACAGAATTACAACACGTAAATTCAGATTTCAGAATAAGTTCAGCCATTGACGTTGAAGGAATGAAACAAAAGCAATCACAAAGATACAGATGGTTATATGAGTCATGTGACAATACTCCTGTTACCTTCACCTCTAATAGGGAACAGTTTTCTGCTGCTGTCCATGTTATACCTTTCTTGTCTTGTGAATCTTGGAATTAAATGTTCTACTACACAAAATGCATTTGCAATTACATTTAAAATTCTTAGTTTAATTTGTGATGTGAATGACAAATAGGTGAGCAAAGCTTACTTCTGTTTTAAAGTGTGGAACAAGCAGTTTTTCAAATGGACTAGATGACTTTGCAATTTCTTTAAACATAGCTGACAAATGGCTCCATGTCCTCTTTAAAACCTCTAGTATTTTAGTCAACACCACTTTGCATGCTGTGTTTTTGAGCCCATAATGACAGTGGCAGTGTTAAAAGCAAAATGAAAAGCTTCACAAATGCCACTTGGTAAACTAGTGTATTGGAAAATAACATTACGTTCCGTTCCTACTACGATTTTTACTCTAGATTCTCAAGTTTAATAGTCCAGTGGGTGATGGAATGGAGATAGCTTTTCAAATCCAGATGTGATCACATCACTGCTATGCTAAAACTAAGTTATTTACCAGAGTAATGGAAGCATCGGCTAAACTTGTCTGAGGAGACACTGAGAAATGCAAAACAATGTGCTGGAACCCCTCTTCCCGAGCCGATCCTAGGCCTAGAGACATGACTTTGATGCACCCTGCCATGAACAGATGCAGCACGTGCTGCAGATGCTGCCCCATGAGGGAACATGGGAAGCTGTGTACGTCTATATATTTACACTATGCATCCTTTCCTGGCCATCAGCCCCTGTGGTTGTAGGCGAATGGCTGTGTATATTCGTTGCTATGCCTTCTCAAATGAATAAAAAAGATATGTTTCATAAACATGACATCATTGAACGCTCTACTGGTCCAATGCCATGGGGAGCTCCCAATGTCGTAGTGCCTAAAAGAGACATTGAAGGAGCTGTACACATATGCATTGACAAGCGTCAGGTCAACAAGGCGATTGAGTGAGAGAGACATCCAGATCCGCCCAATTTTTATATGATAACTCAACTGAATGGTGCGAAGTTCTTCTCTCGACTCGACTGAAATAAAGGATATTACCAATTGGATCTTGAAGAAAAATCCAGGTGCAATCTTCTGCGCATATTGGTCTGTTTCGCTATCAGCAATTGAGTTTTAGTGTATCCTCTGCTGCAGAACTTTTCCAAGACATCATCCGACTCATCATACAGCCTGTATAAATGCAATTAACTACAGCAATATATTCATTTTCAGAGCCACACAGAAATAGCTCTTATATAAGTATGTTGTTTGCTGAATGATACAGGTTTAACTCTAAATGCTGACAAATGTGAACTCCACAAGGAAAGCTTGAAATTCTTTGCTCATATATTTTCCGTTGGGGCATGAAACCTGTTGCAGTTAAAGGGTAAGCATTGTCTACTTTCAGTCCCCCACAGGACATTTCTATGTTACGATCATTTCTTAGAATGGTCAGTTACTGTTCTAGATTCATATGAGACTTTGTTACAGTCAGTGCACCGTTATGAGAACAGGCAAAAAAAGAATGTGTCCTTTCATTGGTCACGTGAATGCGAGAAGAGTTTCCACAAAGTCAAGCAAGCTACTGAGAATGCCACTAAAAAGGCTCACTTTGACACCAAATTTCATACAGAGGTTGTAGTTGACACTAGCTCTATCAGGTTAGGTGCAGTCCTTGCACAGCACGGCAGAAAAGCCAAATGCTCAGAGACATATCGTGGCATACGCCAGCAAAAGCCTGTCACAAACAGAACATGCTTACTCGCAACCTGAGAAAGAAGGTTTGGCAGTGTGCCTGGGCTTGTGAATATTTCTATGTTTTCTTGTACAAAAGACCTTTCACAGTAGTTACTGATCATCAAGCACTGTTGACGATATTTGGCAATCCTAAAGCCAAAATGCCTCCTCGAATGGAACGTTGGGGTTTGAGGTTGCAAGAATACAACTATACAATTCTTCATTGTCCAGGGAAAGATCAAAATCCTGCTGATTATTTTTCAAAAGTGCCATTGCAGTGTCTTGGTACTTAATCTAAGACAATGGAGGCTTACATCAATTTTATTGTGAAATCGAGCACACCAGATGCCATGTCTTTAGGAAAAATTTACACTGCCATTAGCCAAGATAGTGACATGCTAAAAGTAAAAGGCAGTTTTGCTCATTACTCGTGAGACCAGCACTCTAGACCTCTCACTAATGACATTGAGTACTTGAAGTTCAGAAATGTAAGAGATGCACTCTCAGTGACTCAAGAATGCCTCATTCGGGAGGAGCCAAGATGGCAGCGGAGACGGACTGGTAGTCTCCCGGCTCCCCGAGCCTTTGTTTCTCGCACAGCTATCCTGTCGATTATCCTGCTATTGTGCACCGGCGGGATGTGGGGGAATGTGTGCTGATGCTGTAGGTGTCCCTCCGGTGTCCCTACCTGCCTGCTAACCTGGGATTCCATCGAGCTGATTTGCCGAGGTCTGCCCCAGCCCTGGAACCGGATCTGTGCTCACAGCGCGCTGCCTGTGGTGACTGCAGCTGCGGGGGTCGCTCGTACAGGAGCGGAGCGGACATCCTGCATAGTGTTCTGAGCTGTGAGGTCAACTGAACCGGGCACTTGCGTGGAGGGTGATTTTTGACCGGCTGGGAGTCTACTTCACTGCTCTCCGTCTGCTGACGCTGGGGGTGAGCCGTGCCTTGTTTTCTCAACTTTGGCGAGGTTCCAGCTGCCGGGGCTCATTACTTAGCCTGCCTCTGCCTTGGGCCGATCGGAAGGGGATTTTGCGCTGTGTGCTATCCACAAGTAGGGACCTTTACAGTCCCGGGGGAATTGACCCCTGCAGCATAGCGCTGATCCTGCCTGGAAATCTTTGCTAACCCCCTGACGGCATTGCAATGGCGGCTGGCTCCCCTGTGGTGATGGCGGATGGCGTCTCGACTACTGCATGTTGTGCCCAGCGCGGACCCGAGTGGGATGTTGACCTGTATGCCGCTCCTCGCAAAGTGGAGGTAATGGGGAATCAATCGGCATTGACCTACGCTTCTGTTCTCATCGCTCTTCATCAACTGAGGGACGAATGGCGCGTGTGCTCAAGACTATTGGGGAAGAAGCTGGACGGAGTTGCATTTGGATCGGGTTATACTTTCCCAATCCGCTTTCCTCGCTGCGTTGATCAGCCTCAGCTGCTTCCTGACTGTGATACATTGTTGCCGCGAGAGTGTGTGCCGGAGCGGCTTCCTGACGGAGGTACTGTGTGTGGACTGCGATCTGTCTACCTTAGCACTGCTACAATGTCTGTCGCCTTAATGCCACTTGCAACCTCGGCGTTCATGGAGCCGCTGATACAACATTTGGATATCCTGGCTGACTGCGCCTCTCTAGTAACGACGTCGATAAATTGTACTTTGCAACGCACTGCCGCTTTGGATACGCAGCTCCTTTTGTTTGATGGCGCTGTTTGGGACTGGCGACATCCATCTTGTCTCTGGACTTCTCCTCTTTGTCGAGTGCGGCCATTTTGTCTCTTTGTCTTGGTTGGGGCGGGCCTTCTGAGGGCGCCATGTTCTGGGGCACGTTTGCGGACTGGCCAGGGCTAGGGGGAATTTTTCTTTACGGACATGTGCTTGATTGGCCGGTGGGGACTCGTGCAGGGGCGCTTCTTCGTTGTGTGTTGCTGTTCTGTGAGATGACTTTCCCCACTTTCTCCGGTGCTTAATGCTGTACTGTTGTGTTCAGAATGTACTATTTACTTGTGGCTGGGGTGACCGTGAGCATATAGAATTGACCCTCTTCTCACCGATGGCCGGGCTTGGGGGGATTTTGTCGTTCGGGCCAGGGCTGTGGGTTTTTTCCTCGTTGGGTTTTGCTTGGTTGGCTGGCGGGGACCCGGACTGCATCACATTCTGCTATGTTGATTGCGTTCGATGTGTTGATTTTACCCCCTTACGATTGTGATTGCTATGTCCTGTTCTTTGCTCTTGCCGAGGGGGTGGTGGGTTTTGTGCTGGCCCGGGGATCTGGGTGTGACTGATTCTGAGTTTGGTTATAGGTCTTCCGAGTCTACTGTTGTGCACGACGTAGAAGTTTTATGTGGCTGGGGAGTCCGGGAGATTTGATATTGGGTGGGCTCCTCCCCACCTTTTTCCTTTTCTGGGAGTATTGGATTAGTTTATTCTTTTCTTACTCCCTATATTTCAAGTGTGAGGGGTTCTTCTTTCCTTTTTCTTTCCTTTTTTCCTTTTCCTTCTCTTTTTCTTGGTCTGTATTTCGGGTTCTTTAATGGGCGACAGACACTCTGCCGGGGGGGGGGGGGTAGGCCGTAGCCTCCGCATTGGTGTAGGGTGGGGGGAGGGTTTTATTTTTCCCATTTAGTTTCTATGGGCCTTATTTTTCTATCTTTCTGCGCTTTCTTAACCTGTTTCTGGTCTGGGTCCGCGATGGGGGTTCGTGGGGGAGGGGTGGCACTGTATGTGGGGCGTACATGCTGGCTGATGTTCTTGTTGTTTTACTTCGTACCGCCATACTGCTCGAGGTCTTTACTTCCATTGTTGTTTCCAGTGATGATGCCGCCTGCCCATGTCGTGATGCTATTATATGGACTCAGTTCTCCTTATTTCTTATTCTTCACTGATTATATTTGGTTCCGAAAAAACTTTAAAATTAACCTTACATGCTCCTTTTCCTCGGCGACATGACTCTATTCAGTATGACGTCCATTGATTGTTACCATGTCTTCCGCTGCAGCTGAGGAACTGTATTGCTTGCGCTTGTGCTTCTGAAGTATTGTGGCCGGCCTGACGGTTGTGGGCCCGTATTTGTTCTTTTCTTCATGCACAATAAAGGTTTAAAAAAAAAAAAAGAATGCCTCATTCTGCGAGGTACATGAATTGTGATTCCCAAGAGTCTACAACAACAAGAGATTGCTGTCGCCCATGAGGGACATTGAGGAATAGTTGCCACCAAGAGAGCCCTCCGTGACAGGATTTGGTTTCCATAACTTGATGAAAGGGTCGAATTCTTTTTAAAGACTTTTCATATATGCAACTGCCTTTCATCTCAAGTCATTCAACACCCTTTAAATATGTCAGAATTCCCACATCGTGCGTGGGAGAGAATTGCTATTGATTTCTTTGGTCCTCTTGAGAATGGGCATAATTTTCTAGTCATTGTTGATGAGTACTCCAGTTTTCCATTAGTAGAAGATTTAATCCACTACACATGAAAAGGTTATTCAAAAGTTAGATGGCATCAATGCGACATTGGGTGTACCTGCAATCTTGAAGTTTGACAACGGCTCATCTTTTAATCATCAAAAATTCAAAGACTTTCTAAATCACCTCAATATAAAGCATCGAAAAAACACTCCTCTTTTGCTTCAGGCCAATGGTCTAGTGGAATGGTTTATGAGCACCCTAAAGAAAGCTGTTCAGCGTGTTGCATTGAAGAACCTCGACCTCAAAGGTGTTTTGAACACTACTCTTCGGGCTTACTGTTCGACCCTCACTCAACAACAGGGGAAAGCCCTGTAACTCTCATGTTTAGAAGAGCCATTACGACCAAGCTGCCCCAATGGACCAACCTCAGAACCAAGAATAAGGGAGATATTCATACTATGGACATCCGTCATAAACAGAAGAGGAAAATATATGCTGCCAGACAACGTCATGTGAAATATGCCACTCATACAATAGATCTAGTGCTAGTCAAATAACACAAAAAAGAATGTCTGATGCTCCTTTTGAGGCTAAATCATTTTTTCATTACTGATACCAAAGGACACATGGTGACTGCCCAGTGTCCTGGCAAGTCCTCATGAGAGACTTCTCTCACATTCAATATGTGGCCCATCATTCCCCAAACATCAATGTTAATGTAGAGACTGGGTCCAGACAGACAGATGAAAACTATGTGTGTGCTGATGATCCCACCTCACCTGTGCAGATCACCAACACTTAGCCTGCCAGTTCCCGGTTTCCAGTGAACCAATTAAGAAGTGTGATTAAGGCGCCACTGCAATTAATTGAAGAATCATGGCTGGCTGAACATCTATATTTGTGTATTTGTTCATTAATTTATTTGTGTATTTATTTATCTATTTAGTTATTTGTCTATTTTAAAAAGTTTTAACTTTACTTGACAAACCGTGAGATGTATTGTTTTGAAAATAAAGAAACACTGGAACTCTTTTAGTCCCTACTGTACACCGTAGGCCTGTGATGTAAGTGCTGGAGAGATGAGTTGAAGACAAGCTTAAAATGTTGAGTTCTAACTTACACACAGCAGAATAAAGACGTTCACAACTACTCTCCACGTGTGGCTTGGTTATTGGTGAGAACCGGGGCTGGTAGGGCACTACAAATATGAATAATATAATGAAACCTACTGTTTAAAATAAATATTTAAAAAAGCACTACTAATTTACAATAAAATATGTAACCTGATTTAATATATATGATTATATTAATATTGCAGAGCAGAATCTTTTCACAAGTTAAGATCATATAACTGCTTAATATTCCAAATGATTTGTCATGCATATTGAAAGGGGGTTTTACAATAATGAAAGAGAAGATATTATGAGAAAATAGAAAAGCAGAAAAAAGAGAATGGAAGCAACAAAAGAGGAGAGCAGATGAAGTGGCTTGCAGTAACATATTGGTCCTAGTTCTTTGATTTTTCTCAGCTTGAATCAGCAATATTAAACAACACATTAAGCTAGGGTCCAATAAAGGGGCGTGGCATGAATGTGAATCATGGCGGCGAGGTGCTCTGCAGAGGCCTAACATTCATCCTGACTAAACAGCCTGCTGCAGGCACCAGGACGAAATTTCTACGAGTCATCGAGGACCGGAGAAGCTGAGGAGCAAACGGAAAGGTGGCAGGGCAGTGGAGGGCGGTCCACAGGCAGATCACACGAGAGGCCTGGAAGCCGTGGGCTAAAGTGGGCGTGCCCCAGACGAGCGCAGTCGTGGCCTGGCTCCCCTCACCACAGAGTGGGCCCACGCTGGGCTGGTAAGAAGCGGAGGCAGCGCCTGGGGGATGCAAACCGGCTGACTCAAGTCAGTCGGAATACCCCTGGGGGGAGCTGAGAGGGCAGGTCTCGGCACCTGAAGTGGAGCTTTGGAGGGCCGGCCGACAAACACTAGCGACCCATGAGGTAGGCCCGACACCGAGAGCTTCATGATGCAATGGGTGGTCCGCTTGGAAGCCGGAGACAGTGAAGTCTACCCACCCCCGGGGCTCACGGAGTTTCTAGCAGTTCATGTGCCGGTGACATCCTCAGCACCAGAATATAGGTGAAGGAGCAGTGTGAGGGTGATCAAGCCTGTGCTGGGCCCAGGAGAGAGAGTGCGCGCCGCACTGTGAAACCCGGGGCTGAGAGGTCCCCACTAGACGAGACAGCCAGGAAGGAATGTTTTGAGGCCTGAGGCAAATGTGGGGATGGCATGAACTGAGGCGGACCCTGGGAGTAAACGCATGGTGGGTCTGAACATTGTGAGGCTCCTGGGCCGCCCCCTTCTCGTCCTCCTGGGACATGTGATTGTTCAAGGTGGGCACTGCTGAGGCCCAGTTTGGACACTGTGGAGACCAGAATCCAGAGAATGTCATATCCAAGCAAATAGTGGGGGCAACCTGGCCCTACTACGAAACCGGTTACCCTTGTGAAATGCCTGGGAACTTACGTCTACGCCCTGAAGAACCCTTCCACTTAGGGGTAGGAACTGGGGAGCTGCCTTGTAAACATATACACAGTGACTAGGGATAGCACAAGTCACGATGGAGTTACATACAAGGTTCGGCAGGAGGTAATTGTGCAGGAACCACTAGGAAAATAGAGGCGAGCCCAAGGTGTGGCAGTGCAAGAGAGCCGTTGACGCTTGAACACCTACCAAGCCCAGGGAGATACCCCCAGAATGTGGACACCCTCACATTATGGACAAAGTGTGGAAAAAACAGGGGGGTGCGCCCATGGAGGAAGGAGAAACGCCCCCCCCCCACTTGCTGTCACGGACTCTGAGGAATTGGGACAATCAGGCCTTCCATAATCACCTCGATAAAATATTAGCGGTTATCGCAGACACAAACGCAGCACTGCAGCAAGCTATTGGGGCGGTATCCTTTTGCCTTGGATAATTACAAGCGGAACACCACAAACTGGTGAATAGGATGAAAATGGTTGAACAAACAATTGAAACAATGCAACCAGATTGCACAGTCACATCCAAGGACCTATAGAATCTGTCAGCAAGAGTATCTACTCTGGAAAGACAGGCAGAAGACGCTGAAGGTCGTAACAGATGCAACAACGTATGTGTAGTAGGATTACCTGAAAATAAGGAAAACACAAATATGGTGGCTTTTTCGGAGGAAAGGTTGTGAAGACCACTGTGGCCTGGGTCTGCTGACTCTGATTCTGGGGCCTCTGTCAGAAGTGATGAGAATATGCCAGATGTGACTCCACAAACTGCCGATAACATCATCTGAACTGGTCACGGCAATCCAGTGTACGAGTATGAGAGTACAAGATAGATAAGATGCATGGGTCCGGACGGCAGGAGGGAATCGTATCCCTGCGAGACGATATTGAGGCCTAAGTCAATAAGACTTGCAGTGACTAACGCCTTACGCACCCTCAACAAGATAATACCAACTGGATGGGAAACAGGGACAATCTTGCACTGATTGGTTTCATTTTTTACAGGTGTAGCTATTGCGAAGCTGCCCGGGGGAAAGGGAGTTACTTGTTGGGGAAATGTGGTGGTATCTAAAGGATTGTTGTTATTGCATGCCAAGATGTCCACAAGAAGCGGGGGAACCTGGGGGGGGAAGAAGGGGAGGTTTAGTTCAGGACGATCCCTGTCTTGTCACTAGTACACCAAGATGCTAAGATGGTCTCCTTGAACGTGAAAGGCATGGGGTGAATGTCCAAAATACATAGCTACCTCACATACCAAGGTATACATGTGGCAATGTTACAGGAAACAATTCTTACTCTGGAAGAAAGTGCTCGACTCATACGGCGATGGCGTGGTCATTTGTATGCCACCACATATTCTGCATTCTCGAGGGGTACCCTAATATGGATTAGAGCGGGCACCCCTATTGAGGTGAGTAGGGGTCTCACAGAGCAGAGGGCAGATACGTCCTGATTCAGGGGACGATCCTAGGTAAGGAACTTCTACTTGGGAGCATTTGTGCACCAAATCATGATCAAGTCCAGTTCCTTCACTGATTGTGAATGCACCGCTCCACACTCAACACTTCCCATATGTTGCCCAGGGGGATTTCAATTGCGTAGCTGACATAGAGATGGGCATGTCAACTCCCCCACTTAACGACGCCCCGGTAATTAAGGTGACTGACAGCATGGACATCTGAAAGACTATTGATATAATTCCCATTTGTATACATTGCACACCAGTCTGGACATGTATGCTTGCTCCAATAGTTTGGGACAGTCCTTTACTCATACGGAATACCTGGGGTGAACTATATCGGATCACAACCCTTTGTTGCTGTGCATTCGCCCTTTACCAGAGCCTACACTAACCCCGACATGACGACTGGATCCTGTTCTCCTGGAAGATGGCCAGTTTCATATGTCGTTACAAACAGTTATCACTGAATATTTTCAGTTTAACCAGGACATAGCCACCTCCAGGGCGACAGAGAGGGAGGCCTTTAAGGTGCTGGTACGAGGGCAATGTATGGGCCACAAAGTAGGAATGAGGAAGGAAATGTTGGGGGAGCTTACCAGCCTGGAAACCCAATTACATGAGAGGGAAGCTCGCCTAGCCACAGATGGGGATGCCCAGGAAGAGTTGAGGGACTTAAGACAAATATATGATGAAGCCCTAGAACGCTTAAAATGCTTTGACACACGGGAGAATCATGGGCGGTGCACATGGAGAGAGGTAGAGCGGGGAGACTGCTTGCCTTGCGAATTTGGCTTGAGCATGGGAGAACCCCTATCTCCCAGATACAACTGACAGAGGGGGAGATTACGCATCACCCTAGAGAAATAAATTACGCATGCCAATCCTATTATGTCCAATTGTATTGTGAACCTTGACCGCAACAGAGGGAGACCATAACAACCTACTTAGCACTGCTTCCCCTAACGGACCTATCACCCGACCAACGTGAGATTCTTGGGGTGCCGGTAACTGAGATGGAAATTAGGGCAACACTAAAAGAGATGGCTAGAGGGAAAACACCTGGCCCTGATGGGTTGCCAATCAAGTTCTATTCCACCTACGCTCAAAACCTGGCACTGAAATTTGTGGAGCTGTATACAGAGACCTGGGACAAGGGTGAACTGCCTTTCCCGACCAGGGATGCGCTAGTCATGCTCTCCCCAAGACTAAAAAAAACACACCCACAGGTATCGGATTTTCACCCACTCTCGATGCTCAACACAGATTTCAAAATCCTGAACAAAATCTTGGCCACACGTCTCTTGCCCTATATGACCAGTTTAATACACACAGATCAGAAAGGATTTGTGCCAACCAGATTCACCTCTGGGAATCTACGGAGGTTGTTTTCTGTGCTACATCACCCAAACTGAGACCAGTACCCAAACGCATTGATAGTATCCATAGCCTTAGAGAAGGCATTTGAATCGGTGAGATGGGACTTTCTTGAAAGCACAATGGAATGGATGGGACTAGGGGAAGAATGGACTAGATGGGTGAAAATGTTATATATGCATCCATCTGCACGAGTGAGGACAGACAGAGTGATTTCAGAACCCATAATATACACAGAGGCACTAGGCAGGGGTGCCCCCTATCTCTGTTGTTGTTTGCTATCATGATAGAGCCTCTAGTGACAGTCTTTCAACACTAGGAATACCTCATTGGTAATCGGTTGGGGCATAGATCCCACGTGATTTCTCTCTATACAGATGATCTGTTATGGTATTTAAGAGAAGGGGAAGTGGGAGCACAAGGGGCTCTGGCCGTGTTAGATGAGTAAGCAAACCTAGCAGGGCTCAAAATTAACAAATCTAAAACCTATGCCTTTCCCTTAAAGGAAGACCAAATGCAGCCGGGGACGCTTCAGATGGGTCTGGTGTGGGCTCCCCGCTCATTTGAATACCTGGGAGTCCAGATCTTCCATAGGTTAAAGGATCTGCGAGAGGGCAACCTTAACCCAATTGTTAGATCACTGAGAACGTCCATACAGTTCTGGCGCTCCCTTAAGCTGCCACTGATGGCCCGAGTAGCACTCTCAAAAACGATCATGTTACCTAGATTGTTGTACCACTTTGTGAACCTCCAGGTGGTGATACCCCCAAGCTGGTTCTTGGATCAGAACCAATTACTCCGGGAATTGATTTGGGATGGGTGACGAAATAAGATAGCCCCGGAAATAGTACAAAGGGAAGCTGAAGATGGAGGACTGGGCACCCCTGATTTTGAATTATATTATCTCACAGCCCAACTCCAATGGCTGTCCAAGGGGTTGGATGGTTGGAATGTGGAACTAATGGGAGAGATGAGTGGGAGAAACAATCAGGGATGGTTAGTGGCTAAATTAGTACATAAGAAAGTCAACCTCCCACTCCCCAATGTACTGTTGAAAGTAGTTTTATACTGCTGGAAGAGATGTCTCCGGTGCACGGACAAGGACCACCCATATACACCGGAAATACCACTCATAGGAATCCCATATGGGAACCCACTGGTCCCCTATTCTTGACCACAACTGGCAGAGGGGAATGAGGCTGTTATTACATCGGTGGGTGACTGTTTACACTTAGAAACACTGATACCCATAGACGACCTAATGTCTCAGCATGATTTATCACATGGGCAATTTTTTACTTACCACTCACTGATACAAACGTTCTGAGACTTGTGGCGAGGTGGCTCCACCGAACTCCCCACACATAGAGTGCTCCAGGTACTACTGACTTTGGGGGCTGCGCGGCATCTGGTGAAGTGGTTATCCCAAGCACTTCTTGAATCAGTTACAAAACCGCTTGACCACACCAGAGGGAAATGGGAGAAGATTATTGGGAAATCACTAATGGACAAGGAATGGGCACGAGTACTGATGGGTTCGAAAAACGTATCAAGAAACTAACTTCAAAACGATTCAATTTACCTATATACATATGGTGTATCTAACCCCCCATAAATTAAACGTAATGGGAGGGGAGGGTGACCGATCCTGTGCTAGAAGTGGATTAAGAGATGCAAGCTTTGCGCATATGACGTGGGACTGCACATATCTACGAGTTTTCTGGGAAAAGGTCTTGAACGTGATTGGGAAAACATTAGCCCATTCACTCCCAAACACACATGAGATTTGCATGTTGGGCCTGTTTTCCAGACCCAAAGCAAGGAAAATAGGGAACAGATTCACAGACTTAGCGCTGGTTCTAGCGAGAAGACAGATTGCTCAGCAGTGGACGGCACGCACCACCCCCTCGATTACGACATGGGAGAAAAATGTAGCTACTTGGCAAGAGAAGGGACTTCAAGGGCTGTTTAAGGAGGTCCAGCATACATGCCCTATCAAACTCTGGTAACAGTAGGTCTAACCACATCTACACAACCTAGACCGTTCACACCCACAGCACCATATGGCAAGGAACAAAAGATCTCTGCTAAAGAGCCCCTTTACGGGTGCCCGTCGGGTATTGCAGCACCGACCCGACGAGGAGCAGGTCCACATGATGAAGCATGACACCTAGCTTGCTGGGTGTGTGAGGACTCTAGTTCTGACAAGGAGGATCCCCTTCCTCCCACCTCTGGATTGTTTTGTTTGACTTGAGGAACTGCATACCTATTGTTACTGGAAAAATGTAGCTATCTGGCCTAAGGCAGAACTGAGGGCCCTTCAGATAGATGATTTATGGGGACTACGCAAACTTCCCATTGCTGAACTATGGGCAGAGGTACTGAGGGACTGGGAGTCCAGAAACATGGAAGAAACAGAAGGAAGAGATGAGGTAGTGAAGGAATTGGGAGATGACACCACTAATACGGAATCCCCTGACCCACCCAGTTCCCCACCTTGACAAACATATAAATATATACAAAGAGGCAATATCCTGAACTAGAAGCCCCCGCTGAGCTAGGGGACATGCAGGAGAACCTGTTACTTATAATAGACACACTAAGAGACATATCACCACAAAGTTTAGTATGGAAAGTTATTTGTTAATAAAATGGCAAGAAACAATTGTACTTTTTTTTTTGACTAGACGATGAAGAAACTCCCTTGAGTACACATCTGATATAGTACATAATATAAGAACTAAGAGTATATTGCGAACAACTGATGAAAGTGTGCACTAAGTGTATTCTCCGATTACTTAGCAACATTGAATTCAGATTTGTGCAGATTAGCAAGCTTAGTAAGGCTATATGACTGTTTGTACTTGTAAAGTATATACATACAATTGCAAAATGCCAATAAAGACATGTTTAAAAAAATAAAAAACTAGGGTCCAATAAACATGGTTAATGTCGCTAGACTTTAAATGTTTGTACATGTTTATCTGCGTAGATACCAACCCCCTATATTGCTTTGAGGAGACAGTTGACACAGTTTGTACATGTTTATCTGCGTAGATACCGACCCCATATATTGCTTTGAGGAGGCAGTTGACACAGTTTATCACTCATTTACTTTCTCTTATATGAATGTCTTTGCTTCACCCCACCTCATTCTGAAATATTTTTATTTTAAAGTTGTACATTTTAGGTCTTGTGTACTGACAACTTTCACCTGACTCTATTGTGGACTATACCATTATGTTCTGTGGACTTTAGCTCAGCCAATTGCTTACCACTGGCTTTATTGTCAATCTCATTTGCTTGCTGCTTATTTTATGGCTTTCTTTAGTCATCTAATCTTCACCTCTCTTCTGGGACAGAGCTAGTTTACCATCCATTTATTTGGAGGACATGTATGCTCCCACTGTTTCACATCAGGGAACTACTTTTTAGGTCTCACGGGGTCAGCGCGCATGCGCTGCTCGGAGAGACTTTAGTAGGTGAGTTTTCAAAGTGCTGCTGGCCTGCGACAAGCTTGCATTCACGCGAGCGTGCTCGCACGAACCGCCAGCCTTCAGCTCCATCTGTCTTTCCTCTTGCTTGCTTCCTGCCTCCGCCCCTCCCCCCGCCTTCGCGCTTACAAGCATTCGAGATTCTCACAACCACATACACAACCACAACCACATACACAACCACAACCACACACACACACAACCACACCCAACCACCCACCCACACACACAAAAACACACACAACCACACACACACACACAACCACACACAACCACATACACAACCACACCCAAAACACACACACAATCACACACACAACCACACACACAAACACACACAACCACACACATCACTGAAAAAATATCGACGTCAAGAATATCGAATTCCAAAAATATTGAGGTAAAAATATAGAATACCAAAATATCGACCTCCTATCTCCAAACGGGTAAGTACAAAAATATCGAATCAAAAATATCAATGTAAAAAATATAGTTAGTCAAAATATCGAATTTTTTTAAATACCTTTAAATTAATTATAAATTAATTAAATAATAAATATAATTAACTTAAACATACTTAAAATACTTAAATAACCTTAAAATTAATAAATAATTAATGTAAGTAAAAATGTAAGACATACAAATTGATTTGTTAACACATATAAATATATAAACGTAATATTAATTAAAAAATTACAATATTTTTACCGTAGGATAGCGGAAAGGGTAAAATTTACTATTACCACTCCAGTAAGTGCAACAGTAGGGAAAGCGTTGGACAGCGTAGGGGTAAAAATGACTATTCCAACTCCAGAAAATGCAACAGTAGGGAAAGCATTGGATGGCGTAGGGGTAAAAATTACTATTCCCACTCCAGAGAGTGCAACAGTAGGGAAAGCATTGGATAGCGTAGGGGTAAAAATTACTATTCCCACTCCAGAGAGTGCAACAGTAGGGAAAACGTTGGATAGCGTAGGGTTAAAAATTACTATTCCCACTCCAGAGAGTGCAACAGCAGGGAAAGCGTTGGATAGCGTATGGGTAAAAATTACTATTCCAATTCCAGAGAGTGCGACAGTAGGGACAACGTTGGATTGCGGCAGGGTAAAATTTACTATTCCCACTCCAAAGAGTGCAACAGTAGGGAAAGCGTTGGATAGCGTAGGGGTAAAAATTACTATTCCCACTCCAGAGAGTGGAACAGTAGGGAAAGCGTTGGATAGCATAGGGGTAAAAATTACTATTCCCACTCCAGAGAGTGCAACAGTAGGGAAAGCGTTGGATAGCGTAGGGGTAAAAATTTGTATTCCAACTCCAGAGAGTGCAACAGTAGGGAAAGCGTTGGATAGCGCGAGGGTAAAAATTACTATTCCAACTCCAGAGAGTGCAACAGTAGGGAAAGCGTTGGATAGCGTAGGGGTAAAAATTACTATTCCAACTCCAGAGAGTGCAACAGTAGGGAAAGCGTTGGCTAGCGTAGGGGTAAAAATTACTATTCCCACTCCAGAGACTGCAACAGTAGGGAAAGTAAATACTTCATATATAAATAAAAATAAATTAAATATTAATACCAATTACAAATTAATTAAAAGTAATTAACAATTTTATATAATATATAAATAATCAATTAAAAATGCAAATACAATTAATTCTTAAAAATGATTACCTATTAATACAACATATTTATCAATTAACAATTAATTAATTAACAATTAAAAAATAATTAAAAATTAGAACAAAAAAACAAAAAATAAATTAAAATATTTAATTAATTACAGTTAAATTACTTCCCACCCTATTCCCCTATTAACCCACAACCCGCTACAGAAAATAAATTAATAAATGTACATAATTATCAATTAATCTATCAATTAAAATTAATTACCAATTATATTTTAATTAATTAAAAAATAAATACCAATAAATAATTTTTTTTTTTTTATTAATTATAATTAAATTACTTCCCACCGTATTCCCCTATAAACCCACAACCCGCTACAGAATTATAGTACGCAAAAATTAAATACCATAAAATTAATTAATTAAAATAAATTATAAAATAAATATACACTTTTCACACATATAATAACATAAAAAATCACTTTAACAAATTGGATATTATAAAAAAATTTAAATTAACTTACCTCACATTTGATATTTTTGTTGTCTATATTCTGTCCATTCTATATTTTTGTTGTCTATATTCTGTCCATTCGATATTTTTGCTGTCTATATTCTGTCCATTCGATATTTTGTCCATTCTATATTTTGAATTCGATATTACTACTATTCTATTTGATATTTTTGCAGTCTATATTCTGTCATTTCGATATTGTGTCCATTCTAAATTTTTTATTTGATAATAATGCAAATCGATATTAAAAACTCGATATTTTGAGTGTGTACTCAACCACACATACACAACCACACACACACACACACACAACCACACACAAACAACCACAACCACACACACAACCACACACACACACAACGACACACACACACAACCATGCACACACACAAAACCAAACATCACACACCCACAACCACACACATAACCACAACCACACACACAACCACAACCACACACAACCACACCTACACACACAACCACAACTACACACACAAGCACACCCAATCACACAACCACACACACAACCACACAAACAACCACACACATAACCACACACAAAACCACAAACACACAACCACACATACAACCACACACAAGCCCACACACAACTACACCCAACCACACAACCACACACACAACTACACACACAACCACACATACAACCACACACACAACCACACACACACAACCACACACAAAAACACACACACACAACCAATCACACACAACCACACACACAACCACACACACAACCACACACAACCACACCCACCCACAACCACACAGCCACAGCCACACACACAAACACACACACAACCACACACACCCACTTAACCACACACAACCATACACACAACCACACACACAACCACACATACAATCACACACACAAACACACACCCACACACAACCACACACAACCACACAACCACACACACGACCACACAACCACACCCAAAAACACACACACAACCACACACACAACCACACCTACAACCACACCACACACACACAACCACACACACAAACCACACACACAACCACACACACAAACACACACACAACCACACACACAACCACACACACACAACCACACACAACCACACCCACAACCCCACACACAACCACAACCACACACACAACCACACATACAATCACACACACACAACCACACACACAACCACACACACAAACATCCACACACAAACAACCACACACACAACCACACATACACAACCATATACACGCACAACCACACACACTACCACACACATAACCATGCACACACATACAACCACACAACCACACACACAACCACAAACACAACACACACACAACCACACACACAACCACACAACCACACACACACAACCACACAACCACACACACCCACAACCACACACACAACCACAACCACACACAGACAGCCACAACCACACACACAACCACACCCAACCACACAACCACACACACAACTACACATACAATCACACGCACGCAAAAACACACACAATCACACACACACAATCACACACACAACCACAAACACACAACCACACACACAACCATGCACACACAACCACACACACAACCACACACACACAAACACACACACAACCACACACACCCACACACACATAACCACACACACAACCACACATACAACCACAACCACACACACAACCACACATACAACCACACACACACAACCAAAACCACCCACACAACCACACACACAACCACAAACAGAACAACACACACACAACCACACACACAACCACACCCACAGACAACCAAGCACACACACACAACTACACAACCACACACACACCCACAACCACCCACACAACCACACACAACCACACACACAACCACACACACAACCACACACAATCACACAACCACACACACAATCACACACACAACCACAAACACACAATCACACACAACCACCCACACATACAACCACACTCACAACCACACACACAACCACACACAACCACACACACAACCACATCCACAACCATACCCACAACCATACACACAACCACACACACAGAACCACACACACACAACCACACACACACACAACCACACACACAAACACACACAACCACACACACACACACACACACAACCACACACACACAACCACACACACAACCACATACACACAACCAAAACCACACACACAACCACACACACAAACACACACACAACCACACACACCCACTTAACCACACACACAACCATACGCACAACTACGCACACAACCACACATACAATCACACACACAAACACACAAACACACACCCACACACACCCACACACAACCACACAACCACACACACAACCACACCCAAAAACACACACACAACCACAACCACACACACAACCACACATACAACCACACCACACACACACAACCACACACACAAACCACACACAACCACACACACAACCACACACACAAACACACACACAACCACACACACAACCACACACACATAACCACACACAACCACACCCACAACCCCACACACAACCAGAACCACACACACAACCACACATACAATCACACACACACACACAACCACACACACAAAGACACACAACCACACACACATAACCACACACACAAACAATCACACACAAACAACCACACACACAACCACACATACACAACCATATACACGCACAACCACACATACTACCACACACATAACCATGCACACACATACAACCACACAACCACACACAACCACAAACACAACAACACACACACAACCACACACACACAACCACACAACCACACACACACACAACCACATACACCCACAACCACACACACAACCACACACAGACAGCCACAACCACACACACAACCACACCCAACCACACAACCACACACACAACTACACATACAATCACACACACGCAAAAACACACACAATCACACACACACAATCACACACACAACCACAACCACACAACCACACACACAACCATGCACACACAACCACACACACAACCACACACACAAACACACACAACCACACACACAACCACACACAACCACACACACACAACCACACACACAACCACACATACAACCACAACCACACACAACCACACATACAACCACACACACACACAACCACACACACACAACCAAAACCACACACACAACCACACACACAACCACAAACAGAACAACACACACGCAACCACACACACAACCACACCCACAGACAACCAAGCACACACACACAACTACACAACCACACACACACCCACAACCACCCACACAACCACAACCACACGCAACCACACACAACCACACACACAACCACAAACACACAATCACACACACAACCACCCACACATACAACCACACTCACAACCACACACACAACCACACACAACCACACACAACCACACACACAACCACACCCACAACCATACACACAACCACACATACAACCACACACACAACCACACACACACACCCACACACACAAACACACACAACCACACACACACACACAACCACACACACACAACCACACACACAACCACATACACAAATCAAAACCACACACACAACCACACACACAACCACAAACACAACACACACACAACCACAGAACCACACATACCCACAACCACACACACACAGCCACAACCACACACACAACCACATACACAACCACACCCAACCACACAACCACACACAACCACACACATAACCACACACATACAACCACACACAACCACACATACAATCACACACACACACAAACACACACAACCACACACACACACAACCACACACACAACCACACACAACCACACACACAACCACACACACACAACCACACATACCATCACACACACACACAACACCCTACCGCACAACCACACACACAAACACAACCACACCCACAACCACACACACAACCACACACACACAACCACACACACACAACCACACACACACACAACCACACACAACCACAAACTCAACACACACACATCCACACACGCAACCACACACACAACCATGCACACCCACAACCACACACACACAACCACAACCACACAAACACACAATCACAACCACACGCACAACCACACATATAACCACACACAACCACACACACAAACACACACAACCACACACACAAACACACACAACCACACAAACACAACCACACAACCACACCCAACCACACACAGCCACAACCACACACACACAACGCACACACAACCACACACACACAACCACACCGAACCACCCAACCACACACACAACCACAACCACACACACAACCACAACCACACACAACCACACACACTACCATACACACAACCACACACACAACCACAACCACACACACACACACAACCATGCACACCCAACCACACACACACACAACCACACACACAACCACACACAACCACACACAAAACCACACACATAACCACACATACACACAACCACACATGCACACAACCACACACATAAACACACACAACCACACACACATGCACAACCACACACACTCACACACACACAATCACACACACACAACCACACACACAACCCCACACACAGCCACACACACACAACCACACACACAACCACACACATACACATCCACACACACAACCACAACCACACACACAACCACACACACAACCAACCACATGACCACACACACAACCACACACACACAACCACACATACAACCACACATACAACCACACCCAACCACACACACAACCACACACACAACCACACACACAACCACACACACAACAGCACACAACCACACACAACCACACACACACCCCACCCCCAGAAACTCACTGCCTATCAGCCTCCTCTCAGCCAGGTAGCGCGATCGTGATTAGTTTCACATTCATACGATCGTAATCAGTTTCACTTTCACGGCCACGTTCGCAGTGAACGTGTTCACATTTCTAGTTTTATTCAGCATTCACTCTTGTTTCCTAGTGCTTGACAATCTAATCTCTACAATATTGAAGCAGCCTGCAGGTCTCCTGTCAACCATACCACTCCATGCATTTTCTCCGATCCACATAGATATCAGTGGTACAGACAAAGGTAACCAGGTTTCCTATCCTTCCTTCAAGCAATAACCAGAATATTAAACTGCATTCGTGCCCCACTTAGTTTTAAACAGCAAACAGTTCTTCTAATTGGTTTGTTTCACAGAGTTTGTGTCTTAGGAGAAGGGCAGTGGCACCCGCATGGCACTATACTCTAGTGTGTTCAAAACAGTTGTTTAAAAAAAATAAGTTTTATGAAAAATTGACTCTTTTACAAATTCTGATTCCACCAGAATCCAAGTCCTCCACAACACCCTGTTTCAGTTGGTATTGCTAATAATAATGCAATACTAGCACCTTACTGCCTCAAACTAACTACACAACAAAGAACAGACCACAGTTCTTAAAATCAGCCACAATACCTGAAACTGATCACAGTACGTGAAACTAACTGCAGTACGATATCTGAAACTGACCACAACCCTTGAAACAAGCATATGTGGCACTGAGTGGTATTATGTTGAGTGTAGTTATGTTGTATTGAGTAGAGTGTAAATATGTGTTGTAAATATTTGCTGTGTAATTATGTGGTATTGAGTGTTTAATGTGGAGAGTATGTATGTTGCATTGATTAGTGTGTAAATATGCGGTTTGTAATTGTATGGTCCTGAGTGGTATGAGGGGTGTATTTATTTTGCATTGAGTAGAGTACATAACTACACCAACATAGTACCACTCAGTACCACATCATTACACTTCACATAATTACACTGTATTCAATACAACATAAATACACTCCACATACCACTCAGTACTACATAATTGCACATGTTGGACCCGGCCTCGTGGCGTGGTCCTACCCCTCCCGCATGGTGGGCCCGGGACGACATCGGCCTCCGTCGACCCGCCGTCGACCCGCCGTCGACCCCCCTGAACACGAACCATCGACGAGAGCAGCCCCCCTGGCAACCCACAGCTCTCCCCCCCTGGGACCCCAGCGGACCCTGCTCGCCAACACTGCTGGTCTGGCGACCATGCCAGGCCACCATTTCCGGCCGACTCCATCTTGGGCCCATCACGTCCCGAGCACGTGGCCGCAGCCATCCCTGGCCCTGGCCCCAGCGAAGCACCGACATCGTGGCACCAAGATACTCCCAGGTGGTAGAGTGGCCACTTGGCGGATCCCGGAGGAGGGGAGTTTCGATGGGCCTCCAGCCATCCCCGGATGCCTGGTGTCGATCGCCCTCCAGCCTCCCTGGGCCCTGGCTCCACCCCCCTGCTGGGTGTCTGGACACCTTCATCCCGGCCCCTCGGACCCCCAGGCGCGAGGGTCCGGACATCAAAGGACTCCAGTCCTATATCTGGGCCAGCCCTGGATTAGGACGCCAGTTGTATCTTGTAGTCGAAGCCCTGCTGACCATGTCGTGGCTGATCCTGATCCGAACTCTTGCACCTGAACCATCTTCGAGGCCCTGCTGACGCTGTCGCGGCCTGTCCACGCTGAACCACCTTCGAGGCCCTGCTGACGCTGTCGCGGCCTGACCACGCTGAACCACCTTCGAGGCCCTGCTGACGCTGTCGCGGCCTGACCAAGCTGAACCACCTTCGAGGCCCTGCTGACGCTGTCGCGGCCTGACCACGCTGAACCACCTTCGAGGCCCTGCTGACGCTGTCGCGGCCTGACCAAGCTGAACCACCCTCGAGGCCCTGCTGACGCTGTCGCGGCCTGACCGAGCTGAACCAACTTCGAGGCCCTGCTGACGCTGTCGCGGCCTGACCGAGCTGAACCATCTTCGAGGCCCTGCTGACGCTGTCGCGGCCTGACCGAGCTGAACCATCTTCGAGGCCCTGCTGACGCTGTCGCGGCCTGACCACGCTGAACCACCTTCGAGGCCTTGCTGACGCTGTCGCGGCCTGACCAAGCTGAACCACCTTCGAGGCCCTGCTGACGCTGTCGCGGCCTGACCCCTTGAACTATTCACGCACTAGTTGGTGCCAAGACTGTCCCGCTACCCCATTATTCCCAAAACCACGACTTTATGGATCCCTCGATCCCTGCCTGCTAACCTGCTAAGTACCTGCCTTCAATTCTTATATAAAGATACTTGTGAATATTCCGTCGTGTGGTGTCCGTCTGTAGTAGTGTGATTGCTCAGCTGGTACGATTGTAGGAGAGGAGCCTCGCCAAGGAGGCCTCCCTACGGCGCTCGGCCAATTCCATAGAGAGAGGTGAGTCTCGGGGCGAGCAGTCAGACATCTTCTGTCTCCCCTGGGATCGCCTTTCCAACAGCACATCACATAATTACTCTCTATTTTTTTTTTTTTTGAAAATCTTTATTAATCAACAGGCATTTTAGACAGGTATTTCGTTACAATATTACAGTTTGTGGTCCGTTTTTTTAACTTTTGGAGGTACATTCCTTTGTTATGTTTGCTCGGTCGGAACTTTTTCGGAGTTGCATTGTAACAGTAAAGTTTCTTGTATCATACATTTCGTTTCAGAAAATTCCTTCACACTTGCATTACACAGTTTTCGCGGCACATGCTTGCCCATACATTCGGTTATTAACCTTAGCATTTGTGTAACACTAACTATCGCCTTATTGACTGTATCCAGTTTGTCTGTCCATTCATGATAACTTGTTTGAACATCCCCCCCCCCCAACGTAGGCCATCATAACTTACACCTTATCATCTCCTTTTGTCCGCAGTCAGGTCCGCAGCCTCAACCTGCTCCATTTATTCCCTGTGCAGCAGTGTAATCCCGTGGCCTGCCCCCAGTTTTGCTCATTCCCAGACGCATCCTCACTCATCTTCCCCATCTGAGTCAAAGTCCTCTCCCTCCGGAAGCGGGTCGCAGATGTCCCCGCGATATACATTCCACGCCATCCAAACCTTGTTCCACTTCCGGGGGGAGGCTCGGAGGAGATAGACCCCCCTCTCTGTCACCATCAAAGCGTCCATATTGTTTGCCCATCTACTCGCAGTGGGTAGATCTGGAGCCCCCCACTTCTGCGCGATGTCTCGCTTAGCCACTGTCATAGCCAGCGTAGCCCATAGCCTCCCATACCTACCCAAGTCGTTGGGTTCCCAAACATTTAGGAGACATTTGCGTGGGTCAGGCAGAATAGTGCTTTTAAGAGCTTGAGAGATAGTACGTAGCACCCGCCTCCAGTATTCCTGTATGTGTGTGCAGTCCCATAAAGTATGAAATAAAGTGCCCTCCTCTCCGCATCCCCGCAGGCAGAAGGGGTGTGGAGCTCTGTGTATCTTATGAAGCAGCGTTCTGGTATAGTAAATGCGGTGCAGGATCTTGAGCTGCACCAGTCTGAATTTCGTCGAAATTCCTACTTCCCTTGGCGAGGCCAGCGCCTCGTTCCATTCTGTTTCATCCATTTCTCCCACCTCCCCCTCCCATTTCCCTTTCAGTTTGTGTGTGGGGTCAGCTAGGTTGTTTATGATTTTTTTGTAGGTAAGAGAGGTCGCCTTGTGTTGCATGAAATCAGTGAGCAGTCTATCTTCTAGGGGTGAGGATTCCGGTAGGTTCGTGCCCGCCGGAATCGCCCGTAGCAGTGCATGCCTGATTTGGACATACCTATACGTCTCTGTTGACCTAAGTCCGTAAAGGTGTTGTAGTTGCGGAAACGACAGTACCGTGTCCTTGTCCCACATATCCCCAATCGTGGAAATGCCTATACGATCCCACTGTGTAAACCCTTTGCATATCCTCAGGGATCCCAGTGCCTTCGTGTCCCATAACGGTGTCAGTTTTGTTAGTGTCCCTTTCCACCCCAGCCGCGCCTGTGCTATGTGCCATAGTGTTGCTGTGTGCCGCGTCGGGCCTGTTAGGCGCCCCAGCTGCTGTCTGTTATAGAGCACCGAGAGCATACAGTCCGTCCCTAGTTGGGACCAGTCCGCTTGGTAAGCTGGGTCGTTCCTTGGGGCATGGATCCACTGGTTAATCACTTTAAGCTGAGCAGCCCAATAATAAAGCTGTATGTCGGGTAGTGCTATACCCCCTTCATACCAGCTTTTTACAAGCTTGTCGTACGCTATACGAGCCGGGCCAGCGTTCCAGAGCAGGTTGGAGACCAGCTCCGTAACCTGCCGAAAATATCGCGGCGGGACAAGGTAAGGTGTGTTTTCAAATACATACAGGAACCTGGGCAGTGCCATCATCTTATATAAGGCTGCTCTCCCCAGGAGGGTCAGTGGAAACGTGGCCCAGTGTTTCACATCCGCACGTAGGCGTTCCAGAGGCGGTTTTAAGTTGTAGTGGAAGAAGGCTGTGGCCTCACGCGTGACCACTATGCCCAGGTATTTAAAGGACGAAATCGACGTCACTAAATGGCAGTCAGCTGGTAGGTGTGGTGCCTGGCCTGTCAGCGGATAGATCACTGATTTCGACCAATTCAAAGTATAGCCCGAGGACCTCCCATGTGTATTGCAAAGTTCCAACAGGGCCGGGATCCCGTCGTCAGGGTCCACCATATAGACGAGCATGTCGTCCGCATATAGCGATACCTTATCTTCCCCACCGTCTTCCCATTTAATGCCCCGGAACAGGGGCGTCTCTCGAAGCAGGATAGCCAGGGGTTCGAGTATCAGCGCAAACAGCAACGGTGACAAAGGGCATCCCTGCCTGGTTCCTCTGCCCAGTGGGAACGGTGGCGATGTGTGGCCGTTTGCTATCACTTGCGCCATCGGTTGCGTGTATAGGAGTCGTATCCAGGCTATGTAATTCGGCCCAAAGCCCATACGTGCGAGAACTTCGAAGAGGTACTCCCACTCCACCAGGTCAAAGGCCATCTTGGCGTCAAGGGAGATGATGACCGCCTCCTCCGTGAGGAGGTGCGCCCGAGCCAGTACGCCATGGACCCTCCTCAAGTTCAACGCAGTACTTCTATTAGGCATGAAGCCTGACTGGTCAGGGTGGATCAGGGTCTGCAGGTGTGGCACCAATCGAGTGGCAAGAATCTTGGCCAGGACCTTGGCCTCCACATTAAGCAGCGAAATCGGGCGGTAGGAGGCACAGTCCGTCTGCGGTTTACCGGGTTTGGGAATGGCCACGATCGTCGCCATGCGCTGGTCAAGCGGTAGCTCCGCCCTGTCTTTACTCTCTTTAAACATGTCTAATAATGGTTTGCTAAGCTCTGATGCCATGGTTTTGTACCACTCTACGGGTAGCCCATTAGGGCCCAGCGCTTTGCCTGATTGCAATGCCTGGATTGATAATTGTATTTCCTCTTCCGTCGGGTCTGTCTCTAGTTCCAGCCGGGCCTCCTGGGAGATAGTGGGGACGGCAATTGTAGTTAGTGATTCCGATGCCATTGTGGCGGTGATGACATGTTTCGGGGTGTATATGTCCTGAAAGTGAGTAGCTAAAGTGTGAACAATGTCCTCCGGGTGCGTCAGTACTCGGCCATCAGTTGTGTGGAGTTTGTGGATACCCCTCGGCCCTCCCCTTCTTTTATCTAACCATGCCAGCATTTTACCTGCTTTGTCGCCAACATCGTAGATTCTATGTGCGGTGTTGGTGATGTAGCCCTGAACCATCAGTTTGAGGTGATTCTGATATTGCTGCTGACGTAATTGCAACGTGTGTGTTGTGGCCGGGGTGGGGTCCGCCATATGGGCGGCGTTAGCGTCATGTAATAATAGTTCTTGCTCTGCGAGCTCCCTCCGGGAGTCCCGTTTGTGTCCTGCTATCGAGGCTATCGCTGTGCCTCTGAGGACCGTCTTGTACGCTTCCCATAATATTGATGGTGAAGCCACCGATCCCGTGTTTTCCTCAAAGAAGTGTGTTGTTGCTAATTTGAGTTGCTTCCGGACCTTAGGGATCTGCAGGTAGGCCGGAAATAGGGGGTAGAGTCTAGCGCGTTTTTTGCCCCCGGTGATGAGCGATAAGATGAGTGGTGAGTGGTCAGATATTCCTCTGGGCAGGATATCAAGCTTGTCCACTGATCCCAGCCCTGTCCCAAGGAACAGGAAGTAGTCTATTCTAGATAGACTGTTATGTACCGCCGAGTAGTAAGTGTATTGAGTCGCCGTGGGGTGTAAGTGGCGCCACAAATCTGTAATACCTAGGGCTTCTAGAAAGTCAGGTAGTGCTGTGTTCCCTCTTGGAGTGTTCCTAGTGGGCATGGTGTCTATTGTTGGGTCTATTATGGCATTCATGTCCCCCCCTATAATTGTATCTCCCTCCGGCAGGTCTAGGAGGAATTTACCTAGGACAGGCAGAGCCACGGAGTGAAGCGCCGGGGGTATATAGACAGAGACAACATTTAGCGGTCCTCTCTCCCATTGGCCGTGTATAGCGGCGAAACGACCCTGGTCGTCCGTCACGCGATGAGTGATGAGAAAAGGTGAATGTTTCTTTATTAGTATACCTGTTCCCCTCGAACCGGTGGTGAATTCTGCATGCGTTGCCATTACATAGCCTCGCCTATCAAGTGCTTTACATGTCGTCCCTGCCATATGTGTCAAATCTGGGCCCTGGCGTTTTATGGCTTGTAGTACCAATCCTCGCTTAATTTTGTCCCCTAGGCCCCTGACGTTCCAGGTTAAGAGGCGCAGAGGAGGCACAGTGACTGTCTCGGGGTCAGCCCGCACGGGCGTTACTTGTGGTGAATGGGCCATGGGACCGTTTGGTCGATGGATTGCTCAATGAGGCATGTAAGGCAATGCAGGCCTGACGGGCTCGTCTAAGGTGTAAGCGTGCGGTTCCACTGCGGGAGATGGTGTAGTGTGTGATTCGAGCGATGGCTAGCAACAAAAACCAGAACAAGAATAACATAACTGTAACTCTTACCCCCCTCCCTGCTCCCCTGCTCCACGGACAGACCCCCTCCCGTGTCCCCAACTTCGCAGAGTGCTTTAGTCCCTCCCCAACTATCTTACTTTCTCGTGGGGTCGATGAGTTCCTTACAGGCACCAATTGTGCCCACCTTACTCAGCTGCTTCGGAACCCAGGTCCAGTACGTCTCAGCTTGTCCTGTACCGCTATAGAGAGTCATTAAACCGGGGCCTGCTGCCCCAAGTCGAAGAGGTCCTGCGTCGCCCCAAAATCAGTTCCGTCCGTGCCGTCCCGACGTGGTGAGTGGGTCATCTGTGCATTCCGCTGGCTGGTGCTCCGTTGTTCGGGCTGGTCCTTGTTTGCGCGATGATGTCGTCCAGTCCGTCGCCAACCATCGAGCCAGTCCCGGGCCACTTCTGGATTGTCAAAAAACCAAGTCTTACCCTCGGCGACTACCCTCAGCTTGGCCGGAAACAACATGGAGTATGGGAGTTCCCTGTCCCTCAGCGCTTTCTTAACCTCAGTGAAGGATTTGCGGCGTCTGGCTACCTCTGCTGTGTAGTCCGGGAAGAAGGCCAAGGTAGCGTTCTGTATTTTGACTGGGGGGGAGACTCTCGCAGCCTGCAGGATGGCATCCCTGTCTCTGAAATTGAAGTGTCTCGCCAGCACAGGCCTCGGAGCAGCACCAGTTTTGGGCATTCCGCCTGGGACTCTGTGTGCCCTCTCCACAGAGAAGAAGTGGGAGAGCCCCTTCGGTTGTAATTTGGTCTTGATGAGATCTTCAACGTAGAGGTCCATGGCCCCCTTTCCCTCCGTCTCCGGAAGGCCAAGGATTCGCACATTGTTTCTTCGCGAGCGTCCTTCCTGGTCGTCCAGCTTGTCCTGTAGCAGCCTGGTGACCTTCTCCATCCGTTCCATGGCCGTTTGTAGCTCCGACGTGTCCTCCACTAGGGACTTCGTCACAACCTCGACCTGGGACACTCTTTCTGACATTTTTTGAAAGTCCGCTCGCAGCAGTGTGACTTCATTCGAGATAGATCCAACCGTAGTTTTGACATCCGATAGCGTTCTCATGATGTCCTCCAACGTTACCTTTGCGGTTTCCTCCGACCCCTGTGAATTCCCGGTGGAGGTCCGCCCGCTGGGCTGAGATCTAGCAAGTTGGCTGTAGGCGAACTTGTCCAGTTTGGCCTGCGTTGAGCCACTCCTGTTTGTCTTCCCCGTCATGTCGGGAGGTCCACAAGACGGGGTCTCGAACCTCCCGTGTCTGGAAGACGGAGGAAGCTGTGTCCGGGGTTGGGTGCCGGGGAGCAGAGTCCGGTCACGTTGTCAGAGGAGTCCCTCCGTCCGATTTTCACTGTGATCAGCCCCTTCGACGCTCCGTTGCAGCCTGATGATATTATAGTTCGAGCTGGGTTCCTGCACACCTCTACCCCACTTTAATCCTCCCGTCTCTGGAGCGTGCAATGTCCAGTCCGAACACCAAGCCTCGGCCCAGGCGAATGGTGTGTCTGCTGGCGTGGCTCGAGTGCGTCTCTACGTGTCATGCACTGGATGCGTGTTATCAGACTTTCAGGGGCTCAGCGGGGTGTCTTTAGTACCAATTCCTAGTCCCAGGTGCTATTGTGGCCTTACAGTGGACATGGAAAGAGCACCGTTCCACTTTCCATTTATTGTAGTAGTTATTTTTTCTCTCAGTCCCTTGTGGTTGACTTTTTTTTTTTTATTTATTATTTTTTTTTTCTTTTTAGGCTGCTCGGTGTAGGTCTACTGCATTGGTTGGACAGATTTTCAGACCCCCTTCGTTCCCTTTGGGAGGGAAAGCTGCAGCTCCCCTGGTCGCCTTCCAGCTCTCTGGCTCCGTCGACCCACCCGTCTCCGTTGCTCGGAGCTGTGTTGTTCTCCTGTTCCGGCCCGCCCCTCAAGTGCGCGCTGGATAGTCCCCCGGGGGCACTCGCCGTCTCCTTCCGTAGTCCGGACCCCCGTCTTCGGTGCCTAACAATCTCAGGGGGGGGGGGGCGGCCGGAGGCTTCCACCTAAGTGTCCGGCTCCGAGCACTGTATTTAGCAGCCCGGCGTCACCCCAAGGATTCCGCTGCAGTCTTCGCGGCGCTCTCTCCCGCAAGTCTCCGAGAGGCTACACCTCCTCCCTCCAGACGGGGCACTCACCGGCAGGCTCAGTGTCCGCTGCTTCCCGGGGTCGCAGCGCCCGGTCCCGGCCGTCCGGCTGATGTCCGCCGCGGGTGGGTCGCAGGTGCCGGCCAGGCACCGGGGGGTCGTCTCCACCAGTATGCCGGCCTGGTCCCACTTCCGCCGGGGTCGGAGGCTTACTTCAGCCCGGTGCTTTCCTCTCCAGTGCAGGCCCAACCGCGTCGGACGACGCCGGTGTGGGTTGCAGCGGCCGTTTGTCCTCAAAAGTGGATCGGGGTGTACCGCTTCGGACCCAGATCCCGTCGCCGCCGCTTCAGGTGGGTTGTTTACCGGATTTGTTTGACGGATCGATGATTGGCCACAGTGCCCTCAGGAGCTCCTACTTTATGCTGCCGCCATACTTGGCTGCTAGCCACGCCCCCAATTACTCTCTATTTAATGCAAGATAAATACACTCCACACAATACCACTCTGTGCCACACAATAACACAACACATATTTACACTCTACTCAATGCAACATAAATACACACCTTTCACTCAAGTTTGTGCTATATAAAAAAAACAATTGCAATGCAATAGGTGTCACATTACTGAATCTTTGAGCTGCTAGTGTTGCATTATTATTAGCAATGCCAACAGCTCAAACTTTTATAATGCGAGACCTATTGCATTGCAAATGCTTGTTTCTTTTTCTTTCAGCACTACCTGAGAGTGCAAATATTTTTGCTCTTTCTTTGTGTGCTCTTTTCCCCTCATTTCCCTAAGCTAATCCGCTGCTTCCGTTGCGAGAGTGTGTGTGTGTTCACCTGTGTATGCATGTGTGTGCGCACGTATATACATGTGTGTTTTCTATTGATTTGATTCTCCATTCATTCAATGTTGCTGCGAAAACTCTGAGGTACAGACATGATGGTGCATGCATGTGTATATGTCATCAAGCTGAAGTGGCTGTAGCGTCAGGATGCAGACATGCTCTACACAATCCTTTGTTACCATATTAGGCCTTTCTTTTTAGTTTCTTTTTTAACTCTTCCGCATTGGGAATAAAGCGTTTTTTTTTTTTATATATTTATTTTTATTGAGTATAACACAAGAAAGAAATATACACATCAGGTGTCATTAGGGGAAATACATTCCAGCTGGGGACGGGCACATAAGTCGAAGAAATACACTACGATCATAGGCACCGAAAAAGGATCAGTACCAGCGTAAAACTGAAGCAGAACAGTAAGATGCAAATGACCACAAGTACATCGCAATAGCACCCGCCCACCAGAGATACAGGATATACGACTTGAACATATGACACTCAGATATGATGGACAAAAGATCAGGAGAATATGCCACAGTTCTTGTGAAAAGAGGAAAAGGGAATAGGAAGGTCATAGAAAAAAATAAAGGAAAAAAAAAAATAATAACACAACCCCCCACCCTACACCCCTGCCGATGGCTACGACCTAACCCCACTAGCAGCGTGTCTGTCGCCCACTAAACTACACCCCAAGGAAGGGAAAAGCTGGAGGAGGAGAAAGGTACAAAACGATACGGGCTCCCAGATTCCCATCTCCCCACCAGAGGCGGACATCCCCTACCGCAGCATTGAGCAAGTTATAGCAATAAAATTCAATAGGGGAGCCACAAACAGAAAATGGACCATCCCGCCCGGCCCCCGGCATCACAGAGGTAGCAAATCCCGCTTCGAACATAGCAGTTACACAATACTCAGACAATCAGAATCCCGTCTAGCCCTCGCTCCCACAGACACCACCTGTCAGAGCCAAAAGAAAACACAGGAAAGTCAGCCCTGGCCCCGACGATCAATTACGCAGACCCCATCAAATACTATCAGGCCGCTACGAGTCTTCATGCGAGCCCTGACCATTCGAACCGCCATCACAACAAGAGCATCCAAAGTCAGAAACGGATCAAAAACACCACAGAAGGAGTGATACCAGGATAAACGCTGACAAAGTTCAAAAGTCAAACCAGGTCCACTGCCCAACAACAATAAGTCAGCACAGCATTTTTGAGCATTCTCTGAAAGATTCGAGGTATAAATCCGATAGTTCGTGGAGGAGACAAACTGAAATATAGAAATAGTCACATCCATCCCTGGCGGCATCGATAGAGGGCCAAACACACAGCCAGTACTTTCGGGCTCGCTCGCCGCCATCTTAGGGTCGCGAGAAATTTCCAAGTACGACAGCCGCCCAGGGTCCTCAGTAGCTATCGAAGCTTGCGCCGCGGGTAAGGCGTCCCGGCTCATAACCAACAAAGGATCGGAGTCCGGTCTCCGGCAGATGTGATCGACAGTTAAGATCATCCTCTGGAAGGTGGCGGTGACTCGTTTGCGGAGCTCCCCAATGGCGGCCATTACATTGTGCAGCGACGGTGTAATTTCGGCCCCCTCCATCGCCCCTCAGTGAGCGACCGGGCGGGTATCAGAGCCCCGGAGGTCGACTTCTCCGGGGCACAAGGCAGAAGCAATGCAGATGACAACTGTGGGTGCTACCAAGCACGATTGCAGTACCGTCGCCGCCAACGAGGAACCAAGCCCATCAACCCCGGGAGCTCAACGGGGCTTCCGGGCAGCGGATCCCTAGTCCAAGCAGCCAATATGGAAAGCCGCCGTAGTTGCAAAAGAAAGCTGCCACCAGGTCACCATCCGAAACGAAAAGGAAAGATGCCACTTCAGGAGACCGGAACCACCCACGTCCCGCGGCCGATGTTGTTCAACTCCAACCCGGCCGGGATAGAACTCGAGGCCCCGGCTTCAACTCTGAGTTAGGCCAAGAATGGCACACGACGTATCTTCACAATCCGATCAGCTAGAGATTCCGGGATTGCACCTTTAGAGTCAGGCGCACTTCAGCTGCACGGGAGTCCAGTGGGAAATCAGGATGGGGGTCAGGATTCATGAGCCCCCGGCGGAGGTCGGCGGAGCCGGGAGCTTACGCGGCCATTTTGGTTTCTAGCGTAGCTCCTCCTCGAAATAAAGCATTTTTGTTTGTGGATACTGCACAGCATTGGCAAACAGCGACTGGCTTGCTAATGCTGTCTATATATCAACTTCTGCCTCACATTTGCTATTTCGAAGCACTGTAAATGAGAGATTATAGTCTTTTCAAACTCATTGGTGCTAAATTTATTAACATCAGAAAAATAAAGTTGATCGATTCAACCACATTCTAATCTTAGATCTGCAGCTGATACACAGATCTCATCAGCCAGTCCGAAACTCACTGACCTGTCCGAGAAGCATTGATCTTATTTATAATACTAACTCCCCAGATTCTTAGAGCCTTTCAAAACTGATGTTAATATGCCCAACTGAGTGATACTCATTTTATCAGCCTTAGAAAAATAAAAGAATGTGCCAGCTCCACCAGGATTTAAAACCGACCTAAAAGTTAAACACAAATGTCAACAGTAAGTGCGTTTACCAATCTAGCTATCAATCTTTATTTCAGTTCGGTTTTGCGAACATATATATTTTGAATATTTTACAGTATCCGGTTTCCACAAAATTTGTCAGAGCCAAAGTGCAGGATTAAAAAAAATATATACTAATCTGTACATTTCCATTCAGGCAATCGTTTGCCAATGCATGGTACTCATTTTAGGTTTCGCCTGTACAGCTTTTGCGCTGTGCTTGAGAAATCTATTGTTTTTAAAATAAACCTACAAGGGACATATATCCCGCCTTCTCTCTTTTCTGGCTTCTCATTGGTTCCTGTATGTCTCACTTACCTTTCCTCCATTTCTATTGGTTGTAGATATTTTCTTGCATTTACCAGTGCTTGTTCCTGATCTGCTTCTCTTATCAGTTATCACACCGCCGAAATACATCTGCTTTGGTGGAACTATATTTTAATAAAGTATTGCCTTTTACTATTGCAGCATATTTATATGACAATTTATCAGAGTGAGATTAAGGGCCAGATGTAGGTAATCTCGATTTACCTACTCTTAAATACCAAATCATACCGATTCGGTATTTAAGAGTAGGTAAATGGGATGCCGGTAATTTCTCTTTTTAAATTACCGAATCGGTAAGATTCGGTAATTACAGAATCTTGCTATTCATTCCTATGGGCCTGGAGGCCCATAGGAATGAATGTCAATTACCGAATCGGTAAATACCGATTCGATAATTGGGGGAAACATTGAAGGGTGGCAGGGTGTCACTTTGACACCCTGTTGCACCCCTCAATCATGTGTGGGTGCATATGTTGCAGACATACTGCAACATGGCAGCGTTTGAAAAGCAAAAAAAATGCTTTTTCAAGGCTTTTCATTATTTACCACCAACTTCTAGTTGGTGGTAAATTACGAATTCTTAAAGCCCTGTAGCACTGATTACAGTGCTACCTACATCTCATAATACAGATTCGGTAATTTTACAGAATCGGTAATTTTACCGAATCTGTAAAATTACCGAAGCTGTATTTTAGGTGGCCCTACATCTCAGTATCCAAATACCGGTCGGTAACGGCCAAAATTCGGTATTTTCGGCCGTTACCGACCGGTATTTGGATACCTACATCTGGCCCAACCAGACGCTATTCAAAGCCCGGTTAGCCTAGAGGTAGATCTAGAGATTGACACCTGTGTAAGCATGATGCGGGTGGTAGGAGTAAATCAGAGACATGGCTGGTTAGGATGATAGGAGTTATACCTCACGGTGTACTGACATTTGACTGACTCATCCTCAGCCCTACTTGGAGACGTTTAAAGGCCTTTGTTTTTCTCACAGGAATGCACCTCGTACGTCTGCACGCAAGGAGTGTCCTGGCGTGGGCGCGCCGACGCCGCGCGTCGAATGACGCTCGTGCTGAACAGGCCTTGTCCGACTCCCAACCCAGACAGATAGCGGCGACACATCCAGGAGACAACCCCTTGCCTGATCCCTTACCGAAAACGTCGACTATCCTAATTAGGCATTATTAAATACTTATCCCTAATCCGCGCGGAATGTTCCTGTCTCCTAACCTTTGGTCCTTTTCGGGCTCTGCGATTCATATCTGCAAGAAACCTGCACTTTCCCACCAGCACCCATGCTGCCAGACAAACACTGGCGACAGACAGGGAAACCTGCTCGCTTATTTCACGTGAAAGAAATTCAAGAAATATATCAGAAAATCAGCAGCAGCTTTACAATGCAGTTGCGGGTGACTTTTTGGTTTGCATCCAACTCCATGGCTTCCCCTCTTTAACAAACTGCCTTACCTAGAGGAGGCACTTGGCTTCCTCTACTGAGTCTCATTTATTATTTAGCTATGAAAATTGTAAACGAAAAAAATAGGACATATTTATTTATGAATTTCTTAATTTTTTATTTAATCTGAAATGTTTATTAAGCACCTCTTTATCTAAAAGACATTGACGGTCTGCACAAAAAATCAACAGAAGCATGCAATTCAATAACTGAATAAAATGTTGCAAGAAGTAAAAGAAGAGACAACTTAAGATACACATTACAAAATTATTTGAACTGCACTTGACAGTACAAAAATATCACCACTGCAGAATTTTCAAGAAACACTGAAACAAACCTCTGTTAAAGGAAATGTAGAAGTTGTGTGCATTTAATATTATTTGTGCGTGATTAGCAATGTGCAGAAGAGCAATCTTCACTCGAATTCACATGTGTTCACTTATATGATGCTATTGCCTTTGGGACAATTTTGATGTGACCTGTTAAAGTGCAGTTCTCAAGGTTTCTTCCGCCAGCCCATAGTATTCCATTTATTCACAGATGATTTGTAACCAGTTTGTTCTGACATCTCCGGATGGAGCGGAATCTATATTCATGTAGTTGGATGGTGCTTAGATGTTAACCACTTTGGCGCTGATGACGAGCTCAGCTCGTCATGAGTTGCGCCGCTCGCACGCTGATGACAAGCTGAGCTCGTCATGTAACGTGCGTTTTTAAAAAACGCCGCGTACAGCGGGAAGAAGCCGCCGCGCGAATGCGGTTAAGGCTGTTAAACTCTCTACAATTCAATGTTCTGTATTGTTAGAGGTGTAATTCTTTTTCTCCTACCATGATAAACTTGCAGTTTCTATTATGTTGTATGAGATTGATGAAAAGGGGTTCAGGCAGATCAGGTCGTTTACCCCTTTTCTAGGTTTGCCCGGCGTTAGCCGCTTCTCACCCAACTCACGATTACCCAAATAAAGAGGCAGGCGCTGGAGACTGGAAGGCAGGAAACAGGAGTTTATTTCCGACGGAACAGAACACGTCAAATCAGACAACAGGGTATCTTCTCGAGGTGCTCTCTCGACATCTCTGAGGCCTGGCCTCTTATACACTGGTTTATTACTATATTACATGCAACACATTCTTAGTAATGCTTTGAAGTACGGAGAAAGGCATCTTTGGAATCCCCGGTTCAGGTCCGCTCCCACACATATCTACAGTAGGAGTCCCCACCCCTAATCTCAGCATGATGGCCATCGCGCAGCTGGGTATTCCGCTGGGAAAAGAAATGCGGGTAATCGATCGGATCTAGGGGTGTGAGGGCATTGATTAATCCCCGCTCCTTTGAAGTGAGGCGAGGTCCTACTGTAGAGGCAATAAACCGCATCTGTTGGGCTAAGTGATGGCCTGGGGTCGGGCCGAACAATCGGGCAAGGAGGAAGAGGTTATCAAAGGACCTGTTTTATGAATGAGATGAAAAGGGTGTGGGGGGGGTTCAGCGCGGGATGTGGCTCGGAGGCAGGGTCGCGCTGGAGGTGCGTTTAGGGCCAAGCAGGAGAGACCGGGGGCTGTCGAAGGGGGGGTGTGTGCTTGCGAAGCCGGGGTGTGAGGGGGTGAGACGCGCTGGCTATCGGCAGTAGGCAGAGGGGTCATGGCATTCAAAATGGCTGCTGCTTACGCGCACGCATGGATCCGAAAGGAGACAAGATGGCGCCGATAATGTTTACGCCACAATCTAGATTTTAACAGTCCTCCCTTTTCAACATATCTAGCCAGCTTGTCAATTTACGTCAATCCCCATTATATTTCCTTATTTCGAGGTCATACAATGCTTTCATGTGTTCAGTTTTATAGTCCGAAGTCTTAGGGCACATGCAGTTAGCAATGAGCGAACACAGAGGTGGCAAACATTGAATACCTAGGCAACACCCACACAATATCACGACCGGTATCAATATAAATGTGAATAACCTCCATCCCCAGTCCTTCAAGGTGCCCCAAAACCAGCTTCCAAGCGACCATCCTTCCTGTTCCTGGTGAACCTCTGAGGAAAGTCTGTGGAGGTGTTCGATTGCTTTGTAGACTGAGGGCGAGTTATCTGGCACGTAGGTGCAACAGCTGGACCCAATGATGCGGCATGCTCCTCCTCGGTCAGCTAGAACCACATCTAGAACAAGGCGGTTCTGAAGAGCCACCAGGCGGACTGCCTGAAGTTCGGCTGTATTGTTAGTGAGGATGCCAGCCGTGATGTTCATGGTTGTTTCTACTGCCTGGGTCAGGTGGCGGATGGCGCGGCTGTTTGCCATTGGGCCCCACAGAGAAACCAGTCCCTTCACTGCATCCAAGAACTGTGCTCCAGTGGAGTCGGCTTGTTCAATGTCTTTTGCGTGCTTCTGTCTGTGGTGGTTTGCTGGGGCCACGTACGTTGGAGGGAGAACGAAGGCGACGTAGCAGGTACCCCCCAGCTTTTTGGAAGCCAAGTGTAAGCTTTGGTGCCGCAAACAAAGTACATATTCGGAGAAGCAACAAAGGAGGGGGGATCGATGGCGTCCAATGTTCTGGTGATGTGGCAGGAGCTGTGACCCACCGGCTGTGTTCCCAAGCCTTCGAGGCACACGAGGCCCGTGACATTGATAACAGACAGAGCCACCGTCAGAGTGGCAGCAGTTCGTTTCCGTAAGTAGGAGAAGGTGGGTCTGGCTGGATTATGGAACACCTGCATTTCGACTCGCTCCTTGGCAGGGATGTCCATCTGGAAGGAGGAGCCAGAGGTCAAAGGACAAAAGGGAGCAGAAGTCCTTCCGGTTTTGTTCAGCCAGAACCCGTGGTAGAAGTGCGTCACTGTTTGACCAGAAGTGGCGTTGTCCCTGTAGCTCTCTTGCAAGAGGGTCAACCAGGCAAGGCAAGAACCGTGAACTGAGAAAGGGGAAGGGATGAAAGGGATGGAGTGTCCAGTGGCATGCGGGAGCAACCCGCAGATCCAGCAGTTTGTGGCGTTGGCGGCAAGGTTGTGTTGGTGCAACAGTTGCACGAAGGAATTGTTCCAGAACTCCTTACGCCTTTCTCGGAGCTGAGGCGAAAGGGAGATCAGGTGATGCTCCTTCGTAGTAGTTGGCTGTGCAGTGGTCAGCAATATCTGATGAGCGGGTGCGCTCTCTTCCATGATCCAGAAAGAAGTCATGAGGAGGAGGCAAAAGAGGAGGACAATGAAAAGAACAATTGTCTTCGATTTGTGTATACTGTCAGTCTTTGGATTCCGATAACGGGTATTTCCTATTGATTCCGTTGTCTTCTTATCTGGCGCTTCCATCATCTTCAAGGTGCTCGGTAGTGGGCAGAACCGCTGACTTCGTTTAGCCTCTCTTCGGGTAACCCTTGGTTGTGTTTAGGCTACCGTTCTGAGATTCAACTTAGTCTGTGGTCTACTTAGCCGAAGCTCCCTCCTTTCGACGCAGGAAATACCCTTCCCTGGATGGTACAGTGGGATCAGAGAATTTTGCAAGTTCGAGTGCCTCGATATCAGGATAACAGTTCAATGATGGCCGGTCTTTGTTCAGCAGTTCTTCTTGGGTGCTGACGTTTTCTGTTGTGGTCAGGGTCGAGGAGACCTTCTTACAGTGGTGCGCGTGTAGCCAGTGTCGCTTCCCCTCCACTCGAAGAGCCGTTCGGGTGGTAATCAGTACTTGCCAGGGGCCTGTCCACCGGGGTTCCAGACTCTTTGTCCGTTGGAAATTCCGGATCAGCACATAATCTCCTGGTTGGATATCGTGACCCGGACCCCTGGAAGCATCGGGGATGGCCTGCTGCACCTGCTGATGAATGACAGACAATGTTTTAGTCAATTTGCACAAGTAATCAGATAGTAGGACGTCTGGGACGTCGTGAACGGAGGTCGGTTTAGGGGCAGTCCAGAGGTTCATCGGTCGCCCAAATACCACCTCGTAGGGGGTCAAATGATGCTTAGTGGGAGTGGAACGCATCGATAGCAATGCCAGTGGGAGGGCATCTGGCCATTTAAGTCCTGTGGTGGCCACTATCTTTGACAGTTTTAGTTTCAGTGTGGCGTTGTGTCGCTCAACTAAGCCAGCAGATTGGGGGTGAAAAACTGCATGAAACCTCTGTTTTACACCCAACCCTTTCAAGATTAGTTGGATAACTTCAGCTATGAAGTGGGGGCCGTTGTCGCTCCATAGAATTCGACAAAGACCGTAGCGAGGGAAAAACTCTTTCAGCAGTACCTTGGCAGTGGTCATGGCAGTGTTATCACAGGTTGGATAGGCTTCTACCCATTTGCTGAAATCACACACAATGACCAATACATACTTCAGGCTTTGGCATCTTTCTAGTTGGATGTAGTCCATCTGGAGGACCTCAAAAGGATGGTCGGGGACCCCAAACCCTCCCCGGGGTACCACAGTTCCTTTCCCAGGGTTGTGTTGCAAGCAGATAAGGCATTGCTGGACCAGGCGTCTGGCTGAGTCGGGAATCTTGTCGTTGTGCCAGACCCTGGAGATGAGGTCGATCATGGGGGCAGATCCTATGTGTGCGGGGGAGTGTGCCATAGTCAGTATGGGGATCAAGTATGAATTGGGTAGCAACCATTTGTTGGTGTCCTTTGTCCGCCAGCAGCCTTCCTCGTCTTTCAATCCCACCCGTGCCCATTCAGTCAATTCGTGTGGTGAGCTGGCCATCTGGATGTCCCTAATCGTTTCCCTGGCGTCAGTCCATTTTTCTGCTTGTGACCTGGTCACATACATACGTGTCGTTGTCCTATTCTCAGCTGTGGTTCGGGCAGTGATGTCGGCCAGCGCGTTTCCCTGCCCGACTAAGTCTGTCACCTTCTTGTGTGCCTGACATTTGATTACCGCTAATCGTTTGGGAAGGAGAACTGCTTCAATCAGGGCGGAGACTAAATCTCCGTGAAGGATGGGCGTGCCGTGGGACGTCAGGAATCCCCTCTCCCTCCATAAGAGTACAAAATGGTGAACCACTCCGAAGGCGTACTGGCTGTCCGTGTAAATGTTTGCAGTAGTCCCTGTCGCTATAATACATGCTCGTGTGAGGGCAATCAGCTCTGCCGCCTGTGCGGATCGCTGCGCGATGCGGGCAGTTTCAACTACGGTTTGGGCTGTGGTAACTGCATAGGCAGCTGAGGTGGTGCCGTCGGGGAGTTTTATGCAAGAACCGTCCACCCATAGCTCTCCGTCAGGGTCCGTGAAGGCGGTGTCTCGGAGGTCAACTCTACTCCTACTCTGTTCGTCTGTGAGGGTCACACAGTCATGTATAGGGGGGACGTTCGGGTCGTTTTCGGGCAGGGGCAACAAGGTGGCTGGGTTCAGCGTGGTGCATCTTCTCAGCGTGATGTGGGGTGCAAGCAGGGTTAGTTCGTACCCGGTCAGTCGTGCGCTGGTCAGGTGTTGCGTCTTAGTCTGGTTCAAGAGGGTGTCAACAGCATGGGGCACTAGTACCGTGAGGGAATTCGAGAGTACGATCCCCTCACTTTGTCGGATAGAGACAGCAGCGGCAGCTACGGCTCGAAGGCAGGCAGGCAAGGCTCTCGCTACGGGGTCAAGGGTGACAGAGAAATAGGCACATGGTCGTTGCTTGGGGCCAATGGTTTGAGTCAGGACAGTCACAATGGGTAGGATGGGGCTGTTGCAAATATTGCTGACTACTTCCTCTACCACTCCTGCCTCTACCAGGGACTGAATAATCATTACCAATGCCTTCTCACCTTCGGGCGATATCCGATATTGTGGGAGTTTGGGGAGTATCGCATCTTGGCGGACAGTTATGCGCACGGGGTCGATCATCATTCGTCCTACATCAGCATCAGTTTTAGCCCACAGATACAGAGGTAGAGAGTCAAGTAAGGATGCGTCAGCGTCTGAGATGGAAGACATGGGTAGTGCATGATGATGTCTGAGCAGGGTCGGGTTATCGTACAGGATGACTCGAACCCCGTCCTGTGAACACCTGATAGTAGCTCGGAAATGCTTTAGTAAATCAAGTCCCATAATGGCATCGGGGGTGTTGGAGGAAAGCAGAAACGTCGTGTCAGTGGGGTTACTGTCCAAGTCGAAGGAAACCGGTGCGGATAAAGGGTTAGTGGAGGGCGTTCCATCAAAGCCTATTGATGTTATGTGTGAGCCAGACAAGGGTGCCCTTGGAATCAGTCGTTTAGATAACGCACTACGTGTCGCGCCAGTGTCTACCAGAAATGGAGACTTCGTACCTAGGACCTTAGCGGTGACGTAAGGACCTTGCTGGTCAACATAGAGCTCGACTGGATCCCTTCCTTGCCCTTGGCAGTCCTATGCAAAGTCGTGAGTGTTGTCGCAGTCAGACTGTTGGCACTGGTTCTGTCGGGGGCGGTCAAATGTGTTCGGTCTGCCAGGTCTGTCATTGTTGGTGTCGTGGGTGTGCCCTCGTCCCTGCCCTGTGCCCTCTAGTTTTGGGGCCATTTGCCATGTCTCTTGTCTCTTTATTTTTAAGCATTTCCAGGAGGACCGGGCATTGAGACTTCCAATGACCAAATCCTTTGCAAAACGCACACTGGTTCTCATCGAGGTCTGTTCGTGGAGCGCCGGGTGTGGGTGTGCGGTCTCTAGGGGGTGCATTTGGTTGGTAGTTTCCTCTATACCGTTCCCTTCCTGTCGTCACTCCCTGCAATTGAGCCATCATCACTCGCTCTTTCAAGTCCTTTTTCTTTTTCTCGGTCGCCCTCTCGTTCTCATTCTTCTGGTGTTCGTAATACTGAGCCATCTGAAGGATAGCTGCAGGTTTGGAGGCCCCCCAACTACTCTCGCTCGTCTGTAACTTTTGGGAGACCTCTTGCGATAGGCCCTTCACGTAGTTTTGCACGAATAGGTGTTGTCCGGTTGCAGTGGTCATGTCTTGGCCACTGTAGTCGGAGAACACCGTCTCAAATCGGGAGAAGTATTCTGATACGTCTTCCTGGGGTTTCTTCTTACGGCAAGCCGTGACTACCGACCAGTGTACCTTCTTCTCTGGGATCAATGTCTTTAGCTTCTGAACTATTTTGTCCGGGAGTTCCAGTATGTCTTTTACAGGTTTCTTTCCGGGCTCCCGTTGCCTATCTAGTTCACTGAGTTGATTCCAGGTATGTCCGAACAGATCTGTGTGGTCGGCTTTTCGGATTTGCTTCCACACATCAGCCTCTCGCTCATCTTTGCTCAATCTATTCAATCTATTCAGTCTACCCGGTGGCTGCTTGCTAGTCTTGTGTTCATCTGATGTTATTTCTAATGCGGCCGGAGCAGAGGTCGTGGGGGTTGGGGCACTAGCTTCAAGGTTATTCTCATTTGCACTCGGAGCTGGCAAGTGCTGTACTAGGAATTGGGAGGAGGCATAAGGGGGGGCATATAGATGATCGGAGGACTTAGCAGCAACTCATCGTTCGCCCGTTGTTTGGAGGTCAGCTCAGGGTAGAGCGAAGAGGGGGTCCTAACAGGACACTGGCCTGTCGATTCAGATTCCTGTTTTTGTCTGGCTTTCTCCCTTTCTTTTATATCTTCTTCTAGTTTCTTAGCGGCCAGGTGGGCTGCCTTTGGTAACTCTTTTCCTATTCTCGCTTCTTCTCTTTTCTTTTCTTTTCTTCTCTTTTCTTTCGTTGTTCTGCTTCTTTGCGCCACATGCCGAAACTATCAAGCATAGTGGGTGTGGTTTTATTGTTACAAAGGGCTGTTTCCAGCACGTTTATTTTTGTGTCATGGAAGGATCCTATCAGTGGCCACTGACTTTCCTGATCCTTTTTAGTATATTTATTCCATAACTTACTATAAGCTACGGCGACTAGTCCATATTTTAAAAACATATCCTTATTAGGGGTGCCCTCCAGAGGAGCCGGATGATCCACCTCTAATAAGCGGTCCGGGCTGAACCAACTACTGACCAATGGGGAGAAGATAGGCATGACGGGTTACAACGGGGACAAAAGTCTGCACTACCTATCCTTCACTACTTTGTGAAGACTGGACAGAATACTTCTATTCTGCAGTATTCGCAAATAGGGAATACCCAAAGAGAGAACCAATATCGAACAATTAATGTCCGTTCAATCAAACAATCAGTGGCGAGAAAGAAATAGGCACGACGGGTTACAACGGGGGCAAAAGCCTGCGTTACCTATTCTTCACTATCTGCAAAGGAGGACAGAATACTTTTACCCTTCCCCGTTTGTAGACAGAGAATTCTCGAGAAAAACAATCCTCGAACAAACAATGTTCGGGCAAACAATCAATCAGTGGGGGAGAAAAGATAGGCACGACGGATTACAACGGGGGCAAAAGCCTGCGTTACCTACCCTTCACTGCCTGCAAAGGAAGAGAGAATACTTTTATCCCTCTCAGTTTGCAGACAGAGAATCTCCAAGAGAACCAACAATTCGGAGAGCAATACTAGTATTTTCCAATCAAACAATCAAATATTTCCTAGTTTGTCGTGTTACACGACCTTACCCGGACCGTATGGACAGTTTCTCGTCTTCCGCTTCCAGCGCCCGATCGTCCTCTATTCTCCGTAATTGCTGTGGCACGCCTGATGGTTCCCAGTCAGGACCGTAGATCGCTCGAGAGAGGTCTGTTCGGAACCAGTGAAGTTCGGATGATCGGCTGCCAGACGAGGGTCTATCGGGCAGGAGCTCTTCCCGATCGTTGCAGTCGTTCACTCCGTCGTCGGGACCTCTCCCACTGGATCCACGTGTCGCTGATGGGCCCCACGTTTGGGACGCCAATTGATGAAATAGGGTTCAGGCAGATCAGGTCGTTTACCCCTTTTCTAGGTTTGCCCGGCGTTAGCCGCTTCTCACCCAACTCACGATTACCCAAATAAAGAGGCAGGCGCTGGAGACTGGAAGGCAGGAAACAGGAGTTTATTTCCGACGGAACAGAACACGTCAAATCAGACAACAGGGTATCTTCTCGAGGTGCTCTCTCGACATCTCTGAGGCCTGGCCTCTTATACACTGGTTTATTACTATATTACATGCAACACATTCTTAGTAATGCTTTGAAGTACGGAGAAAGGCATCTTTGGAATCCCCGGTTCAGGTCCGCTCCCACACATATCTACAGTAGGAGTCCCCACCCCTAATCTCAGCATGATGGCCATCGCGCAGCTGGGTATTCCGCTGGGAACAGAAATGCGGGTAATCGATCGGATCTAGGGGTGTGAGGGCATTGATTAATCCCCGCTCCTTTGAAGTGAGGCGAGGTCCTACTGTAGAGGCAATAAACCGCATCTGTTGGGCTAAGTGATGGCCTGGGGTCGGGCCGAACAATCGGGCAAGGAGGAAGAGGTTATCGAAGGACCTGTTTTATGAATGAGATGAAAAGGGTGTGGGGGGGGTTCAGCGCGGGATGTGGCTCGGAGGCAGGGTCGCGCTGGAGGTGCGTTTAGGGCCAAGCAGGAGAGACCGGGGGCTGTCGAAGGGGGGGGTGTGTGCTTGCGAAGCCGGGGTGTGAGGGGGTGAGACGCGCTGGCTATCGGCAGTAGGCAGAGGGGTCATGGCATTCAAAATGGCTGCTGCTTACGCGCACGCATGGATCCGAAAGGAGACAAGATGGCGCCGATAATGTTTACGCCACAATCTAGATTTTAACAAGAAGACATCCTATGTAAACCCTTAATTATGGGGCGATCCAGAATTCATAGGAGACCTTTCCATGCTATTAGGGATGCTGTCTGATTTCTTACTGTTTTGCTGCACGTTTAGGACTTAGTATTTCTGATGATTTTTGTCATTTTTCTTCATTGATGGCCTTTATGGCAATTGATTTCCTATGTAACCTAGCAGTTTCTTCATTTAATGACTCTGTATTGCACTTTTGAATTTTTATAAATCCTTAAAATTTGCTAATTGTACCCTAGAACTCACTTATTGAGTATGTCCTTTCTTTTTGATATGCTAATTTGCATCATATCTTGGGATACATTGCCTCATGAAGTTGAAGTTTAACATCATCCCCGATCCGTGCATCTGTGAACGTGTTATTGAGGTGTCTTATGGGGTGTTAGATTTTAAAAGTATCCTGAGCCCACAAAAATTAGGCTGTAGACGGGCAAGATGGCGGCGTCAGGCTAGAACGCCGTTAGCAGCTCCTAACTGGCTCCAGAAGAAACACGCCGATACTGGGGGAAAATGAATGAAAAAGCCTCAAATTTTAACTATCGGCTGGGAATTTAAATAATATTCCGAGATGACCTCACGATGTCCCGGTATCAACAAAAAAATGAATAAGAAACAGCAATAATATCTAACGCAAAGTTAAGCTGAAAGCATGTCCGCGCTGCAGAATAAACAGAGCACCGAGTTAGTAAACTCACCTCCCGGTTGCAAAGCTGCGGTGCTGAGAACGCAGCTCTTGTTGTTTGCCTCCCTGGTCGGTTTCGCAGTGATACGGCTGCTGACCGGTGGCCGCCCCTCTCCAGGTGTCCAGCCTTTCCAACGGCGGCAGCAGCAAGTGGGAAACACGGAGGACGCCGCTTTCCTCGCTAGCATGGCTCCAAAGAATTCTGCCGCGGTTGCAGCCGCCGCAGCAAAGACCAGAGCGGCGAAACAAGCTCTCCGTGACCAGGAGGCAATGAATAGACGTGGAGCTGCTCGCTGTGGTGGCAGCCCTGTAGCTGAGGGAACACCGGCTCGGAAGGGTACGACTAAGTCCATTGCCGCATCGTCTCCTGCCCTGACCGCCCGACTGTGATATCACTGATGCAGCGAGCAGCAAGCCAGAAAGCCTCAGGTAAACACGCACAGCAGGATTTTTTGAAGGCGACCTCTGCTCCAGAGGCCTCTGTGCGGGTGGAGGATTGTTCGCCAGCTGGGACACCTGTTGAACGGCTGGAGTCTGCATCTATGGCAGAGTGTATGGAGGTGCCTCGAGGCTTGGCCCCTGTGGGGCAAATGGAAAGGCAAGGGGTCTCTGCGACGGTCACTCCTGAGACTCCTGGGACTTTGAATCACGTAGAAATACCAACGGAACTCCTGATGCCTCAGGCTGTGAAAGGTATGTCTTTAATGGGTGATGGCAGCGCAGTATCTAACATGGGTGCTGCAGTGGCGATAATAGATATCTCAGAAATACCTCTACAGACCCCCCTAAATATTATGGCTCCTCCTACTACTACTGTTCTTACCGGTGAGGGTACTAATGACAATGACAATAATGCCCAACAGAGTATGGAAGTACCTATAACTACACCTATATCCCCCCAGCTTTCACAAAACACCAATAGGGGGCTTGGTACTGATCAAAATACATATGTTCAACAAGGCACCATACCCGAACAAGCAACCACCAAACTGAAGGTAAATGTAGATGTAGGAGTAAATGAAAGGGTCATGGCAACTTATAATGCGACAGAAACTATCGCAATCGATCTGGCTGAGATAATAGAAACAGATAAAGATCTTACAGATCCTACAGACTTCTACTCATTCTCGGAGGATATTAGCTGGTCGGATGATACAGAGGAGGAGATCGACGAAGCAGAAGAAGATCCTGAGTCAAATATAAATTCAGAGACTGACTCAGATCCACCAAAGGAGACGCGTGACAGAAGGAGGACTATACTCAAAAAGAAAAAAGGAGGACACCATGGGGCAAATGACCTGGCTTGGGATTATACCCCAACAAATCTGGGTTCAAACCAAAGTCCTACTCTTGTAACGCCTCAACCGCCACTCTTAATCCAAACCTCAACATCAGAGCAAACTGACTCGTCAGGAGCTACGCTAACACAAGTCATGGACACAGTACTACAAGCCATTGCATCCCATCGCGAGGAGACATCTAAGGATGGTCGAAAGGCACGAGCTGCATTACAAAAGGTCCAAGGTGTTGTGCGTAAGCTTTCTAAAACCGTAGGTGCCTTCACCGAACGAATCAACGACATGGAAGATCGTATAGTATTGAACGAGACAGAGGCAGCAACGACTAATGAGCGAGTAGAAGCTCATGAAGCTGTGCTCCAGGACATAAGATGGAAACTTGAGGATTATGAAAATAGGCTGCGTAGAAATAACCTACGCGTCCTTGGCATACCTGAAAAATCTGAAGGCGAGGATTGTCGAGCATTTATTATACAGCTACTGCGTGACACCCTTCCTGAACTCGCTAGCTGGGATTGGAACTACGAGATACAGCGGGCTCACAGGGTTCCTCTAACCTTAAAACCCACAGCTACGACAGGGAAATACCCACGAGCTATTTTAGTCTATTTTGGGAACTTTATGCTTCGGCAGGCCATCTCTGATAAAGTTACACCAGACAAACACCGCAGTAAAGATGCTATCTCGTATTTTGTACGCCCGGATTTCTGCCACTTCACAGTAGAAAGGAGGTGGCGACTCAGACAGCTAATCAAACCTTTTCAAGAGAAAAGAGCGGTGGTATATTTGAACAATCCAGCCAAACTGAAAGTCATATATGGCGGACAAACAAAATTCTTTACATCAGAGATCAAAGCAAAAGAATATCTTGAAAGTATAAAATAAATTTAATTGTAGTTTTTTAGACTACAGTCTGTAGACTCTACTGGGACTCTAAATAAACCAGGAAGATAATGATTGTAGCACTATTTGGATAGAGAAGCCATGAAGACATCCTAATTACAGGATCAAATAGTCAAATAGTCCTTCATTGAACGCAACAGTCTAGATTTAAATTAACATTTATAATATTTTGTATTTCTCTCCTTCTTTCCCTTTTTTTTCTCTTTTTTCTTCCTTTTTTGGTTCACAATATTTACATATTTTTTTCCCCCTTCATTCTATCTACTTCTTTTCTTCTTAATGTTGCCTGCTTTTTCTGGTACTGGTTAGGCAGTGCTAATCCATCATTATAGACTCTTATGGAGTCTAGCTGCCTTTTTGGGGGTTGTAAGGGGGGAGGGGTTCGTTGGGGGTGTTGGGTGGGGGTGCGGGGGGGCGAGGTAAAAATGCAGTGTAAAATGAGCAGGTTAAAGGATACTAATATTACTTTGGTAAATAGCACAATTACCTTGGTTCAATGTACGAATTCAAATAATACTACATATCGTCTAAACTTTGAAATAATATTATGGGGAAGCTAACTCTAGGATGTTGGAACGTGACAGGGCTTAACGACAGGGGGAAGAGGGCTCAACTGTATCAAATAATATATCAAAACTCATGGGACATTATATGTGTACAGGAAACCCATATTCCAATAGGCGAAATAGACCAACTAAAAATCCCTGGGTACAACATTCTGGTTACAACTACACAGACCTCTAAGATCAGGGGAGTTATTATTCTGGCAAGAGTGAAGCTGGGTAAACCAATACGCAAAAAGGCTGACCCACATGGCAGGTGGGCCATTGTACAACTTGACATAGGTATTACCATCTGCTCGATCTATGGCCCAAACCTTGATGATCCCACTTTGTTTATTGACCTAGAACTAGAGCTGGCATTATGGGCAGGCACGCTAATAGTATGCGGGGACCTTAATATAACGATGGGCCATACACAGAATAGACAGTCTCAGTATGCGTACACAGGACGTAAACCCAAAGTATTTAGGACAATACAGCAGTTGATGACTAGTCACAATCTAAGAGAAATCTGGATTCTAAAGAACAAAGGTGACCCTGGATACACGTATTTCTCATATCCTCATAACAAGTATGTACGTATAGAGTATATATTGTCGACTGCCGATATTGCCCTAAATGCCGTTATCTCTAAAGCCCCCAAGACGATATCAGACCACAATGCACTTTGTATAACATTTGAAGTTCCCAGGTATAAGAAAGTGTACTCCCAGTGGCCATTTGATCGTAAACTTCTTGCTAATCAGGATTATATAACACATATCAGGCAATGGACTAAAGAATTTTTTGATATTAACCAATATAGTGCATCTAGGCTGAATGTATGGGATAGCTACAAAGCAGCTTTAAGAGGAGAAACTGTTACTTTTGTAGCAACTCGCAAAAAAGAGTGTGATAGACTATCTGCACAACTAATAAATGACCTAATGAATTTAGAACACCTACACGCCAATCAGATACATCACGGGAATCACGCCGAAGACCTAAGTTCTTAAAGCCGAGATCAATAGTGACCTTACACAAAGAGCAGCGGAAATTCTCCAAGTAAATCGAAATAAAACATACTAAACTGGAGAAAATGTAGGGAAATATCTGGCTCTTAGAACTCGCCAGACACAATCGCATAATTCCATCCAAAGTATCGAGTATGGGGGACAGAAACATACTACCCAGGATGGTATAGCAGCATCATTTCAAGACTATTATCAGAAATTATACCAGAATGAAGATAGACAGTCGAGATCTGATACTAAAGAATTTTTAAACAACTGGCTTACAGAGACAAATCTGGGTAAAACCATAGATGAAGCTACAAGAGAAGATCTTGAAAAAGAAATAACTAGAACGGAGGTAGAATTAGCTTTATCAGAACTAGCTACAGGAAAAGCAGCAGGGCCAGACAAAATTCCATTATTCCATCATCGAACAGCTGGTCTCCCCCTGGTAGCACGGCTTTATACCTGGCAAAAGTACCACAGACCATACTCGTAGAGTCATCGCCCTTTTTGACATCATGGGAGTAGAGGGAGGCCAGTTGTCGATGATCCTCTTAGACGCAGAGAAGGCCTTTGACCGGGTCTCATGGCAGTTCCTTTGGGAGATACTAGCTATAAATAACATCGTCCCGGTCTTTATAAAATCTATTAAAGCCCTTTACGTGGACCCTAAGGCAAAGGAAATGGTGGGCGGCAGCGAGTCTGAACATATCAACATCCAGAGAGGCACGCGGCAAGGATGCCCGTGCTTTCCGCTACTTTTTGCCCTATATATCGACCTACTAATTCTTAAACTTATAACCTCGCCTTTAATTGAACCAATCAAAGTAGGTATACATAGCATTAAAGTACTCGCTTACGCTGATGACGTGGCAGTAGTAACATCAAATCCCACAGAGGCTATAGCTGAGATCGATGAAATCGCTCGATCCTTTGGTTTATATTCAGGATACTGCCTGAATAGGGATAAAACGATGATCATTTGTACTGAGAACACGCCTTTTATCAGCCAATATAGAGTCAATAGTGCAAAATATCTGGGAGTGAATATTTCGCCAAAAATTTGCAAAATTAACCGGTTAAATTATGACCCACTTATTAACAAAATTAAAAAAGAGCTACTTAGAGTTAATAATCTTCACCTCTCTATAATTGGCAGAGGAAATTATATTAAAATGAGTGTATTTCCAAAGATTTTATATATGTTTCGAGCAATTCCTCTTTTAGTTAACAGAGATACAATCAAAACGTTAGAGTCAGCAATATCTAGGTTTATTTGGAATTACGGAAAAACTAGGAGAGCGCTCCCTAAGTTGACACTACCATATTCTAGAGGCGGATTGGCAATTCCAAACCTAACATACTATCTATGGGCAACCCTCTTACAACAAATGATTATCTTGTTCTCAACCCGAAGCTATATGGACATTAGCCGAGACCTGATTATACCATCAATTTATGAATTAATGTTGGGTAGCAAAGCCAGGGGCTTACTGTTAAGACAAGTTGAACCATCTTATTTTAAAAAGATTAAATTCAAGATTCTTACAGATACTTTAAAAACATGGAAAAGAGTTACTAAAACACTAACAATACCAAGATATACTAAATATACACCCTTATTGCATAGCTCAATAATACCACTCTATTTTAATGATAATACCTCTAGGCGGTGGGAGAGACTAGGTCTAGTAACAGTTGGTGATTTTCTTGGCAGAGAATGTAAAACTACCTTTGAAGAACTTTGTGTTAAATATCAAATCCCCCCTACAGATTATTTAAAATACATACAAATCTCCACGTCCCTTAGACAGTCGATATTAAATATAGAAGTAAAACCCATACCACTTTTAGATCTCATAGGCAAACGTACAACCAGAATAGGCAACATCTACGATTTATTTATAAGGAATCATCCTGATGATCTCGAATATATCGAAACAAACTGGGTCAACAAATTGAATAATGCAAATATTGATATAGATATGTCTCTACATTTATCATCTAAAGTCTTGCTGGCCTCCAATTTAAAAGCCCAGACCTACAAAACAATATATAATCTATATTTTACCCCTTCTAAATTATTCACTTGGGGAAAAAGGGCACATGATCAATGCCCTAGATGCGCATTAGGACCAGCCAATCTCATTCACATGTTCGCGGAATGCCCAAAGCTTGACGAGATTAAAAAATGCATTGTTAAGTTTTGGGCCGAAATCTTCGGACATGAAGTAAGAGCATCATCAACTCTTTTTATCCTAGGATACGATGATACCTTAGGTCATAGCAATAAAGAAACCTTGGCTATATATGTAGGTACGGCTGTCTATAGAATTATCCTTGCAGCACGGTGGAAAGATCACGACGCCCCTACCTTTCAGGGATGGCTGAATAGACTGCTAGGCATTTACAAACAAGAAACAGCAATTTATAGAACCAGAGGTAATAAATCGAGATCACTTGGCGAACAAATATGGGCTCCAATTACCACCTGGTATGAAAGTCAAAGGAATTAATACTTTTTCTAACTGGAAAACATTATACAAAAGTATTCTTTGTAGATATTCTTTCCTTAAAATTCTTGGGATATTTAAGAGCTTTTATGAAATGGCAGTGAAATGAATTATGTAATGTTGCAGTACTTATTTAGCTTAATATATTTGTTTAAAACGGTAAATGTATCATAAGCTCTAATTTCTATTGTCCAAATCTATAATCATTCACTTTTATTTCCTATTCCGAACTCATGTTTGTAAATTCCTTATATATTTTTTGGTATTTTTCGTTTATGTATCCTGAAAATCTGCTCAAATAAAAATGTATTTAAAAAAAAAAAAATTAGGCTGTAGAGCAGAGGTTTTCAAACTGTGGGGCACGTCCATGTGTGGGGTGGGGGGAGTGGGCAGTGGCTTTATTCCCATTGGGGGAGGGGGAGTGCAAATGCCTCAGTAAGAACTTGGAAATGAAAACGACTTGGAAGCGTGAATTTGTTTTTTTGCCTCATTTGCAGGCTATCTTCATTTACAAGCACCAGTTGAAGTGCATGGCACGGTCAGAGACATGATTAAAAAGAACAAAATATTCTGTAACAGTTTTGTTCAGTTTTTTCACCTTCAGGCAGCTGCAGATAAAATAACGAACACCCTAAATGAAAAATAATTCAAGATAATACTTACAAAACATCAATTTGTTAATGCAATCACCGCAGATGTCTGCATGTGAGGCCAAAGAGTCACAGGATAGAATCCTGGTGGGTCAGTGGTTTAAAGGGGCTTGTGTATATATCGTCCCACGAGGTTCCAAAATAAAAGAGAAAGCACTGGGAATGTGAATATGTAATTCATTATTGAAATCTGTATTACACACATAATACAATTGGCTGCTGCAGAATGGTTAGCCAGTCACTGGAATTATACGGCAGGGGAGTGCCAAATTATGCAGCAGGGCTGGTGGAATTATGCAAGAGGAAAAGGGAAATTATGCTGCATAATGAGGCACATTTTTTGATAATATTACTTCATTATTGTATACTTTTTACACATGGCAATACTGTTTGGGAAATACTTTACCTCATTAGTACCAGTATAATATTTATTTATCACCAATAATGTTTTGTCTCTTTAATTATGTCTTACATGATCAGCATACAGGGGGCAAGAAGACTGGGTCTTCCGAGGCGGAGGCTGGAGGTGCCTCGCAGCAGGAACCGTGCTCCTCTGCAAATGGCTCTGCTGGCCCCAGTAAGTCCTCCTGTTGATATTATTAATATATACTTCCCTAACTTTTATCGCTCCTTATGTTTTGGAACTATTATTTCCGTTTCCTAATTTTGCTTTTTCCCAAATCCTCTTCAAACTATCTGTTTCTAAATTCTTGTTGTCCCTGCATTGCCTACCAACTTAGTTATTTATATATTTCTAGTGTCCTTTTTAAAAAAATCAAATCAAATTGCATCTGCTCTGACTCTTATACACTGTCTGTAGCTTGCTTTCTTCTGGGTTTTCAGTCAGCTTTCCCGCTTCCCTTATATATTTTGTGGACTGCCTGGTACTGTAAGACTCAGAGAATCCATTGGTCCTTACTAATACTAGTATGAGTAGAACTACTACTCTGCTGTGCATATTGCATGCCCAAGTAAGGTATTCTACGCATGTTTGTTGAGACAAAGGCTTTCTTTTCTTTTACTTTCTCATGCTCAAACAGTAAATGATGCTCACGCTCACGTTGGACACCCCAGCGCTGTGTATTTTACTTTTTCTCATCTAGGCCTAGTACAATTTATATTAGCAGCAGTTGATGGTGAAAAACTGATTACCGTGCAGCATGGCTGGAAGGAAGTATGAGTAGGAGGACGGCACCATTATATTTCCTAACCAAGAGACCTCATTTCCGATTGTCCACCCAGTTGGCCACTCTTTTTCTTTTCAAAAACTTCACCAATAGCTCTAGCCACTGAGTCTAGTCCTTTGGGTTGTCCTCTTCTTGATAGGCTTTTCAAAAATTGCCACCAATAAAATGCCCAACCAGATATTTTATTATTTTTGATAGGACTTACTATCCACTCTACCCTAGTACCCGAATTGTAGTGATGTGTGTGGTGTATGTATTGTTTTTTCAATCTTGCTAGTAAAATAAATAAATAGGGGAGGCGTATATAGCATCTAAAAATGTGAAATATTTTTTTCTAGGCGTATCAACCGCCAGGGTCAGTGGCGAAGGCGACGCTAGCCAAAAGGGAGCTGATACGGCAGCTGCAGGGGATGAGCCAGCAGCAGTGGTGGGAGGTGGTAAGTCATATTCCTTACTTATTGACAAATTTACACTCGCTGCGAGGGTGTAAACTGTACTGTTGAGACAGTTATTGTAAACAGTTGAAGAAGACAATCTTTACCTAGCATTAACGGGAGTTGAGTAACTAATGGCCTCTTCTATCACTCAGCAGAGAAAGATTTACGAAGAAGGCTAAGAGTCAGACAACGTTGATGGGTTAATGGAAATGGGAATGAAGGATGGAAGGAGGAAGGACGCGTGACATGTAATATATGACTGGCAGACAAGGAGGCATGGGGAAATGAAGGGGGCCTGGGATGCCTAACGGTGACTGATAGGTTGCATGGGTGGTTGAAGGATGGGTGAAAGGTGAAAGATAGGAGGCCTGCCTGGGTGTGTGAAACTGTATGGGTGAAAGAAATCCTCCGGGAAGTTTGATGGGTCAAACTCAAAGGCAAGCACGCAATGATGCATGGGTGGTTAAATGACAAATGCATGTTGTTGGTAAAAGCGATTGAGAATGAATGCCATGTTTGGATGGATGGATGCCTGATATCATAGGTGAAGACTGGATGAAGAGAATGTAAAAGAAAATTAAACTGTCCCAGAGTAGCAAAGCCAAGGATGAAGAATAAAAAAAATGCTAGAAGGGAAAAATCCATGGGAAGAAGAATAAAGAAGGACTGTTTTTTCAAGGTTTTGATTAAAAGGTTTGAGATTGTATTTCAGAATGCTCCCTTGACTCACAGTACTTTGCAAGTACAACATATATATTGGGTATGTATGTACTGGCCCATCATCAATTGCCTCCCTCTGACACTGAGGCCCACTCCTGCGTTTAGCCCCTACCCATGTCTTTTCAACTGTGTCAGCCATGGGTGGCCTATCGGCTGCATGGTTACAAATTACAATCAACAATAGTAGTACTTCCCATCATCACGTGACGTTGGGCCGTATATCATTGAATTGAATTGAATTGACTCTTATATAGCGCATGGCTACCCGAGAGCATCCCAGCGCTGCGGACTTAACACAGGGAGCAGATTGAGTTATGGGAAAAGCCATGTCTTCAATTGCCTGCGAAACGCCTGATGGTTGGTTTCCTGGGGGATGGAAAGAGGCAGGAGATTCCAAAGCTTTGATGCATTATATGAAAAGAGACAACCTCCTGTACGAGCCTTCTTAATTCTGGGGACCTCTACTGGAAGAAGGGTATTAGATCGAAGGGTCCTGGTGGTTTTGTAGTGTTTAACAAGGTTCATGAAAATAGGTGGACCTTTGCCCTGCAGATTTTTATGAACAATGCAGAGAGCTTTAAAATGAATTCGCTCTTGTATGGGGAGCCAGTGTAGTGTTTTTAAGGATGGTTTGGCTGAAGAGCGGTTGTTAGTGACTGTGAGGAGTCGTGCTGCTGAGTTCTGTACTACCTGTAATTTGTGAATAACTGAGGCAGGGGCTCCTAAATAAAGAGCATTGCCAAAGTCAGCCTTGATAGAATGAGGGTTTGGACTAAGATCTTTTTAGAATTCTCTGGTAATTGGGGCAATATTTTACGGATTGACCTCAGCAGACCAAAGCAGGTGGCCGCTGTTTTCCTGGCTTGGGCTCTAAAAGTGAGCTCATGGTCAAGCCAGAAGCCAAGACTCTTTATTTCCTTTTTCGGGATTGGGGCCGGTCCCATACATGGGGACCACAGAGTTTATGGGTCGAAGGTTGCCTGATGGCCCAACAGCATGAGCTCCGTCTTGTCGCCATTGAGTTTAATGTGGGACTGACTCATCCAACTCGCGACTTTTTTAAGACTTGAGATAAGGTTTGTGGGGGCTGGTACTGCCTGGTTCAATGCCACGATGAGCTGTGTATTGTCTGCATAGCTAACAAGTTGTATTCCAAAAGGTGCCACTATTTCAGCCAGTGGGGACATATACACGTTGAAAAGAGTGGGCTCAGGGAGGAGCACTGAGGAACCCCACATTGCAAAATGCGTGGTCGTGAATAGGTATTCCTTTCAAATACCTGGAAATATCTTTCTTGGAGGAATGATTCCAGCTAAGAGAGGGCTGTGCCTGTCACTCCTAGTTTTTTGAGCCGTGATAGAAGGATACGGTGATTCACTGTATCAAAGGCTGCGCTGAGGTCTAGGAGGACAATGGCTACAGACCCTCCAGGATCCAGGATCTTTTTAGATTCCTCTACCACTGCCACTAGCGCAGTCTCCGTGCCCTGTCCTGGACAAAAGACCGTCTGGGAGTGATGAAGTAATTTAAAGGTTTGAAGATATGCAGAGAGTTGATGGTTCACATGTCTCTCTGCTACCTTACCAATACCCGGGAGAAGGGATATAGGACGATAATTTGACCAATCTGCAGGGTCCAGATGTTTTTTTTTAGTAAAGCTTTTACCATAGCAATCTTCCAATCCTGGGGCACTAAACCCTGTTCTAAAGGGGTTGACTAGATTGACTATGGGAGCGATTATGACGGGGCCAGCAGATTTGAGAATGTTAAAAGGAGCAGGGTCCAACGGAGATGCACGCTTAATCGTGTTAAGGATAGGGTGAATGAGTTCCTCCGTGAGTGGGATGTAAATTTCAAGTGTGGGGTAATTCTTCTGGAATTCTGTTCCGTGCTGTATATGAAAGTGCTCATTATTAACTGGTGTGAAGAAAAGGAGTATACCTTTAATTTTGGTAGAGAAGAAATCCGCTAGCTCCTCACATCTGCGTCCCATGGAATCAGGAGCCGTTGTGGGGTCTGGGACTTTCATAAGTCTCTTTACTATTTTGAATATTTCTTTGGGTGCATTGGAGGAGGATATGATTTTAGCTTCGTAGTAGACTGCCTGTGCCAGTTTGGGTGCAACTTTATAGGAGTTAATAGAGGCCCTATAGTTGCTTTTTTTGTCTGTTGAGCAGTCTTTCCTCCATTCTCTTTCCAGTCTTTTGCACCCCTGTTTTAATTTGTGGAGCTCGGGTGTGAACCATTGCATCCTATTTGAGCCAGTTTTTTGTATTTTAGACCTCCTAGGGAATACTACCTCTAATGAATTCTCGATCCATAGGTGTAAGTTACCACTAGCTGTCGTGAGATCAGGGTGATATGGGGTATGGTGTGATGCAGTTCTTTTTTCCATTCCTTCATGCCTAGTTTAGGCCAATGACGGGCTTGAGTGCGGGAGGTTAGTACCAACGAATGGGAGGAAGGTGGTTGCCATACAAAAGGGACAAAAAAATGGTCAGACCAGGGGATGGGAACAGGCTCTTTCCCTTTTAGTTCTATAATGTTTGAGAAAATTGGATCCGAAAGGTGCCCTTTAATATGAGTAGCTCGATGGACTTTTAGAAGCATCTCACACGCTGCCAAATCATGGGCAAGATCGTTAGCAATTACATCCTGGGGGTTATCAAAATGCAAGTTTAAGTACCCCAGGAGATTAAAATTAGAAGCGGTGCTGGCCAAATTTACCACCGCTTCAAGCAGTGAGTTGCAGAATTGTGCCACCGCTCCCAGAGGGCAATATAGAAGGATCCCTACAAACGTAATTGAAGGGGTAAGTGCAATGGAGAACTGAATATTTTCACAATCTGAGAGGGGGCTGCCCAAAATCATTCATATTAGTAATCAAATCTTCTGCCTTGTTTAGTAGTCAGGGTGAAAGTCAAACTGAGTATTTGCCATTGATTTAACAGAGTATGGCCATAATAGAAAAATAGATAATTGTGTAGTACAGCTGCCCCACCTGCAGACACTAGTAAAGTAATGTGAGTCTGTGACACGAGTATGTCTGTCTAGGGCGCAAGCTGACTGAGCTGGCATGCCTACAAGATTAATTTAGCTAAACAAGAGGGAGAAGAAGAATACTTGTCTACTCCATAGTGCCTAATGCCTGAAACTCGAATCACATACAAATCTTAGGGGCTGAGGAAGTGAGGATACCTCAAATGTTATGTACTGCTAGTGTTACAGTGCCACTATAATTTTATGCATATCATTTTGTATTACTGTTTTGCTAAGAGTATTGGTTACAATAGTCTTATCTTTCTTTATATAGCTACCTTCCCAATCCAACTGGCAGGAGTTAGCAGCCAGGACCCGGCAACAGAAGCTTGAGTCCATCAGGGATGAATATCAGTTGCTGGTGGCTCTGGCAGCTGAGGAGGAGGAGGCAGCAGCTGCAGCCTCCAATGCCCCGGGCCCCAGCAAGGCCCCCGCAATTTAAACACTGCTGCCCACCCCTCTTGTTCCTGCAAACAATTTCAGTGGCGCATTCTCCTCCGGATGGCTCGCCTAGAGGCCAGGATGGACGAGTGCTTACATATCTTAGAGCGCAAGCCCGCTGCTAGACCTCTGTCTTCTTGACCCTTTTCCCTTTTTTAATCTTTATTTTTGGTGGGTGGGACTCTTTGGGGAGAGGGTGGGTATGTGGGAGTTGGGGAAAACTTGGGTGTTCTGTTCTTTCGTTATGGAAATTTGCTTTTTTATGGACAATTTTTGGGAGCTTGCTTTACTAGACATTGGCTGGGGCTAGGGAGAGGGGTGGGTCAGGTGTTGTGGGTTTCTTTTCTAAATTCCTTCTAGTTTATATTTGTTAGGGGAATAAATGGTTTATAGTTTTACATAGGATGTAATGTTTTTGGGGGGGTTTACATTTTTACTTCACACTGTTTCCTTTTGCTGCAGTGCCGCAGTCAGTTTTTGAAACCTGCTGCTAGTGTAACACACAGCAACAGATAGATGCAGTACCCTCACATGTCCTACTACGGTCAGTCTGCAACTAAAACCCATATGAACTCGGAAGAGTGTGGGTGTGTGAATTAATTAATTTCCATCGTTTATACATTATTGAATTCCCACACTACTTCTTTTATCTATGATTGTTGATTAGCCGAAGCGATGGCTGCATGGTGATGGTTTGGCTTCCCAAGGTGCCATGGTGGTGGCAGTAGAGGTAGACAGTAGCATTTGGAAAAAAAGAAAATGAGACAGTCACCTGAGGGAGGCTAGGGAATGACTAGTAGACGTACAGTACACAAGAAGAGAACTGCCAAACAAGAAACCATGAGGATAAGCAATGCTGAAGCAAAATAAAACAGAATGGTGGGCTAGCATAGCACAGGCTACAAACTGAAGTCAACTCGAGCTATGAAGTGGACAAGCTTAACCTTTAATGCTGGAAGGATGATGATTCTGGCAATGAATTATGATGGATTATGTTCCTCTGGAAACAATTGAATACATACTGTGCATGGGTGGGCAATCTAATCTCTATATATTGCCAGTGTGGGCAATATATATATATACTTAGAGTGGAAAAACATCCTCTAGCTGCCTTGAGTTAGTGTTGCTTTCACCACATCCACCCCAGCAAGTATGTGATCAATTATTGGTGTAAATTTAATTTAGTCGCACCTCAATAAATCAGATCACACAGCCAGGGAGTAGAGAGTTAGGGTCTGATGAATGGTTGGGAAGGGGGATTTGAGGGGAAGGTTTGAAAAAGACAAATACTGCACATGGACAACACATTCATCTTGGCAACCAACCATCATAAATCTGTTAAGGGAGAAAAAGGAAATGCATGCATGATGATGATGAGTAGTACTAGACTAGTACAGGACAGTATATATTATGAAATGTTCTGCCTGCCCCCAGAGAGACCCAAGTTACATACATTATGTTCGGTTGTACCGGGCTTCCTTTGAAAAATAGCAAATAAAATTAAAATATCTGTAGGAGTCAAATATAAGCAAACATAAACAACACACACAGTCATCGTAATGATTGAAGATAAAACATTTTTTTGCTGTATTATTGCCAAATTGGCATCTCCCATTTCTCTTGATCCTTCCTTGGACTGTCCGTCCGTCAATCATGGGTGCTTGGTGGATGCGGTTTGGTAAGGTAAGTGTGAGTTGTTTTTCCAGTATGGCGTAGGGTAAAGGGCCTGTAGATGGAAAAACCAAAAGGTTATTGAAAAATCAAGGAGAAAAGTTAAACTGCATAATTAAGGAGGAGTGCAACAATAAGACTTTCAGAGGCGGCATGGCTAAACCATGTCTGTTTCCGTCAGTTACCTTCACCAACAGGAACAAGCCTCCCCACCCAACTTCCACTTAGCTTTGATTTTGATCCAGACAGGACAGTGAGCACACACACACACACACACACAGCAACATAGCATTTTCCGAATTAAGTAAAAAATAAATGCACCTCTGTCAGTCACATATCACACTTGCCACCACCACTACACAGACATGTAGGACTGGTATTGTTGTTTACCTTTAGGCCCCTTCACGCCCTGAGTTATTCCACCAATCATCTCTGATCCTCCTCCTGACTTTTACTGCGAGTATGGTATGGTGTCTAACTATATACCAACACTGTCCCACTCCCGAGTGAGTCCCAGACTCTTCCCGAGTCCCAACTCAAAAATGCAATGGATCGGCCTGCAGTAGTACAATTTTATTGAACAACAAGAAGGGAAAGATTGACTTGAGTCACTTTTTTGTGTGTAGAAAAATAGTAGACATTATTAACAACAAACAACAATCACTCAACATGCAATGCACGCATTCATTTACCTATTCTTCCGGGGCAGTCCCTCTAGGCTAGGAAAGGATAGATATATAGTCAAGGCCCAAGTTTGGAGGCAGGCACACATTTCACATTTGTTGAATTCTCCATTCAATGTCTGGCTTGAGGGAAAGGGCTTTAGGGTGAGTCAGGAGGAGTGGACTTACTTCTTCACTGACTGCACACAGTTGCAACTCCAATCCTGCAATAAAAGAGTAAGACAGTGGAGATGGATTTGTTGTGAACCAGAAAGACAGTGACAAACACAAATAATAAATGTTCCTTCGCTATAACTTTTTGTGGGGCTTTTTTTTGGGCGACAAAGGAAGAAAAAAAGAAAATCGAAAGCCTAGTTGTCAGGGAAGTAGAGCTCATCCTCAAACTCTGGTGGTTCACCCCGAAGTAGGTCACCAAACACATTACTTCCATGACCTAAGTCGCCATCATCATCTTCCTGCTGTGCTACTTCAGGTATGGTGTAATCCGGTGGTATAAAGTGCTGATTTATTTTGGTCATGATTAACCTCTCCACGTTTTGGGGGGAGAGACTGACCGTCAGAATGGCACCAACAACACTGAAAGCACGCTCAGCAGAGACACTGCAGAGAGCAGGAGGAGGAGCCAAGATGGCCGAGCGGACCTTAACAGCTGAGGCTTCGTGGCAAAATGGAAAGAAAGTAACCCTGGGCGTAGTTCGCGTAGTCGCGCTACGCGTAACTACGTAGTTCGCACTGATTCACACTGCAGGATGCTTGTCTACACTGTGCAATCATTGCAAACGGCATCTTACACAGTGCAAGCGGTAGTTTCCTGCAGCTCGAGTAGATTTGAATCCGAGCAGCAATTTTCTCAACGCGGACTGGTAGTTTCTCATCACGAGTGGTCGTGAGCATACGCGACCACTCGCAATGAGACACCTGACCTCCTCGTGTTGACAATCTCGCTGGGAGGTTTATTTTCCACACTCGCGATCCGCAACTTGATGTTGCTGATCGCGAACGAGGAAAAAGTTTCGCCAGGATGTCATTTTGCCCGCTCGTAGTCACTAACTTGATATTGAGGACCGCGAGCAAGCAAAAAATGCGCACTACGCTATGAGTTTTCGCACTGTCCTATGTTCAATTCGCGTAGCATGTAGTTGCACAAACTACGCGACCGTAGCGTAGTCCTACGCCCAGGGTTAGAAGAAAGCCACCTAAATTAGCAAATGAAGGCACATTTTTTAACCCAGTTAATGCGCTGAGTAACCAGGGTTAACAGAGGCACCAAGTTCTCACCGGGGGTCCACCAACAGGAATCGGGAATCAGCAAAGCTGGCGAGCTGCGCGGTAACCCCAGGGTGCACCGGACCGACATCGAAGAGGACAGCGGAAAACAGAAAGCCGCATCGGCAGAGGAAGACAGCATGTTGGTGGGGGTGTCGAAATTGAACGAGCCCCAGGAGCAAATTTGAGACCTCGGGCCGTGCTGGAGAGACATGGTGCATTACGATTGCACCCGGCGCCTCAAGCGTTGCCACCCTCGGGAGGGAACAATGCCCAAATGGTAGTGGGAGCACCAGGGGAATAATCGGGGGACCTCTCAGGAACGGCACGGAGACAGACGCCTGACTCCAAGATGAGCTGTGGATGGGCCTGAGGCACTGCAGACAGCGGTGGGGTGGGTGAAGATGGAGCAACTGCCCGAAGAGTTGGTGATGGCCCGGAAAGAAGCACACAATGGGCAATGCAGGCATCTGGGGGCCCCACAGGGCAGGTTCATGAACCCCAATGCGCCTGACCTCAACATGCCGGCCACCCAAGGGTAATAAAACAGCTCCAGACACAAAAAGAAGCTCTCACAGCCTCAGAGACTCCACAGAAAAGTCAACCCTATAAGGCACTGAAGGGATCTGATCCCCTGCAGGACCATACTCAAAGCAGGGGAGATACCCCGGACACGGGGGGGAAGCCTGTAGGGGATAGCCGGGACCCTCGCTGGCGGATCGGGAGAGACCTAGTGCGAACCCACCTGGTGCCCACTGTGGTAAAATCTACCTCTACTTGGGGAATATCCACGGTAGGCATGGGGACGCAGAGACAAGTGGGTCACTTAAGAAGCACTCAAGATACCAGACGTGGTACACTGAGCCAACAGATCCACACATAGAACCGAGCCTGGATGAAAATCTTTGACAGACGGGAAAACACAGATTTTGGCAGAGCGGCACACACGTGGGGAATATAGCACAAAACAAGGTGCCACTTGTCTCCGGAGGGGGGCGCTCAGTGGACACTAAGGACCCTGTGCCACCTTAAAAGGACGCAAACAGAGTCTCCAGCTACTTTACTCCTACCGAGACAAGGGGGCCACCAACAGAAGGCAGACAAGAAGGAGAGATGGCGCTAACCAAAGAGAACCTGAAGAACTCAAATCTTAATTCTCAGGGGTCTCACTAATACAAAGAACTTGTCATAGAAGCTGGAATATAAAAGACATCTTTATTCAACTTAAATAAGTGAGACTACGTCACACAGAAGCCTTAGCAACTGAATGAGGCAGACTAAAGAATACAGAACACTGGGGTCTTATATTTGTGAGGGTTACAAACTCAGCATAAAAGTAAGGGGCAGTTCTAGCTTTTGCAAGTATGCAAAATGTCTAATATGGACATACAAGATCTGCAAAATATTAGCCAATAGGAAAACATTCAAAACAAGGCATCATGTAACCAGAACGTCCCCCTTGAGTCGTGTGTCTGCCCAACCCATAAGTCAATCAATTACAGCACCTATAGGTCAATCAGTAATGACAGGACATGTCTGTATGCAGTTAGGCCAGCTGGTGTCTGAGATTGGTTTCAAAACAAGGACAGAGGGGGTTTTCAACACGTTGCCGTCCAAAGGGCAGAGACACTTCATGAATAGAGCAGCCTGTGTAAAGGCAACACAAAATGACGACAAATGTAAGATGGAGTCAAAATTAAAGAACCTCAGACCCTCCTTTTGCCATTACACAGGCAAATCCTAATTCATGGCTAGGTGAGCATTCTACTCATTTCATAAAAGCAGGTATATGTAAGCTATCAGCAGGAATACAAAGAGAACAAAGCATTTAACATTCAGATAGCAAAAGAAAGTAATGACCACTATTACAAACAGGATTATCATTTTTTTTACAACCCTAGGCAAAAGCAAATCCTAAAATTATTTTGCAAACATTTTCAGGGCTCCTATGTATTTCAGTGACTATTGACAATGCCAATAAAACAATAAGAATCAGTCTCCTAACACCCATTCTATGCAATCGCACGGGAACTGCTTGTGCAATCATAACTATACCCAAAGTCCGTCCAAGCCTCTCTGGCAGGCTTCTATTGTCCATCAAATCTTCTTCTGTTGTTTTCTTCCGCATTGGGCCTTTTGATTCAGGCCTTGCATGAAAATGGTGCTTCTCAGTATCCGTTGGAGTGCCCTACTGGCAAACACTCACAGCTCACTTGCAAGTCTCAATGTCTCAATGCAGTGCACCAATATATTTCCTGGGCTGCAGGCACTACAGATATTGTGCTCTTTGTTAGTCATGGGCACTGATCATCTAATGCAGACCCAAGTACTATTAATCGGGAAAGAGCAACAGACTTTCACACTCAGCAACACTTTCAGGCTCCAACACTCACTATTCAGTGTCAGAGGATGCTCAGGCTGCTCTTTCATTTAATTTTCTTTTCATCATGGGTACCACAATGTAGTGTCTTTTGCCAATCTTTGATCCTCCGGTGCACTGCCCTTCCGTTGGAGCAAAGAAAAGGGGGTGTGTGGACAAAACTCAGGCCAAGGGGCTCAAGGGACTGCACACTGTCAGAGGTTACCAGCACATGACAGGTCAAAAACTGAAGCCTCAAAACAACAGGGATCCTTCTCTTTAGCTCTTTTGCACTGAAACTCTGGTTCTGTGATGTCCAATGCCATCTGATGGGGCAAGTACGATGCTTTGGAGATACCATTGATGGCGCGCTGGCGATCGCTGTCCAGCCTTGCTGCTTTCTGGGTGCAAGACGTAGTGGCCATATGCCATGGGACAATTCTGGTCTAGAACACACTGTCATTCTCAAAGGCAATACTTCTAATCTCTTCAATTGGGTATCCTTCATTATCCTCTGCCATCTAAGGATAGATAGTTACATGGGAATTCTATCTGAATGGATGTCCTCACACATGGTGGCATTGTCTAATGGGGAAAACATTTCTTTTTTTTTCTCAATAATTACGTCTAGGTGTTCCTAAAATCCTTATCTAGAACACCTCAAAAGAGAAATCACATGATACAGATTATCAGGGACATGTAGATACCTCCCTTTTAATAACTGTGCATTAGGTGCACTATGCAATACAAAGGCTAATGATCTTTTGTGGAAACAAAAGACAAGAACTAGAGAGTCCTGGTATTTCCATGATTTAGAACACATCTGATCCCACCAAAAATTAAAGAAGCAGGAACAAAAGGGTAAAAAAATAACCAAATTCAAAATAGTCATTGAAAATTTGTCATGTTCAAAAAAGTAAATATAAGGTATCTCCTATTGAGGTGGAAAACTTGTTTTACTATATTATTGCGTCAGTTAACCAGTCCATCACTACCCTGACAGTCAGACTGGAAAACATTGAAGTAGGCCGAAAGAAAATTCTTGAAAACCAGTCTGGTCATACAAAAGGGAATTATACATAATATGGGGGTTCCTGGTACATTACTGCAGTCTGGAAGTGTGAACCTGAACAATACACCAACAATAATAAATGGGCTAACTGGTGAAAGGAATATGGAAAAGGGAAATGGAACTAGGACACAGCTAAAATCCCCAATAACTAGGCACGATGCGACATCGATCAGGGGAGAAGCGGCAAAAGAAAAATCTATAGGAAGAACAAGAAATTACTTGGGTGATAGTCAGGCATGTGACACATCACCAAGAGTATGGGTGATAAACAAAAAATTAAAATAGTTCACAAATGTTAGCTCTACCGCTGGCCGCTACACCATATACAGTAATCTCAGCTAATGTTCCAGTTCCTTCTTCAGGGAAAAATGAAACCTTGTTTCCTTTATGGTACAAAGCCACACACTACTTAGGAAGCAGAACAAAACTGACTAATGTAATATAGAAATTAGGTCACCATGTACAACAGTCACAGATTTATAATTTATCCTTACGTCCAATCAGGATACATACATTTAAGGCTGCCTGTTCCTTAAGGGAAGGGGGCAGAAACGTGACAAACTGCAGGTGACACACTTTGATCCTGTATATCTCTTTTATTTTTCTTCAATACCATTATAGCCAAAATAGACATGCACTGGTGAAGTATTGTCTCTTATGTTCACAGCATAAATATATCATATCTGTAAAATTTAATATCAGAGCAAATCCTCCCAACTGTTGTGCAGCGATATGCATTGTCATGAAAAATCCCTTCAAAACACAGGGGAACTTGTAATAGTATCAGAAGCAACAACATAAAACAAAAACATGCATAAAATAAAAAACGCACAAAACTCACATGTCAAGCCATCAGATATACTTGCTGTATATCAAGCACAAAAAGCATAGACAAAACAATAGCATATGTGAATGCGTGGTGACGCACACACTTCATGTCATGTACTTTATGCACTGTGAACCTGCAGCCCAAAACCCAATATTCGGGCCTGCTTAATTTGTCAGGTTTAAAATCAAAATTACACTTTTTTTCCTTTACTTATCCTCCTTTTGACAGCTGGTCACCAGTTAGTGGCGATTGGTTGTCAATACAATCTACTGTGTCACTTCTGACATACAGGACCAGCAAGAACAATTCATGATAGGACCAAATACACAAACATAAAAAACCCATGAACATTTCTTTCCAAAGGAGTTACGCAAAAACACATCTTGTTTCAACCAACCAAACTCACGTGTCTTGTCAGCCTTAAAATCACCCAGAACAATCCATGAATGATCTGTGGGCAGAAGCAAAAGAAAAATACACAACACACAAAAAAGAGACATTTCTCATAACAAACAAATATCCTTTATAACTTTTAATCAGAAGACAAAACATGATACACATTAACAAACACAAAAATAAATTTCCATTACTTAACTGTTACCATCTTGTCAGTCAGCTTGCAACATTAAGCCACCTTAATTTTAACTTTCTAAAAGTAAAATTGTTTCACTGACACTCAATGTTAGCTTTGCGCCACAATTTCCATTGTGAAAAATAATTCTTAATTGGCAAATCGTTCTCACTCAGGCATGTAGCCTCGTCTTATTTTCTGTCTAAGACTTAATGCAATACTTCATTTTCTGTCAAATAAAAGCAACTAGCGGACATTGTTTATCCAGAGCAGAGATACAAATGTATCAGTTCTGCAGAGCATTTAGCATGATGTTGGGACTTTCAAAGAAACACTTTTTTCATATTTTCCCTTTGGAATTAAGTTCTGTAATTTATTGATGTTCTAATGGAAAAACCAGAAACCCCCCTTTTAGAGGCCCGTTTAGCAAGGTCATTCTGCACTTTACAGAGACAAGGCCCTAATTTTCAAGGTCACAGATGTCAACATGACAGCCTCCTTCCATTGTTTACAGGGAAACTAAAGATAGCACCTCAGCGCGACTTGAGCCAGCCTCTGCAGCTCTCCTAGTCCCCAGCTTCTGTTCACTCTGAAACTGCCAAAGGCAAAAGGCCTTCCTAATTCCTACTAACCTACAATAATTCACTCTATTTTGAAAAATAATTTCTCCTTTTTAGGGGCTAAAAAAAATGATCTCTATTCTCAGATTATTAAACAACATTTACTGTGAATAATTCACAGAACCTAATAACACACATACCAGTTTTTAGAACAAATGCTTGTTTGCAATGGTACTCATTTCATCAACCTTAAATGGATGAAGGTCTCAGTAGGTCCAGCTAAAGTTAAAACCTTCCACCCTGATATTAAACTCAAACCTCTGCACCGGGCACATTGGCTCACTGAGCCATTTAAAAGCAAACCCAAATGGGAACAACCTGCAAATTTGTATTATACCTAAAAGTATACATTTACTGAAGCCTAAAGCACTTTAAAGCTATTATAGATGGCAAGAATGCTGTTTAAATAGTCTATTTTACCCAAATTCGACTTTGATAGTTGGGGCACTTAAAAATAAATATCCTATAATTGTGATACATATTAATCATCCTCAGAATGTTCTTTACAAATTGCAGAGATTGGACATTAGACATTACTCATGCAAATCCTAAGAAAAAAGAGTTTTTCACGCCTGCGCCAATTGAAATTCTATATGCTAATGTCCTCATTATGCAGTATAACATAACTTAAATTAAATTATAATGCTAGGAGGTCACAGTATAAGTATTAAGCTTTATGAATAGTAAAAAACGAATTTTGAAGCACTTATTTTTAATAATTATTTTGCATAATTAATAATTATTTTTAATAAACCCAATCATTTTTGATAATTCCACATATTGAGGTTCTGTAATTCCTCGAGTCTGACTTCATTTTTTTTGTTTTGTGCCACTATTTTTCGCCGCCCCCACGCAGGCCTGCAAAGATAGCCTGGCGAACAAAGTGGCCTGGCCTCCCTAGTTCATGTATACATTAACTAGGTTTATTCTGAAATGAACTGTAAGAAACTGACTTCTTCACCTGAAACTGACCTCGCAAAGCCAATTTCCCTGATTGATCTTTATCTGAGATTGCCAATCAATGTTCAGGACATCATTATCTTGTTCAGCATCTGTTACTGTTTCTTTTTTTTTGTTTCTTCATTACATGGGTTAATTATTATTTAGCAACATAACCAAGAATATGCTTACATAAATGCTTAAAGAGAGGAAAACCCTTAATTGAAATGTCTTCCTATAATACAAAATAATGAACCTTATGTTTGTAACCTTTTCAAAACAACATTCTGAAATGCAAAGATTCACCCGTGCAACTGAGGGCAAAGTCCTGGCTGAGTAAATATTCCTGTTTATTTAGCTTGTCTCTCAGTGTTTGTAACATGAGCACGGTGGCAGTCTTTTTCAAACTAAAACATATCAATGCGTGTTCTATAATATGCGTTTGAGTTCCGCAAAAATTTACTTCAGCTGAAGTGTTTGCCTGTTAATATCTAACACAATGTATGTAAGTAAAAAATACTATAAGTTTATTTTTCTACAAAACACACAATTTCGATTTTGAGGCTTTTTTATTCCTAGTGAATGTGAATTTTAATTTTAGTTTTTAAGCATTTAGATATTTTGCTTAATAGACTGAAAACATCAAAAAAAAACACGAACAGACATTGAGCTCATTTCAGACATAAACAGAAAGGGGTCAAACACTCAGGACACACAATACGGCGCGCTTTAGCCATTTATTTCGTAAATAGCGCCATCGCTATTCACTTACAGAAGTTGCACTAATGGGAAAACCACATAGACATTTAAACACACATTTAACCCACATATCAATACTCAGGACAGAAACAAAGGACAGCCCACAGACTGTACTTAAACCAAACCATTTGTAAATACTAGTTGTAAGTCATATTTACAAGAAGCGCTTCTCAATAGTGTTCCAAAAAACTGCAAAAACAGCCCAACAGACTGATGTATGTCCAAGAAGCGAAAATACACTCAATTCACTAGCTTTGGCTAGCAGAACACCAAAAATCGCTCTGCATATCTTCATTCATAAAATTGCACAAAACAAAGGACCCTTGTATGTATTATGTCCATATTATAATTCCCTGGGGATACAGAATCACCAAGGAAGAAATATGTTTGTATACCTAAACCTATTTAGGTATTCCCTCTAGGGGAGCCGGCTAATTAATTTCACATCACACTATGGTACCGCCAAGAAAAAGCAACACATTCTTCGATGTGAGCTTATAAAACAGGCATGCCAAAAATACTGCAGAATATGCAAGTATTATAATCAAAGTAGTGCTTAAGGTACTCTCCGTACGTTGCACCGTTCAACAAAACCATATAGAGAAAAATTGCAATTTGCATATCAAATCCATATCCAAAGTTGGCCAACACAAATTCCAAAATTCCAAAGCTACAGTAAGCGTTACTAAACTACCTTACTCTTACCAATCAAAAGGTTGTCCAAATTCTAACTGCCAAGTTCTAAATGACCTAACGGTCCTTTTTTTTTTTAGAATACTCACGGCAAAAAGGTTCTCAGTCAGGAGTGACATCATGTGGAGGATCAAAATCAGGAAGATCAGAAATATACTGGGCTGCAGAGACAAAGAATCCCCAGAATCTCCGTGCACAGAGTACTTTCTTAGTAGAATCCTGTCATGTCCTCCTCAGTAGATTTCAGTCTCCTGACAAGATCACTCCTTCAGAAAGTCACTTCTCTGATGGTGCCCACGTTGGCCGCGCCAATTGAAGAACTCAAATCTTCATTCTCAGGGGTCTCACTAATACAAAGAACTTGTCATAGAAGCTGGAATATAAAAGACATCTTTATTCAACTTAAATAAGTGAGACTACGTCACACAGAAGCCTTAGCAACTGAATGAGGCAGTCTAAAGAATACAGAACACTGGGGTCTTATATATGTGAGGGTTACAAACTCAGCATAAAAGTAAGGGGCAGTCCTAGCTTTTGCAAGCATGCAAAATGCCTAATATGGACATACAAGATCTGCAAAATATTAGCCAATATGAAAACATTCAAAACAAGGCATCATGTAACCAGAACGTCCCCCTTGAGTCGTGTTTCTGCCCAACCCATAAGTCAATCAATTACAGCACCTATAGGTCAATCAGTAATGGCAGGACGTGTCTGTATGCAGTTAGGCCAGCTGGTGTCTGAGATTGGTTTCAAAACAAGGACAGAGGGGGTTTTCAAAACGTTGCAGTCCAAAGGGCAGAGACACTTCATGAATAGAGCAGCCTGTGTACAGGCAACGCAAAATGACGACAAATGTAAGATGGAGTCAAAATTAAAGAACCTCAAACCTGTTATCCTGGTAGGAGGAGGAGCCTGTCCCCAACATGGCCATGCGGTGCTGATGCTCCGTGGTGAACCCTCTCACCAGCTACCTGAGCGGCATCCCTGTTATACTGTTATCCCACCCAAAACAACGATTCCTCAACCGGAATGCTGTCTGATCTATGCCTTGACATAAGAGCGCCCAGCAGACAAACGGAGATAGGTACGGCTACAGGAATATGCAGGGAGACTGCTCTGGATTAGGTAGGGAAGGGGTACTCCAAACCCTCCAGGGTCCCCCTCCCACTGGGATCCTCCTCAAATGCCCAACACTCACCACTGCTGCTGGGAATGGGAAAGATCTGCAGACTTTTGGAACCCTTTGAAGTCCCTTTCACCTCTCCTCTCTCCACTCTTGACCTGGGGGCGAGCTGGAGCATGAGGCAGACGGCGTTTACTAGCAACACCATGACTGGTGCTCTTGATGGAACTTTAACAATGCCCCCTGGGCAGAAACCAAAACTGTCTGTACTTACAACGGTGCACGAGCAACTTTGGCTGATGCCCGGTGGAGTTTGGCTCTGGTTCACCCCTTGGCTGACACCCACCTAGCCGGACATCGGACATCATTTTCCTCACCTCCCCATTGTGTTTCCCTTCCTGCATTCCCTACCCCCGTTTACCATTCCCCCTCTACCTCTTCACTCCCCATAAGACGTGTGTATGCATTAATAATCTCACATTATAGTGTAATCGCATGTTTGTTTCTTTTCTCCTATGTCTATATTTGACAATGTAATTATGGCACCTGTAACTCTCTGATCCTCATGTAAAGCGCTCTGATACCTCCGGTTCTAGCCAGCACTATGTAAAACTTTGCAAATAATGGCGCGGTGCCCGAGCAACTTTGGCTGATGCCTGGTGGAGCTGTCATATGCAGCTATAGAGGAGTTTGGCTCTGGTTCAGCCCTCGGCCAGCACCTACCCAGCCGGACATCGGACATTGTTTTCCTCGCCTCCCATTGTATTTTCCTACCTGCATTCCCTACCCCCATTTGCCATTCCCCCCTACCTCTTCACTCCGCATTAGACGTGTGCATGCACTAATAATTCTCACATTATTGTGTAATCTCATGTTTTTTATTCCTTTTCTCCCATGTCTATACTTGTCTTTGTAATTATGGAACCTGTAACTCACAGACCCTCATGTAAAGCGCTCTGATACCTCTGTGTCTAGCCAGCACTATATAAAACGTTGCAAATAAAAATAAATAAATAAATAACACTTGCTACTGGGCAAGCCAGATAGTTTATTGCCATCCTGCTGAGCACTGGCCATTGGTGCCTTTTCCCGTACAATACAGCAATGGGTTTTGATCATAGTAGATCTCTGTTGGGTCATCCAGATAGGCCTGGATCATCCACTCAATGGTCATGGATGCTTCACTTTGCTCGGCCTCTTTTGCCTTTGCCTTAGCACTGGACTAAAGCCCTGCCTGTAGAAACCATTCCTGTGCCGATTTTGGGGCTGATGCTCCTGTTCTTGTTGATGTTGTTTTTGGTGTTGTTGGTGGTTTTGGCTGCTGTGAGCAAACCACACTTCCCTCAGGCTCTGAAGTTGAACTTGAAGGCTGTCCTGCAGTACTTTGGGTGCCCTGAAGGAGCGGGCCTCTAATTCCCGGCCATTCTTTTTATAGCTGACTGGCTTGCTCGGCTATCCAAGTTTTATAGCTGGCTACATCCCCGTCTGAAAAAGAAATGAAAGTGTGCAGTAATGGTTTGTACCGTGGATCAACACTTGTGGCACAAATGTAATGGTTGGATGACACAATGCCTCTTTGCACCCTCGTATTTTCAGTTAAGTGAAGGGTCAAGCTCTCCACCAACTCATATGCTTCTTTTTTTTCCTCCACACCAGCTTACATTGCAGACACCTTTAGCTGTTCCTGGAGTATGTGCAACAAAAGGATAGCTTGACCCATGGTATAGTCCTGCTTGCTTACTTCACATGTGAAGACCTCAAAAGGAAGCAGCATCTCTGTCAGGCATTTAACTAGGCCCCGTTTGTCCATCTCAATGATCATGCCTTTCCCAGTAGCATCCCCCTTTGCATGACATACTCTAAAAAAGTTATGCTTCACTCACTTGAGAGAACTATGTCTATCTCAGGAAATTAATAAGCCCTCCAACGTTCAGATTTTGACAATACAGACTGTTCCGGGTATCCAAGCATACCTAACCTACCATCTCACTTCATATGAAAAGTACTTACTAACGAGGTTCCGTTTTGATTCTTTTTTTCGTATTGTCACATTTCCTAAAAAACAGGACTGGTCTCCCATTATTATAAAGTGCCCGTGTGACGGAATATCCCCACAATCAACAATGCACGTCACTTTCTTTTGCAGATATTATGTCTTTGCCCGTAAGCGCTGGATTGTGCCGCTCCTACGCACATTAGGTATGAGATTCTGTTGTCCGGCCTATTTGGCTTTGAAACGTTTGGACTCAGAATATGTCGCAAAATGTGTAGCCTGTTTTTTAAAATCTTGTTTAAAATATCGTTCTAGGAGGAGCCAAGATGGCGATCGGAACAGTCGCATAAACGCCTCGCTCCGAGATCCCTTCCTCCCCGCCGCCTATCCTGTCTTTCATCCTGATCGGGGTGTTCCGAATTTGGTTACCTGGGAAGAGCCTTCACTTACCGTCTTTTTCCGGGGCTCTGGCGTGCAGTGGTTTCCTCGTTCTGCCCTTGTAACCTTGCTGGCCTTCCCGGCCCTGACGCCGGGGCCTCGAGTGCTGTGTCTGCCCGGAGGTGTTCGGAGTGCCGGCGGCCCGGAACCGCTGAAGAGACCCGATGGTGGGAGCCTGAGAGCCGCGAGCCGGAAGCACCGGAGCGGGCCCACCCCCGATGGTGGGCCACCCCGCATGCCTGGTTGTCTGCCGACCCGAAGAAGAAGAAGCCGCGTTGTCCGGCACCCCTCGGGTGAGAAGCCCACTCCTGTTGATTGTCCCGCCTGGAATACGGTGCAGGGCTCCCCCGAGTGTGGTGGGGAGCACGCCCGTTCTTCTGGTGACTCTCCTTTCTCCGCCGAGCGCCATCCGCCGCGGATCGGCTGTGTGTCCTGGGGCCTCCGGCACTCCTGGTGGGCTTGGCGGCGGATGCGGCAATGGCGGCGGGCGATATGCACAAGATGGCGGATGGCCCCTCGGAGTGTCTTCCTCCTGGAGACAGGGACGTTGCTGCATTTGCTCTCCCCAGACCTTGCTTGATTCGGGCGGCCCCTACACGGACTGCTGTCTTGTTCGCCCTGGGTGCTCTGCGGATCGACCTGTCCTTGCACTGCCGGGACCTGGAGTTGCGGATCGCCGCCATGGTTGTTCAGCCATTTTGTGACGCGGTGTCGTCTCCCCGAGTTGGTCTTGTTGAGACTTCTCCAGCTGCTGTGCTGGGCTATCCGGCTGGGTGTTCGATTCCATGGGATCAAGTGGACCCGGTCCCGATGCAGCAGTATTTCCTACATCCTGATTTCTTTGCTTTGTGCTGGACAGCCCGGACTTTGTGCTTGGCCACGTGGATCTTTGGGTTACTTTTGCATTCTGACTGCTGCCGAGTTTTCCTGGCTGCTTTTTGTTCGCCTAGACGGTGTTCTGTGAAGATCCCGCTTGCTTTCCCTGACTGGTATGGACCCACTGTATCATGCTGTTTCCTGGCCGTGGCGGGGTCTGGCAGCTCTGCTTTTCATAGAAGTGGCCAGGGGTGATCGTGCCTGGGTGCCTGCGGGACTTTTGTTTTGTTAACTGCCATCTCCGTGCCTCATCATTTGGACAGTTCCTATTTTCATCATTTATGTAGGCTTTTCTCAGTACCCCTTTTTTGACCTCGACTAGTGATCAGTTATTGCGGGTGGGGTGGTGTTCTGTATTTCAATCGCTGGCTCCCCTCCTCTCTTCTCTTCTCTCCTCTCATTCTCTTCCCTCTTTTTTCTCCTTTTATCCCTTTCTCCTTTTTCCCTTCGTTGTTATTCCCTTTCTCTTTCTTCTATATTTCGGGTGACTCTGGGCGACAGGCACGCTGTTTAGTGGGATAGGCCATAGCCATTACAGTGATGTAGGGTGGGGGGGGTGTTTGTTATTTTAGTTTGTTTTCTTCTATGGTCCCTTTTTTGCTTTTTTTCTAGGGGGTGGGCTATGTCCCTTTGTTCTTTCTCCTTCGTTTCGTAAGTGTCTGCACTTTCTCCTTTTTCGGGGCGGGAGGGCGGTCTATGCGGTGACCCATTTACTTGTTTGCTACGATTTGTCCTTTATTTTTGAACCTTTGCTGGGCATTGGATGTATCTGGGCTTTGCTCTACTGTGGTTATTTGATTGCGTAGGGGGCTGCATCCCTCTCGTCCCCCCCCCTCTTTTTCTGAGTATGTTGCATGACACACGGGTAGATATGGCTTCTGCCTCCTCTATATATCATAAAATGAAACCTTTCTTATCCTGGCGCTTACTGTGTAACGATTTCATTACTCGTCTATCCTGTATTCATCCTACCGTACACATTGATGTTGTTCTCTTTTGACTCTCCTGATTTTGCGGCCGGCCCTTGTGGTTGTAGGCCTGCGCTTGTACTTATACCTGTTTCTCAATAAAGGTTTTTTAAAAAAAAAAAAATCGTTCTAATTTTGATTAATTAACCATATTACATTAACTTCTTTTTTCAAACTGACCAGTCATCTAAACGCACTAACCATGGAAATGTTAATTTTAATCAGTCGTTTTATTTTTTTGTCTTTGTTATTTTTCTTAATTAATTAATTATATTGAGATGTTTTATATGTTCTGTTTTTGCACTTTTTATGGTTTCAAAAGTTTTTTAACCGAATAAAAGTTTAATGACTGACTGACTGGCATGACATACTCATTGATTGGTCTGTACTGCTCAAACAGATGTTCAAGTATGTAATACGTTGAGTTCAAATGTGTAGGCACCTCCTGGATGAGTGCTTTTACTGGCATTCTATTAGCCTGTTGAATGATCTTCAGCTGCTTGTAGGCTTTTAAAGAATGGCTGAAATGTGTGCAGATTCTTCTGCAGGTGGTCAGGAAGTTGCTGACTCGGTCTTCTTTATTCAGAAAGTCTTGAACAATTATGTTAACGCAGTGCGCCAAAAACAGGACCCTGAAATAGCCATCATCAGCTATGGCCTTAACTATATTACTGCCAATCAAAGACCTTGTTGTCAAAGTCTTCCAAAATGTTTTCAGCAGTATGAGATTTCTCCATGGCGAACACAGCTACGGTTGCATGTTTCTGGGCTGCATTAAAAATCTCAGCAGTGTCAACGCCTGCAGATATCTTTTCTCTAACCCTCACAAAAGAGATCCAGTGTGCACGGATGCACATGTAATTAGTAGCGTGGCAACTGGTCCACATGTCTGTTGTCAGATGGATAGTGTGAACAGCACTTTGCTGCAAAGCTTGTCCAAGCAATTCCAGCACGTTGTGATGTAGTGCTGGAAAAGCATCTCTGGCGAAATAGGACCACCTGGGAACCTTCCATTTCGGGCAGATTCAAAACCCAACCCTTCCGCAAAAGAAAAAGGGAGGAGGTCCAGCGCTAACATTTTAGCCAGCTTTGTGTTGTACAAACATGCCGTTGGGTGGTTGCATTCATCCTGTCCCTTCGACCTAAACATGCTGAGAATAGTAGCTTGGATTTTTTTCTGTTCTGCGGCTACTGATGCAGGTGACTTCTTGACACCAGATGTTAGGCTCGATGCAAGTTTTGGACCCCTTGGTGTCTCAGCCTGACTCTTGTGCCATTGCGATGTTGCTGAAGATGATGTGGGTGGTACAACCGCATGGCCGGAGGCAGGACGGCTTTGTGTACCAGAGAAAATGTCTTCCTCTTGTTGACCTTCCATCAACAACACTTGCAGTTTTTTGGCCGCTAAGGTGCGCCTCTCACTGGATCAAGTTGTATTTTCTCAGATGGGTTGTTTGGCTTCCGGCACTATAGTTTGTGACAAGCCTACCTCGACTAACACTGACTCCACAAATAGAGCATATAGCAATGTTCACCTCCTTCCTGCTAACGGAACCAAAGTCCCAAACTGGGGGGGTCAACTTTCTGAAGCTGCTGGTGCCACTTGCAATGTCGGATGAACTGGTAGGTGGGTGTGACGTTTGACTCTCTGTAGTACCTACTTCTACTTAGGTGGTTATGGTAGATGTAGATCGCTGTTGGGACTTTGTAAATATGGCAGGTGTAGGTGGTGTTGGTATATCTGTGTTGGTGGTATCCATGCCACATACCTCACAGCAATTTGGGATAGGTTAATGTTGGTCTTCACTGGGACCGGGCTAATGTCCATGATCACTGGCTTGTCATCATCCTCCTTTTCTACATCTACCTCCATAACTCTAAGGATTTCTGGTACCATCCTTTTCCCTAGCCTTGTCTTGTAGCCGGGCCTCACTCTTAGACTGAGTTGGGATCCAAGTGACGTCTAGATCATCTGAAGGGGGGCTTGGAGGAGAAGTTGATGGACTAACCCTTCTTTTCCTTGCTGAGGATATAGAAGGCAATGGAACTTCTGAAAGAGTGTCTTGCTCTTCTTCTTCCTCAGCAGGAAGCTTGAACTCCTGAACTGCCCCTACTTTGGGAGAACCAACTACTATTGGGCGTGTTTGCTCCTGTTGTTGCCAAATTACCTGAGTTTCCTGCATAGATTGGGTATTACTTTGCAATAAGGATAAGTCAATTTCAATATCACTGCTCGTCGGCATTCTCGTGATTAGGCTTGCTGCCTCTGTGACAGACATGGGCTTGTGCCTAGGTTAGTGGGGGGGGGTCCACTGCTGCTCCCAGCTTTCTCCCCGGACACCGCTGCTGTAGGCACAACTTTTGGTTTCCCAAAAAAGGTCTTGGGTGACATACCAGTGGTGGTAAGTGGCAGTGCCTTCTTCTCACTGGCAACTTTATTGGTACTGGACTTTGTACCCTTTTTTGGGGCTATCTTGAAGATGTCAGTTAGCACGCAGTGGCACAAGTTGAAGAGACGTCGAGCGCAGGGCACAGGATTTCTACCTGGCAGGAGAATGGGTGATGTTGTCTCTTCCTCTTTTGTGCACCTAAAAGCAAAGAAGCAAGAAGAACATCAGCGAAATGTGACATTGTTGTGGTTCAATTGCTAGTACAAACAAATATAATATAATTTAGTGTGTCTGGGCACATTTGTTAGCATTATTCCCTCAGTTATTAAAACAGTTAAAAATACAGTGTAACCATTTGTGAGACTTTGACAACAAGGGCTTTCATGGTGTACTGTGTACGCTACAATCAGGAAGGATAGGAAAAAAGAAGAACAACTACAAAAATACAAATGTAACGGTTTGGCATTGTGCATCATGTGTGATGCAGCACTCAGGGAGCTGCAGCTGACAAATGACAATGGAAGCAATAAGCCAAGGGGAACAAAAAGAAGACAGACATGCAGGCCTATATTGCAAAAGCACAATAACTGTCTCCACAAATTAGCCACCAGCCAATGGTCACACAACAACAACAAGCAGGAGGCCTGAAAAACAATGAACTCCAGCAGGCTTAAATGGAGTGTGGACTAGCCTTTAAATATTAAAATTTATGAAAATATATCTCGGTGCATGGCCCCAATCGAACAAACTATACCAATTTTCCCACCTACTTGTGAAATCTCAAATTCAAAGTCCTCAAGTCTAATGATATAATATGCAGCAGACACAAAGAGTGATTCTTCCAGCTCCATATCTAAATGAAAAGTGACCGGGAAATGGACAAAGCACTGGGAGGAGCCTGCTGGACAGAACAGGAAGTTGGAGACTCTGGGGCACTTCGTTCCTCATGAAAAAGAAGTAAAAAAAGAAACAGGACTTCTTGAACAAAAAAGTACAGCCAAATGTAAATTTGAGGAGTTTATTTAATCCTAATCGTCATTTCTGGAAGGTTTTGATGCTGCTCGGGGAAAGAACCTTCTGCAGATTGCAGTTGTGGTAGACTCTGCGCATTCGGAAATCTCGTTCTTCACAAAACGTACGCCGAAGTCTGATGGCGCGCTAGAATGACGAGTTTAAGATCACAAACGGCTCGGGATATCTCGTCAGCGATTGCAGGCACTTGGTAAGTTGCTCCCATGTGCTCAAAAACGCATTTCGGATGTGTAAACACAAACAAAGCTCTGCTCCATTGCAGAGTGTGGAGTTGTTCGGCAGCACAGCGTTCTACGCGTAAATAGATGTTGCCAAAACTCCACAAACTCTGTGAGCGTAGTGGAGTTTTATGCCCAGGGTTGCAATTCACCAGACTTCAAGCAGACTATATTGAGATGATTGTTTACAATGGGCTTACATTTGCTTTTGTGATTGTCTGGATACAAAAGCACGACAGTTTCCAAAATTCTTATTAAGAAATTGATACAGAGATATGACACACAATCGTCTGGGGTCGTGGGAAAATGATGGAACTATTGAAAACAAGCTGGCTAAAGTGGGTGCATCCACAAATTTGAAATGGTCAGATGCTCTTCCTCTTGACCTCATGAGCATTAGAAGAGGTCCAGATAAAAAGACCAGCTTTTCACCTCATAAAGTGTTAATGGGCAGAGCTATTAGAATTGCATGCATTCTTTCAGCAATGCTACTGTCAATAACTGATGATATCTTATAAATTACTGTGAAGGTCTGGCAGATGTGATGACTTCTTCCTTTTGTCAGGTGAATTTGGCACCAGCACAGACAAAAGAAACTGAGTGCAATCCACTGCAACCATGAGACTGGATCCTGGTTAAGAAGCATGTCCAAAAATGCTGCTTTCAGCCCAGGTGGAAGGGACCACGTCAAATCTTACTTGAGACTGACACTGCTATAAAATGTGCTGGAATCCCTTAGTGGTCTACAGAAATGAATGGAAAATAAGTGATTTTAGGTATAGTGTGAGGTTTGCGGGACATTGTGGGTAAAATAATCTCATGGGAAACTTGCAAGGCACACCACCCTGAAATCCCTTGGTTGTCTAATTTCCAAAGATTCTGTAGTTTGTAGTTTTGCATGGGTGATGCCACAGCACAGCTTTTTATCAGGAGACTTTGGGGAATGCTGGGCGGAAGGAAGTGTGTTGCTCCCTGCAGTTTCCAGAACTTTCCATCAAAGAAATGTGAGGAAAATGTGTTTTTTAGACCGCTTTTGAGGTCTGCAAGGGATTATGGGTAAAATAACCCCTAGTGAGTGAGAACCATGCAGGCCAGCCCACCCTGGATTCCCCCAGGTGTCCAGTTTTTAAAAATGTGCAGGTTTGCTAGGTTTCACTGGCTGAGCTAGAGCCCAAAATCCACAGATACCCACTTTGCTAAAAAAAATTGTCAGTTTTCAGTGGAAAAATGTGATGTAATAATGTTGCGTTTTGGGCCATTTCCTGTCACTGGCATTAGGCCTACACACACAAGTGAGTTACCATTTTTATCGGGAAAATTTGGGGAATGCTGGGTGTGTGGACGTTTGTGGCGTTCCTGCAGATTCCAGAACTTTCCATCACAGAAATAAGAGGAAAATGTGTTTTTTGTCAAAGTTTGAGATTTGCAAGGGACTCTGGGCAAAAAAACCTGGGTAAATAAAATCATGGTGAGAGCCACGCAAGTCACCACACCGCGTATTCCCCCAGGTATCCAGTTTTAAAAAATGTCTAAGTTTGGTTGGTTTCCCTTGGTGAAAGCCGAGCTAGGGCCCAAAATCCACAGTTGCTCACTTTGCAAAAAAGGGTCAGTTTTGAGTGAAAAATGTGATGTATGTATGTTGTTTTGGGCAGTTTCCTGTCAAGGGCAGTAGGCCTACCCACACAAGTGAGGTGTCATTTTTATAGGGAGAATGCTGGGAGTGAAGAAGTTTGTGGCTTCCCGCAGATTCCATAACTTTCCATCACAGTAACGTGAGGAAAATGTGTTTTTTTAGTCAAAGTTTGAGATTAGCAAGAGATTTTTGGTTAAAAAACATGGTGAGAGCCATGCAGGTCACCCCAGCCTAGGATTCCTCCAGGTGTCTAATTAAAAAAAATGTGCAAGTTTGCTAGGTTTCCATAGGTACTGGCTGAGCTAGGGGCTAAAATCCACTGCAACCCACTTTGCCAAAAAAGGTCCGTTTTCCATGGAAAATTGCAATGTGCCCGTGTTGTGTTTTGCTCCATTTCCTGTTGCGGGCACTAGGCTTCCCCACAAAAGTGAGGTACCATTTTTATCGGCAGACATGTGGGAGCATAGAATAGTTGAACATTTGTTATCGTCAATTAGATTTTGCTGCATTTGTGCCTTCCAAATGTAAGTTAGTGTGTAAGAAAAAGACATTTTGAAAAATACCCTCAAAATCATATGCTAGTACGGGTATCCACAAACCCAGAGATGTACAAATAACTACTGCTTCTAAACTCCATATCTTGTGCCCATTTCAGAAATACATAGGTTTTCTTAAAACTCATTTTTTTGAAAAAACAATTTGTGGTGCAGCTCAGTTGTTGGTCTGGGTACCTTGGGTTTTTAGGAACCTGCAAGCTCTATATATCCTCTCAGTGTACTCGGACGTTATGGGACATTGCTTTTGGCCATTGTGCTAAAACGTTACACATGAAAATGTTTTCACAAATGACTGTTTTTGCCCACTCATTTTCAATATTCCTTTATTTCAACAGTTAGTTTTTTGGGGAAAACCTTGAGGAATCTACACATGTAACACCTTGCTAAATGTATAAGTTTGTTTGCTTTTCAGAAATCTAAAGCTTTTCTGGATCACCTATGGGTTTAATTATCCTACTGGTTTCCACAACAATCTGAATGTAGTTTAAGAGCATTAAACATAGAAAAAATGGGCTGCCAAAACTGTGTTAAAATATTTTTCTTATTATCAGCTCTGCATGTTCCTCAAAGCTGCGAAGATGCTGACTTTAGCACAGCAAACTGTTTGTGGATACCATTTTTAGAAAAAAAAAAAATTTACGGAGACCACTTCTTTCCTATTCATCCCCAAAAACTTAGAATATAGCTATATGTTTCCTATTTTCTCATTCCGCTCCTGGGGAACCCACAAACCCTATAATCCCCAGAATGTTGGAATAAAATTATGCAACTTTTGTGTGGATACCTTATGTGGTAAAAAGTTATGAAGCCCTAGACACAAAATATCCCAAATATAAAAAAAATGGGGGTGGGGTGGTGAATCAGCAGTTAAGGGGTTAATGATGCTGGGGGCTGCTGCACTCCCTGAAGCCTACCGACAACATTCAAAAAATTGTTTGGTGGTGTCCCTGCCTCTTCTAGAGGTACCACTAGCAAAAAAGCCATATGGCATTGTGGGGAAGTGAAAAATATGAGACGCTGCTGACACTCATTTCTTTTTTTTTTAAACATATTTTTAACTTGAGTGCCCAGACGCCCACTCAGGGCACCCACAACATGTTTTAATGTTGGGGGATGCGCAGGAGCCCCCAAGCCCTTGTCGGCTCCCCAGCCAGTACCCATTGTGGGTGTTGGCCGGAACCAGAATTTCTTTTTATCACCTGTTGTCCCTGTGATCAACCAGGGCACCCAGAATGTAGTAGTCATTGCGGATCATGGTGGGACTCCAGGGACCCTGAAGCCCCAGCCAGTTTTCCGTGAGTGAGCTAGCCACTTCAATTGTTGGTGAGAGTGAGGAGCTTGGCGGGCATCCGTGATGGCCGCGTGAGCACAGCGCTCTCCGGACCCCCGCCACTCCCGACATGATATCCTGAACATATCCTGATTCCTTACAAGGGTTAATGAAGAGGAACCTGGGCTGATCCTAATATTGTTTTTGGATTTCGAATTGGACCAGGGGCACCGAAACTACGTCGACTCAAACTTTCGGGGCCCACCTTGGTGGCGTGCCCGGGTCTTGGTGAGGCTCTGTGGCCGTGTCTGAGTTGAACAACAGCGGCAGGGGGACTCGACCCATGGGCCCCCCTCTTAACTTTCGGTTTTGATTCTGACTCAGACTACGTCTTCCTCCGGAGGTCTCTGGTCGGTGCTGAATACAGCGGCGCGAGGCTACAGTGGCCCCTTTTGCCTGCTTCGTATCCTTCTGGGCCGGTTCGCACCTCGACTTGCCCTCGCTGCTGACTTTTTTGGTTCCGGCGCCCTGTCTCCCTGCGACCATTTTCACCAGGTCGTGTGGGTCCCTCGGGGACGCGGTCTCCGCTATGACGGGCAAGGGGGACCAGGAGAGGCGAAGGGCCAAGACGCCCCTTCGCGGAGGCCCGGTCCAGTCTAACATCATGGACCGGTACACACAACCGAAAGTGTCCCCCGGTGCCGCCTTGCCTGGCCTGAGTGCAGTGGGGCCCCCTTTGGAGGCTTCGGCGGAGCCGTCCCTGCAAGACATCATGGGCGCCATCTCTGGCATGAGAGAAACCATCGGCCAACAGTATGAAGCTCTGGCCCACAAAATCGATACTATGGCTATCGATGTGAACCTTATTCGGGCCGACTTATCTAAAACCAATGAGAAGGTGAAGTCATTGGACCTCAAGTCATCTAGCCTCACGGCCGACGTCTCGGAGATGCAGACGGAGATCGGCAACCTCAGAAAGGTAAACGATTTCATGACTCAGCGCCTGGAGGATTTTGAAAACAGGGCACGGCGTTGTAACGTGCGTGTGATCGGTGTGCCGGAAAATCCTGATCCGCATTCTGTTGATCTCCTGGTTGAGGACTTGATACAAAACTACCTTTCTCCATCCGGATTGAGCAAATTCTTTGCGGTGGAACGTGCCCATCGTGTTCCGGGTGGCCAGGGTAAGCCGGGCGCCCCGCCGAGGCCAATTGTCGCTAAACTTTTTCACTATAGGGACCGAGACGCTATCCTGCAGGCCTCGAGGGTTAAGGGCACGGTGGCCTTCGAAAATGCCACGGTGAACTTTTACCCGGATTTCTCACAGCTGGTGCAGAGACAGCGAATGGGTTTTCGTGGAGTTAAGAAGCGTCTTCGAGACCTGGGTCTGAGATACGCCATGCTTTTTCCTACCAGGCTACGAGTGGAGTACAATGAACGGACCCTTTTCTTTGACCGACCTGATTCGGTAAATGACTGGCTGGACTCGCTGCCGGACAGGCCTACTTTTACTGATCCCACCGAGAACCCGGGTGGTGCCGAGGGTGGCGTGGAGAGCTGAACTTGATATCCGAGCCCCTGATTCCGTATCATGTTATCCCTTCCTGGGTTCTGAACTTGAGCGCATCTTTTCTATGTATTCTCCTCTCCCTTTCCTCTGTCGGGGTGGCGGGTGGGGCAGAGCCTTTTCCTCCTCCGGGGTCTTTTTGTAGAACGGGGTTTTTTGGGCGACAGGCACACTGCATGTTGGGGTGGCTTCTTTGTCTACTGCAGGGGTGCAGGGTGGGGGGTGTTTCCTTGGGTGTTGGGGGGTGGGTTGTTTGGGGGTTTGTAGTTTGTGTTTTGTTTTTTCAAGGCGATTCTAATGTGATGAAGGTCTTTTCAGTGTCATGCTCATTGGGGGAGGGTTCCTGCATTACTTCGTGGGATGGGGGGTAGCGGGTTGAGGTTTATTTCATGGAATGTCAATGGTCTAGGGGACCGTATAAAGCGGGGGGTGGTGTTGCGATGCCTGCGACGTTTGTCTCCCGATATTGTCTTTCTGCAGGAGACGCACCTAGTGGGCAATACCTGTCACGCGATGAATAGGTGGGGCTATCGTCTTGTTGCGCACTCAGGGTTTACAACTGGTTCCAGGGGGGTGGGCATCCTAGTCCGGGCGTCCCTTCCACTTGCGATAGATGATGTAATCCTTGATGATCGGGGGCGCTATGCCGTCCTCGTGGGTCGGTATGAGGGCAAACCCCTTTCCCTGTTTACCGTCTATGTGCCCCCCGGCTTACAGACCGCTACCTTTTCTGATTTGGGCCGAGTTCTGTTGGGCCTTCCTGATGGTGCTCTCTTTCTGGCTGGTGACTTTAATTCTGTTCTCTCTGGTCTCAGTGACCGTCACCCCCCTAGGGATACTCCTTCGACACAACAATGGATGGGTGGCTTTTTGGATACTTTTGGTTTGGTTGACTGCTGGAGACTTATGCACCCCACTCAACTTCAATATACTTTCCACTCTGGGGCCCACGGGAGCTTGTCTAGACTAGATTACTTCCTCATGCCAGCTGAACAGTCCTCTGCTGTCCGCGAGATCAGGCACCTCCCCCGGGGCATCTCAGATCATTCTCCGCTCTGGCTCTGGTTTGATGTGGGGGTGGAGGCGGCGGGCCGGGTGGCTCCTATCAACCCTTGGTACCTGACCTCCCCTGAGACCCGTGGTCAATTGATCAAGTCCTTGGACGTCTACTTTCTGGAGAACGAGGGGTCTGTCTCTTCTGCGGTGTCCCTATGGGAGGCTTTTAAGACTGTGATTCGTGGGCAGGCCCTATCTCTCATTGCTGAAACCAAAAAGGCAAGGAATCGGGAGGTGGTGGAGCTTGAGATGGAAATACTTGAAATGGAGACCGACCTGGAATCGAGTGTCACTCGTGACAAACTCCATGCCCTGGGTCTGAAGCAATTGGCCTATAAGTCTCTGGTCACGGACGCGGCCAAAATGATGTTTAGAGAGCAACAGGGTCGTTTGTATGATGTTGGAGACAAAGCGGGGAAATTGCTTGCCTGGTTGGACAAGAAAGAGAGGGCGAATCGAGTGGTGCCTGTGATTCAGACTTTGAATGGTGTGACAGTGACGGACCCGGTTGACATAGTGGAATGTTTTGCGGACTATTTCCGTGCGGTTTACTCCCCAGTGTCAGAAAGGGATGTAGACGACTCTCGCCTCATGCTGCGCGACATAGCTTTGCCCTGCCTCTCCGATTTGGAGCGGTCCTTTATGGAGGCCCCGTTCTCTACGGACGAAATCGCAACTGCAATTCGCTCTCTCCGTTCGGGCAAGGCTCTGGGCCCGAACGGTTTGCCAGTCGAGCTATACAAACTGCGTCCTGATAAGGTTGCGCCCTATCTTCGGACAATGTTTTCGGAGTCCCGGGAGCGGGGCGCTCTCCCCTATGACCAGCGCCTAGCTACGATTGTGGTAATTCCTAAAGACGGTAAGCCCCGGGATCTGTGTTCGTCTTATAGACCCATCTCCCTGTTAAATGTCGAGCCTAATATTCTTGCCAAACTCTTGGCTACCCGCCTCCTCACGGTTGTTAGTGACCTGATTCATCCGGACCAATCCGGATTTATCCCACACCGTAACACGGCCCTTAATCTACGTCGCCTTCATGGAGCCATCGCGAGGGCGGGGCTTCTGACGGAGCCGGCCATTTTGGCCTCGTTGGACGCCTCGATGGCCTTCGACACGATAGAGTGGCCCTACCTTTGGGCGGCTCTTGAGAAGTTTGGTTTTGGCCCGGGGTTCATCGGGTGGGTGAAGCTATTGTATACCGAGCCCCTGGCGCAGGTTGTGGTTAATGGTCGAGTGTCGGCTCCCTTTCCCCTTGGTAGGGGGACCAGGCAGGGGTGCCCCTTGTCTCCACTACTTTTTGCTCTCGCATTGGAGCCGCTGGCTGCGTGGCTTCGCTGGGAGCCTTCCCTCAAGGGTATACGTTGGTCCCCAGATTTTGAGGACCGTGTTTCGCTTTACGCGGACGACATTCTTCTTTATCTTACTTCCCCGCGTACATCTTTGAATGTCTTATTCGACGTTCTCGCCTTGTTTGGTAAGAATTCTGGTTTGACTATAAACTGGGCTAAATCCTGTGTCTATGCTATTTCGGGTGACCTACCCCCATTGCCGAATAGATTTCCTATCCAGGTTGTTCAGTCCGGTTTCAAATATTTAGGGGGTTTTATTACGTTGGATTCGTCGCTTCGGTTCTAACGTAATCTCCTTCCCCCGCTTCATAGACTGCGGCTGGACGTGGCACGCTGGCGTAAATTACCCTTGTCGCCGCTGGGCAGGGCAGCCCTTTTTAAGATGATGTCCTTACCGCGCTTCCTTTACGCACTCCAGAATTCCTATGATGATATCCCCACTACTTACTTTCGAGAGGTCGAGAGTCTACAAAGGCAACTGATTTGGGACGGGCGCCCACGTATTGCACTTGCGAAGCTCACCATCCCGTGGTATGACGGGGGCATAGCGCTTCCTGATATCAGGAGATATTATTGGGCTACGCAGCTGTCTGCCATTAACCACTCGATGTACTCCCCGGGTCCGGCTCCGGCCTTTGAGATGGACAGATTCCAACTGCCGGGTTGTAACTTTAATAGAGCGCTTTACTCCAGGTCGGCTGGGCTCCGCCTTACGGGACCAACTAGGACTGCTGTTAATGTGTGGCGCGCTGCGAATGTGAGCCTGGGGTGGGATGACCGAGTGACGCTGGCTACTCCGCTTTTTGCATCTGAGCGTCTGGGATGTCTTTGGACTACGAAGGGGTTTGACCGTTGGGACATGATTGGAAATTGTAGAGTGGGTGACGTGTGTGCGAATGGGGCGGTGAAGTCCTTTGTGGCCCTTCGCAATGAATATGACCTGAGTGATCGGGAATTTTTTAGATATTTACAGGTTCGTCATGCCCTCTCTTCGGTTCTGGCTTCTGGTGCAGCCGTCCCTGAGTCCTCCCCCCTCGAAGACCGTATACTGGATGGCTATCTCCCTGATAGCACCATCTCCTTGATTTATAAGAAGCTGATTCACAATCGCACTGACTTGCTCGTTCGACTTAGAGAAGCGTGGGTCAGCGACGGGCTGGAATTAGATGATGAGGATTGGCAATCGGCGCTATCTTCTCCGAAAGAGGTTGCCATTCCTGCCCGTCTCCGGCTGGTTCAGCTCAAGATCCTCCACCGGGTGTATGTTACTGGTCCTCGTTTGGTAGCGATGGGTTTTTCCCCGGATGGCCTATGCAAGCGTGGGTGTGGGATGAGTGCTACGTTCCTTCACATTATTTGGGAGTTATGTTATGTTATGTTATATTTATTTTTGTATAGCGCGCGGCTACTCAAAAAGAGTGTCCCGGCGCTTTGAGTAAGGAGAACTACCATACAATAACACAACACAGTTAAAAGAAAGCAGGAATAAAATAGGGCAGACAGAATATATACAGCCTACTGGCTAAACAACCAGGTTTTAAGACCTTTTCTAAAAACAAGTAGGCTAGTGGCTCCCCGAAGTGTGAGAGGCAAAGAGTTCCACAACTGTGGTGCCAGAAGTGCAAAGGAACGACCTCCCAATCGAGCCTTTTTCACTCGAGTGTCCGAGGGTGGCTGCCTATTGGACTGCGGTGCTTGCGGTGATGGCTGACGTGACTGGAGTTGCACTGGTGCCGGAGGCCCGGAGATGCTTGTTGAACGTGTGGGAACCTACCGACTGTTCGGTGGCCCAAACCAGATGGGCGACCCTGGGGTATATGGTTGCGAAGCGAGACATAGCGCAACTTTGGGGCTCCCACAGACCCCCCACTGTCTCTGTGTGGGAAGAAAACATGGACTGGTCTATGTTCCGCGAAAAAACCGTCTACACGGCTAGGGGCAGACCTAGGGCATGGACGAAGATTTGGTCTCAGTGGAACGCCTATCGCGGAGACATTTGTGCTCCTCCCTTGGTGGAGGCCTCTGATGTTCTCTTATCACCCTAGGTTGATGTTCCTGAAATTTCACGTACTGTCCTTAGGCTTGATTGACCTCCCCACTGTCCCCCCGCCTTAACTTGTCCTACTGCTTGTGATTATGTGTTTCTGATTAGTGGGTTTCCCACCCCTCCTGGGCTGACTCTCTGTGTATTATTCCTCCGCCTTGGTGTTTATGTTTGTCGTTTTGGTGTGTTTTAAAAACAGAAAATTAACTTCTCCTGTCTCATATTGTGGGCGACATTTTGTGTCCGGTTTGTGCCTGACCGCCGGAGTGGCGACCATTGTTTTGTCTCATATTATGCTCCGATCTTAGCGGCCAGCCCGTGCGGTTGTGGGCCCATCTCTGTACACATGATTTTGTTGCTCAATAAAAGTTTTTAACCAAAAAAAAAATAAATAATAATTGTTGGTGAGAGTCACAGTGCTCACCTGGGGCACCTACAACATCTCATCATTGGAGGCCATGGGATGAGCCTCGCTGTCCCCGCAGCCCCTGCCATCTCCCTGGCCAGCACCATACTGGCCAGGCAGGAGCAACATTTTTCACTGCTCCGGCTTGGATGGGATCTAAGTTCTGTTCCCTGCTGTGAGAGTGTGGGCAGGGTATTCCTGCAGTCTCCTAGGCAGAAAACCTCAGTGTCTTATGGGAGGGGTTGCCCGGACACTGCAATACTTCTCATGGAGATTGGGTCAGTGAAGCAGATCTTCAGGGAGAGAGGCCTCGTGCATGCCCCTCTAAGAAAAATACACTGGTCAGAGGGATTTGGTCCCTCTTTGAGACTTGGGGAGGGGAAGGCGGACCCTCTCTCCATTTAAAAACTATCTATCCAGGGGGTTTGGGCGTCTGGGGCCCTTTTGAGGCTTGGGAAGAGAGACCACATCTCCCATCTTCATTATTAACAAACAGGTACCGGGGATACAGTCCCTGGTGCCTCAGGGAGGCTTGGGCAAAATGAATGAGGAAAATGTCTTTGGGATACCTGCCTTTCTCAGCCCCTGCTTGACAGATCATACAGAAGCTTTCCAGGAAAGAGCGGAGGTGATAAGTATTGTTTGGGAATGTTTTATGAAGAGTCATCAAACAGCACAAAAAAATGTTTTTCTAAGGAAACATAGTGCTAATTATAACTATCCAGTGGCGACCACCTCCACTGAGCAATATCTATATATCTATTCACCTCTCTTCACATCTTTCTGTACCACTCTTGCCTCTTTCAGTACCTCTGCTGCTTCTTTCTGCACTCCTCTTCCTTCTTCCTACACCCCTCGTGCCTCTTTCTGTACCTCTCTTGCTTCTTTGTGTACCTCTCCTACCTCTTTCTGCACCCCTCTTGCCTCTTTTTGCACCTCTGTTGGTTCTTTCTGCACTGCTCTTGCCTCTTTCTGCACTTGTTTTGCTTCTTTCTAAACCCCTGTTGCTTTTCAGCAATTCTCTTGCCTCTTTCTGCACTTCTCTTGCTTGTTTCTGCATCTCTCTTGCGTCTTTATGCACCTGTGTTGCCTCTTTATGCACTTCACTTGCCTCTTTCTGTACCTCTCCGGCCTCTTTTGGCACCTCTGTTAATTCTTCTTGCACCCCTCCTGCCTCTTTCTGCGTCCCTCTTCCCTATTTGTGCAACTGTCTTGCCTCTGTCTACACCTCTCTTCCCTCTTTCTGCACCACTCTTGCCTCTTTCTCTATATCTGTTGCTTCTTTCTGCATTCTCTTGCCCCTTTCTGTACCCTTCGTACCTCTTTCAACACCTCTTTTGCTTCTTTCTGCACTTCTCTTCCTCCTTTCTGCACCCCTCGTGCCTCTTTCAGCATCTCTGTTGCTTCTTTCTGCACTCCTCTTCCTTCTTAATGCCCCCTTCTGCACCTCTGTTGCCTCTTTCAGCACCTCCGCTGGTTCTTTCTGCATATATCTTGCTTCTTTCTGCACCTCCTTTGCCTCTTTCTGCACATCACTTTCTTCTTTCTGCACCGCTCTTGCCTCTTTCGGCACATCTGTTAATTCTTTCTACACCCCTCCTGCCTCTTTGTGCACCCCTCTTCCCTATTTGTGCAACTCTCTAGCATCTTTCTACACCTCTCTTCCCTCTTTCTGCATCACTCTAGCCTCTTTCTGTACATCTGTTGCTTCTTTCTGCAGTTCTCTTGCATCTTTCTGCACCCTTTGTGCCTCTTTCAGCACCTCTGTTGCTTCTTTCTGCACTTCTCTTCCTTCTTTCTGTATCCCTCTTGCCTATTTCTGCACCTCTGTTGCTTCTTTCTGCACTTCTAATGCCTCTTTCTGCACCTCTCTTGCTTCTTTCTGCACCTCATCTGCCTCTTTCAGCACCACTGTTGCTTTGTGCTTTAGATCTCTTGCCTCTTTCTGAACCTCACTTGCCTCTTTCAGCCCCTCTGTTGCTTTTTCTGCAGATATCTTGCCTCTTTCTGCACCCTTCTTTTCCCTTTCTGCCCCTATCTTGCCTCTTTCTGCATCCCTGTTTCCTGTTGCTGTACCGTTCCTGCCTATTTCTGTACCTCTCTTGCCTCTTTCTGTACCTCTATTACCTCTTTCTGTACTTCTCCTGCTCTTTCTGCACCCTTCACACCTGTTTTAGCACCTCTGTTGGTTCTTTCTGCCCTGCTTTTGCTTTGTTCTGCACCTCGTTTGCCTGTTTCTGTACTTCTCTTGCTTCTTTCTACATCTCTGTTGCTTCTTTCAGCAATTCTCTTGCTTCTTTCTGCACTTCTCTTCATCCTTGTTGCACCCTCCTGCCTCTTTCAGTATCTCTCTTGCCTCTCTGTGCACCTCTACTATCTCTTTCTGCATCCCTCTTGCCTCTTTCTGCACTTCTCTTGCTTCTTTCTGCACCTCTCTTGCGTCTTTCTGTACCTCTGTTGTCTCTTTCTGCACTTCACTTCTTTCTGCACCGCTCTTGCCTCTTCCGGCACCTCTGATAATTCTTCCTACACCCCCCTGCCTCTTTCTGCACCTCTCTTCCCTATAGCAGTGATGTCATTTCAGATGTCATCAGTGATGCCATCAGTGATGTCACTGACCATGTCATGAATGATGTAATATGTGACATCATCAGCAGTGCATTGTGGGGGCACAAGTAATAGTTAGCTCAACTAACTATAATTCGGATTGTGGGGGTTTGAGGCTCCCCGTGTTCCCCAACACGAGTCAATTGGTGCCCTAGGGGCACCCATAATAGCAAAGCCGGGCCCCGGGGAATGGGTGCCCCTGGACCAAAATCGGCCCAGGAGGAGGGCCCGGGTCCCCCTCCCCTCATTGTAATGGTCCGACCTGAGGTGATGGTGTCCCGAGGCTGAAATCAGCCCGGGGAGGAGAGTTGTGCCGTCCATCTCCCCTAATAAAAAATATATTTTAAAAAAGGCTGGGCCCGAGGGGTCGGGGTCCCAGGGGCCAAAATTATTCAGATGAAAATATTTTTTTAAAGGCCAGACCATGGAGTATGGGGTCACTGGGGCCGATATCGGTCCGGAGAGGGGGACCAGACTATATATTTTTTAAAGCCAGGCCCCGGGGTATGGTGAATTAAAAAATCTTAGATATTCACAGCAAAAACAAAGGTTACAGGGACGTTGCAGTTAGGAAATAGAATTCAAAAAACCTTAGAAACTCCCTGAAAAAACACAAAGGTTACAGGGACGTTATAGTTAGGCTCACTTTTCACTCATAAAAAAAGAGAAATTCATATATGTATATATGTGTGTGTGCGCAAATATATATATATCCATACTAATATTATAAAGAGAGAGCCCAAACCTTTGAGGCGGGGAATCTCAGTAACCACAGCACCAATCACAACACCCAATACAGCGTTGGAAAGGGCAGTTGCAGCAGAAGGACATAGGCTATGCAGACGGCCACCATATACATTTAAAAGGTAAAAGAACCGTGCCAGCAAAGTAGTCCTTTGTGGGCGTGTTTGCGTTCTGCTGTGGGCGTGTGCTGGGGGCGTGACAAACGCTGGGGGCGTGTGATACGTTCCGCCATTCATGCCATGTGAGTCGTTATTGCACCGCATCAAGGGGCACGCTGGGGGCGTGACACGCTGGGGCCGTGGCAAATGCTGTGGGCATGTGTCTGCGCTGTGGGCGTGTGTCCGCCCTTCATGCCATGTGAAGCGCCAATTACGCAATTGCGCCGCATCAAGGGGCACGCTGGAGGCGTGACAAATGCTGGGGGCGTGTGCTACGTTCCGCACTTCATGCCATCTGGGTCGTACATTAATCAGATCGTCTGCTGTGGCCGTGTCCTGGGGGCGTCACAAAGGCGTTCACCTCGAAGCGTGGTACCGAACCATTCGCAAGGCTCCCTTGTGGGACTGTCCGTTGTCTCACACATACTGGGGGTGCCGAATGCAGTGTGTGCCTTGGCCTGGGTGCGTCTGACAGGGCCGAACGCAGTGTGCGGCTTGGCCTGGGTGCGTCTAAAAAGCACTCAGGGCCGAAGAGCGTCGGTGTGGGTCATAAAAAAATAAGAACAGCGGGAAACAATCATTCAAGACTCACACAATTCTAATTGTTAGACGGTCGCCGCTGGCCCTCAAGGGTGGGCACACGCGCCTGAGCGTGTCTGCGGGAACAATTACTGCAGCCTCTCATGCGCGCTGTTACTGAACTATCACATTAAACCAAATTACACGCGCCTGCTAACATCAGCCAGGTCTGTAGCGGGGCTCAGGCGGCGGATCACTTCACTAATTACATGCGCCTGCTAACATCAGCCAGGTCTGTAGCGGGGCTCAGGCGGCGGATCACTGCACTAATTACATGCGCCTGCTAACATGAACCAGGGCTGCAGCTGGGCCTCAAGCGGGGGGACACGCGCCTGCTAGCATCAACCAGGGCTGCAGCTGGGCCTCAAGCGAGGGAACACGCGAATGACCGTATCTGAATGCACACATTACACACATTCTATTTCATACCCGGACAACGTCGGGACGGGCTGCTAGTATATATATATATATATATATATATATATATATATATATATATATATCACAAGGTGATCCAGCAGGCTGCGAGAGCGCTCAACAGTGTGTGCTCGGCTCAGGGGTCGGATCCAGACCCAAACAATCACTTTTTCGTACAAATGGAGCGGCACAAACAGAGAGTTTTAGAAGCCTTTAATCAGCGCTTCACCCCACCAACGCGTTTCAGCCACACAAGGCTTTGCGCACGGTCAGTTGGTCCTTCTACTATTTCCTACTTTATACTAGCCCATGTTAGTCATTATGGAGCATTATGGGATATGTAGTATGAAAACAGTATACATACACTTTTTAAAAAAAAAGAAAGACTGGTGTGATCTTATGATTTATATTTCTTGTTCATGTTAAGTCACATGGGGCAATTTAAATTAAAGTCAGTGTTTGGAATAGTTCCAAACCAATGTCAATTATTGGTGGGTATAGTACCCTACTCATCTTTGTTGACTTCGCAGCTGGTACTGTTATAGTCACTCTAAATGTACATGGAGGTCCTCTCCAAAGTTCATGCCTCTCGGTATTTTTGTTCGCAACTGGATGATCAGACGGGACTCCATTTGTCGCAATTTCCGAACAGAATCACCGCCTCTCTCTGTCTTGGTTAGCATTTTCAGTCCATAAAATCGCATCGTTTTCCAATCTCCTTCTTGGCATGTGTTTATATGTTTTGCCGTAGCATACAGCATGTTTTTGTTTTTTACTGCCCTGATGTGCTCAAGGATCCTCTTTTTAAGCATGTACGTGGTGCTGCCTATGTATTTGCTCCCACATTTGCATTCAATCACATAGACCAAATTTTTGGATGTACAAGTGATCTGTTGGTCAATGTGCATTATTTTTCCATTTGGTTCCTCAATGCTCTTTTTGCTAGTACCAATTTTGCAAGCTTTACAGGATATGCAGGGTTTGAATCCTTTGCGTTGATCTTTAAGCCAATTTGTCTCTGGTTTCTTCTGAAAATAACTTTTTACCAAGAGATCTTTGAGGGATGTGTTCTTTTTGTAGGTGATTTGAGGTTGCTTACCTACTAAGTCTCTTAAGTCTGGGTCTCCAGATATAAGGTGCCAATATTTTTTCATCTTATTGGCGATGAGTCCATTTTCTGCTCTTTACCCTTTTCATAAATGAGGTTGATTCCGCCCTGCAGACAGTCACTGCGGATGCCCCTAGAGTCAATAATCTTAATATACCTGTATTACTTTATGCGGATGACGCAGTGTTACTGTCAAGGACCCCCCTGGGTCTTCAACGTTTAATGGACTGCTTTGTACGATTTATTAAAAATAGGAAACTGGTGATCAATAAATCAAAAACATATGTCATGGAGTGTGGGCTCGGAATAGCTAAAACTAAAAGTAAAACCCATTATTTTATTGATGGTGAATTGGTTAAATAAGTTGAACATTTTTGCTATTTGGGAATTACTTTTTCCAATAATGGGAGCTGGGTCACTGAACATAATGCTGTCAGAACAAAGATGATTAGGAGTGCCAACGGGGTCTTTTTATTTGCCAAGAAGCTGGGGAATAGACGTATCAAAGACATGTTAAAAATGTACCAATCTAGATGTCTTTCTGCGGCCCTTTACGGGGCTGGCGTCTGGGGTGTGTCACCAGCTAGGAGTCTTCAGGTAGAGGAGAATATCTTCCTGAAAAGGCTCCTGTGTTTACCCAAGTCTACCTCCAACTCCTTGGTTCACAAGGAAACAGGGACCCAAACCCTAAGCGATATGATTATGTTAAGGCCCCTATTATTATGGCGCTCAATTTGGCTCAGTGACGGTACCTCATTGAACAGAGCAATTATTGAGGACTGTCTCTCATTAGACCAGCACTTAAAGATCCCTTGGATTAAATACATTATCGAATGTTCGCAAAAGATTTTTGGGACCAATGTGATTATCGATCCTCACAGTGTCTCGGATATCTCCAAATCAAATATGAAAAAAAAATTCTGGAATTACTGCAATGAACGGCACTTTTTGGAGGATTCTAAATTATCCACATGTGTACTGTACAATAGCATGAATGATTTTATCGGTTTTAGCCCGTATTTGTCACAAGTGACTAGAGTCTCGCATCAGTTTGTACTAACCAGAATGAGGATGGGAATAGTACACTATCTTGTTGCGTGCCCTAACATTAAAATGCGCCCTATTGGCCCATGTGAATGTGATAACAAAACGGAACAGAGCACTAAGCACTTTTTATTAACATGCGAATTGTATAGGGAATTACGGAAATTTTATTTGAAGCCCATGTTAAATAGATTTGGAGTGAGAACAACTACGGATGCCATGAGACTGCTTTTTAATTTGAATCATCCGGACATTTGCTTTTCTACTGCAACATTCTTGCTTAAAGCTATTGGCGCCAGGAAAAGAATGTGTTTTTAACTATCTTGAATATTTTAAATATTTATTCCATCCCCCTCTGGATATTATGTATTATGTGGGTTTTTTTTAAAGGAAATATGTAATGTTTAATGAAATGTTAGTATTTGTAACTGTTTGTGCTTTTATGGACATGTTTTTAAATGCTCCGAATAAAGCTTTATGACTTGACTTGAGTCCACTTTCTTTGTTGTAAGTGGTTACAAATCTCGGTGGATCAGCCTTGTTTGTTGTTTTTGGTTTTTCAACTAATAATTCTGCTCTTGTTTTTTGATCAGCCTTTTTTTTGCATTTCTGTAAGACACGATCTTCATATCCTCTTGACTTGAATCTCATCTTGCATTCTTTCAATTTTCTTTCGGCATCTTCCGGGTTAGAACAATTTCGTTTGAGCCTCAAATATTCTCCATATGGTATGCTTTTAAGGAGGGCTTGTGGATGGAAGCTAGATCCATGTAACACACTGTTAGTGGCTGGTTTTTTTGCAGAACAGTGTGGATTCAAGCTTTCCTTCTGAGATGTAAATTTGTGTGTCCAAAAAGTCGATCTTTTTTTGTTTGTTGTGCATGTGAACTGTAAACCTACATTATTTTGATTCAGTTTTGAAAAATAGTTTCGGAATTCAAGATCCGATCCATGCCAAATTATAAACAGATCGTCTATATATCGGACCCACAAAATGATCCGTTCCAGTTCTTGTTGGTTGTTTGTGTTCCATGCCACTGTTTTTTCCCACCAGCCCATGGTGGTATTAGCGTAGTTAGGAGAAAATGATATGCCCATGGTTGTGCCACATTCTTGCCTATACAGTTCTTGATTAAACAGAAAGACGTTATTTGTTAAGCATAGATGGATCATTTTTAGGAGCATGTTTGTGTGTTCCAGTTTGGTGATACTTCGTTGCTTCAGGAAGTATTGACAGGCTTCCATCCCTACATTGTGTCTTATCGATGTATAAAGTGAGACCACATCAATTGTGACTAGAAGATATTCCTCACTCCATACTACATCTTGAATGATTCTCAGGAACTCCCCAGTATCCTTGATGTAGGAGGACATGCTTTGAGCAATCGGAGCTAAAAAGGTGTCCACATATTTAGAGACATTCTCATACAAGGAGCTGCACGAAGACACAATGGGTCTCCCCGGTGGATTTATTAGTGTCTTGTGAATTTTTGGTAAAAAGTAGATGCAGGGCATCACTGGATAGTCGTTATTTAGAAATTTCTTTTCCTCATCATTGATTAATCCTTGTTTGTGCCATTCGTCTAGCTGGTTTTTTAATTCCTTAAGCATGTTAGTCATTGGATTGAACGTCAGTTTTGAATCATTTTGTTGTACATTCAATTGTCTCATGGCTTCCATGATGTAATCGGAAGTTTCCATTATTACAATGTTCCCCCCCTTGTCGGCGGGTTTGATTGTGATTTTCCCATTCTCCATGAGAGAAGTGATAGCTTTTCGTTCATCCTTTGTTAAGTTTTCTCTGCTGTTATTTCTTACTTTCACTAGTTTATCCAGCTCCTAATTCATTGCATCCGAAAAGAGGTCGATCTTATTTCCAGGTGATAAGATGGGATAATACCGAGATTTTCTTTTTAATCCGGTATCAGGTCTTTCATTGGTTCTAATATCCACTTGTTCAAGAATCTGGATATCTGACAGATTTGCATTTCCTTGATCAAATAGCATTCCAAAAGTTTGTCTCAAATCAGGTAGTTGTTCACTCGTTGTCACCATATCGCCGTTCTCATTATTACAATTCAATGTTTGCTCATTTGAACTCGAAGATTTATTGGCATGAATTTTAGCAAGTTTTAGTTTTCTGACAAACTTGTATAAGTCAATTTTCGTTTGTGTATAGTCGAAGTGAGATTCCGGGCAGAATGACAGGCCTTTATTCAACACCATTTTTTCTTTCTCTGTTAGTTGGTGGTTGGAGAGATTTACAATCAAATTGACTATTTCCTGTTGCGCAGAGGATACTGCCTTCTTTCGCTGTTTGGATCTGCGCGTTTTTCGGGTGCTGGTGCGGGGCTGTGTTGTACCTGTGTTGCTCTTCCCCGTCCTCTTACTTGGTATGGTCTTCTCCCCCTTCCTCCGCCGCGTGTGATGCTCTTCTCTAGGTTCATCAACGCTACTTCGTTTAAAACAGACAAGTTTTTTGTCTGGAGTGCTTCAAATCTTGCTCCGTTCTCACTTACATCCGACTCACTCGCGCTAGATGCCACATACTGCACAGGATAGTTCTTTTTCAGGGTGTCATAGCGTCTAGCAAATGTCAGAATCCTGCCACATAAATAATCTTGTTCATCACGTTTGAACTTGCGTTCCTTTCTTTCTTCAATTTCTTTTTCATAGAGATCAAGTCTGGGTTCCATATCCTGTCTTAATTTAATGATATTTTCTTGATTCGTTTCATTTTCTAAAGCTTTTTCTGCTTCTTTAATTTTGTTCGTTAATTCAACCAGATCAATTTTCCATCAAATAACACCAATTGTTCACTGAATATGATGCGCATACTGATTAAACATGCACAAATGGATCGGGTTGAATTAACGAACAAAATTAAAGAAGCAGAAAAAGCTTTAGAAAATGAAACAAATCAAGAAAATATCATTAAATTAAGACAGGATATGGAAGCCAGACTTGATCTCTATGAAAAAGAAATTGAAGAAAGAAAGGAACGCAAGTTCAAACGTGATGAACAAGATTATTTATGTGGCAGGATTCTGACATTTGCTAGACGCTATGACACCCTGAAAAAGAACTATCCTGTGCAGTATGTGGCATCTAGCGCGAGTGAGTCGGATGTAAGTGAGAACGGAGCAAGATTTGAAGCACCCCAGACAAAAAACTTGTCTGTTTTAAATGAAGTAGCGTTGATGAACCTAGAGAAGAGCATCACACGCGGCGGAGGAAGGGGGAGAAGACCATACCAAGTAAGAGGACGGGGAAGAGCAACACAGGTACAACACAGCCCCGCACCAGCACCCGAAAAATGCGCAGATCCAAACAGCGAAAGAAGGCAGTATCCTCTGCGCAACAGGAAATAGTCAATTTGATTGTAAATCTCTCCAACCACCAACTAACAGAGAAAGAAAAAATGGTGTTGAATAAAGGCCTGTCATTCTGCCCGGAATCTCACTTCGACTATACACAAACGAAAATTGACTTATACAAGTTTGTCAGAAAACTAAAACTTGCTAAAATTCATGCCAATAAATCTTCGAGTTCAAATGAGCAAACATTGAATTGTAATAATGAGAACGGCGATATGGTGACAACGAGTGAACAACTACCTGATTTGAGACAAACTTTTGGAATGCTATTTGATCAAGGAAACGCAAATCTGTCAGATATCCAGATTCTTGAACAGGTGGATATTAGAACCAATGAAAGACCTGATACCGGATTAAAAAGAAAATCTCGGTATTATCCCATCTTATCACCTGGAAATAAGATCGACCTCTTTTCGGATGCAATGAATAAGGAGCTGGATAAACTAGTGAAAGTAAGAAATAACAGCAGAGAAAACTTAACAAAGGATGAACGAAAAGCTATCACTTCTCTCATGGAGAATGGGAAAATCACAATCAAACCCGCCGACAAGGGGGGAACATTGTAATAATGGAAACTTCCGATTACATCATGGAAGCCATGAGACAATTGAATGTACAACAAAATTATTCAAAACTGACGTTCAATCCAATGACTAACATGCTTAAGGAATTAAAAAACCAGCTAGACGAATGGCACAAACAAGGATTAATCAATGATGAGGAATTTTTTTTTCTAAATAACGACTATCCAGTGATGCCCTGCATCTACTTTTTACCAAAAATTCACAAGACACTTATAAATCCACCGGGGAGACCCATTGTGTCTTCGTGCAGCTCCTTGTATGAGAATGTCTCTAAATATGTGGACACCTTTTTAGCTCCGATTGCTCAAAGCATGTCCTCCTACATCAAGGATACTGGGGAGTTCCTGAGAATCATTCAAGATGTAGTATGGAGTGAGGAATATCTTCTAGTCACAATTGATGTGGTCTCCCTTTATACATCGATAAGACACAATGTAGGGATGGAAGCCTGTCAATACTTCCTGAAGCAACGAAGTATCACCAAACTGGAACACACAAACATGCTCCTAAAAATGATCCATCTATGCTTAACAAATAACGTCTTTCTGTTTAATCAAGAACTGTATAGGCAAGAATGTGGCACAGCCATGGGCATATCATTTTCTCCTAACTACGCTAATACCACCATGGGCTGGTGGGAAAAAACAGTGGCATGGAACACAAACAACCAACAAGAACTGGAACGGATCATTTTGTGGGTCCGATATATAGACGATCTGTTTATAATTTGGCATGGATCGGATCTTGAATTCCGAAACTATTTTTCAAAACTGAATCAAAATAATGTAGGTTTACAGTTCACATGCACAACAAACAAAAAACAGATCGACTTTTTGGACACACAAATTTACATCTCAGAAGGAAAGCTTGAATCCACACTGTTCCGCAAAAAAACAGCCACTAACAGTGTGTTACATGGATCTAGCTTCCATCCACAAGCCCTCCTTAAAAGCATACCATATGGAGAATATTTGAGGCTCAAACGAAATTGTTCTAACCCAGAAGATGCCGAAAGAAAATTCAAAGAATGCAAGATGAGATTCAAGTCAAGAGGATATGAAGATCGTGTCTTACAGAAATGCAAAAAAAAAGGGTGATCAAAAAACAAGAGCAGAATTATTAGTTGAAAAACCAAAAACAACTAACAAGGCTGATCCACCGAGATTTGTAACCACTTACAACAAAGAAAGTGGACTCATCGCCAATAAGATGAAAAAATATTGGCACCTTATATCTGGAGACCCAGACTTAAGAGACTTAGTAGGTAAGCAACCTCAAATCACCTACAAAAAGAACACATCCCTCAAAGATCTCTTGGTAAAAAGTTATTTTCAGAAGAAACCAGAGACAAATTGGCTTAAAGATCAACGCAAAGGATTCAAACCCTGCATATCCTGTAAAGCTTGCAAAATTGGTACTAGCAAAAAGAGCATTGAGGAACCAAATAGAAAAATAATGCACATTGACCAACAGATCACTTGTACATCCAAAAATGTGGTCTATGTGATTGAATGCAAATGTGGGAGCAAATACATAGGCAGCACCACGTGCATGCTTAAAAAGAGGATCCTTGAGCACATCAGGGCAGTAAAAAACAAAAACATGCTGTATGCTACGGCAAAACATATAAACACATGCCAAGAAGGAGATTGGAAAACGATGCGATTTTATGGACTGAAAATGCTAACCAAGACAGAGAGAGGTGGTGATTCTGTTCGGAAATTGCGACAAATGGAGTCCCGTCTGATCATCCGGTTGCGAACAAAAATACTGAGAGGCATGAACTTTGGAGAGGACCTCCATGTACATTTAGAGTGACTATAACAGTACCAGCTGCGAAGTCAACAAAGATGAGTAGGGTACTATACCCACCAATAATTGACATTGGTTTGGAACTATTCCAAACACTGACTTTAATTTAAATTGCCCATGTGACTTAACATGAACAAGAAATGTAAATCATAAGATCACACCAGTCTTCCTTTTTTTTAAAAAAGTGTATGTATACTGTTTTCATACTACATATCCCATAATGCTCCATAATGACTAACATGGGCTAGTATAAAGTAGGAAATAGTAGAAGGACCAACTGACCGTGAGCAAAGCCTTGTGTGGCTGAAACGCGTTGGTGGGGTGAAGCGCTGATTAAAGGATTCTAAAACTCTCTGTTTGTGCCGCTCCATTTGTACGGAAAAAAAAAAAATATATATATATATATACTAGCAGCCCGTCCCGACGTTGTCCGGGTATGAATTGCTGCCGGTCAGTAGTATATTAATTTGTAGGATTTCGTTTTTATAGCATTTCTTATCTGTGACAGGCCTGTGAAACGCTCCGATTCACAGTGCACTGCTGATGCACTTAAGAGTGCGCGTTCAGTAGTGTGTGAACTCGAGTTTCCTAACTTTATTTTTCCTTGCAATATTATATAGCGCGAACTCGACAACATGGCATGAGCACAATTTACATTACAGAAGAACACATTCATTTGTGGTAGTCACGGGGAGACAAAGCGATTTGCCTGGAATCACAGGATGTTGAGCTGATGCCGAGATTCGAACGTAGCTCCGCAGCTCTAAAGTTCGCAATTCTAGAATTTGTGGCGGGAGGTGTGTCTAAAAGTGTATGTCGGTGCTGGCCATCAATGAGAAAGACCTGTGCATTTTTCAAATCGGTGGTGAAAAAATATGAGTATGTTGCTGGAGATGTGGGCCGCCGTGCCACCAATGTACTTACCGGGGGAGGGTAAACACCCATTATTCCGCAACTTTTTTTCCGCATACCATCAATCCGCATACTTTCATTACGAAAGTACCATGACTCCGCAATGCTATTATAACGCATGGCATTACATTTTATATGCTTTTACCACGCATACATTTACAACGAAATTCGTTGTAAATGCATGAATGGTAAAAGCATGTTGTTTTTAATGTTTGGATAAGGTAAGTATGGGTATAGGGGTATATGTTTTGGGGTACTGAGGTATATGTTTTGGAGTGTTTGGGTATTTTAAGGGTTCAGATATAGTTTTGGGTTATGGGGTACAGGGGTAGTTTTAGGGTTTAGGGATAGGTATGGTTTTGGGGTACAGGGGTATTTTTAGGGTTCAGTGCTAGGTTTGGGTTTTGGGGTATAGGGGTATTTTTAGGGTTCAGGGGTAGGTTTGGGTTTTGGGGTACAGGGGTATTTTAAGGGTTCAGGGCTAGGTTTGGGTTTTGGGGTACAGGGGTATTTAAAGGGAGCAGGGTGGACACCCGGAGCTGGAATGTACAGAACCTGGGAAGAAAATACAATGAAATATTGGGCACAACGCTCGCTTTTTTTTCCCGTAATCCCGCGCCCCCACACGCCCACGCCCCAGCACACGCCCACAGCACACGATATGAGACATATCATGAAGGGCGGAACATACCACACGCCCCCAGCATTTTTCACGCCCCCAGCACACGCCCACAGCACAACACAGACACGCCCACAAGGGACTACTTTGCTGGCACGGTTCTTTTACCTTTTTAATGTATATGGTGGGCGTCTGCATAGCCTATGTCCTTCTGCTGCGACTGCCCTTTCCAACGCTGTATTGGGTGTTGTGATTGGTGCTGTGGTTCCTGAGATTACCCGCCTCAAAGGTTTGGTCTCTCTCTTTATTATATTAGTATATATATATATATATATATATATATATATATATATATATATATATATATATATATATATATATATATATATATATATATATATATATATATATATATATATATTGTCCCAAGATGTGCCCAAAAGCATGAGGACGCACACAGCAGCAGCGTTTCATACGAACGTATTTATTGAGGGGAACCGGCAAGAGTGTCCTGAATTCTTTCATGCCTGACCGGTTTCGGAGAACCCTGCTCCTTAATCATGGGCGTGGCTTAGCTGGCATCTGCAGATGAGTGATTCCTAGTAGTTTACAGGGTTGCATGCTGATCGGTTTTAACCCCCTGGTGGGCTGCTCCAGTGCACAAGTTCTCGCAAGGCATGCTAGACCCTGTAGTCCGTCTGGAAAAACATAATTATTTACCCTCCGGTGGGTCCTGTAGAAATGTCAGTCTATTGCGCCAAATTATTTCCCTCTGGTGGGCTTCAGGGCAGCAAAAGCATGGTTCATATATATATATATATCCAAAAACAAAGGTTGCCCAATATGGAAAAGCCTCACATGAGGGGGTATCAGCACAGCTAAACGCATTTCGGGCGTCATCCCACCCTTGATCATTGGCTGAGCAATGAAAGACTCAGCATATTTCAAACACACCTGTTTTTATTTTGAATTCACGTCCCGCCCACGTAGGTTGTAGCTAAGCATTCTGGTAAATGTAGTAAAAGCTATGGAACTTCAGGGTGCCACAACCTTAATCGGTGACAAAGTCCTTGCAAAGTTCAAATGTCAGACCCAAGTGGGTGGATTGAGGCCAAAACATCACCATTACGATGCCAATATATGCCAGCAGCTCAGGCCCCCCTCATTCTGCTTGCCGCTCTCGTTACTTGAGCAGCGCAGATCCACCAGAAGCAGCAGCAGGGCTTTTCCACGACCCGGCGAACCGCTTAATTTCCAAAAACAAAGGTTGCCCAATATGGAAAATCCTCACATTAGGGGGTATCAGCACAGCTTGCTGCCGGTAGCAGAGCGACAGCCTGTCAAGCTCCCATTCCTTCTTGTGCCAAACGCGTTTTGGGCGTCATCCCGCTCTTGATCACTCTCTGAGCAATGAAAGACTCGGCATATTTCAAACACACCTGTTTTTATTTTGAATTCACGTCCCGCCCAAGTAGGTTGTAGCTAAGCATTCTGGTAAATGTAGTAAAAACTACGGAACTTCAGGGTGCCACAACCTTAATCTGTGCCAAAGTCCTTGCAAAGTTCAAATGTCAGACCCAAGTGGGTGGATTGAGGCCAAAACATCACCATCACAATGCCAAGACATGCCAGCAACTCAGGCCCCCCTCATTCTGCTCGCCGCTCTCGTTACTTGAGCAGCGCAGATTCGCCAGAAGCAGCAGCGGGGCTTTTCCGTGACCCGGCGAGCCGCTTAATTTAAAACAAGCATTTGCAATGCAATAAGTCTCGCATTAGGTAAGTTTGAGCTATTGGTATTGTAAATGACACATTTTTATTTATGTGTAGTTTTGAAAATAGCGAAATTAATAGCTTTGTCATTTACAATGCCAATAGTTATACCTTTCGCAAATGTGACACCTATAGCATTTATAATGCAATATGTGTTGTATTTACGTAACTTAGATGTATTGATATTACAAATAACAGTGGCTTTTAATTTTTTTAAATAATTAATACTTAAATAAAAGGTATTGTAATTTATAATGGCAATAGCTTAAACTTTTGTAAATAACTTTTGTGAAGGTTATGTTCAGTGTATTTTATTGTGACGAAAATCCAAGAACAGAAGTGAAATATTAACATCTTTTTGTGACATTTGTAATAAAGCTTGAAACATTGAGAGAACATATTTGAACCAGTTGTTGTTGAATGGTTGCACAGATTGATGCGGTGATAGCGCAGAGTGATGTTGTGGTGGCGACGAGTGATGCTGTAGCGTTCAGTGATGCTGTGGTAGCGCATAGTGATGCTGGGGTACCTCTGACTGATGCTGTGGTGGCCCTGAGTGATGCTGTGGAGGCCCTGAGTGATGCTGTGTTGGCACATAATAATGCTGTGGTAGTGCATAGTGATGCTGTGGTGTTCCAGAGTGATGCTGTAGTGGTCCAGAGTGATGCTGTGGTGGTGCTGAGTGGTGCTGTGGTAGTGCTGAGTGATACTGTGGTGGTGCTGAGTGATGCTGTGGTGGTGCTGCTGAGTTTTGCTGTGGTGGTGCTGAGTGATGCAGTGGTGGTGCTGAGTGATGCTGTGGTGGTGCTGAGTGATGCTGTGGTGGTGCTGAGTGATGTTGTGGTGGTGCTGAGTGATAATGTGGTGGTGCTGAGTGATAATGTGGTGGTGCTGAGTGGTGCTGTGGTGGTGCTGAGTGATGCTGGGGTAGCGCTGAGTGATGCTGTGGTGGTGTTGAGTGGTGCTGTGGTGAGAATGGGGTAAAGGGTGGAGGGAATCAAGAGGTATCAGAGACCCAGGAGGAGGAGGGAGCAGCAGGAGAGGCGCGGAAAAGAGGAGCATGGAGGGAAGGGAGAAGAAAAGTATGTTAAAGGGGAGGAGACATGAGAGACGCAAAGAAATAGAAGAGGGCAGTAAAGATCAAATAGAAGAGAAGAGAAAATAGAACAGGAGAGTGGATACAGCATATAGGGATAAGAAGTGGAGGGAGGAAGGAAGGAATGAAATTGAAGCAATAAAAGGTTTGTGAAGGCAGAAAGGAATGCAGATGGCAGAGGGGGAAGAGTTGAAATGGAAAGGAAGGTGAGAACAGGAGAGGGGCAACGTATGCTAGGGACAGTGTAAAATATGAGAGGAGAGAGGGAAACAAGGAGGTGAAGAGAGAAGAAACTGTGAGTGGAGGTACCCCAGAGAGAGAAGGGGAGGATGGGGCAGAGAAAGGGGGAGTAAAACGACCTATGGATGGAATAAGGAGAGGATGGGCATGGAGAGAGAAGTATGGAATACCTGGAGAGGGAACAGGTGGAGAGTGGGTCATCTAAAAAGGAGAGAGTGCAGGAAGAGAAGAGAACTAAAACATCAGAAAAGAGGATGTGAGATGTAGGGGAGAAGATGATGTAATTATAGAAGGGTAGAATGAAAGCAAGGGCTGCCAAGGGAGAGAAGTAAATGCAAGGGTGGCTAGAGCGTAAAGATCGCCCATGCTATGTTGCTGCTCTCTGTTGGCTTCTGTCAAAGACATGTTGCCTGTTATGTTATGTTATGGCTGGTTATGTTAGTTTGCTGCTCTCTGTATTATGCTAGGTAACTGACTATTTGGCTTGTTTGTACATCTTTTTAGCACACCTTGCTTTGTTTCTGTGACTTAAAAATAATCAGGATTCGTATGGCATTTTATTTGAGGGCCTCGCTTTCGTTTGGGCTCTGCGTTGGTCGGCAGTCCAGTATTCATGAATGAGCGCTTGTAGCGCTCTTTTCTTGAGGTGTCCGTGTTAGAGACCATGTCCTTCCTTTATGTTTACGCCATCTTTGCAAACGCTTCTTACATTTCAAGGAATGCATGCTGTTAGTGTCTATTGAAAGTATGAGAATGAAACCGATGAGCATTGACCCAAAACACACAAGTACCAGCCAGCTGCCAGTGCGTTTCCTTCATACAAAATAGTTTGACTTGGATGGTAGAGAAGGCGGATGGCGGGTTTGCTCCTAAATAGGCGGAGTGGGAGCGGCGCTGAAGCCGGGGTTTAAAAGGTGACCGCAATGTACGTAATGAAAAAGAAAAAAAGAGGCAAGCAACTAAACATTAAATATAATTAGCAGCGTTTCACGAGGTTTATGGGTCGTTTTTTTAACAATATTTACACATCGAACCGTTCTAAAAAGCGCCGGTCGTCACATCGTTTGATTTCTGGATGAGATAGTTGAACGATTAATTTAAAATCATAATAGACTTAATTTTCGGAATTCTAATTTGCCTTTTTATGGTAAAAGAGTAATGGATGTTAAGGTACAACAAACAGCATTGGCAAGGAGCATCCAGGAGGGGGCTCTCTAGCTTCATGGAAATAAGTCGTCACCCGCTTTACATTGTGTGCAGCATGTGGTACAGAAAACAGTGCGCTAGAGGAACAAGACGTGCGCGTGACGAAAACTGCCGTGGGGCGGGACTTCCGTTTCCTGCTGGAAGCTCGAGCCCACGGAGTGGCTGACTAGGAGAGGAGCAGTGGTGACGCGGGGCTCCCATGCCCGAGGGAGAGCCTCACGGTGGCGGCTGAAGTCCGGAGTTGCGCCGATGCGGTAAGTGGGGCTTAGTTGTAGTGGGGGGTGGGGGGGTGCACGTGTATGGGTGTAGCTGCATGTGTGTATGTATATGTGTGACTGTGTGTCTGTTAGCTGTGCGTGTGTATATGTGGGTTTGGGATGGGGGGGTGCGTGCATGGCTGTGTGCGCGTGAGCCCCTGGGGGGGATGCGTGTGTGTGCCTGCCTGCGTGTGTGTGTGTGCCTGCCTGCGTGTGCATGTGTGTCTTTTCGCACTTCAGGGAATCTGAAGCAGGGGATGTGCACGGCGCCGGCCTGGACGTGCGCGTCCACAAACACCAATCGCCGCGCGTGCCCGACCCTTGTCTCAGATTCCCAGGAGACGGGCAACATAAGTTGTCGAGCTAGACGCAATGCTTTGCATTGCTGAGCTCGACCTAAAAAAAGGTTGCCCAATATGGAAAAGCCTCACATGAGGGGGTATCAGCACAGCTTGCTGCCGGTAGCAGAGTGGTAGCCTGTCAAGCTCCCATTCCTTTTCGTGCCAAACGCGTTTTGGGCGTCATCCCGCCCTTGATCACTGGCTGAGCAATGAAAGACTCGGCATATTTCAAACACACCTGTTTTTATTTTGAATTCACGTTCTGCCCAAGTAGGTTGTAGCTAAGCATTCTGGTAAATGTAGTAAAAGCTAAGGAACTTCAGGGTGCCACAACCTCAATCGGTGCCAAAGTCATTGCAAAGTTAAAATGTCAGACCCAAGTGGGTGGATTGAGGCCAAAACATCACCATCACAATGCCAATAAATGCACGCAGCTCAGGCCCTCCTCATTCTGCTCACCGCTCTTGTTACTTGAGCAGCGCAGATCCGCCAGAAGCTCCAGCGGGGCTTTTCTGCGACCCGGCGAGCCGCTTAATTTCCAAAAACAAAGGTTGAGCAATATGGAAAAGCCTCACATGAGGGGGTATCAGCACAGCTTGCTGCCGGTAGCAGAGCGACAGCCTATCAAGCTCCCATTCCTTCTCGTGCCAAACACGTTTCGGGCGTTAACCCGCCCTTGATCACTGGCTGATCACTTGAGAATCACTGGCTGATTCTCAAGTGAGTCTCACAAAACCGACTCACTTGAGAATATTGAATGTAACTGCAAACTACAGAGACCAGAAGGCCTGTGAAGTGGCCACGCCCACTGGGGCGGCACAAAATTTACTTTAAAAGCAGTCGCACCAGACCAGTTTTGTGTTACTGATGCAGCCGTTGCCATTGAAGAAGGGTCTCCTTGACTTGAAACTCGTCTGGCATTTGAGCGCTTAATTTCTGATCACATCGCTTTCTCCTGTATGCAGCCTTCGTGCACATTAAAGAAATATTTTACCTACCTGAAGCGGCTCTTCCATAAGGGGCAACTCTGTTTGATATATATATATATATACATATACACGAGCACGGTACATATATCAGCATAACAAGATTTCAATTAATATGATCGCATTATGTTTAGAAAACAATTTTATTTTAAATGGGGGCCAGCATTATTGCCCAGTTATGCCTGACTCCATATGTGATGGTGGGAGGAGCTGGTCTTCAAAACCAAATTTAAAGATGTTTTAGATGAGCATGTAGTTGTATGGCTTAGACACATTGACGGTTTATTTGTGATTTGGCGTAGCTCAGAAGACAGTGTGAACACATTCATATCAGAAATTAATGATAATAACATAAATTTGAGTAGACAGACAGTATATTTCCTTGATGTAGAGGTATTCATTGAAAATAACATAATTGAAACCAGGTTATATCACAAACAGACAGCAGGCAACAACATCCTGCATGCCACGATCTTTCATCCTAAGCATTTGATAAACAGCATCCCCTATGGGGAAATCCTTAGAATCAAATGTGTATGCAGCTTTGAAAGAGACCTACTGCAGGCCCAAAATGATAGCAAAAGAAGATTTTTACCTAGAGGTTATTTGGATAAAACAATTGACAGTGCAATTAGAAAAACCCAAGCATTACAAAGATCAGATGTATTGGCAGGCAAATCAAACAAAGAGTCAAGTAACACAACCACACAAGATAAGGATCTTCATAGTACAAGGTTGATACTTACATTCAACAAACAAGAAAATAGACTATGTAAGATCATTAATAAAAACTGGCCTATTGTTTTAGGTGATCCGATACTAGGGGGTCTTTGACCCAGAAGCCCGGCCATTTCCTTTAGAAAAGCCCAGTCCATGAGTGATGCATTAGTTAGTAGCAGCCCAGAAGTAACAACAGCAACCAATTGGTTAGCACAAAGAAAGGGCTTTGTGAAATGCACTATGTGTTGTGCATGTAAGTTTGGGGTAAACAAAACTTCTTATAAAACACCCTTCAGGGACAAATCCATTGCTATCACGAAGTTCTTAAGAGAATTCTCCAACAAATAAGAGCAATTACAAATTCGTATCCAGCATATCCAGTGGCACGACACTTCAAAGACGTCCATGAGAATAGATTAGAATATCTTAAGTACTTCGTGGTAGATTCAGTCCCTAGCCTCAGACGAGGGGGCAACCTTGAAGCTGCACTAAGGAAACTGGAAATACACTATATTATTGAGCTTCACACTAAAAGCATCAGGGGCTCAATTCCAGTGAGGATTTCTATACATGTCTATAATTATGCTCACATATTGGAGTAAGACCGGAGATATCAATATATGACGTTGTCAGCAACCATACATGTCCCGTTCTGCAATTTGCACAATCCTGTAGTTATGAAATTGTAACTTTGCACATACTTTTTTATCGAGCACTTAGCAATAATGTTTGTTTTATGGTGGCACACAAAGATTTTAATTGCACTCAGGCACTTTAAGCAAGCAACTTATAGACATTATTGAGGCAAGTGGAACCATTAGGGCTATAAGATATATGGGCCAATGCGGATTTGACCATTGTTGTCCCTAGGGATATAGGTGATTACCCCCATAACAAAACAAAATACACTATGTATTTATTAGCCATAATCCATTTCCGTTTGATTATATAATAGACGATTCCACCAACAATGAGATACACCATGTAGTGGTGTAAGTGAATCATTTAATTTTTTTCTCCCTTTTGCTGCTTCCTGGCAGTGGGGCGACACTCCTCTGTCTTAGCAGAGGAGCTGCCACTGGTGATTGGCTATACCAAATGGATTTAAAGATGGTCACGGTTTTCTGAGTATCTAGAACACGAGCATGCGTAAGAACAATCAGTTCCCCAACTCAAGCAAAGTGTTCTTGTGGTAAGCAGCAACTCTCAATGACTTCATAATCTTCATAACCAGAAACTGGTGTTCCTTTATCATTTCTGAGGCATGAACAATCAACACAGTATACAAAAGCACAGTTTGACAGAAGTCCTTTGTTGAAATTGACACTGAGTTTGGCCAGATAAATGGTACAACAATAAAATCATGTGGCAGTGAAGCAGGGTGTAACCCAGTTATATCTGGGATATGGGAAGCATAGAGCAATAATATTTCATACTTTGGTAACCTACACATAAAAAGGTACTATCCATACATGATATAGGAATTGGTTTCAGGTATTGATTTTTTCTATATATATATATATATATATCCTTTACTTTCGGGGTTGCAGGTAGGGACTGACTAGATTGGAGCACAAGTTTATTTTTTTTTATTTAAGAAGTTTTCTATAGCGCTGGCCAGACCCGAAAGTATTGGAACACTTTACAGCAGGAGAGAGAGAAATCAAATACAGGGTATATGATAAAATAAACGTATTCATAAGTGTTCAAAAGTTACAATTGTGCTGAGCGACCGAGGAGCGCCATTGAGGTAGAGAGGACAAGGGGTCCGAGGTGCGCCATTGAGCTAGAGAGGTATAGAGGTAGTCTCGATGCATGGACATACTGGGAACCTATTGCTAATTTCTTACACCTTGAGAGAACTATTGCAGTAATTACGTTGTGACTTCATTTATGCCCTGAAGAAGTTCAATTGAATGAAACACGTTGACTGTGGCTGCATTTGCTTTACTTAATAATGTGAATTCTTGGAACTTATAGAGAAGAAACAGGTAAGGCTGTTGTGTTTCCCCTGACTATAGTTGTAACTGGACTTTACTTTTATCTTATTCATTTTTATCTGGATGTGGCCTGTTTTTTATTGTGATTTATCTGTTTTAACAGCAGCACTATTAGCAGGTGGTGCTGGACAGTGTATGAACCAAACAGACAATTTTGGTAATGGATTTGGATGTGCTATTTTTCTTACCTAGCTGCGATATTGATTGTTTGGTATAAAAAAATAAAAATAAGTGTTGGGTTTTGGTATTTACCAATGGTACAATCACAGCATGATGGCCAGTGAAACTGAGGGTGACCCAAGTACGATATTTACAGACCCTTCAACTAGATGGGATGTTGCTGCAAAAGTGCATGACCCTGCCACTACAGCATTAAGGGCACAGAAATATTAAGCAATTGATTTATTTTTGTCAGCGTGGCCTTGCATAAACACTCTTGGGGAAAATAACTCTTTCTCATGAGAATGCAGTGTAAAAGGTTTGATATACCCAGCTAAACCAAAAGTAGGTGCTGGAGGCAAAGCATTTTTGAAAACCACAGTGGTTAGTTTGGCCTCCTTAAACCAGGGAAAGGATTCTGAGGTGTCTCCTTTAATTAGATCTTGCAAATGTTTAACAATACTAGCATGTTAGAAATGGGATTTTTGGCAGGCTAGGGCATGTGCCAAAGCCAGCCAGCAACCACCACTCTAGTCAGGATAAGGGAGTTACACTCCTAAAGTAACCCATGCTCACCCCCTTGGTAGCTTGGCAAGAGCAGTCAGGCTTATTTTAGAGGCAGTGTGTAAAGCATTTGCACATAACCAACAGCAATACAGTGTAAGCACTACAAAAGGACACCACACCAGTTTAGAAAAATATCCAATATTTTATATACTTAAGACAAGACCAAAAACAATACAAAAAATCTACTATACAGTACTTAAAAATCCACAGTTATCAAAATACGCTTTAAAAACAGTTCCTTGATGTGGATAGCTCAGTCCGGGGCTATCACGGAGTCGTGAGTAAACTAATCCAAGCAGTTCTGGCTGACCGCGGCATTGCGGGCCAGCTATGGTGTCGGGAAGACCCGCAAACAGTACCTTTTAGAAATGCAGGGTGTCGGGGACCTCTTGTTGAGCTTCCAAAAACACGGCGTCCGCAGGCGTCGGTTCCGGAGGTCGGTGCAGGAGTCATCGGACCCTCAAAGTCACACGTGTTGCCGGTCGATCTCCTCTCTGTTGGAGTCGGGAGCATGGCGTCGGCAGGCGTTGTGTGCTGCAGTGCGAAGTGCAGCGGTGCAGCGTGCGGTGCCCTAAGGTCATGGTGCGAGTAGCGGCTCGGTGGCTGCATCAGATGGCGTCATCGGTGAGACCAGGGTCACGGTGCGAGATGAAGGCGGGGCTCGTCACGGTGCTGGCAGGTCATGGTGCAAGCAGCATCGTCGTTGTTACTGAAGCCCTGTCCTCGGCTGACGAACTGGAGTCGCTGGCACCAGCGTTGATAGGCCAAGGCTGCGGTGCGGGATGAGGGGAGTGCATTGTGTAACTTTACGAGCGGTGCCCTCGAACCATGGGGCAAGCAGTGGGGTCGCTTTCGGTGTGGAGCGTCGTCGTCGGGGATACCAAGGCGTCGTCATGAAGCGAGTCTGTGCGGTCGCGGTGCGAGCAATGGCTCGGTGGCGGTATCAACAGGTGTCGTCGGTAACATCAGGGTCGCGGTGCGGCAGTGCCCTCTGCCATGCCAAGGCATCATTGTGAAGCGAAGCGGTGCGGAGTGCAGTACCCACAGGTCACGGTGCAAGAAGCGGCTCGGTGGACTGCATCAGCAGGCTTCATTGGTAAGACCAGGGTCGCGGTGCAGCGGTGCCTTCAGGACACGGAGTCGACAGTGGCGTCGTAGACGTTGTTGAGTTGTTTTTCTTCTGTTGCAGCACAAAACACACAGTCCCCAGTGCAGAAGAGCTTGAAGTCTTTGCTGTTCCTGAGAGTTCTTGAACAGGGGGCAAGCTCTACCTCACGCCCTTGGAGAAACTCACAAAAGTAGATAGCAGAAGGTTCAGTCCAGTCCTTTTACTGCCCAAGACAGAAGCAGCCACTGCAGGCCAACACAGCAAAGTGGTAGTCCCTCCTCACAGCTTCTCCAGCTCTTCTTCTTGGCAGTCTTCTTGATTCAAAAGAGTTCTAAAGTTTGGGGGTCTGGGCCTGTTGGACCTGCGATGGGCAAGCCCAGCACAAAGGGGGGTAGCTTGGCTCAAGTGTCAAGGCAGTGAAGGCTGTAGTGCTAAGCCGGCTCTGACCCAGTAATAACCCCCTGCACAGTCACACTAAAAAGAAGGACACCACACCACTGCTGTAGAAAAATACGATTCATTTATGTAAAAGTTCTCTGCTTGTGAATAGGGATCAATTGGAAAGCACAGTTACATTTCACTTTTCACAAAACTCTGGGATTCAGGTTAAGAATAAATACAGGGAATAAATACAATACATAGGAATTCAGGAATACTGGTATTGCATAAATATTGAGATTAGCTCTGTTCAATAAATAGATTAAATAGCAGGCTCAACTGTCACCATTACATGAATTAAATACCACTTGTACATAGCGCATTACTTTCTAGTTCATTTAGTCTTCAAAGCCACATTTCCATTTTAATAACGCTGCCACCAATTAGAGAAAGTCATGCAGTTGACTCTGGTAAGTAACACACTTTTAGTAAATGGTTGTTTACAGTACTTGTGGAGTTCTGAGGACTGCCTGCGGTCACACGGTGAGCGGGGACTCCTTTTAGTTCACTCAGGAACTATGCTCGTATGACTGGAAAAACAAGGAAACCCAGTAAGTCCTTCATTCGGCCCTACGCGGCCACCGGGGAAGGATGTCCGCTGCCGGTGGGGGTTGACTCGAGCCTGCAGTGCTATTGCGGGCTCCTAGGCGGCTCAGTTCGACATCGCTGGACGGACGAACGGCCGCACACAGGGGTTCTTGCCTTCAGCGCTCACTTAACTCAATGTCGGGCACAGTTCCACTTTACCACGGCGCACCAACAGGGGAATCAGATTTCCTCACAACGGCTGGATCGATTAGCGATTCAGTCGGGTACAGTATTCTCCCACGCCAGCATCAGGGAATTCACGGGCTCCCGAGACCTCCCTCCAACTTCCTCACACGGGGGCTGGTCCCGCCCACAGCAACAGTTTCCCGGGTCTCGGAAAGGGCAGGGACGCAGATCCCGCCCAGTAAAGGCCGACCTCTCCCCGCCCCGGTGCACCACCTCACCTTCTCACTTTGGGCACCAACCAGGAAGCGCGCAACACCGGTGGGGCTCGGAGACGTCCGAGTACCCCGCGCTTGGCGCTACACGTGAAGGGGGCACAGGATGAGGTCACGGTCACGGCGATCGGGCACACGCCTCGCGACCCGACTTCTTCCTCAGTCTGACGCCACCGGGGGGGGGGCGGGGAGGCACACAAACTCGGCCACAGTCTTCTGGGGCACAGAGGTGCTAGCTGGGCAGGCGCTGTAGGCGCAAGGGTTCAAAATTACGCCTGACTGGAACGCCAGTCAGTATCCACAATATTAACCCTTGCCACACTACTGCCTGTTCTCTCAGCCACCTCAAGGGTAAGCAGGGCAGGTGTCTTCTCTGGTGTTAAGTCAGGAATAGGGGTCACACCTCTTCAGCAGCTATCAGCATCTAGGTGTAGTAGTCTAATCAACTCCCCTCTCTCTTCAATAAAATGGCCGCCAGGGTCTGGGCTTTATATAGCCAGAGCCCTGAGGTACTGGCACCAGCCAGAAGGTTCTAGAACCTTCCCTGGCTGTGTCAATGGGTTGACACATTCTGAGGTGTCTTATGGTCACTCACAGCTACCCTACTGGGGCTCTGAAGCGACCATTTTGTGTACCTGAAGAAATCCTAAGAATTCCTGTCAGGAAAGCACGCCAACCACAAAGGGCGCCAAAACCTCAGAAGGTCAGGGTTCAAGGAGGCTCCAATGGGAGTCACTCTCATGAGGAAAATATGTGTCCACCATTTTAAGGTTAAACACACACAGGTTGCCAACCTCAGTCTTAATGGCCACAGGTTTCTCCAGGCGCCTTGTACATAGGTGCCAGAAACCTTGTGAGCAACTGGGTGTCAAGGAACACCTAGCCCCATGAAACAACACACAAAAAGGTCCTGGTAGACAAATGAAAAGCGACAAATTTTGGGAGGTACAGGGGAACAAAAGAAATTATAGTGGTGAGGGGACTCTCAGAAACAGGCGGGTCCAACACGCGTCCCCCCCAGCTGAAAGTGGGGAGAGCTACCCAACCCCTTGGGAGTTCTCAACACTAAGGCGGAAATACCTGGAGAGACCGTCTGCATTGGCGTGGTCAACTCTGGGCCGATGTTCCACCCGAAAGTCCATTCCCTGTAGGGAGATAGACCACCTCAACAGTTTGGGGTTTTCCCCCTTCATCTGCATGAGCCAGCGAAGGGGTCGGTGGTCCGTCTGAACAAGGAAGTGCGAACCAAACAGGTATGGTCGCAGCTTCTTCAGTGCCCAGACCACCGCAAAGGCTTCCCGCTCAATGGTACTCCACCTCTGTTCCCGGGGAAGCAGTCTCCATGACAGAAAGACCACGGGTTGATCCAGACCCTCTTCATTGAGTTGCGATAGCACCGCCCCAATGCCAATATCGGATGCATCTGTCTGGACAATGAACTCTTTCGAAAAATCTGGAGCCTTCAGGACTGGAGCTTTACACAATGCTTGTTTCAGAGTGTCGAAGGCTCGCTGGCAAGCCTCCGTCCAGATGACTCTCCTGGGTTGCTTTTTGGCCGTGAGTTCTGTAAGGGGTCCCACGATAGTGCCATACCCCTTCACGAACCGTCTGTAGTAACCTGTGAGGCCCAGGCAGGCTCGGACCTCAGTCTGGGTCTTGGGGGGTTTCCAGGCCATGATTGCCTCAATCTTCGCCCGAAGGAGCTGCACCGTTCCCCGGCCCAACAAGTGACCTAAGTACACTACCGACCCCTGTCCAATCTGACATTTGCTGGCCTTGATCGTCAAGCCAGCCCGTTCCAGGGCCTGGAGAACGGCTTGCAAGTGCTGCAAGTGATCCTCCCAACTGCTACTGAAGACAGCTATGTCATCCAAGTAAGCAGCAGAGAATGACTCCATCCCGGTGAGGATCGTGTTCACCAGCCGCTGGAAAGTGGCAGGAGCGTTCTTGAGCCCGAAAGGCATAACGCAGAACTGGAAGTGTCCATCAGGTGTGGAGAAGGCTGACCTTTCCTTGGCTCCATCAGTCATGGGAATCTGCCAGTACCCTGCAGTGAGGTCAATGGTACTGAGATATTGGGCAGCTCCCAACCGGTCAATCAATTCATCCGCCCGAGGGATCGGATGAGCATCGGTTTTCGTTACCGAATTGAGTCCTCGGTAATCCACACAGAATCGTAATTCTGGTGTGGTGCCAGGTGGGGCAGCTTTGGGTACCAAAACCACCGGGCTGGACCAAGGGCTGCTTGAAGGTTCAATGACTCCTAGCTCTAGCATCTTAGCTACCTCGCTTCGGATACTGGCCTTCACCTTGTCAGACTACCGGTAAGACTTTGACTTCACAGGTGGGCTGTCTCCTGTGTCCACGTCGTGGGTACACAGATGGGTCTTACCCGGGACAAGGGAGAACAGCGGAGCGAATGTCCCCAGTACCTGGCGACATTCCCCCTGCTGCTCAGGAGTCAGGGATGGTGAGAGTTTTACTCCCTCCACTGACCCATCCTTTTCTTGAGACGCAAAGAGGTCGGGGAGAGGCTCAGTGTCCTCTTCCTCCGATCCGTCAGTCACCATCATCAGCATGACTTCCGGCCTCTCATAGTGGGGCTTGAGGCGATTGGCATGTAACACCCGATGGGGATGCCGAGGGGTCCTTACATCCACCAGATAGGTAGACTTGCCCATCTTCTCCAATACCTCATAGGGGCCTGTCCAACGGTCCTGGAGAGCACTCAGCTCCCCCGGCTCCATCACCCACACCTTCTGTCCAGGCTCCAACTCCACTGGGTGAGCATTGTGGTCATACCACGCTTTCATGACTGCTTGCCTGGCTTCCAAGTTGTCAGAAGCTTGCTTCCACAACTTAGTCATTTGGCTCCGGAAGGCCAGCATGTAGCTCACCACATCCTGGGGATTTTTCCGGGGAGACTTTTCCCAGGAGTCCCTCACCAGGCTGAGAGGTCCACGTACAGGGTGCCCGTACAAAAGCTCGAAGGGGCTGAAGCCCACTCCCTTCTGTGGCACTTCCCTGTAGGAAAAGAGCAAACAGGGTAGGAGGACGTCCCATTTCCTCCGCAGGCTTTCGGGTAGACTTCTGATCATACCCTTTAAGGTTTGGTTGAACCTCTCCACGAGGCCATTGGCCTGTGGGTGATAAGGAGTGGTGAACCGGTAGGTCACTCCACACTCCTTCCACATTGCCCGCATATACGCTGACATGAAGTTGGTCCCCCTGTCAGACACAACTTCTTTGGGGAATCCCACTCGGGTAAAGATCCCCATCAGGGCCTTCGCCACTACCGGTGCAGTAATGGTTCTCAGAGGAACTGCCTCTGGATACCTTGTGGCGTGATCCACCAGTGCCAGGATAAACCTGTGACCGGATGATGTCGGTGGATCTAGGGGCCCAGCAATGTCGATGCCCACCCTTTCAAAGGGGGTGCCAACGACGGGAAGTGGTTCCAGGGGAGCCTTCAGCTTCATCCCTGTTTTCCCACTGGCTTGGCATGAGACGCACGACCGACAGTATGTGTCGGACGCCACCCTCATTCGAGGCCAATAAAAGTGGGGGACAAGCCGGGCAGAGGTCTTGTCCTGACCCAAGTGTCCTGCCAAGGGAATCTCATGAGCCAACTCTAATAGGAAGGCTCGGTAACACTGTGGGACTACCAGGGCCCTTGACAGCCCGTGCACTGTCGCCCTGGGTTCACTGTAGAGGAGACCTTCCTCCCAGTAAACACGATAGTTCCCAGACTCGTTACCTGCTGCCTGGGCTTCAGCCTGTTGCCTTAGACCCTCGAGGGTGGGACATTCCCTCTGTCCCTTGCTTAGTTCTTCCCTGGATGGTCCTCCCTCCACTCGCCACTCAGAGGGGATAGGTAGGTCCTCCATCAGAACCATGTCCTCCTCCGCGGACTCCGGGTCCACCTCCACAGGTGGCCTATCCGTCTCACGGGGCACGGACATCGAGGCAGGCTCCTCCTGTCCTCGAGATGCTCCCTCATCAGCAGCTGGGCGGGCCATTGTTCCAGGCTCCAACCCATGCGACTTCTCCTCCCGAGCAGCCGCAGACCTGGTACTCACACAGGCCCAATCAGGTGTACCCAGCATCTCAGAATGAGTCCGGTATTCCACCTCCTTCCAAGCATTGTGCTCCATATCATTGCTCAGCAGACAATCAACTGGCACGGCGGGGCTTACGGCAACTCGAAGTGAACCCGCAACCCCTCCCCACTCAAAGGGAACCTCGGCCACAGGATAGTGGCCCATTCTGCCGTCAGCCATCGCGGCTGGATGAAGTACGCCTGGAATTACCTGCTCTGAGGACACCAGATGACTCCTTACCATAGTCATACTGGCTCCTGTATCTCTCAGAGCTTCCCCTCTATGGCCATTGATGGTGACCCACTGCCCATACTTGGTAGTATTTGAGGGCACCTGGATCTTTGGAACCATCTCCCGATCACCCAGGGACACTAAGGTGACTCCCGCCCACTCCCTCCCCTTAACTAAGGGCATCTCCTCCCCGAGCACTACATTAGCAACTCCCGGGGCCTTTCCTCCAGTGGGAGGGGGTGGTCTCTTTGGGCATTTCACGTCTCCCTTATAATGTCCAACACCACCGCACTCAAAGCAATGGACAACCCTTGGCTGCTGACTCTGGCCAGGATTAGGGTGCTTCTGCGGGTTAGCCTTAAAGTTGGAGAAGGAACTTTTCCCCTTAAAGTTATTTTGGGGGCCTTTGGAGAACTCCTTTTTCTTATTATCTCCCCCCTCTTTCTTCTGGGGAGCGCCCTGTCCGGACTTCTGAGAATCTCCTCCCGTCCCCCTGGTGGACACTCGGGTACTTGTCCAAATGTCCGCCTCCCCAGCAAGCTTACGAGGGCAAGTAAGTTTGCTGTCTACCAGGTGTTGCCTCAGCTCGGGAAGACATTTCTCGAGTAGATGTTCCTTGAGTATTAGGTCGTACAACCCTCGATAGTCTTCCACCTCACTACCTTGGACCCACCCATCTAGGGCTTTCTTGGCATAATCCAGGAAGTCAACCCAATTCTGTGAGCTCAGTTTGTAGCTGCCCCTAAACCTCTGCCGGTATTTCTCTGGGGTCAACCCAAACTTTCTGATGAGCGCCACCTTCATGGCGGGGTAATCTACCTGCTCCTCCCGGTGTAGGGCCAATAGGGCATCCCTACCTGTCGGAGGCATGTAGCGGTACAATCCACCACCCCAATGCTTCTCATGGATCCCATGGGCTCTTAAGGAGACCTCATAGGCTGTCAGCCACTTGGCTATGTCGTCTCCAGCGGTATAACTGGCGACCACGTCCTTGGGTAAATGAGGCCTGGGCTCACTGACAAATTCCTTTGACTCGACACCCCCCGGAGTGATGTTACGGGCCTGGAGGTCGAGCTCTCGTAGCTTGAGCTCATGTTCCATCCTCCTCCCTTCTCTCGCTCTCCTATCCTTCATCTCCAGCTTGGCCAACTCCCATCTGAACTGTCTCTCCTAACTCCTGTCGGCTAACTCGGTCTCTGACAACCCTCTTGAGGATACACTGCTGCCCTCCCGTGAGGCTACCTTGGGGCTGATTGACATCTCACCCACCCCCAGGGGACATTCTGCAGTTACCTCAATGACAGTACCTCTGTCTGACTCCTCCTCCTCTACCGTTCCCTCCGGATGTGCTTCCACCCAGGCTCGCAGACTAGTACGGAGCTCCTCTCTTTTGGCCCCTCGCCTAACGAACACTCCCCTTTCCTGACAGAAATCCTTGAGCTGTGCCACAGTATAGGTCTCCAGCTCTGGCATTTCGAATTCCATCTTGTCAGTGAAAAGTGTGGACAACCACCCCAAAGTAGGTTATAAGGATATGAGACTCTGAGGGTCACCTCCACCCACCTCCAGAAGAGAATTTGAAAAAAACAAAATGTTAAATCAGAGGGCCGCTGGGAGAAATCTCTGGGTGTGTACCTGTGACGCACACTGAATTATTATGGGGTACAGAACAAGCACGGCTCGTAATCCCACCCGCTGAGCACCAATTTTATGTTGGACCTGCGACGGGCAAGCCCAGCACAAAGGGGGGTAGCTTGGCTCAAGTGTCAAGGCAGTGAAGGCTGTAGTGCTAATAATAACCCCCTGCACAGTCACACTAAAAAGAAGGACACCACACCACTGCTGTAGAAAAATACGATTCATTTATGTAAAAGTTCTCTGCTTGTGAATAGGGATCAATTGGAAAGCACAGTTACATTTCACTTTTCACAAAACTCTGGGATTCAGGTTAAGAATAAATACAGGGAATAAATACAATACATAGGAATTCAGGAATACTGGTATTGCATAAATATTGAGATTAGCTCTGTTCAATAAATAGATTAAATAGCAGGCTCAACTGTCACCATTACATGAATTAAATACCACTTGTACATAGCGCATTACTTTCTAGTTCATTTAGTCTTCAAAGCCACATTTCCATTTTAATAACGCTGCCACCAATTAGAGAAAGTCATGCAGTTGACTCTGGTAAGTAACACACTTTTAGTAAATGGTTGTTTACAGTACTTGTGGAGTTCTGAGGACTGCCTGCGGTCACACGGTGAGCGGGGACTCCTTTTAGTTCACTCGGGAACTATGCTCGTATGACTGGAAAAACAAGGAAACCCAGTAAGTCCTTCATTCGGCCCTACGCGGCCACCGGGGAAGGATGTCCGCTGCCGGTGGGGGTTGACTCGAGCCTGCAGTGCTATTGCGGGCTCCTAGGCGGCTCAGTTCGACGTCGCTGGACGGACGAACGGCCGCACACAGGGGTTCTTGCCTTCAGCGCTCACTTAACTCAATGTCGGGCACAGTTCCACTTTACCACGGCGCACCAACAGGGGAATCAGATTTCCTCACAACGGCTGGATCGATTAGCGATTCAGTCGGGTACAGTATTCTCCTACGCCAGCATCAGGGAATTCACGGGCTCCCGGGACCTCCCTTCAACTTCCTCACACGGGGGCTGGTCCCGCCCACGGCAACAGTTTCCCGGGTCTCGGAAAGGGCAGGGACGCAGATCCCGCCCAGTAAAGGCCGGCCTCTCCCCGCCCCGGCGCACCACCTCACCTTCTCACTTTGGGCACCAACCAGGAAGCGCGCAACACCGGTGGGGCTCGGAGACGTCCGAGTCCCCCGCGCTTGGCGCTACACGTGAAGGGGGCACAGGATGAGGTCACGGTCACGGCGATCGGGCACGCGCCTCGCGACGCGACTTCTTCCTCAGTCTGACGCCACCGGGGGGGCGGGGAGGCACACAAACTCGGCCACAGTCTTCTGGGGCACAGAGGTGCTAGCTGGGCAGGCGCTGTAGGCGCAAGGGTTCAAAATTACGCCTGACTGGAACGCCAGTCAGTATCCACAATATTAACCCTTGCCACACTACTGCCTTTTCTCTCAGCCACCTCAAGGGTAAGCAGGGCAGGTGTCTTCTCTGGTGTCAAGTCAGGAATAGGGGTCACACCTCTTCAGCAGCTATCAGCATCTAGGTGTAGTAGTCTAATCAACTCCCCTCTCTCTTCAATAAAATGGCCGCCAGGGTCTGGGCTTTATATAGCCAGAGCCCTGAGGTACTGGCACCAGCCAGAAGGTTCTAGAACCTTCCCTGGCTGTGTCAATGGGTTGACACATTCTGAGGTGTCTTATGGTCACTCACAGCCACCGTACTGGGGCTCTAGAGCGGCCATTTTGTGTACCTGAAGAAATCTTAAGAATTCCTGTCAGGAAAGCGCGCCAACCACAAAGGGCGCCAAAACCTCAGAAGGTCAGGGTTCAAGAAGGCTCCAATGGGAGTCACTCTCATGAGGAAAATATGTGTCCACCATTTTAAGGTTAAACACACACAGGTTGCCAACCTCAGTTTTAATGGCCACAGGTTTCTCCAGGCGCCTTGTACATAGGTGCCAGAAACCTTGTGAGCAACTGGGTGTCAAGGAACACCTAGCCCCATGAAACAACACACAAAAAGGTCCTGGTAGACAAATGAAAAGCGACAAATTTTGGGAGGTACAGGGGAACAAAAGAAATTATAGTGGTGAAGGGACTCTCAGAAGCAGACGGGTCCAACAGGGCCCCAATATTTATAACCCAAAATCCTTTGAACTCTTAGGCAGAGAGGGTCTGTGCCCAGCCAGAACCAGTTCTGCCTTCTCTGATGTGATTTCCTGGCAGGAGGTGGAGACGGCATTGTCAGAGACAGACCAGGCCCTTTGAGGTGCAAGGAAATCTCCTCCACCTTCCCCCATTGCAGCCCAGGTCTATGCAGCCCTTTCCTGACCCTACCTAGACAAGCTGGAGTCACTTCTGCTCTCCAGCCTTCTGTCATCCAAAACCCAGACAGGCAATCCACATTCCAGCAGAGGCACACAGGATGACTGAGCAAGAAAATACCTACTTTCTAAAAGTGGTATTTTTTTCAAACGAAGAATGTAAAAATCACCTTCACTAAAAGATGCATCTTTAGATTCTAAGTACAGGCATACTAAACTTTATTTTCCTACCTAGGTCCCAGGGCCCGTTATGTTTATAAGATGTTGTAAACAAACTTCCCATTCTGTCTTATGGGGAACAGGTAGCCTTGCAATAGTGAAAAACGAAATGGGCTGTAATTCACTATCAGGACATGCCACACACACCAGGGCATGTCCGCCCTTTCACATTCACTGCACACTGCCCACAGGGGTATCGTGGGCCTTCCTCAGGGGTGCCTGACATGTAAGAAAAGGGAAGGTTAGGGACTGGCAAGTGTGTGCACTGGACAAGTCGACATTGCAGTTACAAACTGCGGGCAGACTCTGCAATGGCAGATCTGAGTTACCTTTCTAGGGCTACTCACGTGGGTGGCACAATCAGTGCTGCAGGCCCAATAGTAGCATTTGATTTACAGGCCCTGGCACACTCAGTGCACTTTACAAGGGACTAACAAGTAAATCAAATATCCAATCATGGAAACACCAATCCATAACACAATTTACACAGAGAGCATATGCACTTTAGCACGGATTAGCAGTGGTAACGTGCCCAGAGTCCTAAAATCAATACAAACAAGTCAGGAAAAAATAGGAGGAAGAAGCAAAAAGTTTGGGGATAACTCTGCAAAAAGGGCCATTTCCAACATAGCATGTCCTAATTTCCTCTGTCTACAGTAGCAGGTCATTCCCAAAAGTGTTCATACCTGGGAGATAATAACCGGTCATGCTAACTTATGGACAGCTTTGAAGTGAGCAACAGACAGATTTCTCTCTCCAGCAGAGATGCTGTGAGCTAAATATTAAACACAGGGTAAACACAGTTGCAGTGTCTCTTTTATTTCCCTTTTTTGCTGTCACTTGGCCTATTCATTGAGCAGGTAAATTCAATTGTTTTTACATTGGTCCAACAAATAGGAGGCATCTAACCTATCAACAGTGTACTCAACCAATGTAGACTCTCCTTGAAAGGCCTGACTGTCCACATATTTTTTAACTGCCTTTGAAAAGATAGAAGGCATGGGGCTAAGTCCATGTTCGCTGAGACATGGAGGAGCTTACGGTGAAAAAGAACAGGCTATGCCAGCTGCATGAGAAAAGAGTTAATGAATTAGTTACAACAGGAAAACTTTTAACAGAGCAGCAATTATAGCATATTGCTTTTTGTACAAATTCTTAGGTATGTTTACCAGGCTTTTGATGGGAGAAGGGAGTGTTGCTGATGATTACAGTGGGTACCAAAACCATTTGCTTTATCAGATAAGCAATAACTGGGTAGATCTATGTTTCCTCCTTGGGAAGTAATGGGCATTGAGTTGTGAAAGGGAGTTTCTTCAGTGGGTTCAACCGGATTCTAACTAGGTCAGCAGTTAAAATACCACCCACATTGGTAGCACGAAGAGACGATGAGGATGAGACTTGATCCAAAATATCGCAGATGGTTTGAGGTGGAGTGCTCACAGTATCATGAGTGTTAGCAAAATAATACTTTTCACATAGTATAGCTAAAACAGCATTTTTCTTTTTAATAGGTGTATTCAATTAGAGACCAGAAAAACAAAAAGGAGAGCAAGGGTTATGTTCACCAAGGTGAACGGGGAGTACTCCTGTACCCCTGGGTATAATTGCAGAAAAACAAATGAAGGAGTACCACCAGCAAGAATTCACAGTTTGCCGTAGTTGGTGGAAGCAGGGAAGGGGAGGGGAAACCTCCTTTTGTTAGAAACCCCTCACTCATCACCTAGTGATGACATGCTTCATCATCGGGGTCCACCCTAATGACGCTAGATCATTAGGGTGGACCTCCCCTTCCCTGCTTCCACCAACTACGGCAAACTGTGAATTCTTGCTGGTGGTACTCCTTCATTTGTTTTTCTTCAATTAGAGACCATCACTGGTATAATATACAGTACAATTCAGTTTACACAGAAGGTCCCTTCCCGGCAGGCTTGCAGGAAAGGTGGAACACAAGAAAAAGGTGTGCATGAACCCCAGGAAAATGATTCAGTATCAGTGACAGGTTGTGAAATGCCAATTGCATCACATATTTTGCCAGAGAGAGGAAGAGTAGGACATTCGGAAGTTGTCAGGGCCTGTATCTTAGTGGAATTTTGCTTTGAGAACACAACCTTACATATGGCGCTGCCTAGTCTACAGGAATCAGAGTACTGGCAGAGCAGTGGGTTCCCCTCTGGCTGTCCTAAAACGCTGGATATCAGTTCTGTATGGAGGAAGTGAAATCTGTCAGAAAGCACTGTGCTTGTCACCCAGATCGAATGGGAACGATGAATGTTTCCTCCTCACTTTGCTGTATTCACAGGCAACCAGACACAGAATCAATATGCGGATTACGGGGAAAGGGATTTGCATAAGAGAGAAAAGGAGGCGTTGGATATTGTCAGTCTGCCTCATCACACTTCTGAGCACTGGCATCTACAAATCGAAGAGGCTAGCTAAAGTCAAGATGAATATCTTTAGAGCCTTATCACTGTGCTGAATTGTCTTTCACTTTCTATGTTAATGAAAAAACCTTCAGATTATCCCTATGTTTAAGACTTCTGTGTCAAAGTGGAAAGCTGGTGTTCCTGAAAACTGGAAAATAAATAATATCTATGTAATCAATTTAGTCACCCAGTGATATAATCTTACTGTAAGAATATCAAAGACCAAGCCCGGCTTCGTCCACTCCTTCTATGGGCACGTATTTGGAGGGGTGAAGAGCTAAAATCATACGCTGAAGGGTTGGCTGAGATAATGAGCCTGGGCGGTTGGGCGAAGATTAAGTGGTTGAGAGACACCAAAAAGCTTTTGGAGGAACTTGGGCTGGGGGACTGTTGGTCATCAAGAACGGCTCCACCAAAAGATGTTCTGAAAAGATTATACTGGAATTGGGTTGCGGATCAGTTAGTTATAAATTCTAGTCATTGTAAATCTACAGCTGCCTTTCTAACAATAAAAGATGTAGTAGTTTACGAACCTTACCTGGACCTAATTACCCTTCCAGCTGATCGAGCACTATACTTCAAATTCAGAGTGGGCTCCCTTCCAGTAGGGGCCCTGGTGTCAAAGTGGAAATCAGGTGCCCACAAGTCCCCCTTTTGTGCCCGTTGTACCACTAGGACAGAGTCTATACCGCATATCCTGTTTGAATGTCCGGACTATGCTAAACCCAGGAGTTTTTGGCTCAAACCCCTTTGTTGCAATATGGGTACGCGTAGTTATCTGGTAGCCCTTCGCATCCTAATGACGGACACTTCCCCTCCCATTGTTTGTGGTATAGCCACATTTTTAAAGCATTTCTGGTTGATTCGTTGCAAGAGATTGTCAATAGCGGTTTAATTCTTTTTTAACTAACTTATTCTGGCATCACATGTCTTTTTATCTTTCTTAAATGTACATTCAATATTGCTTCTTAAAAATGTTTTTTCTAGTTTTGTAAATTCTGTATTTTGTGTACGCTTTCAAGATATCTTGCATATCGAATAAAAGCTTCAATCAATCATAATCTTACTCTTTTCTCTGGCACCAAACCTACAATCTAGTTTTGTGAGTTCATGTATTTTGGCGTTGACATATATTCAAGGTTGTATCTTCCTAAAACTTAAAATAAAGTCTGTGCATCATGAATTTTTCAACAGACCTTTAAAGTGAAGAGGATCTTTGCTGTTTCTCACATACAATAGACTCTTGACAGGTTGTTACCAGATAACAGATGTGGCAGCAGAGACACAATCTAGCCTTGTTCTGCAGATAGGCTTTGGATTCAAAATATAAATGAAGTTCAGGTTTACGAAGACAAATATCTAAATACCGAACCCTCATAGAATGGCACACGTTTGATGCTCATAAATTTATTTGGTAGGACAAGATAATAAGGAAATATCCACATTGTATTATACTGCCAGTTTACATAATTTTTATTTTCTGTTTATATATAATCATTACTGTTAATGTTTTAACTGCAATAATATGTCTATGTATACTGTGCACTGAAATTGTCTTTAAATAAAGCATTGAAAATTGACTGTGCACTGTATTAGGGGAACTGGTACCAGCAACTCACAACAAATAAGTCAAATAGATGTATAGTCGCTGAGGGATTTATTACATGTTGAGCACATATTCTCTCTAAGAATTTTTTAGAAAGAAATATAGGTCATAACTTATCTGTTTTTCCCAGTCAAGCCAGTAAGCTGGTCTACCTATATTAGCTGAGGGTTAAGGCAAATCTGCTACAGAATCAGGGACGACCCTGATAACACAAACACTGCGGCTACAAAGTATATCAATTGCCTAGCAAGGATGCTGTCAATCACATGGCAATTCATACAAAATATTTCAAACAGCCACTATTGTTTCCAAACAATGTGGGAGTTCAGCACATTAATGGAAAATTTAATTTGTGTTCAGGTGCAAATTTGTACTGCATCCTCCAAAGACTGATGTGTTTTGCCAAGCTGTACAAATGTTCTGGTATGACTGTCATCCTTTCCTTTCCTGGAATAAACTTAGCCTGTTTGAGTTTGGAGTATTGCATTTGTGCACCAGCCGAGCACTGGAAGATAAGCCATATATCAGGACAGTGCACCTCAAAGACTGCCATTTCAGCAGTGAAAATCCTGGTTTGTCAGGATTCTTGGTATAAATTCACGTAACAATCATGGAGCAGGAAGGTTATAATCCATTTCCCATGATCACTCCTCAGGGTTGAAACCCTTACAATCTACCACATACTGAAAACACATTTTCTAACAATTCTTGCATCTTGAATCTATGGACCTGCTGTTATTCCTTTTCAGCATTCCCCTGAACCGGCACAGATTTTGGAGCAAAATGTGTTTGCATTGAACAGATTTTCAACAAGTATACACTTCATATAAGATTCATGGACTAAGGCCATTTCAACCATACAGTAACTGAATTCACAATCTGAACAGCTAGAAATGGACCAACGTGTTTTGCTTGTAACTTGAAGGGTTTTTCAAGTGTACATTTTTTGTGAACAACCACACTTCCTAGCACAGTGTGTATTTCGGTGCAGGGGTTCTTTTATGATCACCATATCATTTGATTCTAGCTATAGCTTTTCTAAGTCTTCCTGTTTTGATTTGTGTAATGTTTTCATCACTATAGTAATTCTGCTAACAACAACATCCTACGAAAATCTTCTTCTTGTGCAAGGCTTGATATTACAAATATTGCTCAGCACATTGATTCAGTCTTTCAGTCTGTCTGGTTTTCTGGTGGTGATAGCTATTAGACAGACGGGTGTCCGTATCTAATTTCTTACACCATGTAATCAAATGAAGTGGTATGCTAAAGATGTGCTCCTTTGTAGTGAGTAATCCTGGTAATGAGATAAAATGTCCCATTTTAGACAAATGGGCTACAATCATCAAAATTACACTACAGATTTATCTCTTAGTTAAATCGACTTTAATATACAATGAGACCTATATAAAGGCGTGGATGTAAACGGCAATGGTTCCAAAAGGCCCACACATTTAACATAGGCACTCCTTATCTGAGCATAAAAAGGGCACATCTGAACACATTGTCTGACATCTGTAAATAGGCTTGACCACCACAAATATCTCCTGATGACACAGCTAATGTTTTTCCTATTTTTCACAGCTTTAGAATCAAGCTGCCAATACATAGCCTGCTGCATTTAGTTGAACTGATGTCAAATACATGGTATTTTCTTGATATAATAATCAACTCTTTTCCTGTTTATTGTCCTGTTCCGTAATCCAAGTTTCTTTGCCTGTATTCCTTTACATGTGCTTGTCAGAAGTGATTCCATGTTGATTAAATCTATAGAATGAGAAGATTAAAATCTTTGATGAATGAGTGGTTGATCATTAATCAAGTTAATCTCATTTTCAGAATGATTCTGTCAAGACAAAGCATCAGCATTACCATTTTAAGGTCCTGGTCAGTTAATTACTAAACCAGAATTGGAAATTAATAGGGTCCAACTAAATTATCTAGAAGTCAGAGATATAGCCGACTTCAAAAATTGCAAGTTTCTGTGATCTGTGTCAACCTCTACAGTGAATTTGTCTCCTAACAAAAAAATTCCATTCCTCAAAGGACCTCTTAATAACCAAAAGCTATTTCAAATCACACACGCGTGCACACACACACAGACACACACACACAAACCCTCTCTCTGTCTTCTAAGATCCTCCTCTATGTTCCACAAACTCCTCTTACCATCCTACGCTCGTCCTCTCACAAACATTCTCCTTTCTTTTGCAAACTGCTCTTTACTGCCGCACACTATTGGTCTCTCCTCCATTGCACAACTTACCGACCATTACACCCTGCCTTCTCTTTCTTTCTCACCTACCCTTACTCATACAAGTTTTCACTTTTTTGCTTTCTCACAAAAAGGAATACAGAAAAGTGATTTGTGGGATGCCTGATTTAATGTCAGCCAATGACAATTACTTTGGCACATTCCAGGCCATCATGTTTTTGCCCACTATACCAATCCTGGCAGAAATTGCCCATATGCATAATCTTGCTCATGCTCCAATAGGAACAGGCCAGGCTGAATTGCCAAGCAAGATGGAAGCATAACCAGCCATATAGCCGTTTTGACCTATTTAGATCTGATGTAGGGAGGTATAGCATGATGTCTATGCAGGTCTGCCAATTTACAAAGAGCCATCTGTGACTAACTTCTCCAGTCCAGTTTTTTGTCTCTAAATTCTGGGACCCTTAGTCTTGTTTATTCAATTATAAAAGCATGACTCCTAGTGCTAGAATTTAATGAAAATATCTTGGACAGGAGCAGCTCATCACACGTGTACCTGGGGAAACTTGGAAGCTATGGCTATGCAGAGTGAGCACAGTGCCCACATGTGTGCATACCCATCAAACTTAGGGCATTCCACTAAGGGAAATTAAAAAGCGATGTTGGTATGCTTGAATTCATCTCAGCCACTGGTAATTACTCAGGGCCGCAATCCGGTTCATCAATATTTTGCTCACTATGCCACTCTAGAAAGAGACCAGCCATAAACAACCCAGGATTGGTCCTGCTCCAATAAGAACATTCTTGCCCAAACTTCCAGGCCAGATTACCTCCACATGGGAACACAGGGAACCCTGGTCTGAATTTGGCATATTTAGGCCACATAATTGAGGTATAACTTGAGTCTTATGGCATGGAATACGGCCTCACAGGAGGTAGCATTCATGCTCCACTGTGCCTTACAAGGGGTATAGGCAGAGTCTGGCACAGGGGCATGGCTGGTAAAATCTGGTCCAGGACTCTAGCAACTGAAAAATCCAGATGTGGGAACACTGTGCCAGTTATATGTAGGTACACTAGTATCCCACTAGGAGATGGAGCTTGACTCAACTGATAATTGGGACATTGGACTCTTTGTGGCATCCCTGACTGTTCTTCCTTCACATTAATTGGCCAATGACATACCCTGCTTGACCAGTTGGTTTTGCTCAGGTAGCACCGACATATAAAGGGGACTCTTCTGGTCAAAATCCCAATTACAGGGGGATGGGGTTCCTAGGCACATGGTGCTGCTGTGCTCCTCTCTCACCCTTAAAGGTGCTGGGGATGTTTTAAAAGGTCCCTAAGTCTGCGCCTCATCTTCTAACTCCGAGGTTCCACCTCTAGAGTTCAAAAGTCAGTGGAGTTGTGGCCATACATACCTGTTCGCTACTGAATCTCTGCGTAAGCCCTGCTCCGTTCATGTTGAAGACTCAGCAGGCCATATTTACAAGAACTGATGACGCTTCAGATTTCTTGCACTTGCTGAAAATGCCCTAGCAACGCTAAAGATGCGCTGTATTCACAATAGAGTGCTCCATGGCTCAAGAATTCACGGATGCATCAGAAATTCGGATTCATCTTTTGGCGCTAAAGTGACGCATTGCTGCAGTTGGTCGTAAGGCTGACGCAACTCCAGCAATGTGTCAGAACACAGAGGCGAGTCCCATGTTAAAAGCCCTGCATCAATCCTTAGGCCTGGTTTGAGAAGACAAAGGGATTTTGACGCAGTCAAGTAGTAGAGTGACGTTCACAGCGTCAGTTCTGTATGGCTTTTAACGTGGGAACGCCTACCCTGCATACATTATACCTGCTGCAAGTATAATGTGACGGAGGCCTCTACAAACTGATGCATTGGGGCCAATTTATAATTTTGTAAATAGGAAGCAGTGTGGAGCACTGATTGTGCCACTGCTGCATCAAAAAAATGATGCTGCGGCAGTACTAGCTCTTTGTAAATATGCCTTGTCAGGGCTGGACTGGCCACAGCAGGCATCGGGCATCTTCCTGGGAGGCAGGAAGTGTGGGGACCGGTTTTAGAATGGTGGGCGTTGGTTTTATTATTGAAGGCCGGTTTTGTAGCAATGCTGCAGTATCGGCCACCAGTAACAAAAGCAGCAGTGCTGGGGGCCAGTTTTGTTAAGCAGCGGTGCTTCACGTTCGCTTGCCCCCCCCCCCCCAATCAGGGCTTGGGACCATTCCGACAAAATTGCCAGGGCTGCTTTGGGTTCCCAGTCAACCAGTGCCCACACTGTCAGCCATGGAAGCGAGGCTCGAACCCTTTATACCAGCGCTGTAACTCAGAGGGGTCTCCACCCTGCCTCGGAATCTTCTGCACGAGAACCTACCCGAGAGCCTCCGGGGATGGTGCCGGATCAAATAGCACCTTCCAGAGAGCTACGGAAGAGTGACTTTGATCTGAACGAATGATCCGTAGTATACACCGGCTCATATATATTCAGCTTCATTTTCATTACAATTTGTCTTCCAATTCTTGAGGGAAGAGGAAAAGCTGGTGGAACAAATTGTAATTAAATTACTTGTGGTGGCTGATTGACTTACAAAAAGTCGGAATTCAGATCAGGGTAGGCCCGGAGCGCCTGAGTCAGTGTGTTCCCAGAACATTTGTGTTTTCTCTGTTGCTTAACAAGTATTTTCTTCTTTCTCCTTTCATTTTAATCAAGAGGGCATTAGAGCGCAGTGCCTGGGGTAGGGTGGGGCTGGAATTGGAAACACTTTACTCAGGGAAATTGGGGGTCAAGGTGGGGAACAACAAGGGAAAGGGGTCACAATGGGAAGAATTATAAAAAGCAGTCTGGCAGTCAATTTATACATTTATTTATTTATAAACTCTAAAAGAAATCGGCACCGAGGAGAAAGATGGCAGTAAATCTGTTCTGGCTTCATTGTTTACAAATACTGCATTTTAGAATATATTATGGGGTTACAGCACCTGCGTAGAGAGTTTCACCTGCCCAGCAAAGCCCAGGGAGTGATAATAATGGTAAAATAACTCTAGTGGTTGAAGCACTTGCTGGAGAGATCTGTGTTTTGTTTATTCACAGTTTTACTTTGAAATCATAAAGCAGCATGCCGGGTTAATGTGTCTCCTTCAAAGCACATCATGTAATATGCCATGCCGATTACAGATTACTATGTTAACTAGATAAAATGTAAAAAAATTTAAATTGATACTTGTATAGAGCACTACTCACCCGCAAGGGTCTCAAGGCGTTTGTACGAATACCGCTGTGGAACCCATCCTGGCTTTCCCTGTGAGGTGTCCACTCCTGGGCACCCCTAAGGTGAAAGCCAGGTATCCTTAGCGCTGTGAGGGCCATTGTGGAGATTAAGCAAGCTATTGCCCAGAGTTGCAGAGTGGGACCCATGGTTAGCTTAGGCACCGAGGCGAGAATTATCAGGTCCGAGGAAATTGAGCCCAAGACCCGTCGAGGCGGGGAATTGAACCCTGGTCCTGGGCCAGACCTCTGCATCAGGGTCTGCCGCTCTAACCATTGAGCCACACTTCTCCACAGGTAAGTGGGACACTACTTTTGAAACAGAGATCCTTTTACTATTTTCAGTTCATAAATTCCAATCCTAGTATAGGACAGTGAGTTTTGAACTGGCATCAAGACCTGCACGCAAACTACAAAACATGGGTTGAAAATCTTTTAGATTTTTCCAAATCTGTTATTATAGGGCTTCCAAAAAGGGTTTCTTTGGGTAGTAATAAGGAGCAACAGCAAGCCCTGCGTTACGTTTTACATCCGGACTTTGTGTTTGTCCCTGCCATACAGTCTTGCCATATAATCCCTAACAGTAGTACAGACGATGTGTGACTCCTACAAATTGAAATCCTTTTTGTCTTTTTAACTTCATGTGCATTGATTTACACTACACAGTTGTATGATTTATTATGAACCTATATTGTGTGAGTGTGATGTAAAGTGCTCTGACGTCCTACAGTAGAATGAGTAGTGCTATAAATGTATTAAATAACAAAATTAGCAAGTGGTATTTAAATGGTTTTCATGTAAATACTTATACATGCTGATACATCTAACATTCTCTACAGTGCCGGCATGTCTCTTAAATATACGGGTTGCACAAAGCAAAAATCCTGCCTCCAAATCTTTAAAGTTTCTTTTAAGTACTTTTGAAGTATTAACAAGTTGCAGCTTTTTTCTGTAAATGTTATAATCTACAAAGGAAAAAATGGTTAGTGCCACTTTTAAAGAAGCTTGCTTTTAGAAGATGCAGACCAGCGTTTTTAGCTTTACAATTTTAAGACAATGAATTTATGTCATGGATTTTAACAAATTTTCAGAAAAGTGTGATAAAATGTAGGAAGTCGATAGTACTGTGATGAACTATCTGCATTATAATTTCATCTCTATGGGAAATGAGCCGATGTTTTTTTAAACTTTGATCTGCTTTTATGATTCTCTTGTACAGAAATCGAATAAAGCTTGTTTACATTACATTACATTACAACAAGCTGTGTTTCTTTGTGGGTTATCATTTGATTTTCATTCTACCAAAGCTCTCGGCCATAGACGTTACAGAGGGAACACATTCATCATCATGGGAACATCTTTCATTTACTTACGATGTCTTCTATTCAGATACAGCTTTTCATTTTATTGCTTTCTATTGCATGATAATTGTAATGTGCCTTTGTGCATGGTATTTGTGTTGTGCAAACCTAACCAAAAGACAGTGGAGCGCTGGACCGTGTCAAAGGCAAAGACCAGTCAAGATGTGATTGGATTGGTAGCTGGGTTTGGGGGACAGAAGTGGACTGTTACTGAATTATGATGTAGTGTTCTTGAAATGGGTGTCTCTTCAGCTTTTTCTAAAATGGGAGCAGGGTTATTCCGGATCTAATGGATTAAGGAACATTGTTTCAGATCCTGGGTGCATTAATGGAGAAAACTGTTGCCTTCTTTTGTCCTTTTTCTCTTCTTAAGCTCCATTTTATTGGTAGCTTGGCTGCAGGTGTATATTATTCTGCTTCATGGCGCTGCTGAATAAACAAGTCTGTCTCCATTACTGTGCCCTCTTAAATCCACGTACTGTACAAGGAAGGACAGGATTATGTCATAAAGTGCTCTACATGGCCCAGGCATAGTCTAGAGGATATGTGTTCAAAGTGTTCCAGGAGGCCTAAATTCATGCCAGATTCTATAGCACTTGCTGCAATTTCTTGTGGCTTTGTGGCACAGTATGTTGAATTAATAGGCCAGAGCAGTGGAAAAAAACTTTTTCTTATTCAGGAGTTCAAAGAAACAGAAAACATACATATTCATATCTGTCAGTTCTGTGTTTCAACTGAGTATCTCCACAGCTATATCATTCATTTCGCATGCACAATCCACACCAACATTTCTCATGAGAACAATCCCATACCATAAGTAAAATCAAATTGCTGGTCAAAATGTCCAAGAACATCTTTTTTCATCCTCTTGATAAGATTTCCATCCTAGAAGCAACCTAGGATAACAACTGACATTATAAAATAAACCTAGTTCCATTTTTATGTGTAAGTATGTGGTATTTAAATAGCATGAACCTAGCCAAATGGCAGCAGAGCACTGTATAGGGTCAAAGATACGTATAAAGTCAACGAGTGATAGGAGAGATAGGAGAGGTAGCTGGATTGAGGCCTTTTAATACATTGTGATGTAGTCAGTTATCTTTAAAGAGGTGCGTCTTAAACTCTTTTCTAGAATAGAGCAGCGTTTGAGTTGTCCTGATCAATACAGGGATATTGTTCCAGATCCTCGGTGAGTAGCTAAAAAAGGCCTGGTGCTTTTTTTCTAGTTTTATACATCACAAACTAGACCTGAAGGTATCAGATCTCTTTACATGAGCACCAGTTGCATTACAGACAGACACATTAATTTATTGTTAAGCACCGGGAGATTAAGTAATTTGCCCAGAATCACAAGATGTTGAGCATCCCTGCTGATACTCGAACACGGATCCCAGCTCTGAGGTCGACCGCTCTAGCCATTAGGCTACATCTTCATACTTGTTTTGTTTTATATTTTTACACTTCTTAGCCTGCAGTCTGATGGTTTCCTGGCTGCCTATGTGAGGGTAAGGTTGGTATCCAAATGAATACAAGTGACTTTGCATTCAGCAAAAGTTGGGGTTTTAAGCAGTCAAAGTTCATGCCATTGAGTCAGGTTTGTATTGTTTCTTGTTTATTACTCTTGACAAAAGCACAGGAACTCTCACATTTTTGTGTTGAGGGTTTGGTAGTTCCTGGACTGGATGATGTGCAGGCAGTGTTTGAGGTGTTGCATGTTGGAATCAGAGGAGGCTTTCATGAAGAATTGTGTATTAGTGACATATTGGTGGATCGTTATACATGTATCTGTGAATAGAACACAAAATGGCTGCATATAAAAGTTTAAGATGACACAGAACAATATGGAACCCTGAAGTAATTCGCAGGTGATAAGAATGTTTTGGGACCTGGAGGTGCCCATGTAAATAAACTGGTGTTGGTTGGAAAGGTAGGAGGAGGGCCAGTTAAGTACATTGCCCAAGAATCCCATTCGAGACTCCAGAGTGCTTATGAGTCTGGGATGGTTGACTGTATCGAGGCAGCTTAGAGGTCCAGCAATATTAGGGGGCAGAGATCAAACTCATCTGTGGTCATGAGGGCATTGTATCTTTTCAAATCAACTTGCAGATGAATTGTAGGTGAATGATGGGCTGGAAGGTGGCAAGGTCCCCAAGACCTACTGTTGGTTTCTTTAGAAGAGGGAGGATCTGGCCTGACTTGAGAGCTTCTGGGAAGACGCCTTGAAAATGAGCATGAATTGGAATGTATGTTATGCAGTTTGAGTGTGCTTGGTAGTTAGTGGGATGTGTACAAGGTTTGGTCTATGTGTTATGTGAATGCTATGTGTGCAGTTGTTTAGGTCTAGTTGTGATTGTGGGGATTGGCAGCCTGGGGTGTTGGGCGAGGCATGTGATTATGGGGCCGATTACAATGGCGGGCGGACTTTGTCCGCAGGCCATCGCACCTGAATGAATGATGGGAGTCTTATAACGCGCGACTTAGCCCAAGGGCATCAAGGCGCCTAAGCAGGTCCAGAAATATGTAGTTACCGATGAGGTACTCTACAGGTACGCTTCAGAGAAAAGCCAAGTTTTCAGTGCTTTACGAAACAGCGCAATCGACGGTAGCCCCAGGATTTCAGGAGGAAGAGAATTCCATAGCCTGGGTACAACCTAGGAAAATGCTCTGCCTCCCCATTTGGCTCTAACAAATTTGGAAACCTCAAGAAGATTTTTATCAGATGAGTGAAGGGGTCGACAAGGATAGTAGAGATGAATAAGTGGATTAAGACCCACAACACCTGTGCCATGAAGGGCCCCATAGGCAAAGACAGAGAATTTTAAAAGAAATCCTGGACTGAATGGGAAGCCAGTGTAAACTTCTCCGGGCTGCCAAGGCGAGTCTAGGAATGTTTAAGACCATCTTTGCCGCCGCGTTCTGGACCATCTGGAGACGATGGATGAGGCTCTTATTTATGCCCACATAGAGGGCATTGCAGTAGTCCAGCCTTGAGGAGACTAATGCCACAGTGGCCAGTTTGTGGGCATCAGGGGACAGATAATGGGCAATCTTTCTGAGGACCCTGATGATACCACAGCAGGTGGAGACAGTCCTGCTGACCTGACGGTCAAAGGAGAGAGCAGTGTCCACAAAGACTCCTACGTTTTTAGTAACCTGACGGGGAAGAGGGCAATCCCCGAGGGAGGCAGGCCACCAGTCTTTGGACCAGATATCCTGGTTGCCCCCGAAAATCAGCACCTCAGAGCAGAATCCTTCAGGGGCTGTGTAAGGGAGACCATTATTTGAGTGTCATCGACGTATGACAGTACTTCCAACCCAAAATATCTAACTACCCTGGCAAGTGTGGCCACATAGATATTAAATAAAGTAGGGCTCAATGAAGAGCCCTGGGGGACCCCACAGTGCACAGGTTTAGGGGCAGAAAGAAACTGGCCCAGCTTCACTCTCTGCTCCCTTTCATTTAGAAAGGAAGCCAGGAAGCTCAGTGCAAGATCTCCGACCCCTGTATCCCTAAGGCGGGTGACCAAAATAGATGGAGACAAAGTGTCAAACACCACCGTCAGGTCCAGCAGGACCAGGAGGGTGGTGTAGCCTTTATCAATCTGGCAGCGGATATTATTAACAACTGCCGTAAGGGCAGTCTCAGTACTATGAGGTCCCCTAAAGCCATGCTGGGAGGGGTCCAGAAAGCCGAATCTCCTAGAAAGGAGCTAAGATGCCGATTTAGATGAGATTCCAGCATCTTTGCAGGGGCAGGGAGAAGTGAGATGGGGCGGACATTTTTCAGAACCCCTGGATCTAAAGTAGACTTTTTAAGAAGGGGTTTGACAACCGCCATTTTCCATAAAGAGGGAAACACTCCCTCCGGATTGCCCGATTCATAACATTCATGAGGGGAGGGATAAGCACATCCCGACAAGCCTTCGGAACTTTCAGCGGGCAGGGATCTAAAGGAGAGCCCGATTTGGTGTTATCCAAGAGCTGTATCATCAGTTCAGGCGTAAGAGGGGGAAAGGACAGAAAACTCGGGGGTGTCCATCGGACAAACTCCGATATCTGGCGGAAGCACAATCAATAGGGGAGGGCAGACCAAGATTCAGGGATTCAAGAGCGCTGTAAATATCGGCGATCTTTGAGTGGAAAAAGGCTGAGATGTTATAACACAACTCCTGCGAATCCGCAATAGGATCAACTACCGGGGAGAGGATAAGGAGTCTATGATTTTAAAAAGATCTCTGGGGGAGTTAAGAGAGGCAGTGATCTTGGAGAAATAGGCCCTCTTCTCCTCCACAATGGCTAGTTTGTAATCCCTTAGACAGAGTTTATGTTGTTCTATCTCTGAAGGATCCAGCCGAGCCCTCCAGAGCCTCTCCTGTTTCTGGCATCCTTGTCTCAACAACCTAAGTCTGTCAACCTAAGTCTGTCCGAGAACCAAGGGGCCAACGGACTCTTTCTCGCAGAGTAATGTAATTTGTGGGGGGCCACTATGTCCAAAGCCCCTGAGATAGTACTTGCTAGTTCAAGGGCAGCAGAATTAGCATCCTGTAGTTCCGACGGCATCAAATCATTCAACAAAGGAGAGAGAACCACATTATTAATGGCTTTAAGGTTCCTTCTGAGTTCCCACTTCTTAGCATCTGCAAAAGAAAAAAGAGTATCCTGAAATGACAGTTCTAGCGGGACGGCCGCATGTTCGGACCAAGCTAAGGGAACCGGAGGGCCCACCTTCAACCTGAGGTCATTAGAGAAGACTCCATCGAGTGTATGCCCAGCCAAATGAGTAGGACCGACTACCAATTGAGTAAGACCACAAGAAACCAGCGTATCTAGGAGAATCTGAGTGTCCTTAGATCCCGAATTTTCCAAATGGAAATTAAAGTCACCCAGGAGAGTGATATTGGGTCTCTCAATAAATGGCTCTAACAACCTACTCAGATCCTGACTGAAAGAAGATCTAGGGCCCGGCTGTCTGTAAAACAGAAGGCCAGAGAAAGAGACAGAAGGAGTAGAGTTAATGGAAAAGTACAAGGCCTGAAAAGGGTCAGAGGGAGTGGAAAGAAACTCAGTACGAGATATATGGGAATCCTTGTAAAGAATTCCTATGCCTCCTCCTCGACGACCAATTCTGTCCATCCTGGCCAGGGCATACCCAGTGGGAATAGCATCTATTAAATCAGGTCCTGAGGCATCGGAAGCACAGGTCTCTGTAATGAACACCCACGTAGGTTTCCTATCAGAGACAAAGTCCCTAAAAGCAATATTATTTTTATCAAGGACCTAGCATTGATAAGAAAACCCCTTTCAGTCGTAAGGTTGGGAGCAGACTTGGCAGCGACAGTGCAGAGCTGCGTCTTTTAGAGATTAGCGTTTCCAAAGACACTGCTAAAACATCCACACCCCAACCTGCTTGAGAAGGCCTCGGGAACAGTAGTGTGATCGCAGGGCTTGGCTAGAGGCTTCAGCGCCAGCAACAACTGTTTAGGATAGCAGTGACCTACTTGCAAACCAGTCGAGGCCAGCCCAGACTCCCAGGCCCCAGGCGCGAACTCAGCGCGGACGGGTCCCAGACACGCTGGACTTAGGCGCGAAGGCGCGAATTCGGCACGCGTCCGCTGAGCGCGAAAGAAGTCATGAGGGCAAAATAGGGTGGTGCCTGGGGGAGAGGCTAGCGCATGACCCTGGGTCTCCAATCCTCAAGAGACCAGCAATCTGTGCCGGCGCCCTCCACAACAAACGGGAAAACCCGTGGTGGAACGGGGCACTGGCAAAAGGAAACCGAGTGCATTAAGCCTGAAGAACAAGGTGTGTGCAAAGTACAAATCGTATTTTAAAAATGAATCACATACAGCAAAGGTTAAAAATCAGCGGATTAAAGTGCACAGTGAAATGCCTCAGCAGCACATTACAAAATCACGAACCTCTAAGCGCTGGGCAGGTCGTGAGGGCTAAATAGGGCGGCGTCTGGGGGAGAGGCTAGCGCCTGACCCTGGGTCTCCAATCGTCAAGAGACCAGCAATCTGTGCCGGCGCCCTCTACAACAAACGGGAAAACCCGTGGTGGAACGGGGCGCTGGCAAAAGGAAAGCGAGTGCAGCAAGCCTGAAGAACAAGGTGTGTGCAAAGTACAAATCGTATTTTAAAAATTAATCACATACAGCAAAGGTTAAAAATCAGCGCATTAAAGTGCACAGTGAAATGCCTCAGCAGCACATTACAAAATCACGAACCTCTAAGCGCTGGGCAGGTCGTGAGGGCTAAATAGGGCGGCGCCTGGGGGAGAGGCTAGCGCGTGACCCTGGGTCTCCAAACGTCAAGAGACCAGCATTCTGTGCCGGCGCCCTCCACAACAAACGGGAAAACCCGTGGTGGAACGGGGCGCTGGCAAAAGGAAACCGAGTTCAGCAAGCCTGAAGAACAAGGTGTGTGCAAAGTGTGCACCTCCTAAAGGGACCGCCCGAAATAGTTGCGGCGGTCCCACCAATTCAAATATGATGCGCCCGCCAGTGTGGCGGGCGCATCCTGTATATTTTACATTGCGGCGGGCAGTGGTGCTAGCAGCACCCTTCGGAATGTAAAATATACATGTTGTGCTTTTACATGCACAACATGACAGGCACCGCGCAGCGCCTGCCACAATGTACATGTAAAAGCAGGTGGGTACCGTAGGTACCCCCATGTGCACCCCACGCCCTGGGGGCCCGCAACAGGCCCCCAACAGCAGGAACCACCAGCCTTTCCATGGCGGCAATGCACCCATGGAAAGACTGCTCTGAGCCTGCATCATTATATGGATGGCGGTGTCTTCCAGACACCGCCACCATATTAAACCCCTTTTTCCGCCGGTCGACTCGTCGACCGGAGAAAAAGCGGCGGACGTTCTTTTCGTCCGCCGCGGTACCTTTCCTATTCTCACCGCCATCCTAATTTGGCAGTAGGAATAATCAGGACGATGGTGGGAAATCCACGACCACTGGGCCGGTGGTCCTCACCGCCAGCCCGGCGGTCACGGATTTCCCGCCATCGTAATCGGCCCCTATGTCTTATCTTTCAAGTTTTAGTTGAAAAGGGGATCTGGCCCAAAGCCCTTCCTAGCCACAACAGCCCCAACAGGTGGCGTACTTGTCTGTATCGGCCCTCTGCTGGGGATGCCCTGAGGAGTTCACTGTGGTAGAGAGAAGGCAGGAAGCAATTTTACTTCCTATGCAGATGGATGATGGGGGAATTATGTCTTCTTGCCTGGCTTCTTCTTTTAAATATGACCTTGGTGGGAAACCTGTGATGTCACTTGGGGTGCAGATGGATGGTGAGAAATGAAGTCCTCTTGTGTGGTTTCTTCTTTTAAAGATGACTTCTTACCATGCTGGTGACGGTCATCCATCATTTTATAGTGATCCTCATTTCCTGTTTTTGATCTCGATCACGATCCACAAATGCTGGTCTAGGTTTTACTTACCACATATGCAAATCCCAGATGCAGTCTTTTTTCCCTTTTAGTAATACAAAGGATGCTATCTCCATCATGAGGTGTGCCAGAGCTCACCAATATTCAACACCAACTACAAACGATTTTTTTCCATTTTTTAACGCTTTCAAGAAGGCCATTTGTTTGCATACTGTTTAATGATGTTTTAAGGTGGGTAACCACATAACTGTAAATGAATTAATACATCTTATCTGAACAAAATGACACACCATCATCAGTTACCAACACTTTTTCATTTTTATTTATTTTGGTTTCTAGCAGCAAAAATATTTAGTTAATTCGTCAAAATACAACTTCATCAAAGTTCAAATGCCACAATGGTAGAAAAAAGTGGCAGAAGAGTTCTTCATCAATCATAAAATGCAAAACATAAATTAAGCAACACAAAAATAAGTTCATCCTCAGAATAGATCAACATCAAAGCTCATTTGTCACAAGGGTGGAAAAGTGCAAAAGAAGTTCTTCTTCAATCATAAAGTGCACAGCAGAAATTAAGCAACATTGACAGTATATCATAAAGTGCAAAGCATATATCACACCACACAAGAAAATACATCTATCACCTAAAACTTTATTCAGGCATCATAACATGTGAGAAAAACGTTTAATATCATCAAATTCATCAGATAATAAATAATAATGAATTTACCGCCCCTAATAAAACTTGCCATAATAAAAAAGTTCTTTGTGGCAGTCCGTTCATAAGGTGCCATCTAAATATCATAAAACAGAATAAAGTACAGTGCAACAGTTAAAGAACCCAGTTTTCCCCAAATATTTGTCCTGAACTCTGCTCCCCCAGTTCCTCTCTTGCTTTCACCGCTCATAAGCATACAGTACTAGTTTCTAGGATATCATGACTCCATAAAACCAATAAAAACTGTATTTCAGGGGGCGTGGCTAGCAGCCGATGATGGCAGCCGCTGCTTAGGGAGGCTCCCGGGAAGAAGCGGCTTCCCGCATCGATCCGCATCACATATCCTTCCCTCACCAGCTGGGTGGGGCGGACCAGACCCAGAGACCGTGCGGCTACCATTGCCGAAATTTTGGGAGCGGCAGAGGCTTCGCCGGGAGCGGAATCGCCGATTGCAAGTAGAGGAGGAGCTGGGCCTGCCTTCAGCACTACAGCCGCGGAGCCACAGAACGCCAGCAACCGACCGGAAGTGGCCTGGAGCCGGAGGAGGGGAGGCCGGAAGTGCCGGTGCGCCGGGTGAGTCGATCCGAGCGCCCGCGGAGCCCCTTCCAGTGCCGTCGGGCCCTAGGGACGCTCGACTGCAGCCTTTGTCCTTTCCGGGCCCGCGCGATTCACCCGGAGGTGCAGACAGCGCCTCGGAGACATCACTTTCCCGCTGCCCCAACTAGATGCGACAGGGCCGGGTGCCGGCCGGTTAATCATCGCGGTGCCAGCAGAGAGGGGACCAAGTGTAACGGGTGCAGGCACTTCATCGAGGGCGCCGGAGGACGCCTGCTCGCGGATCCATTGACAGGACGGGGGATCGGACGCCATTGCACAGCAGAGGCACTGAGGCGGGGCGATCCACGAGGCACACCATGAAGCCATAATCCGGAGTTCCCCGTCGGGCTCGCAGCTGGGGTGCAGATTCGGAGCAAAACCGGCAAATAGCCGAGGAGTGGCGTCGGCAGGGGCGACAACCCCCCCCCCCCCTGGTGTGTACTTGCGAGGGGACGTCCTCGACTTCATTGTGTGTCCACCTGCGCGGACCGGCGCGACCGAAGGCACCCCCCCCTCCCCCCCTTTTTTGGCGGGAACAGCCTGCGCCATGACACACAGGGGCCCTAAAAACGCCTCCGCCCAAGCCAAACTGGACAAGTTTGCGTACAACAGACAGTCACCGCCCCAGGAGCAACGAATATCGGCTGGTAAGGTGGCGGAGACGGATGGGGCAAAGAAAGCCACGCTTGATGACGTCCTGGCGGCGCTGGCCCAGGTGCAGGCGACGGTGGGTGCCACGGCGACTGAAGTCACCCTGATACGGGCGGATCTCCAAAAGATGAACGAAAGGGTCAAACAGGTTGAAGTGGTCACCAAGTCGCTGGTCGAGGATGTGTCCGAATTACAGACGGCGATGGAACGACTGCAGGCGGATAACAAGCTGCTTAAAGACAAGTTGGATGACCAGGAAGGCCGCTCCAGACGGAACAATGTCCGTATTTTAGGTGTGCCGGAATCGGAAGACACGGGGGCACTAGACCTCTATGTGGAGGACTTAGTCAAGACTCGGCTACAACCTAAGGGGCTCTCGAACTTCTTTTCGGTTGAAAGGGCCCATCGAGTTCCGGGAGGAAAGCCCAAGACGGGAGGCACGCCGCGTCCGATACTGGCCAGGTTGTTCAATTTCCGCGACCGGGACGCCATTCTGCAGGCCGCAAGGGTGGCGCCGGCCATACAAATCCAAAACTCAAAGATTGCTTTCTTTCCGGACTACACGGCGGAAGTGGCCAAAAGGAGGAGAACGTTCCTAGAAGTGAAAAAGACCCTGAGAGAGAAGGAACTGCCGTACTCCATGTTATTCCCGGCTAAACTTCGAGTGGTCGCGGACAAAAAGGTGTGGTTTTTCGATAACCCTGAAACGGCCCGGGACTGGCTGGAGGGCTGGCACACTGTTGGGAGACAACGCAAGACGCATAGGCCGGACCACGATCGTAGGGGTGGCAGCAGAACGGACTCCCAGACGTCTGGTCGAGGAGAAAGACTGGAGCGGTCTCCGTCCCATGGATTTGAAGGAGGAGGTGGGGCCGAATGACTCCTACCCCGAACTCTGCATCACTAAAGATTACTGACTCCCGATGTGAATTGCTGTTTGAACTGCTGCACGTAGACTCTGGCATGGCCGCCCCGACAGCCTACAGGGAGGCCGCCAGCCCGGGGAGACACTCTCCCCCCTACACGCAAGTACTCTGGTTATGGGAAGGGTAAAGCACTCTGCTTGGTTGGGGTGGCGGGCAGTTCGAAGTCCGTTTGGCAGGGGGGCAGGGAGGGGGGTTTGTTCTGAACTGTTTTTGTTACTGTTAGGAATGTGTGCAAGCGGTCGGGGTCACTGCTTTAACCCTTGTGTGCGCCAGTGCATGTTGCTGGGGAAAGACAGCGATACTATGCCCCCGTAATGTTCCCTACTTCTTTGCTGTGCAAGGGCACGGCCATGAATGCAATTCAGCCTTTCAACCGATACACCCCGAACACTCTAAACACTGATGGCTGATAACAATGGCCCGGTAGTAGACGTGGAATCCACGGACTCACATTGCCCTCCCTTATGTTTAATGTCCTGGAATGTGAGAGGCTTGGGTGACAAGGTTAAACGGGGGTTGGTACTGACTGCAATTAAGCGCCAGCGACCTGCCTTGGCCCTGCTGCAAGAGACCCATTTGGTAGGGGGGGCAGTGAAAGCCCTGGACAGACGCGGCTATAAAATGTGGGTCCACTCTGAGTTTACGTCAGGATCCAGGGGGTCTGGTATACTGGTACAAAAAAACTCCCGATTCCTTCCCTTGTCGACTAAGACTGATGATCAAGGATGCTTCGCAGCCTTGCATGGGCAATGGGAGGGGAGGCTCTTCAATGTGGTGTCTGTATATATTCCACCAGCTTTGCAGTCGGTCCACCTCCCGAACCTGGGAGAATTCCTTTTGACTCTCCCCGAGGGTGAGATCATTCTAGGGGGAGATTTTAATGCTGTCATGGACGCGCAATTGGACAAACACCCCGCGCCTGCTCCACAGGGGGGGGACTCCTACTTCCGGCGCTTCGCGGCATCCATGGGTTTGACTGACATCTGGAGACACTTACACCCCAGCGCGCAACAATACACTTTCCACTCTACGGTGCATTGCAGCCTGTCGCGCATTGACTACTTCCTATCGCTGGGGGAGGGCCTCCGCTATGTTGATGCAATGGTGATTCACCCGAGGGGTATTTCCGACCACTCACCACTCACATTGTCACTCTCCTCACAGACTAGTGCACGAAAACGCATCTACCCCATTAGTGCTACATACCTCAAGGTCCCACAGGTCCGTAAGGCTCTTAAAAACACAACGAAGCATTACTTCCTTGAAAACATACATTCGGTGCGCTCCCCGGCGGTACTCTGGGAAGCCTACAAAACGGTTCTAAGAGGGCAAGCGATTAACTCCATCACGGGGCATAGAAGGCAGCTGTCGCGGGAGCTGGACGATCTGGAGGTGGCACTGCTGGAACAAACCGAAACTCATGAGAATAACCCCTCTCCCGCCGGCCTTCACGCCCTCACCCTCCAGCAACAATTATATGCTGATCACTTGCGTCAGCTGGTGAAGGGACACTTAGCCGACACTCGTAATAGAATTTATGAGGTGGGAGAAAAAGCTGGAAAAATGCTGGCGTGGCTTGATAGGCGGGAGGGCAGCTTTAGGGGGATCCAAAGTCTGAAAGACGAGAGAGGGGTGATACATACGGATCCGCGGCAAATCACAGAGTTGCTGGCGACCCATTTTGAGCGAGTATACACCCCGGAGTGTGCGGTCACTGCTGAAGGGGCCAGGGCCCTCTTGGCTCCGATAGAGGTCCAGACGTTGTTGCAAGAGGCCTCAGATGAGCTGGAGGCAGACATTACTGTCGATGAAATCCAGATGGCAATTAAGGCTCTACATCCGGGAAAGGCAATGGGCCCAAACGGCATACCCATTGAATGGTACCAAGCAATGCCTGAGACCCTCAGTGTACATCTGTTAGGGATGTATGCGGATTGTCTGGAGGGGGGTCTCCTCCCGCCAGACCAGCGGGCAGCGACCATCGTGACCATCCCCAAGCCCGGCAAACCGCCGGATGAGTGCTCCTCCTATCGGTCTATCTCCTTACTTAACGCCGAAGCGAAGATATTGGCTAAACTCCTGGCACAAAGGCTCCTGCCCCATCTGTCGTCGATTATACATCCGGACCAGTCCGGTTTTATGCCACATAGAAACACATCACTAAATCTACGGCGGTTACACAGGATATTGGCTAGGGCGGACACTATCGACACGCCAGCAGTGATTTTGGCCCTGGACGCCAAAATGGCTTTTGATCTGGTGGAGTGGGAATACCTGTTTGAGACACTGAGCCGTTTGGGATTCGGCCCTCGCTTCATTGCATGGGTCAAACTACTGTACACCGACACGGTGGCGCAGGTGGTGGCTAACGGCCATATATCACGTACATTTCCGTTGGGGAGGGGCACACGACAGGGGTGCCCTCTATCGCCCCTGCTGTTTGCAATCTCTTTGGAACCTCTTGCGACCCTTCTGAGAACCTCACCGCTTCTCAAGGGCATAAGGTGGAGGGGGGGATGGGAAGACCGTCTGTCATTATACGCAGATGACATGCTGCTTTACCTGACAGACCCTGTGGATGGGGTGCCGGCGTTGCTAAATATCTGTGATACGTATGGCAGCGTTTCTGGCTATGCGTTGAATTGGACCAAATCTGAGTTGTACGTCTTGCGGGGCCCGGCCCCGATTCTGGCCGACACGTGCCCGCTGAAGCAGGCGGGTTCTTCCTTTAAATACCTAGGGATCCACGTCACCAGAGATCCGGTTGAATTTGTAGATAAAAACTTGACACCCCACCTGGACAGGCTGAAACGAGATGTCAAATTCTGGTCTGACCTGCCGCTGACACTCTTGGGCAGGGCAGCGCTCTACAAGATGATGGCACTGCCGCGTTTCTTGTATGTCCTCGAAAATACACCCTATCCCGTGACACCACGATTCTTCCAGAAAGTCGCTGCTCTAGTCTCGAACCTTCTATGGGGTAACCTCCCTGCGCGCGTGGCGCAATCGAAGCTGCATAGGGATTGGTACGATGGAGGTATTGCACTGCCAAATCTTAAGTTGTACTACTGGGCTGCACACCTGAAGCCAATAAACCAATGGATTCACGCCCCACATACCGAACCAGCCTTCCAGTTGGATAGGGCTCAGTTGGGCATGGATACCTTGCTGGGTCCGTTGTACGACCGCCGTAAGGTACGGGCCTTAGTGGGCCCCACTAAATTAACTGTTCAATTATGGCACACGGCGACAGCAGCACTGGGTTGGAAGGGGAGGCTCACCAGGTTGACTCCGCTATGGGACTCGCGGGCACTAGGTAATATGAGGAACACTAAGGGTTTTGAGCACTGGGACACGATAGGCATTTCCACGGTGGGTGACTTATGGGAGAGGAATGCTGTGATACCCTTCGACCGCTTAAAAGAATTGTATGGTTTGGGTGACAGGGAACTTTATAGATACATTCAAATACGACATGCATTGCTCGCGGCCCTACCCCCCGACACATCTTTGCCCGAATCCTCGCCTCTGGAGGATCGCCTTCTCACTGACTACATGCTAGAAAGGGCGACGTCACTCACGTACCGTAAATTGCTTAATAACTCCCCGGATCCAACACTCCAACTCAAAAGGAAATGGGAAGAGGACGTAGGGGACATGGATGAACATGAATGGAATGCAGCTCTTGGATCCCCCAAAGAGGTGGGCATCTCAGCGCGTATGCGCCTAGTGCAGTTCAAGGTACTACACAGGGTTTATTACACAAGGTACATGCTACACCGCATACATAGGGCGCCACATCCATATTGCCTCCGTGGGTGTGGGGAGGAGGGCACTTTTTTCCACACTATATGGGAGTGTCCCAAGATACAGGAATATTGGAAACAAATACTACGTACGATCTCCCAAACACTGAATCGGTCCCTGCTGCCCGACCCGCGGAGGTGCTTACTTAACATTTGGGAACCCACTGACCTGTCTCGGTATGAACAACTCTGGGTCACGGTGGGGTTAATGATGGCAAAGCGAGACATAGCACAGCGATGGGGGGTGGCAGACCTCCCGTCCAAATCCCAATGGTGTCTACACATGGATGCGGTGATGGTGACCGAGAGGGCGGTGTACTCCGGTCGAGCCTGCCCGAGGAAATGGAACAAAGTGTGGCTGCAATGGAATGGGTACAGGGGAGACGTATGTGATCCTTTAGAAGACGACGAACAAGAGGACTCTGACGAAGAGGGAGAGGAGGGGTGACCCGGGTTGAAGTGGATGGGCAGGAGAGCGATCGGGGCTATTGCTTGCGTCCCCTCTTTCGACATGCTGAATGGGGAGGAGGGTGGATGGGAATGGGGGGTGGACTGGGGCACTAGCACACTGGAGCAAGGGGAGGGAATAAGCCTCTCCCGAGAGGAAATGCGTTGACCTATGTCTGATCGTACTATCATTCCTACTGTTTTAGGTTTAGAGTTTGTTGTTTTTCAAAAAAAGACAAAATACCATCAAAACCACTTCTAACGTTGATAATGCTGTCTCGAATGCACTTTTACTGTGTAATATGCTCTACTGGACACTTGAAAACACTGTTGCTTTCTTTATTACATTGCAAACTTAAATCATGTCTAACTTACACGATATAGCGGCCGGCCCGTGGGGTTGTAGGCGATCCGCTGTGTAGTATGCTAAGTGCAATAAAGGTTTTGGAAAAAGAAAAAAAAAGGAAAAAAAAACTGTATTTCAATTAATAATAAACACCTCAGCTTAGTTCCAAACCTTATCAAACCTTCCTTTACCTGTCCCCTTTGCATGCAAAAGCTCTTGAGCATGTACGATATTCACTTTATTCACCCAGGACTGCAGTTTAGATCAGAAGAATCCTGCGATTTCCAAAAAGCAGTTATTATAGCTCGTGCTAATAACACTGCAATAAACTACCAAATATGTGCCAGATCAGGTTTAATTTATAACTGCTTGGAACAACCCAACAAAATTGCATTCACATCTACCATATACTCTATACCAAGGGAGACCCACATACACCTCTGGACCCCTTCCCAAAATGCCTTAGCACTACCACATTCCCAGATAATATGAATCAAACTAGCGGATTCTGTACATCTAGAACATTACTCTAAGAAATATGAATTCTATTTATGTATAAGTGAAGAGGTATGGTACATCATCCATTGAGCATAAAGTTGTATCTTCCGAAACATAGGACCTCGTAATGCTTTGGAATTAAAATATGGAGCCTCTTACCAATGCTCTCTGGGTAGATTTACTTTATTCTCATTTACCCATTTGCTCTGAATGGCAAGGAGCAGGACCTTAGAATCACTCCCAACAGCACGACGCCAACCTTCCCAGTTATCTCAGCTCTCTAGTAAACTGAAATATCACTTGAACAAATTCTCTAGTTGGTTCAATTTTGAAGTGGTTGATGTTCCTGCAATATAGAGGACATTTTTAAATATGCCAATTTATTTTGAGCCAAAGCTACAGGAAGACAAGGCTGCAGGGCCTCCCAAGGAATCAATGCTGAATTTCTCAGTCAATCACCAACTTTACCTAGGTTACACTTCTCCCATATGACAGCAACCTTTACCAGTTCATCAGAACATATGCTCTAAATAGGGGTTTCTGCAAGTATATTAGCAATCATAACCATCGAAAAAGTTGTTTCTGTTTGAGCTTAAAAGACTGAAGGGATCGATAGCTTATCTTTTGTGGGTTCATGACCTGGGGAAGGGTAGGGTCCAGGAGAAAATGGGCTCGATCACACACAACCCTAAGACAATAATTATCAAAGGTCCATCATTTATTAAAGTTGTATCACCTATCAGAGATTATTAGCTAAGCAGCAATATAGTACAATCTCCAATTAGGAAACGATAAGCCTTCTTCCTGATCGAGCAACATCAGCTGCTTAGTATTATTTCTTGGATTACACTTATCCCATATACATGTGCAGATCAAAGCACTCAGCCTCTGAAAAAAATATTGTACAATACACAGGGAATTGAAGTAAACAAAAATTTACTATAGGAAGGATATGCATTTTGACTAGTGCTACTTTCCAGATGATCAAAATCGGTAATCTTCCCCACCTATTCAGCATCTTAGCCATCAGGGGAAGGTAATTTAATTTGTATAAATCCGTATATATCACGGAAACCTTAACACCTAAGTACCTAACTTGCTTCCACTGATAATCTGTCTGTAGAACTTGGGGTAAAATTCATTCATTCACATTAAAAAGAAAAATCTTTTTTTTAGAAATGTCTACAAAATAGCCATAGAGCTTAAACCGTTTTTCAAAAATGCCCAACCACTATTGAAAATGTGATTTCTCGGGGGCCAAATATAACACCAAGTCATCTGCATATGACTTATATTTAGACCCACTGTAAATTGCACCTCTCACACCAGAATTCTGGTGCAGTAGGCAAACCAGGGGTTCTATAAAGAGGGCAAAAAGAGATGGAGAATGGGGGTAGCCCTGCCTAGTGCCCCTTGTAATCTGAAAGGGATCCAAAGTCTGGCCGTTAAATTTTATTGCGGCAGATAAACCTTTGTTAATTGACGCTATTGACCTTAAAAGCTGTCTTTGAAATCCCTTAACTTTGATCACATTAAATAAGAACTCCCAGCTGACAAGGTCAAATGCCTACACGCAATACTCCTTCAATAAACAAAACTGCTGCATGAGTATTGCTCTGAATAAAATAGTCAATCGCTTCCACTAAGTAATGAGTGTAATACTACAATTGGTGCTCTGTAATAATAAAGGGTTGATCATAGCCAATCAGAAAAGCATGACATATGGTACTTTGACAGCAAGAATTTTCAAAAAATCGAATATTCTGCTTTAAGCAGCGTTATTAGATGAAAAGGATTTATAACCTCTGGGTTTTTATCATTCTTAGGGAAACAATTAAGAATCCCCTTGTAAAAGTAGTGGAGGGGCGAACCCGAATTAAAAATATTTATAAACAAATTCATCATAAATATTCTGTTTTAAGGAAGCAAATTCTGATACCACTCTGATGGAAACCCATCTTCTCCTGCAGCGTTCCCTCTAGGGAGGGCTTTCTCCTGCTCCTAAATCTCCGATAAATATATCAAATGGGCAAGATTATTCGCTGCTTCATTTATCAACCTCGGGAATTTAATTCTGGCTAGGAACCCATCTATATTGTCATTACAGGGCTGGCAATCAGTGGCGTAAATGGTAGCAAAATTCTCTCAAAACATTCCCTCTATTTGAGAAGGTTCATGCATAAAGGTAGGCGTTTAGGGATCACAAAGTTTATACAGTGGAGTAACAAAACCTTAGGGGGCCCCCCTGCAATGTGCTTCAAGGGGGCCCCTTTATTCGATCACTCTACCACCCACGTGTTCAAAGCACCTCACCCTCATAACCCACCTCAAAGCTAACAGCAGGGTTTTCACTGATACAAATGGCTTCAATGAAATCAACAAGTTCTGCAGTCTGGGAGACATTTGGGTATATAAAACCAGTGTTGGGGTGTTATTGATTTACAAAATGGAGCTAAAGGGGAAAAAGGGGAGATGCTTGGTGACATGAAGGGACCCCAGGGCACAGTCATAGGGCTACGATCATGTAAAAGTTAGTAGTGAGCAAAAAAGATGCCTTTGAGCTAATGAAAATTTCATTTGCAATGCACCAATGGACCATGTTACCGGTCATTCTAATCTTTCACATTTCTCGAGCAATCTTTTCCAGACAGCCTCTCATCTTTAGCCCTCATTCTTTCATCAATTTCTCTACTTTGACCAGTTCACCCAATCTCTTATTCTTCCAGCACTGCTAACCTTCTCCAGCATTTTTTGGCCTCTCTCCCACTAGCACTGCTGTCATTTACCTTTGTTACTCATATTTCTGTCATTCCCAGTTTCCCTGCCCCCTTTCCTGTTTTCTTCTATCTCTCTGTTCTCTTAATTCCACTTCTTTCCTGCGGTTTAATCAATTTCTTTGAGGTTCCTCTGCAAATACAAGCATATGCCTCATTTTCATGCTGCTGTCAGGATCCCTCATACTTCCCCTTCTTGTTCTGACAATTTCCCCCTCTGGTCTATTTCTCCTGGGTTTCTTTGCACCTCAGTCTCTCATTAGGTCACTCTATCTCTTCCAATGTGCTGCTTACCTCCAACTCTGATTTTCTTATTCTGTAATCTATACCTCTAAGTTCTCGCACTAACCCTTTTTTCACCTGGTTTTACTGCCAACCCAACGCTCATTTTCCTCTCCCTTCTCATGCTTTCTTTTTCATGTATCACCATTCCTTTCATTCACTTCCGATAGAGGTGCTTTCCATTCTTTTTCTTTTTTCTACCCCCCACTTTTCATTTCCCTGATCGTTGTCTCTCCCTTTGCCTCCACTTCATTGTTTCTGTTCCTTCACTATTCATTTTCTTCTCTCTTCCTTCTTTTAACTCTTATTTTCTTAGCATTTCTATGTCACCATGCTTGAGTCCTAACTCCAACACCCTCAACTTTATCACATACTTATCCTCAGTTGGTAATATATGACACTATGCCTACATTTATAGGATTATTTTAAAAACGTGCAATGGAAAGCAATAGCCAAAGCCACAATCGAGCAAACTTCTCACTCAAAAAACAGGTATAGCATCAACAGGAGCAGTTCATGGGTAGCAGCAGTGCAACCTTCATTCACACACCCACAGCAGGTATTTAGCAGGTAGCAGCATTTGAAAATAGAGGAAAATGTCTTCATGCAGGCTATGCACAAGCAGCACCGGTGCAAGTTTTCTTCACACAAAAGAGAAATAGCACACATAGCTGTAATGCAAGCTGTCCTGATGCAACATAGGCCTAGTAGAGGCAACTTCTGTACAAGCTTCCTTCATACAAAGAACAGGCATACCATGAGGAACAGCACTGCAAACCTTCCTTGATTAGAAAAGGTACCGCATGGACATCAGTATTCAAATCTCTATCACATCAGTGTGTTACTGTGAGTGTAAGCTTCCAAAGTAGAACAGGTCCAGCATGGACAGGAGATGTGCAAGCTTCTCTCACACTAAACATGAAAAATGTGAGTAGCAGCTGTAGAGGTCTCATTTAAGAAAAAGATACAGCACAGAAAACATGAGTACTGTAAACATCCCTCACAAGAGCGATACACCATGAGAAACTCAAAGCAATGACAGCCACGCTCAATAGAGAGGTGCTGTAGTGGCAGCAGCTGTGCAAGCATCTCTCGCCCAAACAGGTAGGACACCACAGCAGCAGAGCAAGCCTATGTGACAAAACATGTGTTGAAGTATGAAGGGATAGGTGTGCACAGGTGCCAACTGGCAAAATGTCACTTGTGACAACCGTTTAATCCATGGTTCAAACAAGGATGTCTGATCCCATGTTTAAAAGCTAAACACAAAACTACAAGTTCCAGAATGCACAGTGATCTTGGATAAAAAGCTAGAACCAGCTGAGGAGGTTTCTCATATGATGGCAGGAGAGTGTGTATGTAAGTGAAAGTGTACCCACCACTATGTTAAATGTGACAGGCACAAATCGTTAAATGTGATGAAATATACAACCTCAGTGGGCCATTAGGTGCATGTGGGTTATGAATTTCAGAAGCATTAAAAAAAAAATCTTGTAGCTTTCAGAGTTATAATATATAGGTTTTAGAGATACCTGCAGGATTAAATATGCTTTGTAAAGACTGTTTCTTTTTATTTTACCAATGGTTCCAATTCATCTTATGGGGTGTGCCTGGGTTCCATTTCAATATGTGTTTTTTGGTATCTGTATATTATTTTTGTCCATTCAGGTCATTTAAATGAACAAAACACCTAGGGGTCCATTAGGATGGCGGGCGGAACACCCCTGCCAGGCCGACGGTATCCACCGCCCGCCTGGTGGGGGCGATCCGCCCGCCATCCATGCCGGAATGACCCCCCCGCCTTATTATTATGGCTGGGGGGTCCGCAGCGGACGGAAAGACCGTCTGCCGCTTTTCCGCCCTGGTCGCCTTGCGACCGGGCGGAGAAGGATTCTATATGGTAGCGGTATCTATCAGACACCGCCAGCCATATTAGTATGGGCATTTTTCAATGGAAAGGCATGCGGAGTCTACCTGCGGGGACCGATGCGGGCCCCCAGGAACTCCTGGGGGCTGGGGGGTGCACATGGCGGGTACCTATGGTACCCCCCTGTATTTCAAAGAACAACGTGGCAACCACCGCGCGGTGCCTGTCACGTTGTGCTTTGAAATGCACAACATTATTCTTAGCATTGCGGCGGGCGGTGTACCGCCAGCCGCAATATTAAAAATACAGGATGCGCCCACCACTGTGGCGGGCGCATCTAATTTCCCCCACGGGACCCCCGCCATTATGGCGGGTGGTCCGTTTCCACGATGGGATGGCGGGCGGACAGAGTCCGCCCATCATCCTAATGGGCCCCTTAGTTTGGAGAGTTCATAGTGATCTAAGTAAAGAGGTAAGTCAGGAGACTCTGCACAACTGAAAATGAAATGTAAATGGGTGATTGGCACTTTGCCTTACTTTCTACATCAGGGTAGATCAAACAAACACTGAGGGCTGTGTTTCGCATTAGGGGCACCCAGTATTGCAATCTTTGTTGGCACTCTGCCCCACTGCCCATGACCTCCTTCTCCATGGATTCCCTCGCTACCTCTGCGAATTTCGGCGTTTGCGAAAGCAATTTTGCCAAATGGTATGTATTAAGGCAAAATAAGGAATTGCAAAATTTGCGATTCCTTATTTTGCGATTGCATTTAAGGAATCGCAAATTTTGCGATTCCTTAATTGCAATATAAGAAGCACCAAAAAAGTGCAATTGGGCCTTAAGGAATCGCAAATTACCATAAACTTCAAGTTGGTGGTTATTTGCGATTTCTCTGAAAAATGCACTTTTTTGTATTTTGCAAAGTGCAATGTGAAGCACATACATGCCCTTAGGGCATGTATGTGCGCCACATGTGCACCCATGCTTATTTTAGGGGTGCAACAGGGTGTCCTTTTGACTCCCCTGCACCCTTGAAATTGCATTCTCAATTTGCGATTCGCTAATTGCGAATCGCAAATTGAGGATGTCTTCCCAGTCATTCCTATGGGCCTCTAGGCCCATAAGAATGAATGGGGAGGTATTCCTTAATTGCGAATCGCAATTTGCGATTCGCAATTAAGGAATATGTAGGATTCGCAAAATGTATTGCAAATCCTACATACATAGCATTTTGCGATTCTCAAATAGCGATTTTTTGCGAATCGCTATTTGAGAATCGTAAAATGACTTTTTTGATACATATGGCCTAAGAGTTATTTCTCTGGAGAAACACAAACTCGGAATTTAAAATTTAACAGTGGTTGGGGTTGTATATATCAATGAGAAGTTTTTTTACTACTAAAATAAATCCTTTTTAGCAACCTTACAATAACAAACGTTTGAGGAAAAAGAAGGTTGTAAGCTCATGCCTTGCAGTTTGCATGCAGTTCTTTAATAATGGTACATAGCTCACTGTGTGATATTATGAGGATTGTAGCTTACAAACTGCAAGTACCAAAATATTCTCTGCGAGAAAAGCAGTGGCCTACTGAGCTATCACCATAAATTGCAAATCTGTGATCTGCTGGTTACACATTTACAAGAAGTTCATGAACCCTTTCTACTACTTCATAGGTCAAAACCATGACTAGACAAAAAAACAACTCTCTGCAGCCAGTACATTATTCACCAAAGCAGGCCTACTGGTAGTATTGTGCCTCGAAAAATTTGGGGCACACACACATCTATGCAGGCTGCTTTTGTGTCCCCTGTCGTCTGACCTGCCTTAAAGACCGCTCTGCACTGCTTTCCAGTTTCCTGTTTAGTGCTCATCTCTGAGGCACTGTATGTGTAAATTGGAAGTGCAGCAGAAGAGTGAAATATTTTATAACCCTCCAAGAACCCCTCGCTTTCTCTAATAAAAGGCACTCTTCAGTGATTTTTTTTCGTTCACCTCTTTCACCAATGACAGGCCTCTGAACTGCCTCGGTAGCTTGTTATGGTTGCATTGTTTTAAACGAAATCGATTCTCGGCAACTGGGCTGCTGGATCTGAGGGGCCCACCTTTGACCTCTACGGTGCAGGGCCCCCCCCCGCACCGCGTGGGCTCTGGGGGCTTCCGTTACGCCCCTGAGTTTATAGATAGCATTTTTTACAAGTCTGGATCTAATCTGCCAGGTCAGCAGTAGGCCTGGGTGGTGTGGAGTTTTCTACACTCCGCGTTACGCAGAGATCACAGAGTTCCCAAAAACTCCACTTCGCACAGTGCAGCAGAGTGTTTTTCGTCGCTCGCGTTCACCAACGGCAAGTTGGCGAGAGCGAGCATGGAAAATAAACCCTACTGGCGAGATTTCTCAATGCAGGGGGGTCAGGTTTCTCATTGCGAGTGGTTGCGTATGCTCGCACTGCCGCTCAAGTAAAAATCTACTCAAGCAGCAGAAAAGGAAAGCCTGCGCTGTGCATGGTGCCGTTTGCGATGATCGCACAGTGCGCACAAGCATCGAGCACTGTGCAATCACCGCAAACAGAATTTTTCTATCAAACTCCGCCGCTCGCGGAGATCCGCATAATCCGCCCAGGGTTAGTCAGCAGCCTCTCACTCATTTCTGCCTCCTCATATAATTGCTGACCCAATGTCATTATATTTTTAATTTGCCTCTCCAATAAAAAATGTTGTAGCCTAGTCTTCACTAGCTCGCTTTCCTTGAAATGCTGGGGGTTAATTACCTCTGTAAGTTTAAGATCTGCCAAAGAAAATGCCTCAGACAGTTCCCTACTTTTCATATTTCTTAATTTTAAGAAAAATGAACCAAAAAGTTGACAATCTTCCTCCCGCATAGTCACTTTAAATGCCTCCCATACATTTTCAATTGAAGAAGAGTATTTATACTCCTCAAAGAACAAACTGCCCCCCATGCCTTCCTTTGTTCAAAAAGGACTCATCCACTGAAAAAGCACTATTTAGGGACCAAAGGTTAGGAAAAACTGGTTTATCAGAAAGAGCCCCTTCTGGACTAATAGCAGCGTTATCTGATAATAAATGCGTAATAATGAAGGGAGAAGAAATCAACAAATCTTTAAAAGTAAGACAATAGTCTATTATCAAGGCAGAACAAAAATGAAAAGTAAAAAAAGTATAGCACTTATGTTGAAAATTGCCCTTTCTGCAGGGTCACCCCAAACTTTTTGCCTTCCTACTACCCTTTTTGCTAAATTTGTTTTTGTTGGCCTTATGACTCTGGGAGCTTTATCACTTCTAACCAGTGCTAAAGTGCATGTGCTCTCTGCTTATAACATGGTAACATTGGCTTTTTCACAATTGGCATATTTAATTTACTTATAAGCCCCTAGTAATGTGCACCACATGTATACATGGCCTGTAAATTAAATGCTACCAGTGGGCCTGTAACACTGTTTGTGCCACTGATTTGAGTAGCCCTTTAAACATGTTTCAGGCCTGCCATTGCAGTCTGGGTATGCAGATTTAAACTGTCATGTTGTCCTGGCAAGGTAACTCTCTTGTTAAGCCCAAACCTTTCTTTTTAATATATATAAGTCACCCTTAAGGTAGATCCAAGACAGCACAAGGGCAGGGTGCAGGGTATTTTAAAAGCATTTTTGCTCCAAGCGTGGCGGGGTTGTATGTAGCTGATTTTGAAGCTAGACACATCCTACCCACCTCCCAACCCTTTTCATCTTCAATGCTTCTGTGGAAGCGCTACATAGATGACATTCTGTTACTATGGACTGGGAATGACACTGATCTCGATCTATTTCTTAACTGGATCAACACCCTAGACCGGAATTTGCGGTTCACAAACACCAAGAGTAGGTCTGAGATCGTCTTCCTGGATGTTGAGATTTCTGTGCAAGGAACTGGCCTTGTGACTAAGACACATCACAAGCCTACCGCAAAAAACAACCTCCTCGAGTTCAGTAGCTTCCACCCACGCCCTTTGAAGGAAAACCTCCCCTATGGGCAATTTCTGAGACTTAGGCGTAATTGTACCTCCATCTCGGACTTTAAAGAACAGTCCCTGGGCCTCACTGAGAAATTAAAAGACAGAGGGTATCCGACACCAATCCTGAACAAAGGTTTCAAGAGAGCGAGGAACCAACCAAGGGAGGCACTACTAGAGGAGAAAGTCAACAACCAGAATACAATACCCCTCACGTGTGTGACAACATACAACAGTTTGTCTAACATGATGAAGAAAACCATCAACAAACATTGGAGTATTCTGACCTCTTTTAGAGAGAATTGGGAGAAACCGCTATTTTCTTTCAAAAGGGGTCGCAGCCTCAAGGACTCTCTGGTGCACACCCGTCCTAAAGAGAAAGTCTCTGAACCAACACCTACAGTCACCAGCTCATGGGGGATGCCCAAAGTTGTAGGGCATTTTCCGTGCTCCAATTGTAGTGTCTGTCATTTGACAGAGGCAACCAAAACCCTTTCACTTGAAGCGGGCAAGGTATGGACCCAAAGGGAACATACTAACTGCAACACCATGAATGTGGTATATTTGATCACGTGCCCGTGCCAGCTACGGTATGTTGGGATGACAACGCGCAGAATAAAACAACGCATCTGCGAACATCGGAGCAACGTCCGATGTAAAAAACTAACTACCAAGCTGAGCCGCCACTTCTTGGACAGCAACCATACTACTAACGACATGAGGTGGACGGTAATCGAGGAAGTGAAGGGCACAACGAACATTACCAGCAGACTTTTTGAAAAGGAGCAACGTTGGGTGTATCGTCTGGGCACCCATGTCAATGGGCTCAACGATGACATTCCATGGAGCTCAGTATTATCTTGAAAAGAGTTTTCCTTATACACCTATCACAACCAAACCGGTTTTTTTCTGCCTACTTGTAAATAGCCATTATGATTCACTCCATTGACTAGCCTTGCACATACAGATTAGTCCCTACCTATAGGGTATGCTCCCATGTACAATGTATTGCCTCCAATATAGATGTATTTAATTTCATCTATACAGTAATATCGATAGGTAGTATTTGCACTGCGTGTTCAAATGGTTGAATAAACACTTACGCTCCCATGTGCAACCTATTGCTTCCATCACATATTACTTTCCCTGTAATTTAGGTACACACTTAAATTTATGTACACAGTAATAATGGTAAGCATGCTTTGCACTACGTGGTGTAATGCATTTTAATCAACATTAGCGCTACTGCGCTACCCGTCTTTTGGGACCAAGCCGACTCCCAAGCCTCGAACTAACATGCTGGTGAGGGCGTTGAAGTGCCCAAGCCTCGCTTTGAGCGAGACGGGGCAATCCGAGGTGGGCGTGTGCGTTCCTAGCCTCTCTATCAGCTTGACACGCCCACCCGGAAACAGGGCGCACACGCGACCGCTCTGCTTAAAAACAAGTCTACCGGCCCCGTTTTTCTATCTTCGGGGTCCGGTTTGGAGGTCACAACTAGGTTGACCAGCGGGTCGGGAGCGCTGAGGGCGTGAGTAACGATGACACGCTTGCTGCTGCTCCTTCTGTCACCAGAGCTAAGTACCTGTATAGGCTTTGCCAATGTACCATATTTTTTCTGTCCTTAGGATGTGCCAGGTCGCTCCGACCCCCTCCCGAGACCCATGGTGCTAGTAGCGCCCCTTTTGAAAGTGAGACATGTACCATTTAATACCTATTTGAAGGGGGACAGACCTTTTAGGTCCATTGATCCCTTTATAAGGAGTACACGCAATCGCGTTTTTAAATCCCCCATTTTAATCGTCTTTCTTGTAAATAGCACACCTCTAGCACATCACTTCCCAGAGATATCTGCTATCATCCTCTAGGGGCTATCTGGATGGTGCATAAAATCTATGTTTATCTTGGGAAATACCACTTGAGCCACACTTTATGGAGCACTATGACTACTCAGTAAGGCTCATATTAATAATGTTTATGTTTGTCTTCTGTCTGTCTATGTGTTTTTCTCACTTTACAGGTGCAGTGACACTCCAAATTTACGGAGTATTTTTTGGAATCGAGTATTTTACTCTTCCACTAATTTTTATGCACTTTTTTCACTTCTTATTTTTTCACTTTCACGTCCCCAGGTCAGGGTGGGTGATTAGAGAGCCCATACCGCCGGGGTATAGTCCTGATGAATGCCACGGTAATATACCACCCTTATGGCTGAAACATGTTGACTGGAAGGAATTGAGTATATTCTGTATTTTACCAACCTTGAACCTTGGCATATAAATACAGACACGTAATACTTTTTATTTTGTGCCTCAGGGATCATTTATTAAATATATTTTTTCGATACCCTTTTGTTAGGCACTTTTAATATTTCACTGTAAACAAGAGCACGCCCTCCATACACAAAAACCTGCTCCGCAGTCTTTCTGGCGTCGTAGCACACCGCAGAGGCATTCGGCCTCTGTCGGTGGGGCCCGATGATGAAGCATGACACTGACTAGGTCAGTGTGTGAGGGCTTTCTTTATCACCCAAATCGGATGTGATAATCTAATCTTGTGTTGACTCCTTGAACTGTGGTCTGTATAATTTACGCTTAGACTGATCAAGTGTTTGATCTGACCTCTCTTTTCTTGTTTTTGTATATTTTAAAAGTAAGACATGTTCTTTTATGTTTTACATGTCCTACTAGTGAAGGACTCTTAGATTCGTTTTTCACTACTGCAAGGCCTATCTGTCCCATAAGATAACATTGGGATTACGTTATTCCATTTTATAAGTGTCATTTCCAATTAGGAAGAGATGGAACCCCCAAGTTTGGTGTCTCTGGAACCACAATTTAAAATCACAACTTATGGTGAAATTGGATTTTACATTGCAATTCTGAAAATACAACTCTTAGAAGCTTGGCATTTTTTTACTTTATCATTTGGTGCCTGCAGCCTGTCTCTGAATACATGTCAGGGGTGGGTGACAGCTGAACTTTGTGCATTTCCTCTAGACTGCCACACAAAGGGAGCTTAGGTGTGACATACAAATGGGCCATCCTGGATAGGATGGGAGGGAGGAGCTGGACACAGCCTCACACTTACACCTGAATAGGCTGTGTCCAACACAAGGGGATGCATATCCTCTGCAGTGAGTCTGGAGCCAGGGTAGGATGGGCAGGGACTCTGTGCACTACAAAGGCATCTCTTTGAAGTCTCCTCCATTTCAAAGGCACAACTGGGTATAAGTACTGGACCTCAGACACCACCACATCAGTACACTTCTGGAACTGTGGCTACTCTGCCTGGAAGAAGGACTGCAGTGCTGCTGAAAGGACTGCCACTCTGCTGCACTGCTACTTTTCTGGACTCCTGCTCTTCTGTGCTGACCTACCGCCTGTTACCCTCCTTGCCTGGGTGAGAAGGACTGGACCAACAGAACTTGAACCCAGAGAGTGACTCCAAGAGCTTGCTGGCTTGCCTCCTGTTTTGAAGTCAATAATTCACCCTGCTACTGTACCTGGACTCTGCCATCTGTAACTCTGCCCTGCCAAGTGGTACCGACCCAGTCCTCGAGCCCTTGAAGTGGGTCTGAAGAACTGTTCCAGTAGAATGCATGCTTCGCCGTTGATGCAGACTCGGAACAGGCACATCTCTTCAATTGCTGACGCATCTCCGCCATTGTGAGGATTTGCTGGGATACATAGCTGACTGCGAAGAGCATCAACTCCATTTCCCACGCATCTTCAACTTTGTGAGGTTTGAAGCTGAAGCATCACCTGTAACCTGTGGATCGTCAATGATGCATTGCCTCCTCTGCTCCTCACATCTCGTCCTCAACATCAACACAAACAAGGTACTTTACATTGGGCCAAAGCTGGTCTCTGTGTCCGACCCGTGTTTCATCGCAATCGGCCTGAACTTGTAGATTTGACCTGGTCTAGCGCGACCAGATAGCCTCAGTGGGCTTTTTATGCCTTTAAGCACTACATTTCGAAACTTATTGGATTTTTGTCTTTTGGGCTTGTTTTGTTCATTAAATTAAGCTCTACTTTTCGAACCAGGTGTAGTATCTTTTGTGTGGTGTTGTTCACTGTTTTACTGTTTGAAGTGTTGCATAAATTCTTTACACATTGCATCTTAATTTAAGCCTGACTGTATACCTCTGTCATACAGAAACCACATTTCTAACAACTTGCATGACGTACAAAGAACCGACCCAGGATTCAGCAGTTCGTGTTCTTCCTTAAGCCTCTGCATCGGTCTAGCACCCTTAGGTTTACATTGGGGACTCCCCCCCTACTTATATCTGCCTCTATCTTTTAAAAAAAAGTTAAATCCCCACCTATTCATATTTTGTTAGGAAAGCTCACCAACTGAAGCGACATTTCATACAATGGCTGAGGGTCATTGGAGGTTGGGCTGTAAAATGCCACCAGGGAGAACTTCTGGGCATTAATTTGAATTTCTACCACTGCTCACCTACCAGATGAATCAGAAAAGCCCTCACTACCCTACCCACAAACTTCCTACTGGTATGAACCGTAACCCATCTAAGTGAATCAGATGCAGAGGAATACACCAGAGGTTGGAAAGGGCTCTATTTTATTGATAATATTTTAGATTTTTTAACCCCTTCAGTGCTAATGACAAGGGTAACTCGTCATGGAGTTTCCATTGATTTCAATGGAAAGTCAATGGACCTACATGCACACCCCTTAGCAGCCAAGTGGTTAATATTAGTCTCTTGCTGTAAAACAAAAGTCCATTTCTCCACAAAGAGCCAATGGAATACTAGTCCTGTGCTTGGGTGGGTTATTCAGCCACAGTATTTTCGCAGAATTTATCCTGCAGCTCAAACCAGATGTCAAACTAGTCATAAACTCACACTCCACCTAAAAGACCTCACTACTTCCTTGCCACCCACAACACAAATTGTTTTGACCAGCTCCTGCAAGAAACCCTTTTCTCTCACCACCATACTTGCCACAGCCCCTTATGGGAGCTGATAGGTCAATCCTCTACCTCAACTCCAACCCCAGCCCAACCCTAAAAAAACACCCATCCTCACTGCCCCCCCCACCCTCCGGCTGTGACTCCTCTAAGTCGCCTTGTCCTGGCACCCTTACTCTCCACCTTCTGGTGCAGTACTTGCACCTCCCCGAGGCCTCACTTAGCCGGAGCGACCTCCCCTTTAAGTAACATAGAGGCTACTAATTAGCAAACTTACAAACTATATACTTAATATCTTGTATCCAAAAACATTTTAAGCAGTTTGAAATCATCACCCTATTACAACCGTTACATGTTGGAAAAACAACCCCCAATAACCTCCTCCGCCTCCCAGAATTGAGTCATTGCTTCAATTAAATTCATCAGTACTAATTAATTTCAGAAAACCATATTTCAAAATCAATCATTAATGGTTTCTAAGACTGACTGAATTTTTCCAAGTCTCCAAGTCATTGAAAACCATAAATGTTCCTTTAAACAGAACTTTCCATCTAGCTGGATTCAGAAGCTCAGCTTGCCCCCCAGCAGCTTGAAATGCTAAAATCATCTGCCTAAACTCCTTCCGTCTTTTAGAGGTTTCAAATGACATTTCTGCCCATTGAACCCATCTCTGAATTGAATCCCTCTTTGCTTAATTGCACTATTAAGCATCTTCTCTTGAATTCTTTAAACCTCAAAATCCACCAACATTGTACGGGTTGTGCATTGTCCATGTATTCCACAAAAAGAGTTTGATGGGCCCGAGTTATTGGCAGATCATCTGTAAATCCTTGTAGTATATGAGTACAAATCAAATTATCCATAAATTCAAAAGCCATAGCGACCTTTTCTTCCTCTCTGGAATCCCCAAAAATCTGGGATTAGTCTGTCTCATCCAGTTTTTATGATCTTCCAGCTGTTGTTTCACTGAGCGAAGTTATTTTTTAAGAATGGAGTTGGTTTTCAGCAAATCAGTTTGAGTATCTTCAAGATCCGAGATCTTTTTTGACACTTCCTTCATTTGTCCTGCAAATGTGTCAAAAACCTTCCCCAATTCTGACATCCTAGTGCCTAGTGTTTATGCAAGAGAATCTTGAGATGACTTAACTGCCTGAATTTCAGCGAGGAATGTCAACAATAAAGATTCAATTTTCATATCGTATCCATAGTTCTCATAAGCCAAACCACCCAACTCAACAAGATTAGAGGTCACTCTTGAACTGCTTCACAAGGGGCTAGCAGAGAACCACTCAGTCATCCCTCTTTCTGCCTCTATGAGGTATGCAGCAGACTTTACACTCATAGCAGCTCGGGTAGACATACTATGCAGTGGAAACAGTTCCTCAGCAAAAATTTGTTTTGGCTGACTAGAAATAGAGTTTATAGCAGTTAATATAGAGGGCACTGTAACAACTTTCTAGTTTATTGAAGAAATCAAGCTGGTTACCGCCACAGTTCTGGCCCACCTAACTTTACCATATTGGACACTAAATCCAGCACTAATCCTCCTTTGCTGCCCCGCTCCTCCATATCGAGACCGTTATTCAAGGAACAGATTTCGTAATGCAGAACCCCAATACCTTCGACCTCGAAGCTCAGCGGGAAACTAACCTCTTGGGTGTTGCTACTAGTTATCGATGTCTCTTGATCTTCCATATCCAGCAGGAGCTTTATCCTTGTATTGAGGCCTGACTTAAGGATGAGCCCTGCTTTAGCCAATACACAAGATGCATTTCTCTTTGTTGCCGGCTCCTTGCAACGTTCTTAGTGTAGCCCTCTAAATTTCTTCTCATTGTGGAAGAAAAATTTATATTAGATTTATTTTAATGGCATGACTAAACATTCTTAGGCCACATAAACTCTAGGTTGAAAAATGGCTCAATGAGATGTCTTGCTAAAATGCTTAAGTAGACCACTTTCGCCACTGCAATAGAGCACTGGAGGACGATGGAAAACAAAGGAGCCCATTTGCCTTACAGGGGATACTCCGCCCTCAGCTCCCTGCTCCCCAGGAGTCCAACACAGTTACCCCCAGGCCAGTAGGCACACCAGCTGTATCCAATGAAGCAGAACAGATCAGTCTCCTCCTGTCAGCTTGGCGTCTCATTATAACGACCACCTTAAAATCCAGTCATGAAGGCTTGATCCAACCCCCTCCGGGCTCACTTACAGGCTAAATGTGAAACTTGCACTGCTGACCATCTTGAGGGGCTGACAACCCCTCATGGGCCTTAATTTATATCAGGTGCAAGTAAAGAATTCACAATGCCTCGACGTTCAGCATGGCTGCCGCTGCCATGTGTCAATTGAGGGTGTGGCCTCTGGCTCACTACGCATCATGCTCAGTTACCAACTCAGTGGGTGCATCTTGCTCAAATATAGTCCTTCAGAACTCTATAAGACTTTGTGTTGATACTGGCAAAATCAGTATTACGTCCACCCACCTAGAGGTATAGTCTGCAAAAACCAGCACAAGCCTTCCTTTAAATGTTAAAATATATTATAGCCAGAAATGTCCACTGCATTGGAGGCTGTGTCTCTGTGTACTTTCCACAATTTATCACTAGGCACACATGTTATGCAAAATCTTACAACATGCTCCTCTGCACTATCCATGGCTAGAAACAAACATAATACTATACTACTTCTCTCTAAGTGTCCCGCATGCCTCAACTCCGCTATGCAACCACTCAGTCCCTTTGGTGATACCATTTTTAAAGATCTTAATAATCTTCAATGAACAATGATCACTGTTTCCCTCAACTTTCAAAATTTCGGCAATTCTATGCTTACTATTTCCCTTTTTGGACACTCTTGAGCTATAAACGTCAACAGTTAATGCATGAAAATGCTTCATTTGCTTTTGCTAGCAGTTTTGTTCTTCACCTAAATTCCTATCTTCTGACTTTTTCCACTACTAAAGGCGGATTGAAGCAATCCACTTCTACTTTAGACAGACTAGATAAATATCCTATATTAGCTCTAGTTTCTTACCACTGACATCCACCATGCGCTGCATGGAATAGTCCCTTGTATGAGCTATAAGTTTGTTATCTATATCACAAAAAACGCTACGGTCAACAAATACATCTTGAAAATGTGCACACCTCAGGAGCACATAAGTGTCCTCATTTTCTAATATAGAGAAATTATTCTCTTCCCATTTGTACCTAAACTCCTACACTCTAGCTCATAATCTAGACTGCTCTCCTCCTTTTGTATCATTTCAGAGAAGGCACATTACGTAGACTTTTTGAACATCTTAAATGTTTGTTTACCTTCATGAAACCATACAAAAGCATGTATAGTTTCTCACGGGTTTCAACATGCCCTTTGAATAGCTTAGAATAATATTCAACATGTGGTAAGAAATAATGTAACTGCTACTTGTAGACTTGCTCTGACACTTTCAAGATTGTATTCACCAGGTTTTTATCTTAGGCACCATTGTGCCACAATGCTACTTGCCTGAATGCATAAACTCTGGTACCCTTAACTGCCTCTACCCCTTTTGACCATTAATCCTACCAGCATGCCTAACACTTTCCTGAAAATATGACTGTGTTCCTCCGCCTCTCTTCCAATTAGAAGAATGTCATCCTGGAAGACTTATACAACCTCAATGCTAATAAATCAATCATGTATTAATGTTTTTAAACTACAGGTGCAGACCTCAGACCAAAAGGAAGGCATCCTGCAGTATGTTAACGCAAAAAGAGGTGTAAAATGATGCTTATAGAGTATGACCTAATATAATGACATGCAGATATGTTAATCAGGCTAAGTACTGTAGTTCCATCAAACCTGTGGTTATTTGGTTATGGAGCCCTACCTTCAAATCCACACACATTCAAATATTGACCCACACCTTGAGTGCAACCACTACTGATGCCATCCATTTAGGTGTGTTAATAGCTTCTGTCATAAGTTTCTTTTGTAAAGGTTAATATTTGAGTTGTATTTCGGTTTGCTGTGAGCGAAAATACCTGTCAATGAATTGGTTCCGGTCCTGCAGGGGAATGACTGAGTCTGGTAGTGATGAGAATGTTCTCAAAGGATGGAGGGTTTTGAGTACCTGCCAAGAACTATGGTATAGGCCTTGCAAGGCCAGGGTAGGGTGATTTCTCCTAGGATGTCCACACCTAGTGAAACATTGCTGTGAAATTGGGTAAGACCCTTAGGGTGGAAGAGTCGGACAGTCCAGCACACCAAGCCTTATGTCACCAGCGTAAAGCTTCCGTCATGCTCTTCTGGTCCTGTCTTGACAATCGACAGCCTAGGACAGTTTTGGCAAAGAATGGCAAGGCTTACGCTGGACATTCCTAATCAGCATTCAGTGTCGAAAAGACTTTGAGAACTGCAATGGTTTCCGGTAGAGAAACGTGTCCGGTTTAAAACCTTATGCACAGTACATAAAGCACTCTATGCGGAGAGTGCAGCTGATATCAAAACCATAAATGGTATGTCCCTGCTAGAAATCTCCGTTCAGCACACCAAAATGGGAAATGAGTCTCTTGGGTCCGGAAGAAGAAATGGGGAGCCAGAGTTGTTGCAGTGGCAAGTCTCTGGAATACTCTTCCACGCCATCTTACATTCCCGAAGATGCATCTCTTTTTAGAAAAGCCTTAAAAACGTGGCTGTTCACTCTGTAAAATAGGCACAGTATTATTTGAAGTATTTTTCCATGGGCATTTGCGCACTTTATAAATCTTGGTCATATCACGAATATGTACAAAATATGACGAGGGTGCTATTTATGAGGACATTGGGCTACAATGTCATGGATCAGCTTCCACGGACCAAATTAATTTGACAATACTGGGGAGGGCCCACACAGATGGCCCACTCCCCTAGGTTACCTGATGGTAAATCTGCCATGAATAATTATGGGCTCCATTGTTTCTTAAATATGTATTTGATTTGTTTGTTGTTTTCCTTCTAACTGTAGCAACCATGGAAATCAATCCATCAAAATGTCAGTGGTAGTAGATGTAATGTCAGTGGTAGTAGTGATGGAGCAAGGATTCGCTTATTACGCGACTTGCTTGGATTCATGAACCTCGAATAACTTATAACCATGTAATTCAACCTGTTAGTCTTACTAATTTCCCTTTATTTCTAAATTGGGATTGCCCTAGTGAAGCTTGCATATGTTTACTAATTCAATAACTCTTGTACCTAAAATGGCCGCTGCTTGGCGGGTTTTCTTTCTGCGCATGCGTTAGTCACACTCACGTGACATGACGTACTTGCAGTTCTGGTGGGAACCTTTGCGCTTGCGCACTTGCTTTTAAGATGGCTGTCTGTGTTCTCACATGGTGAAGCTTGCGCTAATGTTTATGTTATTGTCTGTTTGCATTAATCTCTCACGCCATAGTATATTTTTAAGTAAAGGGGTATAGAGTAGCAATTCATGGTATACAGTGTATTCATTTATTTCTATGTTTTAATTTGTTTTCGCTTACTTATCATGTACCGCGATATTGAGGGTCTGATGGGACGCTCGAGAAACCATATTGAAATGCTGTTCTGCGCATGACAGTCTTCTGCCGGTGGCATTGACAAGGTGCCAGCTGAAGGTCCCTGCCAAGTCGTGCCTGGGAAGATGCACCTTCACCCAGCCGGAGAAGTCGAAATGTACTACAGTAGCAACAAATGTATTCTTTTTATTGTATTCTGTAGAATATCTCATGGGAACCCCAAAATCGATAGGCGGTCCCAGTATATGTAAAACCCGGCTAGTAGAAGTCGAATATGATTGGTGTGTTGACCTATCCTACTTGGGGACCAATCGAAATTGGGGATTCTGACACTTGCAAAATTTGGGGGGTGGTACACTGACCCGAAAACAGTACAACTAGCCTAGGTTTAGCTAGAGAAATTGTCCGACTTGTCCGAATAGCTGACCTGTCACTGACCCAACGCACTCAATAGGTGACTTTATACAGAGGGCTGCGGAGCACTCTGTCCGAAATATCCATAGACTCAGAGGTTTTACTAAACCTTAAGTGCTGGCGGAGCACTTTGCTGGGGAGTTCGATAACCCAATCGGGGTTCTGGCCGATAGGTGCAGAGAGGGTGGAGCGCAGGCGTTGCTTCCAAACTGCAGGTGCTGGTTGTTCCTTGGTGGTCCTGTCCTGATCCTAATCTGGGTTTCCTGTCCTGTCCTGGGGTGTCCATTCTGCACCTGCTGTCCCATTGATGACTATCATTCCTTGGGGTTTTTCCTGTCCTTGACTGATCCGTGGCCAGGGTTGGTCTTCACACCATTCTAGGTAAATATATAGTGCTGAAAACTCTATACTGCACCTTCTATTTTCTGTATTTTGCTTTAATAAAGACATTACCCTTGCGCATATTTTGATTTTCAATGCTTTCGCAAACTACTGAATGAAAAGCTCATACGTTATTACTGTTTTCCTAGCATGTTCCTATGTTACCCTCCCTTTAAGTACCTTTCTACAGACCTTTTATGAAGTATAGATGTGGTTTATAATTTCTCCCCTTTCGCCCACTGAATTTGTGCTCTTAGAATTATAGCGTGTCCCATTTTTACCTTCCCTATAGGTGTATAGTATTCCAGAATCACGTAATTTAAATCTAAACTCTGAACTTCCTGACTATCATGTTTCTTGTTCTTACCTTCGCATAAACCCACAAATGATCAGCTTAATTTACTTCTTGTATGGTTATGTGCTTTTCGTTATCTTGATTATTGATTGCCTTTTGGTTGTAAATTTAATGCTTTCAGAATCTGAACTTTAGATAAAACCTTTAAAACTTCCCAGTAGTCTGTGGTTATTTAATGAAAGTATAAAAGAGTATAAGTTGGTATTTTGTTTTGCATCTTTCTCCACAGCTAGCTCCCTGATCCATTGTGGTCATTAGGTACCCGTAACGGTGGAATGGTAAGTCGGGTACAGTAGAGAAAATAGGAAGGAACCAGGGTTACTGGTAGTAGAGTGTAAGGTCACCTGATTAACTCATATGATAGTAATTGAAAAGTATATGGGCCCGGTACGAGTATTTTTGGTGAAATTGTTGGCCGGGTGACCTGCGCGCTCTATCAGTAATTTGCTGGTAGCAGAGGAAATGGTTAGGGACTAGTTAAAGTAAGATAGGACTAGTTAAGATAGGTAGGTAGGTCGGATGCTGCTATAAAGATTTTGCTGCTAAAATTGTGAACATATTGTTGATAAGATTTGATCGATCACGTGAAATGTTTTTTTTTTAAATAATGAAATGTTTTAAATTGTTTTTCTTACTGTTATATTGATAAATGTATTAACCCACTCGTTAGTAATTGTTTAGTGTTTGTCTGGAATCCCCGGGGAATTGAATAGCGGGTGGTAAGAAGAATCCCCGCCGTGGTGAGGTCACTTACTCTAGGAAAATTAGTGCAGGTTAGGCAGAACTGGAAGCACTAATTAGGGTTTTCTGAATATATGTTTGAATAAATGATAGCAACGAGTTCGCTGACAAAACTTCTATTGTGATATAACCTAGTAAGGGTCACACCGGAAGGAGTAGCAGGTTCATCGAAGCTTGGGTGATAGCAAAGGGGTTCGCTAGTGAAACTTTAGACTTAGTATATATCCCGAAAAGAAGTGGATGAGTCAAAGAAGTAGCAGGTTCCCTAATGCTTGAGTGAAGGGTAGGCGGAAGAGATCTACTCGTAGTAATTGAAAAGTAGACAGAAGAGGTTTACTTGCAGTAAAACGTATCTTTCCTTTCTAGACACTCGAGTACAGTGGCGAATGTGTTTTTGTTGTTAAATAACTGAAGCACTTGCACTTTAAGAGAGAAATTAAGTTTCCGTTACCTTGTGTGGGAGGGAGTCAGTTGCGGAGCTGCTCTGACGTCACTCTGTGCCGCGCTGGTATTGGTCGAAACAGCGGGTGTGTAGCGGAGCTGAAAATTGTAAAGGAGGGGTGAGTGCCGAAGCGTGAGAACCTGTCTTGCGAAAGGCCGCGCACCCATTGGTCGAAATTTTTTAACTCGTGCATTCTATTGGTTGCATGAAAATAAAAGGCGCATTTGGATTGGGAGTGATTTGTAAACAAAGTCGCTCGCAGAAATTCGTATGTGGCACACGTATATACCGAATACTAGACCTGATCCACGACATTTAGGATTTGAAAACGATCAGTGGAAAGGGCATAACACCAGCATTATGTACGGAAATAAGAGAAAATTGTCCCTTGTAAATAAAGTGAAGAATTACTTCAAAAAGGACAAACCTATCAAAACTAGAGACGGTGTTGTCATACCGCCACCTAATACCCCTGCATCGTTTATCATGTCTGATAAAGGGTACCACTCGTGTGTATGGTTGGAAAATTGGGCGGAATACACAAAAGATGACGGAATTTTGGCTTTCCTGTTAGAAGGTACATTTAATGGTAGGATTCTATTTAATTTGAGAACCTGAATGAATGATTTACATCCCAGACCTAGAGTAACGCAGTACGAAGCATTAGAGGAATGGGAGATCGAGGCTTTTGAGAGAGACAAGCCCGATTGGACAAAGGGTTAACAAACTTTTACCCGAAATTAAAGCAAGAAACCCGAGATAAAAAAATTAAACAATGGAGACAGAATAGGATTGTAGAAGGACTGTTCCCCATGATGCCAATGTGTGGTCCTGCGGGAGAGAAAAAGACAGAAAAGTGCAAACATTGGGTGCCCGCTGGGGATTCGGATGATGAATTATTAGATGACATGTTTATGAAAAGTCCGCCTCCTTATAATGAAGGTCCCAGATCATCTAGTGTAGAGGATGCTTCCCAACGACCTCCATGTCAGGAAGGGAATAGATCTGTAAACCCAAGAGATAGCTGTCAAATACCTTCCTATAGCGAGGGCCTAGGACTCATAGGTGCCGGAGACACCTGTCTAAGACCACCATTTAGTGGAGAATCAAGATATTCAGGTGAAAGAGATTTCGGATCCAGACCTCCTTATGAGGGAAGACCGAGAGCCCTAAATACAGGAAGCTGTTTCCCAAAACCTAATTATGGTGAAGGACCAAGTATGACGCATCCAACAGCCCCAACATTAAGCCCGCAAATAGTACCTGAAATAAGCTTGGAAAGAATGCTGCAGGAAAAAGAGCGAGAGGCTCTAGCCAAACAGAGAACCGAAATAATTCAGAAACTCTCCCAGTTAAATACAAGCCCCGAAGCCTTGACAATCCCAGTAACTATTGGACCCGTTGTTCCTTTGTATGGGGATAGGCAAGTGAGTCCACAAGCCCCAATTATTACCCCGACTGTAGTGCAGCCCAGAAGCGAGCCCTTAATTGTAGATGATCAAATGAGTGAATGTGAATCTGAAGCTTCTTTAATGGATTTGCCGATTAGGAACTCAGGAAGGAGTTTACAGAAGAGACATAATCCTTTTAATACGAGAGAGATTCAAATGGAATCAACTTCAGGTACCAAAAGTGTCACATTGGTAACTCCTGAAGAGATTGAGAGATGGAATCGAGAATTAGAGAAACAAACTCCTCAGACAAAACCATTAGATATTTATAAATTAAGAATTGAAATGGAAGAACTGACGGCCGGAAACGTGGGGTTAGACAGATTAAATACCTATTCTGAGGAAGAGCTGCTGTTTATTTGCAAGAGTCTTACCCGTAATACCCGAGTGCTCCATGAGAAATTAACAGACACTGCAGCTAGTATGGGGATAGATATTTCCAAATCAAAGCCATTACAAAAGCCCTACAGAGCAGAGTTCTTAGACAAAGATCTAGAGAATATGAATGTGTCAGGAAAGAAGGTTCAGATCAAAGAATTGTTGACCGTGTTGCAAAAATGGGGAGATGTAGACAAATGGAAAGCCAGGTGGGCAAAGAAAAAGGAAGAAGTTAGGTCCAGACAGACAACTTCTGAGTTTGTTTTAAAAGAAGCAGACAAGCCAGAACAGTTATACCCCATGCGAGAAGTGCCAGGTGGAAAATATGTGCACGTTCCATGGTCCAGACAGGATATTGTGTCCTTTACAAATGACTTTCCAAAATTGAGAGAGAAGCCTGTGGAATGGTACAGGCAAGTGGAAAGGTTTGTAAAGGTGCAAAAATGCCTATGGAAGGATCTGGATGGGTTCTTCGACATAGTGGTTCCTGTGGATTTATGGACCGAATGTAAAATCGCTGTTGATTGGCCTAATAAGGAATATACGAGGGACCCTGCTACAGGAGCTCCCTCTGATGAGGTGATGAGAAAATACGACCAGGTTATGTTACACCTAAAGAAAAAGGTGCCTGCAAAGGAAACTGATTGGACCAAAATAGATAGAACCACGCAGGAAAGGGATGAGACTCTGCACTCCTTCTATGAAAGACTGTTACAGGTGTTTAAAACTTACAGTGGAATAGATAACATCGAGATGAAGGATGTGACCCACTTCATTTCCAGGTTTGTAAACGGTTTAAGACCTGAAATTTGTCAGTGGATCAAAGACAATAAAATCTGTTGGCAGTCTAAGAAAATAGACGAAGTCTTGCGATATGCAAAGTATTGCGAAGACGAGATGGCAGACAAGCGAAAGGCTCTGAAGGAAAAGGTTATGTGGGCACAAGTAAAACTAGCGGAACAACAGGAAAAACAATTAGGTAAAATGAATAACATTTCCCAAAATCAAGGTTCTGGGGGAGGAGGGAAGCCTAGAGTGAAAATGAGTCGAGAGGAAGCCAAAAAGAAATTTCCCTGTCACCAGTGCGGAGAGATAGGGCACTGGAGAGACGAGTGTCCATATGCACAACATAATAACCCTCAAACCCCTGATTTAAATCCACAGACGCAGAATGAAAGGCCAAGAAAGACCCAGCAACAGGTAAAGGCAAGTCAGTTGCCCCGTGCACCTAAACCGAATTATAAAGGAAAAACACCGCAGGGTGATGACATAGAGATCTGGGGAGGAAACGAGGACAGAAATGCAGCAACTTCGCAATTTTTATTGAATGATACTTTTCTGTGTGACGATCAATACTGACGGGGCCTGAGAGGGGAGGACGAGGAGTGCGTACTTGGCGCCTCCTTGCCGGTAGACCAGTCAGGGCCATACATTGAAGGAAAGGTTGAAGGCAATGATGTCACCTTTCTGTTGGACACTGGTGCTACTCGTTCTACTGTGAGAACAGCAGACGTTCCAAACCTACCCCTCTCGGGTGAAGCAATCCAAGTAGTGGGCGTATCTAATCAATTGATTAGTACCCCAGTTACTGAGCCCATGGAGATTACAATAGGGAACTTCAAAGAAATGCATAGATTTGTAGTTTGTGTCACCAGTCCTGTAAACCTATTAGGACGCGATTTGTTGTGTAAAATGAACTGTACCATCTTTTGCACACCAAAGGGCGTCGAAATTCAAACCCCAGACGAAGATGGAATATATAAATTGATGTTAGTCAAACCTGACTCAGAAATTAAACAATTGACTATACAAGACTTACCCGAAGAACTCCAAAAGACAGTGAAACCAGAAGTATGGGACTTTACTGGAAAGGATGTAGGCCTGATGGCAAATGTAGACCCAATCAAAATAGCCATGAAGGAAAATGCAGTGTACCCTAATACAAAACCGTACAAAATGAGTGCAGAAGTTAGAGCAGGAGTTGCCATTGAAATAAAAAGATTACTAGAAGCCAACATCATACAAGAAGTGATGAGTAGCCCATGTAATTCCCCGATAATCGGAATCAAGAAACCTAGTGGCAAGTACAGAGTAGTACAGGACCTGAGAAAGGTGAACAAAATCGTTGTTCCTTGCTGTCCTATTGTTCCGAACCCAGCAGTGATCCTGTATCAGATCCCCTGGGATGCTGAGTGGTTCACTGTGATTGACCTATGTCACGCATTCTTTTCGATCCCTTTGCATCCAGACAGCAAATTTCTTTTCTCATTTGCTTTCGACAGTCACGTGTTCGTTTGGAATCGCGTCCCCCAGGGGTACACAGAAAGACCCCCAATCTTTAATCAAATTCTGAAAAAGTGCCTTGAATCTTTAGTCTTACCGGGAAAATCAGTTTTGGTGCAATGTATAGACGACCTCTTGGTGGCGTCTAAGAGTCAGAAAGACTGTGTTGTTGACACCATTGCCCTACTGAACCATCTAGGTAAAGGAGGACATAAAGTATCACCTGACAAATTGCAGTTCTGTACCAAGTCAGTAAAATATCTGGGGCACCAGATAGAGAAGGGAATTAGAAAAGTTACTTCAGAAAGAATCAGAATAATTCGAAACATGCAGTTGCCCCATACCCAGAAAGAAGTCAAAATGTTCCTTGGAGTTGTAGATTACTGCAGGCAATGGATTGTGGGATTTGCAGTCCTAGCAAAACCTTTGATCAAAATGACAAAGAAAGGAGCAAAGGACCCAGTGGAATGGGACGAGGAAAGCCTGACAGCATTTACTAAATTACGAGAATGTCTGTGTACAGTCCCTGCTTTAGGCATGCCTGATTATTCTAAGGAATTTTCACTGTTTTGTGATACACGAGACAATTGTGCATTGTCAGTCCTAACCCAAGCTCATGGTCTGACTAGACGTTCAGTGGCATATTTTTCTGCCACTTTGGATCCAGTGGCTGCTGGATTACCTGGATATCTGAAAGCAGTAGCTGCGACTTGCACGAGTCTAGAACAGAGTGAATCCATTGTTATGGGACATCCTGTAACTGTGTATGTTCCACATGCCGTTGTAATTTTACTGACCAGAACTAAAACCCAGTATCTCACTCCTAGTCGACTGACTAAGTACGAGAGGATTCTCGTAGGTGCTGCAAATGTAGTCATTACTCGGTGTAGCATGTTGAATCCAGCAACCCTATTGCCAGACTCAATAATTACAGAAGCAAAGGGAGAGGTCGAACATGATTGCATTGACCTGACAGAATTCAGCACCAAACCACGCCCAGATATCAAGGAAGTACCTCTGCCGGTAGAAGAAGGTGAGCTGTTTGTGGATGGTACAACAAGAGGGGTGCTGAACTGTTCCTGTAAGAAGGGAAAGGTTAGGTAAATCTGGCGTGACCGGAGGTGTAAATATTACACCCTTGGGCATCCATTTTGTTGGATGTTTTTGCCTCACACACCCCGAAGGATGTCATGCTTCATCATCGGCGGTTGCTCCTCGTCGGGGGGGCGGTGCAATCCCCGACGGGCTCACCTCTAAGAGGGGCACTTTGGCGGAGATCTTTTGTATCCAACTGCCCTGTGGTGAAGTGCGGGTGTGTGGGCGGGAGAGCAAGTAAGCCTGGTGTAGTGATTAAAATGCAGCAAGGGGTGCCGGAAACTGCTTTATTCTGGTGGTCCCCCTACTACAATTAAAATCGTGAAAAAGCTCGCTCGGTGTCACCTCGTTAGGTAGAGTGACCCTAGACGAGCTGAGAAGAACAGATGGTCAACATGTTTCTCGCAATTGGGTAAATCACCTGCGATTCATCAGGACCTTATAGTAGTGAAAAAATTGAAATAAAAAGAACTCAATAACATGCCAGTGTCATGTATGTGGTGTAGGTATATTTTACCTCTGTGGAACGTCCTATGCCTAGACAATGAGAAAGAAAGGGGATAAACATTAATAGTACATTTCTCATCAACAGCAAGGATGGCCAGCGCCAGAATGTGTACATAGTGGGGCATGCTTGGAGTGGTGTTGGGGGATAATCACAATCTATACATGCCAAGTGGTTAGAGCATGCAGTGTGGAACACACACACTCTAACACTATGTTGGTGTGGAGAGTAAAAACAGTGGTTTAAAAACAGTTGTTTGGAACAGCATACTAATCAAAAAACACCATTATGTCACAGAGTGGCAGGTCGAGCCATGGTTATGTGAGTGACAACAACTCCATATCGAGGTGGTTTGTCAAAACAAGGTGCAGAGATTAACAGGCGCATGACTCACCTAATGGTCAAGGTCTACGAGCCACATGAGTGGTCGGCGGGTCAGTACAACAGGGTTAAGCCTTCAGGCATAGCTAAAGGGCGAAGACATTGTAAAAGGCTCAGGAGTTGGTATCTATTGATCACTCTCCCTCCTTTTGATAAATACTTTTGCACGGTGCAAACCGTGGGAGTCTCATTCCGGTGGGTTAGTTTTGACATATCCCCCACTCTAGCGACCCTATACCTATTAGGTGTGTTGCTCATCATTCATACCCCCAGTTGGGTTTTGAATCTCTTCCCTTCGTTCTTTCCTACACATTCAATTTTAAGGACCCTCTCTCCACCCGGAGCACGGTCCTTGACCTTTCCGCAATGGAGGGACAGGGCCTGAGCTTTGGCGAAGAGGATGCAGCAGCAATCATGAGAACACCATCACTCTTTGGCATCGACGTAGAGCCGGCCTCAGTGAGCAATACAGTTGAGTGGCAATCATTGTCAGATCTTAAACGGGAGTGGATAAGAATAACAATACATGGGACCATGATGGCGGAATACTTTAAAGCCAAAATTGCTCCCAATGGCTTGATCGTAAAAAAAATTCCTAGAATTTTTTGGGAAGATGGACAATTTAAGATCGAATGGTCGCAGGTCTCGTGGAAGTGCACCCATGACCTCTTGATTCTAATCGTAAACACGGCAAAACGACTAGCAGATGCTCTACTGGTCCGCATTCATGCAGCTGAGGCTGCATTAAAGACTGCGGTTCCCAATCCAGGTTTTAAAACTAAATTGACTGAGTTAAACAAAGAGATGGCGGAACACAAAGAGTATCTCATGAATCAGAAAGTAGCAAAACTGCAAAAAGACATTAAGAGATTCTCTAAAGAAAAAGTCTACCCTTATTTGAAGGATGACTATGTCCCCCCGGGAACAAGCTATAACTCTGACTCGAGCGCTACTTCTTCAAGAAGAGGGTCGAATAGTGGCTCTGACAGTAGTGAGAACAATGACCTCCAACAGATGCCACCAAAGGCCAAAAGGGGAAGAGGCCGTGGACAACACAACGTTCAAAATTTCCCGGACCAAGGGCAACAAATGGGCCCCCCCTTCTGGCAGTTCCCACAATTCCCTCATTTCCAACCGCATTTGGCTCCACAATATCCCCTGTTCTATGCCCCTCAAAACCCTACACACCCCCCTTTTTTAGGCAGAGGTTGGGGCAGAGGGCGAGGGCGAAAAAGAGGGAACGCGCAAGAAAAGAAAGTACAATGGGAGGATGCACGCCCCCAAGGGATGGACACGAGGACCACGACCCGCTCAGGACCAAAATGAGTCTAGTGGTTAACTTGTCAGATCGTGTCCTTACTGAGAGAGAGGAACATGCCCTCCAAAAAGGGTTAGGCTTCGTCCCCACCCCGAGGACCGACCTTTTCCAACAAACTAGGGAAATTAAATCGTTCTTCAGGAAAATAAGACTTAAGGCCTTCTTTGAAGGGAAACCCTGTGAACCCACTGGAGATTCTGGTTTACATAACCCTTCAACCTTTACACCTCATAATGGGATGGTCCCAAACGAAGTCTTGACTTTTGAACAAGCAGTCCTCAAAGAGGTAAACCAACTGGACAGACAGACACACTTTTCTAACATTTCCAGTAATGAAATGATGGTCTTGAAATCACTGGCAGACGACCCCGCCATTACCATTAAACAGGCGGACAAGGGCGGAGCTACAGTTATTTTGAATACTGCGGATTATGATCTGGAATGTACCAGACAACTTAATGATCGCAGATACTATACACCCATTCCTGGTGACCCAACCAGACGCTTACAGACCATAATAACAGGTCTGGTGATAAGTGCAGAGAGTGAGGGATGGATCACTAAAAAAGAGGCAGAGTTTTTGACGAAAAAGGACCCTCGGGTACCATATTTCTACATACCGCCTAAGATCCACAAAGGGACCAGACCAGTACCAGGGAGACCAATTGTGTCAGGGATCAATTCCGTCCTGGAGCCACTCTCACAATTTTGTGACCATTTCTTCCAACCACTGGTGAAAGGCATCCCCTCCTATATCCAAGACACCACAGATGTCTTACGCATTTTGAACTCTATCCAGGACACGACACATATTGATCTTTTGATTACTCTAGATGTGGAGGCCCTCTATACAAATATCCCTCAGAGGGCCACCCTAGAAGTAATAGAGGAAAGACTGGGCCTAGAAACCTGGGACTCAAATACGCCACGAACCTTCATCATGGAGTGTGCCACCCTAGCACTTACCGAGAATTATTTCGAGTACAAGGGACAACACTACCATCAGACCCAGGGGACATCTATGGGCAGCACCTTCGCTCCTTCGGTGGCGTGTTTATATATGGCGGAGTTCGAAGACAAACATATACACCACCAGTCTAACCCTTTTCGAGATAACATTAAAATATGGAGGCGTTTCATAGACGATATCCTAATACTCTGGACAGGCCCGTTGACATCCCATGAGGATTTCTTTGAATGGGTGAATACACTGAACCCTTTCTTGCATTTCACTATGTTCTCTTCATCGAGTGAAATTGCCTTTCTTGACCTCACTATCAAACGGGAAGGGGGGTCCCTTAAAACCACTATGTACAGGAAACCTACAGACCGCAATAGTCTACTCCATTATAAGAGTCACCACCCCAAGGCCTTACGCTCAAATCTGCCTTTCGGACAGTTTCTCCGGATAAGACGCAATTGTAGCGAAGGATCCGATTACAAGAAGGAATCCACAATCATCTCTAGGAACCTCCTTGATAGAGGTTATCCAAAAAGCGATGTCTCCAAAGCTAGGAAACGGGCTCGGAACAACAACCGAGAAGCTCTACTAGAGAGACAGGAGAGTACACCGGTCCAGAACCAACCGATCACCTGTGTCACCACCTTTACCACCCTGTCCAACAAAATCAAAAATACCATTAAACGCCATTGGGGAATCCTTAATACAGGTGATCTGGATCTGGAACAACCTAGGTTTGCTTTCAAGAGATCACAGAACCTGAAGGATATCCTGATCAGCACCAGGCCAAAGAAAGCTGTGAAAGAGACTCAACAAACCCTCTGGCATCTACCCCCTGTCATGGGCCATTACCCTTGTGGCTCCTGTGGTGTCTGTAAGTATACCTTAACACTTAAAACCATCAAACTCTCTGAGACTTTCAATTGGGAACTCAGGCATCACACAAATTGCAATACGACACATTGCATTTACCTGTTGATTTGCCCATGCAATTTGCAGTATATTGGGATGACCACCCGCCCAATAAAAACCCGCATTATTGAACACCGCAGCAATTTTCGCTGTAAGAAAACCCATACAAAAATGTGCAAACACTATGTGGAATCCAACCACAACGCAGACTCTTTGAAATGGGTCATTTTGGAATCTAGTCCCAACTCCCCAAAAAATGCACTTTTCAGGAAGGAGCAGAGATGGGTCCATCGATTGTCCTCCGATAGCCGTGGGCTGAATGAAGATATCCCTTGGCACTCACTATAAACCACCCACTAGCCATTTCTCGATACTTGATATGGCTTCTCTAAGCTTTATTGGGCATTGACTAAAAACTATGACCTCACTGACTTGTTTTGTGAAACATTCCGGTCCCATACCCTCGGACCCCCACATCATGACCGACAATGCCAATTAATACAACACATGACTTACACAGGTATACTTGTTATACCGGGTCAGTCGCATTGCCGAGTCTATATGACTAGACTTTGATTGGCTTTTGACACAGTCCAGGTCCACTATACCTCCTGCACTCCACATCATGGCCGACGCGGTCACTCACTACACCACGTGACCTCCTGGGTTTAAACCACAATTGCCACTACAGCGTTTGCTCGGACATCCTTAGCGGGTGAACACTTTACTCCGCATGATTTTAGTGACATGGACTTAGTAACGAGAGCCAATATAAGCTCACCCCTACAGTAGACTTCCACACTGCCTGCAAACTACTACGGTTCTTTGACCACGATAACATGGCCGCCACAGTTACTACCCTTGTCACGTGATCTACACGGAAGGGCGGAAATGGCTAGGACTCCGTGATGCGGGTTACAATAAATAAAAAACACCGCCGGACCCACCCATCTATCCGAGCTCGGCGGAGATGGGTAGGTGTTCCCACGCGGTCACGGGCTGATTGAGGTAAGATGGTGCTCCCCCATGAGACTCGGTTATTCCTAGTCATCTGTACCAACTCCTGAGCCTTTTACAATGTCTTCGCCCTTTAGCTATGCCTGAAGGCTTAACCCTGTTGTACTGACCCGCCGACCACTCATGTGGCTCGTAGACCTTGACCATTAGGTGAGTCATGCGCCTGTTAATCTCTGCACCTTGTTTTGACAAACCACCTCGATATGGAGTTGTTGTCACTCACCATGGCTCGACCTGCCACTCTGTGACATAATGGTGTTTTTTGATTAGTATGCTGTTCCAAACAACTGTTTTTAAACCACTGTTTTTACTCTCCACACCAACATAGTGTTAGAGTGTGTGTGTTCCACACTGCATGCTGTAACCACTTGGCATGTATAGATTGTGATTATCCCCCAACACCACTCCAAGCATGCCCCACTATGTACACATTCTGGCGCTGGCCATCCTTGCTGTTGATGAGAAATGTACTATTAATGTTTATCCCCTTTCTTTCTCATTGTCTAGGCATAGGACGTTCCACAGAGGTAAAATATACCTACACCACATACATGACACTGGCATGTTATTGAGTTCTTTTTATTTCAATTTTTTCACTACTATAAGGTCCTGATGAATCGCAGGTGATTTACCCAATTGCGAGAAACATGTTGACCATCTGTTCTTCTCAGCTCGTCTAGGGTCACTCTACCTAACGAGGTGACACCGAGCGAGCTTTTTCACGATTTTAATTGTAGTAGGGGGACCACCAGAATAAAGCAGTTTCCGGCACCCCTTGCTGCATTTTAATCACTACACCAGGCTTACTTGCTCTCCCGCCCACACACCCGCACTTCACCACAGGGCAGTTGGATACAAAAGATCTCCGCCAAAGTGCCCCTCTTAGAGGTGAGCCCATCGGGGATTGCACCGCCCCCCCGACGAGGAGCAACCGCCGATGATGAAGCATGACATCCTTCGGGGTGTGTGAGGCAAAAACATCCAACAAAATGGATGCCCAAGGGTGTAATATTTACACCTCCGGTCACGCCAGATTTACCTAACCTTTCCCTTCTTACAGGAACAGTTCAGCACCCCTCTTGTTGTATCACTTGTACTAGATACGGGCACTTGCTGTAACTGGACCTTCCACCCTCATGAGTGGTAATTAGTGCCCGTTGATCTATTGATCACTCTCCCTCCTTTTGATAAATACTGTTTGTGGATGGCTCATGTCTGAGACACAAACTTGTAGGCCTAAGTGCTGCTTATGCTGTAGTCACGGTAAAACGCACTATAGAAGCATCCTGTTTATTTGGGGTGAAGTCTGCACAAGTAGCCGAATTGATTGCATTGACAAGAGCCTGTAAAATTGGGAAAAATAAAAGAATAACAGTATATACTGACAGTCAGTACTGTTATGGGGTTGTGCATGACTTATGCCAATTGTGGCTACAAAGGGAGTTTCTGACTTCTTCAGGTACTCCTATCAGAAATGGAAAGGTTGTACAAGAATTACTGGATGCAATCCAGTTACCAAAAGAATTGGCAGTGGTCAAATGTGCTGCTCACAAATCTGGCACCGATCATGTGACAGTGGGAAATCGATATGCTGACGAAGTGGCCCAACATTGTGCCAGACATCGAATGTCTGTTAATATTAAATTGGGGGGATATGGAAACAGCTGCCAACTTATGGGGTTTGAGGAGGTGCCTACATGGGATGAATTGAGAGATTGGCAGTATGCGGCACCAACAAAGGAAAAGGAAAAATGGAGAAAGCTTGGTTGTCGACAGAGAAGTGAGGATGGTATCATTGTGGGCCCTGACAGTATGCCTGTGTTGCCTAGACGCTTGCTTGCTTCTATGGCCAGATTGATGCATGGAGATGCACACGTTGGCAGGGATGCCATGGTTCGGGTTTTCCAACAAACATGGTACAACCCAAAATTCAGGAAGGTAGCAGAGTCACTCTGCCAGAGGTGCTTAACCTGTCAGCAGTTCAACGCTGGGAAAGGAACTGTAGTCGAATTGGGAAAAATTGGGAAGTCAGGAGGTCCCTTTGTAAGATTGCAGGTAGACTTCATTCAATTGCCCCTTTGTAAAGGAATGAGATACGTACTTGTCATTGTCTGCCTGTTTTCAAAATGGGTGGAAGCTTACCCAGCCAAAAAGAATGACAACATGACTGTAGCCAAATTGTTACTGCGAGAGCTAATACCTAGGTACGGGGTTCCAGTCACAATTGAATCAGATAGAGGTGGGCATTTCCAGAATGAGGTAATCGATCAACTTTGTAAAGCATTCAAGATTACACAAAAGCTGCACTGTGCATATCGTCCAGAGGCTTCTGGAGTAGTGGAACAAATAAATGGCACTATCAAGTCAAGATTAGGGAAAATGTGTGAATCGACGGGCATGAACTGGATAGAGGCTTTACCTCTTGTTCTGATGGGAATCCGAAGTATTCCAGACCGAAAAACAGGCCTGAGTCCCCATGAAATCCTGATGGGAAGAGTGATGAGACAAGCATGGGCACTAGGATACAAACTGATAAGCATTTCTGATGGTTTGGTACTTGAGTACTGCAAGCAACTGGGTGACCAAGTGCGTTCTATCTCTCGCCAGATTGGGGAAGACGCCGTCGCCAGTCCAACAACTCCAGTCCATAAATTGGTTCCAGGCGATTGGGTTGTACTCAAGAAGCATACTCATTCAAATTGCCTTGCACCGAAGTGGGGAAAACAACGCCAAGTGATACTGGTGACCACGACAGCGGTGAAGTGTGCCGGCGTTCCAAAGTGGATCCATGCCAGCCATACCAAGAAGGTGATCAGGGACGAGAAGACTGACGCTGAAGGTTGCCCAGCTGAGGAGTCTCCAGACGTGGGTTCCGAAGTAGCTGATGAAGAACAACCGAGCACCAGTCAAGATGAGTGGATACCCATAGTTGACCTGACGGATGATCCAATCAGAACAGGAAGCCAGACCTATGCAGACAGAGAGTGGAATAGTGAGAAAGAGACAGGAATAGGAGAAGACAATCAGATTATCGAAATCCATGTAAAATCTGAAGGAGAAGAAGATCAGATAGGGACAGAACAGGTGATCGACACACCTCCAAGAACTCCTGAAATTGAAAAGGGACAGACAGAAATTAGGGCGAAAGTTCAAGCGGAAGAAAATCAAAGGTTCGAAGTGCTTGAACAGGAACAGACAGAAATAGACGAACGTGTTCAGGACACAGAAACTGAAACGCCCAAAAGTCAAATCCCGTCTGCACCTGAACAAGGCCAGCTTAGTAACCAGGCAGAAGAAACAGATATAAGACCTGGGACTAGTCAGACAGGAAGAAAAGAAGCAGAAGCAGAAGTGCCACAAACCAGTGAGAATAAAAGAGCATTAGAAGAAAGCCAAACCACAGTGCCAGCTAAAAGACTCAAGAAAAAGAAAAATACTGAACCAAGGTTTATTAAAAGACTGAGACTGAGACTAAAAACAGTAGAAGAAAAACTTGAACAAAGAAGACAAAGTTCTCGTATAGCAGAGCAGACTAGAGAAAACTCCAAACGAAGAAGTGATAGAATAAAAAGACTGAACCAAAAATACCAAGATCCTGAATGGACTTATTTGATATTGGAGGAATTTGAGGATCTTGATATAACTGACGAAAGTGACGAAGAACAGACAGCTGATCAGTCTGCCAAAGAAGACGAAACAACCTGAAGTTGCTCAGTGTAAGCTACCTGTGCAAAGTTACAAAGAGGGGTTGGAAAACTTCTGTTAAGCAGAAATGTCTGATTCAAGTGTGAACGGAAGACCTAGACGTAGTTGTTGTAAAACATGCTGCCAAGTGTGTTTGTGTAGTGTAGCAATAGTACTGATCCTGTGGATAGGACTGACTGTAACCCTTCCTTCTCTGATGAGTAAGAATCCAAGCCTGTACCCGAATAATAACTTACCTGACGACACTGTAGAATCACACACTTGAACGACACCACGAAGAGTAGACACATTGGACAAACCACTTAGTCTGAAACGAAGACAATTAAACTTAGAAGCACCAGATGAGGAAGCATTACACTTTAACAAGATTAAGAACAAGACTCATTTAAACGTTTTCGCAAACCTGTTATTGCATTATGTAGAAACTATGGAAATAGACGACTGCTATGTCTGCATGAAGCTACCTACTTCTGTAGCTGAAGGTGTGACTTATCATCACCTGCCCTTAACCTATGGAATTTCCTGTAGTATATTAGCTAGCTTATTTTACAAAAGAGGACCTTTACAGTATTACTATTCAAATTATGACGTGACATTTTCTGAACTTCCTGTTCGAAGAAACCTAAACCCTGTACAGACGACTAGAGATGTAGCTAAATACATGAGTGATTATTTTCTAACTGTAGGAAAAATTAATATAGATGATGCACATAAAAATAACCTGACCTGTTCTTTACATGAAAAGGAAAAATAATTCCTGGACATGGTAGAGAAGAGAAGAGAGAGTTTCCAAAAGAAAGCCAAAGATAGGAACCATAAAATTCCTAAATGGGCAGAAAGTATAGGGAGCACCTCAAATGGTGGTGTTACTGCTGCTATGCTCCTTGATTTCGAAAGGAAAGGGAAGCTCTGTCTTAAAAGGGAAATGACTAGTTATTATAACAATGTTTTCATCGGTTCGAGTGAATGTGAGCATAATTACAAGGTAATTGGGGGTTGGGGTTTCAAATATGGGACAGAGCCTGTGTTTCCTGGAATTTATTTTATTTGTGGGAACAAGGCTTATTTCAAATTGCCCGGCCATTGGTACGGGAGTTGTTATTTTGGTATTGTCGTCCCGAAGATATACCATGTGAGAAAAATCACTGGAAGCAATGAAGAAACTAACAAAGTAGTACGCACTAGAAGAGAAACTGCTGGTGAGATTGTAGGAGATATTTTTAGCGCAATAATACCTGCAGTGGGAGTGGTTCTGAATTCACACAAAATTTGCAAATTGTCTACAGTAGTAGATTGGTTATCTACCGACACTGCTGGAGGTTTTCTGATGGTCAATACTGAAATGGTTGCGATCAGATAAATGGTTTTACAGAACCGACTTGCCCTTGATACTCTATTAGCGAAAGAGGGCGGAGTCTGCAGAATGTTGAAAGCGCAACATTGTTGCACTTACATACCTGACAAAAGTGTAGGGATCCAAAGGTATGTAAGGAACATTACAAATTTGGAAAAAGAACTTAAACCACTGGAGGTTGACAGTGCCTGGAAAAGACTTACTGATGTCTCTCGGCTGTAGGTCATTGGTTTGCACAGTTAGGTAGAGGATTGTTGTTTAAGGTACTGATGCCAATTGCCATAATAGGGTTTATTATAGTCCTTATATTTGTCTGTTGCAAATGTCGCAAACACCAAAAGAAATATGCTGTGAATAAAAGAGGTGTGAAACGGAGTGTGGATGAATTGGAATTAGAGGAACTGAATAATCAGATTTATAAAAGGGTGAAAAATTCTCACCCTAACAAAGAAGTTAAGGAAAAATTAAATCGAATGTTGGAAGAGATTGAAATAAACAAAGTGTGAAAAGTTGGCATCTGATTCCATTAGTTATGATGATAGTAAATATCATCAAAGAGGGGATTGATGGAGCAAGGATTCGCATATTACGCGACTTGCTTGGATTCATGAACCTCGAATAACTTATAACCATGTAATTCAACCTGTTAGTCTTACTAATTTCCCTTTATTTCTAAATTGGGATTGCCCTAGTGAAGCTTGCATATGTGTTTACTAATTCAATAACTCTTGTACCTAAAATGGCCGCTGCTTGGCGGGTTTTCTTTCTGCGCATGCGTTAGTCACACTCACGTGACATGACGTACTTGCAGTTCTGGTGGGAACCTTTGCGCTTGCGCACTTGCCTTTAAGATGGCTGTCTGTGTTCTCACATGGTGAAGCTTGCGCTAATGTTTATGTTATTGTCTGTTTGCATTAATCTCTCACGCCATAGTATATTTTTAAGTAAAGGGGTATAGAGTAGCAATTCATGGTATACAGTGTATTCATTTATTTCTATGTTTTAATTTCTTTTCGCTTACTTATCATGTACCGCGATATTGAGGGTCTGATGGGACGCTCGAGAAACCATATTGAAATGCTGTTCTGCGCATGACAGTCTTCTGCCGGTGGCATTGACAAGGTGCCAGCTGAAGGTCCCTGCCAAGTCGTGCCTGGGAAGATGCACCTTCACCCAGCCGGAGAAGTCGAAATGTACTACAGTAGCAACAAATGTATTCTTTTTATTGTATTCTGTAGAATATCTCATGGGAACCCCAAAATCGATAGGCGGTCCCAGAATATGTAAAACCCGGCTAGTAGAAGTCGAATATGATTGGTGTGTTGACCTATCCTACTTGGGGACCAATCGAAATTGGGGATTCTGACACTTGCAACATTTGGGGGGTGGTACACTGACCCGAAAACATTATAACTAGCCTAGGTTTAGCTAGAGAAATTGTCCGACTTGTCCGAATAGCTGACCTGTCACTGACCCAACGCACTCAATAGGTGACTTTATACAGAGGGCTGCGGAGCACTCTGTCCGAAATATCCATAGACTCAGAGGTTTTACTAAAGCTTAAGTGCTGGCGGAGCACTTTGCTGGGGAGTTCGATAACCCAATCGGGGTTCTGGCCGATAGCTGCAGAGAGGGTGGAGCGCATGCGTTGCTTCCAAACTGCGGGTGCTGGTCGTTCCTTGGTGGTCCTGTCCTGATCCTAATCTGGGTTTCCTGTCCTGTCCTGGAGTGTCCATTCTGCACCTGCTGTCCCATTGATGACTGTCCTTCCTTGGGGTTTTTCCTGTCCTTGACTGATCCGTGGCCAGGGTTGGTCTTCACACCATTCTAGGTAAATATATAGTGCTGAAAACTCTCTACTGCACCTTCTATTTTCTGTCTTTTGCTTTAATAAAGACATTACCCTTGCGCATATTTTGATTTTCCATGCTTTCGCAAACTACTGAATGAAAAGCTCATACGTTATTACTGTTTTCCTAGCATGTTCCTATGTTACCCTCCCTTTAAGTACCTTTCTACAGACCTTTTATGAAGTATAGATGTGGTTTATAATTTCTCCCCTTTCGCCCACTGAATTTGTGCTCTTAGAATTATAGCGTGTCCCATTTTTACCTTCCCTATAGGTGTATAGTATTCCAGCATCACGTCATTTAAATCTAAACTCTGAACTTCCTGAACAGCATGTTTCTTGTTTTTACCTTCGCATAAACCCACAAATGATCAGCTTAATTTACTTCTTGTATGGTTATGTGCTTTTCGTTATCTTGATTATTGATTGCCTTTTGGTTGTAAATTTAATGCTTTCAGAATCTGAACTTTAGATAAAACCTTTAAAACTTCCCAGTAGTCTGTGGTTATTTAATGAAAGTATAAAAGAGTATAAGTTGGTATTTTGTTTTGCATCTTTCTCCACAGCTAGCTCCCTGATCCATTGTGGTCATTAGGTACCCGTAACGGTGGAATGGTAAGTCGGGTACAGTAGAGAAAATAGGAAGGAACCAGGGTTACTGGTAGTAGAGTGTAAGGTCACCTGATTAACGCATATGATAGTAATTGAAAAGTATATGGGCCCGGTACGAGTATTTTTGGTGAAATTGTTGGCCGGGTGACCTGCGCGCTCTATCAGTAGATGTAATATCATGCTCACTCCTACCCCGATAACCTCAAAGAGCTGAGCACATCTCCCCACTTGGCCACAAAACAGCCTATTTGTTCCTAAGAGTGGGAGGGTGCAAAAGGAGCAGCAACTACAAACCACTATATACTTTCTGTTCCTCTTACTCAAGACAAGTGCACATCAAGTTTCAAGGTGACAAAGGATAAGCCAAGCCTAGAAGCTGCTACTCATGTTAACACTTAATTAGTGTTTGAGGTATAAGCATTTTCACTTTGTTTATTTGCTTATGTATGTCTGAGCCCTTTATATTTGTAGAAGTGTTTGTATTGTCTGTTTTTAGGTCTCGGCCTATTCCCATTCCGCAGGAATGGAATAGGACGAGTCTATAGCAGTGAAACCAAGACTTAAACTAAGGTCTACCAAAAAGAGGTTTTCCACGAGTGCATGTGCACATGCACGAGCCTTCTGCCTGCCTCCTAGGCAATCTGCCTCTCTGCCCCCCTGGTGTTTCTGGCTTGCTCTTCAAAGGCTCCCCATACCATATGCTCCTGCCTCCCACTGCTTCACACTTCACGGCCGCCAGGCCGTGAGCTCGCATTTCTGCCCAGCAGCTTCAAAGGGATCTTCTTTCCCGCCCACTGCTTCACACTTCACGGCCTGGCGGCCGTGACTCGCATTTCTCCTCCCCCCTCCCCACAGCAATGCCAAGAGCCAAGAGCTTGTTTTACAGGTTCCTAGAGGCCTTTCAGATTCCCTATCATTCAGCAGCTTGACTTCAAAGGGATTTCATTTCGCGGCCGCGTTTTTTCTGCCCCTGTTAGGCTAGTTTTTTTTGTGCCTTTGCCATCTTCTTTCATCACATATTCACCATCCTGACAAAATGCATCCACAGGCACAGACATTAATGGGTCACCCTCTTTTCGAACCTTTTATCTCCCTCTTAAAACTGTCCATTTGCTTTCAGCTTAAAGGGATCTCTCTCTCTTATACTCATGACTAACCCCCCTCCCCCCCCTCATCGGAAAGTCAACGGATTGTCAACTATGCTGATTGGTGGAGGGAGAGCTCATATTATACTGGCGTGTTTCTATTGCACGCTTTTCACTGTATTTCTTTCAACAAGTGTCCTGCCCATCCGCCCATCCGCAAGCAGCAGACATCCACAAGCGTCAGACATCACCAAGCGTCAGACATCACCAAGCGTCAGACATCACCAAGCATCAGACATCACCAAGCGTCAGACATCCACAAGCGTCAGACATCCACAAGCGTCAGACATCCGCAAGCGTCAGACATCCGCAAGCGTCAGACATCCGCAAGCGTCAGACATCCACAAACATCAGGCATCCACAAACATCAGACATCCACAAGCATCAGACATCCACAAGCATCAGACATCCACAAGCAACAGACATCCACAAGCATCAGACATCCACAAGCATCAGACATCCACAAGCGTCAGACATCCACAAGCGTCAGACATCCACAAGCGTCAGGCATGCACAAGCGTCAGGCATGCACAAGCGTCAGGCATCCAAAAGCATCAAGCATCCACAAGCAACAGACATCCACAAGCATCAGACATCCACAAGCATCAGACATCCACAAGCGTCAGGCATCCAAAAGCATCAAGCATCCACATGCATCAAACATCCACAAGCAACAGACATCCACAAACATCAGGCATCAGACATCCACAAACGTCAGGCATCCACAAGCATCAGACATCCAAAGGCATCAGGCATGCACAAGCGTCAGGCATGCACAAACGTCAGACATCCACAAGCGTCAGATATCCGCAAGCGTCAGACATCCGCAAGCGTCAGACATCCGCAAGCGTCAGACATCCGCAAGCGTCAGACATCCACAAGCATCAGACATCCACAAGCATCAGACATCCACAAGCATCAGACATCCACAAGCAACAGACATCCACAAGCATCAGACATCCACAAGCATCAGACATCCACAAGCGTCAGACATCCACAAGCGTCAGACATCCACAAGCGTCAGACATCCACAAGCGTCAGGCATGCACAAGCGTCAGGCATGCACAAGCGTCAGGCATCCAAAAGCATCAAGCATCCACAAGCAACAGACATCCACAAGCATCAGACATCCACAAGCATCAGACATCCACAAACATCAGGCATCAGACATCCACAAACGTCAGGCATCCACAAGCATCAGACATCCAAAGGCATCAGGCATGCACAAGCGTCAGGCATGCACAAACGTCAGACATCCACAAGCGTCAGACATCCACAAGTGTCACACATCCACAAGTGTCACACATCCACAAGTGTCACACATCCACAAGCAACAGACATCCACAAGCAACAGACATCCACAAGCGTCCGGCATCCACAAGCGTCAGGCATCCAAAAGCGTCAGGCATCCACAAGCGTCAGACATCCACAAGCATCAGACATCCACAAGCATCAGACATCCACAAGCATCAGACATCCACAAGCATCAGACATCCACAAGCATCAGACATCCACAAGCGTCAGACATCCACAAGCGTCAGACATCACCAAGCGTTAGACATCACCAAGCGTCAGACATCACCAAGCGTCAGACATCCGCAAGCGTCAGACATCCGCAAGCATCAGACATCCGCAAGCGTCAGACATCCACAAGCGTCAGACATCCGCAAGCGTCAGACATCCGCAAGCGTCAGACATTCGCAAGCGTCAGACATCCGCAAGCGTCAGACATCCGCAAGCGTCAGACATCCGCAGGCGTCAGACATCCGCAGGCGTCAGACATCCGCAGGCGTCAGACATCCGCAAGCATCAGGCGTCAGGCACCCACAAGCGTCAGGCATCCACAAGCGTCAGGCATCCACAAGTGTCAGACATCCACAAACATCAGGCATCAGACTTTTATTTAAGTATTAATTATTTAAAAAAATTAAACCATTGTTATTTGCAATATCAATACATGTAAGTCACGTAAATACAACACATATTGCATTACAAATGCTATGGGTGTCACATTTGCGAAAGTTATAACTATTGGCATGGTAAATGACAAAGCTATTAATTTCGCTATTTTCAAAAACCAAACCTAAATAAAAAAATTGTCATTTACAATACCAATAGCTCAAACTTTCCTAATACGAGACCTATTGCATTGCAAATGCTTGTTTTGTATGTATTGTTGCCTATATTTCTGTTTGATACTGTGTTTCATGGTTACAATTTCAATCATTTTAACAATTTTGTAACTATTTGATTTGCTGCTGATGTCTAGGTCTTGGGCTCTTCTCCAGCATCGATGGGTCTCATACACATATGCTGGGGGAAGTGTTAAATTTTTTTCGCAGGCAGGGGGCTCCGGAATTAATTTCTGAGGCTTAAAACCCATTTACATCATATGCTTCGGCCTTGAGCAAGGGAGCGAGAGGAAGAAACGTAGGAGAAAGAAAAGATGACAATGACAAAGGGAGAAAGCAGGGATTAAAGGTCCTGCATCAATGAGATAAACAGCAAGCGTGGGGAGGTAGAAGAACGAAAGTTGAGGTAGATTCAACACTAGGCAGCCTTGATATTTGGCAACCTATGACTAATCTTGGGCCCTGAAGAAATTAATCACTGGCTAAGGATTTTCACGAGACAAGTTGCAAAACATTTTAATATGTTTCTGTAAAGCCTGCCAGAACCAGGCACGTCAGGCCCAGCGAGTGACCTTTCGAAGTTGCAAGCTCGCATGGCCCCGGAGGCCGGTGTGAACTGATTTGCTATAATCAGACAACCCCCCCGTTTCTCGTAAGTCTCCTGGCAGGGTCCGCGCCATCATAGCAGGCAGGGATAAGAAGGCTCCAGCCTGCGTGCCCAATTACGTGGGAGAATGCGTGGTATCCGTCACTTCCAGTTCGCCTTCTAATGGGATAATCTATTTTGCGCCTCAGGTGGCGCATGAATCCTCTCGTCACAGTGTGTCGTAGCTGTCCCTCAGCCAGGATTGGGCATAGGAAGTGTCAGGCCAGAGATGCGTTCGCTGTGAGATCGGTTACGTCATCGAAAAGAGCAACCCTTTAAAGAAATCCTCGGCCGTAACTTTCTTAGCGTACATGTATGTCCGTCAGTAAAACAGCTGAATGTAGTTTCTGAGCTCTGTCAGTGGTTCAGGTTCAAATCATTGTGAAACCGACTCTTCCGAGCCCAGCAACAGGAGTATCGCGTTCAACTTGGTGCTACTGCTAATAATTGTGCATTAAAATGTTTTTTGTAAAGTTCTATGGCAAAAGCCTCCTGAGGTAGTGAAGTGCTCAGTTACTGCCGTGAGAATTCAAAGTACTCTGGGGCAGATTTATGATGCCCTTGCGCCTCCTTGCGCCGCAATTGCGTCACGTAATGTGGCGCAACGGCGGCGCAAACAATGCGCCCTATTTACAACGTGACGCATCTAGGAGATGCGTCACGTTGGAAACCCCTGCGCCATAAGGAGGCGTTCCTGCGCAGGGGGGGGGGGGCGTTCCTGTGCAGGAACGCCTCCTAAAAGTGGCTGAGTGAAATCTATGAGATTTTACTCAGTCACTTTCTACGTCAATTCCTTACGCCTGCTTGAAGCAGGCGTAAGGGTGACGCACAATGCATTGAATAGGTGGCTCCTGTGCATTGCAGGAGTCATGTCGCACTTGCGACATGACTCCTGCAATGCGCCGCCCGTACGCCGAGAGATGCGTCACGCATCCTCACTGCCTTGCACCATGGTGCGCCGCACCATAAATGCGGCGCACCATGGGTGGCGGAGCAGTGGCGCACTGTGGCGCATGTTAACTGGCTCATCCCTGGGGATGCGCCAGTTAACATAAATCTGCCCCTCTGTGACTGCCTAGCACAGGAGCAGCGGTCAGTCAGTGGCTCACCAGACATACCCAAGCGCTCGTTCACCCGATGAGCCCAATGCGTAGTGGTTGTCTGGAGTAGGGCAGTGCTCATTGGCTGCCTGGATGCTATGCATTCCTCATTAGCTTCCCAGGTGAGGTGCAATGCTCATTGGCTGCCCAGAGAAAGAACAGTGCCCAATGGCCCTGTCTATCATGGAGTGATGACAGATGATTGGCTGCCAGAGCAAGTGTGTAAGTTGGTTGCCCTCAGTGGATGTCCACATGAAGGATAATGCTCTGTGCCTGTCCATAGGAGGACTGTGCCCATGAGATGCACAGAGGAGGTTAATTGGCCATTCAAGGAAGGTACTGTGCTCAGTTACTGATTGGTAAAGCAAATTGATAAGTGACTTCACAAAGGAGGCACTGTCTGCAGCGGTACCCCAAAACCTATACATTGGAGTTGCAGTGCTCAATGTATGTGCACAGTTGGTGTCGGGTTCAATCGCTGTAGACATCAAGTGGAGTGTTCTGTGGCTGCACAGAGCACATGCAGTGTTTATTTGGAACACAATGGAGGCAGGGCTGGTGCTTAGCATGGCAGTGGCCAGAGAGTCCAGTATTTTGCTCAACACCATGAAACACCACACCAATGCTCCATAAATTATCTCTCTTTTTCTCTCTCCCTCAGCTGTGAGGTCTAGCAGAGAGAGAGAGAGAGAGAAAGACACTTCCTTTGGACTTCACAGCACTAGATCATGGTTGTGAGACATAGGGGAGGGATTGTTCCCCTGTGCCTCAGAGCGCTACACAATTGCTGACATTGTTGAAAACAAGCATTACATTCAACATTGAGCCTAAGACATACAGGTAGCATAGATCAAATTAACAATCTACCACAGATATCATTGACTGTAGTGGTGGATATCCATACAATTGTTGACGGAAAGTCAAAATAGAAAATGCCAGTTAAAAAACAAATGCCCTACAATGAACAGCGTTTATCTGATTAAACCATTGACACTCACTGAACCTACTTTGAGAAATGAAGTTGATATGGTCGAAAAATAGGTACTGAAAATACTTTTTTCTCTATAGAGAGAGTTTGTTCTGTATCACACTGTTTGCAGATAGAGAAATGCACCACAGAGTATAAGAAATTCTACTAAAAACAGTGTACAATCTATGCAACAGTTGTAAAAAAAAAAAAGCTATTTGCTAAAACAATAACCACAATCTGAAGGTGCTAAAGAACATACTAGCTTCACCCGTCACACTGCGGTGAAAACTCTACAGATATCTCTTCTGTTATAACAAAATTAGCACCAGTGCATATTTTAGTTCCTGGTACACACAGACTTCAATGTTGAGTATAAATTATCATGCTGACCAGATTTTATCTAATAACTCAAGGCAGTTCGCAAAAGTTAGTATCTTCTACGTAGAATATTTCTCCTGTAGGAAACGTTTTCTGTAGAACAAAAAAACTTGGGTGAAGCATAACAAACACACGTCCGCTGTCACCTACACACCGAGTTACTCTTGAATAAAATAATTTATAACATGTTCAATACCTCTACACAGCTATAGTGCATTAGGAGCACATGCATTTCGAAAATACTTACATGCATTAGCTGAATCCAAGCTGTACAAAATTAGATAGAAAAGTAATGTGACAGCTACCTGCCACTATGTAAACCATAAACCCTAGAAATTCACTGAAAAAACAAAGGTTACAGTAACGTTATAGTTAGGTATGATAAAAGATCTGTTTTTGTTTTTTTTTAACTTTAGAAATTCACTGAAAACCAACAATACCATTTTGAACTTAAAAAAAGACAGCAATTCACCTGTTTATTTGTGAATATTTAGCAGAGCTAACTATAACTTGCGCTCTGACATGCACTGCTTATGATCTAACTTATTACATCACTCATGACATGTTTTATGACATCATTTAAGACATTACTGATGACCACTGATGCTGATACAGTGATACATATCTGAAATTTCTGTAAGTAGCGTTAACAGTTTTATTTGTGTCCCGACGTGTGCAACCCCTAAAATTCTCATATAGATACTCCACTGATGGCAAGCTAGCAATGGGTAGAGGTGTCACAGATGGTCTGAGGTTACTTGAAAACCATGGGCCACTTAAATGTCAAAAAGGTTCCCATCTTGTAGGGCCCTGAAGATGTGGGTGTAAAGTTTAGAACGACACTAGTGCTTTTTGCCCTGGGTTGGGTGGTATAGTGAGGCAAACACCTATGATTCAAGTGTTAAAAAATGCATCCTGAGTCAACCAGCTTCCAAGCCCCTTAGTAAGGAAGACAGATTTTACCGATACTGATACTGATACTGAAACGCTGTTCTCAGTCGCGCTGCTGACCACGCTAGCACGCATCTGTTTGCACTTGAAACTGCATTATTTTAAAATCGCCGCTTTGCTGCATACTTGCTAATAGCATTATTTTAAAATCACTGCTTTTGTGCTGAATTTGACTATTATTTGCACGGTACATTTTTAATTGATGTGGGCGCATTAACGAAGTTACCTTGCTAGATACTACCGCTTACCTCCCCGTTCCACCGCAGCTTGTGCTGTTTGTTGTGGAGGGAGTGGCCAACGCGGTACAGAGCCCTCCACCCTCACTTCCGGGGGCCATCTTGGAGAGCTGACGGTCTAGTGGTTGTACTAGGACCGTCAGCAGCCTCCTATCTAAAGCTCACATGGAGCAAACGCGCAGCGGTGACGCGCAGCGGGCGCGCCATTGGTGCGCCGGAGGTTCGCCAGAGGTGAGCCCATCTTTGCCCATCCGTGAACATCCGGGGCCTGGGGCCATAACCCCTGCCCAAAACGTGTTATATTCTAGGGATGACTTATTGCAGCTCAACTTGGGCAAGTCTCATCTTGAGCCAGCTACTATACATCGGCTGGCTTGTGAGGGCTTGTTAATCCCACCCAGGAGCATTAGAGGGCGGCAGCGCTCGTCTAACACCCATACCCTGAGCTACGGCTTACTGAATACTCGCTCTCTGCAGAGCCATAGGTTGGAGGTCTTCACACTCTTGGAAGACGGGGAGTTAGATGTCCTTGCGCTCACCGAGACATGGCTGGAGGATTGCTCAGCGCCAGATTTAGTGGCGGCCCTTCCAGATAACTATCTAGCCATTCATCTCAACAGAGCGGGGGCCAAGAGAGGAGGAGGAGTAGCCCTCTTATATCAGTCATGCCTCCATGCGGATAGGTTCCTCTCTGAAACCCTTGGAGGAGCCGAGGTCATGGGGGTTAAGCTTAGGAGGGGAGCGGTCTGTGTGGTGTTCTTGGTGGTTTATCGGCCACCTTGGGCGTCGCCAGATTTCCCCACGCTCTTTGTAAAATTGGTCCAGGACCTATGCACAAGATATGATAAACTGGTGATCATTGGGGACTTCAACTATCATTGGGAAAAATCCCCCAAGGAAGGACAAGCGCTACAGATCGAGGAGGCGGCCTTCTCACTAGGTCTTATTCAACAGGTCAAGGAACCAACACATGACAAAGGTCATGTACTCGATTTAGTCTGGACCAATATGCCAGTCCAGGGCAGCACGGAAATTCTACCCTGTGCTTGGTCCGATCATTCTTTAATAAAGGGCAGACTCATACTGAAGGGCCCTCCGCTTAAATCTGGGGAGGGCTGGAAAACGGCCCGCAAATGGAGAAATCTAGATGGAGAGAAATTGGTCCACCTTTTAGAACACTGCCCTCCAATAAAAGAGCAGGATGCCAACGTTAACGCTCTATGTGGTCACCTCCAGCACAAACTGAGGAGTGCCATTGATGTGGTAGCACCTCTTCGCAGGATAAAGAAGGTGGCAAGAGGAGCTGGGGCACCTTGGTACAACGATTCCCTAAGGGAGATGAAACGTGGGGTGAGGAAGAAAGAACGGGCATGGCGTAAAAAATATGACGCCATCTCCAAACAAGAATATGTCTCATCCTTAGCTCAGTACAAACTAGCCATACAATCTAGGAAGGCTATTTTTTTCGAGGAGAGAATAGTGGCTGCAAAAAACCCACAAAAAGAAATCTTTCGGGTTTTGGCAGAGCTCAGGGTCAACAAAGAGCAAAGTCCCGAGTTTACTCAGGCGGACTGTCAGAGGTTTCAGGATTTCTTTGTAAAGAAGATATCTGACATTTTACACGAAATTGAGGAAACTGTACCCCTCGATTGCCCTTGCCTACCGGACCTTATCACCCCATTAAACATCCCATCATTAGTTGAGTTCGCCCCTATGTCCAAACTAGAATTACTTAACATCCTAGGCCGAGTTAAATCGGGTTCCTTGGTAGACCCCTGCCCTCCTGACATATTCAAGGTGGCAATGCCAGGAATAGAGGAAGAGGTCCTGCACTTATTGAACACCTCTCTTTGCACAGGACAGATCCCTCTAGCCTTCAAAGAGGCTCGCCTGATCCCCTTACTGAAGAAACCCGGTGCAGACACAAAATGTCTGAAAAACTTCCGGCCCATCTCTCAGTTGCCTTTCTTGGCCAAAGTGATTGAGCAGCATGTGTTAGCCCTTCTCTCGGCCCATCTAGAGAGTAACAACCTGCTGGAGACCAATCAGGCAGGGTTCCGTGCTAATCATAGCACGGAACTAGTTATGCTATCTATTCTAGATGAGCTAAGAACCCGGGCTGATGTAAAAACACCAAGTGCCCTGATACTATTGGACCTCTCCGCGGCGTTTGACACCGTGTGTCACAAACAGCTCCTGTCGCGGTTGAGATCCTTTGGTGTCATGGGCACAGCACATGCATGGCTTGCATCATTCCTGCAGGGTAGGACACAACGAGTGCAGCTGGGCGATTTACTCTCCACCCCCGCGCCGATCACCTGCGGGGTCCCACAGGGCTCTGCTTTGTCACCCCTACTTTTTAACATCTACCTGCAGCCATTAATTGCTCTCCTGAACAGGATGGATTGCCTAGTGTATAACTATGCCGATGACACCCAGATCATCATCCGGCTGGATGATGGCCCAGGAGCATCCACTAGGCTACAGGACATACTGAAAACCACAGTTAATTGGATGTCTGAGAACTCTCTGAAGGTCAATCCAGACAAGACGGAAGTGTTGCCCATTTCCATCTCGGGTAACCTCTGGAGCGATAACTTCTGGCCTAAAGAGTTGGGTACACCACCAAAACCGGCAGCCGCAGTCAAAAGCTTAGGCCTATATGTGGATAGCAAACTATCCATGGAAAAACAGGTTTCCACTGTAGTGGGCACCTGCATAGGCCTCCTAAAACAACTAAGGAAGATCTCTGCATTGCTTTCATTCCCTACTTTGAGACACGTGGTCTCAGCCACAATTCTGGCTAGGCTGGACTACGGGAACTCCCTATACCTAGGCCTGCCTCAGCGGCTGCTGGACAAGCTTCAGGGAGTTATGAATGATGCAGCTAGGCTCATATTCAAAAAACCCAGGACTGCCCACGCCTCTCCCCTGATGCAGGAGCTGCATTGGCTCCCAATACGTCAGCGAATTGTATTCAAGGGATTGTGTATTGCTCACAAGGCTATGCACGGCAAAGCACCCAAATATTTGAAATCCCGAATATCCCCCTACACACCGAGTAGGACTTTGCGTTCGTCGGACGCCACTTTTCTGTCCCAATCTCGCTTCAAACTGACCACGGTGGGGGGCCGTGCGTTCTCCAACGTGCTTCCAGCTTTGTGGAATAAATTGGATTCAGATCTCAGGAAGGAAAGTAATTTACTTCCCTTCAGAAAAAAACTAAAAACTGTGTTGTACAAACAAGCATGGAGTAGCTCTTAGGTGCACAGCTGGTTTCAAGTGAATGTAACATCTCATTACGTAACATCTTTCATGTAAATCTGGACAGACAGCGCTTAGAGACCCCTGTGGTTATAACGCGCCATACAAATTAAATAAATAAATAAACAGGTCTAGACATGGTTGGTGCTGACTGACCATCAGATGATCACATGACTATTTGTGACACATTTTATGGGTTCTTCTCAGAATAGCAATGGCAGCAAAAATCATAACCAGATAAGGGTCAGAGCGTGTGCAGTCTCTGGCGCTTTTTGAGACTACAAGGGCCTTAATGCAAACTGCTGCCCGCCCGGATAAACTACACCCCCCAGAGACCCAGCTATCTCTTCCCATTTTAGGCCGACACCCACTCAATCCTGTAGGACTAGCTGTTCAGTGAACCGCACATCATCCTAAAACAATGGTCTCTTAGTGTCTCAAAAGATCATATTAGGGTTTACCAAAAGCAGAACATTTCGAACATTTCCACAGAAAACTCACCTGTAGCCTTTAGTAATATTTTTCATCTTAAAATGACACCTAAAATGCTAATAAGCAGTTCTGTGAAGCAAAAATGACAGGGCAATCCCGTGACACCCCACTATATTGCACACACATTACACATGCTAGTTTTTACGCCAACAGTTCGCCTATGCTTCCTAGCCCGTGCAGTATACACATTCGTCCAGCATTAGTAAAGGACATTCGCCTGTGAATATGCATCCGAGGGCAGGGCAGGCACGTTGAATAGGCGCTACACAATGTCCAGAGGCTGGAGCTGCAGCTGGAATCAACGCCTCTGGTCCTTGATGCAAATGTATACCTTGCCGAATCGAATTGGAGCCACTATACAATATGTAGCTAAAAAGAAAACAGATGTAAGGCAGCAGCAGGGATCAGGGTCATACCACAGGACAGACCAGGTGTCAGCAAAGCAACATGCGAGGCAGCAGATACGACTGAAGTAAAAACCCGAGAAGGCTGCAAGCATCAGTAATTGACACGAGTCAGCCGCATACTGCTGCAGCCAGGTGGTGTCAGCCAAATAACTTGGCAGCCATGAGCTGTCAGGCAAACACTGTGGCAGGCAGCAGGTGTCAGCCAAAATATCTTGGAAGGCAGTAGGTGTCATTAGGTAATAGTAAGGTAGGAACTGTCAGCCAGATGCTTTTGTTGACTGGAGGTGTCGGCCAAATACAATGACTGACAGCAGGTGTCATCCAACTACAATGGAAGGCTGTAAATGTCAGTCAAATAAAATGACAGACAGCAGGTGTCATCCAATTACAATGGAAGCAGTAAATGTCAGTCATATACACTGACAGGCAGCAGGTGTCAATCAAATACCATGGCAGGCAGCATGTGTCAGTCAAATACACTGACAGACAGCAGGTGCCAGCCAAAATATCCTGGAAGGCAGCCTGCGTTGGTAGGTATTAGTAAGGCAGGAATTGTAAGCCAGATGCTATTGCAGACAATAGGTGTCGGCCAAATACAATGACAGACAGCAGGTGTCATCTAATTACAATGGAAGGCAGTACATTTCAGTCAAATACAATGACCAGCAGCAGGTGTCAGTCAAATATCATGGTAGGCAGCAGGTGTCATCCAATTACAATGGAAGGCAGTACATTTCAGTCAAATACAATGACAGACACCAGGAGTCATCCAATAACAATGGCAGGCAGTAAATGTCAGTCAAATACAATGACAGGCAGTACATTTCAGTCAAATACAATGACCGGCAGCAGGTGTCAGTCAAATATCATGGCAGGCAGCAGGTGGCATCCAATTACAATGGAAGGCAGTACATTTCAGTCAAATACAATGACAGACAGCAGGTGCCAGCCAAAATACCCTGGAAGGCAGCCTGCGTCAGTAGGTAATAGTAAGGCAGGAATTGTAAGCCAGATGCTATTGCAGACAGTAGGTGTCGGCCAAATACAATGACAGACAGCAGGTGTCATCTAATTACAATGGAAGGCAGTACATTTCAGTCAAATACAATGACAGACAGCAGGTGCCAGCCAAAATACCCTGGAAGGCAGCCTGCGTCAGTAGGTAATAGTAAGGCAGGAATTGTAAGCCAGATGCTATTGCAGACAGTAGGTGTCGGCCAAATACAATGACAGACAGCAGGTGTCATCTAATTACAATGGAAGGCAGTACATTTCAGTCAAATACAATGACAGACAGCAGGTGCCAGCCAAAATACCCTGGAAGGCAGCCTGCGTCAGTAGGTAATAGTAAGGCAGGAATTGTCAACCAGATGCTATTGCAGACAGTAGGTGTCGGCCAAATACAATGACAGACACCAGGAGTCATCCAATTACAATGGCAGGCAGTAAATGTCAGTCAAATACAATGACAGGCAGTACATTTCAGTCAAATACAATGACCGGCAGCAGGTGTCAGTCAAATATCATGGCAGGCAGCAGGTGGCATCCAATTACAATGGAAGGCAGTACATTTCAGTCAAATACAATGACAGACAGCAGGTGCCAGCCAAAATACCCTGGAAGGCAGCCTGCATCAGTAGGTAATAGTAAGGCAGGAATTGTCAACCAGATGCTATTGCAGACAGTAGGTGCCGGCCAAATACAATGACAGACAGCAGGTGTCATCCAATTACAGTGGCAGGCTGAAAATGTCAATCAAATACAATGACAGGCAGGAAATGTCAGTCAAATACAATGACAGGCAGAAAATGTCAGTCAAATACAATTACAGACTGCAGGTATCATCCAATTACAGTGGCAGGCAGTAAATGTCAGTCAAATACAATTACAGACTGCAGGTATCATCCAATTACAATGGAAGGCAGTAAATGTCAGTCAAATACAATGACAGGCAGTAAATGTCAGTCAAATACAAGTATAGACTGCAGGTATCATCCAATTACAATGGAAAGCAGTAAATGTCAGTCAAAAACAATGACGGGCAGCAGGTGTCAATCAAATGCCAAAGCAGGCAGCAGGTGCCAATCAAATACAATGACAGACTGCAGGTGTCAGTCAAAATATCCTGGAAGGCAGCATGTGTCAGTAGGTAATAGTAAGGTGGGAATTGTCAGCCAGATGGTATTGTAGACAGTAGGTGTCGGCTAAATACAATGACAGACAGCAGGTGTCATCTAATTAGAATGGAAGGCAGTACATATCAGTCAAATACAATGACATGCAGCATGTGCCAATCAAAAACCATGGCAAGCAGCAGGTGTCAGGCAATTACCATGGCAGGCAACAGGCGTCAGTCAAATACAATGACAGACAGACAGTCAAATACAATTACAGACTGCAAGTATCATCCAATTACAATGGAAGGCAGTACATGTCAGTCAAATACAATTTTAGACTGCAGGTATCATCCAATTACAATGGAAGGCAGTACATTTCAGTCAAATACAATACCTGGCAGCAAATGTCAGTCAAATATCATGGTAGGCAGGAGGTGTCGTCCAATTACAATGGAAGGCAGTACATTTCAGTCAAATACAATGACCGGCAGCAGGTGTCAGTCAAATATCATGGCAGGCAGCAGGTGGCATCCAATTACAATGGAAGGCAGTACATTTCAGTCAAATACAATGACAGAAAGCAGGTGCCAGCCAAAATACCCTGGAAGGCAGCCTGCGTCAGTAGGTAATAGTAAGGCAGGAATTGTCAACCAGATGCTATTGCAGACAGTAGGTGTCGGCCAAATACAATGACAGACAGCAGGTGTCATCCAATTACAGTGGCAGGCTGCAAATGTCAATGAAATACAATGACAGGCAGTAAATGTCAGTCAAATACAATGACAGGCAGAAAATGTCAGTCAAATACAATTACAGACTGCAGGTATCATCCAATTACAGTGGCAGGCAGTAAATGTCAGTCAAATAAAATTACAGACTGCGGGTATCATCCAATTACAATGGAAGGCAGTAAATGTCAGTCAAATACAATGACAGGCAGTAAATGTCAGTCAAATACAATTATAGACTGCAGGTATCATCCAATTACAATGGAAGGCAGTAAATGTCAGTCAAAAACAATGACAGGCAGCAGGTGTCAATCAAATACTATGGCAAGCAGCAGGTGTCAGTCAAATGCCAAAGCAGGCAGCAGGTGTCAATCAAATACAATGACAGACTGCAGGTGTCAGTCAAAATATCCTGGAAGGCAGGCTGTGTCAGTAGGTAATAGTAAGGTGGGAATTGTCAGCCAGATGGTATTGCAGACAGTAGGTGTCGGCCAAATACAATGACAGACAGCAGGTGTCATCTAATTAGAATGGAAGGCAGTACATATCAGTCAAATACAATGACATGCAGCATGTGCCAATCAAAAACCATGGCAAGCAGCAGGTGTCAGGCAATTACCATGGCAGGCAACAGGCGTCAGTCAAATACCATAGTAGGCAGCAGGTGTCAGTCAAATACAATGACAGACAGCAGGTGTCATCCAATTCCAATGGAAGACAATACATGTCAGTCAAATACGACAGTCAGCAGGTGCCAGTCAAATACCATAGCAAGCAGCAGGTGTCAGTCAAATACCATGGAAGGCAGCCAGTGCAGGCAAAAATCATGGCAGGCAGCAGATGTACGCCCAACAGTCTCGAAGTCAGTCAGTCAATTATCATTGCATTCAGCTGGTAATTTAAAAAGCGCTTCTGTCACTAACAGAAGACGCTCTGTTTTGATTTCCAAGTGGCCTACACTTGAGGGCCATGCAAGGAACATAAAAGAGGAAAAACAAGCCACTTCCAGTTCCTTGGCTCACTTTGACAGCGGGTCCAGTTCAAGATAAAGGCCCTTGGGAGGTGGTTAGGTTGGTGTAGACCAGTTTCAAACATTGAGCCGATTCAGTTTTAAAATGGTTCTTTTTACCATAAAAAAAGTGTAACATCAAGGGGATAAGACATTCCAGGAAGGAATGAAGAATAAATAATTGTTGCTCAAAACACACTTCTGAAGTTAATCGCACACATCACTTACTATAATGCCTTTCTAGCTGTGTTTATGTAATGTAGATAAATCCAAGAGGGTTAGCACAAACATTTTCCTGTTTTTAATGTTTTTATTATTTACTTGCTACCATGAAACAACTCACTAACCCATCCAAATAGCACGAGGCTCATGCTGCAAGCACAGCCAGGTCCCAGGCCTTGCTCTGCCCCCACCTGACCTCTCGTATAGAAGGGGGGGGGGACGTGGCATCCTCTCTTCTGCAAGCCCACAGCCTGCACTGTCCTCTAGCACCTCACCACCCCCACCCCACACCACCCCCACTCAACTCCTATTGACCACCTGCTCGAAACTTGCTACTTTAATTAAACTTATCTAAAGAGACAGGTGGTAGAGTGATTGTTTACACGATGAAGATGCAAGATGGCCTTGAAGCGTGATAATATTCATTACTTTTCTAAAATGCTTCTAGTTGCCAACTTTGAAAATGAGATCACACTTCAGCTTCAAAATGTGCACATGCAGAACAACAAATAAAATAACCTCGGAGCCTATTAGGGTGCTAGAACTAGCATATTTGTTAAGACTAACTATCAATTCAGACTGATAGAAAAAGTACGGTTGCATAACATATCAGTGCCTGATGCTACATGTGCACAAGAAACACGTAAAAACACACAATTATGCTTTCCCAGCCCCCTCTTGTTTGCTGGGAGGCAAAATTCTTACAATTTAATTGTTAAATGTCTCAATACATTTGCTTTTACTTTTTCACTATCACTGTCCTCATCAGCCATAAGAGTAGCTAGCGGGAAAGCATAGACAATTTCTTTATTATCCCAAGAGCCGAGGTTGGTGCACATTGCTAGATTTATCAACACATATTAGATATGCACAATTGAAAGGATTGGCGCAATTATTTTAAATATTTTTATCCCCCAGGTCCTTAAAAAGCTGACCTACCATGTCCTAATGCCATCTCAATTGAAATCTAATCTGCTTTGTAATTTGGGTATGTTCCTAGCGCTGTGAAGTAGTCTATCTGCTATATGCTGAACCCACGAGGACACAGACCACTCCTTACCCTCCCCCCCTTTGGCCACCAGGAGGTAATCTAAAGCCACCCATTCTGAATTAGCAGCTTCGCATGAACATCTAATTGGTCAGCCACTAACACTAAAGCTAATGAGGTGGAACTGGCAATATCTTCCATTATCTCTGCTCTTCTTCTTGTTTCATCCAGGGACAGGAGGGACACAGTCATGCCATACATCGGAATTAGGGTAAAAAAGAATCTAGTAGTTGTTCTGGCTCGTGTACCCCACCTGTGCTCTAATGAGTGGTCAGTAAGACGTCTCAAATCAGGAATGTTATATCCAGGAAAGCATGTCCTATTCCAGTTCAAAGTCAGCCATGGGTATGCTTGAGATCCACAAATGAAATAAGCATAGCGCCTCACTAGTGATGTTTGTTAAACAACAGTCTAAGAGGGAGGCCATATTTATAAGGGGCAGTTCAAAGGGAATGTCCTTCACAGCATAGTCACACTTTCTGTTTGCAACTAAAACACTGGAGACTTTTGCTTTGTGGTTCGTAGACAAATCTGGCAAGTTCATATTAAAATGGTTACTAAACTTCTCAAGGCCTGGAAAAGAAGTGGAGGATATGCCAGCACCTTCTGGTAGTCAGTGTCTGTAGCAGAAGTGGTCAAGGCAAGTATCATTAAAACTTTTGGGCACTCAGATCAAAGGGAGACTACCTCCCATACCATGGGGCAAGTGTGAAACTCGATCAGGAAGAAAGATTCGTCGTTTGTGTGTACGTTTCCAGCATCAGCATGTAGGAATTGCAGAGCGGAATCTCCGTCTATGGATAGGCTTGGGAGTCTTAGCACTTGGGCTAACTCCATTCAGGAGCAAGAATGCAGCCCACCACCAGCAGAACACTTAAGGCAGCAGCAAAGATAGAGGGACCGGGTCTGCAGGAGAGGGCTGCTTACCTCAGATGCAGGTGGTAATGATGAGTGGCTGTCAGGGCAGCATCGGGTGGTGGTGATGAGGCAGGCAAAGTACGTACAGCTTGGGAGCTTGACCCTCCAGCGAGCAGCAGGGTGGCAGCATGAAAAGTTCAGGCAGAGGGTCCCAGTCCAGGGCTAGTCACAAATCCAGAATTAGGTGCAGAGGTGCTATCATCTCGAGGAGGATCCTCTCGATTACAGGAGGATAAATGGACCCACGTCGCCAGACCACAACATTTAACAACTGTGTCGGTGATGAGTAGGATTCCACAAAGGCGAGCCTGCGGGGAAGCCTTCCTCTGGTGTAAGCAAATATACACCCAAGCTGCAGGGAGTGGCAGGCCTTAGCCAGATAATCAGGTAAGGTTGCTTGAACCTGTGAATGGAAACTGAAAAGACACTGTAAAAGCTTTCTGCAATATTGCAAGACTGAATTATCATTTAGCTATTGTTCGAATTTAGCATCTGAGGCCTGGGGATTTTAAGGCAACATCAAATGTCAGTCCATCATGGGCTCATTTTCATTTTCTGTGATGGGATAGCCCTAAGGGACCATAATGCTAGGGGTAGAGCATCTGGCCATTTTAAATGGGTTTTGGAGAAAATTCTGGTTATCTAATTCTTGAGAGTACCATTACTTCTTTCTACCTTACATGCTGCTAGGTGATATGCACAGTGGAAATGCACTATTAGGCCTACCGCCGTGCAAACCGCCTGGACTACTGCTGACGCAAAATGTGCCCCGTGATCACTTGCGATTCAGTACAGTATCCTGAATTGAAGGATGAAGTCCTTGAGTCAGGGCCGGCGCTAGGCATGGGCAGTATGGGCAGCCGCCCAGGGCCTCACGCTCAGGTGAGAGGAAGGGGGCCTCCCCCTTCACTGTGAAATGAATTACTTTCACAGATTGCCCCCCTGCTCCACCAGGGCCCCCTCCCCACACAATTACAATACACATCAGAGATGTCTGGTGTCGACCGGCATTCCTGGGGGTGCAGGGGTGGGGGGAGGGACAAACAGAGTGGGGAAGTCAAAGCAGGACCAGCAATTAGGGCTCAAAGTGTCAGGGGCGGGGCAGCACCTCTCTTAAGTACCGGCCATTCCCTGTCTGCATTTTGTTGCTAGGTGACAGAAGGCCCCTTTGTTTTCAGGACCAGCCGGACACAGGTAAGGAGCAGTGGGTGAGGGGAGGAGGGAGCAGCCAGATCAGCTGGTGCAGGGGCAGTGTTTTAAGAAAGGCCTTGTTACTGCTTCGAAGTCCCAGGGGAGGGGGCCCCCTTTCCCTGGGCCTCGAAGCACTAGAGCAAGCTGCAAGGGTCAGGTGTGGGCCCCCCTTTCCCTGGGCCTCTAAGCACTATAGAAATCTGCAAGGTCATGGTGTGGGGGCCCCCTTTCCAGGGCCTTGTAGCCACTACTCCCTCTTACTTTTCCTTTCCTTTATTTGTTCCCCTGTGAAAGAATCCAAAAAAGAAAAACTTTTTTGCTGGAAGGGTCATCTTTTTTGTGACATTTTTAAATTCCAAAGTGCAGCCTTGGGAAAGAGAGAAATAAAAAATTAAAAATGTAAAAAATAACTAAAGCAAGACAGAGTGGGTCGAAAAGGGGCCAGATTGATTTTATTCACACCCAAAACACATTAGCGCCACTACACAGAGTTTACCAGTGAAGCGCTACTTTTGTTTTCTTGTCTTTCTCTAAACAGCATTGTTTTCCCCGGGTGGGGAAGTGCACCATTTCTGGATGTACTGCAATACCTGCTTGATGGGCGGACTGGAAAATAAAGTGCATACCGCTGCTCTGCATTCACAAATGTGGTCTTTTTAAACCATATTGCTTTCGTTTCGTAAGGATATATTCAATGGGCATTGAAGCAGGTGCTATCACAGTCATCAAACGATTACTCAAGGCTTGAGTAATCGTTTGATGACTGTGATAGCACCTGCAGAGGCACAGGATTATGCATTAATCCACCCTAAAAACGTATAGACTCCCGTCCAGAACATAAGAATAGTTTACAGCTTGGCAGCTGGATGAAATCGATCTGAAGGTGAACACAATATTCCCAAAGGGGAGTGGGAGCAGCAGAGGCAGTCTTAATACCCTTTCCAACATTGGAAACAGCTGATAGGGTTTGTAGTGATTACAGATACCCAGGCGCTCTACCTCGAATCAACGTTACAATTCGTAGGAAAACAATGTCTATGATGTGGTGCGTGAAGAGCGAACGGAGTAACCCTCAACCGTTCCAAGAAAATCTGGCAGACCTTCGCTAATGAGACAAAAGCAATGCTCTCGCAACCACAAAGCAGTGTAAATACACAACAAAACAGTAATTTCAATGAAGTAGAAAACAACAACAGATCTTAATGTTCTTAAAGTTTTCCAGGACGTTTATTGGATCCACATTCAGCCGACACGTGTTTCGTCGTGTTCACAAAAGTTGAGTCGACACGACTCTTCAGGGCTGGTAAATAGACCCAGGCATCTATGGGTCGATGCAACACGTAGGTAAGTTGAGCGAAGAATCCAAGTTATAGAATGACAAGTAGTCAGTCTCTATTCGATTCAAAGAGCCCTGGTTCCGGGTTCAAAATTAATTGTGTTACAACTCTTCCGACGAGGGCGCTCAGTAAAGCGCATATGATGCAAAAAAACGGGGGAGACTAGACACGTGTAAGTGTCTGTCTATACCGGGAGGGGATCCCAATGTAACAATTGAGGGCTGAGTTCCTGTTCCGTAATTTCAATACGAGTGTGCACTATGATACGGGATCCCTCCTCTGTGTGTTCCAAGAACACGGCGACCGGGAACACACAGAGGAGGGATCCCGTATCTAGAGGAGAAAGTCATCAACCAGAGAACAATACCCCTCACGTGTGTGACAACATACAGCAGTTTGTCTAACATGATGAAAAAATCCATCAATAAACATTGGAATATTCTGACCTCTTACAGGGAGAATTGGGAGAAACCTCTTTTCTCTTTTAAAAAAGGTCGTAGTCTAAAAGACGCTCTGGTGCACACCCGTCCTAAAGAAAAAGTCTCTGAACCCACACCGACAGTCACCAGCGCTTGGGGTATGCCCAAAGTTGTGGGGCATTTCCCGTGCTCCAATTGTAGTGTCTGCCACCTGACAGAGGCAACAAAAACTCTTTCACTTGAAGCAGGCAAAGTATGGACCCAAAGGGAACATACTAACTGTAACACCATGAATGTGGTGTATTTGATCACGTGTCCATGCCAGCTACGGTATGTTGGCATGACAACGCGCAGAATAAAACAACGCATCTGCGAGCATCGGAGCAATGTCCGATGCAAAAAACTAACCACTAAATTGAGCCGCCACTTTTTGGATAGTAACCATACTACGAATGACATGAGGTGGACGGTAATCGAAGAAGTGAAGGGTACAACCAACATTACCAGTAGACTTTTTGAAAAGGAGCAACGTTGGGTGTATCGTTTGGGCACCAACGTCAATGGGCTCAACGATGATATTCCGTGGAGCTCAGTATTATCTTGAAATAAGTATCACTATCTCTGGGATACCATTCCAACCATTACTGGGTATTTTTCTGCCTGCCTATAAACAGTCATTCCGTTTTCCTGTGATTCACACTAATGACTAGCCATGCTCACACAGATCAGTCCTTACCATTAGTTTATGCTCTCAGGTACAGCCTATTGCCTCCAATATAGATTAATTTTTATTAATTTTATTAATACTGAAATAATTGACAAGCAGCTCCAGCTCTGTGTCTACTAATACTTATGGCATTAGCACTAGCGCTACTGCGCTACTCGTCCCTAATAGCCCAGTCGACTTTCAAGCCTCGTTCTACACAAGACTAGGTGGGCGTGGACGTCTCCAGCCGACATTCAAGCCTCGCTCTGAACAAGACGGGGCCCTCCGAGGTGGGCGTGTGCGTTCCAAGCCTCTTTCTCGGCTAGACACGCCCACCCGGAAACAGGTCGCACACGCGACCGTTCTGTTTAAAAACAGGTTTACCGGCCCCGTCTTTCTATCCTCGGGGTCCGGATTTGAGGCCACAACCAGGTTTATCAGCGGGTCGAGAGCGCTGAGGGCGTGAGTAACCACGAAACCAAGACCGCTGCTCCTTCTGCCAATAGAGCTAAGTATCTGCTCGTGTACAGGCTTTGCAATTGTACCATTTCTCTATTTTTAGGATGTGCCAGGTCGCTCCGACCCCCTCCCGAGACCCATGGTGCTAGTAGCGCCCCTTTTGAAAGTGAGAGTTATACCTTCTATTACCAACTTGAGGGGCACAGACCTTTAGGTCCATTGATCCCTTCATAAGGAGTACACGCATTCGCGTTTTTAATCCCCCATTTTTAATCGTTTGTCTTGTAAATAGCACACCTCTAGCACATCACTTCCCAGAGCTATTTGCTATCATCCTCTAGGGGCTATTTGGATGGTGCATAAAATCTATGTTTACTTTGGGAACACCACTTGAGCCACACATCATGGAGCACTATGACTACTCAGGAAGGCTCATATTAACAATGTTCATGTTTGTCTTCTGTTTGTCTGTGTTTTTTCACTTTACAGGTGCAGTGACACTCCAAATTTACGGAGTATTTTTTTGGAATCGAGTATTTTACTCTTCCAATATTTTTATGCACTTTTTTCACTCTTTATTTTCACTTTCACGTCCCCAGGTCAGGGTGGGTGATTAGAGAGCCCATACCGCCGGGGTATAGTCCTGAAGAATGCCACGGTAATATGGATGTATGACGTTATAACGCATACTTTTACTCCGCAGACCATTACAACGCGACTTTTACTCCGCATACCGTTACAACGCATAGCGCCTTGGGGCGCTGGATAGTGGTAAGTATAATTTACTATTCTAACTCCAGTCCCCGTGGACCCTAGGGAAGGTGTTGGATAGTAAATTATACTTATTCCCTATCCTAGAGCGCCCCCCAGCGCAATGCGTTGTAATGGTATGCGGAGTAATGGTCGCGTTGTAATGGTAGTGCGGAGTAAAAGATCCGTTGTAACGGGTGTATACCGGTAATATACCACCCTTATGGCTGAAACATGTTGACTAAAAGAAACTGAGTATATTCTGTATTTTACCAATCTTGAACCTTGGCATGTAAATACAGACACGTAATACTCTTTACTTTGTGCCTCAGGGATCATTTATTAAAATAATTTTTTTCGATACCCTTTTTTTAGGCACTTTTAATATTTCACTGTAAACAAGAGCACGCCCTCCACACACAAAACCAGCTCCGCAGTCTTTCTGGCGTCGTAGCACACCGAAGAGGCATTCGGCCTCTTTCGGTGGGGCCCGATGATGAAGCATGACACTGACTAGGTCAGTGTGTGAGGGCTTTCTTTATCACCCAAATCGGATGTGATAATCTTGTGTTGACTCCTTGAATTGTGGTCTGTATAGATTACGCTTAGATTGATCAAGTGTTTGATCTGACCTCTCTTTTCTTGTTTTTGCATAACTAACCGGGGACTAAGAGAGTGCCTCATTCTCCCTACCTCTCCTTTTGTTGTTAAATAAAGCTCCATAATACAACCTAGTGAGATTGAGAATTAGACATTTTGGTGCGGCCACATGCCCATTGCTGTCTCTCACCATGACCCTTAGGGTCTCTTTGACATGTCTGCTTTTTCAAAACCAATTTTTCTTATTTGGAAGTCTGCTCCTGTAATTGAGACACATGTTTTGTGTTGGTGCAGGAAATAAATCCGGGCTCATAGCATACACAACATCAGCAAACATGTCAGCATATATAGCTGCAGAATTGGCAAGGACATGACCCTGTGAGTCATCATCATGAGGATGCTGTTGCGCTGCACACTTTACTACTGCCACCTGCTTAGGTAATTGAAAAGCATTCAAAAGAATTTGAACATACTGCCCATTTTTAATGGGGGGTTCCAGCAGTTCCTCCTGAAACTGGTTAGGGTTTTTCCCAATGTTAGGGGACTGCTTCTTGATTCCTAACAAGTCAAAGGGGGGTCCAAGGAATATCAAGCATAAGTATACCTCTAGCTGCAGAGAAATCTCTCAAGGGGAGAGGAACAGGAGCGTAGGAGTCCTTATTGTCAGCATCACTTAAATGGGGAGACAGAAAGTGCCTTCTGGACATCTGCTCTGTGGTTTGCCTTAAACTTTCTCCCGGAATGGTGGGGCTAAGTACTCAAGGGTCTCTACATCCAGCAATGGATCTTACATGCATCCTGAATCGATCCAAGGTAGTGGAATCGGCTACCTCTCTAGTCACGGCCACTCCTCTGTCAAATGTTCCATTGTCAGTCAGTCTTATTGCTGCGCTCGCTTGCATGTTACCTCCTTGTGCTCCTGCCGAAGGAGGTTCAGCAGGTGCTGCTCTGTTTCCGGATGTATCAGCGACCGCTCCCCCATCCTCATCGACGGGTATGGGGAACATAGTCGACAGATCCTGATCGCCTTCCTTCTCTTTCCTTTGTGATTCAATTTTCTGTGGATATAGATATAGAGGAGGTCGAGTAGCTGGAGCCCAAGAACTAACTCGATCCCTAAGGGGTTTCATTTGCTAACAAATTTTCTCACAAGTATTTTTCATGCCTCAGGCTTGGGATTTGTGCTTCCGCTTGTTCGCCTCCTCAGGCCACTCTTCCGACATCTATTTTATTCTTAGGAACCTTCAGTTTCTTTTGCAAATTTGCTAATCTTTATATGTCAAAGGTACCATGTTTTGGAAAAGATTTCTTCCTGTCTTGGTTAGTTGGGCAACAACCCTCTTTTCTAATTATTTGCACAAGACTTTACGGTATTGTTGTTAAATAGTATGGGCAAATATCCCTTTCAGTGGAGGCTCACTACATTTAGTTTTTCGGGACCCTAGCACTGATTCATACTGTGTATTCACACTCAGAAAACAAGGATAGAGTGCTGCTGGCCTTGTGCCGACAGCTCATCCTATGGAGAAAATTATGGAAGGAAATGTTAAAAGGGATAGTTATCCTTCATCTAACAGATCTCATGAAGTGGGGCGAGGTGTCATGTACTCACACCCAGAGATTCCCTTGTGTTCATTGTTTTGACTTCAGTCAACACTGGTTGGGGCTAATGATTGGATCAGGGTGGCTGGATCAGAGGGTCTCTTTCTCTCACATATTCATACCTCAAGGGTCTGAGCTTTGGGTTCCTGCACCCCTGCATGGTAATTGCCTGCATCCAAAAATCGCAACTTTCTAAAGAAATCATTACATTGCATCGCCCCAGAATACAGCAATCTTCATACTAAATGCACTGGAGGCCAACCTCAGTGCTAGGATGGAAATCACCCCTCCACGGCTCTGGAGAGAGGGACTCCCTCCAACCTTGTTCTACCTGTGGCAAGTCTCTGCATGTATTTGAGAGACTCTGAGATCACAAAGGGCACCCAAAGTCCACCCCTCCACGGGAGAGTCACTGCTTTACTCTTACCGGGCTGAGAGGGACTGGCAGTGGTGACAGCCATATTTTTAATGGATGGGACTGGCCCATTTTTCCCTGTTGCCTTCAGGGGGAGAGATGCCTTCTCCCCCACCTGTTAAAAGGTATGCCTAGGACCTCTCAGTTGTTCTTCTCTCTTTCCATGGTAGGATGCTTGTAAATTATGGCCTTAATTATGAGTGTACTCAAAATATTGCTTTGTCCCCAAACCATATTTTAGCCAAAAACAGGAGGGAGCAGTAGGTTATAGAGAGTGTGAACCATTTTCAAAGCCCAGAGGGATAGGGCTGGTTATGGTATAAATGTTACATCTGCTTATGTGGCTGTACTTCCTATTAATGTTCTATCTCTGCTTTTTAGTTGCGTTTAGAATAAAGTACTTTTCTGCTTTAAGGCTGAGCATTGGCTGGTCAATGATTTATTAATTGATGTTGTTCTGTGCTGAGTCCTGAGTTTGTGACCCACACCACCTTCCATAGTAAGCATTGGAAAACTATGCTCTCCAGGCATGATGGTAAAAGGCTAAAAGTATGTACTTGCTGCGCCGCTTTGGGTTTAATACTAGTGTTGCCCCAGAACATCAAAGATAAAAGGATTGGCCCAGATGGATCTAAGTAACCTGATTACCCCGTGATTTCACTCCCACCCTCACCCTGCTTTTTAATAAATAACTGCACAAATATTTCTACTTGTAACTCCAAGAGCGAACAATAATTTTTGCTTGTGCAGCTTCTAGTTATCCGTCTTGCATACACCGGGAGCTCTACGTTTTTATCATAGTTCACCTTTCATCATACTTCACTGTAATAAATAAAACATGAAGGGACTCGAACGTGGCTGGGAAAATCTATGCTTCTGTCTCTTTGATAAAATTACGTAGTCCTTCAGAGGTGGCTGTGAAGTTTGGGGGCATTTTATCAAGCCCAATATCGCCTCTTTAGCTGCCGTTTTCGGCTGTAAAGCGGCGATTTATATATCGCTCAATTATCAAGGACACGCTAATGCCGGTGTCCTTGAGTTAGCAACCCTTTTTTCTCCACTTTGCATATCAGAGATTATTATCACTAATGACATGCAAAGTGGGCGTTCCTTAGCAAGACTAAATGGAAAACACTCGCTAACTCTGCATCGCCATATTAACAAGGCTGCCCCTGACCTGCGATGCGAGAGGAAAAGGCGAGGCGCGCTAAGCTCCCTTAATCGCAGAATTTATCTCCTTCAAAAAATTTGACTTACCCATCTCTTCCATGGGAGGTGGATTGATGGGCTAAGTCCACCATGGCCTATCAGCAAGGATTTCCTTATCGCTGATGTTTTATCCCTGGATTTCCTGCGATATTCCTGCATTTCGCCGCTATTGTTGGATTTAATATTGCCAATGAGCAAAGCGTTGTTAATACAGCGCTATCATGGCGATAAAATCCAGCGATAGCCGGCGATAGAAGAAAACGTTCTAAGAGTGTTTAGCGATAATTATCACTACGTGTTGATTATATGCCCCTTGGTCTTTACAAACAAGGAGCGGGTGTTAAGTTTTTGAATCTTAAGAGCAGATTAAATTTGATTAGTAGCTGGGACGGAGGTAAAAAATCTTTGAAAGTGAGAATATGTGCCCGGTCAGCAGACTGCAAAATGTCCTCAAAGGAACCACTGTAAAAAAATAAAATTGAACTTAGAGCTTCCTGGGGCGAACGGATCACATATATTTAAATGGTGCCACATACCAAAGGCATCACCTATCAAATCCATCTGGCCTAACCTGAATAAAACATTGTTGAATTACAGTTTTTAAATTGAATGTGGACAGTATGTCTGAGTCTGACCGCCATTAATTCATACTTTTCTAAACATGTCTACACATAATTTATTGTACCCAAGAAAGGGAAATAATCTATCAACAAAGTGGAACATTAATTATGATTTAGTACATTGAAACCAGTTTCAGAATGTGAAAAAGCAGAAGTAATTGATATTTAAGAGCCTCTTGCAAGAGAAGTGAGACATAATAATTTTGTGAGGTTAGCGAAAAGGTGTTTAAGTGTTGTAAGTTTATCTGGCCCCTTAAAAAAGCACTGGAAACGATTTCCATATTCCACTCTATAATGTATTTAAGTTTCTGGGTTTTCAGCATATCACTTTTCAGTAATTAGGATATAAACAGATGTGCAAAAAAAGAATATTCGTCCAACATCGCATGCTGACAGTAGGCAAGGCCTAACCCTCATGAAACAAAGAACATATAAAATATACCATTCTATGGCAGTATTGCGACAGTCAAAGACTGCAATATGCTTGGCGGGACCACTGCGGTCCTGCCAAGCATATTACGAGTTTCCCCTCCATCGGTGGTGTCATGGAGGTTCCTCCTACATGTACACCGTGGCAGAGAGTAAATAAAGGAAATGCCTCCTCCACATGTGGCTGCACGCAGGGGGGCATAACATGTGCCCCCCTGTCTGCATGCACACCAGTTCCTACACGGCATATACTTGCTAGTCCATGCCGTGCAGGATCCTTGTTGTGCAGTCCCATTGCAGTGTCTTTTTCAAAGGCACCGCCAGCTTTGAAAGAGGCCCCACTGTGGTACCAGCACACCGCCCATGGCAGCGAGTCTTGGCAGTGCGGGGTGTGATGGTGGGGTACCGCCTGCTCCTGCACCGCTGAAACTTGTAATCAAGTCCTAGGGGGCTTTATTACGAGTCTGGCATTTCACAGACCACCAGACTCACGGGGCACAGTTTTGGTGATCTTCCTACCACCTCATTACAACGAGGACGGTCAGGCCATCCTGGGACTACCACAACCACCAGGGATCTGAGATCCCTGGTGGTGGCACGGCGGTATTGAGGCCACAATATGCTTGATGGGCCGCTATTACGAGTTTCCTCACCACCACACTTTTCGTGTCGATGCGACCCCTATGCAAAGTGTTGCAGTGAAGAAACAAAGTGGGCTCTATAGGGCCCCCCCCCCGTTCCGCACAACATGTTTCCCCATGTGTGCATGCACACCAGGACCTGCACGGCATGGACTGTAGCAGTCCATGCCGTGCAGGTACTGTCTTTGATGTTCTCATTGTGGTTCCTAATTCCTAGCACCACCCTAGAAATGCTAAAGAACCACCTGCCAGACAGGAAAAAACTCCTAATCTGACAGGCGGTTTGTACATGGGTTTGGCGGTGCGGGTGGCCCCTCTACCACACCGCTAAATTCATAACGAGGCCTCAATTATAAGGTCCCTGTGTTTTTGGCACAGGGATGCTGTGTGACTGGTTTCCCACACATTAACCAGGCTTTTACCAGTATTTGCACCAGAGTGGGGCATAACACGCAGACCCAGAAATTTTGTTTCCAAATCCACACCTGCTATTCCCATTCTAGGATCTCTGCAGAGTTTTAATCTGCAACTTTACATATAGCATATATTTGGATGGGCAATGGCATTGTAGAGGAAAAGAAAAGTAGGGATCTCATTTACATATTAGGGATCATAGAATCATTTATCCAAAAATTGATAGATGCAGCATCCACCAACCTCTCAGTTCTGCCTCCTCATTTGATTTTGCCAGCAGGGAAAGAGTCACCACTGCCATAAGAGAAACTGTTATCCATGCACAAAGGCTAGCTGACAAGGCATTGGGAAGCCAACCATAAAGTTTGCCTGGCAAGGCAGTACCAGACAGGAACGTGAAAGGGATGCTGATTTTTTGTTTTCCCCAATAACAAACCTCTAACAGCAGATCCATTGCCTCACAATACCAAAGGGGATGATGGACGGAGTGTTAAACATTGCAAGCACTCACCCCCAGTCAACTGATCTGGGTTTAATCCATCATCATTCTTTAGCTCACTCCGCCACCCCAGTTCAGACATGGTCCTATGCAAATCAGTCTGACCCTGTGCCTCATGGGAACAGTGCAGCCCGAACTGCCAAGCCATGTCTTCCCTGGACCGGAAACAAGCATCTTGGGACCGGTTTCTGGCTAATCAGCCGTCATCAGCCAGGCTAGCTTGAATCCAGTGGCAAAGTGAGCCAGGGACCCACGTCTGGGCATACCCTGCCAACTTAGAGAGTCCTGTGCTCTCGATGCCACTGGAATCAAGCTATCCTGGCTAAAGAGGGATGAACCCCCGAAACCGGTCCTAGGATGCTTGTTTCCAGTCCAGGGAGCACCTGGCTTGACAGTTCGGGCTGAACTGTTCCCATGAGGTACAGGGTCAAGACTGATTTGTATATGGCTGGGTTCAAACTGGAATGGGATGGTGAGCAAAAAAAAGATGGATTTAGGCCCAGATGTCTGTACTGGGGAGAATGTATGACATTGTTCTGCATTCTGTCCATCAATAGTTCTTTTTGCCATTGCCTCACAATGCCAAGGCACCACCATCACACGGTCGATGGTTTGCCCTTGTTTCTTTTACAAATAGGTTTCTCACCATGTCAGTGGGACCACTTTTAATGAACATTTAATTAAATTTCCTCCAACTCAACGGAAATTTCTAAATAAATTGGGTTTACGGTGGATTGGTAGGCAAATTACTGTGGCTGCAACCACTTGGCAGCCCGCCTACAGTGAAATTGCCGCCAAGCTCTTTGCCGGGGCCGTTTTTTGGCCGATTTTGATACAGGCCCAATTTTGCTTCAAAAACGGCCCTGTAACAAACACGCCCCCCAGGGCCCAAAACCCCGGGATTGCCCGGTGCCCGCTATAGTCAGTCCGGCCCTGCCCTTCATTCACAAAACACCAATTTGCCCACGGTACTGAAACAAAGAACATAGCAATCAAGAAAACATCGTGGCAGGCAATGCTATCTATCGTGTTTGTTGTACGCGATGGTAACTATAACTGTCAAATTATATTAGTTTGTGCAATCGAGCAAGAACCGTAAAATCTGTTTTTAACTTAGTGTTTGCAGTGAATATTTGTGTGTGTGTATGTGTCTGTGTGTGAGAATAAATCATATTTTCTACTTCTTTACACTTGTTCTATTTTCATACACAAATATAATTTCTCCTGCCTTCTTTAAACCTATAAAAATTATTGTTTAGAATTTTTAATGTTATATATTATATGTTTTAACAATCAGAATGTGTTAGACTTGGCATCTTTTGGCGTGCTTTTTACTCTGTTTTTGCTGGCATAGCGTTTCTGCGCACTTATCGCACTGCTGTTCAGTGCCAAAGTGCAAGTGTTCCGGTGGTAAATTGTGTTATTGATTGGTGTTTCCATTATTGGAGATTTGATTTAGGTGTCAGTCCCTAGTAAAATGCACTGTGTGTGCCAGGGCCTGTAGATCAAATGCTGTTGGTGGGCTGCAGTGCTGCATTGTGCCACCCATCCAAACAGCTCGTAAATATGACTCTTGCCTGCAATTGCAGAGCCTGTGCGCAGTCTAGTACTGCCATGTCGACTTGGCAAGTGCACCCACTTGCCAGGCCCTAACCTTCCCTTTTCTTACATGTCAGCCACCCCCAAGGTTGGCTGAAGGTAACCCTGTGGGCAGGGTGCAGTGTATGTGAAAGGTAGGACATGCCCTGGTGTGTGTGGCATGTCCTGATAGTGAATTACTGCTAATTTCGTTTTTCACTATTGCAAGGCTACCTGTTCCCCATAGGACAGAATGGGAAGTTTGGGGCATATTATCAAGAACGGCGTTAAAAAGTATCGCCGGTTTAGCGGCAGAACACTACTGCTAAAGCGGCGATAATGGGCTTGATAATATGCCCTTGTGAATTCCCATAGAAGCCCATGTTCTGGTGTGAACACGGGCTTCTACTGGAATTCTCCAAGGCATATTATCAAGTCCATTATCGCCGCTTTAGCGGCAGTTTTCTGCCGCTAAACCAGCGATAATGTTAACGATAATGTTAACGCCATTCTTGATAATATGCTCCTCTGTTTTTACCTTCTTACAAACATAACTGGCCCTGGGAACTAGGTAGGAAAATAAAGTTTAGTATGCCTGAACTCAGAATCTAAAGATGCATCTTTTAGTGAAGGTGATTTTTACATTCTGTTTGAAAATACCACTTTTAGAAAGTAGGTATTTTCTTGCCCAGTCATCACGTGTGCCTCTGCTGTGATTGCCTGTCTCGGTTTTGGATGACAGAAGGCTGGGGAGCAGGAGCGGCTCCAGATAGTCTAGGTGGGTCAGGGAATGGCTGAATAGACCTGGGCTGCAATGGGGGAAGGGGGAGGAGATTTCCTCGCACATCAAAGGGCCTGGTATGCCTCTGACAATGCCGTCTCCACCTCCTGTCAGGAAGTCACACCAGAGAAGGCAGAGCTGGTTCTGGCTGGGCACAGACACTCTCTGCCTAAGAGATCAAAGGATTTTGGGATATAAATATTGGGGCCCAGACCCCTGAACTTTAGAACACTTTTGACCAAGAATACTGCCAAGAAGAAGAGCCGGAGACGCTGTGTGAAGGACCTACCACTTTGCTGCGTGCTTTGCTGTGTTGGCCTACAGTGGCTGCTTCTGTCTTGGGCAGTAAAAGGACTGGACTGAACTTTCTGCAAGCTACTTTGTGAGTTTCTCCAAGGGTTTGAGGGAGCTTGCATCCTGTTCATGAAGTCTCAGGAACAGCAAAGACTTCAAGCTATTCTGCCCTAAGCACTGGGGACTGTGTGTTTTGTGCTGCAACAGAAGAAAAGCAACTCGACGACGTCTACGACGCTATGCCAACTCGGTGTCCTGAAGGCACCGCAGAGGGCACCGCTGCACCGTGACCCTGATCTCACCGATGACCTGCTGATGCCGCCACTGAGCCGCTGCTCACACCGTGACCTGTGGGCACCGCACTCCGCAACGCCTCACTTCACGACGATGCCTTGGTATACCCGATGACGATGCTCCACACCGAAACCTACACCGCTGCTTGCACCGTGGTTCGAGGGCACCGCTCGTAAAGTTACACGACGCACCGCCCTCATCCCACACCGCAGCCTTGGCCTATCGACACCGGCGCCATCGACTCCAGTTCGTCAGCCGACGACAGCGCTTCAGCATCAACTATGCTGCTGGTTGGGAGGAGCCAAGATGGCGATCGAGATGGCTGCATAACCGCTCGGCTCCGTGAGCCTCCTCACCCCGCACATACATCCTGGCACTTATCCTGAGCTGCAACGGCATCTACATTTAGGCGAAGAATCACTTTTACTTACCGCTTGCTCCTGAGGCTTCTGCTTGCTGCGGACCCGTTGGAGTGTCCCTGACCGTTTTGAGGCCTTCACGGTGCTGGGACCGGGGTCTCGAGAGCGGAGAGTGGCCGGCCGCGACTGCAACAACAGCGGACTCTGGTGATGGTGAGGACTCGGCCGGCGGGAACCACAGACCTGATCGCCGATGGCGATAGTGCCGACCCAGCCCAACTGGCGGAGAACCATGTGGGGAGTGTGATGCAGCTGGGTCGAGGGCGGTCCATGATTCTTAGCCCCCCTTTCCGGTGTTGTATCCGGGCCCATTACCGACTTTGCCCGGAGTGCTGCCCCCAGGGTGCGGCGGAGTTTTTAGCCTTTTGGTGACTCTCCGCTGCGAAACCTGCCTTGGCTTGTGAGATTCCTGCTGTGAATCCTGTTCCTCCCTGATGTGAGATCCGGTCCCGAGGTGAGGTGGAGAAGGACGAGGCCGGAGCAGCTAAGATGGCGGAGAGTGCCCTCGTACGCACACCTCACCCGGGCAGAGAAGCCACTATGCGAGAGAGTCCTGGGGTCTGGCGACACGAGAGAGAGCCCACGCCCAGAGATGTTTTGGCTGCGTTAACAACTCTGCATAAGACCCTGATCCGGGACGCCCGGGATCTGGGAAGGAGGATGGCCACCATTGTTGTCCCACCGCTCCACATGGGTGGGGATGAATCACAAGGAAGCGCCATTGGGCCCGCCCTTGCGTCAGTGATGATCGTTCCAGCTGCGCCTACGTTTGTGGAGACGCCGATAGCCCCGGTCCGTGACATCGCTTTGGATTGCTCTGCTTAAGCATGGGCGGATCTTGCGGATCTGGCGTACGCGAATTTGCGAATTTACGGATTCGCAATCCGCAAAATCCGCGAACTCTCGCGGATTTGTGGATTTTTATGTTTTTTGTGTTGGTGAGCGTTCGCGAGGATTTGTGGACCAATCCGCAATTGCGAACTTACTTTTCGGCTCGCAACGGCCGCGACTATGTTGTTTCTACGTCTGGTTTATCATCACAGGTTCACAGCACCCTCTGTTTCACCACTGCCACCCTCTGGTACACCCATGCCACCCTCTGGTACATCCTCACTGCCACATTAGGTTTGTTTATCACTGTAGATTATGGGGGTGAAAAAAAGCAAGCACACCTGCCCTGCTTCAACTGCCATGAATTATTTTGGGGTTGATTAATGTGTCAGTGATTTTGAAACTTCCAGTCTGGCTGGCACCTGCTTCCTTCCTTATCTGTAATTTGCTTTCTGTTGCAGTGAAAGCAAGCACACCTGCCCTTCTTCAACTGCCATGAATTAATTTGGGGTTGATTAATGTGTCAGTAATTTTGAAACTTCCAGTCTGGCTGGCACCTGCTTCCTTCCTTATCTGTAATTTGCTTTCTGTTGCAGTGCAATTTTTTTTCACAGGACCTTTATGGTCTACTTGTAGCTATTCTATGAGCCTGCTGTTTGGGTCATAGCAGGGTCATAGAATAGTTGCAAATAGGCAACTGAACTCTGGAGGGGCCCCTCAGGAAGCACTAGAGTGAATGGTTACTAATGTTAAGTTTGAACTTTTGCACCTGCTGATTGCTTTCATTTTTGCTAAAATCGTTTTTCTGCAATTTCGCGCAATTTGCGGGGCGCGAATCCGTGCGAGATCGATTTCGGAAGCCGCGAATTCGTGCGAATACACTTTTTTTTTTGCGGCGTGTATATTCGCGTGTTTTTTTGCGTGTTCGCAAGGCGCTTGTAGCGATACATTTGCCAAGTTACCCTAGCGGTCGTACACGGGCGCGGCCATCTTGTTTGCGTGACGTAATTCCGTTTCCGGCCGCTATGTGTAATCTCGCAAAGTGTGCGGCTCGCTAGTACAATTTCGTGCGTGATCGCGAGGAAAATCTCGCACGAACTTACCCACGCGGTCGTGAACGGGCGCGGCCATCTTGTTTCTCATTCATTGCTATGGTTCTGGGCATGCTTTCTGTATCCTCTCTGAATCTCTGCCATCCTTTGCTTGTTTGAAGTTTTTTTTATCTATTTTACTTATTATCTATCCCTCTATTTTTCTAGCTCTATATTTTTGTGTTTTCTGCTACTTTTTGTTAATTTTAAACTACTTTTTTAAACTCTTTTCTTTTCTTCTTCCCTATTCTATTTCTTCTTTATTATTTAACTTCATTTCTGCCCAGACCATGGTAAAGGGAGCCGGGACGCACCCTGAGAAGGGGAAGGGTCCCGCACCCCGTGCCTGGCTCCCGTGCGGGCGTTTGAAGGGGGAAACAGTGACAGCCGGTAGATTTTTAGTGCGGAGGAGGTGGCCGCACTAATATTCCACGTCCAGCGCCGCCTCCCCAAGACCATCCTGGGAGGTGGCAAGATCGCAACCGGCTACGGCATCCGGGAGCGCCGGAAGCGGTGGGAGAAGGTGTGCCGGGCCATGTTTAAACTCTCTGGGGTCCGGCGCACCTATAACCAGGCCACCCACCGCTGGACGGATGTCATGGACCGGGAACGCGACTTGCTGGACGTGCTCGGCGTAGAGGTCCCCGGGCTTGGTGAGTAGTAGTAGCTATTTCTAGCTATTTCATCACTACTCTGTTTTATCCGGCTCTGTTATTTGCAAATCTTTGTTCTTTACCAAGAGCAATAATGCTGCCGATTACATTGTAGGTAAATTATATTTCAAAATCTTCTATGCATTTCAGGTGCACTGCTCTCCTTCTCAGTAGCCTTGCTACTATGCTTATTTGTTTTGTATTTTGTGTCCATTTCATTGGCCTGAGAAATTATGTATGAGTGTAGTGTAAAGAACTGCGTAATGCTAGACACTAAGGGTCATATTTTCAATTACCGGCGCATCCCTGCAAAGTAGCAGGGATGCGGCAGTAATTGTGCGCCATGCCACCACCACCACCCATGGGCCCAAAACGTCACAGAAGCCTTACGCATCTGTGCCGTAAAGGCGGCGCATTGCTGGAGTTGCGTGCCAACGATGGCGCAGCTCCAGCAATGCTCTGGGGTGCCCTATCTCCCCAATGCTGCATCAAGCCGTACGTCGGCTTCAAGCAGGCGCAGGGTTTGAGTCACGCATCATTGTCCTAAAAGTGACTGATTGACATCTTGTAGATTTCCCTCAGCCACTTTTAGGATTCGTTCCTGCGCAGGAACGCCCTCCCTTGCGCCGGAACGCCCCCTGATGGCGCAGGGCTTTACAACGTGATGCATCTCCCATATGCGTCATTTTTGTATATATACGCCGCACCATGGCGCCTCTTTTGTTCTGCCGCTGCGTCACAAAAGTCACGCAACAATGGAGGAAAATGAGCCACAAGGGACTTCTAAATCAGCCCCAACAGACTGAAGTCCAGTACTTCCTTTAGACACATGGCTATAAGAAGAAATAGTGGTGGTCGGTGGATTGATAGTTTGAGTATTCACTGATCTGCAAGCACAATGGACTTTGTCTGTCACTTTGCGTGCTGCGGACTGCTGCCTGCCAGGCCTAGGCAAACCTTTTTAGTAGTCTGTTTAGTGAGTTACATAGGAACTTTCAAAGTCAACGGTCCGCAAATCAGGCAATACGAATAACGTAGTATACCACATGAGATTGGCAATATATCCCGTGGAATAGTTGTCTATCTATTTGCTATTTCGCCAAAATATTTTGTTATTGTTCTTTTGAAATTTTTGATTTGGTTGACAAATATCATCCATGTTTTCTGGTCTTTCTTTCTTTCATGTTGTACATCAGCTCCCCCCAAGGGCAAGAGGACACAGGAGGAGGAGGGTGCTGTTCAGGAGGATGCAGGCCAGGATCGGGCAGGCGAGGGCTCCTTTGCTGGCCCCAGTAAGTTTTAATTTCAATATAGAGTACCTATTTTTTCCTAGCGTTCCTCATTCGATTTTTTCTAAATCGTCTTTGATCTTCTTGTAGACTGGATCTAAATTCTTATCCTGCCTCGACTATGACTCCCTGTGGTATTACTAGATTATTCTTATTAGTCTGTCTGTATAGCTAACTAAGATTGCACATTTGGCAATTCCATTGGACTCCCATTCTAGTCAACAATAGCTCTATGCACTGAGTGCAGTCCTCTGGGATTGTCCATAATGTCTTTTCAAGTCTTCTAAATGTTTATGCTTTGACAATTGCCAACAATAAAAAGGTGAATGACCACCAAGAAAGAATAAGATACTACTTTACTTTTGGTTTGGATAGGAGGACAATCCATTCTACTACTGTTGCAGGGACAAATCTGCACAAGCCGAACTATGAACACTAAATAGTGCATTGTTTATCAATTATAATAGGCTCAGGTAGACTTTCTTTCCACATACCTCAGTGATATCAGACTTTGAAGAACCCCCAATCTCCTTACTGACTAGATAGTGTGGCAGAGTCATTTAGCTCCCAAAGTCACCGATGATTGATCCCCAATGATGATTAGATTATCCAACGCAGGACAAGAGTACAGAGTCAGAGTCAAGAAGTGTCAGAGGCACTCATGCTTGCAAAAATTCCAAAACCTTTAGCTCATCCACTCTAGTCTGGAGGACCAAAAACCACAGAGTCTATTTAAGTTTAAAAGCTTTATTAAAAGTAAACACATTTATTAAAATCAACTTTGTCATAAAAGTAAACGTTTAACTGAAAATGGAAAAGGGCTTAGTGCTAACGATTAATTGGACACATTTCTTGTGGTCGAGCTGAGCTCTCACCTGGTTTGAACTTGAGCTTGACCCTGATCGTGTTCTTAGAAGTCAAGCTTCTGTTAGGAGAAAAAGTGGTGTGTGTTAAAAATAAAAAGCAAGCATTCATCAGTTGTGCCAAAAAGTGCAGCAAGACAACAGCCTTCCCTGGAAAAAGGGACATTTTTACTTTAGAGTAGACAGTTACAAATTATTACATTGTATTTCGTTTTTTTTAACATTTCTTTATTCCTCCTAGACCAAATATTATATAGTAGTGAGTGGTGTATTCTAACATTCTTAAATGTACTTTGTAGGTGGAACATCTGGTGGCGGGGCCAGCGCGGAGGTGGTGGTGTTGGAGGAGGACTCTGGGGAGGAGGCGGTGCAAGTGCCGGACGTTCCTGTGAGGGTTCACACGGTGGTGGCGGGAAGAGGTAAGCTATATATTCCTTACTTATTGAGATTGAAGACTGCATAGTGTGCTTTCTGCACGGGTGTATTATAAATCAACCAGGTATTAGCCTCCTCTAAATGTACTTCGACTTAGCTGTGAAGTTTTTGGTGAGAAGAATCCCAATAAGATCTTAGATGAACTTGATGGATGGGATGAACGAAAAGCGAAAGAAGGGTGTAAGTAAGTGTGGAAGGACGAGAAATTTTATGATGGCTGGCAAAGAAGAATGATATGTGTTTGCTTGGTCCCCGAGGTGGCTGGGAAGGAAAGAATATGGTATGGTGCATGGCTGGGTCAATGATGAAGCAAGGATGGGTGGAAGGAGAACAGCCTGGGTGGGTGAAACAGAAACTGTATGTGTGCATATACTTTGAATGGATGGATGCCTGGAGCATGGTATTATCTGACTCTTAGATAGCATATGTGTATCTAGAGAGAGTAGATGGTCACTGCACTGGATGAACTAAGTGTTACCTTGAAGAGCATGTAACACCGCACCCGCACGTCCGTTCCAGTGTAGGGAAGGCAAGGAAAAGAAGTTGTAAATTTGTCCAAATACTACCATGAATAGTAGCAGTAGTTTGTATTGCAACTGCAAGCACAGCATATATCCGGTTATTACGGTGGACACTCCGTACCTCTCTTAATAACTTTAGTTTCGTAGTAGTACGTCATTCATGTGTGGGTGTATCACTGTTCACTCAATAATAAGCAAAGCACCTAAAGTCATCCCATATGTCATCAAATACATCCCATGTGAAGTGAAAGATAATCAAATTATTTAGCTTCTTCATTTTCCTTTTCTAGTACTCATTTGCACTGTAGGGTGAAAGCTAAATTAATTAAGCAGTAGCCCTTGTAACAGAGTATTGTCAGTGCCACCCGTAATAGAAAAGTAATAGCTTCACCACCTGCATGTACTGGACCGGTACAGTAATGCAAGTCTGTCTCACTCATCATGGTGTGCGTCTGTTTTTCTCGGGTGCAAGTTCACTGCGCTGGCATTCTGCCGGCTTGCATAAGATAACGTACCAATTTTCCTAAACAAGAGAGAAGAAGAAGAATAAGACTGGTGTACTGTCATAGTCGACTGTAATGGAAGTCCATAGTGGTCGTAGAATTTGTTCATTAAACTCCCACTAATGTTAGAGCAAGGATGCAGAAGTGGGAGGTTAGATAGATACTGTCCTCAATAGTTATGTACTGTGCTTTCAATTTGCTACTTGTACTGTGACACAACTTTCGGCTCAATCACTTTGTGTTATTAATGTTAAGGAGCATTGGTTACAGACTATGTCTTTCTTTCTTCATATAGTTGCTCCTTCCAAATCGACATCACGGAGGGAGCAGGCTCGAATGGCCCGGCAACGGAGGCTGGATGCCACTGTCGTCGAATATCGGCGGCTGGTGGCCCTGGAGGAGGAGGACACGCAGTCAACCGGTGGAACCACAACATCCTCCACTGGGACAGCTGCATCCTCCTCCGTGCCCCCACGGGCTGCCAGCCAGCGCAGTGCTCCAGCGGTACGGAGCCGGGCTACCAAAGCCAACCGCCACCGCCGAGCAGCAAAGACATCAGCTGCCCCCCACAGGAGTGGCAAGGCACGCCAACGCCGCTTATCCCTCAGAGTGTCCTACCTGGAGCAGGAGGTCCATAGCTACAAGAACTTGGTGGAGGGCCTCCGCTTCGACCATGCCACCCTCCGCAAGGAGTATGATGCCCTGGCCGCTAAATTAAACAGCACCCTCCAGTAGTGTAGTGTACCTTGCCCTTTTTTTAGAGACTTTTGGGGGGTGGGATTTGGGAGTTGGGTTCTTTTTGGGACTTTTGAAAGACAATCGTTGGGGTTAGGGAGGGTCTTGAGGGAGATTATTTTGTTAGTGCTACATAAATATACATTTTAAACTTTATCTGACCATACCTGTTTTTTACTGCTTTTGAGTCTGGTGGGTGGGGGTTTAACAGTAAGTTTGTTTTCCTGAAGAGTCCTAGGACTTTAGTAGTACTACCGTCAATCTCTCGTCTAGTCCTAATACTCCATTATACTACCTCCCACCAAACGCTTATCTTACCTGTAATTTGTGTTTGAAAGTAGGGCTAGGCCCAGGGCTGGCTCCACGGGAAATGGGGATTAAGGTTGGCAATCCTGGGCGGATGAAATGTCCTCATTGCGGTGGTACTAGTGGTGTGACACAGTGGCAGTTGCATGCATATGGAAAAAAAGAAAACGAAACCTGGTTTGCCCTTACTGTAGCATTACAACGGTTACGGTACGATAGAGAATATAGCAGGTGACAGTACACTAGAACAGTGCCACAATGTAGCCTAACAAATGGTAAAGTATTGCAAGTATAACTAGTACTTGCGTTGAATTTATTTGACATTGGCTCCTACTACTACAAGAAATAGTACTGAAGCTGAGTAAGTCTAGAATATATCCTCGGATTCCTTCACCAGCCTGTTGCTATGACCTTATCCTCCCCAGCAAGTGTGTGGAATTATTGATGTCATTTAGTCACACATCAAGCAAAACCACACAGCCCGGGGGAAGAGGGTTAGGGTTTGGAAAATGGATGGGAATGGGGGTTTCTTTTTGGGTAGGTTTTGTTGAGAGAAGAAAAAAAAAGCACAGCATGGACAAACAATAATTGAAGATAAAGAAATCTTTGGGTACAAACTAAAGCTAACCACAAATCTTTTAAGTGACATAAAGGAAGTGCATGCCCTACTGCATGCATTGTTACTGAAAAGTAAGTAGTACTAGAATGCGACAGTACAGGGCTGCAGCGTTTTCACTAGCCTATCTCTGCACTCAGAGAAACACTTCTTACATTAAATTAGGTTTAAAAATTAGCCGAAGTAAAACCTATAGAATGGCTGTAGGGATCAATTTAGAAGCAGAGAGAGATCCAAGAAATGCAGTCACACTCATAGAAGAAAACAATGGATACTGTATCTGTATGTTGTTGGAGTTGTCCTGTTGAATTTGGTAAGTAAGTTGCATGCAGCAAACAATTCCTCTTATTAGCGGCACTCCTCCATTCCAGCTGACGCTTCGTCCATCAATGTTGGTGACCACTGACAGAAGACACCCTGTCCACTGCCTGCCTGGTGGATGTTAAATTGCGGCTCGTTAATGTGAAGCCTGACTCCATCTTTTTTCCCCATTGCACAGACTGAAACCCGGCCTGCAATTATTGAACGAAAACAGTAAGTGCTATTACAATACCACTGATAAATAAATATAAGGTATGTACGCTGTGTGGTGCAAAAAGTCACACTTTGATTTTCCTAATAGACAGTACAATATTTTTGAAAGTGAGTCACCTTTTGAAGGATGAATAAGTATGGCCAAATTAATTTAGCGGATCTTTCCCCTCAAGCTAGGTGTACTGTAAACTATGTTTTAGAACAAAATTAGACCTTCCCAGCAGTGCTCCCACCCAGACCCTTACTAAAGCCAGTCGCAAAAATGTAGAAGACCCCCAATCAGATCTCAAAAAACGAGGCCTAGCAGAAAACTGGTGACAAAACGTACTTTGAAAGTAAAAGTAGGCCCAAATACCCCCTTCCCCACCGTGGATTGTATTCAAACCACTTGCAAGCAATCAAAAGTATCCATAGCCATCATCGCTCCAAGAGTGCTCTAAGACCCCAGAACTCATTGGCAAAAATCTAGAACACCCCGAAACACACGCAATCCTGCTGCTAGGGCTAACCCTAACGAACCCTAAGTTACAAAAAGTGCCAAAAGGCTTTTCCTTATGGATTTTGTCCAAACCACTTCTATCCGGTATTAGACCTTCCCAGGAATGCCCCAAGACCCACCAACCCACCCGCAAAAAAGCACGCGACTACACCCCCAAACAGCCAAAAAGCAAAATCTCATACTTACAATATCTCTCGGCCTTCGGTCCAAACGCGCTGTGCAGCTAGGTCATCATCATAACTCCTGTTTTCCACCACGGATTTCCTGAAAAGCAAATGCAATCTAGATTAGACTGTCGCAGCAGTGCTCCGACAGAGACCCCGAAACCCACCCACAAACACCAGGAAGCCCCCCAAACAGGCCCCCGAAAACGCTACATTGAGCAAGATGTCAGAAGAAATAGCAAAAAAAAATTCTGCATGGATTTTGTCCAAACCACTCCTATCCGGTATTAGCCCTTCCCAAGAATGCGCCAAGACCCGCCAACCCACCCGCAAAAAAGCACGCGACTACACCCCCAAACAGCCAAAAAGCAAAATCTCATACTTACAATATCTCTCGGCCTTCGGTCCAAACGCGCTGTGCAGCTAGGTCATCATCATAACTCCTGTTTTCCACCACGGATTTCCTGAAAAGCAAATGCAATCTAGATTAGACTGTCGCAGCAGTGCTCCGACAGAGACCCCGAAACCCACCCACAAACACCAGGAAGCCCCCCAAACAGGCCCCCGAAAATGCTACATTGAGCAAGATGTCAGAAGAAATAGCAAAGAAAAATTCTGCATGGATTTTGTCCAAACCACTTCTATCCGGTATTAGACCTTCCCAGGAATGCCCCAAGACCCGCCAACCCACCCACAAAAAAGCACGCGACTACACCCCCAAACAGCCAAAAAGCAAAATCTCATACTTACAATATCTCTCGGGCTTCGGTCCAAACGCGCTGTGCAGCTAGGTCATCATCATAACTCCTGTTTTCCACCACGGATTTCCTGAAAAGCAAATGCAATCAAGATTAGACTGTCGCAGCAGTGCTCCCAGACCCCAAAACTCACCCACAAACACCCGGAACCCTGCCAAAGAGCACCTCAAAGGCAAGCAAGTCAGCAAAAACGGCAAGAAATTTCGGCCTCATATTTGGTCCAAACCACTTTTATCCGTTATTAGAGCTTCACAGCAATGGCCCCAGAGCCCTCAACTCACCCGCAAAGAAGTAGAACACCCCCACAAGTGCTGAGTCTTTCTTCATTGGGCGTAATCCAGCCCTCTGCTTTGAGGGAAATAGGAGTCTGGAGGAGGAGGATAGAGGAGCATGATCTTCTGAACTTGTGAACCTGAGGAATGTGCACTGCGGCACCTTCAAATCAATAAGCAAACAAGTGAAGACAGTTCTGCTGATGGGCTTGTTTTTGTCATTAGGTGATTAAAGTTTGAATTAAATTAACTGTGCAAAACAAAGAAAGACAGACACACAGGAATAAAAGTGAATAAGGACGAAAAAGAAAGTTATCAATCAATCAATCAATCAAGGACATTTATAGAGCGCACTACTTACCCGGAGGGTCTCAAGGCGCTAGGGGGGGGGGGGAGTGCTGCTACTGCTCGAACAGCCAGGTCTTGAGCTTCTTCCTGAAGGAGAGGTGGTCTTGGGTCAGGCGCAGGTCGGTCGGGAGGGAGTTCCAGGTCTTGGCGGCCAGGTGGGAGAAGGACCTTCCTCCTGTTGTCGTTCTTCGGATGCGGGGGACGGCGGCGAGGGCGTGACTGGCTGATCGGAGGTGGCGTTTGGGAGCGTAGAAGTTGATGCGGTTGTTGAGGTAGCTCGGGCCTTGATCGTGTAGGGCTTTGTGTGCGTGGGTGAGGAGACGGAAGGTGATTCTCTTGTTGACGGGGAGCCAGTGCAGGTCTCTCAGATGTCCGGAGATGTGGCTGCGTCGGGGGATGTCGAGGATGAGTCTGGCTGAGGCGTTCTGGATCCGCTGGAGTCTCTTCTGGAGCTTGGCGGTGGTTCCGGCGTAGAGGGCGTTGCCGTAGTCCAGTCGGCTGGTGACGAGGGCCTGGGTGACCGTCTCCCTGGTCTCGGTGGGGATCCACCGGAAGATCTTCCGTAGCATGCGCAGGATGTTGAAGCATGACGAGGAGACGGCGTTGACTTGTCTGGTCATGGAGAGGGAGGAGTCCAGGATGAAGCCCAGGTTGCGTGCGTGGTCTGTCGGTGTGGGTGCGGTGCCCAGGGCGGGGGGCCACCAGGAGTCGTCCCAGGCGGAGGGCGAGGAGCCCAGGATGAGGACTTCCGTCTTGTCTGAGTTCAGTTTCAGGCGGGTGGTCGTCATCCACTCGGCTACATCTTTCATCCCTTCATGAAGGTTGGCTCTGGGAGCGGCGGGGTCGTTGGTCAGGGAGAGGATCAGCTGGGTGTCATCGGCGTAGGAGATGATGCTCAGGTTGTGTTGGCGTGCGATGGGCGCGAGGGGGCTCATGTAGACGTTGAAGAGGGTGGGGCTCAGCGAGGATCCTTGAGGGACGCCGCAGATGACTTCGGTGGCCTCTGACTTGTACGGTGGTAGACGGACTCTCTGTGTTCTTCCGTCGAGGAAGGAGACGATCCATTCCAGTGCCTTCTCCTGAATTCCGACGTTGCTGAGGCGCTGCACTAGAGTGCGGTGGCCGACAGTGTCGAATGCCGCGGAGAGGTCTAGGAGGATGAGGGCCGCTGTTTCTCCGTTGTCCATCAGGGCTCGGATGTCATCGGTGGCAGCAATGAGGGCGGTCTCGGTGCTGTGGTTGGCTCGGAAGCCAGACTGTGAGGGGTCGAGGGATCCATTCGTCTCGAGGAAGGCGGCCAGCTGTTTGTTGACGGTCTTCTCGATGACTTTGGCTGGAAACAGGAGGAGCGAGATGGGGCGGTAGTTCTTGAGTTCGGTGGGGTCCGCTGTTGGTTTCTTTAGTAGAGCGCTGAGTTCGGCGTGCTTCCAGCTCTCCGGGAAGGTGGCGTGTCGAAGGAGGTGTTGATGATGTCCCGCAGGTGGGGTGCGATGACAGCGTCGGCCTTGTTGAAGACGTGGTGAGGGCAGGGGTCGGTCGGAGATCCGGAGTGGATGGAGTTCATCATGCGGACGGTGTCATCGGTGCTGATCGGGGTCCAGGCGCGGAGGGTGGTGGTGGGCGGCGTTGCAGCGGTCGTTGTGTGCGATGGTTGAATGCTGAAGCTGTTGTGTATGTCCGCGATCTTGTTGTGGAAGTAGGAGGCGAGGGAATTGCAGAGGTCTTGCGATGGGGTGATGTCGTTGTTTCCGGCGTTGGGGTTGGAGAGCTCTTTCACGATGTTGAAGAGTTCCTTGCAGTTGTGTGAGTTGTTGTCCAGTCGGTCCTTGAATGCAGTTTTCTTGGTGGCGCGGATCAGTTGGTGGTGCTTCCGGGTGGCGAGCTTGAGGGTGGTCATGTTGTCCGGTGTTGGTTCCCTTCTCCAGACTTTCTCGAGGGCTCGGCAGTTCTTCTTGGAGCTCTTGAGTTCGTCGGTGAACCATGGGGCTTTCTTGCTGCCGGGTCTGCTGGGCGGGGTCCTCAGAGGGGCGAGTTCGTCCGCGCAGTTGCTGATCCACTTCGTGAGGTTGTCGGCGGCCTGGCTGGGGTTTGCTGAGCTGGCGGGAGGGTGCTGACTCAGGGAAGCGGCGAGCTGGTCGGCTGTGATCTTGTTCCAGCTTCTTCGGGCAACCTGTTGCTGGTGGTGGTGGGTCGTCGTTCTTCTGAAGGTGAAGTGGACGCAGCTGTGGTCCGTCCAGTGGAGTCCTGTGGCGTGGCTGTAGGCGATGTCTATGCTGGATGAGAAGACGGCGTCGAGTGTGTGTCCGGCGAGGTGGGTGGGAGTGGTCACCAGCTGCTTGAGTCCCAGGTTTGCGAGGTTTTCCAGCAGGGTGGTGGTGTTGCGGTCGTCGTTGTTCTCCAGGTGGAAGTTGAGGTCCCCGAGGAGGATGTAGTCGGCTGAGGGGAGGGCGAGCGGGCTGATGAAGTCGGCGATGTCCTCGCTGAATTGTGTGCGTGGTCCCGGGGGTCTGTAGATGAGGGTGCCTCTGAGGGTGGTCTTGGGGTTGACGTGGATCTGGAAGTGCAGGTGTTCGGCGGGTGCGATGGTGTCGTCGGTGTTGGTCGTGATGCGGATGGTGTTCCTGTGGATGATGGCGATGCCTCCTCCTGTCTGGTTGACGCGGTCTCTCCGGATGATCTTGTAGCCGTCCGGGATGGCGATGGCGATGTCGGGCGCTGAGGAGGCGTTCATCCAGGTTTCCGTGAGGAAGGCGACGTCTGGGGTTGTGGTGTCGAGCAGGTTCCAGAGCTCGACGGCGTGTCTGTGGACGGAGCGGGTGTTGAGCAGGATGCACTTCAGGTGGTTGCTGCTGGTGTTCTGCTTGGTGGACGCTGGTGCAGTGCAGGTCCGGGTGCAGGAGAACTTGCAGGACTGGCAGATGAAGGGTCCGTGGGTGCGTCTCGGGGTGGCTCGGTAGCATCCAGGGGTTCGGCCGGCGTTGAGTGCGTTGAGGGTGGCGGCGTCGTACGTCCGGCGGGTGGGCTGGGGTCTGCGGGGGCCAGGGGTCCTGGCGCTGGGCGCGGTCCAGGCGCGGACGGGCGTAGACGGGCTTACCTTTGGCACACCTTCGCGCTCAATCGGTGCTCCCGCTGCGCGCGTCCGCTGCGCGGTCGCTCTGGGGACGTCATAAGAAGGGAGCCGGTCGTGAGGGTCTGCGGGGAGGCGGGAGCGCGAGCCAATCGGCTGTCGGGGGGCGGGGCCACGGGCTGGGGCGGCGGGAAAAGCTGGAGCCGGCTTGGCGGCCCTCGGGAGGCTGGGGCGGCGGGAAAAGCTGGTGTGGGCTCGGCGGCCCTCGGGAGGCTGGGGCTGCGGCAGCGTCAGCAGGCACAGGAGCGTGGGGGTGACCAGGCCGAAGGCGCAGTGATTCATTGTCTCATTTTCAGGGCTCGGTGTGAGGGAATAAGAATAAGAGTTTGTCATCATACTCTGCTAATTCAGGCAGGATGCGGTCAGTGTCACCGAACAGAGAACAAATTCCCTCATCTACGTTGCTGTCCTCCTCGTCTTCATGCGGCGTGGTTTCTCGTACTTTGTAATCTGGTGGTATGAGGTGCTGATTCATCTTTATCATTGTTAACCTCTCCACATTTTTGGGCGAGAGGCGGCTCCGTTTGGGAGTTACAATGCCACCAGCAGCACTGAAAACACGTTCAGAAGACACACTTGCGAGTGGGCAAGACAAGTAGTTTATAGCCAGGTTGGAGAGCTGTGGCCACAATTGTTTTTTCCCATGCCAATACTCCAATGGCTCATCATTAAGAAAGACCTCTGTTGAGTCATTCAGATAGTCCTGCACCATCGACTCAAGGTCCTCAACGGTTCCTCCACTTTGCTTACTTTTTGCTGTGCCTGTGACCTTTTTTCGAGAACCATACCCAAGCCAAGTTAGCCAATCCTCTTCAGCAGCCAATGTTACTCTTGTGTGTGGTGCAGATGATCCGGTTGCCGGTGTCTTTAACGGCTGAGAGGTCACTTGTACCACAGCCACAGGTGCAGAAGTGGATTCTTTTGACTGGTGATGGCCTGCTGATGCTGATGCTGATGTACTGCCTTCTCCTTCAATATCCTGCCGTTCTTTTTCAAACCTCTTGGCTGACCTGGCTAGCCAAAGTTTGTACTTTTTAACATCTTCATCAGCAAAAGGAAAGAATGCTTGGCCTGCCAGCGCCTTTTTGTAGCGTGGATTCAGAATAGTAGCACAAATGTAATGCTGTTCTGAGTTGATCATTTCATCACCACGTAGGCACTCTAATAATTTCTCCGACAAAACAAAAGGGTCTTTGTTTTTTTCATCTTTTTCTAACTCAGAAGACACCGCCTTCACTTGGTGCTCCAGCATGCACAACAATGGGATAGCTTTTCCCAAATTACAGTCCTCCTTGCTGACTGCACGCGTGAAGACCTCAAAAGGACGAAGCATTTCTGTCATGCTTTTAACTACGTCCCATTGCGCCGCATCCATCCTCAGGTCCTTCTGAGCTGTACCCTGTTTTAAGAAATAGTGATCGAGTACCGTATACTGCTCATACAGATGCTCAAGCATGTAGAAGGTTGAGTTCCAACGTGTTGACACCTCCTGGATGAGTGCTTTCACTGGCATTCGACGTTGATGTAGCAGGCTCCTCAGATGCTTCCGGGCCTTAAAAGAATGGCTGAAATGGTTGCACATTTTTCGGCAGGTGGCCATTACCTCGCACGCTGGACTGTCTTTATCACTCAAGAATTTTTGAACTACCAGGTTGATACAGTGCGCCAAACACGGCACTCTGAAATAGTCACCCAGCGCCATGGCCTTAACTACATTGGCGCCATTATCCATGGAAACATAACCAATCTGGCGTTTTTTTGGGGACAGCCAGTGAAAGACCTTTTTGTTAAACTCGTCCAAAATGTTTCGTGCTGTGTGACGTTTCTCCAAGCCAAACATGGCTAGTGTTGCATGTTTCCGAGCAGCTTTAAAAACTTGGTCCGGGTCAACACCTGCGTTTAGCTTTGCTTTAACCCCTGAAAAAGAGACCCAGTGTGCAGTGATGCACATGTAATCAGCGCCTGCGCCACTGGTCCACATGTCTGTTGTCAGATGTATAGTGTGAACAGCACTCTTCTGCAAAGCTGCCCCAATCACCTCCAGCACATGTTCATGTAGTGCTGGAACCGCAACTCGGGCAAAATAGAACCGGCTAGGAACCTTCCATTTAGGGCAGAGCGCTGCCACTAATTCTAGAAAACCTACCGCTTCTACAAAAGAAAAAGGGAGAAGGTCCAGAGCTAGCATTTTAGCCAGCTTAGTGTTATACAGACGCGTCAGTGGGTGGTTGCGTTCATATGGCGCGTCTGAACAAAACATGGTTCTAATGTTGCCCTGGACCAAGCATTTACGGGATGATAATGACTTCGTTGACCCAATTATGCTCGCTGGAGAACTTTTTCGCATTGGTGTCTCACTCGCTCCAACACTCTTAGTGTGCCTCACATGGGGTGTGCTGCTGACAGGGGTACTGGGTGTAAGTGAAGTGTTTGACACGTCTTCTTCCTCCTCGTCATCATCAGATGAAACATCAACGTTTTCTTGACTTTCAATTTGGGCTTCCTTGATCTCCTTCAGGTGCGCAAACCATTGGACAGCGTGCTGTCTCCTAAGATGACCTCTCTGGCCTCCGGTACCATAGTTGGTACCAAACTTACCACGACTAACTGCAATCTTACAAATGCTACAAATGGCAAACTTTTCCCTTTTTGGGCAAACAGTAAAGAAGTCCCAAACTGGGGACTTGAATTGTCTGTGGGGGCCGGAGGAGGCGGCGATACTGGTGGTGGTGGTCATGCTGCTAATGCCAGATGAAGTGGAGGATGTGGATTGCCGAACTTTAGTACGTTGTGCACTTTCACCGCCACTAATTAAGGTCGAGGTGGATGGAGGTCCCTTCTTGCGAGAAAGAAATATGGAAGCGGTACGAGTTGGTGTACTACTTATCTCAAATGATTGTGGTGTTTCCACTGCCTCCTCGTCGACAACATCATCATCATCACGCTCAGCAGCTCTTCGGGCTAGGGTCAAAATGTCTGTTTGCTGCATGCCCGCTGGGGCTGCAGTGACCTATATGATGACTGGGTCGTCGTTGTCAGAGTCTTCATCAGCAGCAGTATCCGCCACTTCTTGTTGAGCCTCATCACACTCCATAACTCTGAGACTTTGGACGAGCTTCCTTTTACGCTTAACTACCTTTGTCAGATCATGGTGTGCCTCACTCTCAGACGGCAGTGGTGCTGGTTCCCAATTTTGATCCGTATCATCAGAAGGAGGTGTGCTTGAAGAAGATGTAGACACCACCCTTGATCTCTTCCTTGCTAGGGGTGTGGAAGACAATGAATGATCATCAGGAGGAGTGGCTTCCTCAAATGATACCTCGCCTTGATTGTCGATTTCCTGATGTGCCCCTACTTCGGGAGGAACAACTATTGTGGGCACTTGTGACCCTCCATGCACCTCTGCTTGCGCATCTCCTTGCGCTGCCTCTCCTTCCACATGTACTTGGGCTTGTACTTGCACATGTGGTTTTTGTTGCGGCTGTGGTTGTTCAACACTCGTCAGATGAGTTACAACAACCTGTGTTGATTGAGGGACATTGCTGCTACTTTCTTGCGATGAGCCAACATCACTGGTCGATGGTGATTGAACAACTAGACTAAGTGCCTCTGCAGCAGTGAAGGGCTTGGACTTAAGTTGGCGTGGTGGTGGTGGTGGCACTGAGCCTAATGGAGTGGGGGTGCTGCTCCCAGCTTGGTCCTCAGCAGATCCCGCTGCTGCTGCAGGCATACTTTTTTTTTTACTCCCAAAAAAAGGGGCCGCCGGCACACCAGTCTCCTTGGTAACTTGCTTCTTCTGCTCCTTACTGGCAACTTTCTTGCTAGAGGAGCTACGGATAACTTTTTTGGGGGCCATCTTCTTCAGAGCAGGTCAGAACAGCAGGCAGCAGTTGCACGAGTTGCAGAGTTGTCTGTGTCCAGACGTGACGTCGCGTGACGTTATGCTGCACACACACACCGCTGCAGGACTTCTTCCTGGTACTGGTGGTTCTCTTGAGTCTTGTGCACCTAAAAGCAATGGAAGACAGAGGAACATCAGTTCAGTTATACACCCCAAAAAATCGAAAAACACAGAAAAATCAGCACAATCCCATGCCATCCATGATGTTTACATTCAAGACACACCACAGAAAGACTAGGCCCATGCAACACTCACTTCCCCTGGGCATAAAGGTTGAAAGCTAAGCAAAATGGTTGCAGACCTAAGAACACTGCCTGCATTCAAAATGTCCGCCTGCCTCCCAGCACATGGCCAGGGCCTGCCTGTTGCAGCACTCAAAATGGCCCCCACCCACATGGCCAGTCCCCATGAACACCCCAAAAAATCGAAAATCACACAAAAATCAGCATAATCCCAAGCCATCCATGGCCTCAATGATGTTTAAATTCAAGAAGACACCCCACAGAAAGACTAGGCCCATGCAACACTCACCACCCCTGGGCAAAGGGCCCCACCAGCAGCCCCAAAAAAACGACAAAAACCACAAAAATCTGCACAATCCCAGCCCATCCATGGCCTCAATGGTGTTTAAATTCAAGAAGACACCCCACAGAAAGACTAGGCCCATGCAACACTCACCACCCCTGGGCAAAGGGCCCCACCAGCAGCCCCAAAAAACGACAAAAACCACAAAATTCAGCACAATCCCAGCCCATCCATGGCCTCAATGGTGTTTAAATTCAAGAAGACACCCCACCGAAAGACTAGGCCCATGCACTACTCACTACCCCTGGGCATAATGGATGAAAAGTAGGCAAAATAAGTGCAGGCCTCAGACACTGCCTCTCTTCAAAATGGCCCCTTGCACCCCAAGCACATGTTGCCTGTACCAGCACTCAAGATGGCCACCACCACCACCCACATGGCCAGTCCACATCAACAGTACACCCCCCAAAAACCGAAAAACACCCAAAAATCACCACAATCCAATGCCATCCAGGATGTTTACATTAAAGAGAGTGAGACCCCACAGGCACACTCAGTCCATGCACCACTACCCCTGGGCAAAAGGCCACACCAGCAGCCCTAAAAAAACGACAAAAAACACAAAAATCAGCACAATCCCAGCCCATCCATGGCCTCAATGATGTTTAAATTCAAGAAGATACCCCACAGAAAGACTAGGCCCATGCAACACTCACCACCCCTGGGCAAAGGGCCCCACCAGCAGCCCCAAAAAACGACAAAAAAACACAAAATCCAGCACAATCCCAGCCCATCCATGGCCTCAATGGTGTTTAAATTCAAGAAGACACCCCACCGAAAGACTAGGCCCATGCACCACTCACTACCCCTGGGCATAATGGATGAAAAGTAGGCAAAATAAGTGCAGGCCTCAGACACTGCCTCTCTTCAAAATGGCCCCTTGCACCCCAAGCACATGTTGCCTGTACCAGCACTCAAGATGGCCACCACCACCACCCACATGGCCAGTCCACATCAACAGTACACCCCAAAAAAACGAAAAACACCCACAAATCACCACAATCCAATGCCATCCAGGATGTTTACATTAAAGAGAGTGAGACCCCACAGGCACACTCAGTCCATGCACCACTACCCCTGGGCAAAAGGCCACACCAGCAGCCCCAAAAAAACGACAAAAAACACAAAATTCAGCACAATCCCAGCCCATCCATGGCCTCAATGATGTTTAAATTCAAGAAGATACCCCACAGAAAGACTAGGCCCATGCAACACTCACCACCCCTGAGCAAAGGGCCCCACCAGCAGCCCCAAAAAACGACAAAAAACACAAAATTCCGCACAATCCCAGCCCATCCATGGCCTCAATGGTGTTTAAAATCAAGAAGACAACCCACCGAAAGACTAGGCCCATGCACCACTCACTACCCCTGGGCATAATGGATGAAAAGTAGGCAAAATAAGTGCAGGCCTCAGACACTGCCTCTCTTCAAAATGGCCCCTTGCACCCCAAGCACATGTTGCCTGTACCAGCACTCAAGATGGCCACCACCACAACCCACATGGCCAGTCCACATCAACAGTACACCCCCCAAAAAACGAAAAACACCCAAAAATCACCACAATCCAATGCCATCCAGGATGTTTACATTAAAGAGAGTGAGACCCCACAGGCACACTCAGTCCATGCACCACTACCCCTGGGCAAAAGGCCACACCAGCAGCCCCAAAAAACGACAAAAACCACAAAAATCAGCACAATCCCAGCCCATCCATGGCCTCAATGATGTTTAAATTCAAGAAGACACCCCACAGAAAGACTAGGTCCATGCAACACTCACCACCCCTGGGCAAAGGGCCCCACCAGCAGCCCCAAAAAAACGACAAAAACCACAAAAATCAGCACAATCCCAGCCCATCCATGGCCTCAATGGTGTTTAAATTCAACAAAACAGTTGCATCATGCACCCATAACCAACCCTGGTCCTACTGGATACTGTGGCTGCCCACAATATATTTTATTTAATGTTCTGAAAAAGTTCCAAAATTGAAGTTGCAGCAACTGTAATGCCCCAAACAAACTTACTTGTGAAAGTTGATTTCTAATCCAAATGTGATCCAAAGAAAGTCAAAAAGGCCTCAAATCCAAATATCCAGCAGCACCCACAAAAAGTAATCCTTCCAGGTCATGGTCCAAATGAAAGTGACCAGCACATGAAGAAAGCACTGGGAGGAGCCTGCTGGACAGGAACAGGAAGTTGGAGACTGTGGGGCACTTCCTTCCTCCCCCCCAAAAAAATTGACTCCTTGCAAAAACAAAGTGCATGCAAATGTCAACATGAGGAGTGATTCTGATACAAATCATCATTTTCTGAAGGTTTATGCTGTTTGCTGCTGGATTTCTTGTGCAGAATTGCAAAATCTCTATTTCGCGAGTGCGAGATTTTTCCTGTCCGCCGCAACTACGTGTTCGCAATTGCGAACTCTCACGAGGCGTGCTCTGCAAGGTGGCAAGCCGCGATTACGTATTCGCGGGCGCCAAACTCCCGCGGGATCCCGCAGCAAGATCCAAAATGGCGCAGCACTCACAAAATATGATCGAGAAAAACAACTCGGCAAATGCTTAATGACGGAAAGTGAACGCCGTGCACCATGCCGCGCGCCGCAATATTGTATCACCAAGCAAAAAATCCGCCGCGAGCGAATTCACGGATTTTCGACAAATTCGCGAGAGTTCGCGGATTGCGAATTTGCCGAAAATCCGCAAAATCCGCGAGCGGAGCGGATTTTACGCCCATGCTTAGCTCTGCTGTGTTTGGGAGTGACTCGTCGGGGCCCTTAACTGTACGGCGGCGGAAGACACAACATCGATCCACAGTTTGGGTTGCCCCGGCGGCGTTTCAACAATTGTTGAATTCTGTGTCCTTCTCCTCCTGGCTGGTGAGACTGTGTTCTGCCTGGGGGATGTTTCCAGTATCGGTACTGCCACATACGGAGTTCCGCCATGCGTACTTGACTTGGTTTTGGGGGCTACAGTCCCATGGAGTATTGGCGCTTCCTGTACCGCCCGGTTCGGTTGGACCCACCGCACTGTACTGTATGCCGCTTGATGACTGGCCGTATGTGGGTACTATTGATAGAGAAGGCCTGGGATGATAACGTTTAGGATATGATGGACCGCATTGTTGGCTGACGGTGTTTTGGAGAGACACTCCTCGGGGATGTTACTGTTTGACTTTATGATTCTTGCTTACTGCGGCTCTTCTGCCTTTGCTTCTGATGTATATTGTGCGCGATAGGTGAGGGGGGGACCGGGTGGTCTGATCGATGGCCCTTCTTCATATTCTTCATATTTTTCTCTTTTCTTTTTTTCCTTTTTATTCTATATTTCGGGTCTCTTCTTTAGGGCAATAGGCACGCTGCTGGGGGGGGGTAGGCCGTAGCCTTCTGCAGGGCTGCAGGGTGGGGGGTAGGGGGAAGAGGGTTGTTTCTTTGTCCTTCCTTTGTCTCTATGGCCCTTTGCTTTTTCTTTTTCTGGGTGTCGTCGTCTTCATGTTTCCTACAATCTGTTTTGTTTTTAAGGGCTGGGGTGCTGATTTGACATGACGTGTATGTGTTGTTTACATTTATCCTGACTCGTATACTTTGCCCCCATGTCCTTAAGTGTATTCGCCCTCATTGCGGATTTCTGTTTCCTGTTGCTATTGTGGGTTCATGTGTGACCGTCTGGCACTTCTTCTGATATTTTTTCTGTTTTATTCTTCTTCATTGTAAAATTAACCTTCTTAAATCCTGCTTATTACGCTGTACGCTTAAATACGAGTCGTATCCTGGATACTTACCTGCCCCTGGCTTTTGGACCGCCGTTTCTTTTTATACTGCTTTGCTTACCTTACGAAGTGATTAGCGGCCGGCCGGGATGGTTGTAGGCCCATGCTTGTATTTATGTGACGTAATAATAAAGGTTTTTAACAAAAAAAAAACTATGCTGCTGGTTGCACCGCCACCTGCCAGCACCACGGCGAGCACCCCATTCACTTCATACTGCGACCCTGGTCTCACCGATGATGCCATCGGACGCCGCCACCCAGCCGCTGCTCGCACCGCGACCTAGGGGCACCACACGCCGCACTGCTGCACTTCATAACGCAGCACTCGACACCTGCCGACGCCAGCGCTCCGGACTTCATCACCGAGGAGTTCGATCTGCAAAGCGTACGACTTCAAGGGCCCGACAACTCCTGCACCGACCTCCGGAACTGACGCCTGCGGATGCCATGCTTTCGGATGCTCAACGAGAGGTCGCCGACGCCCTGCATTTCTAAAAGGTACTGAGACCCAGAGAGCACGACTCTTGAAATTGATGACCCCATCACACTCTTGGAGGTTCAGGCAGCCATTAATAATATAGCCCCTGGAAAGGCTGCTGGGCCGGATGGTGTACCTGGCGATTTAATTTTACATGACCCCATCGTTTGGGCTAACTTCATTTTACACTTGTTGAATCTCCTGCTCCATGGCCATACAGTCCCAGACTCCTGGAAAGGAGCAGAAGTGGTCGCAATACATAAGAAGGGGGCGAGAGAGGATCCTGCCAAATACAGACCAATAAGTTTAATTGATGTAATTCAAAAGGTGGTTGGCAGGGTCCTGATCTCTAGAACGGTGGCTTGGTTAGAGGAGGGAAACATATTAACGCACCTGCAAGCAGAAAAATAGGTACAATGGACCAGGTGTTCAGATTCACAGTAACATACTGGAAAACTGTGTCCATTGGCAAGGGGTCGTTGTATCTGGCCTTTATCGACCTTAAAGCTGCTTTCGACCTTGTACCGCGTGTCAAACTGTGGCAGGTGCTGCATGATATGGGCTTACCGCGATACCTTCTAGAACTAATCAAAAGATTGCATGAAGGTACCTATACGAGAATCAGATGGGGGAATTCAGGAAAACAGACAGAGAGAACACCAGTACAGAGGGTGGTCCGCCAGGGATGTGTGATGGCTCCCACCCTGTTCTCCCTCTTTATAAATGGGGTGGCAGACCATTTGAGGGAGGACCCAGTGGAAGCCCCCACCCTGGCGGGTGAAAAGATACCACCCTCCTCTTTGCATACGACACCCTTCTCATGTCTAAAACCCCCTCTGGTCTCCAGAAACTATTAAATAGGTTTAGCTCTTTTTGTGAAGAACGTGGGCTCACAATTAATACCTCCAAAACAAAATTGATGGTGCTTTCCGGCACTAAAAAAGCTAGGAGGATCAATGTTTCCCTTAATGGCACTTTACTAGAGGAAGTGGAAGCCTTTGACTACCTGGGAGTCAGGATAAATTGTAAAATGAAGTGGGACTCCCACGTAGCTAAAATGCTTTTAAGCTTCAAGAGAGTGGTGGGGGCTATTTCTAGAGACCATCGTGCGACCTCTAGCAGACCAATCAGCCCTGCTCTAGCAGTCTACGATGGCAAGGCTATGGCTGCTGCAACATACGGGTCGGAACTCTGGGGCTTTGACAGAGTCCCAGATCTAGTTAAAGCAGAAAACAAGTTCCTGAGAGAGCTAGTGTGTCTCCCCACTTCCACTCCCTTAAAACCATTACTCTACGATATGGGTCGCCGATCTTTTAAAGATATTGTTGGCCTTCGGCCTTTACTCTATTGGGTACGCCTTAGAAGGACACCGGAGCTTGATAACTATGCTGCTGTCCTTGATGACCTTATTTCTGTCAATCCCCCAATGAAGATTGGCTGGTTGAAAAAACTGAGGGACCTGGCGATCAATTTGGGATTAAGCGAAGAATGGATCTTTCAGTTACCACCCCCGAAGGAAACCATCAAGAAGTTATATTGGGAGTGGATTCAAGCTAGAGACATGAAGAATCCAAAGGGGGGCCTCTTAACTGACCAGTTCTTGGACCATAAGCCTGAGAGGAATTTAGAACCCTTTCTTGATTTCATTAGTAACCCAAGAGACAGAACATTGTTTTTGAAATTGAGATATGGAACCCTCCCCTTGAATGCCTTTACAAGAAACTGGAGAGGATCCTCTCATCATCAAGTGACCTGTCCGGGGTCTGCAAATCCCACCGAGACTCTTGCTCACTTCCTGTTTGCCTGCAGGGCGTACAGGGGCCCCAGAAGAAGATGGTTAAGACCTGTGTGTAGAGAACTGGGAACAAGGTAGTATTTAGTGGCCCTCCGCATTTTAACAACAGATACCAGTTCCATGATGGTAATCTGCGGAGTTGCTAAATTTCTGGGGAAAGCATGGCAAATACGTACAAAGCTGCTCAATTGAGAATGGAGAAGGACACTAAGTGGTATAACTATGTCATCATATTAACTAGCATTTTATTCATGAGAATATTTTAAACAAAGTAGATTTGGCCTGTTTTTATTATTAAGGTGTATTTTGATTGGCTTTTAAACCTGTCCTGTTTTATACTCTGTAAATTTGTTTTATCTAATTTTATCTTCTGTGATGAATTTGTATTTACTTTTATGATACTCTGTTATCGAAATAAAGTATTACAACAAAAAAAAAGGTACTGTGTGCGTGTCTTCCCGACACCGCAGCTGGTCCGCAACGCTGCGGTCAGCCAGAACTGTTTGGATATGTTTGTTCACGACACCTCCATAGCCCCGGACGGAGCTATCGACATCAAGGAACTGTTTTTCAAGCATATTTTGATAACTGAAGATTTGTAAGTACTGTATTGTGGATTTTTATCGTATTTGGTCTTGTCTTAAGTATATAAAAATATTGGATATTTTTCTAAACAGGTGTGGTGTCCTTTTGTAGTGCTTACACTGTATTACTGTTGGTTATGTGCAAATGCTTTACACTGCCTCTAAGATAAGCCTGACTGCTCGTGCCAAGCTACCGAGGGGGTGAGCAGAGGTTATTTTAAGAGTATAACTCCCTTATCCTGACTAGAGTGATGGTTTCTGCCCGACTTTGGCACATTCCTTAGCTGACTAAAAATCCCAAAATAAATAAGGCATAGTATGCCTTATTTATTATTACACGCAATATAATATCCCAGTTGATGTAGTGACTCACGATCTAATTGTTAAAAAATTTACCTGTTATGTAGTAACTCCAGATGCAATGGCTATGATATAATGAGTACAAATGTACAGCCTTCGCTATAGTAAGCATGCACCATTCACTGCATGTACGTGTAAGATGTGCTGCAAAACCTAACTGAATTTGCTTTGTCAGGTATAGACGAGGCATAACAATGGGAGTTGTCTGTCATAGTGAAGCTCTTCAAATGTACAATCCACTGTTTATGGTGATGAGAGGGGATAGGTGATTTTGTCTGAATACTGTGACATACTCCAAAGCTCTTAACTTTAAAGGAATTTACAAAAGTTGTGCCACAAATATCAGGTCACCTTATCCAGTCCTATGTTAAGAGTCTGTATTAGTGGAGTAAGTGTGTGTGAAGTAATTGCAGACACCCCAATTTCACAGGCTATGTTGAGGAAGAGAAAGTGGGCTTTGGAAAAACATTCTGGGATGAAAGAAACGGTTTACTTGTTTATTTCTATTTCGATTTCACGATTACAAGTTGCATCACTGACGTTTCTTCTGCATGGCATAACTAACACCACTTTTCATCTTTTGTCATTGACTTCAGTACCTGCTTTTTGTGAATAACATCCACTTATGTTTCAAGATTAAAACATTCTTAAGTTACATCCCAATGCCTTTTATGAGTTTGTGAATTGCAGGATGAGGCGTAACTAGAGAACATATTTAAGAGTAGCTTATGGTTATCATGTGTTGCGCCATTTAGTACAATCGGCTCCATTGTTCTTAGAGATTCCTGGTTAGAGAATCACCAAACTCTACTTTTAAATGATCTTTAAGTCGTAACCTTTTTCTGATGTATTTTCACGTGTTTTTTGTAGTGGAGCATTTGCCTATAATTTGACCTCTCAACTGCAAAATTCGTACCAGAACAGTAGCTTTCACCAAAACCCTTCTCTAAAGTATTTATTTGGTTCTCTAAAACTATCTCATGGCCAACCCAATGAAACGCTGTGCCTTAAAATGCACCACTTCTTATTGCTTTAAACAAAATTAGGGACAAACCTGTAACCCTCTTCCGCAACACCCACAAATCCCCTGTGAAATAAATCATTCTTTTATTTATTTATTTATTTTTAGAGTTTTATATAGCGCGAACTAGACCCGAGACACAGGATGTAGGGAGCACTTTACATGAGCACCAGTTTCATTACAGATGGACACATTCATTTTTGTTAGGCACAGGGAGATTAAGTGGTTTGCCCAGAATCACAGGATGTTGAGCATGGTTGCAGAGACTGGAACCCGGTTCCGCACTCTTTGCTAACAATTCCCTGCACTCCGTTCTTTCCGTATTTATGTATCGTTTTCAGTCCGTAATTGTAAATGAACCAAAATGCCTTCGAATGAACCTTTTGAACAAGGTGTTATGATTTTTGTATGTTGTTGACATAGTCTTTGGTGCCTCAGGCAAATTCTGTTTCTTTGAATCTCACTCTGGTTTCCCTCTTTCTGGCGTATTTGCTTCTTTTCAGTTGTCTATTTTATTTATTTATTTATTTATTTATTTAACAGGTTTTATATAGCGCTGGCTAGACCCCGAGGTATCAGAGTGCTTTACATGGGTATCAGACAATAAATTGCAGGTTACAGCTTTACAAAGGTTACACAGTTATTAGAGCATGGCAATTTTAGTTACAAGTAAGGTTGAGACAAACAAAAAGGAACATATAGGTAGGGGGAAAAGCTGTCAAGGGGAGATATTCCGGGGAGTAGGTGGGAAAGAGTATCTATCATTCCTGTTAGTTTACTGTTTTTCAATGTATTTCTTTCACCATATGTTCTTTTTTCTTCTTCTTTGTTTCTGTCTCTTTCTATATACTTCTCTGTTTCTCTCTTCCGCCCTACACTTTTCTTAATTTCCGCTTTCTCTGTTTTTGTACTCTTTGTTCTTCCCCTCAACTCATTTTGATGCTCCCTTTCTGGTTTCTGTTTTTTTCCTAGTTTTCCAACTGATTTATAATGTATCTTATTTTTGTTTTCTAAATTACGTCTTCCTCACTCCCGTGGGTTCAGCTTTATCTTTCTTTTCTCCAATTCTCAATTTCATTTTCATATATTTACTTCCCGACCACTTTCTATTTGTTCTATTGAATTATATTCATCTCTTTGTTTCCTTCTGTGTTTCCTTATTTATTGTATTTTTCTTTCTTCTCTATCACTTTTTTTCTCAATTTTTCTACCGCTTCTTTTCATTTTCTGGTTGTCTCTCTTTATCTTCTTTTCTTCCTTATTCTTACTTCTCCCTTGCATCGCTAGTACATTTACTTCCTTTGGCCTTCTCGCACCTTCCTTCCTCTCTATTTTACTGCTCCTTGGTCTGCCTGCTTCGTTCAGGTTTGTTTTTCTCTTGCTTTTTACCTTTCCTCCCTGCTTGTTTGGGGCCCTGCCAGACCAGTTACCCAGAGGCACACAAATCCCTCACATCCCAGCCCATGAACCCTGCTGACCTTTCAAGGGATCTCTGCTCAGCCCCGAGCTTTAAGTCTCCCTGCTTTATAGGCCGAGGCAGCAGTTCATATTTATTTAAGTGAAACACTAATATTTACTTTAGATTATACTGTATTTTTCGGGCCCATAAGTAACATTGCATGGCATGTTTTTTACATTTAATAGATGAAAAAGCCCCACGGATTGCTTTAATGATCCCAAATCGTGCCTGTCTTGCATTAAATATTAAAATTTCAGTCGAAGGGCAGTGGATGGCGACGGGATGAAAGGCTGAATATGTCGACATGTGCATGATGAAATTATCTCAAAGCGAAGAAATGGGAGGAACATGTTTGGTTAGCAAATATCTGTGTTTCTTTAACAGAAGCCAGAGATGGAGACATTGTGATATGTGGAAGGTAGAGAGGGTTGGGAGGCAGCAAACCATTCGGATTCATCAGCAATGGATGAAAGACTAATTCCTACTCTCCTGTTCCTGCTGCAGTTCATCAGCTCAGTGGGAAAGACTGGGACATCCCTCAAGGACAGTATGGACCTATTGGTACAGGGGCGAAGGCTCTGCTTCTCACTCGAGTAGTCGCTGGTCAATCCTTGTGGGATTCATTAGCGACAAAAGAAAGCCTGAAACCAGCCTCCCTATGCCGTTCGGACTCATTATCCTCTAAGAAAATGCTAGCAGCATCTCCCATGTCCTACTGGGATTCAGTGGCGTAACATAAAATGATGGGACCCCTGAAGAATGTAAGAAGTGGCCCTGAGCCTCCCATATTTCATAGGTGTTCTTTGACCTTGGCCCATATGGGAGCCCCCTGAATGGTTGAGAGGGAGTCTGAAGGGGTGGGAGACTGTTATATTTCATTGAGATGCATGCCTCGAATGGCACATCTCTATGATGCTCTTGAGATTCTGCCGTGATGTCATCTATGTAGCATCATTGGCAGTTGGTCCAGCTGTGTCTGGCAAGAAGCTGTTTGGGATCTTTCTCTTATGAATAAACCTACTTGAAGATATCTGAACCTGTTTGATGCCTTTTAATCATAACAGAGAACCCCCTCCTGTGCGACAGGGACTTATGTTCCACACCTGCTCGAACTCACTAGAAACAACGACAAGCCTGACACAAGCTCCGCTGCCCAGTGGGGTTAATTGGGCAAGCAAGAAAGGCTTGCCCCGCCCCACCATCACAAAATAATTATTTACACCTTTTTAAGATAAAACAGCCGCCATACTCTGAGGCCAATTGCTACTCATTGTCCTGGAGACAAGACCTCCACCCTCTTCACTCCCTGCTATCCTTGCAGTTCTACTTGGACTCATTGCCTCCAAAGGAAAGAGGGCCTTCTCATGTTGGAAATCAGCAAAGGTATCACCAATGGCCCATCTGCGGCGGGATTCCCTAACCCCAGGTGGAAGGTTCTTTGCTTGCCCTTCCCCATCGCCCCAGCCCTTGACAATCACGTTCGGTCATAATATCCTGAGCAAAAAGACTGCCATATCCCTGTCATTACTGATGGGACTTCTTAGCCACAAAGGCTTTACTACCAGCATCATCCAAGCCCCTTTAAGATTTATTGGCCATGAGGTAGATGTTCCCTACTCCCTCCCACATCCCTGCAAGCCTTGTTGTGATTCATTATCGTTGGAAAAAGACTGCCATAACCCCCTATTCCTTCTAAGACTCAATATCAACAAATTCAAGGCTTTGTCCTGATAGACCTTACACTCGCGTTTCTTTTCACCGTTTCCGCAAAGCCTGTTCTGCAAATTGTCCAGAAAAAAAAATCAAGCGAGCAGCGAAAATGCAAGAAAACCACACATTATGGAAAAACCACAAAACCCATTAATTAGGATTTACATCAAATTAGGCTTGTGTAATGAAAGAAGTTTGAGGAGCCCCAGGCTACAAGTCTTCACAGTCCTGTTGAGACTGTTTCCCATAGAAGAAATCTGTCCAGTTGGGAATCAGCAGAATTGATTATGTTTATGTGAGATTGTTACAACCTGTAGCTTGAACTCAGAAAAAGCATACAAACCTATAGCTTGACAGTCAAAAAGTGCCACAAGGCCTAAAGCCTGACACTCAAAAAGCACTACAAGGCCTATAGGCTGAACTTCAGAAAGCACCACAAGGCCTTTAGCTTGACAATGAGAAAGCGCTCAAAGGACTATAGCCTGACAATCAGAAAGCGCTACAAAGCCTATAGCTTGGCAATCAGAAAGTGCTACATGGGCTTTAGCTTGACAATTGTGTGCTGAAATTCGTTTTTGCTCGCTTTTGAACTACAATTGGGCCTGCATCATTGACTGTGCCACCCACATGAGTAGCCCATCATACTAGTCTCAGGCATCCGCGGCCCGTGCAGGTAAGAAGTGAGTGTTTGGTGCTGCAAAACTAATAACCCAATGCACCGACCCAAAGCATCAATTGAAACAGGTGCATTGCCCTGCGATCTTGATGAATTGGCGCTGCTTGCACCGGAGGTGCGGACAACACTCACCGACTGTGACACAACGACCTTGACTTACAACGCAGCCCCATGTTTGCCGACATAGCACTTCCTCATCACTGCTGCTGCCCAGACCTCGGACATTGCATCACCAACATCTGCAATGCATCGTCCACAGACCTCGACGCACCCCAGTGGTTCAACATCAACCCATCGGGCTGATGCACATCGCTTATTGACATCAGCGCATCCAAGACATTGCCCCAACTCCAAAAATGATGCATTGTCTTTGACTGTAATGCATTCCCTCCTTTGTTCAATGCATTGTTCCCGAGCTTTGACGCATCCAAGAATCTGTCAGTCAGTCTGTGTGACTCCTGTATCTGGCCCGTGCTCCATCACGCTTGGATTGATCTTTTAGATTTGCCCCGGTCAAGCACGACCAGATAGCCCCAGTTGGTGCTATTGATTTCTAAGCACTGCATTTTGATTTCATCTTGCAAAAAATCGTAGCTTGACTTGTGAATGTTGGATTTTTATCGTTTTGGTTTTGTTTTTCTCAGATATATATTGGCTATGTGTTTGGTGTGGAGTACTTTTGTTGTGCTTTCATTGTGTTACTGTGTGTGTGCACAAATACTTAACAAGTTGTTTCTTTAGTTCAGCCTGACTGCTCTGTGCCAAGCTACCAGAGGGTGAGCACAGGTAGACTTTTAGTGGGTACTACACTTACCCTGACTAAGATTGTTGTTTCTGCTTGGACAGGGTGCAAACCTCTGCCAACGAAAAACCTAATTTCTAACAAGGCCTGTAACCTGAGAATCAGAAAGCGCTATAAGGCCGACAATTGCATTTATTAACTGCTATTCTACATCACTGTCTTCAATTCACCAATACGCCTCACTTCTTCCATAGGAAAGGGAGTGGTGCCTGTTATTTGTCAGGCAGATGCCACAATGACTAGATGCCTTCTTGAGCAGCTATCTCTCAGAAGACCTGTCAGTAATCCCTATGCTGCCTCAAATTTCGAGTGTTATTTTTACATTTTGCGACCTCTACTGTGCAGCCAAGGGAGTCCCAAAATCAAAAAATCATCCTACTCCCTAGTGATGACCTGATTATTTACTGACTATATTCACTACTCTGAGTCCAAAACTTACTTGTAAGAGTCCTTCCCCGTTCAAGTGAGTGCTCATCCAGAGACAGACAGCACAGACACCGATCTCAACTTTCTGCAATTTTTTTTACCGAGCTCCCCCTATGAGTTCCTTTAAAAAAACTTCAGAATCGCTCAACAACCGTGAATTTCTACCAAGTAGTACATTTAATGGTGAGGCCTACAAAGACCTCACATATGAAATCTAATGACAGTAAAAGGGACTTTTTGATTTGGATTACTAAAGTAGGTAAGTAATAGAGTCTTCATCACCTCTTCTGTCTTCCTCGTCATATTCTTCAGCTATAAGGATGTAATTGCTAGTGCTCTGCCCTGTCCTCTACCCCATCACTGTCCTCTGCTGTCTCTGCAGGTGACTCCAAGAAGGCCATAGACTGCCTGGATTTCATGAAGTAGGATTTAAGGCAGCAAGAAAGGAAGAATGTAAGGAAAAAGGGAAGAGAGAAGAAGAAATAACAAATAGAAACAGAGTGAAATAAAATTAATGAAATAAAAAGAGGAAACATAGACAATAGAAACCAGGTACTGAAAGGTAAAAGAAGGGGAGAAGAAAAGATTGAAGGGGATGCCCTGTTCATCCAATATGATTGGAGTCACAGCCAGCCAATCCCCTCATTCCTAAAGGGAAGCGTGCCCTGGTAGTGTCTTTCACTCCTCTCCTATTGAATTATGTTTTGTATGGTGGAGAATGTTAGGAATTCGACAATCCTGTCAGATAATCTCCTACTTGCAGGTAACGATCAAATAGTGCCCCACCCTCGCACCACAAATCAATACCCACGCAAAATGATTAGTATTTTACAATTATATGGTAATTAGGCAGTACCGGTCTACAGAACGAAGGTATCAGAATGATCAAGCTCGTGATAAACAACTCAGCACATAATATGCAAATTACGATGAAGTACAACAAGGTCCCAGTCATACTTGTTCACACTTTCTCGATCTTTTATTCTATTCCCTACCCAATGTGCTTATAATGTGTTCAGCAATGCAACCTAAACGACTATTAATCCAAGCCATGGATAGTTTCCTTGCGGTCGCAATTCAACATGTCCCTTTAGCAACTCATGTGAATAATTCCACCCCCCCCCACCAGAATTTTTAATACCTTTATTCCTAATGGTGTCTGATGGTCTCTTACATGGCTCCTGCTTCGCTTATAAACGTGCAAACAATGCCCCTTGCAGAGGCATTTACAGAGGCATATGAAAGCTATAAAAGCTAATGCTACTTCCCTTCTTCCTTCCAAGACGGATCTTTGAAAGTTCATCTTCCATGGTAGACAAAACTACAAATTAATTTGAATGGTGTCAGGAGGCATGGAATTTTTAAACTGAAAACATGGCGATGAAGCATACGTTTCTTAGCACTACTATTCAGAGAATTAATCCGCATTTTCTGGGACCTGTGCCTGTAACATATTCTCTCATTTTAAATGTACCCCGGGAGATTTATTTATTTATTTATTTTTAGAGTTTTCTATAGCGCAAACCAGACCCAAGGGTATCAGAGCGCTTTAAATAGTGAGCAAGGTATGAATAGCACATTTAGTAAAAACATGGTATGCAAAAACAACGCATACAAAGTAACAACGTAGTATAACAGAGTTCGGGGGATAAAAAAGAGTTGAGAATTATTCTGAGCAATAAGAATCAATTCGAGATTGTGCACGTCTTAGCTTCGAAATATCAGTGGATGGAGAGTATAGGCAAGATTGAGGTTGTAAGCTGGCGTGGTGTTTGTGCAGATTTTAATGGAGGAATTTGCTCATCAAGAATAATTTTGCTTCCTTTTTAGGTCGAGGACTCGTCGCACTGCTGTAAGCAGTGTGGGCGGAGCCCGAAGATTTAATGTTTCTTAGAGGGGGCTTGGAACCCGCCCCTCTTCTCCATTGGCTGGCCTAGTAAATGCTGGCCAGCCATTGGAGGAGAGGGCCGTCACTCGGTCCAAGTCTCGTCTTTTTCAGATTCGGGGGTGTGTTTTTTGCGTTCTTTCTATCTGTGACGTCATCCGTCACTCACCAAAAAACACGCCCCCGAATGCGAAAAACATTTCTCGGCACGAGATTGCATTTCTCTCGTCGAAGCTCGGTTTGAAGTAGGTTGCTGTCCAATGCACCTGGTCCACAAATAAGTTCTGGAGCCTCTGTCAAATACCCAATGCAGGTAACCTTCACCGTGGTGGTAACAGCTTATCCTACCCATCCAGAACCACAGTCAACTATCAGCACCCGTGGTCTTCCTGCCCTAATCTCGGATTCTCGCTCTGGATTCTCGCTCTGGCTCTGCTTGCGTTATGTCATGGGTCGTACTTCCGCCCCGGTCGCCTCAACGTGAGCCTGGGCTTCATGAAACTAAACCCTGACTTTTCTATCATTTCTCTACCCAGAATACTCTCTCCTGCTCTGTACTTCACTGGGACCCCGCTGCACCTCCGCTGGCGGGCTCAATCTCTTTTGCAAGACAGTCCATTCCTTGCACCCCCTAACCTTCCTCGGTAACATGCATTCCCTTACCCATCCTAAGACGGCCGTCCCTGACTGCCACTCGCCTTTCTCTGGGCCTCAGCCCGCTCTCACCAGTGTTTGGTTTAACCGGTCCCCTCCCCAGTCCCTCATTTACGGAGACCACCGCCCCACTCACCTCTATCGCCGATGATAAGCAGCTTGAAAAGATGGCCGTAGTCCCGGGCCATGGCTGCGGCTGACTGGTGTGGGTGCTGTCGGGACCGGTACCATCGGCCTCGCACTCGGTTTGGGCTACGGATCCGCTTCCCGAACAAACAGCCGGAACTGACAGCAGCAGCAACTTGGAGAACAAGGCACATCTTGCGGTACTGAAAACATATCTCGGCCCGAGATTGCATTTCTCTCGTCGAAGCTCGGTTTCAAGTGTTAAAAAAACAACGTCGACATTCGTTAAAGACTCAGATGAAACAATTAGGAACACGATTGTAGGAACAGCAGCATTCGGGCAGGGACTCGGGGTGGGTATGGTTAATGCGAGCCACGAGAATGGCTGTGCTCGGGTAAACTAAGTGTGATGTTAGCATGATTTGTGGCTTTGCATGGGTCTTTTTCTGTGATGCCATCAAATTCTCTCTCTTAGCATGAACTTTTCTTTGTTATATCATGACTTTGGGAGGTGTTGCTCTTACTTCAGGGGAGCTGGTTTGGTAAAGCTTTGACTTCTGTGTGAAGACATCGTGCCTGAACGGCAAAGCATTAGCTAGCTTGTATGATGTCATCATAATTTTAGGTAAAGCATGGCATTGTGTGTGTGTGTGACGTGATTATGGCCCACAAATAAGCTATGGTGTGTACCTACCATGTCATTGTAACTAGAGACTAAGCACAAGACTGTCTGAGTAATATCACAACTTTGGACAAAACACAAATTTGTCTCTATAATGTCATCAATGCAATTTTTTTATTAATTACTTAGAACAAATTATAGACTTAGTTGTATGAAGCTGGGATCAACAGTGTTATAATTTATATATCCATCCCTCTGTGGCTGTTTACTATAACCACGTCTCAAATGTGTTTTGTTGAAAGACGTCACCATGTACTTCACACTGGTTGGATACCATGCTTCTATACTATAGAACTGAAGTTACTCTTCAAAAGATGTTGTAAATGTGCAAACAAATCCTTCAGATCCTTGTAGGTATCAGGTCCTGCCACTGTGCTTGCTCCCCTGCCCCCTCGCTGTGCTTGCTCCCCTGCCCCCTCGCTGTGCTTGCTTCCCTGCCCCCTCGCTGTGCTTGCTTCCCTGCCCCCTGGCTGTGCTTGCTTCCCTGCCCCCTGGCTGTGCTTGCTTCCCTGCCCCCTGGCTGTGCTTGCTTCCCTGCCCCCTGGCTGTGCTTGCTAACCTGCCTCCTGGCTGTGCTTGCTTCTCTGCCCCCTCGCTGTGCTTGCTTCCCTGCCCCCTGGCTGTGATTGCTCCCCTGTCCCCTGGCTGTGCTTGCTCCCCTGCCCCCTGGCTGTGCTTGCTTCCCTGCCCCCTGGCTGTGCTTGCTTCCCTGCCCCCTGGCTGTGCTTGCTTCCCTGCCCCCTGGCTGTGCTTGCTTCCCTGCCCCCTGGCTGTGCTTGCTTCACTGTCCCCTGGCTGTGCTTGCTCCTCTGCCCCCTGGCTGTGCTTGTTCCCCTGGCTGTGCTTGCTCCCCTGCCCCCTGGTTCCCCTGCCCGCTCGCTGTGCTTGCTTCCCTGCACCCTCGCAGTGCTTGCTCCCATGGCTGTGCTTGCTCCCCTGCCCCCTCGCTGTGCTTGCTTCCCTGCCCCCTCGCTGTTCTTGCTTCCCTGCCCCCTCGCTGTGCTTGCTCTCCTGTGTGTGTATGTGGCTCTGGGTGTGGTTATGTGGCTCTGGGTGTGTGTGTGTGGCTCTGGGTGTGTGTATGGCTCTGGGTGTGTGTGTGTGGCTCTGGGTGTGTGTGTGGCTCTGTGTGTGGGGGGCTCTGTGTGTGTGTAGGGCTCTGTGTGTGTGTGTGGGTCTCTGTGTGTGTGTGTGGGGCTCTGTGTGTGTGTGTGGCTGTGTGTGTGTGTGTGTGGCTCTGTGTGTGCGTGTGTGGCTCTGTGTGGGTGGCTCTGTATGTGTGTGGGTCGCTTTGTGTGTGTGGCTCTGTGTGGGTGTAAATGCAATAGGTCATGCATTTGCGAGCTATTAAGCTATTGGCATTGTAAATGACAATGCCATTTATTTAACGATTAAGCTATTGGCAATGTAAATGACAATGCCATTTATTTATAATTAAAAAAAAAAATGTCATGAGCAATGCCAATAGCTCTACCTTTAATAATGCCGAGACCATTGCATTGTAAATGCTAGTTGAAGAGAGGTGTTGAGGTGATTTTTCTGATGAATGACAGAAACGAATTCCAAATTCTTGGCACCACTCCAGAAAATACTCTGTTGGTAGTTTTAGTCTTATTGAACCGCAATGGTTTCAGGATCTTTTACTGCTTTGAGGCAGTGGGGCGACGCTCCTCTGCCTTAGCGAAAGAGCCACTACTGACTTATAGATACTACAAACTAAATACTACAATGTGTGTGAAGTGCCAGAGAGGACCCACTGTTCAAAGCTTCCCAGCCGGTGATACCGCTTTCAAGCCAGATTCAGTAAACGTACTCTCTGTCACCACTCTTGACATTATTCTGTCCTAGCTGAAATACCTGCCTCTTAAAGAAGTTCTGTTTCCACATTTTTCATCTTGACTTCAGAGATGCGGATGAGACTTTTCTATGCTATATTTGTATTATTCCAGCATAATTAGCAAAATGTTGGTAATTTTGCGTTACTCTTCTTACACTAAATTCTCCAAATTTGGAGGAGAGAAACACTCCACCCCACCTGGCCACAGCTCAGGTAAATGGAGCCCCGCACTGATGAGCATAAAAGAAAATAGAAAAGACGGGTTACTAAGACATGTCAGGTAACTGACTTCATAACACCGCCCTAAAAACAGCAAACAAGTGTGGAGACTTCGCCTTGCTGCACTACTGATTTTAAAAGTGATAACATCCGCTGTGCACGATAAATGATGGGAGGACAGTAGCAAAGATGGGCCCTAGTATAGAAGATATGTTTGTTTATAGAAATAAACATAGGAGGTGCTCTCCTTTTTATACACCTATCCAATGGTCGGTTATTATCCATGTAATCTGGAGCGCATTTTGTTCCCCACTTCATCGGACTTACTGCAATCCGAAATTTGGCTATCCGGTTTTGGCAATACTGGGCACAAAAAGGTTGGTTCATGTAAGGGGCATATTTTTCAATAAATTAGGCATTTGTGTGTGAGGAATGCCGAACCATGACAGAGAGGTAAGTGGGAGTAGCCACTTTATGATTATGAAAGTGTGGGTGTTATTTTGGAGACACCAGATTGGTATTTGATAAACTAATCACCTGTGCACGTCATGAACAGATTGTGTAACCGAATTGACTTTGTGCTGTTCTGGTTGTTGTCTCTTTGTATGTATCTGGATGGGTGCCATCGCTCTCTTGTGACCATGTGGACATCACGGTAGCGAGGAGAATGAAGAACTACTAAATACCCAGGTGATACCTTTTCCTTTTTTCACCTTTTTAATGAGCAGTCGCGATTATGGTCCGAAGAAAGCAGCAGGATACCTTTTAGGCTCCAAACTTAGTCTGCAGAAACATGTTGACCGTACATAAGGATTAGTGGTCATTTATTGAAGCCACTATTATCGCACGCATTTTATTGATTTGGGAGTACCAAGGTGTTTAATAAAGTTGTTTATCCTTTCTACTACCCAATTTTACCTGATTACATCACAGTTCACATTTTTAACTTTTCACATGCACTGCTCTATAGTTGTCCTTCCACACCCTGATTCTTGATAACATCCAAATGTTTTCCACTGTCCAGTTCTTACCATCTACAGTGGCTTAAACTTACCTTCCCGGTGTGAAGGAACCCAAATGATGAACAGGGCGCCCAGGATCGACAACTGATGGGTATTTTTCCACACAGGAAAGATATTCACCCTTAGTTAATATTCCTTGCACACAGTTGAGCTCCACTTTGTTGTTCCAGATACATACCTGAGATAATGAGTCACTGACCCACTGCTACTTTTTGTTGTTATATCATTCCTTTCCAAATCATTCACAGTTCAAGGAGTGATCTCAAGTGGGGGCCTGGAGATGCCACATATATGCCTAGCAGGAGCTAGTTGGTGGGAAATACTCCTGGGCATGCTCTAACCAGTTGGTTAAAAGTTCATGGGACAAACCCTTACCACTTTTGGCATTTACAAGATGGCAAAAGTTTTCGGCCTCGCTAAACTTGGGTTTGAGGGCTGAACTGTGTGTTTGATGAGTACTATGGTAATCCTAGTGTCCTCCCACATCTAATACTAAAATCCAGTTTGAAGCAGTCTCTGCACCCCTAATAAACCCAGAGACATAAGTCTGGTGGAAAAACCTGGGCTTTCCAGCAACTAGACGGGGTATATACAAGAATTGTTTGGCAATCTGTGCTCAGCCCTTGAAGCGTGTCCCAAGTGTTATATGTAAAACCTCAGTAAACCTGTCAAGCAGGATTTGGAACAATGCGATTGTCTGGGGGGACAAAGAAAGGGCCCTGCACAGGTGCCAGCTACCATTTGCCTGTTATAGGGGAGGTCTCTTTGAAGTGATTGACTGACGGAACATAGAAAGGGCCCTGACCATGTGTCAGCTACCATTTGCCTGTGACAGGGGAGGTGTGTTTGAAGTGACCTAAAGGGTTATATGTAAAACTCCAGCAGATCTGCCAATCAGGATTTGAAAATCAAGAAGGATTTGACACAGTAATATCAAAAAGGATGTTCACAGCCCCACCCTGCATATTCTGTTAGGTTCATAGGACTCACTCTTTCCATTCGTGCGAGCCCATTGCTAGATCTTGGGAAGCATTTCAGACCCATTCACACCTATTCAAATGCTAACTACTTGCTGGAAGAAATAGAACACATGCAAATTCACCTTCAGAAGCTTTAGGCAGGGAACATTTAATTTTCTGAAAGTATATTTTCCTTAATATTTATCAAAAATCTGACTTCCCCATTAACTTGGATTGTGTTAACTTTTAAAAATAGTTGTTTAATTATTTTAACCAGTTGTTTTTTTAAATGAAATCAGCATTATTAAATGTAGTATTGTAACCCAATGTTTTCCATGGAACAGTCAGCCTACTGTAAGGACATGTTTAACATTAAATTCCTACATGCCCCACTTTTAAATACCACATACCTTGCCTTATGAGCAATAACACTTACTTAGGAGTGACATAAATATTTAAAATGAAAGGAAGGGGTTGGGCTGTTGAAACGGGGTATTTCGACAGGTCAAATTTGCATTTGAAAACTGCAACAGCCAAGCTACAAATAATAGACCTGCAGCCATGTATTCACTGTCAATGTAGTAGGTAGCTCAATGTGTTTGCAGTCCACTAGTGACATTTAACGTACAGGCCCTGGGTACACTTTGTACCATATACTAGGGACTTATAGGTAAGTTAAATATTCCAATTAAGGGGTATACCAAATTCACCATGTTAAAAGGGGGAGCACAGTCACTTTATCACTGGTTAGTTGGGGTTAAGTGCACAGAGTCTACTTTCAGTAAAAATATAGCATCCAGTAAAAGGTGACCATCCGGGGTGATCCTGCAGAAAGGGCAAAATTCCTACTGGTGCTTGTAAGCATTTCCCCAGGGGTAAAACATTATGGTCTGTGGTGAGGGCAGCGTTGATGCCAGTAGGATAGGAGCTAGAGGTGGGGAAGCGTAATGCTGTTGTGTATTACTTATAGTTCTCTGGATTTCCAACCACAGTTCCCTCTTCCTTATTGAAGTGAGTTAAGATAGCGAATGCTACAAATAAATAATTGACCAAGACCTTCCAATAAGGTGTGCAATTCACTGAGGTAGGCAGACACAAACACCAAGCCTACTCCTCCAAATGTGCTATAGTGGGAAGATTTTAGCAATACCACTAGGAGACTTGGTGTTTAATCCTTGACTTACCATATTGCCAAAATATGCTGGCTGTAAAATCTGTATTAAAAGTCAGGCAGGTTCCACAACATAGTGGCATTTATTTAGTGGAAGTAGTCTCTGAGACTCACTATTCGAACCACTAACATCCCAGTTGATGTGTAACAAGCAAGATGAAACTATGGAACAAGACGACATGGGCCAGATTCACAAAAGTAATCTGAGACAAAATCCTCACTTTACCACTTTCGGTATTCACAGAAGGCATTTAGGAGTACTAAAGTTAGGATTTTGTCTCAGTTAAACTTAAGTTTTGGTCTTAAGTTAAACTCAAGACAAACTCAAGTTTAACTGAGACAAAATCCTAGTCGTAAAGTTAGGATTTTGTCTCAGTTAAAGTTGTTTGTCGTAAATTTAACTTAAGTCCAACATTTAAGTTTAACTGAGACAAAATCCTAACTTTAGTACTCCTAAATGCCTTCTGTGAATACCGAAAGTCGTAAAGTTAGGATGTCTCAGATTACTTTTGTGAATCAGGCCCATGGATTTTTATTAATCCTGTCTTCCCATTGTGACAACTTGCGTGCTCCTGGCCAATAATTATTTGAACATATCACTCTGCTCTTGTTTTTTTACAGAAAAAGGGAGAACTTAAATCAAAGTAAACACTGGCAGTAAATATGTGATAAGGAAACAGGAATATAACCACAGCAATCATTTGACTTTACCCAGGGGAGAGAACACCTAGTTTCATACTCCACTCACTAAAATAGAATATAGTGATAAAAGTTATGGACCGTGAAACAAGGAGTCCTGCCCTGTGGTGTTGGTACTCTTGCTTCACCAAACAGTTTGCTCATGGTCAGATCATGCCCTTCTTATGCCTTTGTCCCCTTAGATGCCAATATGTGAAAAAGGTGATAAGCAGCTGAATTTGAGTCAAGCGCAAGCTTGATCCCTGGCTCTGATTCAGCTAAAGGTTCTCTTAGATCAAGCAGAGAACAAGCTGAGGCTTCATGTGGTTTCTGTCTGCCACCCATGCTCTAACCGCCTGTGCTAAGAATGACAGATAAAGGATAAAATGTTGATGTAAAACAAGAGAGAGAAAAAGATACACATCCAGAGGTGAAAATACACAATGTGAAATCAGAAAACTTGGGTTCAATCCCGGCTTACCTGCTTGATCAAGTTGTATGATCCTAGGCAATTGTTTTATTTCACATTGTCTCTCTTTTTTCTTCATTATGACATATGAGAGCACCTTGAAATAGATACATTTAGGATGTGCTCTGTAAAAAAATCATATCTTGTGTTTGATATAATAGACTATAATGTTGTTCCATCCACAATAAGAATCTAGGCCACACAGAGGGTGCAACTGACTTCCCTCTTGGGTCGCTAATGGCTTATGATCAGAGTTGGAGGTAGGGCATGAATATTTCTCAGTACATGGTTACTTCAAATAAATGTCACTCAATGCAATGATCCAACGTACTAGGGTGAAACACTTCTACATGTTACATCAATACAATTTTTTTCATTTTGAATAGACTTTATTATACATGTTTATTGCAAAATGTCTTAGAACATTTAGAAGTTCCTAAAGGTAAATGATACAGGGCACCTTTCATGCTTTTATTCCTTTGCTTTAGTTAACATCTAAATAAATGCTTCCCCATTTGTTTAACATTATTCTGCATATATAAGTGCGCAGCTTAGTAAACAGCATCCCTGTACTGCTGTTCACCCCGGAACCACATGTAATGGTAAGGTGGGAAGTAAAGGGCCCCAGGGTGAACAATGAGGGCCCGATTCACAAAAGAACACTGAGGAGAAAGTGTAACTTTATGACTTTTGGTATTCACAAAGGGCATTTATGAATAGTAAATGCCCTTTGTGAATATCGAAAGCCGCAAAGTTAGACTTTGGTCTCATTTTTCCTTTGTGAATCGGGTCCTATGTGTGTCAAGATATATCAAAGGAAACATGCAGAGCCCGATTCATAAAGGTAAAGTTGGATGAAAGTCTAACTTCCCGAATTTCAGTATTCACAAAAGGCATTCACTTTCGTAAATTCCCTTAGGGAGTACCGAAAGTCGAACTTTACGACTTTCCGTATTCACAAAGGGCATTTACGAGACTTTCGTCTAACTTTACCTTTGTGAATCGGGCCCAGAGGGTCCATGCTGTTGTGTATTACTTATAGTTCTCTGGATTTCCAACCACAGTTCCCTCTTCCTTATTGAAGTGAGTTAAGATAGCGAATGCTCCAAATAAATAATTGACCAAGACCTTCCAATAAGGTGTGCAATTCACTGAGGTAGGCAGACACAAACACCAAGCCTACTCCTCCAAATGTGCTATAGTGGGAAGATTTTAGCAATACCACTAGGAGACTTGGTGTTTAATCCTTGACTTACCATATTGCCAAAATATGCTGGCTGTAAACTCTGTATTAAAAGTCAGGCAGGTTCCACAACATAGTGGCATTTATTTAGTGGAAGTATCTCTGAGACTCACTATTCGAACCACTAACATCCCAGTTGATGTGTAACAAGCAAGATGAAACTATGGAACAAGACGACATGGGCCAGATTCACAAAAGTAATCTGAGACAAAATCCTAACTTTAGGGGGAGGAGCCAAGCTCACGAGCGCAATGGCCGTCTTTTAGCTCGGCTCCGTCAGCCCTCTGGCCTGACTCGTATATCCTGCTGCATATCCTGCCCAGAGACGACACATTTCCGAAGAAATAGAAACGCAACGTTTCGTTCTCACTCACCGTTTGACCTGGAAGCTCCGGTGAGCTGCGGATCCGAAGTTGTGCCCCCTCGAGGGGACCGGGGCCTCCGTGGGGCTGTGGCCGGGGCCTTGCCTATGGGATCCGGCCTGGCGTTGTTGTGACCGTCGGCCCCGGCCGAGAGAGTGAACCGCTGGTGAGAGCCGTTGTGCGAGTATCCCGGTGACCCTGTTCCGGGCCTGCCTTGGTGGCCGTGAGGCTGGTGCGGGGCGCGGTGCTCCGGGGACTGATCGTGTGAGGGGATCCCCCCGCCGCTGCTCCGTCCGGTGACCCTGGACCCTCGCGCTCCGACTCTGCTCGTGAGGAGCGCCGGCAGCGATAAGGGCGGGCCCCCGCGTTGAGCGGTTCTCCTTTTTGCACCGAGGCCGCCATTGTTGGGACCCCCGGGATATCTGTAAAGGCCCACATTTGTGAACCGTCCCGAGGGTCGCGGAGGGTGGTGAGGCGGCTGACCTTACAAAATGGCTGCCGACGATCTGGGCTGTAGATCTCCTCGTGATGGTGGTCTTAGGTTACTGGACTGCACGGGGGCCTGGACGTGTGTACGTGCCTCTACGATTGGAGATGTTCTTGCTGCCTTGCGATCCTGGCACGCGTCCTTGGCCCCCGGTGCCCCTGGAAACTCGCTGCGATCTGCTGCCATCTTGGATGGACGCTTCTTCATGGCCCCTTCTTGTCCCAGTGATGCCTCTGCCTCGCCCCCCTCGGTTGCTGTGAGGGTTGCTACTGCTGTTCGTCGATGGGTTTGTCAGCCGGTGGCTTTGGAACCTCCTGCTTTTCGGTGGTTGGAGTTTGGGGACCTGGATATCGTGCGGAGGCCCGATCCTCCCCGGATGCCTGAGAAAAATGGTGGACTGCTGTCTGTTCCCGCCTTGATGAGGTCGTCTTTCTATTTTGCAGAAATACCCCCGCTTTTCCGAACTGCGAGACTGAACTCCTGTCTTTTACTGCCCGTGTTGCTGTTGCTGAGACATTTGAACTGCTTCTTTGCACTTTTGTCCGCTTGCGGATTGACTGACTTCCCTGGTCTACGTCTAGATCGTGATTTCTTTCAACTGTGTGCTTGCCTCGCATCGTGTTGCTCACTTCACATTGTCATGTTGTGGGTGGGTCTTGTGGTTAGGAAAGGATTGGGGTGAGATGCACGACTCCCGGTGGATTGTTGATGTACGGATTCGTGGCGCAGTTGTTTATACTTATGGCGTTGTGGGAGACCCCTTCCTGTAAATTTTATGGAGCTCGAGACCGTGTTGTTCTGGTTTACACTTAATATGCTTATGGTTGGGCGGAGGGCTGTGGTCGACCGTATTGTCTTTGCCCTCTAGCTCCTCCCTCCCATTTATTTCCTTCGTTCTCATCTTCTTCTTTTCTTTTTGTCTCTTTATTCCTCTTCTCTCTTCTCTACTACATTTCGGGTTCGGGTTTAGGGCGACAGGCACGCTGTTTGGAGGGTAGGCCGTAGCCTTCTTCAGGGGTGCAGGGTGGGTTGGGTGGGTCGGGTTCTATTTGATGTTTTCTTTTCCTCAGTTCTATGGCCCTTTTGTGTCTCTTTCCTGGAGTGCCGCGTCTGTCTTTGCCTTCCGTGGTGTGACTGGGGTGGGGTCTGTAACGTCGCTGTTCTTTCCCTTATAGTTCTGCTGCTTTCCATCGCGACTCCCATACCCTCCTCGTTGCTAATATTTCTGCTATTTTCTGTATTCTTCGCTACGGTACGCTTGCTTCGACGCGGCGCTCTTTCTTTAGTTTGTGTTCTTCTTTCCCTTTCTTCCTTCCCTCTCTCCCCCCCCCCTTTTTTCTCACCCAAGGTCAGTATGATGGGTTAGTTTTGGTGAAGTCGCCAATCCGGCCCCTTTGTCCTGGTTCCGATGTGCTATTGGGTGATGGGTGTGCAAAGTTGATAATCATTGCATATTGATTTGTATTCACCGCACCTGTTTTCATACCGATGTATGTAGTGCTGATACTCCTGCATTGCAGCCCTTTACCCCTTTTTTGTTGCCACTTGTTTGTTTGGGAATCCGGATTCTTCTATGTTGTCAATGAGCCTGTCATACTCCTTATCCCTATATTATAAAATTAACCTTCTTTGCTCCTGTTTGCTGGCCGCCTAGATCTTCTTTCCACCCTCCCTTTTTAAGATTGTGTTGCTCATGCTCCTTTATGTTTGCTTCTGTAATGTTTATTCTGGATTTTTTGACCACCTCTCGTATTGTGGCCGGCCGGTCTGGTTGTAGGCCCAGATTTGTATATCCTTTTTGTGCCAATAAAGGTTTATAAAAAAAAATAAAAAAAAATAAAACCTAACTTTACCACTTTCGGTATTCACAGAAGGCATTTAGGAGTACTAAAGTTAGTATTTTGTCTCAGTTAAACTTAAGTTTTGGTCTTAAGTTAAACTCAAGACAAACTTAAGTTTAACTGAGACAAAATCCTAGTCGTAAAGTTAGGATTTTGTCTCAGTTAAAGTTGTTTGTCGTAAATTTAACTTAAGACCAACATTTAAGTTTAACTGAGACAAAATCCTAACTTTAGTACTCCTAAATGCCTTCTGTGAATACCGAAAGTCGTAAAGTTAGGATGTCTCAGATTACTTTTGTGAATCAGGCCCATGGATTTTTATTAATCCTGTCTTCCCATTGTGACAACTTGCGTGCTCCTGGCCAATAATTATTTGAACATATCACTCTGCTCTTGTTTTTTACAGAAAAAGGGAGAACTTAAATCAAAGTAAACACTGGCAGTAAATATGTGATAAGGAAACGGGAATATAACCACAACAATCATTTGACTTTACCCAGGGGAGAGAACACCTAGTTTCATACTCCACTCACTAAAATAGAATATAGTGATAAAAGTTATGGACCGTGAAACAAGGAGTCCTGCCCTGTGGTGTTGGTACTCTTGCTTCACCAAACAGTTTGCTCATGGTCAGATCATGCCCTTCTTATGCCTTTGTCCCCTTAGATGCCAATATGTGAAAAAGGTGATGAGCCGCTGAATTTAAGTCAAGCGCAAGCTTGATCCCTGGCTCTGATTCAGCTAAAGGTTCTCTTAGATCAAGCAGAGAACAAGCTGAGGCTTCATGTGGTTTCTGTCTGCCACCCATGCTCTAACCGCCTGTGCTAAGAATGAAAGATAAAGGATAAAATGTTGATGTAAAACAAGAGAGAGAAAAAGATACACATCCAGAGGTTAAAATACACAATGTGAAATCAGAAAACTTGGGTTCAATCCCGGCTTACCTGCTTGATCAAGTTGTATGATCCTAGGCAATTGTTTTATTTCACATTGTCTCTCTTTTTTCTTCATAATGTCATATGAGAGCACCTTGAAATAGATACATTTAGGATGTGCTCTGTAAAAAAATCATATCTTGTGTTTGATATAATAGACTATAATGTTGTTCCATCCACAATAAGAATCTAGGCCACACAGAGGGTGCAACTGACTTCCCTCTTGGGTCGCAAATGGCTTATGATCAGAGTTGGAGGTAGGGCATGAATATTTCTAAGTACATGGTTATTTCAAATAAATGTCACTCAATGCAATGATCCAATGTACTAGGGCAGTGGTTCCCAAACTTTTGACTCCTGAGGACCCCCACTGAATCACTACTGGAAGCCGGGGACCCCCGAGCAATTTGTACAATTTAAATTTCAAGTGAAAGCTTTTTCAATATTATATACGAGTCATAGTTGCTGCTTATTTATCTTAAGCAACTAGCAAACACTGACATAGGCAATAGTCCTGACGTGTTGTAGGTATGATGTTACTTGTTGTGTCATATATCTGGATGCATTGACAGAGACAGCAAAATACAAGTCGGGCAACACACTATGCCATGAACAGATTTTTTGCATACGTGTTTTTAAGCCATGCCCTTAATTACATTTCCCACGGCCCTTTGAGAGACCCCCCCCCCAGTTTTTTCATCACACTTAAAGCCCTGCCATAACTTTTCCACTAGTGAGAAGTGAGCAGTGTGAGCACGCACACATAGATGTGCCTGCTGTCACTGCAGCCCGCCTGCGCCAGGGCACAAAACAGAACACGACAGAGACCCATTTCGAGGCTTTCTTTTGAAAAACTGCCGGTGCTCAGCACCGGTAAGACCCGGACTACTAAAAGCCCTGGATGTACTTGTCCGAGCGCCGAGTGAAGTTTGAGCCCATGTGAGTGCAGAGTGACTGCTGAGCCAAGTGAATGCAGTGTGAAAGGGGGGCCTCTGTGAATGCACTTCAGACCTTGTGAATGGTACCTATGTTAGTGCGTGGGGAAAGGTGAGTGTGTGACAGTGCATGGTGAGAGGTGAGCCTATGTGAGTGCATGGTGAGATCTGAGCTATTGTAAATGCATGGGCATCAGGGAGAATGGAGGGGGATATTTGAGCCCTTGTAAATGCATGATTAAAGATAAACCTTGGTGAGTGCACGGAGGATGTTCCCCTGTGAGTGCACAAGGAGGGGTGTGCCTCTGTGAGTGAGTAGTGATCTATCCATGTGAGTGCAGGGTGAGAGGGGTGCCTCTGTGAGCAGAGAGTGAGTCACGTCAGTGTGTGTGTGCAGGGTGATTGGTGTGCCTGTGTGAGTACTGGGTGAGTGGTGTGCTCACGTGAGTGCAAAGTGGGAGGTGTGCTTGCTTAAGTAGAGGGTGAGTCATGTGAGTTCAGGGGGAGTGTGTGACTGTGTGAATGCAGGGTGAGAGGCACGTCAGTCTGAATGCATGGTAAGAGGAATGGCTGGGTGAATGCAGTGTGAGAGACATGCCTGTGTGTAACTGAGTAGCCAGAAAATTAGAATATCCTACCACTTTGAACCAAAGCTCTGACGGCACCAAGCAAGCGCAGCAAGTGAGTCTAAAACACCCTAGAAGTGCTCCTCTGTCTCTTCCATCCATGCAACTGTTCATTCCTCCTTTCTCCCTCCCATCCACCTTCTGCTATCAGTCATTTCACCTTTACATTCTGTCATCCATTGATTATTTCATCCAACTTTCAATCGTTCACCATTCCATCCAGTGGCCATTTTATCCATACATCCATCCTCTAAGATTTTTATTTACTCTACCATCTATTCACCCTTCCTCGGATTTCCATTAACTCTGCCATCCATTCATCCTCTAAAATTTCCTTTTACTCTGTCATCCTTTCATCCACCCATAGTCTATCCTCTCACTTATTTATCCTCTCATATAACATATGTATTTGTAAAGCACACGTTCAAGTAGAAGGGTATTTTGGCATTGAATAACAGATGTTTATTGTTACCCACTCAATGCTATTCATTTTATCGACACCAGAAGGATGAAAGTCTGAGTGGACCTGCTGGGATTTGAATCTGTGACTATGAGGTCAAACACAAGCCGCTACAGTTGACAGATTAATCCACTGAGCTACCAGACCCAGTCATTCACCTATCCTCTCACCAGTGACAAAACAATATAGCCCTCGCACACCCAGTGGTGCGGTGGGGCCCAAGCTCCAGAGGGCCCCCTCGAGCACTGCGTATGAGTGGCTGGCTCCTGGCCTAAGAACTCCTGAATGGATCCACAGCATGGGGGGCCCCTCCATGTACTTTGCAGGGGGGCCCCCTCAAGTTTCGTTACGCCACACTGCGCTTTAAATGAGCACCGTAGCTTTACATGAGCACCGTATTTACATTACACATTCAGGCATGGGGAGATTAAGTTATTTACCCAGTTGCAGCATAAAACATCTCGCTACCTTTTGCAAGTGCTCCTCGTAGACTTTTAAACAGCTTTTATTCCCTATAGTTATTACCGTCACATAGACTAACTCCCTTGCATAAATGTAAACACATGCCGTCCCATGATGCTATATGTAGTGACTACAGCTCTGCTCCTCTTCATGCTGTCGCTCGTCTTTAAAGTAACCAGATTGCCATCAGGCCGATTAGGAGGCTGGAATACCTCAGTACGGATGTATGACGTTACCACGCATACTTTTACCACGCCTACCATTACCACGCAGTTTTTACAACGCAGGATCCATTACAACAAATACCATTACCACGCATGTATTTACAACGCAGATACCTTTACAACGCATACAATTACAACGTAAGTATTGGTAAGTATATAATATTTTTTAAAATGTAATTTAATTAAAATTAATATAATGTAATTTAATTTAATTAATTTAATTTAATTTAATTTAATGTAATGTAATTTAATTTAATTAATTTAATTTAATTTATTGTAATTTAATTTAATTAATTTAATTTAATTTAATTTAATTTTATATTTTTTAAAATGTAATTTAATTATAATTAATATAATGTAATTTAATTTAATTTAATTAATTTAATTTAATTTAATTTAATGTAATTTAATTAAATTAATTAAAATTAATTTAATTTAATTTAATATTTTTTTAAATGTAATTTAATTAAAATTAATATAATGTAATTTAATTTTATTTAATGAATTTAATTTAATTTAATTTAATGTAATTTAATTTAATTAATTTAATTTAATTTAATTTAATTTAATTTAATCAATATAATTTAATATAATTTAAATGTAATTATATTTAATTTTTACCCTGTACCCTTTTACCCAAAAACCCAAAACTGACCCTGAACCCTAAAAATACCCCTTTACCCAAAAACTAAAAACTGACCCTGAACCCTAAAAATACCCCTCTACCCAAAAACCCCAAACTGACCCTGAACCCTAAAAATACCCCTTTACCCAAAAACTGAAAACTGACCCTGAACCCTAAAAATAACCCTTTACCCAAAAACTTAAAACTAACCCTGAACCCTAAAAATACCCTTTTACCCAAAAACTGAAAACTGACCCTATATCCTAAAAATACCCCTTTACCCAAAAACTGAAAACTGACCCTATACCCTAAAAATACCCCTTTACCCAAAAACTGAAAACTGACCCTGAACCCTAAAAACTGAAAACTGACCCTGAACCCTATAAATACCCTTTTACCCAAAAACCCAAAACTGACCCTGAACCCTAAAAATACCCCTTTACCCAAAAACTGAAAACTGACCCTGAACCCTAAAAATACCCCTTTACCCAAAAACCCAAACTTATAATATTTTTAATAAAAAGATATACTTACCAATACTTACGTTGTAATGGTATGCGTTGTAAAGGTACCTGCGTTGTAAATACATGCGTTGTAATGGTATGCGTTGTAATGGATCGTGCGTTGTAAAAATTGCGTGGTAATGGTAGGTCGTTGTAAAAGTTGCGTTGTAAAGGTTGTATACCCCTCAGTACAGAGAGCTGGGTGCTTGAATGATAATGTGACCTGCTAGGCCACGCTGCAGCTGCCATTACTAATCCTGAAGACATCAGTATGTTATCAGAAGAGAAGAGGAAACGTGTGACTTCAAACACCCTTCAGCTTGCACTAAAGCGGAATGGTGATTGGCCAGTGTGTTGTTGCTGCAATTGTATTGTAGTCTTGCCGCCCTGGCGCCAGCAACATTCACACCTCTTAGTGCTGTGAGGGCGCATGGGCGTTTCGTTTTTTACAACAACAGTAGGCAATCAAGTCCTGCGGACCCCCTGGGAATGTGTCACGGACCCCTGGGGGTCCGCGGACCACAGTTTGGGAAACGCTGTACTAGGGTGAAACACTTCTACATGTTACATCAATACAATTTTTTTCATTTTGAATAGACTTTATTATACATGTTTATTGCAAAATGTCTTAGAACATTTAGAAGTTCCTAAAGGTAAATGATACAGGGAACCTTTCATGCTTTTATTCCTTTGCTTTAGTTAACATCTAAATAAATGCTTCCCCATTTGTTTAACATTATTCTGCATATATAAGTGCGCAGCTTAGTAAACAGCATCCCTGTACTGCTGTTCACCCCGGAACCACATGTAATGGTAAGGTGGGAAGTAAAGGGCCCCAGGGTGAACAATGAGGGCCCGATTCACAAAAGAACACTGAGGGGAAAGTGTAACTTTATGACTTTTGGTATTCACAAAGGGCATTTATGAATAGTAAATGCCCTTTGTGAATATCGAAAGCCGCAAAGTTAGACTTTGGTCTCATTTTTCCTTTGTGAATCGGGTGTTTGTGTCAAGATATATCAAAGGAAACATGCAGAGCCCGATTCATAAAGGTAAAGTTGGATGAAAGTCTAACTTCACGAATTTCAGTATTCACAAAAGGCATTCACTTTCGTAAATTCCCTTAGGGAGTACCGAAAGTCGAACTTTACGACTTTCCGTATTCACAAAGGGCATTTACGAGACTTTCGTCTAACTTTACCTTTGTGAATCGGGCCCAGAGGGTCCATGCTGTTGTGTATTACTTATAGTTCTCTGGATTTCCAACCACAGTTCCCTCTTTCTTATTGAAGTGAGTTAAGATAGCGAATGCTACAAATAAATAATTGACCAAGACCTTCCAATAAGGTGTGCAATTCACTGAGGTAGGCAGACACAGACACCAAGCCTACTCCTCCAAATGTGCTATAGTGGGAAGATTTTAGCAATACCACTAGGAGACTTGGTGTTTAATCCTTGACTTACCATATTGCCAAAATATGCTGGCTGTAAACTCTGTATTAAAAGTCAGGCAGGTTCCACAACATAGTAGCATTTATTTAGTGGAAGTAGTCTCTGAGACTCACTATTCGAACCACTAACATCCCAGTTGATGTGTAACAAGCAAGATGAAACTATGGAACAAGACGACATGGGCCAGATTCACAAAAGTAATCTGAGACAAAATCCTAACTTTACCACTTTCGGTATTCACAGAAGTCATTTAGGAGTACTAAAGTTAGGATTTTGTCTCAGTTAAACTTAAGACAAACTTAAGTTTAACTGAGGCAAAATCCTAGTCGTAAAGTTAGGATTTTGTCTCAGTTAAAGTTGTTTGTCGTAAATTTAACTTAAGACCAACATTTAAGTTTAACTGAGACAAAATCCTAACTTTAGTACTCCTAAATGCCTTCTGTGAATACCGAAAGTCGTAAAGTTAGGATGTCTCAGATTACTTTTGTGAATCAGGCCCATGGATTTTTATTAATCCTGTCTTCCCATTGTGACAACTTGCGTGCTCTTGGCCAATAATTATTTGAACATATCACTCTGCTCTTTTTTTTACAGAAAAAGGGAGAACTTAAATCAAAGTAAACACTGGCAGTAAATATGTGATAAGGAAACGGGAATATAACCACAACAATCATTTGACTTTACCCAGGGGAGAGAACACCTAGTTTCATACTCCACTCACTAAAATAGAATATAGTGATAAAAGTTATGGACCGTGAAACAAGGAGTCCTGCCCTGTGGTGTTGGTACTCTTGCTTCACCAAACAGTTTGCTCATGGTCAGATCATGCCCTTCTTATGCCTTTGTCCCCTTAGATGTCAATATGTGAAAAAGGTGATGAGCCGCTGAATTTGAGTCAAGCGCAAGCTTGATCCCTGGCTCTGATTCAGCTAAAGGTTCTCTTAGATCAAGCAGAGAACAAGCTGAGGCTTCATGTGGTTTCTGTCTGCCACCCATGCTCTAACCGCCTGTGCTAAGAATGAAAGATAAAGGATAAAATAATGATGTAAAACAAGAGAGAGAAAAAGATACACATCCAGAGGTTAAAATACACAATGTGAAATCAGAAAACTTGGGTTCAATCCCGGCTTACCTGCTTGATCAAGTTGTATGATCCTAGGCAATTGTTTTATTTCACATTGTCTCTCTTTTTTCTTCATTATGACATATGAGAGCACCTTGAAATAGATACATTTAGGATGTGCTCTGTAAAAAAATCATATCTTGTGTTTGATATAATAGACTATAATGTTGTTCCATCCACAATAAGAATCTAGGCCACACAGAGGGTGCAACTGACTTCCCTCTTGGGTCGCTAATGGCTTATGATCAGAGTTGGAGGTAGGGCATGAATATTTCTAAGTACATGGTTACTTCAAATAAATGTCACTCAATGCAATGATCCAATGTACTAGGGTGAAACACTTCTACATGTTACATCAATACAATTTTTTTCATTTTGAATAGACTTTATTATACGTGTTTATTGCAAAATGTCTTAGAACATTTAGAAGATCCTAAAGGTAAATGATACAGGGCACCTTTCATGCTTTTATTCCTTTGCTTTAGTTAACATCTAAATAAATGCTTCCCCATTTGTTTAACATTATTCTGCATATATAAGTGCGCAGCTTAGTAAACAGCATCCCTGTACTGCTGTTCACCCCGGAACCACATGTAATGGTAAGGTGGGAAGTAAAGGGCCCCAGGGTGAACAATGAGGGCCCGATTCACAAAAGAACACTGAGGGGAAAGTGTAACTTTATGACTTTTGGTATTCACAAAGGGCATTTATGAATAGTAAATGCCCTTTGTGAATATCGAAAGCCGCAAAGTTAGACTTTGGTCTCATTTTTCCTTTGTGAATCGGGTCCTATGTGTGTCAAGATATATCAAAGGAAACATGCAGAGCCCGATTCATAAAGGTAAAGTTGGATGAAAGTCTAACTTCACAAATTTCAGTATTCACAAAAGGCATTCACTTTCGTAAATTCCCTTAGGGAGTACCGAAAGTCGAACTTTACGACTTTCCGTATTCACAAAGGGCATTTACGAGACTTTCGTCTAACTTTACCTTTGTGAATCGGGCCCAGAGGGTCCATGCTGTTGTGTATTACTTATAGTTCTCTGGATTTCCAACCACAGTTCCCTCTTCCTTATTGAAGTGAGTTAAGATAGCGAATGCTACAAATAAATAATTGACCGAGACCTTCCAATAAGGTGTGCAATTCACTGAGGTAGGCAGACACAAACACCAAGCCTACTCCTCCACATGTGCTATAGTGGGAAGATTTTAGCAATACCACTAGGAGACTTGGGGCTAGATGTAGGTAAAGCATATTTACCGACCCTTAAATACCGAATTTTACCGATTCGGTATTTAAAAGTCGGTAAATATGAAGGGGGGAGATGTAGGGAAATCCAGATGTTTATTTACCGAATCGGTAAAAGTCGGTATTTACCGATCGGTAAATACCGACCTGTAATGCTCCATTCATTCCTATGGGCTATGAAGCCCATAGGAATGAATGGGGCATTACAGGTCGGTATTTACCGATCGGTAAATACAGATTTTTGGCAAGGGTGCAGGGGGTGTCACTTTGACACCCTCTAGCACCCCCAAAAAAGGTTCGGGGGCCATATGGCAGGCATACCTGCCCTAAGGGCAGGTCTGCCTGTCATATGGCACAGGTGTGCATGCGCACATTTGCATGCACACCTGAATCGGTATTTCACCATCAAATTGAATTTGATGGTAAAATACCGATTTCTAAGGCCTTGTGGGACTCATAAGAGTCCCACCTACATATCGATTTTACAGATTCTGTAAATATACCGGTCAGTAAATTTACCGACCGGTATATTTACAGATTCTGTAAAATTACCTATCGGTAAATTTACAGAACGGTAAATTTACCGATTCTGCCCCCTACATCTCAAATGCCTTTTACCGGTCGGTAACGGCCGAATTCGGCCGTTACCGACCGGTAAAAGCCTACCTACATCTGGCCCTTGGTGTTTAATCCTTGACTTACCATATTGCCAAAATATGCTGGCTGTAAACTCTGTATTAAAAGTCAGGCAGGTTCCACAACATAGTGGCATTTATTTAGTGGAAGTAGTCTCTGAGACTCACTATTCGAACCACTAACATCCCAGTTGATGTGTAACAAGCAAGATGAAACTATGGAACAAGACGACATGGGCCAGATTCACAAAAGTAATCTGAGACAAAATCCTAACTTTACCACTTTCGGTATTCACAGAAGGCATTTAGGAGTACTAAAGTTAGGATTTTGTCTCAGTTAAACTTAAGTTTTGGTCTTAAGTTAAACTCAAGACCAACTTAAGTTTAACTGAGACAAAATCCTAGTCGTAAAGTTAGGATTTTGTCTCAGTTAAAGTTGTTTGTCGTAAATTTAACTTAAGACCAACATTTTAGTTTAACTGAGACAAAATCCTAACTTTAGTACTCCTAAATGCCTTCTGTGAATACCGAAAGTCGTAAAGTTAGGATGTCTCAGATTACTTTTGTGAATCAGGCCCATGGATTTTTATTAATCCTGTCTTCCCATTGTGACAACTTGCGTGCTCCTGGCCAATAATTATTTGAACATATCAATCTGCTCTTTTTTTTACAGAAAAAGGGAGAACTTAAATCAAAGTAAACACTGGCAGTAAATATGTGATAAGGAAACAGGAATATAACCACAACAATCATTTGACTTTACCCAGGGGAGAGAACACCTAGTTTCATACTCCACTCACTAAAATAGAATATAGTGATAAAAGTTATGGACCGTGAAACAAGGAGTCCTGCCCTGTGTTCTTGGTACTCTTGCTTCACCAAACAGTTTGCTCATGGTCAGATCATGCCCTTCTATGCCTTTGTCCCCTTAGATGCCAGTATGTGAAAAAGGTGATGAGCCGCTGAATTTGAGTCAAGCTCAAGCTTGATCCCTGGCTCTGATTCAGCTAAAGGTTCTCTTAGATCGAGCAGAGAACAAGCTGAGGCTTCATGTGGTTTCTGTCTGCCACCCATCCTCTAACCGCCTGTGCTAAGAATGAAAGATAAAGGATAAAATGTTGATGTAAAACAAGAGAGAGAAAAAGATACACATCCAGAGGTTAACATACACAATGTGAAATCAGAAAACTTGGGTTCAATCCCGTCTTACCTGCTTGATCAAGTTGTATGATAAGAGGCAATTGTTTTATTTCACATTGTCTCTCTTTTTTCTTCATTATTACATATGAGAGCACCTTGAAATAGATGCATTTAGGAAGTGCTCTGTAAAAAAATCATATCTTGTGTTTGATATAATAGACTATAATGTTGTTCTATCCACAATAAGAATCTTGGCCACACAGAGGGTGCAACTGACTTCCCTCTTGGGTCGCTAATGGCTTATGATCAGAGTTGGAGGTAGGGCATGAATGTTTCTAAGTACATGGTTACTTCAAATAAATGTCACTCAATGCAATGATCCAATGTACTAGGGTGAAACACTTCTACATGTTACATCAATACAATTTTTTTCATTTTGAATAGACTTTATTATACATGTTTATTGCAAAATGTCTTAGAACATTTAGAAGTTCCTAAAGGTAAATGATACAGGGCACCTTTCATGCTTTTATTCCTCTGCTTTAGTTAACATCTAAATAAATGCTTCCCCACTTGTTTAACATAATTCTGCATATATAAGTGCGCAGCTTAGTAAACAGCATCCCAGTACTGCTGTTCACCCGGGAACCACATGTAATGGTAAGGTGGGAAGTAAAGGGCCCCTGGGTGAACAATGAGGGCCCGATTCACAAAAGAACACTGAGGCGAAAGTGTAACTTTATGACTTTTGGTATTCACAAAGGGCATTTATGAATAGTAAATGCCCTTTGTGAATATCGAAAGCCGTAAAGTTAGACTTTGGTCTCATTTTTCCTTTGTGAATCGGGTCCTATGTGTGTCAAGATATATCAAAGGAAACATGCAGAGCCCGATTCATAAAGGTAAAGTTGGATGAAAGTCTAACTTCACAAATTTCAGTATTCAAAAAAGGCACTCACTTTCGTAAATTCCCTTAGGGAGTACCGAAAGTCGAACTTTACGACTTTCCGTATTCACAAAGGGCATTTACGAGACTTTCGTCTAACTTTACCTTTGTGAATCGGGCCCAGAGGGTCCATGCTGTTGTGTATTACTTATAGTTCTCTGGATTTCCAACCACAGTTCCCTCTTCCTTATTGAAGTGAGTTAAGATAGCGAATGCTACAAATAAATAATTGACCGAGACCTTCCAATAAGGTGTGCAATTCACTGAGGTAGGCAGACACAAACACCAAGCCTACTCCTCCACATGTGCTATAGTGGGAAGATTTTAGCAATACCACTAGGAGACTTGGTGTTTAATCCTTGACTTACCATATTGCCAAAATATGCTGGCTGTAAACTCTGTATTAAAAGTCAGGCAGGTTCCACAACATAGTGGCATTTATTTAGTGGAAGTAGTCTCTGAGACTCACTATTCGAACCACTAACATCCCAGTTGATGTGTAACAAGCAAGATGAAACTATGGAACAAGACGACATGGGCCAGATTCACAAAAGTAATCTGAGACAAAATCCTAACTTTACCACTTTCGGTATTCACAGAAGGCATTTAGGAGTACTAAAGTTAGGATTTTGTCTCAGTTAAACTTAAGTTTTGGTCTTAAGTTAAACTCAAGACCAACTTAAGTTTAACTGAGACAAAATCCTAGTCGTAAAGTTAGGATTTTGTCTCAGTTAAAGTTGTTTGTCGTAAATTTAACTTAAGACCAACATTTAAGTTTAACTGAGACAAAATCCTAACTTTAGTACTCCTAAATGCCTTCTGTGAATACCGAAAGTCGTAAAGTTAGGATGTCTCAGATTACTTTTGTGAATCAGGCCCATGGATTTTTATTAATCCTGTCTTCCCATTGTGACAACTTGCGTGCTCCTGGCCAATAATTATTTGAACATATCACTCTGCTCTTTTTTTTACAGAAAAAGGGAGAACTTAAATCAAAGTAAACACTGGCAGTAAATATGTGATAAGGAAACAGGAATATAACCACAACAATCATTTGACTTTACCCAGGGGAGAGAACACCTAGTTTCATACTCCACTCACTAAAATAGAATATAGTGATAAAAGTTATGGACCGTGAAACAAGGAGTCCTGCCCTGTGTTCTTGGTACTCTTGCTTCACCAAACAGTTTGCTCATGGTCAGATCATGCCCTTCTATGCCTTTGTCCCCTTAGATGCCACTATGTGAAAAAGGTGATGAGCCGCTGAATTTGAGTCAAGCTCAAGCTTGATCCCTGGCTCTGATTCAGCTAAATGTTCTCTTAGATCGAGCAGAGAACAAGCTGAGGCTTCATGTGGTTTCTGTCTGCCACCCATCCTCTAACCGCCTGTGCTAAGAATGAAAGATAAAGGATAAAATGTTGATGTAAAACAAGAGAGAGAAAAAGATACACATCCAGAGGTTAACATACACAATGTGAAATCAGAAAACTTGGGTTCAATCCCGTCTTACCTGCTTGATCAAGTTGTATGATAAGAGGCAATTGTTTTATTTCACATTGTCTCTCTTTTTTCTTCATTATTACATATGAGAGCACCTTGAAATAGATGCATTTAGGATGTGCTCTGTAAAAAAATCATATCTTGTGTTTGATATAATACACTATAATGTTGTTCTATCCACAATAAGAATCTTGGCCACACAGAGGGTGCAACTGACTTCCCTCTTGGGTCGCTAATGGCTTATGATCAGAGTTGGAGGTAGGGCATGAATGTTTCTAAGTACATGGTTACTTCAAATAAATGTCACTCAATGCAATGATCCAATGTACTAGGGTGAAACACTTCTACATGTTACATCAATACAATTTTTTTCATTTTGAATAGACTTTATTATACATGTTTATTGCAAAATGTCTTAGAACATTTAGAAGTTCCTAAAGGTAAATGATACAGGGCACCTTTCATGCTTTTATTCCTCTGCTTTAGTTAACATCTAAATAAATGCTTCCCCACATGTTTAACATAATTCTGCATATATAAGTGCGCAGCTTAGTAAACAGCATCCCAGTACTGCTGTTCACCCGGGAACCACATGTAATGGTAAGGTGGGAAGTAAAGGGCCCCTGGGTGAACAATGAGGGCCCGATTCACAAAAGAACACTGAGGCGAAAGTGTAACTTTATGACTTTTGGTATTCACAAAGGGCATTTATGAATAGTAAATGCCCTTTGTGAATATCGAAAGCCGTAAAGTTAGACTTTGGTCTCATTTTTCCTTTGTGAATCGGGTCCTATGTGTGTCAAGATATATCAAAGGAAACATACAGAGCCCGATTCATAAAGGTAAAGTTGGATGAAACTAACTTCACGAATTTCAGTATTCACAAAAGGCATTCACTTTCGTAAATTCCCTTAGTGAGTACCGAAAGTCGAACTTTACGACTTTCCGTATTCACAAAGGGCATTTACAAGACTTTCGTCTAACTTTACCTTTGTGAATCGGGCCCAGAGTGTCCATGCTGTTGTGTATTACTTATAGTTTTCTGGGTTTCCAATCACAGTTCCCTCTTCCTTATTGAAGTGAGGGTCCCCTCTGGGATGTGTTCTGTGCTAATAGTACTTAATTGGGCTCCTGCCTCCCTCAAGAGCCGCCTACATTTCCATCTACCCCCCACGCACCTCTGCTCAGCTGGACTCTCACTAGCAGAGGTACCCCGCATCCACAAAGCCACAGTTGGAAGTCACGCCTTCTCTTACATCTCCCTCAAAACATGGAATGACCTCCCACACCACATCAGAGCCACAGCAGAGCCTCCTCATTGCTTCTCAAATTCCGCAAGATGCTAAAGACCTGGCTTTTTGAATAACTTCACCAAAAGACAGCTGCATAAACCTCCCGCAAGGCACCTGCATACCGGTATACAACGTTTACAACGCGCGCGTTACAACGAAGTACTATTACCACGCGGTTATAACAATGAAAGTTGTTACAACGAATTGCGCTGGGGGGCGCTCAAGGATAAAAAATCATTTAATTTACTATCCCAACACCTTCCCTACTATCCACGGGGACTGGTGTTGGAATAGTAAATTATATTTTTTAAATTTGCGCCCCCCCCAACGCAAGTCGTTGAAACGACTTGCGTTGTTACAACCGCGTGGTAATGGTACGCGTTGTAACAGTGTGCGTGCTAACGTCATACATCCCTGCATACCCTTACGAGTGATTTGCCCGCTTTTCAAATTAACATACCATAACATATTTTATGTGTTCAGTGAGAATAATAGTTATGTCTTGTCTAAAGACAGATCCATCCGTCTGTTGTCAAAAAAGCTATTGTGTACAGTAACAGTACTTACACTGGTTTTTAGGTCAGCTCATTGCTTATCATTCTTTATTTTCAATCTCATTTGCTTACTTTTTAATCAGTGGTGTTCCTGCCTCTTTCTGTGTTTGTCCCTCCCTTCAAACATGGCTTCTTTACTATCCGTTTGACTGGATAACTTGTATCCTTCCACTACTTACATTCAATGAACTATTATTTTCCATTGCTTTCAGCACTCCCTAGGAGTGCGTGTGTGTGCTTGCTGTCTCCCAAGTGTGCTGCTTCCTTCTTTACATTCTTTACACTGCTTTTTATTTATAAACACTCTCATCTATTGCACTCCTGTCTGTCCAGGCTCAGTGGTGGAACTGACTTGCTACCCTCCTTCCTCATTTGCTCCCTGTACTTCCTGGCATTTACTAAATTTCAAATTTTCGTTTTTACTTTATAAGAAGGCCCAGTAGCTGCCATTTGCTACTGGAGCACTTCTTTCTCTAAATTCACTTACTGTCCAAAATGGGTGTTGCAAAATGGGCGTCTGCCATCTTTGAAATGTAAATTTAAAAAACCTAAAATGGCCACTGTGGAATGACACCTGCACACATCATCATGCTGGGCCAGATGTTGGCTTTATTTGTGATGATCTGTTCTGCATGTCAACAAACCTTAGCAAAGCTAAAAGGTTGGCTAATGAAAATGCAGAGAACTATCCTTTGCCAATCCTTGTCTTAAATGTGACTATAGTTTGCTTACAAATGATGTCACTGTATGACATATCTAAGTTTTACATTAAATTACACCTTTATCTATGGGGAAAATATATGAGCGACTAAATAAACTTGGGTGAAGCAAGTAAGCAGAAAAGCACAGCAAAGTACTGTAAACAGCATCACTGTCTATGTAGGAAAGATTATGGTGACACAGAACTAAAAATGATACACAGTGACTCATCTCACATTTTAGCCCCAAATTCTTAATGAGTAACTTTAACTCTTTAGGTTCCGCTTTTTTATATTACCTTTCAATTGTCTGCAGAACCTATCTGATGATCACACATCTGCATCACCTAGTTACCATCCTTCAGGGGGTCCTTCTGGAAGAAGCTAGCCTCCCCAGCCCAGCCACCACCAAAGAGACCGGCGACTGCATGAACCAGGCTACATCCTGAAAGTCAGATATACTCACCCAGTATAGGCACAGATGAGGGGTTCTTTTTCTGTTGACATTTCTTATATACAGGGTTTTCAGTGGAATTAAAAAACTAGGGGGGTCTCTCAAAGGGGCGCGCACAATGTAAATAAGGGCGTGGCTTAGAAATTCACAAGGTAAAAATCTGTGCTTAGCATAGTGTGCCACTCGACTGCTATCTTGCTGCTTGTGTTCTTGCATGAAGATATATAAGAGTACAAGTAACATTACACCTACAATAAGCAAGGACTATTGGCTTTGCCAATGATTGTTAGTTGCATAAGATAAATAGGCAACAACTATGGTTTTGTTGTTTATAATATTGAAAATGTTTCAGTTCTAAAACGATGAGACTGTGAAAGAACTATAACCAGTTTCTTTGAAGTTACATCAAAGGCAGTGAAGGGTGGCACTGCTGCAGAGTTAAGATTTTTTTGTTCATCCTGAGGGTGAGGGCAAAAATGGAGAGCCCAATAGAGACCCGTCTCCATACTTGCTTTATAGACCCGGCCCACTTAAAGCCCTGCTTATGTATATAATGTTAAATGTTGACAATCATCCAGACAAATCCATTTTTATAATAGAGTGAGCTATTTCATTTCCTGTACAGCGAGCTCAGTGGGTTTAGCTCTTACTTGATATATGGCGGCCGTCTTCAAGTCACGTTTGAATCATAAAGAGTAGAATTAGCCTTTCATTATTCTCAGTTCAATAAAATGGTTACAATCTAGCTTACAAAATACCACTTAAAACTTAAGTACTAATGGACAATTACTGTGTGGTTTAATAAAGTCTCACATTTGTGTGCACTTTCAAAGGGTACCTGTGCAATATTTTTGATTTATCGACATATGTGCAGTCTGATTTGTATCGTTGCAATTTGGTTGTGTAGAGCACACTTACAATAGGAGCTGGGGCGGCCTTTCCACAGACAGCACCCCGGGCAAAGCTACACTTGGCACAGTTGTGGCTGCTGCATGGAAGCAGCAGTATGGCGGGTGGGGATGAAGGGGCGGGGGATCACTCTAAAAAAATCACTTACCTCCCAGCCAGCCAGCCGGCTGGCCGGCCAAAGCCGCCTCTCCTGCGCGACCTCTTCCTGGCTTCCTGTGAGAAACAGGAAGCAGGATGCATCAGTGCTCCCACACTTCTGTTGCCAATCACAATGCTGCAATGCAGCATTGTGATTGGTGAGCACTGTGACATGGTGCTCAGCCAGGGGCTGTAGGGGTGGGCATATTGTCCATACAGGATGTAATGCAGCCTGCATTGAGAAGGAGTAAAGTGTGCATGACTTGTTTGGGTGGCCCGAGAGTGCCGCCCAAACAGTCATTGCACACTTAGGAGGGTTGCACCACTCCTCCCCTGCTCTTCAGCCCCGCCCCACCCCACCCATTAAGCAAGCTGCCGCAACAGGAGGACGACATAAAATGTTAATAACATTAGTTATTATCATTTTATTTTTTCCATTCTTTTACTGCTCCGGGCAGGTTAGTGGAGAAGCCACCACGGAATAGGAGTGCAGGATTCATTTTGTGCCATTAAGCCACTTTGAAATTGCAAACTTGCGATTTCTAGCAACATAGGGGTTGAGATTGCAAAATGGCTTTTTCCTATTTACTAACTCCATTTCGGGAGTCGGAATGGGGGCCATAAAAAGGGTGTCTCCTTCTAATTACGAGACTCATTGGTATGTAACAATGGTTTACAGCTGTAATTGAGGTTGTAACCATTAGTCATATTAGTACATCAAAGGAGGTGGGAACTGATTTGCAATGGGAATTTGTTCCCATATGTGAATCAGGTGACCTCAGGAGAGCTGGACCACTGCCTGCTCCTCCCGATGTATTTGCAATTAGTACATATTTTTTTAAACAGCACTGATCCTTTAAGGAACATGAGCTGCTTTTTTAGAAAAGTGCAAACACAGGAATGCTGGTTCCTTGCAGGCCACCATCCATGTTTGTGGCCTATCACAGGGTGTCACAAATAGTGGCTGTTAGAAATGGGGGTCTCTAGTTGGCAATAGCTTGCACCTTTGTCCAAATAGAGACCCTTGCTTCTAGTCAGGCAAGGGGGATACACTCCTAAAATAACCCCTGCTCACACTCTTGGTAGCTTTGCACGAGCAGACAGGCTTATCTCAGAGGCCATGTGTAAAGCATGTGTGAACACATACAGTAACACAGTGAAACACTACAAATGGACACCACACCAGTTTAGAAAAATAAGTATGCTTTTTCTAAACAAGACCAAACGACAAAAATCCACAATACAGTACTAAAATAGGTTCTTCAATGGTAGAAATAGTTCAGTTCAATGCAAGTTGAAAATGCAACACTTTTCCAACAAAGTACCTTAGATGCGTCACGCAAAACAAACAAAAGGGTCGCAGGGAAGGTAATGTGTTGTTCCTTGCTTCGGGGGAGGTGATGCTCTGCAGCGCAGGTAAGGTGATGCCTCTGTTCCTTACCGGAGAGGAGGCGATGCGTCAGTTTCTTACAGCGTTCCGGTTGCGATGCAACAAGATGGCGTCTCGATGCAACGATCCGGTGCGATGCAACCAAATGGCGGCTCCTTGCGATGTGACGATCCGGTCTGATGCGTGTACTTTTGCAGCCACACAGCAGGCGCTGCAACAATGTTCTCGGTGATGCGTCAGGGCTCGGTGTAGATGCGGCACGCTTCTTCGTTGCGTCGTGCTTCCAGCTCCAAGCGATGAACAGTCTCTTGAGGTCCTAAACAGCTTCAGACACCTCTGTGTAGGTTAGAATTCCCAGCAAGGAAATTCAGGGGGGAGCTGGTGGTGAAGTCTTTGTGTCCCTGAGACTTCAAACAGGAGGCAAGCTCAGTTCAAGCCCTTGAAGATCTTCCTCAAGATGACAAAGCAAAGCGCAAAGTCTTTTTCTCCTTTTCTTGGCAACAAGTAACCACTGCAGGCCAACTCCAAACAGCACATGAGCAATAATCCTCCTTCAGCTTCTCTGGTTCTTCTCCTTGGCAAAGGTTCCTCTTGATTTCCCAGAAGTGATCTAAAGTTTTGGGGTCAAGTCTGATCCCCCTTTTTATACACACAAATCCTTTGTCTCTGAAGGCAACCCAACCAAAACCAGATCTGTCCTCTCTGGTGCAGCTTCCTGGCAGGAGGTAGAGACAGCATTGTTGAAAGTAGACCTGGCCCAGGTAGCTGAAAGGAAATCTCCTCCCTACTCTCTATTCTATGTAGGCTCAGGCAAGTGAAAGGAAATCTCCTCCCCCTACTCGAAATTCAACCCAGGTCCCATTCAGCCCAGCCCTGACTCATCAGACTGCTGGAGCCGCAGGCCTCTCCCAGCTCTAGTCACTCACAAGCCAGACATGCAATACACAAACCTAGCAGAGGCACAGTGGATAGTTAGGAAAGAAAATACCTACTTTCTAAAAGTGGTATTTTCAAACACAGAATGTTAAAATCACCCACACTAAAAGATGCACTTTAACCTTCTGAGTTTAGGCATACTAAATTTCATTTTCTGATATGGTTCCCTGGGTCAGTTATATTATAAGATATTATAAACTAACTGCCCATTCTGGCCTATGGAACAGATAGCCTTGCAATAGTGAAAAACGAAATTGGCAGTAATTCACTATCAGGACATGCTACACACATCAGAGCAAGTCCTACCTTTCACATACAATGCACCCTGCCCACAAGGGTACCTTAGGCCTACCTTAAGGGTGGCGTACATGTAGAAAAGGGAAGGTTTAGGGCAGGGGTACTCATAGTACGGCCCGCGGGCCGGTGGCGGCCCGGCAAGCCTTCCCTGGCGGCCCGCGGCCCCCCCCCCAGACATCATACCTGTGTTTTACGTTTTTTTTTAAGTCTCTGCAGCAGCGCGAGAGACTCTGCTGCTCTGTGGGGGCTGCCGGCGGCGATCCTAGCAATGGCCAGAGTAAAGCTGCAGGGGCCTAAGAAGAGGTGAAATACAAAGGCCTCATTACCATGCAAATGGTCTTTTGATGACCTGTGAAGTGCTCGGGTGCGGCTGTGAGTGTGTGTGTGCCCCGGCTGGCACACAGGCAGGGTGAGATGACAGAGGGTGAGAGAGGGAGTGGGAGGGAAAGGGAGGGGGAGGGGGACGGAGAGGGAGTGAGAGAGAGTGAGAGGGAGTGAGTGAGTGAGAGTGAGTGAGTGGGAGGGAGTGAGTGAGAGGGAGGGAGTGAGTGAGTGAGAGGGAGTGAGAGGGAGGGAGTGAGTGAGAGGGAGTGAGTGAGAGCGAAGGAGTGGGAGGGAGGGAGTGAGTGGGAGTGAGTGAGTGAGAGGGAGTGAGTGAGAGGGATGGAGTGAGTGAGAGGGATGGAGAGAGTGAGAGGGATAGAGTGAGAGGGAGGGATGGAGTGAGAGGGAGGGAGTGAGTGAGCGGGAGTGAGAGGGAGGGAGTGAGTGAGAGGGAGTGAGTGAGAGGGAGGGAGTGAGTGAGAGTGAGTGAGTGAGAGTGAGTGAGTGAGAGTTAGTGAGAGGGAGTGAGTGAGTGAGTGAGAGGGTGTGAGGGAGTGAGTGAGTGAGAGGGAGGGAGTGAGTGAGTGAGAGGGAGGGAGTGAGTGAGAGGGAGAGAGGGAGTAAGAGGGAGTGAGTGAGAGGGAGTGAGTGAGTGAGAGGGAGGGAGGGAGTGAGTGAGAGTGAGTGAGTGAGAGTGAGTGAGTGAGTGAGAGTGAGAGGGAGGGAGGGAGTGAGTGAGAGGGAGGGAGTGAGTGAGAGGGAGGGAGTGAGTGAGTGAGAGGGAGGGAGTGAGAGGGAGTGAGTGAGAGGGAGTGAGTGAGTGAGAGGGAGTGAGTGAGTGAGAGAGAGTGAGTGAGAGTGAGTGAGTGAGTGAGAGGGAGTGAGTGAGTGAGAGGGAGGGAGTGAGAGGGAGGGAGAGAGTGAGAGGGAGTGAGTGAGAGGGAGTGAGTGAGTGAGAGGGAGTGAGTGAGTGAGAGGGAGGGAGGGAGTGAGGGGAGTGAGTGAGAGGGAGGGAGTGAGTGAATGAGAGGGAGTGAGTGAGTGAGAGGGAGGGAGTGAGTGAGAGGGAGAGAGGGAGTAAGAGGGAGTGAGTGAGAGGGAGTGAGTGAGTGAGAGGGAGGGAGGGAGTGAGTGAGAGTGAGTGAGTGAGAGTGAGTGAGTGAGTGAGAGTGAGAGGGAGGGAGGGAGTGAGTGAGAGGGAGGGAGTGAGTGAGAGGGAGGGAGTGAGTGAGTGAGAGGGAGGGAGTGAGAGGGAGTGAGTGAGAGGGAGTGAGTGAGTGAGAGGGAGTGAGTGAGTGAGAGAGAGTGAGTGAGAGTGAGTGAGTGAGTGAGAGGGAGTGAGTGAGTGAGAGGGAGGGAGTGAGGGGAGGGAGGAGTGAGAGGGAGTGAGTGAGAGGGAGTGAGTGAGTGAGAGGGAGTGAGTGAGTGAGAGGGAGGGAGGGAGTGAGGGGAGTGAGTGAGAGGGAGGGAGTGAGTGAATGAGAGGGAGTGAGTGAGTGAGAGGGAGTGAGTGAGAGGGAGTGAGTGAGAGGGAGTGAGTGAGTGAGAGGGGGGAGTGAGAGGGATGGAGTGAGTGAGAGGGATGGAGTGAGTGAGAGGGATAGAGGGAGGGAGTGAGAGGGAGGGAGTGAGAGAGAGGGAGTGAGTGGGAGTGAGTGAGTGAGTGAGAGGGAGTGAGTGAGAGGGAGTGAGTGAGAGGGAGAGGGAGTGAGTGAGGGAGTGAGAGGGAATGAGTGAGTGAGAGGGAGTAAGTGAGTGAGTGAGAGGGAGTGAGTGAGAGGGAGTGAGTGAGAGGGAGAGGGAGTGAGTGAGGGAGTGAGAGGGAATGAGTGAGTGAGAGGGAGTAAGTGAGTGAGTGAGAGGGAGTGCGTGAGAGTGAGTGAGTGAGAGGGAGTGAGTGAGTGGGAGTGAGTGGGAGAGGGAGTGAGTGGGAGAGGGAGGGAGAGGGAGTGAGTGAGACGGAGAGGGAGTGAGACGGACAGGGAGGGAGTGAGACGGAGACAGAGAGGGAGGGAGAGGGAGGGATAGGGAGGGAGACGGAGAGGGAGGGAAAGGGAAGGAGATGGAGGGAAAGGGAAGGAGATGGAGGGAAAGGGAAGGAGAGGGAGGGAAAGGGAAGGAGACGGAAAGGGAGGGAGACGGAGAGGGAGTGAGAGGGAGGGAAAGGGAGGGAGACGGATAGGGAGTGAGATGGAGGGAAAGGGAGGGAGACTGATGGGAATGACATGGAGGGAAAGGGAGGGAGACTGATGGGGAGTGAGATGGAGGGATAGGGAGGAAAATGGAGGGAAATGGAGGGAGAGGGAGGGAAAGGGAGGGAGACGGAGAGGGAGTGAGAGGGAGGGAAAGGGAGGGAGACGGAGAGGGAGTGAAAGGGAGGGAGACGGAGAAGGAGTGAGAGGGAGGGAGAGGGAGGGAAAGGGAGGGAGACGGAGAGGGAGTGAGAGGGAGGGAGAGGGAGGGAAAGGGAGGGAGACTGATAGGGAGTGAGAGGGAGGGAAAGGGAGGGAGATGGAGAGGGATTGAGAGGGAGGGAAAGTGAGGGAGACGGAGAGGGAGTGAAAGGGAGGGAGACGGAGAAGGAGTGGGAGGGAGAGGGAGGGAAAGGGAGGGAGACGGAGAATGAGGGAGAGGGAGGGAAATGGAGGGAGAGGGAGGGAAAGGGAGTGAAAGGGAGTGAGACAGAGAGTGAGAGGGAGGGAAAGGGAGGGAGACGGGGAGGGAGAGAGAGAGAGAGAGAGGGAGGAAGTGAGAGAGAGGGAGTGAGAGAGGGAGTGAGACAGTCAGAGTGAGACAGAGGAAGATAGGAGAGAGGGAGGGAGAGAGGGAGAGAGAGCTAGAGAGAGGGAGAGAGAGCTAGAGAGAGGGAGGGAGAACGAGAGAGAAAGAGAGAGAGAGATGTGTGTATGCTGGGAGGGCTCAGTGGATGAAGGCGTCCGCTGCAGGGACCTGTGATCAACCTCATGGTCAGTTTTATGTTGTTGTTCTAGCCCCGCCCCCTCCCCCACTGACCCCGCCCCCCACCGATGCGGCCCTCGGACACAAACCAAACTGTAAATTTGGCCCCCGAGAGAAAGTTTGTGAGTACCCATGGTTTAGGGACTGGCAAGTGTGTGCACTTGCCAAGTCGACATGGCAGTCTCAGACTGCACAGAGGCTCTGCAATGGCAGGCCTGAGCCACATTTTCCAAGCTGCTTCTGTGGGTAGCACAATCAGTGCTGCAAGCCCACCAGCAGCATTTGAATTACAGGCCCTGAGCACACATGCTGCATTGTGCTAGGGTCTGACAAGTAAATCAAATAACTAATCATGGAATCACTAATCCATTAATCACTTTACACTAGGGAGCACTTGCACTTTGGCACTGAACAGCAGTGGTAAAGCGCCCAAAGCATCTAGACCAAAAAAACAGATGAGGCAACAGCAAAAAAAGTGGAAGGGAGACTCACGCCAATGGTGCCAAGTCTAACACGTGTCGCTCCCGCTGAAATGTGGGGAGAACTACCGACCCTCTTGGGAGTTCTCTTCACTAAGGCGGAAAAATCTGAACAGACCATCAGCATTGGAGTGTTCTGTACTAGGGCGGTGTTCCACCGTAAAGTCCATCCCCTATAGGGAAAAGGACCACCTCAACAACTTTGGATTTTCACCCCTCATCTGCATCAACCATCTGAGGGACCTGTGGTCTGTCTGAACTCGGAAGTGAGTCCCAAACAAGTATGGTCTCAACTTCTTCAGTACCCAGACCACAGCAAAGGCCTCACGCTCAATTGCACTCCACCTCTGTCCCGTGGAAGTAACATCCTACTAATGAAGGCTACAGGCTGGTCTAGGCCCTCCTCATTCATCTGTAAAAGCACAGCCCCCACGCCATGCTATGAAGCATCTGTCTGCACAATGAATTCCCTTGAGAAGTTGGGCGCCTGAAGCACGGGCGCCGTGCACATGGCAGATTTCAGGGCATCAAAAGCTTTCTGGCAGGCATCAGTCCAGTTCAATTTCTTGGGCTGGTTCCTGGAAGTCAGCTCTGTTAAGGGTGCAACAATGTTGCCATACCCCTTGACAGACCTCCTGTAATACTCTGTGAGTTCTAAAAAGGCTCTCACCTCTGTCTGGATTTTGGGGGGTTCCCAAGCCAGAATGGTATCAATCTTGTGCTGTATGGGCACCACCTGGCCGCTCCCACCCTGGTGTCCCAAGTACACCACGGAACCCAGCCTGATCTGGCACTTACTTGCATTGACTGTGAGGCCTTTCCTCTGCAGCGCCATCAGCACTTCTTAGAGGTGGTGCAGATGTTCCTCCCAAGTGGCACTGAACACGGTGATGTCATCCAGGTAGCCGGCACTGAAATCCTCCAATCCAGCCAACACCTGGTTGACCAACCTCTGAAAGGTGTTAGAGGCTCAGTCTCCTCTTCCATCCCAGCATCTGGTGCTAGGAGCATGCCCACGTCGGACCTCTCCAAGTGGGGCTTCAGCCGGTTAACATGCAGGACCCGCAAAGGGTTCCTAGGAGACTGCAAGTCCACCAGGTAGGTGACATTACTCTTGGGCTCCACCACCTCCAATGGTCCAGTCCACTTATCCTGGAGTGCACAAGGCTCCACGGGGACCATAACCCACACTTTCTATCCAGGCTGAAACTCGATCAGAGTGGCATTCTGAACATACCACCATTTCATCTCCTCCTGGCTGGCTTCCAGATTCACCTGAGAGAGTTACCTGAAATGCCTAGTCTGGATTCTGAAGACCAGCATGTAGCTATATACATCCTGGGAGGTTTACAGGTAGCTTTCTCCCAGCCTTCTTTCACCAAACCAAGAGGTCCTCTTACAGGGTGACCATACAGCAGTTCAAAGGGACTGTACCCTAAGTACTTCTGTGGTACCTCTCTATAAGCAAACAGAAGGCATGGCAAGAGGACGTCCCACTTATGCCCCATGGGTGCTTCAAAACCCATTATCATGCCCTTCAGGGACCAGTTGAATCTCTCAACCAGCCCATTACCTTGGGGGTGGTAAGGAGTGGTGAACTCATAGGCTACTCCACAATCCGGCCACAGGGACTTAGATATGAAGTTGGTACCACGGTCTGATACCACCTATCTGGGGAACACCACATGGGAGAAAATCCCCATCAATGCACCACCCACCACGGGGGCCGTCACAGTCCGGAGAGGGATGGCTTCCGGGTACCGGGTGGCATGGTCCACCAAGGCCAGGATTAACCTGTTGCCCATGGCTGTCTTGGGATCCAGAGGTCCCACAATGTCAATACCAACCCTCTCAAAGGGGGTGCTGACCTTAGGGAAAGGTTGGAGAGGAGCCTTGTGCTTCCTCCCACTCTTACCACTTGCCTGGCAAGTCTGACAGGTCCTACAATGAGTATCTGAACTCTTGCGCATTTGGGGCCAGTGAAAGTGGGTGACAAGCCTTTTAAAGGTCGTGTCTTGCCCCAAATGTCCTGCTTAAGGCACATCATGAGCCAGACCCAGTAGGAAGGCTCTGGAGCGCTGGGCTCAGTCAGCTCACTGTCGATCAAGTGTTGGCGTAGCTCTGGAAAACAATTACTGGACAAGTGCTCCCATGCAATCAAATCATAGAACTCCTTAAATCCCTTTACTTTGTGACCCTTCACCCAACCATCCAGAGCTCTGCAAAAGAAAGTCACATACTCCACCCAGGTACTAGACTCCAGCTTCCTGCAATTTCTAAATTTCTGCCTATAAAGCTCTGGGTTAACCCATACCTGGTCATTAAGGCTTCCTACGTGGGGGCATAGGATGTCTGATCCTCCTTGGGCAGGTCTAACAAGGTGTCTCTCCCTTCACTGACAAAGCGGTTCCACAACCACACTCCTTCATCTTCCTCTGGGACTCTATGGGACATCATGGCTACCTCATAAGCCTTAAACCACTGCCCAATGTCCTCATGCTTCATAAACTCCTTAATGACATCCTTGGGAATACATGCTCTACTTTCCACAGGCACTGATGGTGTGCTGCCACCAGAGGGACTGATCTCTAAACTTTTTGCTTTCATATCCAACTCTCTCAAACCTCTTTCATGCTCTAAAAGCATCTGTTTCTCCTCTAGGGCTAATTTCTCTCTCTGGTATTACAACTCCTTATCCTCATTCCCCAGCTTGAGCTTTGTGAGCTCCAATTCATGCATCCCTGTTCTCTACCTGTCCTCCAGCTTTTCTGGAGACAGGCCCTTTGAAGAAACACTGCTGCCCACCCTGGAAGGTGCTTTCCACCTAGTCAGGCCAAATGGCCCCTCCAGCTGCCCATCCTCATTCTCTCCCTCCATTATAGGCTCATCAGGACCCTCACTGGCATTCTTAGATTCCAACCAGGTCCTCAATGCCTTTTGGTATTCCTCCTTCTTGGCGAGACATCTCCTGGAGACTTTGAATTTCCTAAAAACAGCTTTAAGGTGTGGCAGTGTGTAGGTATCAATCCTCTCTTCTTCAAAATCTAAATCCATAGATGCATTGGATGCTGGCTTACTCATAGTATGTATTGGCAGTTCTCAAAAAATAGTCCAACAAAAAGTCTACCAAAATGTATGTGGTTGTGCAATGGTCTGCACTCTCTAGTAGTGTACACCAATCACTGTATGTAAGACACAAATGCAAGTCCATATCCTCACTGCTGACCTCCAGTGTTAGAAATGGGGGTCTCCAGTTGGCAATGGCTTGCACCTTTGTCCAAATAGGGACCCTTGCTTCTTGTCTGGGAAAGGGGGATACACTCCTAAAATAACCCCTGCTCACCCCCTTGGTAGCTTGGCACGAGCAGACAGGCTTATCTCAGAGGAACTGTGTAAAGCATTTGTGAACACATACAGTAACACAGTGAAACACTACAAATGGACACCACACCAGTTTAGAAAAATAAGTATGCTTTTTCTAAACAAGACCACACGACAAAAATCCACAATACAGTACTAAAATAGGTTCTTCAATGGTAGAAATAGATCAGTTCAATGCAAGTTGAAAATGCAACACTTTTCCAACAAAGTACCTTAGATGCATCACGCAAAACAAACAAAAGGGTCGCAGGGAAGGTAATGCGTTGTTCCTTGCTTCGAGGGAGGTGATGCTCTGCAGCGCAGGAAAGGTGATGTCTCTGTTCCTTACCGGAGAGGAGGCGATGCGTCGGTTTCTTACAGCGTTCCGGTTGTGATGCAACAAGATGGCGTCTCGATGCAACGATCCGGTGCGATGCGACAAAATGGCGGCTCGTTGCGATGTGACGATCTGGTCCGATGCGTGTACTTTTGCAGCCACACAGCAGGCACTGCGATGATGTTCTCGGTGATGTGTCAGGCCTCGGTGTAGATGCGGCACGCTTCTTCCAGTGGCTCGGCGATGCATTGGGTCTCGGTGTGGATGCGACACGCTTCTTCATCGTTGCGTCGTGCTTCCAGCTCCCAGCGAAGAACAGTCTCTTGAGGTCCTAAACAGCTTCAGGCACCTCTGGACACCACACCAGTTTAGAAAAATGAGTATTCTTTTTTTAAACAAGACCAAACGACAAAAATCCACAATACAGTACTAAAATAGGCTCTTCAATGGTAGAAATAGTGCAGTTCAATGCAAGTTGAAAATGCGACACTTTTCCAACAAAGTACCTTAGATGCATCACGCAAAACAAACAAAAGGGTTTCAGGGAAGGTGATGCATCAGTTCCTTGCTTCGGGGGAGGCGATGCGTCGGTTCCTTACTGCAGCGCAGGGGAGGTAATGCGTCTGTTCCTTACCGGAGAGGAGGCAATGCGTCGGTTTCTTACTGCGTTCTGGTTGCGATGTGACAAGATGGCACCTTGATGCGATGCAACGATCCGGTGTGAAGCGACAAAATGGGAGCTCCTTGCGATGCGACGATCCGGTCTGATGCGTGTACTTTTGCAGCCACACAGCAGGCCCAGGTAGCTGAAAGGACATCTCCTCCCCCTACTCTAAATTCAACCCATCCAGGTCCCATGCAGCCCAGCCCTGACTCATCAGACTGCTGGAGCCGCAGCCCTCTCCCAGCGCCTGTCACTCACAAGCCAGATATGCAATACACAAACCTAGCAGAGGCACACTGGATAGTTAGGCAAGAAAATACCTACTTTCAAAAAGTGGTATTTTCAAACACAGAATGTTAAAATCACCCACATTAAATGATGTACTTTAACCTTTTGAGTTCAGGCATACTAAACTTCATTTTCCTATCTGGTTCCCTGGGTCAGTTATATTTAGAAGATATTATAAACTAACTGCCCATTCTGGCCTATGGGAAGAGATAGCCTTGGAATAGTGAAAAACAAAGTTGGCAGTAATTCACTATCAGGACATGCTACACACATCAGAGCATGTTCTACCTTTCACATACAATGCACCCTGCCCACAGGGGTACCTTGGACCTACCTTAGGGGTGACTAACATGTAAAAAAGGGAAGGTTTAGGGACTGGCAAGTGTGTGCACTTGCCAAGTCGACATCACAGTCCCGGACTGCACACAGGCTCTGCGATGGCAGGCCTGAGCCACATTTTACAAGCTGCTTCTGTTGGTGGCACAATCAGTGCTGCAAACCCACCAGCAGCATTTGATTTACAGGCCCTGGGCACACATGGTGCACTGTACTAGGGTCTGACAAGTAAATCAAATAACCAATCATGGAATCACTAATCCATTACATCACTTTACAATAGGGAACGCTTGCACTTTGGCAGTGAACAGCAGTGGCAAAGTGTCCAAAGCATCTAGACCAACAAAAAAGATGAGGCAGCAGCAAAAAAGTGGAAGGGAGACTCACGCCAATGGTGCCAAGTCTAATAGTGACTGACTGATTTATATTTTTTAGGAAGGTCATTCTGCTGTCACCTGCGACTGGAGATTTTCTGATGGGACCTATTAGCACATTGGTAGCATTGCAAAATTAGACAGATGGAACAAGTCAGTCCACGATTCGTGACCACTTTTTGTGGCCTGTATTTTTAGCACTTTTTTTACCTGTCTTTTAGTACATTGGACCTGGTCCCTTAGAGATGAGGCCCGAGACATTAATAGCAAAAATGTACCTGGTGAGAGATTGAAATATGTGCCTTCACTTGTCTACACGATGCACATTTTTGCTAGCTCACGAATACTTTAGTGCTTGTGTAAAATATTTTGTTGTTGCTAGAGAGTGGCTCTTAAATGGCACACCAATTCATCTGCCCAGGCCGCTTGCAGTAGCACATGAGGTTGCACTAAGTACAGTAACCCACACACCAGCAGGGTTGACTTTATGTAAATTAATGTATAAAGGGTTTACTTTGCAGGAAACATGTTTGTCGACGTGGGACAATCCTTTTTCTGACCCACACTACATTGCTAAGTGCATTTTAGGTTTTGTCCGCTTTTCTTTGCTTTATTTTTTTCAGCATTGCTGCTGGCCCCTTACTCTGAAAACAAGACCAAGTGTTGTCCCGATTCCTGGGAATACCTCAGCGAGGCCTTCACCATCTCATCAATGTATACCATTCACTGCCTAGTTAACATCGTATCACAGGGCCTCCAGCCAGGGCACACAGGTAAAGGCTGGGGTGGTTGAAGTTGCCTTTCAATAACACGTTCCCCGTTTGGACCTGTTCAGACATTAGACCACAAATCTTTCTTCTTTGCCTTCCTTATCCACGATCCTCCCCTCCTCCAAGACCTTGTCCTCTTAAATGCACCTAGCCTACTCATTGTTTTCCTTCCTCAGCATCACTCCACTACTGATTTTGTTACCTTCTGGGAGCAGCAAGTGCCCTACTGGCAGGGGCGGCTCTAGGCTCATGGCAGCCATGGGCAGGGAGTGTAGCTAGGGGCCCCCCAGAGGAACGCAGGTGCAGAGGCCAGTGAAGAGAGGGAGGGTCAGGGTGTTTGGAAGTGGAACAGAGCCGGAGGCCGCCAAATCCCTGCCAGGGGCTGCCACTCAAATATGTATCCATCCTCAGAGGATTATTATATTAAGGATATATATTAGCTTGGTGGCCCCTGGGGTTTGGCGGTCCTGTGCAGGTGCACAGCTTGCACATGCCTAAGGCCGCCCCTGCTACTGGTTAACCCATATAGAACCCCAAAGTGTGTCTGGGCTACAGCCGCCTATAGCCAGAGCACATGTGTTGGCTGCTTCTCTACTGCTGCTGTGTGGTCTCTATTGAGCATTTACCTTTTACCCTTCTGCCTACAGCCAGCGCACAATTGTGGGTGGCTCCTTGGTGCACCCTGTAGAGAACTACCCTGGCTGTCGGTAACCAGTGTATGCCATGGGGTGCTTCTCTCTCACTCTTGGATGATCTGTATAGGGCAGTTATTCTGTCTCCCTCTAACTTATGCTTCACCATGGGCTGTACTTCTGTCGCTTCTAGGTGGACACCAGCAAGCAGCATCTGAAATCTGACTGGCGCTGCTAATTCCTCAATTGCTCCCTATGGTGCTGCTTTTGATTTGTTTATTTATAATTTATTTATTTATTTATAAAGTTTTATATAGTGCAAACTTGATCCCGAAGGATATAAGAGCGCTTTACAATTTGTTGATTCACTAATTTGGCTGATGCAAACATATAGATATATATTTTCCCCACAATATCCCTCCTTTTTGACAGCAATATCAAATACTATTGTAAGAAAAATATGAATATATACATATGGTAGGAATATCGAAAAAGTACTTATCTTTGACTAGCATCACACAGTGTTTAAATACCATGCATATATTGGCGTAGACCCATGTAAATCCCAAACTTAAACAAATGCATGAGTACAAAATGCGTCATTGATCTGTAACTTGACACATCTGTCTTCTTTAGTGTGGCATCTTTCTGTGCCATAGAGGTGTTGTGCAGCGGCCAGGGCGGCTGACTCTGGAACATGGGGGCTCAATGTTTGATCCCCGTTGCCAGCGGCAGGTTAGCCCAGCACATTGTGACTCTGGGCAACAGCTTGCTTAATTTCACCGATGGCCCCCGGCACCGGGACACCTCTCCGGAGGTAGCTGTGCCCTTTACAAATGCTGGTATTTCATTTGTGCGTGAGCCTCTATACCCTATCGTGATCTCGGAGCCCTGGCTACCAGTAACCAGTGCATTCCTGCTGATTGTCCTTCTATCGTGTCTGGGTGCAATCTAAAAAGCATTTCATATGGCTGAATTTCCCCAGTGCAGTTATGTTGATTACTTTTCGCCACTCCCAAATAGATGCTCAAGATTATTTACAATGACTGTCGGTATACCATCACCTGCATCTCTGTTTTTCTCCTAGATGAATACTGTGGAATACTGCAGGTTCTTAATCTGTGGTCGGGGACCCCTAGGATTCTGCTATGCTTGCTCAGGGCGTCTGCGACTGCTTAGAATATTAAATAATATTAACCGATTAATACCGTGTATATAAATAAAGAAGCACAATTGAAAACTTGAAAACATTCTGTAAATGTGAAGGAATTCGAATTTGAAGGTTTAACATTAAATTGGAATATTCTGATTGATTTGTGGGAGCTGTACAAGTGCATGAAATAGAATGTAGTATGGGCAATGGGGGGCCTCATCCGAATTTCGAAAAGCTCCAAACGTCCCATTACATTTTTGATTTATTTATATCTGTGAATTAAATAAAATATTTCATCATTGTAGTATTTGATGAATGCTTGTTTCTATATTTTTGTATATCGTATTGCCATTCAAATTATCGAAATTGCTGAGTCTGGGGTCTCGGATTCCAATAATGTCTCGGTTGGCAGTTCGTCAAATTCCAATAATGATTTATTGGGGTTCCCTGGATTCAGGTAACGATTAAGTGGGGGGTCCACAGAAGACAAAAGTTTAAGAACCGCTGCTATATGTAATTTATGCTGGTTTCCATTAATCAGTGTATGCTGTTCTGGCTTTTCTGTCACTCAAAAATTGATCACACCAGTATCGACATCTAGACCATGCCCATTGACCAATCCCCACTTGAAGATGGAGGAACTATATAGACCCTATACTTTGGTTGGCTGTAATCATTGTATTCATATAGGATGCTCGTTTATCGCTCCTGGGTAGTCTTAATCTGCCATACCATTCCAGCATGGCGGACCTTTGGTCACTTATGATATCTATACAAACAGAAATCGCCAAAGCATGGGTCCATGTATATACGGGGAGTGTAATCCCAGCGTGCAAACACTTTAAGTCAAGGACCATCGTAGCTGGCATGGCCGATCCTGGAAAAAAGACACTGGAGGAACTACCCTGCGCTATGTCAATCAGACAAGGCCTAATTTGAGCCAATAGTTGCCAGTGAAGATCTCTGGCACAAATGTTTGGGGACCGGCACATTTGTTTCAGCATCATATATTACTGAGCACAAGAGAGGGAAAAACAAACAGATTGGAAAGACAGAGGAAGAGAAAGATGGCAAAGCTAGTGCAAAGGAAGAAAGGTGGTCCTACAAGAGTGAGAGAAAGGGGCAGAGTGTCTTATTGTGGATTAAAGAGGCGTGAGGTGGATCTACGACTCCCAGCCTTTGTATTCGGTGAGCCGATGTTTAATTGCATAGGCCGCAGGCCTCTTAATAGAACTTCAGGCACTGGAACTCTTTGTAACACAAAATAAGGACTGCAGTAAGGACTGCCCTTTGTAATGCATCGGGTCTGCCACCAAGGTGCTCTCTGATGGCAAAGCTATAGCAAAAACCACACTCCTCTGCAACTTGACTGAGGTGGGTGTAACGTTCTAGTGTTTCGCGGGTCTCGGCCGAGACCCGGAAACACATACACACATTGTATCACCTTCTGGCCAGGCGTGGCCAGAAGGTTTTAAATAAAGGGGACGAGGTCGCTCGAGGCTTCCGGTCCCACCAAACTAGCAAGCAGCCTGTGTGTCTCTCTTTATATTCCCCTAGGCCCGTATAGCCCCTTACCGTGTGCCCATCACCAGGTCACCTCACGACCCAACACTGGCTACGAGGGCGGTGCCGAGGCGCGTGCACCCTGGCAGTGGAATCGTGTGAGGAGCGGTGTCCGGCAGCGGCGAGTTCTGGGCGCTGTGGGAAGTCCGTTGTGGTGCCGCCAGCAGTACCGTCCCTGGGCCGACAGTCTGGTGAGCAGCGTAGGCTGTGCTGCGTGAGGGGCCGGGATCGTGTGGCAGTGCTGTGGATGAGGAGTGACTCGGCCTGGTTCAGCGGTGCGGCCTGGACGAAGGCCTGACTGGCGCGTTCTGCTGTGCGCGCATGCGCAGTATGTCTGAGGCCCGCCCCACTCTGGAAGCGTGAGGCAAAGCCGGGGGCTGGCCTGGAGATAGCGGCGACACTCCCGAAGTGGAAGCGGGAAGTGAAAGGAGCTGGGGAAGCAGGACGGCGGTGGTGCTGTTAAGCACACTAAGCATTGGCAGTGGCAACTGTGAAAGAAGAAAAAATTAATGGTCACACGACAAGTAAAACCATTTTACAAGGTGGGAGCATCTAGTCCAGTGAGAATAAGGAGACATATTGTTACATGGCTGTGTGGGAACTTTGAACACAGTGCAAGCAGACAGCCAAGCGAAGACAGGGCTCAAAGCGCAGCACCCGAAGGAAGTAACACGCACACTGAATAAGGGGACCAGTGCACGGCAACGCGAAAATGTCCGTACAACAAGATGCAGGCGCAGGGGGAGGGGCACAACAAGTCGCAGCCCCAGCACTACAAGCAGCCCCAGTACTACAAGCGGGACCGCCAGGGCCGGGAGCAGTGATTCAACCGTCTCCACATGCTCAGATAAATCCGATTCCTCCATTCAGCGCATTAGTGGATCCTAGCACGGCAGCGCCACGCTGGGGGGTGTGGTTAAGTCGCCTGAATAATTACTTCACGGCGACGTGGGAAAAGGACAATGAGGTGAAGAGGTCCCTATTGCTGCATTTCGGAGGTGATGAACTATACAAGCTGTTCCTACACTTGCCTAACACTGGAGCGGCAACAGACTACGATGGCGCAGTCCAGGCGCTGAACGCGCACTTTGACCCACAACTAAATCCCCACTTTGAAAGGTTCAAGTTCAGACAGTCCAGGCAAAGGGAAGGGAAGACCATGGATGCGTTTCATGCCAGACTACGGGAACTAAGAAGCACATGCCAGGATGATGACCAAGAGAAAGAGGTAACGGCACAATTGATTCAGGGATGCAAGAACAAACATTTGAGAACGCTCATATTGAGGCAACCCCGCATAACGCTAGATGAGATACTACTGCTTGCTCGATCGCATGAGCTGTCGGACACGCGAGCAGCAGCCATGGAATCAGTCATCAACCCATCAGCAAGTTCTGAGGTCACAGTCAAGACTGAAAGAGTGGATGCTGTCCGGAGCGCCAACCGCGGAGGTAGAGGAAGATGGCCGACTAGAACACAGAGACGCTCACAATGTGGGTCCTGCGGATACGAAGAACACAATCGCGAGAGCTGCCCTGCACGAGGCAAAACATGTGACAAATGTGGAGGAAACAATCATTTTGCTAGCGTATGCAGAGGGGGAGCAAGAGAAATGTCGCGAGGGCAAAGAACGGAGGGAAGGAAGATACCAACCAAAGCAGTTCGACAGTTAGCTCTAGAAGATACACGGGACGGGACCCCGGCGAGAGGAAATAGAACGCCATCCCGTCACCCGAACCGGCTGGATGACTCGTCAACAGATGACGAAGACGAATGCTTTTACGTATCATTTGTCAATGAGCTCAAGAGACGGCGCAGGCCACAACCCAAGTGTCAAATCCAAATTGATGGGTCGACAGTGACAGGAGTCATAGACACTGGTGCAACGATCAATGTCATGGGCATTCAGCATTACAAGGCTCTACGACCAAGACTTCACCTAGTACCATCGAAGGCACGAATCCTAACTTACGGCAGCAACACCCCATTGCCTGTGAGAGGGAAAATGACGGTGCGGGTGAAAGCAGAAGGTCAGGAGCTGACGACAACTTTTCACGTTATTGACAAGGAGGCGGATCTACTCGTTGGTAGCCACACGGCGGAAGACCTCAAATTGATTGCGTTTGCACATGCAGTCAAAATGCTCCACACAGAAGAGATCCTTCAACTATTCCCCTCACTGTTTCAAGGCCTAGGCACCATCAAGAGGCCACCAGTCAAGCTACATATAGACAAGGCCATACGCCCTATCGCCTTAAGGCATCGGAGAATACCGTTTCATCTCAGGACTGCGGTAGAACAAGAACTGGTCAAACTAGAAGAGCAGGGGGTTATTGAAAAGGTGACAGGACCGACACCGTGGGTGTCGCCAATGGTGATCGCGGAGAAGCCTCGACAACCCGGAAAAATCCGCATATGCATAGACATGAGAATGCCGAACAAAGCAATCAAGAGGGAGAGGCACCTCACTCCCACAGTGGATGACATCCTTACAGACTTAAATGGGGCACAATGGTTTTCCAAACTGGATCTAAATGCTGGATACCACCAATTGAAACTAGCAGAGGAGAGTCGATACATCACGACGTTCTCCACACATCTGGGCCTACGGAGGTACAAAAGACTTAACTTTGGCATCACGTCGGCAGCGGAAATCTTCCAAAACACAATCAAAGAGATTCTATCGGGACTAAGTGGAGTATTGAATGTCAGCAACGACATTCTCATCCATGCCAAGACTAGCGAGGACCATCACAGAAGACTCAAGGCAACGCTGAAAAGACTGGCTGAGTTTGGGGTCACGCTGAACAGAGAAAAGTGTCAATTCTTTAGGCAGTCAATAAAATTCTTTGGATACGTGTTTGGAACAGAAGGAGTCAAAGTGGACCCACGGAAATCGATTGCAATCAAGAATGCTCCAGCCCCAACCACAGCGTCAGAAGTGAGGAGCTTCATGGGAATGGCTCAGTATTGCGCCCGATTTATCCCCCAGTTGGCCACTATAGCTGAACCGCTGAGAAACTTGACGAAAAAGGAAAACTCATGGCGGTGGTCGACAACCGAAGAGGAAGCTTTCAACAAGATAAAGGCAGCATTGCTGGACAGCACAACTATGGCCTACTTTGATACGGCACGCAAAACTGAAATCGTAGTTGACGCAAGCCCAGTAGGGCTAGGGGCATTGTTGACGCAAGAAGCAGGGCCGGGAACATGGGTACCGTTGGCATTCGCCAGTAAGGCGCTCACTGCAACTGAGTCCAGATACTCACAGATAGAGAGGGAAGCGCTGGCTGTGAAGTGGGCCTGCAATCATTTCCACTTATATATTACTGGACAACCCTTCAGGATGGTCACGGATCATCAGCCGCTGGTGCCTCTGTTCAGAGGTACTGCTCCACATCCACCGCCAAGGATTGAACGATGGGCCATCCAGGTTCAACACTACCAACTGGACTTAGTCTATAGACCAGGAGCCAAGAACCCGGCGGATTTTCTGTCGCGGCATCCACAGAAAGACGCAAGTGAAGCCCTCGATCAAGAAGCAAGGACGGAGGAATATGTCGACATGGTGTCCCAACTGTCGTGTCCCCAGGCCATGGCACCCGAAGAGATTGTGGCTCAGTACGGAGAAGACGCTGTCATCACCAGAGTTAAGGCGGCAATAGACAATGGGTCATGGGAGAACTTTCTGCGAAACGTGAGTGACTGGGACGAAGCAGATAGGACCAGGTTGTCCCAGTTTTGGAAAGTACACAACGAACTCAGCCGAGCGAACAATGGTTTGATACTGCGAGGAACGAGAGTAGTGATCCCACGGACTCTTCAAGATCGAGCAACATCACTTGCTCACGAGGGACATCAGGGAATGAAGAGGATGAAGGCCCGAATGAGGGAAAAGGTGTGGTTTCCTCACATGGATGAAAAGGTAGATGAGCTAGTTAGGAACTGTCGAGCGTGCCAACTTACCAGTCTTCCAGAAGCACCAGCCACCATCATAACGGCAGAACCACCCCCAGTGCCCTGGTCATGGGTCAGTCTAGACTTTGGGAGTTTCCCCGACGGGAGAGTGACCTTAGCTGTAGTTGACAGTTACACGAAATACCCGGTGGTGGAAGTAGCTCAATCTACCAGTTTCGCAAATGTACAACCCATACTCAGCAAGATTTTCGCAATGTTTGGCCTTCCGCAGGTCGTCAAAATGGACAATGGGCCCCCATTTCAGGGACATGAGTTCAAAGAGTTTCTACAAAGATTAGGGATAATTCACAGGAGGATCACGCCCCAATGGCCCCAAGCCAATGGGGAAGCTGAGAGATTTATGAGAACTGTAAACAAGACTCTGAGAATTGCACTGGTAGAAGGGTCAGATCCGGAGGCGGCGCTGCAGATGTTCCTGAGGGAGTACAGAAGCACTCCCCACAGCACCACCCAAAGATCCCCGTGGTCGCTAATGTTCGCCGGGCCACGACGCGACCTGTTACCAACAGCAGAGAACTGGAGCTCGGAACCCTACTCGCCAGCTGAATCTCAAGAGAGAAGAAGAAGGACAAATGAAAAAGCAAGCCACAGGAGACGGGCGCAAGACAGAGTGCTGGCTCCAGGTGATGCAGTTCTGGTGAGAGCAAGGCGACCTGGAGGAAAATTCAAGACCCCATATGAGGCTGAGCCATGGACAGTCAAGGCCACAAACGGAACGGCAGTGACCGCCCAGAAGCCTGGAGAAGAAATTACCAGGAATATTTTGTGGTTCAAACGGATCTCTTCGAGACATGAAAACCCGGAGATAAGTGGAGAGCCCGCATCTGAAATCGCCAGTTCACCTGACAACAGGTGTGAGCCCCAAGAGAGTGAGGAGATCACCAGCACATCCTCACCTCCCCGGAGAGAAGAGTCTGAACATCTACTGACCCGAGGGCGGGGATCTCACAACCTGAGACCGAATCCGAGACCCAGTCGGAGACTGGCGGACTTTGAGTGGTGACTTTGCCAGGAAGAAATTAAGAAACGAAAATTGAACACTAACTTGGTAAGGGATGTAACGTTCTAGTGTTTTCGCGGGTCTCGGCCGAGACCCGGAAACACATACACACATTGTATCACCTTCTGGCCAGGCGTGGCCAGAAGGCTTTAAATAAAGGGGATGAGGTCGCTCGAGGCTTCCGGTCCCACCAAACTAGCAAGCAGCCTGTGTGTCTCTCTTTATATTCCCCTAGGCCCGTATGGCCCATCACCAGGTCACCTCACGACCCAACAGTGGGGGTAGCCAAAAGATTTTTTGTCAAATGTCCATTAACTACCTGCTTCTAAATTTGGCATCTACATTTCTGGAAAGTACGGCTTAATTGTTAAAAGCACTAATGCGAGCAAAAACATTGGAATTTGACTCCTTTTTGGACAGGCAGTAGTTGTAACATTTCGTTAGCCTGACCAGCACTCGTGTGTGTCTAATGCTCTACTTTTCTCACTCCCTTGTCGCTTTTCACTCATCTCCCCACTTTCTTTTTCCATTTCCACTTCTTCAAGCGCTCTAAAGTGACATTAGGCAGCATGCAGCGCTGTGCTGACCTTCAGAAGAGTACCCATGGATTCAGCAGTACTACACTCAGTGACAGGAGCCCGATTGCCCCGCCTCCCCCTTACCTGACGTTCACAAGCACAGGCCTAGCCCAAAACCTCCTTGTGACTCTGTGACTGACAACCCCAGCTCCAGTGCCCCTTCGCTGGCACCAGGCTGCCTGCCAGAAACCTCTTCATAGTTTTGTCTGTCTCTGACCAGAGATCTGAGGCTTACATTTTTCCAACTTTTCCAAAGAAGGCCTGGGTTGTGCTGAAGGAGGACAGGCTCTCTCGTGAGACCACCCAGACACTTATTTTTGAACACAGGGAGAAACAGAAACGTATTTTTTCAGAAATACCTGAGAAAGCAGCAATGGGTGGTCCAAGGAGCCCCATGGGAAGCCATGAATCAATAAAATGCAGTCTGTTTCTTAGCAAGAGCCTAATTTCTTCACATTAGATAGAGAGAAGCGGGTGCTGCTGAGTGAAGCGAGGAGTGTGCAGGTTTAGTTCTAGGATAGAAGCCTTAATTCGAATAAGACAGGCACTACTTGTGCAAGCTTCAATGGCCCACAGGAAAGGCATGGCAGGAGCAGCAGCAGGGCGGTGTCCCTAACACAAAAGGTACAGCGTGAAAGATAAGTAAATCAAGAGCAGCAGTGCAAGCTTCCCTTTCAGTGATGGCACTGTGGCACATCCAGGGCATAGCAAGGATGGCATGGGGCCTCTGACAAACAGACATAATGCCCCACATCCAACCACAGTTTCATATCGAAATGTGGTCACATTCGGGGTCCAATACCCTAGGCCACGGTACCACTGCACCTGTTGCACGATTGATAGTTACACCCCTGAGCAGACCATGTCTAGCAGAACGGACAGTGTTCACCTGTGCAGCTCGCGGGGTCCTTTCCTTTTAATTTTTTTTTACATATATTCTGTTCATTTGGGCAGGGTCCTCATGGCATGATAATTAGCTATGGGACATGGAAATACATTTTGGTCTCACATTGATCTAGGAGGATGGATTTTCCTATTGAAGACAAAGCATGAACAGCCATGCCTTGCAAGCCTCTCTTACACAAGGAGCTGGTAGAGCACATGCAGCAGCCATGCAGTATTTTGGTACATTAAAAGTAGATACATTACAGGCACAAACACAACAGACAGCAGCAGAGTAAGCTCCCCTATCACACAGAGAACAGGTACAACACAGATTGCAGAAGTGCAAGAATCCTTACCAACAAGATAGCTATAACATGGATGGAAACCTGACTGGCATTGCTTCCTTTTGTTAAATTTAAAAAGTCAATAAGCAGATTTGAACCATAACATGGATGGAGACACTGTATGCTGCTACTACTACAGAGAAGTAGTACAGCATGAAGAACAGCAGCAGTGCAAGGTTCTCTTAGTCACTCTCAAAGGATATTAACAGCAGAACTATAAGCTTCTCTCATTTACACACGAGGAACAGAAACAGCAGCAGTGTAAGCTTCCCTCATTTAAACACAAGGACAGCAACACCAGCGTTGCAAGCTTCTCTCATTCGCACACAAGGGAGAGTAAAAGCAGCAGTGCAAGCTTCTCTCATTCGCACACAAGGGAGAGTAAAAGCAGCAGTGCAAGCTTCTCTCATTTGCACACAAGGGAGAGTACCAGCAGCAGTGCAAGCTTCTCTCATTTGCACACGAGGCACAGTAACAGCAGCAGCGTAAGCTTCTCTCATTTGCACATGAGGGACAGCAGCAGTGTAAGCTTCTCTCATTCGCACACGAGGGACAATAACAGCAGCAATGCAAGCTTCCCTCATTCACATATGAGGGATAATAACAGCAGCAGTGCAAGTTTGTCTCATTTGCACACGAGGGAAAATAACAGCAACAATGAAAACTTCTCCCATGCGCACAGAAGTGACAGTAATAGCAGCAGTGCATGCTACTCTTGTATGTCTCTCTTTCACACACGAGGAACAGAGACAGCAGCAGTGCAAGTTTCTCTCATTCTCACTCATGGGACAGTAACAGCAGCAATGCAAGCTTCTATCATTCACATTCAAGGGACAGTAACAGCAGCAGTGCAAGATTCTCCCGTTAACACACGAGGGACAGTAACAGCGGCAGTGGACGCTTCTCTCATTCGCACACGAGGGACAGTAACAGCAGCAGTGCAAGATTCTCCCGTTCACACACGAGGGACAGTAACAGCAGCAATGCAAGCTTCTCTCATTCGCACACGAGGGACAGTAACAGTAGCAGTGCAAGATTCTCCCGTTCACACAGGAGGGACAGTAACAGCGGCAGTGGACGCTTCTCTCATTCGCACACGAGGGACAGTAACAGCAGCAGTGCAAGATTCTCCCGTTCACACAGGAGGGACAGTAACAGCGGCAGTGGACGCTTCTCTCATTCGCACACGAGGGACAGTAACAGCAGCAGTGCAAGATTCTCCCGTTCACACAGGAGGGACAGTAACAGCGGCAGTGGTCGCTTCTCTCATTCGCACACGAGGGACAGTAACAGCAGCAGTGCAAGATTCTCCCGTTCACACAGGAGGAACAGTAACAGCAGCAATGCAAGCTTCTCTCATTCGCACACGAGGGACAGTAACAGTAGCAGTGCACGATTCTCCCGTTCACACAGGAGGGACAGTAACAGCAGCAATGCAAGCTTCTCTCATTGGCACACGAGGGACAGTCACAGCAGCAGTGCAAGATTCTCCCGTTCACACAGGAGGGACAGTAACAGCAGCAGTGCAAGCTTCTCTCATTGGCACACGAGGGACAGTCACAGCAGCAGTGCAAGATTCTCCCGTTCACACAGGAGGGACAGTAACAGCGGCAGTGGACGCTTCTCTCATTCGCACACGAGGGACAGTAACAGCAATAGTGTAAGATTCTCCCGTTCACACAGGAGGGACAGTAACAGCAGCAATGCAAGCTTCTCTCATTCACACTAGAGGGACTAACAGCAATAGTGTAAGCTCCTCTCATTTGCACACTAGGGACAATAACAGCAGCATTGCTAGCTCCTCTTATTTGCACACTAGGGACAGTAACAGCATCAGTGCAGTCTTCTCTTATTCAAACACAAGGGAGGATAGTGCTGCAGCACCTCAGAGAAAATGTGCCCAAGAGAAGATGATTGCTAGAGAAAGTGACTGTACAAGGAAATTAACTTGACTGGAATGAGGGTGACAGGAGTTCTGTGAGTGGAGTGAGTAAAGGTCTGAGTGTATTCCTAGCCAGGTCTATTGGGATCTGGAGGGGCCCAGAACCCATGTATAGTTGGAGCAGCGTAAATTTGGCTCCACTTGGTTAAGCCACATATACGTATATTAAGGTATGATGTGACTAATTTATTGAAGTGCACACAAAGCCTAATAAAATTGTATTTGCCATGTAATCTCGACATTTATAAACATGTGTACACTAATGCTTTTCTTCAGTTCTTATGTATAGCTACACGTGTGTGATTTAATAATATTGAGTAATCTTCATGTATACACACAAATGTATCCTGTTTTCATTGCATAATGGAACATGCATCTATCAGAATTGCATTTTATACTTAGAATGTGACTGTCGATGTATCTGTATTCACACAGTTACAATGTGTATTAAAGTCTTGGTTTTGCTAACTTCACCAAAGGCCTTAAGCATTTGGGTTTCAAAATGTTTAATCTTCAACGCACATGTTTCTTTTGGTGCAATGTTTTTCTTTCCTCTGCAGGTGCCTGGTACTAGACCTAATGAGTGGAGAAAGGCCCATTGTGTGAAAAAGTTAGGAAAGCGCGAAGGGAGCTGAGAGCGATAAAAATTAGGAAGCAGAAGGGAGGACTACTGTCCGTGAAGATTACTGAGATGGAGTCCATGGTCGCTTTGCATATTTGGATCAAAGAAAAAGAGTTATGATTGTGCCTGCCAAGAGAGCACTGTTGGAAAGTGGTCACTAGTTGGACCTTTGATACTGATTTAGAGGGGTCTCTTGTGGGTATAACTAGGTAATGCTCCTTGGCATTATTTGGAGATTCCTTTCAGACTAGGAGAGGTGCAGTCCGCCATGCACTTCTCTTATTGTGTTGCTTTATCCTATGCAAACTTTTGCTTTAAAGAACCTCTACCGAGGTTCTCCTATGCTGACACTTTTCTATTCTTATGGATTCAGTAGGGATTTCATTTAGCATTCTTCAGTGTAGGATAGCTGCAAATGCCTCATGCATTACAGGCAGGCAGACTAAAACTTTCAATCCCACCACCATACTGTCTTGCTTATATTTTGAAGAATTGCTACTGAAGTTCTCATCTGTTACTTGCTATTGAGGATACATTTTGTGTGCTGTTTTGGCTTCACTTTGATAATTTTGCATTGCTATGCCACGTTTCTGAGACAAATGTTATTACTGTAGCTTTGAATTTTTTATAAATCTATCCTTCAACCAATCAATCAATTCATCTTTATTCATCTTTATTCAGCTGCAATGCAGCCATAAATTAGACCAATAAAACACATAAAACTGCATAAAACCAGATAATCGTTTAAAAAATACCCATATGTTAACAGTTATGGGAATCATGTGCAGCCTGAAATAACATCTGGAAGAAGATGCCTTGTTAAAGTGCTGTATGCTTGAGAACACTGATGCAGTGCATTAGACTGTGCTTAAGCTCCTACAAGTTAAAAGTTGCAACCATACTTGTTTAAGCAAGAAGAAAAAAGCAGTTTAATCTGGGCAGGTTGATTGTCTAGAGTGTACCTCAGCCCTTAAGAATAGGCTAATATTAAAGCATGAGTCATCCTCATGGAGTTGTTTCAGGAAGAACAATGGGGCATACTTACAATAAAGTGGCGAAGCATGTTGTGAAGCCAAGAAGGCTGACAACACACTATATCACTTTAGAATCGCAGGACTACACCATATTTACTAGAATATGGTGCAGACCTGCATTTCCCCCTGCACTGGCGCTAACTTTAGCTGCTTAGAGCCAACACAAGCACCCTTGCACCATAGTGCAAGGGTGCCTGTGTTGAGGGGAAGATTGTTTATGTGCAGGAAGGGCCCCCTTCCGGCAAATAAACAATCTTATAATACCCTTTTGTATCTTCAAAGTGTGTTGCTTAGTGCAGCACACATAGAAGTTGAAAAGCAGCAATTTTTGTCAAATGATAGTTCATGTGCAGTAAGGGGGATCTTCCTCACATAAAAAATCATAGGCAATTTACTGTTTCTATGTCATGTCTGCTGCACAAGGCAGTACAAATGGAAACGGCAAAAACGAGGAGAAGTGAAGCATTTCTCCTCGTTTCGCCTGTTTAAGACCAGGTTTTCCAGGTCTTAATTTTGGCGCTGCTTCCTATTTAGGTTGCCTTTGTAAATACGAGTCACCGTCAAAATCAATGGGTGTTTCAGTGGAACGCCCACTGCAACACCCATTGCCCTCCCCTTTCACGATAAATACAGCATGAAAGGAGTGCCTTATTTACAAGGCACCGTTAAGCCACGTTAAGTGGCTTAACACTGCCTTGTAAATATAGCGAGGCCCCTATCGCTATCACAACTTCACTGAAAATATGCCCCAATGACTGAATACAATGCGTGAAGTTCTGGATTTGATCAAAGGCATTTAAAACATTTTGGTGTATTATTGGTAAGAAAACTCATAAAAAGGTAAAATGCAACATTGACTGTTTAAAAATAGTATTACAAGCGCACACAAGTGGTTCAACATTGTGTTGAAAACCTAAGGGAAAACAAAGTAATAAAAAAATATATATATGTATACATATATATATATATAAACAGACCAGATTCCTAACAAAAGGATTTGATGCGCACTCAGATAGAGGGTAAAACTCGCCAAAGTTTTATTATTCAGAAGTCGCTACGCGTTTCGAGACCCACCGGTCTCTTGATCACACGATGATTGCTTTGTCTCCCAAACCGTGCATACATAAAGTTTCAAAGTGACTGCGTGAGTAAACACAAAGAAAAGACAATCATAACCACATGCTGTAAGCTTGTGAACATGGCGGCCATTTTGTAGTGGAGTATATAATGTATACTTCTCTAGTCATAGTGACTGGTACATACATAGAAAACAAAGACTAACATGCCTGAACTTAAAAAACGACCAGTGTCTGTATTGCATGCATACTGGCCCAGCCTTATAGATGCTGCTAAATAACATTTAACATTTGAGTAACATAATTTTTCTGATTATTCTGTGCAGCAGACTACCATTATTAAACAATGTGGTTCATTTTAGATCCATTATTTGCGCAACCAATGGCACTATGAAAAGCTCAGTCATGAGTGCTTTGTCTCTCTTTCACATTTGGAGAAAGGTGAACGAAACCATGTTTTGTATTCGGACTAGTGCCCCTAATACAGTTGTCAAATTGAATTCAAAATCAATTGCATCTCCCATGAACAGAAAAAGTACTGTCTATATTCGGACTAGTGCCATTGGGACATATGTAACAAATTATAATGCCGCTAGTTTGTACACTGCTATATATATCGGTCAGTGGTATCCAATGTCTTTTCTAAATTTCATATCCAGAATAGATATACACCCAATAAATTTACCTTAGTGCATATTATGTGATCATTTTAGTGATTTGTACCAAAATTGTGAAATAAATTCTCTCCAATAGACATTACTGTGTCATAAGGCCAGAGAATTGTTGAAAAATTGAAACAGAATTCATCCCTTAACTACATGTCCTTCCTGTACCTTACAGCAGGTTTAGTCATGTGAAGAAAAAGGGTAGGAGGCCGTGCATCTTTATCAAAAGTGAGTTGTGAAAAGGCCCCTTCCTTTTCCTCCTGAAATTTAAACAGAATGAAAGGAAATAATTAAAATGCTGTTAAAACATATGTACATCTTAAATCATCAATTTTCTTGTAAAACAGACTTATTTACTTTTTCACAACATGGACTAGCAATTCATCAAGTATCGTATAAATGTGATGCTAGCTCCTCATCAAGGTTATGTCCCCCGGGATACCTCGTCTCGAGCTGCATTATCCAGCTTGATTCTCTTTTCCGCAAAGCCATGAGACGATTGCCCCCTCTACCATTTGTGTGTACTTGTTCCAGAGCAAAGTATTTCAATAAAGCATTGTTAGACTGATGATGTGTCTGGAAATGGCGTGCAATGGGATAGTTCTTATCAATATTAGTGATTGCACGCAAATGTTCCTGCACCCGTTTCTTTGCCATACAGATGGTACTACCCACATACTTGAGTTTACAGGGGCACTCTAGGACATATACAACATAATTGCTGCTGCAGGTGAGGAACTGTCTTATACTATGTTTTTTGTTGAGAGCACCTGGTATCTCCACTTCTTTCACCATGGTACTGGTTGAGCATGCTCGACAGTGTCCACAAGGATAGAAGCCTTTGAGATTATGTGGGCTCGCACTGTTTCTGGGGCTAATGTCCCCTTTCACCAGGATGTCCCTCAAACTTTTACCTTTCCTGTAAGTGACTAATGGTCGATCACCAACTTTGGCACCAATGACATTATCACTTTTTAAGATATTCCAATTGGCCAACAGTACTTTATTTACATTCCTAGAATCTTCAGTGAAGGTTGTGATAAGCCTTGTGATAGGTTCTGTCTCTGTCTCTGGGATTTTGGGTTCTAAGGTACTCTCCCTAGTTCTTTGACTGACTTTGGTGACTGCCTTGTTGAGAACCCATTCTGGGTAGCCTCTCTCACGAAATCTCTTGAGCATCGTGTTTTTTTCCAGCTCATAGAGGTTTTCTTCGCTACAGTTGCGTTTGGCTCGTAGGAGTTCCCCGTAGGGGATACTCCATTTGAGACTCTCGGGGTGGGCGCTCTGGGCATGTAGTAGGCTATTGCCTGCTGTATCTTTTCTGTACAATTGGGTTACTAGACGTCCGTCTTGTACTGTGACCTTCGTGTCCAGAAACTCAATACTTTGGGTACTGGTATTCAGGGTAAGTTTAATGTTGTAGGGGTTACTGTTCAGTTTCATGACAAAATTCTGAGCCTCTTCTTCGGGTCCGTCCCACACAATGAAAAGATCATCTATGTACCGGACCCAGGTCCTGACTTTCCTGAATTCTTCTGTGAGTGATTGATCTTTGTGGAGCTCCTCCTCCCACTTGCCCAGAAAAAGGTTCGCCAGGCTCGGCGCAAAGCTCGAACCCATGGCGGTCCCACGTACCTGTCTAAAAAGGTCCCCATTGAACATAAAAATGTTGTTTTTTAGACATAATCTGAGCATCTCCATGATCATGTTGGTATGATCAAGGTACGCTAAATCTCTTGCTTGCATGAAATGTAGGCACGCTTTTATGCCTTGTTCATGATCAATTATAGTGTAGAGTGAGCTCACATCCATTGTCATGAGTGTGAGCCCTTCCTCCCACTCAATTGCAGAGATTTTGTTCAAAAAATCCTTAGTGTCCTCAATATGCGAAGGCAGAGCGTTGACATATTGCCTGCTGTATCTTTTCTGTACAATTGGGTTACTAGACGTCCGTCTTGTACTGTGACCTTCGTGTCCAGAAACTCAATACTTTGGGTACTGGTATTCAGGGTAAGTTTAATGTTGTAAGGGTTACTGTTCAGTTTCATGACAAAATTCTGAGCCTCTTCTTCGGGTCCGTCCCACACAATGAAAAGATCATCTATGTACCGGACCCAGGTCCTGACTTTCCTGAATTCTTCTGTGAGTGATTGATCTTTGTGGAGCTCCTCCTCCCACTTGCCCAGAAAAAGGTTCACCAGGCTCGGCATTAGGCCCTCGGATAAGGGAGGCAACATAGTGCTCTGGGGGCGGGAAATGTATATTGCTGAAGCTCAGAAACAATTGAATGATGCCAACTATTATTGCAAAAGTAGCACAGCTGAATACAACCAATGTATCACCAGTACTTGGGAAAATCTTGAGAAATGGCAGAATGAGGGACTTATCACATGGCATGAATACTGCTTTTTGAAAAAAGACTATCCAAAGTTACCTATCCTATACCTTCTTCCAAAGGTCCATAAAGACCCCAGAAGACCATCAGGAAGACCCATAGTGTCCTCAATAGGCAGTGTGAATGAAAATATCTCAAAATACATTGATCATTTTTTACGTGGTTATGTCAACACTCTGCCTTCGCATATTGAGGACACTAAGGATTTTTTGAACAAAATCTCTGCAATTGAGTGGGAGGAAGGGCTCACACTCATGACAATGGATGTGAGCTCACTCTACACTATAATTGATCATGAACAAGGCATAAAAGCGTGCCTACATTTCATGCAAGCAAGAGATTTAGCGTACCTTGATCATACCAACATGATCATGGAGATGCTCAGATTATGTCTAAAAAACAACATTTTTATGTTCAATGGGGACCTTTTTAGACAGGTACGTGGGACCGCCATGGGTTCGAGCTTTGCGCCGAGCCTGGCGAACCTTTTTCTGGGCAAGTGGGAGGAGGAGCTCCACAAAGATCAATCACTCACAGAAGAATTCAGGAAAGTCAGGACCTGGGTCCGGTACATAGATGATCTTTTCATTGTGTGGGACGGACCCGAAGAAGAGGCTCAGAATTTTGTCATGAAACTGAACAGTAACCCTTACAACATTAAACTTACCCTGAATACCAGTACCCAAAGTATTGAGTTTCTGGACACGAAGGTCACAGTACAAGACGGACGTCTAGTAACCCAATTGTACAGAAAAGATACAGCAGGCAATAGCCTACTACATGCCCAGAGCGCCCACCCCGAGAGTCTCAAATGGAGTATCCCCTACGGGGAACTCCTACGAGCCAAACGCAACTGTAGCGAAGAAAACCTCTTTGAGCTGGAAAAAAACACGATGCTCAAGAGATTTCGTGAGAGAGGCTACCCAGAATGGGTTCTCAACAAGGCAGTCACCAAAGTCAGTCAAAGAACTAGGGAGAGTACCTTAGAACCCAAAATCCCAGAGACAGAGACAGAACCTATCACAAGGCTTATCACAACCTTCACTGAAGATTCTAGGAATGTAAATAAAGTACTGTTGGCCAATTGGAATATCTTAAAAAGTGATAATGTCATTGGTGCCAAAGTTGGTGATCGACCATTAGTCACTTACAGGAAAGGTAAAAGTTTGAGGGACATCCTGGTGAAAGGGGACATTAGCCCCAGAAACAGTGCGAGCCCACATAATCTCAAAGGCTTCTATCCTTGTGGACACTGTCGAGCATGCTCAACCAGTACCATGGTGAAAGAAGTGGAGATACCAGGTGCTCTCAACAAAAAACATAGTATAAGACAGTTCCTCACCTGCAGCAGCAATTATGTTGTATATGTCCTAGAGTGCCCCTGTAAACTCAAGTATGTGGGTAGTACCATCTGTATGGCAAAGAAACGGGTGCAGGAACATTTGCGTGCAATCACTAATATTGATAAGAACTATCCCATTGCACGCCATTTCCAGACACATCATCAGTCTAACAATGCTTTATTGAAATACTTTGCTCTGGAACAAGTACACACAAATGGTAGAGGGGGCAATCGTCTCATGGCTTTGCGGAAAAGAGAATCAAGCTGGATAATGCAGCTCGAGACGAGGTATCCCGGGGGACATAACCTTGATGAGGAGCTAGCATCACATTTATACGATACTTGATGAATTGCTAGTCCATGTTGTGAAAAAGTAAATAAGTCTGTTTTACAAGAAAATTGATGATTTAAGATGTACATATGTTTTAACAGCATTTTAATTATTTCCTTTCATTCTGTTTAAATTTCAGGAGGAAAAGGAAGGGGCCTTTTCACAACTCACTTTTGATAAAGATGCACGGCCTCCTACCCTTTTTCTTCACATGACTAAACCTGCTGTAAGGTACAGGAAGGACATGTAGTTAAGGGATGAATTCTGTTTCAATTTTTCAACAATTCTCTGGCCTTATGACACAGTAATGTCTATTGGAGAGAATTTATTTCACAATTTTGGTACAAATCACTAAAATCATCACATAATATGCACTAAGGTAAATTTATTGGGTGTATATCTATTCTGGATATGAAATTTAGAAAAGACATTGGATACCACTGACCGATATATATAGCAGTGTACAAACTAGCTGCATTATAATTTGTTACATATGTCCCAATGGCACTAGTCCGAATATAGACAGTACTTTTTCTGTTCATGGGAGATGCAATTGATTTTGAATTCAATTTGACAACTGTATTAGGGGCACTAGTCCGAATACAAAACATGGTTTCGTTCACCTTTCTCCAAATGTGAAAGAGAGACAAAGCACTCATGACTGAGCTTTTCATAGTGCCATTGGTTGCGCAAATAATGGATCTAAAATGAACCACATTGTTTAATAACGGTAGTCTGCTGCACAGAATAATCAGAAAAATTATGTTACTCAAATGTTAAATGTTATTTAGCAGCATCTATAAGGCTGGGCCAGTATGCATGCAATACAGACACTGGTCGTTTTTTAAGTTCAGGCATGTTAGTCTTTGTTTTCTATGTATGTACCAGTCACTATGACTAGAGAAGTATACATTATATACTTCACTACAAAATGGCCGCCATGTTCACAAGCTTACAGCATGTGGTTATGAGTGTCTTTTCTTTGTGTTTACTCACGCAGTCACTTTGAAACTTTATGTATGCACGGTTTGGGAGACAAAGCAATCATCGTGTGATCAAGAGACCGGTGGGTCTCGAAACGAGTAGCGACTTCTGAATAATAAAACTTTGGCGAGTTTTACCCTCTATCTGAGTGCGCATCAAATCCTTTTGTTAGGAATCTGGTCTGTTTACATTACGAACCGGCACAATGGATCCTGCCGGATTATGCGCCACCTGACACGGGAACCATTCAATGAGGATCTTTTCTCTGCATCTGGACAATTTCGGTTGAAGGGGATGCCGGCCACAGCGACATAGATGGATTTCCATTGAGGCGACTGGGAAGAACGTGAAGTTTGGATCGCCCGGACAGCACGAAGGTAAGCTCATAACTAGGCGCTGCTACGGAGGGAAACGCTGGAGTTTTACCGCTCCGTGAATCCTTCACAAGGCTATGCCGGGTTGCGATGCGAGCCTAAGGTGTGCGTAGGGCTATATCTGAAAGACAGTGCGGTGGTTGCCAAAAAGAGACATAACGGGGGATCGCCCCACATGAAAGGAAAGAGCAATTTGCAACTTACCTGTGACGAACATTTAACTTCACAAACCAGCGCCACGGACATTAACAAGGTGGCATCAGGAACCACTTATTTCAAGTGGGGATAGAGGGTAAACTTGCCATTGAAAGACACTTGCTGCACCGCAAGCAAGGCGCTTGCGGTAACAGCTTTCAGAGCTCTGCCAGCACGTGCAACCAAACAACAACACGACCTTTTACCACAGACAAAGAATACAGAATCACAACATGGAAGAAGAGGGCGCTAGGCGAAAGGAGGCGTTAGCATTATTTGCCAGAGCACCAGGCAAAACAACAGGAGTAACAGTTATGTTAGAACAACCTGAAAGTGACACTATGACGGCATCATTCAAACGATACGAAAAACTGAAAAAACAGGAAGCATCTAAATGGTGGGAAGCCATTTCACTACAGGACTACGTGGACAAGGAAATGGTTCCACGAGGTCTGCAAATCTACATCACCCCCTCACACGAAGCAATGAACCCACAAATGCTACAAGATTGGGCGACTAACTCAGCAAACAGCTCAAGAAACATGTTGTGCATTTTGATAAAGTATGCTTGGGAGGACCGTGAAAAAATACTCTTGGAATTGAAAGAAATAGAAGAGTGGAAAAAAAGCACGGAAGGTGATAGGATTATAAAATTTCGGGAAGAATTAAAAAACAAATTGAAAAGATATGAAGATGATATAAAATATAGAAAACAGAGAAAGCTACACAGGGACTGTGGAGATTACGAGAGTGGGAGGATTCTCACTTACAGTCCCAAATATGATCATTTGTACAGACAACAAGAAGATAAAAGTGATGAAGTGAAAACTGTAGAAAGTGGAGATGATCACCCAGATCTCACATCAGCCACAGATTCGGATACAGAGGGGTCCATCCAAACAACAAGCACAATGTCGGATGTAGTGGTCACCAAAAAGCAGGCGACTTTTTTAGACGAGTTCAGGGTCCTCAGGTCCCGGCGGAAAAAAGAACAGATACAAAGCAGAGACAGCACACCACAGAGAACACAAGAACGAGGACGAGCAAGGGGAAGACCAAGAGGCAGGGGCGCTCCAAGAAGAGACGCCTCAAAGCAAAGCAAAGAAACAACAAACAAAAAGCCCGTGGGAAATGTGCGTGGTGGCTCCAAAAAGGGAAAACAATGATGGACATCAATATGGTAAATAGAACAATTATCAATTTATCTGATAAACATTTAAATGACTCAGAGAAAAGTACGTTATGCTTGGGCCTCACATTCTGTCCGACAGAATTGTTTAACTATTCCAACACTCGTGTTGACATTTTTAAATTCATAAGGAAATTGAAACTCAAAAAGTGGCATACAATGTTCAACAGGAAGCCACCATATATGGAATATGACCAATCTGAATCAATACAACTCACTGTGGGGGATAATGAGATGTTACACACTGTTTTTGAGTTAGGAGGAATACCTGAGGATGATGGCAATACCCCAGAATTACACACCCCAGATGCACTTAGAACTGACATGGCAGCACATACAAACTTTAAACCTAAATCTGTGTTTTATCCGACCAGGCCCCATGACAGTATAGACACTTTTCATGAGGTTGTGACCAAAGAATTGATAAAACAGAAACATAAGAGTGCAAACAGTAGTAAACATAATTTCAACTTAACCAAATCACAAAGAGATTTCATCTTATCACTTGCTAAAGATGATACCATTGTCATTAGGCCCTCGGATAAGGGAGGCAACATAGTGCTCTGGGGGCGGGAAATGTATATTGCTGAAGCTCAGAAACAATTGAATGATGCCAACTATTATTGCAAAAGTAGCACAGCTGAATACAACCAATGTATCACCAGTACTTGGGAAAATCTTGAGAAATGGCAGAATGAGGGACTTATCACATGGCATGAATACTGCTTTTTGAAAAAAGACTATCCAAAGTTACCTATCCTATACCTTCTTCCAAAGGTCCATAAAGACCCCAGAAGACCACCAGGAAGACCCATAGTGTCCTCAATAGGCAGTGTGAATGAAAATATCTCAAAATACATTGATCATTTTTTACGTGGTTATGTCAACGCTCTGCCTTCACATATTGAGGACACTAAGGATTTTTTGAACAAAATCTCTGCAATTGAGTGGGAGGAAGGGCTCACACTCATGACAATGGATGTGAGCTCACTCTACACTATAATTGATCATGAACAAGGCATAAAAGCGTGCCTACATTTCATGCAAGCAAGAGATTTAGCGTACCTTGATCATACCAACATGATCATGGAGATGCTCAGATTATGTCTAAAAAACAACATTTTTATGTTCAATGGGGACCTTTTTAGACAGGTACGTGGGACCGCCATGGGTTCGAGCTTTGCGCCGAGCCTGGCGAACCTTTTTCTGGGCAAGTGGGAGGAGGAGCTCCACAAAGATCAATCACTCACAGAAGAATTCAGGAAAGTCAGGACCTGGGTCCGGTACATAGATGATCTTTTCATTGTGTGGGACGGACCCGAAGAAGAGGCTCAGAATTTTGTCATGAAACTGAACAGTAACCCTTACAACATTAAACTTACCCTGAATACCAGTACCCAAAGTATTGAGTTTCTGGACACGAAGGTCACAGTACAAGACGGACGTCTAGTAACCCAATTGTACAGAAAAGATTCAGCAGGCAATAGCCTACTACATGCCCAGAGCGCCCACCCCGAGAGTCTCAAATGGAGTATCCCCTACGGGGAACTCCTACGAGCCAAACGCAACTGTAGCGAAGAAAACCTCTATGAGCTGGAAAAAAACACGATGCTCAAGAGATTTCGTGAGAGAGGCTACCCAGAATGGGTTCTCAACAAGGCAGTCACCAAAGTCAGTCAAAGAACTAGGGAGTGTACCTTAGAACCCAAAATCCCAGAGACAGAGACAGAACCTATCACAAGGCTTATCACAACCTTCACTGAAGATTCTAGGAATGTAAATAAAGTACTGTTGGCCAATTGGAATATCTTAAAAAGTGATAATGTCATTGGTGCCAAAGTTGGTGATCGACCATTAGTCACTTACAGGAAAGGTAAAAGTTTGAGGGACATCCTGGTGAAAGGGGACATTAGCCCCAGAAACAGTGCGAGCCCACATAATCTCAAAGGCTTCTATCCTTGTGGACACTGTCGAGCATGCTCAACCAGTACCATGGTGAAAGAAGTGGAGATACCAGGTGCTCTCAACAAAAAACATAGTATAAGACAGTTCCTCACCTGCAGCAGCAATTATGTTGTATATGTCCTAGAGTGCCCCTGTAAACTCAAGTATGTGGGTAGTACCATCTGTATGGCAAAGAAACGGGTGCAGGAACATTTGCGTGCAATCACTAATATTGATAAGAACTATCCCATTGCACGCCATTTCCAGACACATCATCAGTCTAACAATGCTTTATTGAAATACTTTGCTCTGGAACAAGTACACACAAATGGTAGAGGGGGCAATCGTCTCATGGCTTTGCGGAAAAGAGAATCAAGCTGGATAATGCAGCTCGAGACGAGGTATCCCGGGGGACATAACCTTGATGAGGAGCTAGCATCACATTTATACGATACTTGATGAATTGCTAGTCCATGTTGTGAAAAAGTAAATAAGTCTGTTTTACAAGAAAATTGATGATTTAAGATGTACATATGTTTTAACAGCATTTTAATTATTTCCTTTCATTCTGTTTAAATTTCAGGAGGAAAAGGAAGGGGCCTTTTCACAACTCACTTTTGATAAAGATGCACGGCCTCCTACCCTTTTTCTTCACATGACTAAACCTGCTGTAAGGTACAGGAAGGACATGTAGTTAAGGGATGAATTCTGTTTCAATTTTTCAACAATTCTCTGGCCTTATGACACAGTAATGTCTATTGGAGAGAATTTATTTCACAATTTTGGTACAAATCACTAAAATCATCACATAATATGCACTAAGGTAAATTTATTGGGTGTATATCTATTCTGGATATGAAATTTAGAAAAGACATTGGATACCACTGACCGATATATATAGCAGTGTACAAACTAGCGGCATTATAATTTGTTACATATGTCCCAATGGCACTAGTCCGAATATAGACAGTACTTTTTCTGTTCATGGGAGATGCAATTGATTTTGAATTCAATTTGACAACTGTATTAGGGGCACTAGTCCGAATACAAAACATGGTTTCGTTCACCTTTCTCCAAATGTGAAAGAGAGACAAAGCACTCATGACTGAGCTTTTCATAGTGCCATTGGTTGCGCAAATAATGGATCTAAAATGAACCACATTGTTTAATAATGGTAGTCTGCTGCACAGAATAATCAGAAAAATTATGTTACTCAAATGTTAAATGTTATTTAGCAGCATCTATAAGGCTGGGCCAGTATGCATGCAATACAGACACTGGTCGTTTTTTAAGTCCAGGCATGTTAGTCTTTGTTTTCTATGTATGTACCAGTCACTATGACTAGAGAAGTATACATTATATACTCCACTACAAAATGGCCGCCATGTTCACAAGCTTACAGCATGTGGTTATGAGTGTCTTTTCTTTGTGTTTACTCACGCAGTCACTTTGAAACTTTATGTATGCACGGTTTGGGAGACAAAGCAATCATCGTGTGATCAAGAGACCGGTGGGTCTCGAAACGCGTAGCGACTTCTGAATAATAAAACTTTGGCGAGTTTTACCCTCTATCTGAGTGCGCATCAAATCCTTTTGTTAGGAATCTGGTCTGTTTACATTACGAACCGGCACAATGGATCCTGCCGGATTATGCGCCACCTGACACGGGAACCATTCAATGAGGATCTTTTCTCTGCATCTGGACAATTTCGGTTGAAGGGGATGCCGGCCACAGCGACATAGATGGATTTCCATTGAGGCGACTGGGAAGAACGTGAAGTTTGGATCGCCCGGACAGCACGAAGGTAAGCTCATAACTAGGCGCTGCTACGGAGGGAAACGCTGGAGTTTTACCGCTCCGTGAATCCTTCACAAGGCTATGCCGGGTTGCGATGCGAGCCTAAGGTGTGCGTAGGGCTATATCTGAAAGACAGTCCGGTGGTTGCCAAAAAGAGACACAACGGGGGATCGCCCCACATGAAAGGAAAGAGCAATTTGCAACTTACCTGTGACGAACATTTAACTTCACAAACCAGCGCCACGGACATTAACAAGGTGGCATCAGGAACCACTTATTTCAAGTGGGGATAGAGGGTAAACTTGCCATTGAAAGACACTTGCTGCACCGCAAGCAAGGCGCTTGCGGTAACAGCTTTCAGAGCTCTGCCAGCACGTGCAACCAAACAACAACACGACCTTTTACCACAGACAAAGAATACAGAATCACAACATGGAAGAAGAGGGCGCTAGGCGAAAGGAGGCGTTAGCATTATTTGCCAGAGCACCAGGCAAAACAACAGGAGTAACAGTTATGTTAGAACAACCTGAAAGTGACACTATGACGGCATCATTCAAACGATACGAAAAACTGAAAAAACAGGAAGCATCTAAATGGTGGGAAGCCATTTCACTACAGGACTACGTGGACAAGGAAATGGTTCCACGAGGTCTGCGAATCTACATCACCCCCTCACACGAAGCAATGAACCCACAAATGCTACAAGATTGGGCGACTAACTCAGCAAACAGCTCAAGAAACATGTTGTGCATTTTGATAAAGTATGCTTGGGAGGACCGTGAAAAAATACTCTTGGAATTGAAAGAAATAGAAGAGGAGTGGAAAAAAAGCACGGAAGGTGATAGGATTATAACATTTCGGGAAGAATTAAAAAACAAATTGAAAAGATATGAAGATGATATAAAATATAGAAAACAGAGAAAGCTACACAGGGACTGTGGAGATTACGAGAGTGGGAGGATTCTCACTTACAGTCCCAAATATGATCATTTGTACAGACAACAAGAAGATAAAAGTGATGAAGTGAAAACTGTAGAAAGTGGAGATGATCACCCAGATCTCACATCAGCCACAGATTCGGATACAGAGGGGTCCATCCAAACAACAAGCACAATGTCGGATGTAGTGGTCACCAAAAAGCAGGCGACTTTTTTAGACGAGTTCAGGGTCCTCAGGTCCCGGCGGAAAAAAGAACAGATACAAAGCAGAGACAGCACACCACAGAGAACACAAGAACGAGGACGAGCAAGGGGAAGACCAAGAGGCAGGGGCGCTCCAAGAAGAGACGCCTCAAAGCAAAGCAAAGAAACAACAAACAAAAAGCCCGTGGGAAACGTGCGTGGTGGCTCCAAAAAGGGAAAACAATGATGGACATCAATATGGTAAATAGAACAATTATCAATTTATCTGATAAACATTTAAATGACTCAGAGAAAAGTACGTTATGCTTGGGCCTCACATTCTGTCCGACAGAATTGTTTAACTATTCCAACACTCGTGTTGACATTTTTAAATTCATAAGGAAATTGAAACTCAAAAAGTGGCATACAATGTTCAACAGGAAGCCACCATATATGGAATATGACCAATCTGAATCAATACAACTCACTGTGGGGGATAATGAGATGTTACACACTGTTTTTGAGTTAGGAGGAATACCTGAGGATGATGGCAATACCCCAGAATTACACACCCCAGATGCACTTAGAACTGACATGGCAGCACATACAAACTTTAAACCTAAATCTGTGTTTTATCCGACCAGGCCCCATGACAGTATAGACACTTTTCATGAGGTTGTGACCAAAGAATTGATAAAACAGAAACATAAGAGTGCAAACAGTAGTAAACATAATTTCAACTTAACCAAATCACAAAGAGATTTCATCTTATCACTTGCTAAAGATGATACCATTGTCATTAGGCCCTCGGATAAGGGAGGCAACATAGTGCTCTGGGGGCGGGAAATGTATATTGCTGAAGCTCAGAAACAATTGAATGATGCCAACTATTATTGCAAAAGTAGCACAGCTGAATACAACCAATGTATCACCAGTACTTGGGAAAATCTTGAGAAATGGCAGAATGAGGGACTTATCACATGGCATGAATACTGCTTTTTGAAAAAAGACTATCCAAAGTTACCTATCCTATACCTTCTTCCAAAGGTCCATAAAGACCCCAGAAGACCACCAGGAAGACCCATAGTGTCCTCAATAGGCAGTGTGAATGAAAATATCTCAAAATACATTGATCATTTTTTACGTGGTTATGTCAACGCTCTGCCTTCGCATATTGAGGACACTAAGGATTTTTTGAACAAAATCTCTGCAATTGAGTGGGAGGAAGGGCTCACACTCATGACAATGGATGTGAGCTCACTCTACACTATAATTGATCATGAACAAGGCATAAAAGCGTGCCTACATTTCATGCAAGCAAGAGATTTAGCGTACCTTGATCATACCAACATGATCATGGAGATGCTCAGATTATGTCTAAAAAACAACATTTTTATGTTCAATGGGGACCTTTTTAGACAGGTACGTGGGACCGCCATGGGTTCGAGCTTTGCGCCGAGCCTGGCGAACCTTTTTCTGGGCAAGTGGGAGGAGGAGCTCCACAAAGATCAATCACTCACAGAAGAATTCAGGAAAGTCAGGACCTGGGTCCGGTACATAGATGATCTTTTCATTGTGTGGGACGGACCCGAAGAAGAGGCTCAGAATTTTGTCATGAAACTGAACAGTAACCCTTACAACATTAAACTTACCCTGAATACCAGTACCCAAAGTATTGAGTTTCTGGACACGAAGGTCACAGTACAAGACGGACGTCTAGTAACCCAATTGTACAGAAAAGATTCAGCAGGCAATAGCCTACTACATGCCCAGAGCGCCCACCCCGAGAGTCTCAAATGGAGTATCCCCTACGGGGAACTCCTACGAGCCAAACGCAACTGTAGCGAAGAAAACCTCTATGAGCTGGAAAAAAACACGATGCTCAAGAGATTTCGTGAGAGAGGCTACCCAGAATGGGTTCTCAACAAGGCAGTCACCAAAGTCAGTCAAAGAACTAGGGAGTGTACCTTAGAACCCAAAATCCCAGAGACAGAGACAGAACCTATCACAAGGCTTATCACAACCTTCACTGAAGATTCTAGGAATGTAAATAAAGTACTGTTGGCCAATTGGAATATCTTAAAAAGTGATAATGTCATTGGTGCCAAAGTTGGTGATCGACCATTAGTCACTTACAGGAAAGGTAAAAGTTTGAGGGACATCCTGGTGAAAGGGGACATTAGCCCCAGAAACAGTGCGAGCCCACATAATCTCAAAGGCTTCTATCCTTGTGGACACTGTCGAGCATGCTCAACCAGTACCATGGTGAAAGAAGTGGAGATACCAGGTGCTCTCAACAAAAAACATAGTATAAGACAGTTCCTCACCTGCAGCAGCAATTATGTTGTATATGTCCTAGAGTGCCCCTGTAAACTCAAGTATGTGGGTAGTACCATCTGTATGGCAAAGAAACGGGTGCAGGAACATTTGCGTGCAATCACTAATATTGATAAGAACTATCCCATTGCACGCCATTTCCAGACACATCATCAGTCTAACAATGCTTTATTGAAATACTTTGCTCTGGAACAAGTACACACAAATGGTAGAGGGGGCAATCGTCTCATGGCTTTGCGGAAAAGAGAATCAAGCTGGATAATGCAGCTCGAGACGAGGTATCCCGGGGGACATAACCTTGATGAGGAGCTAGCATCACATTTATACGATACTTGATGAATTGCTAGTCCATGTTGTGAAAAAGTAAATAAGTCTGTTTTACAAGAAAATTGATGATTTAAGATGTACATATGTTTTAACAGCATTTTAATTATTTCCTTTCATTCTGTTTAAATTTCAGGAGGAAAAGGAAGGGGCCTTTTCACAACTCACTTTTGATAAAGATGCACGGCCTCCTACCCTTTTTCTTCACATGACTAAACCTGCTGTAAGGTACAGGAAGGACATGTAGTTAAGGGATGAATTCTGTTTCAATTTTTCAACAATTCTCTGGCCTTATGACACAGTAATGTCTATTGGAGAGAATTTATTTCACAATTTTGGTACAAATCACTAAAATCATCACATAATATGCACTAAGGTAAATTTATTGGGTGTATATCTATTCTGGATATGAAATTTAGAAAAGACATTGGATACCACTGACCGATATATATAGCAGTGTACAAACTAGCGGCATTATAATTTGTTACATATGTCCCAATGGCACTAGTCCGAATATAGACAGTACTTTTTCTGTTCATGGGAGATGCAATTGATTTTGAATTCAATTTGACAACTGTATTAGGGGCACTAGTCCGAATACAAAACATGGTTTCGTTCACCTTTCTCCAAATGTGAAAGAGAGACAAAGCACTCATGACTGAGCTTTTCATAGTGCCATTGGTTGCGCAAATAATGGATCTAAAATGAACCACATTGTTTAATAATGGTAGTCTGCTGCACAGAATAATCAGAAAAATTATGTTACTCAAATGTTAAATGTTATTTAGCAGCATCTATAAGGCTGGGCCAGTATGCATGCAATACAGACACTGGTCGTTTTTTAAGTTCAGGCATGTTAGTCTTTGTTTTCTATGTATGTACCAGTCACTATGACTAGAGAAGTATACATTATATACTCCACTACAAAATGGCCGCCATGTTCACAAGCTTACAGCATGTGGTTATGAGTGTCTTTTCTTTGTGTTTACTCACGCAGTCACTTTGAAACTTTATGTATGCACGGTTTGGGAGACAAAGCAATCATCGTGTGATCAAGAGACCGGTGGGTCTCGAAACGCGTAGCGACTTCTGAATAATAAAACTTTGGCGAGTTTTACCCTCTATCTGAGTGCGCATCAAATCCTTTTGTTAGGAATCTGGTCTGTTTACATTACGAACCGGCACAATGGATCCTGCCGGATTATGCGCCACCTGACACGGGAACCATTCAATGAGGATCTTTTCTCTGCATCTGGACAATTTCGGTTGAAGGGGATGCCGGCCACAGCGACATAGATGGATTTCCATTGAGGCGACTGGGAAGAACGTGAAGTTTGGATCGCCCGGACAGCACGAAGGTAAGCTCATAACTAGGCGCTGCTACGGAGGGAAACGCTGGAGTTTTACCGCTCCGTGAATCCTTCACAAGGCTATGCCGGGTTGCGATGCGAGCCTAAGGTGTGCGTAGGGCTATATCTGAAAGACAGTCCGGTGGTTGCCAAAAAGAGACACAACGGGGGATCGCCCCACATGAAAGGAAAGAGCAATTTGCAACTTACCTGTGACGAACATTTAACTTCACAAACCAGCGCCACGGACATTAACAAGGTGGCATCAGGAACCACTTATTTCAAGTGGGGATAGAGGGTAAACTTGCCATTGAAAGACACTTGCTGCACCGCAAGCAAGGCGCTTGCGGTAACAGCTTTCAGAGCTCTGCCAGCACGTGCAACCAAACAACAACACGACCTTTTACCACAGACAAAGAATACAGAATCACAACATGGAAGAAGAGGGCGCTAGGCGAAAGGAGGCGTTAGCATTATTTGCCAGAGCACCAGGCAAAACAACAGGAGTAACAGTTATGTTAGAACAACCTGAAAGTGACACTATGACGGCATCATTCAAACGATACGAAAAACTGAAAAAACAGGAAGCATCTAAATGGTGGGAAGCCATTTCACTACAGGACTACGTGGACAAGGAAATGGTTCCACGAGGTCTGCGAATCTACATCACCCCCTCACACGAAGCAATGAACCCACAAATGCTACAAGATTGGGCGACTAACTCAGCAAACAGCTCAAGAAACATGTTGTGCATTTTGATAAAGTATGCTTGGGAGGACCGTGAAAAAATACTCTTGGAATTGAAAGAAATAGAAGAGGAGTGGAAAAAAAGCACGGAAGGTGATAGGATTATAACATTTCGGGAAGAATTAAAAAACAAATTGAAAAGATATGAAGATGATATAAAATATAGAAAACAGAGAAAGCTACACAGGGACTGTGGAGATTACGAGAGTGGGAGGATTCTCACTTACAGTCCCAAATATGATCATTTGTACAGACAACAAGAAGATAAAAGTGATGAAGTGAAAACTGTAGAAAGTGGAGATGATCACCCAGATCTCACATCAGCCACAGATTCGGATACAGAGGGGTCCATCCAAACAACAAGCACAATGTCGGATGTAGTGGTCACCAAAAAGCAGGCGACTTTTTTAGACGAGTTCAGGGTCCTCAGGTCCCGGCGGAAAAAAGAACAGATACAAAGCAGAGACAGCACACCACAGAGAACACAAGAACGAGGACGAGCAAGGGGAAGACCAAGAGGCAGGGGCGCTCCAAGAAGAGACGCCTCAAAGCAAAGCAAAGAAACAACAAACAAAAAGCCCGTGGGAAACGTGCGTGGTGGCTCCAAAAAGGGAAAACAATGATGGACATCAATATGGTAAATAGAACAATTATCAATTTATCTGATAAACATTTAAATGACTCAGAGAAAAGTACGTTATGCTTGGGCCTCACATTCTGTCCGACAGAATTGTTTAACTATTCCAACACTCGTGTTGACATTTTTAAATTCATAAGGAAATTGAAACTCAAAAAGTGGCATACAATGTTCAACAGGAAGCCACCATATATGGAATATGACCAATCTGAATCAATACAACTCACTGTGGGGGATAATGAGATGTTACACACTGTTTTTGAGTTAGGAGGAATACCTGAGGATGATGGCAATACCCCAGAATTACACACCCCAGATGCACTTAGAACTGACATGGCAGCACATACAAACTTTAAACCTAAATCTGTGTTTTATCCGACCAGGCCCCATGACAGTATAGACACTTTTCATGAGGTTGTGACCAAAGAATTGATAAAACAGAAACATAAGAGTGCAAACAGTAGTAAACATAATTTCAACTTAACCAAATCACAAAGAGATTTCATCTTATCACTTGCTAAAGATGATACCATTGTCATTAGGCCCTCGGATAAGGGAGGCAACATAGTGCTCTGGGGGCGGGAAATGTATATTGCTGAAGCTCAGAAACAATTGAATGATGCCAACTATTATTGCAAAAGTAGCACAGCTGAATACAACCAATGTATCACCAGTACTTGGGAAAATCTTGAGAAATGGCAGAATGAGGGACTTATCACATGGCATGAATACTGCTTTTTGAAAAAAGACTATCCAAAGTTACCTATCCTATACCTTCTTCCAAAGGTCCATAAAGACCCCAGAAGACCACCAGGAAGACCCATAGTGTCCTCAATAGGCAGTGTGAATGAAAATATCTCAAAATACATTGATCATTTTTTACGTGGTTATGTCAACGCTCTGCCTTCGCATATTGAGGACACTAAGGATTTTTTGAACAAAATCTCTGCAATTGAGTGGGAGGAAGGGCTCACACTCATGACAATGGATGTGAGCTCACTCTACACTATAATTGATCATGAACAAGGCATAAAAGCGTGCCTACATTTCATGCAAGCAAGAGATTTAGCGTACCTTGATCATACCAACATGATCATGGAGATGCTCAGATTATGTCTAAAAAACAACATTTTTATGTTCAATGGGGACCTTTTTAGACAGGTACGTGGGACCGCCATGGGTTCGAGCTTTGCGCCGAGCCTGGCGAACCTTTTTCTGGGCAAGTGGGAGGAGGAGCTCCACAAAGATCAATCACTCACAGAAGAATTCAGGAAAGTCAGGACCTGGGTCCGGTACATAGATGATCTTTTCATTGTGTGGGACGGACCCGAAGAAGAGGCTCCGAATTTTGTCATGAAACTGAACAGTAACCCTTACAACATTAAACTTACCCTGAATACCAGTACCCAAAGTATTGAGTTTCTGGACACGAAGGTCACAGTACAAGACGGACGTCTAGTAACCCAATTGTACAGAAAAGATTCAGCAGGCAATAGCCTACTACATGCCCAGAGCGCCCACCCCGAGAGTCTCAAATGGAGTATCCCCTACGGGGAACTCCTACGAGCCAAACGCAACTGTAGCGAAGAAAACCTCTATGAGCTGGAAAAAAACACGATGCTCAAGAGATTTCGTGAGAGAGGCTACCCAGAATGGGTTCTCAACAAGGCAGTCACCAAAGTCAGTCAAAGAACTAGGGAGTGTACCTTAGAACCCAAAATCCCAGAGACAGAGACAGAACCTATCACAAGGCTTATCACAACCTTCACTGAAGATTCTAGGAATGTAAATAAAGTACTGTTGGCCAATTGGAATATCTTAAAAAGTGATAATGTCATTGGTGCCAAAGTTGGTGATCGACCATTAGTCACTTACAGGAAAGGTAAAAGTTTGAGGGACATCCTGGTGAAAGGGGACATTAGCCCCAGAAACAGTGCGAGCCCACATAATCTCAAAGGCTTCTATCCTTGTGGACACTGTCGAGCATGCTCAACCAGTACCATGGTGAAAGAAGTGGAGATACCAGGTGCTCTCAACAAAAAACATAGTATAAGACAGTTCCTCACCTGCAGCAGCAATTATGTTGTATATGTCCTAGAGTGCCCCTGTAAACTCAAGTATGTGGGTAGTACCATCTGTATGGCAAAGAAACGGGTGCAGGAACATTTGCGTGCAATCACTAATATTGATAAGAACTATCCCATTGCACGCCATTTCCAGACACATCATCAGTCTAACAATGCTTTATTGAAATACTTTGCTCTGGAACAAGTACACACAAATGGTAGAGGGGGCAATCGTCTCATGGCTTTGCGGAAAAGAGAATCAAGCTGGATAATGCAGCTCGAGACGAGGTATCCCGGGGGACATAACCTTGATGAGGAGCTAGCATCACATTTATACGATACTTGATGAATTGCTAGTCCATGTTGTGAAAAAGTAAATAAGTCTGTTTTACAAGAAAATTGATGATTTAAGATGTACATATGTTTTAACAGCATTTTAATTATTTCCTTTCATTCTGTTTAAATTTCAGGAGGAAAAGGAAGGGGCCTTTTCACAACTCACTTTTGATAAAGATGCACGGCCTCCTACCCTTTTTCTTCACATGACTAAACCTGCTGTAAGGTACAGGAAGGACATGTAGTTAAGGGATGAATTCTGTTTCAATTTTTCAACAATTCTCTGGCCTTATGACACAGTAATGTCTATTGGAGAGAATTTATTTCACAATTTTGGTACAAATCACTAAAATCATCACATAATATGCACTAAGGTAAATTTATTGGGTGTATATCTATTCTGGATATGAAATTTAGAAAAGACATTGGATACCACTGACCGATATATATAGCAGTGTACAAACTAGCGGCATTATAATTTGTTACATATGTCCCAATGGCACTAGTCCGAATATAGACAGTACTTTTTCTGTTCATGGGAGATGCAATTGATTTTGAATTCAATTTGACAACTGTATTAGGGGCACTAGTCCGAATACAAAACATGGTTTCGTTCACCTTTCTCCAAATGTGAAAGAGAGACAAAGCACTCATGACTGAGCTTTTCATAGTGCCATTGGTTGCGCAAATAATGGATCTAAAATGAACCACATTGTTTAATAATGGTAGTCTGCTGCACAGAATAATCAGAAAAATTATGTTACTCAAATGTTAAATGTTATTTAGCAGCATCTATAAGGCTGGGCCAGTATGCATGCAATACAGACACTGGTCGTTTTTTAAGTTCAGGCATGTTAGTCTTTGTTTTCTATGTATGTACCAGTCACTATGACTAGAGAAGTATACATTATATACTCCACTACAAAATGGCCGCCATGTTCACAAGCTTACAGCATGTGGTTATGAGTGTCTTTTCTTTGTGTTTACTCACGCAGTCACTTTGAAACTTTATGTATGCACGGTTTGGGAGACAAAGCAATCATCGTGTGATCAAGAGACCGGTGGGTCTCGAAACGCGTAGCGACTTCTGAATAATAAAACTTTGGCGAGTTTTACCCTCTATCTGAGTGCGCATCAAATCCTTTTGTTAGGAATCTGGTCTGTTTACATTACGAACCGGCACAATGGATCCTGCCGGATTATGCGCCACCTGACACGGGAACCATTCAATGAGGATCTTTTCTCTGCATCTGGACAATTTCGGTTGAAGGGGATGCCGGCCACAGCGACATAGATGGATTTCCATTGAGGCGACTGGGAAGAACGTGAAGTTTGGATCGCCCGGACAGCACGAAGGTAAGCTCATAACTAGGCGCTGCTACGGAGGGAAACGCTGGAGTTTTACCGCTCCGTGAATCCTTCACAAGGCTATGCCGGGTTGCGATGCGAGCCTAAGGTGTGCGTAGGGCTATATCTGAAAGACAGTCCGGTGGTTGCCAAAAAGAGACACAACGGGGGATCGCCCCACATGAAAGGAAAGAGCAATTTGCAACTTACCTGTGACGAACATTTAACTTCACAAACCAGCGCCACGGACATTAACAAGGTGGCATCAGGAACCACTTATTTCAAGTGGGGATAGAGGGTAAACTTGCCATTGAAAGACACTTGCTGCACCGCAAGCAAGGCGCTTGCGGTAACAGCTTTCAGAGCTCTGCCAGCACGTGCAACCAAACAACAACACGACCTTTTACCACAGACAAAGAATACAGAATCACAACATGGAAGAAGAGGGCGCTAGGCGAAAGGAGGCGTTAGCATTATTTGCCAGAGCACCAGGCAAAACAACAGGAGTAACAGTTATGTTAGAACAACCTGAAAGTGACACTATGACGGCATCATTCAAACGATACGAAAAACTGAAAAAACAGGAAGCATCTAAATGGTGGGAAGCCATTTCACTACAGGACTACGTGGACAAGGAAATGGTTCCACGAGGTCTGCGAATCTACATCACCCCCTCACATGAAGCAATGAACCCACAAATGCTACAAGATTGGGCGACTAACTCAGCAAACAGCTCAAGAAACATGTTGTGCATTTTGATAAAGTATGCTTGGGAGGACCGTGAAAAAATACTCTTGGAATTGAAAGAAATAGAAGAGGAGTGGAAAAAAAGCACGGAAGGTGATAGGATTATAACATTTCGGGAAGAATTAAAAAACAAATTGAAAAGATATGAAGATGATATAAAATATAGAAAACAGAGAAAGCTACACAGGGACTGTGGAGATTACGAGAGTGGGAGGATTCTCACTTACAGTCCCAAATATGATCATTTGTACAGACAACAAGAAGATAAAAGTGATGAAGTGAAAACTGTAGAAAGTGGAGATGATCACCCAGATCTCACATCAGCCACAGATTCGGATACAGAGGGGTCCATCCAAACAACAAGCACAATGTCGGATGTAGTGGTCACCAAAAAGCAGGCGACTTTTTTAGACGAGTTCAGGGTCCTCAGGTCCCGGCGGAAAAAAGAACAGATACAAAGCAGAGACAGCACACCACAGAGAACACAAGAACGAGGACGAGCAAGGGGAAGACCAAGAGGCAGGGGCGCTCCAAGAAGAGACGCCTCAAAGCAAAGCAAAGAAACAACAAACAAAAAGCCCGTGGGAAACGTGCGTGGTGGCTCCAAAAAGGGAAAACAATGATGGACATCAATATGGTAAATAGAACAATTATCAATTTATCTGATAAACATTTAAATGACTCAGAGAAAAGTACGTTATGCTTGGGCCTCACATTCTGTCCGACAGAATTGTTTAACTATTCCAACACTCGTGTTGACATTTTTAAATTCATAAGGAAATTGAAACTCAAAAAGTGGCATACAATGTTCAACAGGAAGCCACCATATATGGAATATGACCAATCTGAATCAATACAACTCACTGTGGGGGATAATGAGATGTTACACACTGTTTTTGAGTTAGGAGGAATACCTGAGGATGATGGCAATACCCCAGAATTACACACCCCAGATGCACTTAGAACTGACATGGCAGCACATACAAACTTTAAACCTAAATCTGTGTTTTATCCGACCAGGCCCCATGACAGTATAGACACTTTTCATGAGGTTGTGACCAAAGAATTGATAAAACAGAAACATAAGAGTGCAAACAGTAGTAAACATAATTTCAACTTAACCAAATCACAAAGAGATTTCATCTTATCACTTGCTAAAGATGATACCATTGTCATTAGGCCCTCGGATAAGGGAGGCAACATAGTGCTCTGGGGGCGGGAAATGTATATTGCTGAAGCTCAGAAACAATTGAATGATGCCAACTATTATTGCAAAAGTAGCACAGCTGAATACAACCAATGTATCACCAGTACTTGGGAAAATCTTGAGAAATGGCAGAATGAGGGACTTATCACATGGCATGAATACTGCTTTTTGAAAAAAGACTATCCAAAGTTACCTATCCTATACCTTCTTCCAAAGGTCCATAAAGACCCCAGAAGACCACCAGGAAGACCCATAGTGTCCTCAATAGGCAGTGTGAATGAAAATATCTCAAAATACATTGATCATTTTTTACGTGGTTATGTCAACGCTCTGCCTTCGCATATTGAGGACACTAAGGATTTTTTGAACAAAATCTCTGCAATTGAGTGGGAGGAAGGGCTCACACTCATGACAATGGATGTGAGCTCACTCTACACTATAATTGATCATGAACAAGGCATAAAAGCGTGCCTACATTTCATGCAAGCAAGAGATTTAGCGTACCTTGATCATACCAACATGATCATGGAGATGCTCAGATTATGTCTAAAAAACAACATTTTTATGTTCAATGGGGACCTTTTTAGACAGGTACGTGGGACCGCCATGGGTTCGAGCTTTGCGCCGAGCCTGGCGAACCTTTTTCTGGGCAAGTGGGAGGAGGAGCTCCACAAAGATCAATCACTCACAGAAGAATTCAGGAAAGTCAGGACCTGGGTCCGGTACATAGATGATCTTTTCATTGTGTGGGACGGACCCGAAGAAGAGGCTCAGAATTTTGTCATGAAACTGAACAGTAACCCTTACAACATTAAACTTACCCTGAATACCAGTACCCAAAGTATTGAGTTTCTGGACACGAAGGTCACAGTACAAGACGGACGTCTAGTAACCCAATTGTACAGAAAAGATACAGCAGGCAATAGCCTACTACATGCCCAGAGCGCCCACCCCGAGAGTCTCAAATGGAGTATCCCCTACGGGGAACTCCTACGAGCCAAACGCAACTGTAGCGAAGAAAACCTCTATGAGCTGGAAAAAAACACGATGCTCAAGAGATTTCGTGAGAGAGGCTACCCAGAATGGGTTCTCAACAAGGCAGTCACCAAAGTCAGTCAAAGTACTAGGGAGAGTACCTTAGAACCCAAAATCCCAGAGACAGAGACAGAACCTATCACAAGGCTTATCACAACCTTCACTGAAGATTCTAGGAATGTAAATAAAGTACTGTTGGCCAATTGGAATATCTTAAAAAGTGATAATGTCATTGGTGCCAAAGTTGGTGATCGACCATTAGTCACTTACAGGAAAGGTAAAAGTTTGAGGGACATCCTGGTGAAAAGGGGACATTAGCCCCAGAAACAGTGCGAGCCCACATAATCTCAAAGGCTTCTATCCTTGTGGACACTGTCGAGCATGCTCAACCAGTACCATGGTGAAAGAAGTGGAGATACCAGGTGCTCTCAACAAAAAACATAGTATAAGACAGTTCCTCACCTGCAGCAGCAATTATGTTGTATATGTCCTAGAGTGCCCCTGTAAACTCAAGTATGTGGGTAGTACCATCTGTATGGCAAAGAAACGGGTGCAGGAACATTTGCGTGCAATCACTAATATTGATAAGAACTATCCCATTGCACGCCATTTCCAGACACATCATCAGTCTAACAATGCTTTATTGAAATACTTTGCTCTGGAACAAGTACACACAAATGGTAGAGGGGGCAATCGTCTCATGGCTTTGCGGAAAAGAGAATCAAGCTGGATAATGCAGCTCGAGACGAGGTATCCCGGGGGACATAACCTTGATGAGGAGCTAGCATCACATTTATACGATACTTGATGAATTGCTAGTCCATGTTGTGAAAAAGTAAATAAGTCTGTTTTACAAGAAAATTGATGATTTAAGATGTACATATGTTTTAACAGCATTTTAATTATTTCCTTTCATTCTGTTTAAATTTCAGGAGGAAAAGGAAGGGGCCTTTTCACAACTCACTTTTGATAAAGATGCACGGCCTCCTACCCTTTTTCTTCACATGACTAAACCTGCTGTAAGGTACAGGAAGGACATGTAGTTAAGGGATGAATTCTGTTTCAATTTTTCAACAATTCTCTGGCCTTATGACACAGTAATGTCTATTGGAGAGAATTTATTTCACAATTTTGGTACAAATCACTAAAATCATCACATAATATGCACTAAGGTAAATTTATTGGGTGTATATCTATTCTGGATATGAAATTTAGAAAAGACATTGGATACCACTGACCGATATATATAGCAGTGTACAAACTAGCGGCATTATAATTTGTTACATATGTCCCAATGGCACTAGTCCGAATATAGACAGTACTTTTTCTGTTCATGGGAGATGCAATTGATTTTGAATTCAATTTGACAACTGTATTAGGGGCACTAGTCCGAATACAAAACATGGTTTCGTTCACCTTTCTCCAAATGTGAAAGAGAGACAAAGCACTCATGACTGAGCTTTTCATAGTGCCATTGGTTGCGCAAATAATGGATCTAAAATGAACCACATTGTTTAATAATGGTAGTCTGCTGCACAGAATAATCAGAAAAATTATGTTACTCAAATGTTAAATGTTATTTAGCAGCATCTATAAGGCTGGGCCAGTATGCATGCAATACAGACACTGGTCGTTTTTTAAGTTCAGGCATGTTAGTCTTTGTTTTCTATGTATGTACCAGTCACTATGACTAGAGAAGTATACATTATATACTCCACTACAAAATGGCCGCCATGTTCACAAGCTTACAGCATGTGGTTATGATTGTCTTTTCTTTGTGTTTACTCACGCAGTCACTTTGAAACTTTATGTATGCACGGTTTGGGAGACAAAGCAATCACCGTGTGATCAAGAGACCGGTGGGTCTCGAAACGCGTAGCGACTTCTGAATAACAAAACTTTGGCGAGTTTTACCCTCTATCTGAGTGCGCATCAAATCCTTTTGTTAGGAATCTGGTCTGTTTACATTACGAACCGGCACAATGGATCCTGCCGGATTATGCGCCACCTGACACGGGGACCATTCAATGAGGATCTTTTCTCTGCATCTGGATATATATATATATATATATATATATATATATATATATATATATATATATATATATATATATATATATATATATATGTATATGTATATATATATATATATATATATATATATATATATATATATATATATATATATATATATATATAAAAAACACCAAAGGTTGCCCCACTGAAGCCTTCGCACATCAAGGGGAATACCTCACACGAGCCACAGGCAGCCTTGATCACCACGCTCCTGCCTTGCTTCAATTGATGAAATCTTTAAGCCATATGCGTTTCGGGTAACCTCGTACCCTTGATCACTGGCAGCTTGTTCCACAGTGAAGCACCGACAAAACTAAACTGCTGTAGGACACCTGATTTATTTGAATGTTTGAGTCCCGCTCCCTTGGACGTAGGCATTGTGGTTAAGATAGTTCCAAAATTATATGCCAAACTCACAGTCCCATAATTCCCCATGTGGGTATTTGTAAAGTCTGCAATAATTGCAAGCATCACTGAGTCATATCCCAAATAGGTAAAGCACTGCGATGGTTCTTAGCAGTCTCAGCCAATATCATCCCGTGGCTCAGGACCCCTTGATTCCAGTCCAAGCTCGAGTTTGCGAGCGTTGTGGATCCGCCGTTTCAAGCGGCGGGACGGCTTTGCGGCTGGACACGCCGCTACACAAAAAAACCCAAAGGTTGCCCCATTGAAGCCATCGCACATCAAGGGGAATACCTCACACGAGCCACAGGCAGCCTTGATCACCATGCTCCTACCTTGCTTCAATTGATGAAATCTTTAAGCCATACGCGTTTCGGGTAACCTCGTACCCTTGATCACTGGCAGCTTGTTCCACAGTGAAGCACAGACAAAACAAAACTGTTGTAGGACACCTTATTTATTTGAATGTATGAGTCCCGCCCCCTTGGGCGTAGGCATTGTGGTTAAGGTGGTTCCAAAAATATATGCCAAACTCAAAGTCCCATAATTCCCCATGTGGGTATTAGTAAAGTCCGTAATAATTGCAAGCATCACTGAGTCATATCCCAAATAGGTAAAGCACTGCGATGGTTCGTAGCAGTCTCAGCCAATATCATCCCGTGGCTCAGGACCCCTTGATTCCAGTCCAAGCTCAAGTTTGCGATCGTTGTGGATCCGCCGTTTCAGGCGGCGGGTCGGCTTCGCGGCTGGACACGCCGCTACACAAAAAACACCAAAGGTTGCCCCACTGAAGCCATCGCACATCAAGGGGAATACCTCACGCGAGCCACAGGCAGCCTTGATCACCACGCTCCTGCCTTCTTCAATTGATGAAATCTTTAAGCCATATACGTTTCGGGTAACCTTGTACCCTTGATCACTGGCAGCTTGTTCCACAGTGAAGCACGGACAAAACAAAACTGTTGTAGGACACCTGATTTATTTGAATGTATGAGTCATCCCCCCTTGGGCGTAGGCATTGTGGTTAAGGTAGTTCCAAAAATATATGCCAAACTCAAAGTTCCATAATTCCCCATGTGGGTATTTGTAAAGTCCGAAATAATTGCAAGCATCACAGAGTCATATCCCAAATAGGTGAAGCACTGCGATGGTTCGTAGCAGTCTCAGCCAATATCATCTCGTGGCTCAGGACCCCTTGATTCCAGTCCAAGCTCGAGTTTGCGAGCATTGTGGATCTGCCGTTTCAGACAGCGGGACGGCTTCGCGGCTGGACACGCCGCTACACAAAAAAACACCAAAGGTTGCCCCACTGAAGCCATCGCACATCAAGGGGAATACCTCACACGAGCCACAGGCAGCCTTGATCACCACGCTCCTACCTTGCTTCAATTGATGAAATCTTTAAGCCATACGCGTTTCGGGTAACCTCGTACCCTTGATCACTGGCAGCTTGTTCCACAGTGAAGCACGGACAAAACAAAACTGTTGTAGGACACCTGATTTATTTGAATGTATGAGTCCCGCCCCCTTGGGCGTAGGCATTGTGGTTAAGGTAGTTCCAAAAATATATGCCAAACTCAAAGTCCCATAATTCCCCATGTGGGTATTAGTAAAGTCTGTAATAATTGCAAGCATCACTGAGTCATATCCTAAATAGGTAAAGCACTGCGGTGGTTCGTAGCAGTCTCAGCCAATATCATCCCGTGGCTCAGGACCCCTTGATTCCAGTCCAAGCTCGAGTTTGCGAGCGTTGTGGATCCGCCGTTTCAGGCTGCGGGTCGGCTTCCCGGCTGGACACGGCGCTACACAAAAAACACCAAAGGTTGCCCCACTGAAGCCATCGCACATCAAGGGGAATACCTCACACAAGCCACAGGCAGCCTTGATCACCACGCTCCTGCCTTCTTCAATTGATGAAATCTTTAAGCCATACGCGTTTCGGGTAACCTCGTACCCTTGATCACTGGCAGCTTGTTCCACAGTGAAGCACGGACAAAACGAAACTGTTGTAGGACACCTGATTTATTTGAATGTATGAGTACCGCCCCCTTGGGCATAGGCATTGTGGTTAAGGTAGTACCAAAAATATATGCCAAACTCAAACTCCCATAATTCCCCATGTGGGTATTTGTAAAGTCTGTAATAATTGCAAGCATCACTGAGTCATATCCCAAATAGGTAAAGCACTGCGATGGTTCTTAGCAGTCTCAGCCAATATCATCCCGTGGCTCAGGACCCCTTGATTCCAGTCCAAGCTCGAGTTTGCGAGCATTGTGGATCCGCCGTTTCAAGCGGCGGGACGGCTTTGCGGCTGGACACGCCGCTACACAAAAAACACCAAAGGTTGCCCCATTGAAGCCATCTCACATGAAGGGGAATACCTCACACGAGCCACAGGCAGCCTTGATCACCACGCTCCTGCCTTCTTCAATTGATGAAATCTTTAAGCCATACGCGTTTCGGGTAACCTCGTACCCTTGATCACTGGCAGCTTGTTCCACTGTGAAGCACAGACAAAACAAAACTGTTGTAGGACACCTGATTTATTTGAATGTATGAGTACCGCCCCCTTGGGCATAGGCATTGTGGTCAAGGTAGTTCCAAAAATATATGCCAAACTCAAAGTCCCATAATTCCCTATGTGGGTATTAGTAAAGTTTGTAATAATTGCAAGCATCACTGAGTCATATCCCAAATAGGTAAAGCACTGCGGTGGTTCGTAGCAGTCTCAGCCAATATCATCCCGTGGCTCAGGACCCCTTGATTCCAGACCAAGCTCGAGTTTGCGAGCGTTGTGGATCCGCCGTTTCAGGCTGCTGGTCGGCTTCTCGGCTGGACACGGCGCTACACAAAAAACACCAAAGGTTACCCCACTGAAGCCATCGCACATCAAGGGGAATACCTCACACAAGCCACAGGCAGCCTTGATCACCACGCTCCTGCCTTCTTCAATTGATGAAATCTTTAAGCCATACGCGTTTTGGGTAACCTCGTACCCTTGATCACTGGCAGCTTGTTCCACAGTGAAGCACGGACAAAACAAAACTGTTGTAGGACACCTGATTTATTTGAATGTATGAGTCCCGCCCCCTTGGGCGTAGGCACTGTGGTTAAGGTAGTTCCAAAAATATATGCCAAACTCAAACTCCCATAATTCCCCATGTGGGTATTAGTAAAGTCTGTAATAATTGCAAGCATCACTGAGTCATATCCCAAATAGGTAAAGCACTGCGGTGGTTCGTAGCAGTCTCAGCCAATATCATCCCATGGCTCGGGACCCCTTGATTCCAGTCCAAGCTCGAGTTTGCGAGCGTTGTGGATCCGCCGTTTCAGGCTGCGGGTCGGCTTCGCGGCTGGACACGCCGCTACACAAAAAACACCAAAGGTTGCCCCACTGAAGCCATCGCACATCAAGGGGAATACCTCACACAAGCCACAGGCAGCCTTGATCACCACGCTCCTGCCTTCTTCAATTGATGAAATCTTTAAGCCATACGCGTTTCGGGTAACCTCGTACCCTTGATCACTGGCAGCTTGTTCCACAGTGAAGCACGGACAAAACAAAACTGTTGTAGGACACCTGATTTATTTGAATGCATGAGTCCCGCCCCCTTAGGCGTAGGAATTGTGGTTAAGGTAGTTCCAAAAATATATGCCAAACTCAAACTCCCATAATTCCCCATGTGGGTATTTGTAAAGTCCGTAATAATTGCAAGCATCACTGAGTCATATCCCAAATAGGTAAAGCACTGCGATGGTTCATAGCAGTCTCAGCCAATATCATCCCGTGGCTCAGGACCCCTTGATTCCAGTCCAAGCTCGAGTTTGCGAGCGTTGTGGATCTGCAGTTTCAGGCGGCGGGAATGCTTCGCGGCTGGACACGTCGCTACACAAAAAACACCAAAGATTGCCCCACTGAAGCCATCGCACATCAAGGGGAATACCTCACACGAGCCACAGGCAGCCTTGATCACCACGCTCCTGCCTTGCTTCAATTGATGAAACCCTCTGTGTGTGGTGTTCTCTTTTGGGCAACCTGTGACTTTTGTTTATAGTGGCTGGTCCGGCCACGAGAATGCCCCGCCGCCTTATGTGGTGGACCATGAGTGCTGGGACTTCTGAGCGCTGTATTGGACAGAGGGAGCCTCCTCCGCTTGGAGACTTGCAGCGGAAGCGGGGCTGATGTCGCGCTCCCACCTGACTTGGGATTGTTATTTTTAGGGAAGCAGGAACCGCATCCACTTGGTTAATGAACACAGGAGTCCTTTCTTGGCAATATATGGAACTACTACAACCAGCATGCCATGCGCCCATTGGGGTGGGACTCATTACTCTAATAAAAACCAGTTGTTCTTACACATGCAGTCTCCTGCTTCTTTGCCAGTGATCAAGAGCTACGATAGAGCTCGAAACGCTTATGACTACATGGGACGGCGAGTGGCCTGCTGCTTACGCTGATGCTTGCGGATTGGTGTGCACAACCCCCCTCTGTGTGTGGTGTTCTCTTTTGGGCAACCTGTGACTTTTGTTTATAGCGGCAGGTCCGACCACGAGAATGCCCCGCCGCCTTATGTGGCGGACCATGAGTGCTGGGACTTCTGAGCGCTGTATTGGACAGAGGGAGCCTCATCCGCTTGGAGACTTGCAGCGGAAGCGGGGCTGATGTCGCGCTCCCACCTGACTTGGGATTGTTATTTTTAGGGAAGCAGGAACCGCATCCATTTGGTTAATGAACACAGGAGTCCTTTCTTGGCAATATATGGAACTACTACAACCAGCATGCCATGCGCCCATTGGGGCGGGACTCATTACTCTAATAAAAACCAGTTGTTCTTACACATGCAGTCTCCTGCTTCTTTGCCAGTGATCAAGAGCTACGATAGAGCCAGAAACGCGTATGGCTACATGGGACTGCGAGTGGCCTGCTGCTTACACTGACGCTTGCGGATTGGTGTGCACAACCGCCCTCTGTGTGTGTGTTCTCTTTTGGGCAACCTGTGACTTTTGTTTATAGCGGCTGGTCCGGCCGCGAGAATGCCCCGCCTCCTTATGTGGCGGACCATGAGTGCTGGGACTTCTGAGCGCTGTATTGGACAGAGGGAGCCTCATCCGCTTGGAGACTTGCAGCGGAAGCGGGGCTGATGTCGTGCTCCCACCTGACTTGGGATTGTTATTTTTAGGGAAGCAGGAACCGCATCCACTTGGTTAATGAACACAGGAGTCCTTTCTTGGCAATATATGGAACTACTACAACCAGCATGCCATGCGCCCATTGGGGCGGGATTCATTACTCTAATAAAAACCAGTTGTTCTTACACATGCAGTTTCCTGCTTCTTTGCTAGTGATCAAGAGCTACGATAGACCTCAAAACGCGTATGGCTACATGGGACTGCGAGTGGCCTGCTGCTTACGCTGATGCTTGCGGATTGGTGTGCACAACCCCCCTCTGTGTGTGGTGTTCTCTTTTGGGCAACCTGTGACTTTTGTTTATAGCGGCTGGTCCGACCACGAGAATGCCCCGCCGCCTTATGTGGCGGACCATGAGTGCTGGGACTTCTGAGCGCTGTATTGGACAGAGGGAGCCACATCCGCTTGGAGACTTGCAGCGGAAGCGGGGCTGATGTCGCGCTCCTACCTGACTTGGGATTGTTATTTTTAGGGAAGCAGGAACCGCATCCATTTGGTTAATGAACACAGGAGTCCTTTCTTGGCAATATATGGAACTACTACAACCAGCATTCCATGCGCCCATGGGGGCGGGACTCATTACTCTAATAAAAACCAGTTGTTCTTACACATGCAGTCTCCTGCTTCTTTGCCAGTGATCAAGAGCTACGATAGAGCTCAAAACGCGCATGGCTACATGGGACTGCGAGTGGCCTGCTGCTTACACTGACGCTTGCGGATTGGTGTGCACAACCCCCCTATGTGTGTGGTGTTCTCTTTTGGGCAACCTGTGACTTTTATATAGGGGAATTCCTCCTTTCGGAATTAGGGCTCTCACACACCCAGCAAGCTAGGTGTCATGCTTCATCATTTGAGCCTGCTCCTCGTCGGGCCAGCGCTGCAATGCCTGACGGGCACCCTTAAAGGGGCTCTGTATCAGAGATCTTCTGTTCCTCGCCAATTGATCATTCACTGACGAATTTAGGGCGAGAAACATGTTGACCCCTTGGGAGTAGAGTATGCAGTTTGTCACATTAGGAACAATTCAAGCTACCCCTCCCATTTCATTTTACTCAGGCAGGGTCCCTCACAGAATAAAGCATTAGCAATAGAGGACTCCCTTATCTGTTTTAAGACACCACAACATACATCTACACATAACTAGGTTCCACACACCCGCATGCACCCTTACGGCAAGGAACAGAAGATCTCCAATAAAGAGACCCTTTAAGGGTGCCCGTCGGGCATTGCAGCGCCGGCCCGACGAGGAGCAGGCTCAAATGATGAAGCATGACTCCTAGCTTGCTGGGTGTGTGAGAGCCCTCGTTCTGAAAGGAGGAATTCCCCTCCTTGACCTCCTGTTATTAACTTGTCAGACTTGATTAAGTGATGACATTTTTGGTGTGATTAACCACTTCACCAAGGAACTTCGTACTCCTTTCTTTGTGAAATAAGTAGAATAGATTTGTAACATAGGGGCAAATACTCGACTGCTGGTGGGGGACGGGAAGCTGAAAAGTGAGACCATTGCCCTAGGTAGCTTGGTTCTCCCCTCAATTATGCTTGGTACCCAAGAACATTAGAGCTAAAAACCACCCCCAAGTAAGAGAATGTGTTAGCACTAACTAGGCAGTGAGATCAAACCACAATGCTTGGGAGGGGGTTACTTTTTGGTCATAATAATAGATTTTACGAAACTGGTCAGCAAATTACACAAATGATTTGACCAGTGATCTCAGGGCTCTTGGGGTTCATGCCATCAAAACTGCAAAATCTGCATATAACAAAACAGGGCATGGAGTGCCAAGGACCATAGGAACATCTGGCGTACATGATGTTCGGTGGATGCCAAGTATGTTTGTATACAGAATGAACAGTAAAGGAGCAAGCACGCACCCCTGGTGAACTCGATGCCCAATGTGAATCTCTCATGTAAGCTCACCACCTTGACCAATCCTCACTCTGGCTTTTGTATTTATGTGTATAGAAGCCAAAAGATGCACAAGTGGTTCCTCCAGCTCCATTTCTAATAATATTTACCAAATAACGCAATGGTATGCCATGTTTAAGTCCATGAATGCTAGGTACACAGGGGGTGCACTTAGCTACAGTGTATGTGCCCAATATTAAGCCGAGATTCAGGAATTGCTGTGTTCCAATGTGTTGATGAAAACCACACTGGCAAGGGTTTAAAACCTTATTAACCTCCACCCACTCGATGATCTTGTTATATAAGAACCCACTAAAGATTTTAGCTGGAATATCTGTGAGAGATATTGGATCCTACCTATCGACTTTGAGCTTGACAGTGTGACCAAATGGGTTACACTGTAACTGTGAATTTGAACTGATTCTAACTCATTTATTCCTCAACACCCTAAAAAAGTCAGTTGCAGGGAGGTAGGAAAAGGCTGATCTCCTCTGCGTCAGGATACTTGGTGCTTTCAAGTTTTCCTCTGTTCTTTGACTGCTAGACTCTGAGCAATTGTACATGAAATGAGTGGGACAAGGTGGTTCGAAACAATCCCCACGGTTGAATTATTTATGTATAATTGGTTGGGGAGTCTGGATTGCCTCTACTTATGCATTTTGCAAGGGGCCTCGGTATACGGCAAACTGTGTCAACAAAACAGTATTCTTTAAACAACACAATGTTGTTTCTGAATCATAGTCTAGTCATACCATTTGCTTTGTCTCTTCTAGGCAGAGAACACAATCACCCTTATGAACTCCATCCACTCGGGAGCACCCACTGATCCCTGCCCCCACCGACTCTTCAACCTTGAACGAGACGAGATCAGCCGACAACTCACCACCATCATCCACAACTCTCTAAACACAGCTACCTTTCCCGGCACCTGGAAATATGCAGAGGTGAGACCCCTCCACAAGAAACCTTTGGCAGACCCCAACGAACTCCAGAACTACCGTCACATCTCCCTGCTCCCGTTCCCCACCGAAAGTCCTGGATAAGTTCATCAACCTCCAACTCACCTAACAACTGGAGAGAAACAACCTACTAGACCCCTCCCAATCAGGAGTCAGAACCAATCACAGCACCAAGACATTTCTAATCACCGCAACAGACGACATCCTCTCCCTAAGCAATAGAGGAGAATCAGCTGTCCTGATCCTCCTTGACCTCTCCGCCACCTTTGACACGGTCTCCTACCACACACTCGTTGATCGCCTACGATGGATTGGTATAACAGACGAGCTCAGAAGGATAGCATCCTTTCTCAGAGGACGCACCCAGAAAGTCCACCTCCCTCCCTTCACATTGCATGCCAAACACAACATCTACAGCATTCCCCAAAGTTCATCTGTCAGTCCAGGACTCTTCAACGTCTACATGACACAACTCGCAGACATCATCAGATCGCACAACATCAACATCATCTCCTATGCCGATGACAGCTGGTCCTCTCGCTCTTTGCCGACCCCACTTCAACAACTGCATGCAGAATATTTCAGCATGGATGAAGGACAACTGCCTCAAGCTCAACATGGACAAGATGGAAGTGCAAAACTTCGTCAAACACACCACCCTCCGGAACGACTCCTGTTGGCCATCGGAACCCAGACTCAACTTTGTGCTGAAAGACCACGCCCGCAACCTCTGCATCATCCTAGATAGTAAACTCTCCATAAAATGCCAGGTCAATGCCATCTCCTCAGCATGCTTCCACACACTCTGCAAAATTTTCAAGCGGCTCCCCATCACCACCAGGAAGACAGTAACGCATGCCTTCATCACCAGCCAACTGGACTAAGGCAATACACTCTATGTAGGCATCACCACTGAACTCATGCAAAGACTCCAGATGATCCAAAATGCAGCCACCAGACTGATCCTCAACCTGCCCAAGAGAACCCACATCAACCAACACCTGTCAGACCTCCACTGGTACCCAGTCCAGAGCTCCTGACTCATGCCCACAAAGCCAACCACAACCAAGGACCCGCCAACTTGAACCACCATCTACACTTCCACTGTTTCCACAGGAACCTCTGCTCTGCACACCTTGCCCTCAGACAGATCCCTCGCATACGCCCCACCAGAGGACGCTCCTTATCCCTTCTCATCGCCAAACCCTGGAACAACCTCTCCCTCCCCCTGCACCTCTGCACCTCACCCTAGCTGACTAACTTCAGTAAGGGGCTCAAGAACTGGCTCTTTAAATAACACCTACAGCAACCGCCTGGATAACCTCTCGAGTGACAAGCAGCGCTCTACAAATAATAATTGATTAATTGATTGATGATTCTAAAATTCCCATTTTGCACTCTGTGTGCATGCCTTGTTAATCTTGGGTCTCTCACAGAACACTTAGACTGAATACTCGCCTCTAACCACAGCAAATGAACCCAAACCAGCACCCCTTGACTAGCAATGCCACAAACTAATGAGTAAACCATTGCATAACTAAATAGACCTAACTGGCCTCCCATGAGAGGGAGGTGGAGCTCAATAAGATGAATATCAAAAGATGCAGGAGGGAGAACCTTCGAGGAGAGACCAGTTTCGACCAAACACACTGTAATATGGAACTTGGCCTTTGAGAAGCACGGAAGTAACACAGGTGCAGGTAAACATAGGAACTGGGTTACAAAGTCAGAGGGAATACTGTTCAGAGCCCAGAAAGGGTTAAATACCCAAACCAGGTAAGGTAATGCACCTGATTCCATAAAGGAATGATAAGGGATGATTCTACTAATACACCAGTTCTAGGCCGAGACAAAGGACAACCGCATAAGGGTTACGAGCAGCTTACACTGGTCCTTCACCACCAGCACAATTACTCACCAACACCCGGAAGGGCAGTAACAAGCCCATTCAGTACAGGGTCCTGTAAGGCCACAAGAGGTGGTGTATACTTACAGCTGATTCAGGTTAGGAAAAAGATCAGAAGATTCCCACCCCAAAAATGATATACCCTGCAGAGACAACATAAACATTTACTAGTTCCACAAAGATTTGGAGGGCAGAGAACATGACCTCCCCCCTCACCATGGACCACAGTTCCAGTAAAAACATACATTCATACTACTTTAGACTTATTCATTAGGCCAAGGAATATAATCAGGGATCCCCCAGATCCCTGTCACGTGGGATTAAACAAAACTGCAAACAACCCCCACTTAAAAGCACTAATAATCGAAGTAGTTGGTGAACCTGTTCTACATATAAAAACATGTTACATAAATGTAAATGTCATGGTATTTATAGAGCGCACTGTCACCAGACGGTCATCTTGCGGTGTCGCCTATTCGGCTTCCTGGTGCTGATACTCATACCGCTGTGGAACCCCTCCTGGCTTTCCCAGTGAAGTGTCCACTCCTGGGCACCCCCAGGGTGAAGCCAGGCATCCTTAGCACTGTTGGGGCTGGTGTGGAGGCTAAGCAAGCTATTGCCCAGAGTTGCAGCGTGGGGCCCGTGATTAGAATAGGCACCGAGGCGAGAATTACAGGTCCGAGGAAATTGAGCCCGAGACCCCGCCAAGGCGGGAATCGAACCCTGGTCCCTGGCCAGAACTCTGCATCAGGGTCTGCCGCTCTAACCATTGAGCCACACTCCTCCAAAACATTACATCATTTCACAACAGATACAGGACAGCCAATAATAGTGAAAATGTTACACGCACACATATCTAGAGGAAGCAGAGCAACGTAGGCAGGGCCACTGGAATTATGTGATTCTGCAGTCACTGCATTTTCTGTATATTATGGATACATGGCAAATACCCCACTATCTGGTGTATATTTTGCAGATGGGATTGAAAAAGCAGTGTTACTACTTCACTCAGACCAGAGGTTACAAACAAACATGCCACACGTGGTGCTGCACAGTGGCAGACCCTTCTCAAGGATTAACTGATCAACCTTCAGTTGTTGATAGCTGAATTCAGGTGTTTAGACGGTACTACCTAGGTGACTCTTTTGCCAAGACAAGATTAATGTGGGCTAAAATGACTAAACAGAAAAACAATAGTGCTACAGAATATGCTACCTCATACCAGATAATTTGCCTTTCCTTCCTACCTAATTTATTCAACACTGCCCATAATTTGGTCCTCCTTTGCCACATAATTCTAGTGCTCCTAATTACACACAGCTGCCATAAAGCCTTCCCTGTCATAGAAAGCACTCCTAGCGCCCACAGCAGTAATGAAAGGTTATCTCACACCTGGAGCATGTCCAGCACCAGCCAGCTGCAGCGGTACAAGCTCCCTCACACACACCTGCCGGCGCCTGAGCTCCCACCTTGACTTCCACTCTGGGGAGAGAGCGTTAGCGAACATTCTTGGCTCTCCACTGACCTGTAGGTTACTTTTATCTCTCTGGCTGACCTCGCTCATAGATAAGCCCAAAACTTCAGAAAGTTTCGAGAATTGCTTCACTCCCCTCAAACCAGAAAACAAGAAGAGTGGTACCTGTCTGCAAAGATCACTCTGCACAGGTAAATATAGAAAAGTCATCTTGGCCAATAAAAATCTGTTTACAGACGTGAAGTGGCCTACGATGGAAAATAACTACTCAGCTTGGCAGTGCCACTGAAAAGGGTCAAATTCAGACACTAATTCTCCCCAAAGCTAGTAAGAGCGCTCAGTGGTATGAGCTCCTTCTAAGATATTGGCATATTTCCTGTAAACCACAGGTTCATATACTGGCATGCCGACCCGCACTTTCAGCATTCTAGGAAAGCATGCGTCATTTGCTTAAATAAAAAAAATGTTGACTTAAAAAGGCACAATAAGTGTGCCTTTTGCGTTATATAAATGGTAGTTATTATAACAACAATTTTACAGAGTAAGTGTTTATGGGCCCGATTCACAGAACTAACTGAAGACAAAATCCTATACTTACTACTTTTGGTATTCACAGAAGTTAGGATTCTGTCTTAAATTTGTCTTAAGACAGACTTAAGAAAGACTTAAGTTAGGAATCTGGCTTAAGTCTGTCTTAAGTCTGTCTTAAGCTTGTCTTAAGACAAACTTAAGACAAAATCCTAACTTCTGTGAATACCAAAAGTAGTAAGTTTAGGAATTTGTCTTAAGTTAGTTCTGTGAATCGGCCCCTGTGTGTCTATGGTTAAGATTTCCTTTCATTATTGGAAAAGCAATTTTTCGGCCTTCCCAAAATACACCCTCCCAAATACTTATATATTTGTTCACTTAAGTAAGATCATGGGACGTTTGCCGCAGGTTGGTCAACGGTAGGCGAAGTTAAAGGGACGTCTCATAAAGGGGGACTTTCTCGCTACCCTTTCAAGGCAGTTCTCAAGAGTAGTCCTAAACTGAAAAAAATAAAAACTTTGCACACCATTGTGTTGTTTAAGCTGGTAAAAAGCCTTTCAACTATTTTTGTAAAGAAAAAAAAACCTTAAAGGAAGAAAAATGTTTCGACACATATCGTCCATAATCTGAGGGTCGTGGTCAGCTGACCTATTTTATTGATTTTGAATGGAATTTGTTTGACTGAAGCAGGCTGGAATATTTTCTGGATGGGCCATGTCCTTTTGAGGTGGTCTCAGTGATCAAATTTGGGATTCCTTGGTTATTTTGCTTAAACATACAGTGCTATATTTTTTTTTCTAAAGGCGCACCCACAATCCAGATAGGGCATTGAGGTCGTCTGAGGCCCCGCTCCTGACAACCCCTCGGTATCGCTTATCGACCCAGGGTGGTCGAGCATTCTCTACTCTACTTCCGGCAGCATGGAATAAGCTTCCTTCAGATCTACGGAAGGAATCAAAGTTGCTGCCATTTCGACGGATGCTAAAAACAATATTGTTCCGAGAGGCTTGGTGAGAGTTGTAGTGGAGTTGCCTGTTCTATGGAGTTGTCCGTTTTGTCTGGTACAAGCGCTTAGAGACCCCCGGGTGATAACGCGCTATATAAATTGAAATAAATAAATAAATAAATAAAAGATGTTCATTCATGAAAACGTGATGAGAGGGCAAGGAGTGAGTTTCTGCCTGACTATTGCTGAGTGCATTCTCCACAATGTGAGGTCATGGAGAAATTCCAATATAAATTATGGATGGCAAAGACATAAGACTGTGTTATGTTAGTTAAAAATCAGCGACCGACCAGTGTTAGCTCTCACTGATGAACGGAATCCATTTTGGAATAGCCAAAGTAAATTTGCATATAGTACAGACTCTGCCTTCCCAGGGGTATACAATTCTGGACTTTTTTCACGGGAGTTGACAGACACAGAAAATCCTCGATATTGGTTACCCGTTATTCCTGGCCCCTTACCCAGTCCGAATTCACCAAAAACATGGGGGCATATTTAGAAGCCCCTATTTTCACCACAACGTCACTTATCAGGACGTTGTGGTGGTGATAGGGGCTTCGCCTCATTAACAAGGCAACATTAAGCCCCCTAACGTCGCTTAACGCTGCCTTGTAAACAAAGCACCCTTTCACGCTATACTTAGCGTGAAAGAGGTGGGCAATTAGTGTTGCGGTGAGCGTTCCAGCGCAACACCCATTGATTTTGACGCTGCCCCATATTTACAAGGGTGGTGTACATATGGGGCTGCCCCAAAATCAAAACCAGGAAAAACCTGGTCTTATCTTGACAAAACGAGGATAAATGTTTAGTTTCTCCTCGTTTTTGGTGTTTACATGTGTGCTGCATTGTGCAGCACACATGGAACAGCAAAACGCCAATGATTGTTTATGTACATGAAGGTGTCCCTTCCTGAACATCAACAATATATATATGTTTTTTAAATGACATTTTGCAACTTCTATGTGTGCTGCATTGAGCAGTACACATTGAAGTTACAAAATGCCATGTAAAGATTATTTATGTGCAGGAAGTCAGACATTCCCGAACATAAACAATCTTCCCCTGTAAATCAGACGCCCTTGCACTATGGTGCAAGGATGCCTGTATTGGCGCTGGGCAGCTTAATCTAGCGCCAGTGCAGGGGGAAAAACAGGGCTGCACCATATTCTTGTAAATATGGTGCAGCTCTGCGTTTCTAAAGTGACGGAGCGTGTTGTTAGCCTTCTTGGCTCAACGACACGCTTTGCAACTTTACCAGTAAATATACCCCTTGGTGCCTTTGTTACCCAGGGAAGAGATGACAGGTCTTTCTTGAGAAAAATTCAACTATGAAAGTCAAAGAAGGGGTCAATAATACCACATTCTAGATCTACCATTTCATTCCTAGCAGGAGATGTGCAAACCCCACTTTCCCCTGACAGGACTAACCATTGCATGTTGTCAGGACCATTGGTTAGTTCTAGCAGGGGAAGGATGAATGGAATCTTCTGTAGGGTGCATCTGATTTTGGGTCCACTCTCTTGGACTTCTTATTTCAGCTGCTGTGGGACTTCTCTGGATAACAACACAAGATAACAACCTGATTGCGATAACATCAGGGGTCCCATGTTTGCAGGCGTATTTCAATGCAATCCTTTCAAGATATGTGTTAGCTGTAATAATATAATAGCTGAACCCCAAAGGTTCTTGGGCATGCATTTAGACAATGTGAATACTTTTTGGCTCACTACACCAAAAAGTCAAAGAGCACTTTGCTACTTGTTGAGTGACCAGAGATGTTGTAAGCCTGCAAATTCTCTGATGCTGCACTACTACTAGTAAACCTCCTTTCTCCTACAGTTTTGGTTGACATTTATTGACTAGCCATTTGCACAAGTGTAGCCGTGGTACTTATATGGTGCATCCTGGAGATGACAGGAGAGAAGACCTGGGGGCATCCAACAGGCGCACACACTAGTAATCCAAGTCTTTGTTTCAGGTCTTTCAGCTCAAAGTGCATGGATAGGTAGGTCTGGTTGCTGCCAAACTCCATAGAGTGATTCGTGAAAAAGGAATAATTGGAAACACGCTTGGCATCATGCTTTTTCCACACAGTCCGGCGTAGAGCGCAAAAGAATCAGAGACATCGGGCCATTCTGTTTTTTGGGCCCTGTGGTTACTCCTGTTAAACCTTTGGTGCCAGGGACACACGCGATCCCCAACAATGGGTCCTTTTTCCTGCTGGCCGGTGGACACCAACCTTTGGGAATGGTATCAGTGAAGTTAATCAGGTAAGAACGGAAGCTGAGATCTGTGGAGTTCATCGATGGAACTCCTCCTCCACTTCTAGTGTCTGTTTTATTTAGGAATTTAAAGCCAGAGAGGATGAAAATGTCCAGAATGGCGGTCCAGTTATCTCTGAACCAGATCTCTTTGAGACCCAGCATTTCACATCCCTTCTCAGCTATAATATCTTAAGTGTTGACGGTATGTCTGTGGGCCAATTGTATGGTAATTGGAGCAATGTTTTATTAAAAGGAGCTGGTCAAAGGGTAGTGGGACCAGAGGAAGATGCAGCATTACCATGGGTTACAGCCCTGAGTATTTCCCTGATGTTCAACATAACAGAATCACACACATTGGATATTGGAATATCATGATGGAACTTATGGGTCAATTCTGTTTATTATCGCCTCACGGTTCATAAACATACTGATAAAAGCTCTTGAATCAGGTTTAGTTGGAAGAGCTGGTTTATTAATACAACCATCAACAGCAGGCTTCAGTAACTGACACAGTCTTAGGAATGTAAACACTCCATCAATGATGTAGGACAGGCAGTGTTCTATTAAAGAGACAGTGACCATAACACATCCCCTTACCAATATAAAAGAAACTATAAATAAGATCTAGAACAAAACAACTTAAAGGCAATAGTATAAAAACTGAATAACAAATGCATAAGGATAAACAATATACAAAAAAACTGTGCTAAATGATTCAATACAGAACCTCATTTTAAACAGAACTAAATCTTTAAATTTCCTGGATATAAACAATATACAAGAAACTGTATTAGAAGAATTAATACAGAACATAATCTTTAAATTTCCTGGGAACTTGTCTCATCCTAGGAACCATTCTTGAATTATTAAGAATACCATTATGTCTCTGGCTAGGAGGAGTGCAAGTAAGACTGGGATTACCAATAGGCACAGAACTACTATCGGAATGACTATTAGACTCGGTACACTTTGTTAATCTAGACATGTTCCAAGTGCATCCATTGTCTAAAGTTACAACATTTTTCCTTATAGCAGTAATGATGAAAGGACCAGTGAATTTGGAAGTACCCTTGTGTCCATAACCTGGCTTCTTCACAAGAACACTATCTCCAATATTCCATTTCTTATGTTTGACAGCCATCTTATCATCATAACGTTGTTTATACTTCCATTGGTATTCAGCCAATGCATCTCTTCTCTTCAATTTGTCCTCAACACTATCATCACAAACCCTTTGCGGAAGCCAAGCTGGATTGAGTTTGGAATTAGCTAACCTCCCCCTCAATGCTTCAAAAGGAGATTTTTGCATGATAGCATTGGGAACAGTGCGATGTGCCCACCAAGTCTCCCTCAACACACTACTGAAAGAAACTTTAGATTGCAAAGCCCTCTGCGCACAACTTTTGACAACTCTATTCATACGCTCAGTAAGACCATTCGCCTGAGGTGAATAAAGAGCTGTCTTTTGATGAACAATTCCAAGATCCTTAAGAAAACAGTCCATTTCATTGGAGGTAAATTGCACCCCATTGTCAGTAAGCACATACTTAGGCACCCCTTCTGACACAAATACATCCTTGAGAAATTCAATAATAGTTCTAGAATTCACCATACCCATGCATTTTGAAATCACCCATTTCGAAGTGTAATCCACTAGCAATACCACAAACCTCTCATGTGAGGGCATGAGCTCAAAAGGACCCGCTATATCTAGCCCTACCTTTGTCCAAACCGCAACAGGAACTTCTACAGGAGAAAGAGGAGCATGACTAGTGGTGTGTGATTTGTCATTGGTAGCACACAAATGGCAATCTTTCACAACAGCTTCCACCATCCGATCCATACTAGGCCACCAGTATCTCTCTCTGATGCGAGCCTTGGTGAGATTCCTCCCCAGATGCCCTTCATGAGCCAGATTGACAACTTTCTCACGCAAATCACTAGGAGGAACTAGTCTGTCACCTCTCAACAAGTTACCTTGACAAAATGTCAAGTCATTTCTAACCGTCCAATAAGGTTTCAATTCACTATCTAGTTGATCATACCTAGGCCACCCTACTCTGATGATATCTCTCAAGGATTGAAAAACTACGTCATTATCAACACAACCTGACCATTCATCTTTAGACATAGAAGATTCCAGTACCCAATTTATGCATTCTAGATTTTCTGAAAAACAATTCCCTTCAATCGGCAACGTTGATAAACAGTCTGCAGGCTTGTTGTTCTGACCAGCAATATACTGTACCCTAAAGTTAAATTCCTGTAGACCTTCACTCCATCTCTTCAACCTGGGCGTCATATGATCACTTTGGTGACAAGAGAATATCTGAACAAGAGGTCGATGATCCGATCTTACAAGAAACGGAATGCCCCATAAAAAGAACTTAAAATGATGTATAGACCAGAATACAGCCAATGCCTCTCTTTCGATGCATGAATAATTCAATTCTGCGTCTCTCAAAGCCCTTGAAGCAAAAGCCACCACAACTTCCTCCCCATTCACAATTTGAGAAAGTACAGCGCCAAGACCTTTAAGGCTGGCATCAGTAGTGACAATGGTTTTCTGTTTTGAATCAAAGTGGCCCAGAGTGGGCATCTTGCCAATTTCATTCTTTATCAAACAAAATGCTTCTTCACAATCACTTGACCAAGTGAACCGTGCACCCTTTTTTAAAAGGGATCTTATAGGCTCAGTAATGCTAGCAAAACCTTTGACAAATTTGGAATAAAATTCTGCCATGCCCAAGAAAGACTTAACTTGATCTTTATCTCCAGGAGCTGGCGCTTTGACAATACTCTCAGCCAATTCTAACTTAGGTTGCATCCCTTTCCCAGAGATTACATGTCCTAGATAGGTAACTGAGTCCAAACCAATCTTGCATTTCTCTTTCTTGACTGTGAGACCTTTGTCAGATAGTCTATTCAACACCGACCTTAAGACAGTATCATGTTCCTTGGCATTTACTCCATACATCAAGATGTCATCTTGGAAGAACATAACATTATGTAAATCCCCAAGAACCAATTTCATCACCCTTTGAAAGCAAGCAGCAGCCGAGGCTAACCCAAAGGGCATTCTCATGAACCTATAAGCCCCAAGAGGTGTAACAAAAGATGTTAAATGTCTAGATTCTTGATGTAAAACAATTTGGTGGTATGCAGAAGAGAGATCAAGAACACTGAACAAGTTCGCTCCTTTCAAAATACTAATAGACTCAGATATATTCGGTAGAGGTTGTCGATCAACCCAAATACATTCATTCAAACCACGCAAATCCACACACATCCTTACCAACTTTCCACCATCCTTGGGTGCCAAAACTATAGGACTCAACCACTCTGAAGACTCAATTTCTTCAATCACTCCTAATTTTAAAAGCTTCTCAATCTCCAATCTCAACGGTTCAACCATCATATAAGGAACTTTCCTAACTTTATGCACACACGGTTTAGCAGATTTCTTGAGAACAATTTTGTGTTCAAATCCCTTTAAACAACCCAATGTATCTGAGAACACTTTAGGAAATTCAGAGAAAATGTCATTGGAATCAGAAACATTGTTAACTCCTTGAGAAAGAAAAGAGGAAATTAAGTCTTCTATGAAAATCACTTGATCATGGGGATTTTTAGCACAGGGATTAAGGATTATACCAAAATCATGTTGATGTTTCCAGCCAAGAAGATTGTCTCCTCTCACAGCTACGTAAACTTTGCTAGTGATTTCTTTACCTCTGAAAGAAATCTTAGCCACTGTATACCCCAAGATGTCTATTTTTGAACGATTATAACTCAAAGGAGCAATATCTGGAGGTAATAGTTGAACATTTTCTAGACCTACAACCTCATCCCAAATTTTGTTGCCTATCAAGGTAAAAGGAGATCCTGAATCTGCCATAAGCTTGAACATATACTTGTCAATTCCTATATCACAAAAAGGCATAACAATCTTTTCAGAATCTACACCCTCTCCAATATCTTTTACATTTGAAACAACTACAGTGCGTACAACATCAGATACATTTTCATTAGATTCTTTCTTTTTGTTGGATTTACAAACACGAGCATAGTGACCCTTACCCCCACAATTGTTACAAATACTATCTCTTGCAAAACAGTTTGGATAATTAGAAGTGTGAGAAAAACTACCACATCTGAAACAACGTAATCTTTGATTAGAAAATGAACGTTGTTGTCGAACATCACGTTCTTTGGAAAATGAAGTCTCTTTATTAAATAAAGGACAACTCTCTTGAGAACTCTTTTGAGATGACACATTCTTTTGGGGCAGTTTGTTTCTTATATTAACTGAAACTTTAGCAATAGAATCAGGTGAATCTTCAAAAAACTCATCTTCTTCCAACCTGTGCACAACATCCTGATTTTTTTAAAAAATTTCAGTAGTAGTGTGACTTGCTTCCTCTTTGTTTTTCCTTATCTCTTTAACCCACGTAGAGGTATTCTCCATGCCTTCTACAATATCCATAGCCTCTTTTAAAGAAGGGTTTTTTGATAATAACTTCTCTTGGACTCTTGCACTGTTCGTACATCTCAGGAGCTGATCTCTTACCAGTGATTCAGCTAAATCCCCAAAATCACAAGTGCGTGCAAGAGTCTTTAAAACAGCTACAAATGTACCAACATGTTCAGCAGGACCTTGAACATGAGTGAAAAATCTGTGGCGTTCTAGGGTAACATTAATCCTAGGACCAAAATAACTTTCTAGCATGGACATAGACATCTCAAAAATGTCAGAAGGTTCACCGTCAGCACCACCTACAGGTATAGTGTCCATGCTATCATAGGTGTGTCTACCCTCAACTCCTAAATTATGTAATAAAATCGCCTGTTTTCTGGCAGCTGAAAACTTTTCTCCACCAATTGCTACCAAATAGGAATCAAAAAGATTCCGCCACCTTTTCCAAGGGAGAATAGGTTCTCCTTCTTCAGAGAGAAATGGTGGAGGCTGTGACATACTTGAAGCAGTAGTCATGTTGTGAGAAGTGAAAACAATCAACTGAAGTGGAAAAAAACCCAAAATTTTTAATTAAAAGGCCCTTTCTTCTTTTCCTTTATAATTCACAATAAATTATTATTTTTTTTTTTAATGTGCTGTCGTGCACATCGACGTCGTGAATATGGTATCTAAAGATACACTGCTGTGTGTATCAGCGTTGTTAGTCAAAATGCGCTGCCGTGCGCATCGGCGTTACTATGGTATCAGACGATAGACTGCTGTGTGCATCAGCGTTATGTTAATCAAAGTGCGCTGCCTTGTGTATCAGCGTTACCATGGTGATTGTATTGTATTGCCAAATACCTAAAAGAAATCAAGATGGCCGCTGTTTGCGTCTTGGCGTGATGACGCTGTGCGTGACGTGCGTCAAGGTCAAAGTTCCTCCTTAGTCATCGCGTAGGAAGGCGAATGTTAGGAGAAGAGCAAACGCACAACAATGCCACACACGCGATGGCTTGGGTTACACGCGGTGCTCTGCTCACGCGATGGCACACGCGGCCTGGACTACACGCGGTGCTTCACTCGAGAGGATTTAAAAAAAAAAAACACAACGGCGATCTTTGAATAGGTGAGCCTATATACTACCTGTTTTCCGAAAAATTGCGCGATGACAGTGGAAGGTAGTGCTTCCCAATGTAAAGTAGTTTAAGGTCAGCCCAATTTCATATATTCCATTTTTAGGGCAATCCAAGGAATGAAAGTTACACAGTATCCAGAGTCCAATGTGTAACTTAGGGTCTTGAGTGTAATATTAAAACATAAATCCAAGTCTGTCCAAGCCAAGTCCAAATCGATTATCCAGTGTCCAATGTGGAATCTAGTATTCAGTATCCAGTGTCCAATGTGCAATTCAGTGCCCAGCATTCAGTGACCAAAATCGAAGTTTGTCTAAATCCAAGTCCAAATCCAAATTTCAATAGTAGGGGAGTTGATGGTTGTAGGTGCTTGTCCCCAATCATGCCTTGACCCTCGTCGCCAGTGATAAAAGCTCTTGAATCAGGTTTAGTTGGAAGAGCTGGTTTATTAATACAACCATCAACAGCAGGCTTCAGTAACTGACACAGTCTTAGGAATGTAAACACTCCATCAATGATGTAGGACAGGCAGTGTTCTATTAAAGAGACAGTGACCATAACACATACACAGCTGGTCGCCCACAAACCAGGGGGCTGGCAGCGTCAAAAGAGGCGAATGTACTTACTTTAACACAGCTATCTGACTCAAACCCTGGGACCGGCAGTGTTGCCAGGCATTTGAAATTGAACATAAACACCCAAATCAAACACCGCTCTCCCCCGTCTCCTTCTTAAGATGTGACTAAGTGATCTGTAGTGGTAGCACATCAGAGCAGTCAAGGGATATTTGCACAAATGAATTGATCAGCAAAGTCAGGTTGGGGCCGGGGTAATCTGTAGGCGCTATAGCAGGTGAAGCAACTTCAAATAATTCAGGCATGTCAGCTCGTAAAATTCAGGAGAAAGAATGTGAATAAATGGTGCCCACCGTTCACGGTAGGTGTGGGACTTCAGAGCAGCAGCTAGAGACATTTCTCCAAACCACAATTTGTGTAGCCAAGTTATGTAGTCAGGGATCCTATTAGTACCCTGCAGGGAGAGAAACACCTGGTGGGCTACCCCCAATGCTAAGGCCATTTGCCTCCCTCTCATAGAGCGAAGGGCGTACGTCAGAGGGTTGGGAAGCCCCAATATGGTGTAGATGGGGAACTGTGGAATTGTTGTGTGGAAGGCTTCATTTATGTCAGTGATTATATGATCCCAGAAACGCTCTAGATTTGGACAGTGCCATAGGATATGGAGTAAAGCGCAAGTACCCCCACAATCCCACAAACATTCCTTTGAGCGTTCCGGGTTCCATGCCTATACCCTTGCTGGGGTCAAATACCAGTATGACACTATCTTATATGCCCTTTCCATATGCACCATGTTGTGAGCGGAGTCAAGCTCTATAGTAGATGTCTTCACAATTTTTGGTAGTAAGAGTTCTGCCAAGTTCTGCTTCCCATCTAATCTACCCCGTAGATTTGAGCGGTTAGAGCCCTTTACCCAGTAGGGCATTGAGCTCTGTAGTGAGGCGCTTGTCATCCTTTTTAAGGAGAACCCATTTCTCGAAGGGGGGCAGGGGTTTCCCTGCCTGTGACTTAATGGCCGGTTGTGTCACCCAATGTCACACCTGGAGGTATTCAATATGATCTGTTTCCACTAGGCCATAGTTAGACTTCAATTGGTCAAATGGGCTAATCCCTTGGGTATCGAACAAGCAACCAATGTGTTTGCAACCTCCCTCTGGCCAACGTCTGAACCCATCCTGCTGCATCCCTGAGGTACAATCTGGATTGAACAGGATTGGGGTCATAGGGGAGGGGAAGGTGGTCAGGCCTGTCTTGGTCACCACTGTGTCTCATACTTTGAAAAAGGAGTTAGTCGCCGGTGAGGAATAGAGGCCCCACGCTCTGTGCTTGTGGGAAGCCAGGGCTCTTTCCATATGTGGGAGCCTGCTACTGTTTGTTCCATGAAACACCAGTGTTTTACAGACAGGGGTCGACTAAATTCTACTTGAAAGCCTGGTAGTAACGCAGTGGCATGAGTACTGCCAGTCCTGCTTCTTCTTGCAGCTATTTGGTATAGTAGAAGTTTGTGGAGGCGGGGTTTCTTTCCATCCCAAATACATTTGTTAAGTTCTAGTTGTAGAGAGCATAAAGTGTGTTTTGGAGGGGTCAATGGGAGGGTCTGAAAGAGACAAAGAATGCGGGGCAACGTCTTCATTTTGACTACCAATATTCTGCCCAATCATGAGAGGCGGAGGTGGCCCCAGGAAGCTTGGTCCACATTTATTTGCGAGGTAAGTGCTATATAATTGATTGAAATGGTTTTAGGGATAGATCTAACCAGCTTAATACCCAGGCAGGGTATGAAGTCTGTTCCCCGTTCAAAGGGTAACAGTGACCGTAAATAAAACTCATGAGGTAGGGTAACTGAAAGGTTTAATATCTCTGACTTTTGCATATTCATTTTAGATCCAGAGACACACCCAAAAGCCTGGAGTTCCGTGACAAGGTTGGGAAGAGAGGATTGGGTCCCTGATAGTTAAGTTCACATCATCGGCATAGAGGGTAAACATCCTTTACAACGAAATTTTTTCCATGCAGTACCTTTACAAGGCAGGAATTACAACACAAGTCGTTACGACTTGCGCTGGAGGGCGCTGTAGGATAGGGAATAGTTTAATTACTATCCAAAACCTTCCCTACTATCCACGGGGACTGGAGTTGGAATAGTAAACTAAACTATTCACTATCCAGCGCCCCCCAATGCAAGTCGTTGTAACGACTTGCGTTGGAAACCTGCGTTGTAAAGGCATGCATGGAAAAAGCATGCATTGTAACGACGTACATCCGCATAGAGGCTGATGAGGTGGCGATCTCCATCAAAGCAAATCCCAGATATGGTTGGGTTCTTCCTCCTCCTTTGAGCCAGGGGCACCATGTACTGGGGGGGGAAAGAAGAGGGAAAAGGAGACACCATTGTCACGTTCTCTGTTGAATGGGGAATTGCTGGGACATCACCCTGCTGACTCGCACAGATGCCCTAGGCGCAATGTAGATGCAGTGTCCCCATCTGCAAAACATTTTGCCGAAGCCAACCCACCTCAGTGTTACAAATAGGTAAAGGCCAATGAAGTCTATCAAACACTTTTTCAGCGTGGATGGAGAGAAGAGCCTCTCTCCTGGATCTATGTGTCTTGTCCATTAAGTGTAGGATACCCTTGGTATTATTGTTGCACTAGCAGGTGGGAATGAAGCCTGCTAGGTTTGGTTCGATGAGTCCAGGCTTCAGAGCTTTGTGGCATTGGGCCAAAATGCTACCGAAAGGTTTTGCATCAATGTTCAGGAGCGAGGTGGGTCAAAAGGACCCACATATGGCCGGGTCCTTGGTGGGTTTCAGGATCACAGTAATTGAGGCTTCAAACATGGATTCAGTGACGGAGACAGTGTCGGCAAAGGAGCTGTAAAGGCACGTGAGGAATGGAGCCAGATCCTGACTAAAGACCTTAAAGAATTGTGGCAAAAAGGTATCAGGCTGAGGGGGCTTCATCGATTTTAAGCGAGCTATGGCCGATATCACCTCCTCAATCTAGATGGGTACCTCCAGACCTGCGGAATCTTGGAGTGGGAGGGGGATAAGCGGGACAGCATCAAGGTAATGCAAGGGTTTTTCACCGGGGCTGTTAGTGTCAGCATTAGAGAGTACCATAGCAAGTTTGGAACGATGCTGCAACATGTGTGTCAATTTGTGCTTCAACCTGCAGGGAGGGGCAGATTACCTGAACTGAGGCAGAGTGGATTTTGGCCTGGATTTGGTGCGCCAGGATTTTGCCACATCGGTTACTCCCGAGATAGAACTTGTGTTTTAAGCTTGCCATTGCATATTCCTCTCTGTTGAGGTCTAAGCGTTTGACCAGTAGACATGCTTTTTCCAGTTCTCGCCAAACCCTGGAGGCCCAGGTTTGTTTGTGTATAGATTCAAATTTTGAGACCGACTTTTCCAGCTCCGTCGCTTCTCTCTCCAGCTGTGGTTGTCTGCTGCTGGTATGGCAATGAGTTCCAGCCATACTTTTAGCTTCAAAGCCTCCCAAAGAGATGCTAGGGATGTCTCCCCTGTGTCAGTATGGTGGAGATAATCAGCGACCATCTTGAGGAGAGAGTCTACCGAGGGCGGAGACTGGAGAGGGGTGTCCCTGGATGCCAGAGTGAAGATCTGGTCATGTTGGGGTCGCGGTGCACCAGTAGGGCTAGGGGGGCATGGTCGGATAGGGAACTGGGGGTGATGTATGTGTCAGATAAGAGGACCGGTAAGGCTGTAGTCACTAGGAAATGGTCGATACAGGCATAGGTTTTGTGTGCTGCAGAATAGAATGTGTAATCTCGTGTGTTGGGGTGTAAATGCCACCAGACGTCTTGTAACCCACAGTCAGCCAGCCAATGTAGACCCTGAGCCCAATAGGCACCTGTCTGGTCGGAGCGCTGGCCAGATCAATCCATGTCGGTGTTCATCACTAGTGTCATATCACCCCCAACCAGAATTACAGCATCGGGGAGCGGAGCACAGGTGCCAGTTCGAAATGCCACTTGGTGTTCCTTGGGTGTGCAAATGTTAGGCGGAGTAAAATTGAAAGTGTCCACCCTGAACCTTTGACTTCGGCTACCTTAGAGAGGATCGTACCCCTAAACGCGATTGATAAAAGGATCGCCACCCCGCCCATGTTTCGTGGAGCCGGAAGACCAGAGCTGCCATGGGAACCTTCAGGATTGAATTCTAGGGATATTTTTGGAGAGTAGATGGGTATCCTGTAATAAACATAGGTCACTGCCCGATTGCTTTAGGAGGGATAGGACAGCCGCCCGTTTAATGGGGCTGTTGAGGCCTTAAACATTGAGGGTCGTCATCTTAAGTTTCAGGAGGGGTAATTAAAGGAAGGATACTCAGTGGGCTATACCACGTCAGGATGAAAGGCTTGGAGCATAGTCGCCATCTAGCAATGTGCCAACCTCTACATTATGCCCTATCGCATCACCAGCAGACCAGGTAGAGTGAAGAAGTAAAAACCAATAAAGACCATCCCCTAGAAATAATGGTATAAAAAACTATAAACTGAAAAAGTCCATTGTTAATGGTAGTTGGCATGTTGAGCATGGGAAACATCATTTACTACGAAGCAAATAACACGCATAACGTTTACCACGCGTCACTCACCACGCAAAGGTCTTTCCCACGCGTAAGCCTTCAACGACCGTCTTTACCACGCGAGTGGTATTCCTTCCTGTCGTCGTTCTGCACGTAGGATCTGCGTTGGCTTTGGGGGGCTGGGGGGAGGGGGGGATTAAGGGGCTGGGGGGGGGACTGGGGGGAGGCTAGGGGGGGTTGGGGGGGGTTCCCCCCCCAAAAAAAAAAAACCAAGCGGATATTAATAAATAAATAAGAAGAACATTTCAAAAACGTAAAAAAAAACGCTCTACAATGCCTCAAAACGCTGAAGGAAAAGAGCACGTCATAATAGAAGTCCGTTATCAGTTTTGATAGACGTGTTTTGACGCTTGTTTCCGTGGTCGGTGGAAGAAAGGGCTGATGGTGAAAGACGTACAGGGGTAAGATATAAATCAAAACTTTGTAAATTAGGGTATTAATTAAGCGCATTATGAAAAAAATAAAAATATAATGTAAGGGAATCTGTTTATTATTGTTTAAAACATCGATCTTTTCCTTCGTACTGCATGTAGCCTATCAGTATCATTATGTAAATGTAAATGGGACGTCAGATGTTTCGTAACGTTATGATTGCGGAGTAAAAACATGCGTTGTCAAATGCTGCGTGCAAAAGACACATGCGAAGTAAAATTCGCGTGGTAAAGGCATGCGTGGAACTTGAAATCGTTGAATAATCATATATTCGTTGAGCATGGACCGGTGAGTTGAAGTTTCTGGTCAGTGTTGTGTGTTGACCGGTAGCCCTCCACCTCCGCAGGCCATGTGAGACCTAAGGTGGCCCAGCCCGAAGCATGCCACCCAGAAACGAATCTCAGGCAGGGAAGGTCTCATGGGGTGCCCCCGACCCCCCTGGTGCCCACGGATTTTCTGGCCGGCGCTGCTTGACGTCCCTGAGCCCGTTCCTCTGGCCCAGTGTGAGGGTGTCTCCCACGTCTGCCCACTCTCTGCCATGCCCAGGCAACAACCCACAGGAAGAGTCAGATGTAGAAGGAAGAGATGAGTCCTCCTGGAGGCCAAGCATGTGGCCAGCATCTGTAAGTGACGTGAGTTGGTGAAGTTGATCATCCCACTGGTAGACAAGTCTGAAGGGGAGCCCCAGCCAAAGGCACCTCCTTGGAGCTCAAGTAGGTGATAATGTGTTTGAAGCCCCTGCGACCCTGGAGGGGAGAAGGGAGATGTACTGAAAAAGTCAGATACTGTGGCCATGAAACTGGATGGGTTGTTAAACTCGTTTACCCTGCTCCTACAGTGTTTGGTTCTGTTGTTGGACGTCATTGTGTTATTAAAGGCGCGGGGTCCCAGGAGCAGAGCTATAGGCCACATATGCACAAGCGTGTGTGCGGGGCTTTAAGTGGGATGAAATAATTGGGGGGGGGGTCTCAAAGGGGCGTAGGCCGATGTAAATAGGGTGTGGCTTAAAAACCATAAACTAAAAATCTGTGCTTAGCATAGTGTGCCGCCCGACTGGTAATTTGCTGCTTCTGTCATTGCATCCAGATATGTAATGCAACAAGTAACATTACAACTACAACAAGCAAGGACTATTGGCTTTGCCGATGGTTGTAGTCAGGGCTCGAGTCGGGGTACCACGCGGGTGGACGGCGTCCCCCCACTTATTTCACCTGCTGGAGCAAATGGAGCCACACATTCACTCTTTGGCCTCTCTGGGGCGAGATCGGAGCCCATTCAGAACGCTGCTCACGCGCTGGCTTCTGTGATGCAATCGCATCTAAGGGGTGAGCGAGGGGAGGCAATGAGCCTGATTGTGTAAGGCACCTGTCGTGACGTCACTTTCGTGTCGTGACATCAGCATCCCCCCACTTCTTTTTTTAGGACTTGAGCCCTGGTTGTAGTTGCTTAAGAGAAATAAGCAACGACGGTGGCTTCCTTGTATAGAATACTACAAATGCCTGAGTTCAATAAGGAGACTGTGAAAGACCTGCAGCGAGTCTCTTTGAAGTTACATCAAAGGCAGTGAAGGGTGACACTGTTGCAGAGGTAAGATTTTTTTTTAATCCTGATGGTGAGGGCAAAAATTGAGATAACCCGATAGGGACCAGTCTCAGCCATTGATTTTTAGAACTTCGGATCTCAGCACCGGCAGGAACCGGCCCACTTAAAGCCCTGCCCTGTGTGTTTGTTTCTGTTCCCAAGTCCGATCCCTGGTTAAATTCTTGCTTGCGCAACAATAAACATTGGCAGATTATCCCTACTACTCATCATCCGGACGTATATTCATGCATGCAATGTACCTATCTCAGGAAGGATGAAAGTCTGAGTCAGTCCTGGCATGTTCTGAATCTGAAATCTCACTCGGAACTTTACACCGGTTCCATTGGCCCACTGGGCCATGCTACCAGTCTTATTCTGTGCACTCCCCTCCCTTACAGACAAACCCACGCCAGCAAGGAAAGGGTTGACGTCGGAGCGGCTCCTCTCATCTGTGTCTGCTTAAGAACACTTTCACTGGAGGCTGGCGTCAGCCTGGTGATGCTTGTTTTAATTTCCTCTTGTAATCTTGGTCAGACGTCTGTCCTGGTCGGAGTGCGTGTACTTTCTCTTCCAAGCTGAGCTTTCCCTGCCACCCTCGCCGATTGCTTGCTGTCGGAGACAGCAGCGCTGGGGGTCCCACCGATACCAGCGCCGAGAAAAGTTGGGTCCTCGCCAGCTGGCGCTGACGCTCCCCATCTCTCGAGCCCGCCTCCATTACTCTTGTCGGCCACGACGGGTCCTTTCACCAAACTCCATTCCGGGAAATTAACAGAATTGGGCTTCGAATCCCAGAGTCGAGGACGCTAATAACAGATCTCATTTGGATTGTTCGTGCTTGCTTTAAAAACGTCAGTGCCTTTCAAAACAAAATGATGGGCTCGGTTTTCTGCAGGAACTGTACAATTCGATGAAGTCTCTTCCAATATCGGCAGCAAATTCAAACGCTGCATGTTTTTCTTGAAGACAATAACACTCTTTTGCCTCCTTTCTGAAGTCAACAGGCGCCAGTCATGTTTTTTTTTTGTTTTTGCAGTTACACTGCATTGCTTGTCTTCTGAATACCGGCAGTAAATTCCAACTTTGCCTTTTTAAGGGCCCTATTTATGAACCCAGTTGACCGAAGCAAGTCATAAATGAAATTTATGAAGCCTACGCAAGCCACAAGACCACTAACCCCCAGATTCATCATGCTCCTCTTTTGCGAGTCCTTAATAGCGATTATTAAGGAATCACTATTAAAGACTCGCAAAACGGGGATCCTGTAGAAATCGCAAAATTTATAGCGATTTCTACTTCTTCCTTATTTGCGATTCGCTAATTGCTAATCGCAAATAAGGAATAACTCCCCATTCATTCCTATGGGCCAAAGGCCCATAGGAATGAATGGGGAGTCAATCCTTATTTGCGATTCGCAATTAGCGAATCGCAAATAAGGAAGCGATTTCAAGGGTGCCAGGGTGTCCAAAGGACACCCTGTAGCACCCCTGAAATGGTGATTTACACTGGTGTTGCGCACACACATGTCCAAAGGACATGTGTGTGTGTAACATCCAACTTAGAAAAATGCACTAAAGTGCATTTTTCTACGTTTTCGCTATTTACCATGAAGTCAGACTTCGTGGTAAATAGCGGCCAAATATTGCGAATTCGCAATTCTAAAATGGTTCATGAATTGCATTTAAGGAATCTCAAATAGAGATTCCTTAAATGCAATTCTTCGCAATTTAGCGATTTCAAAATTAGCGATTTTTGCATTTGGGATGATGAATCCCAAATGCAAAAAAAGCGCTCGCAAAGGGCCAGATTCGCAGAATCTGGCCCTTAGTGAGCCGATTTTTCCTTCATGAATCTGGCTGTATGTGGCTTAAATATTCTGGAGTAACGCAGCACAGCGCAAATCACTGCTCTGGGAAGAAGTTCCATGGGCATTAAGTGGGTGTTTCCACACAACTCCCATGGTTTTTGACTCATTCGCAGATTTTCCGGAACTAGTCAATCTGGGAATGCACCAAAAAGATACGCTTCACCAGGAGAGGTGTAACGAGGAGAAATATCTTTATTTCTCTTTGTTACTCCCTCTTTCTACATAGAAGGAGAAATTTGCTTCTCATGATTGCTTTGTGCGGGAAGGTGCCCCTTTCTGCACAAAAAGAATCCTACATGCAACACAGGCACCTTTACACCACGGTGCCTGCGTTGGCACTAGGCAGCCAAAATGGCGCCGGCGCAGGGGAAAAGGCAGGAATGCAACGTATTCTTTCAAATATGGTACATTCCTGCCCTTTCTCTGTAACGCAGCGCAGGACAGCAACGTGACCTGCTGCACTGCGTTACTTTCCCATAAATATGGGTCTTAGTCCGAGCCCACCAGACAGCACAAGCTCTATGGTTGTAAAATACCTATTGTAGGCTAACCAAGAATATACAAGGGCTTACAGCCTGCCGGTTTGTGGTATATAAATAAATAATACCGGATCTAGGTTTTACTGGACATAGCAATAACAGATAGCTCAATAAATAAGAGTCAAGATTCGAGGTAGTAGGAGTTTGCAGGTTTAATACAGCATAAAGGACAGGAACAGGACAACCTGCACGGGAACAGGATGGCAGCGCTGCCGGGGGCAGGATCAGAATCGGCACAACATTTAATAACAGTGCACAAATATATATACTAAAACAGTTACATTACAATGAATTACAGTAGGCAGAGCAGTGGGTGTGGTCAATAGCAGTCGCGAAAGATAAGGGTGAAAATGGGTGTAACAGGGGCGTATACATAGACATGTGATGTAAACGTAACAGAATATGTCATAAATGGGGCGGAAACATGGAGGGGGCTACCTAAGGAGCCGGGACCTCTAACCTAATGGTGCGCGTAAACTGACAATGACGTGTTACTAGGAGAAGCTGGGGGCTATGAACTCTGTGCTAGGAGCAGAGACTGAAGTCTGGAGAGTCAGGGCGACATGTACCTAAACAGTATCTAGTATCTGATGTTTAGAGAACATGTTGATATAAACTAAGAGTCAGGAGGGGAGAGGCTAACGGACTCTAAGACTGGAGCATGCATTATTCTACATGTAGTGCGTGATGAAGAATATTAAATGACCATTAAATGCAGTATTTCTCTTACATGGAGACGTAAAGGCTAGACAATGACGGAAACTATTGATGCGATTCAGTAGCTTAGGAATGCAGAGAAGGAGGGCTGGACTGATAACTAGAATCATAACATACTCTTGGCAGACTCGTAGGCAGAGCCAGGCTGAGCCGGGCACTGTGAGGCAGGAAGTAAGTGAAGGGTCGAGGATACAGGTGGGGGCTGTATCGCTCCTCAGCGAGGCTCAGGAGACAGGAACTGAGTCTGGTGTCCGGGCCCTTTTGAGGCCTAGAAACGGGGACTTTACAATGAAATAACGTGCACACTGAGAAACGTGGCAACGTAACTTTACATAGGCCTGATACTCGTAGCTTTCACGAGAACTGGAAACTGGCATACTAGTGATGGACACAACTGTAATTGCGTCTTTAATCAAACATGGGGGATACATATGCATATTTAATCATGCACACATAACATAAGATGGAGGACTCGTAGGGACACAGAACATGGCAAAATTTACTTTTCCACATTCCCTCCTTGTCACTACGTTTCCATCAGGAAACATCAATATTCATGATACCATCTATCATTTCATACAGTATCATTTGCTCGTCTCGAGTTTTCTTGGAACTGGATTTAGGACGGGACTTGGGACTAGGAATACAAGATGTAGCACAAATGCCGCAAATCGCAGGGCCACATTGTAAACAGTGGCAGCAACTGAATATGATCGCTACTGCAATACCCAGAAATGACAATACTTTCCATCCCCAGGCGGAAATTATATTCCAGAACCAACCGGACCATGTCCAGGTGCCTGGATCTTGGTGTAACATATGGGCAATTTTATGGAGTCTGGTAATAGCTGAATAAACAGACGGCGCGTTATTAGGAATGAAAATGCAGCAACTAGATCCGATGACTCTACAGGCCCCGCCCCTATCGGCCAGTATGACGTCAAGGACGAGACGATTCTGGAGCACGACAATTCTCATAAAGGATTGTTCTTCGGTTAAGTTACCTAGAGCAGAAGTAGTCTCAATCACTATGGCCTACATGTACGGAACCATTATTTCGGACACATAATTCACCTTTGACTGGTAGTACTGAAATAGCAGGTAAGTCTGGAGTAGAATCAGACTGAACATTCAGGACCATGAAATTCGAAGAATAATTACCTAGATTATAAACTTCATTTTCTAGATCTAACCCTGTTCTGTGGGGAAGACCTTGCTTGTCTGGGAAACATGTACTGTTAAGTAAAGACATATCTGTTGAGGATGACGTTAACGTGGACCATGCTCCACACGAACCATTATGTGAAAATGGATAAGGAAAGAGTGGCAGAACTCCCTTCGGTGTCTGGAAAGGGGGGAGTCGACCACACACCCAACAATTTGTGGCATTGCTGGTCTGGTGTGAATAATGTAACATGCGGACAAAGGAGTTATTACGCATAGCAAGACGATAAGAAAGTTCATGAGGAGGCAGATCACTAAACGTGTGCTCTACTGTAACATTAGCAGACTTATTTACATGAGAAACTGAAAAACACAAATAAAATGCATAACTGGTGCAGGAAATCATAATGCTGAAATATAGCAGAAAACATAAAATAATAGTGCAACTTCTAGAGTTCTCACTAACTCTCTCTCTGTGGGGGTCTATTATATACATGTCAGAAACCGGTCTAACCGTTTCACCTAGGGGAGGACTTAGACAATCAAACTGGCTGACTTATTTTACTAGACCTCAGTTTAAGCTTATACTCCTGCTGCGGAGTTTTCTCTAACAGGGAAGGGTTCGTAGCAATGTCTTTTGTGGGACAGTCCTTAAGAATAGTACTTTGGCAGTCTTTAAGATCCTCGGAAATGTTCTTTGAAACAGGTTTCAATCCAAAAAATCTTTTCACATGTGACAAATGGACCCAGCCCTTCCTGCCTTCCAGCTTGACGGCAGTACGGGTGGCCAGGAGGACCTGTCGGGGTTCCTTCCAGCGGGGCTCCAGCGGACTTGAACGATCAAAGTTCCTGACCAAAACCATGCATCCGGGAACGATTTCATGCGGTGCCACCTCGGTATTGTCTGGAAATGCGGCAGCAACCTGTGAACGACAAGAGTTGAGGGCAGACATCAAGGAAGCTAGGTAATCTGTCAGCATATTACTTGAAACATCGGTAATACTTCGAGGTCTAGGTGTACCCCACATATTAGGGGGGCGGCCGAATACGACCTCATAAGGGGACAGACCTGATCTAGAATGTGCGACCATGCGCATATAAAATAAGGCAACTGGCAGAGCTACTAGCCAGTCCACACCTTTCTCTTTACATACTTTGGCGATGCGGATTTTCAGGGTCTGATTATGTCTCTCTACGAGACCGGCTGCTTCTGGATGGCGTACACAATGGAACTTCCACTGGTACCCTAACAACAGGGAAACATGTTTCATCAACTCGGATGAGAATGGCTGGCCGTTGTCAGAATATACGACTCTAGGGAGTCCGTAGCGGGGGAAGAATTCACGAACCAACTGCTTGGCAGTGGTCGCGGCTGTGTAATCTGGGACTGGATATGCCTCTGTCCACCTGGACAAAGCGCATACCACTACAAGGACATACTTGAAACCTCGACATCGCTCCATCTGAATATAATCCATCTGGAGGACTTCAAAAGGGTGGTCAGGGGGCTGGAATCCACCTTGTTCCACCGGAACACTTTTACCTGGATTAAACTGGCAACATATCATACAGGTACGGACTTTCTGCTTGGCTGCAGCTCGTAAATGCTTGTTGAACCAAATGTTCTGGATACTGTCTAACATAGCTTTTTCTCCTAAATGTGCTGGACTATGTGCGGTATTGATAATGACTTGAACCATAGAGTCGGGGAGAAACCATGTGGCTTTACCCTTCGTTACCCATCCCTGATCTGTCTGGACCCCTCCTTGTTCGGACCATTTCTTGATTTCATCGGGAGTAGCATGTAACTGGATATCTATGACATCTTGAGTGGGGTCCTTAACTGTCATACAGGTAGTCAGATCTGGAGTGTATGTCGGTGTCTTATTAACTGGAATGTCTGGTGTCTGTGCTGTAAGCTTGGCTGTGCGATCTGCTAGATCATTACCTTGAGAAATAGTGTCAGTAACTTTCGTATGTGCTTTGCATTTCATGATAGCAATGGATGTCGGTAAGTGTATGGCATCTAACAGAGCTTGAATAAGGAGACCATGCTGAATCTTGGTTCCATGAGAAGTCATGAAACCTCTCTCCTGCCAGAGCACTCCGAAGTCGTGTACGACTCCAAATGCGTAACGTGAATCTGTGTAAACATTAACTTTCAGGTTCTTGGCGTGTATGCAGGCTTGTGTCAGAGCAACTAGCTCTGCTGCTTGAGCAGACAGGGTGTCAATACGGTGTGTTTCTATAACTTCAGTGTCAGTAGTCACTGCATACGCGGCTACTAGTTCTCCTGTACTTGTTCTCATACATGAACCATCCACATAAAGTGTCAGGTCTGGATCTGGTAATGGAATATCTGTCAGATCTTGTCTTGGCTTAGTCATAATGTTAACTACTTCCACACAGTCGTGTGTGGCAGGATTTGAATTTACTGACGGTAACAGTGTGGCAGGATTTAGAACGTTGCAGCGTCTGATTTCTATGTGTGGCTGGAACAGTGTCAATTCATAACCTGTTAAACGTGCAATTGTCAAGTGCTGAGTCTGTGTTCGGTTTAAAAGAACTTCCACGGAGTGTGGGACTTGTACTGTCAAGGAATGTCCTAATACTATGGAATCACTTTGTCTGATAGCTAGTGCTGTGGCTGCAACTGACTTGAGGCACGCAGGCAGAGCCTGGGCTACAGGATCTAATGTGCTCGAAAAATAAGCACAGGGCTTGTATTGTCCTGCTTGATCTTGTGTGAGAACAGATAATGCTGTACCTTCGCGTTCAGTGACAAAAAGTGTAAAAGGCTTACTGTAGTTCGGTGTTGCTAGAACTGTACTTGGCATAGAGCCTTCTTTAACTCATTAAAACTAAATGTATGTTCAGATGTCCAAGGGAGGACAGTCGATACGGCTGCCTCCTGTGTCGTTAACTGTATCAATGGCTTAGCTAGAAATGCATACTGAGGAATCCATTGTCTGCAGTAAGAAGTGAGGCCAATAAAAGCACGTACCTCCTTCTGGGTCTTGGGCTGAGGAAGACTCGCTATTAACTGGATACGGTCGGGTGTCAACTGCCTACCCCTCTTGGACAGTAAGTGGCCTAAGTAGATCACTTGCTGGACACAGAATTGAAGCTTAGAAGGGGACACCTTGTGCCCCATCTCGGCAAGGAAATACAAGACTGTAAGGGATGCTCGCTCGCAAGCACGTTCAGAACGGGCTGTGATCAGTAGATCATCGACATACTGGAGCAGGGCAGTGTCAGTTGGCATGTGAATATTATCTAGTTGTCTCTTAAGTGCTTGACTGTAAATACTTGGACTTTCTGTGAAACCTTGAGGAGCTCGTGTGAACATATAGCTCCTTCCATTTAAACAAAATCCGAAAAGAAACTGGCTGTCTGGATGAATGGGGACACTGAAGAACGCGTTCTTGAGGTCTATGACTGTAAAAAATGAGGCTTCAGAATCAATGGCTGTCAATAGGGAAGAGATATCTGGGACAACTGGGTACTGGGGAAGAATACATTTATTAAGCTCTCGGAGATCAATCACTAATCGATATACTGGGGGTGCATTTGGATCAGTGCGTTTCATGACTGGAATGATCGGAGAATTACATACATTGGAGTTAGTTTCTACAACTACTCCTTGAGCGATGAGCTCGTCAATAATTTTGGATAAGGCTGCTACAGCCTCAGGTGGCAATCTGTACTGCCTGATTCGTGGTAACACTACACCTGGCTTGAGAGTCACACGATGGGGTGTGATTTGCATATAACCAACATCAGTTGGACCTTGTGCCCATAGATGCTGCGGAACATTAGACAATCTCGGATCAAAATCTCGTAATACATAGTGACCCTTGAAGTCACGTAGGAACAATCGTATTCCCTCGGGGGAGCAGCATATGACTGCACCTAATTCTTTCAGTGTCTTAATGCCTAACAGATTTTCTGGACATGACTTCGTAAGTAACAGATCAGTAGTGCGGGACAATGGACCTACTTCTAGAGTAACTGGCTGAGATATCTCATTTACAATAGGCTTTCCTGAAAATCCAAGGGAAACATTTCTTGAGCCTGAGAGCGGAGCCCCTGGAACTTCGGCGTGACTGATGGTGGTCCTACTTGCCCCTGTATCAATCAAAAACTTTCTGTCTTTCCCTAATACTTGACTATGAACATAGGGACCCTCTTGATCTACAGGTATCTCGATGAGAGGCAAGCCTACCTCCCTCTCTAGGCTGTTTCATGAATATGGCTGATACTCTGGATACTCAGACTGCGCATACTGGTACATCTGCTGTGTAACATGCTGTGTTGCAGCAATAGGCTGCGGTGCTGGAACTGTCTGTTGTGCATTCTGTGGCTGAGAAGTCTGTGAAACTTGTTCTTGTCTAGGCGGACGTGGTCTTTCTTTAGTCTTACCAGTAGCTATGTTGTGTTTCAGAACTGCACACTCGTTTATATAATGACCTGGCTGTTTACAATAATTGCAGGTCCCTTTAACGGGAACTGCAGGATGACTGGCTTGATTCGTACCCCTCTTCTGACTGTCTTGAGGAACAGATTGTGCAACTAGTACTTTCATTTTCGTGTCTTTCATACGTTTCCTTTCGTGATCTTGTTCTTCTCTGATTCTATTCTGGTGGTATTGAAGCATCTGTAACATCTGGGACGGGGTATTAGCTTGCCAGGTACTTTCGACTTTCAAAACTCGATTCTTAACTTGTGGACTTGAATTCTCGACTAATTTAGTAACAAAAAGATGAGGGTATGACTCGCTACTTGTCTTGAGGCCACTGTTTATACTAAAACATTTCTCGAATCTAGAATAAAAATCACTAGTGTCTTCGTCTTGTTTCTGTTTACAGGCTGAGATTGCATCCCAGTCTTCCTTTTTAGTGGCTAATAATCTTGGTAAAACTTATATTAACAGTTCTGGTAATTCCTTACATTTCTCTCCTAGACCGGTACCTGGTACTCGTATCTTGTCTTCAGCTTCTAGAACTGCCCAATCGATCTTTTTCTCTCCCACCTCCCAATCTTTTTCCTTGAGTTTTTCATATACCCCTGCGGGCAACAGGACTTTTAGCATTTTAATTATATCTGGATACGTGTATTCTCCCATACGGAGCATGTCTTTTAATTCTCGGTGGAACCCTGCTGGATCTTTATCATGACAGGGAATTAACTTTTTCATCTCTAAGAGTTCCATCTTTGTAATCGGAGTGTAAACAAACACTCGTTGCATTTCACCATCTGTTGTCCTAACTGGGTGTACTTCTCGTAACGGATTCTGTCTGTCTATGTAAAACGGTTTACTTTCTGGAGGTGAGACATGAACAAAATGCGGGTTCAAAAACATACTATATTTGTGGCGCTGTTCTAAAATGACACTAATTAAATCGGTACCTAAACCTTTCCATCTATACTGGAGTAACTCGTTCAGGACATCGTGTAACGGACCTGGATCAGAATGTTGACCCTCATACAGAGTAATGAGGTGCTGGATCATATACATACCCACCAGTCGCTGCTCGGCTGGGGGCAATTTCAGGAACATTTGTGCCACTATTTCGTCTGGAAAAGTGGTAGAATCAGTAATCCATCGGACTGCTGATCGGGCTAGTTCTTGTTCATGCATAGTACTTAACTCACTGTAACCGATTCGTGATTTCAGAATGTGATCGGTAGCTTGAAATACTTGTTCCAGAGAACCTTGTTCTGGTGCTGGATGATGTAAAACTGACTTGTGTTCTAGGCGCAAATGGCGATCTGGAAATCTAGATTTTCCTACATACGCTATTCTAGTGGGATTCTCGTCCTCTACCTCTTCAGTAGAGTCATTTTCTTTCTCGCTTACTTGTGCTGCTTTACGTTGTTCGTGTAACTTTAGTATTTCCTTACGAATTTTCTTGTACATACTCTCTATACTACTGATAGTCTTGTGCTTACCCTCGGCTATATTATCACTCCACCTTGTCAGGATTTTCATTTCGGCCTGATCTTTAGTCGGGGAATCTTGTTCTCTTATTAGACAATTAATCAGAAACTTTAATATCATGAGCTGGATCTCAGCTTTCCTTTGAGACATGGCTTCGCCAATACTTTCTGGATCATCCCCTGTACGGATGAAACGATATATTCTGTCTAGATCTCCTTTCATATCTGGTAGGTGTCCAAATACCCGGTCACCCGTCTTACACGGATGGAATATATTACTGTACTATCATCACCTGCAACTGGATCATAGCGGCATTCAGTGAGAGCTCGTCGGATTTCTGCAACGGACTTAAATTTGGGCGTACGCTGTAACGCACATTCATGTAACTCGGCCAACGTTCTACGTTGGTGCGGTGGCGGGGTACCAGGAGGACCTCCTCCTGCGGCCCCTAAACTGGAATCGTCGACTGATACTCTTCGTACCAGCGCGGCGGGAAATTGTAATGTAGGCTGGACCGGGGGTACCGTAGCAGGTACTGCAAGAGGTGCCCCGGTGTCTGGGGGAGCAGGAATTGCCTGATTTACAGGGACTGGCGGAACAGGATTTGCATATTCCGGGACTGTGTCGTCCAAATAGGACGAGATGAAAATATCAGCTGCGGTCGGTTTGTGACGTAGCTTAGTCGGAACTAGTGGTGGCGGAAAATTACTGGATGCCTCCGGGGTCGCTTTTGGCAAGCCCTCGGCAAGAAGAGGATACATACCCTTGATGAGGGCATGCCTCTGTCTGTCTGACTGTTCTGTTTTAAATCGTTCACCTATCTCGATTAGTTCCCTTTCCTGGGCTCGTTCCAAGGATTCTCTACTTAGTTCTGACTTTCTGATTTCTTTTTCGGTTCTTTTATGAGATTCTTTGCGCCATAACTCGATGGCATCTTTCTGTGACTGTCTGGCTTTCTTTTTCCATAATGCTTCTTCTACTCTCATGATGCACTCGGCATCCCACGTACCTGATACGGGCCATCTATACTTTTCCTCTAACTCTTTGGTATACTCTACCCATAAATCTAAATATAATATGGCACTTATGCCATGCTTCTGATACATAAAATGACCTGGACTGTCCCTAGGCGGGACAGGAACTGCTGCTTCTAGCAGACCTTTTCTAGTTTTTAACTGACGTAATTTCGAGAATAAGGGCATGACTGAACTGTAATCTAGACACAATACAATACACAATGAACACGATAATTACTTCACATTCATACCACGACATTAAAATACATGAAGAATATTTAAAATAACAGTTCGAACAGAATACTACCTGGAATACTGAAAACAGAATACATGAATTTTCTCGAGAACAGAACTGACTAGAACAGAAACTAGATGCACTGCTGAAACAGTACGAAACTTACCGGTCTCATAAAGAGACACGTCAGGACCCGCATCCACCGAAGTGGACACTTCGTTTTGGGTCTGTGTACCACCAACCCACGGACCAGAGTCAATTAGATTGACCCTGTCTAGATACTACCCCAGCAATGGTACTCACCGGGCAGCAAGAACGGAAGGCCTCGGACTGGACTGGACTGCTTCGACACCGGACGGACGAACTTCGGACTTCTGTTACGGGTGGGCCTCCGGATACCTCGGACCTTGGACTCTCGGCTTGGGCTCTGGTCGGGACTCGCCGCGTTCCTCCACCGCCTCGTCTGGATGCTGGACCGCCACCTCCGTCTCCTCCGTGGGCCTGAGGGATACTTGAAGCAGAAATATCTGCACGTGCACGGTATGGTTCCGTCACGGCTGCAGAGGGTCAGGGGGCCGGCGTGGCTTCACCGGCGCGTGGGGAAAGGGCAAGTCCCTATTCGGGCGCCATTATGTGGTATATAAATAAATAATACCGGATCTAGGTTTTACTGGACATAGCAATAACAGATAGCTCAATAAATAAGAGTCAAGATTCGAGGTAGTAGGAGTTTGCAGGTTTAATACAGCATAAAGGACAGGAACAGGACAACCTGCACGGGAACAGGATGGCAGCGCTGCCGGGGGCAGGATCAGAATCGGCACAACATTTAATAACAGTGCACAAATATATATACTAAAACAGTTACATTACAATGAATTACAGTAGGCGGAGCAGTGGGTGTGGTCAATAGCAGTCGCGAAAGATAAGGGTGAAAATGGGTGTAACAGGGGCGTATACATAGACATGTGATGTAAACGTAACAGAATATGTCATAAATGGGGCGGAAACATGGAGGGGGCTACCTAAGGAGCCGGGACCTCTAACCTAATGGTGCGCGTAAACTGACAATGACGTGTTACTAGGAGAAGCTGGGGGCTATGAACTCTGTGCTAGGAGCAGAGACTGAAGTCTGGAGAGTCAGGGCGACATGTACCTAAACAGTATCTAGTATCTGATGTTTAGAGAACATGTTGATATAAACTAAGAGTCAGGAGGGGAGAGGCTAACGGACTCTAAGACTGGAGCATGCATTATTCTACATGTAGTGCGTGATGAAGAATATTAAATGACCATTAAATGCAGTATTTCTCTTACATGGAGACGTAAAGGCTAGACAATGACGGAAACTATTGATGCGATTCAGTAGCTTAGGAATGCAGAGAAGGAGGGCTGGACTGATAACTAGAATCATAACATACTCTTGGCAGACTCGTAGGCAGAGCCAGGCTGAGCCGGGCACTGTGAGGCAGGAAGTAAGTGAAGGGTCGAAGATACAGGTGGGGGCTGTATTGCTCCTCAGCGAGGCTCAGGAGACAGGAACTGAGTCTGGTGTCCGGGCCCTTTTGAGGCCTAGAAACGGGGACTTTACAATGAAATAACGTGCACACTGAGAAACGTGGCAACGTAACTTTACATAGGCCTGATACTCGTAGCTTTCACGAGAACTGGAAACTGGCATACTAGTGATGGACACAACTGTAATTGCGTCTTTAATCAAACATGGGGGATACATATGCATATTTAATCATGCACACATAACATAAGATGGAGGACTCGTAGGGACACAGAACATGGCAAAATTTACTTTTCCACAGGTTGCTTACCACTGGTTAACTTTATTGTCATTTTCTTGTGGAGGGCCAGGATCAACGGCGGACTCCAATGGCCGCACCTCTTGGATGTGTTCCCGTTATAAATAATTGGTGAGGTTCTCACCTTTGGTGTGCACAAACTGCTCCTGCACCTGTCGTTGAGAGATGCAAACTGCCAAGCAGATATACAAGAATGTGTGAACAAATGGGGCAGGGCCCAACCTTGGTCGTCTGTTTCAGTAACAACAAGTAGTCATTTTCCTTTTGTGCAAAAACGTTCTTTATTCAGATATTCCAACAGGTATGTGCAAAACGCCTCAGCCAACGCGTATCCTTCAAACAGGATTGAACTTTGTCAGGCGTACCGTGGTACAAGGTCTCCTGGTAGGGAATGACCCTTTAGACAGTGTGGAAGAGGTCATGGGTAGTATGGCGGTTCCAAGGGCAAAGAGAGCCTCCTTGATAAGGGCCCAAGAGAAGGATCTGGAGTCGTGGTGTGTCTGTGCTCCTTCCTCACACCGCCTCTGGATGTTGTCATTTTCTTGCTTCTTGTTCCAACATTTTCTTTGTCACAGCTTTTCTGTCTTGTATTTGTCCTTCCCCTGGAACACAGCCTCTGTATTACCATCTCTCTGATTGGCTGGCTTCTATCCTTCTGCTGCCCACTGGTATCTGTGTAATATGGGCCTATATTTTGATTTAGGGTTCTGGTTACATCTGCAAATCTAGAGGGCGAAGGATGAGAAGTTTATTGCTACCTCGAGGTTCAGAAAGGCGCGCTCAGGAGGAAAAACATTCCAGGTATGCGATTCCTCTCAATGGAATAAACTTCCACTCTCCCTCCGGATGATTCAGGAAGAGATGCCCTTCCAGAAAGCGCTGAAGACTTTCCTCTTTTGTTAAGAACCACTGATGTTTGAGACACCACATCTGCAGAAGCGCCGGGACACCCCGTTGGGGTAGCTGTGCGCTATATAAAACACACTAAATAAATAAATAAATAAATTGTCACCTGAACCACGAGATGGAAATATGGCACCATATTGCATACTACTCATTGTGTATTTATGTTACATGGTTTATTAACTAATTGTAGCATTCTTTAGAAAGATTTTGAGCATCTGAGCATAATTCCTGTACTGTTCATTGTTTGCCAGAGACAGCAGTTCTGTCTGTCAATGTTTGGAGAAATGTGTGTTTTCTGAGGATAATATACGAATATTTAAAATGTTACAATATGTATTTGTATAAATTACCTTTTAAATGAAAAGCACATGGTAAGGAAATTAGAGCCTTGCATTCTTAAATGTGCTTTTCTTTTATAGCATAGTCACACTATAGAGAAGGTTTAACTAGACATATTTAAAGAAAGAAAACAAAGTGCAACGTGTTCTGCACTTACAATGTTTATTTCACACACTGGGGAAAATTCATTGGTAGTTGCTGGTATCAAGGCTGGGCCTGCAAGGATGACATTGACAGGTGTGCTGATGAGCTTATTTGAGCATGGGCACTGACGTTTGACCGAATAGTGTTCTACCACTATTTCATATTTCTCTGTTCGTGCGGTGCTGCTGAGTTTAAAAAAAGAAGGGGTGTACTGCCCTGTACAGAAATCAGGAGGATGTTTTGATATGTCAGTTTCATGAAAGGCTAGTAGAGGTGTGTCTGTGTGCATTTAACATGAATGATGCTAAGCCTTGTAGTTTTCTAAGAACCTCTATTAATCAGCCGGTCCATATCTGTTTAGAAGTAAATCGAAGCACTATCTCTGGAAACAATAGCCCTGAAGGTTAAGCTGCTGATTTGAGCTATGACTGCGCCTTTACACATCCTATCCGCCCCAACAAAGTCTTTCAAGTGAGCGTAAAGTGCTTGTGATGTATAGCTGCACATAATGGAAGGAGTTCATATTACCAGAGGTTATTTACTGCGAGACAGAGGGCAGACATGGGGGTCTTGGTTTACATAACACTGCCTGAGAGGACAAGGAAGTAAGTGAGAGTGTATGTGTGTGTGTGTGTGTGTGTATTTGTGTGTTCGTGTGTATGCATGCATGTGTGTGTCAGAGACAAAGATGTGATTTAGCATTCCCCTTTTCCATTACAGAGCCACGTATGCATCCCATTTTTGCTAATCGAATCCCTTTTCTTCAATGTAGATCCAAGTATTTGTCTCTTACCCATTTCCAGAGCCCTGTAGATGCAGTTTTATTAGAAAGGATATGGCCGTGATGAGAGCTAAAAAAATAAAAGAACTTTCACAGGGGGAGGATGTAAACATGTTTGATAGGGTCAAAAAATCTGTGGTAGATAGGGATGTGACTAAGACCCTATTCATTCAGAAATTGTTTTTGTCCCTGTAAGACATTGGGCTACTGGTTGAGAGGAGTGAAATACTTCATAAGCAACAAGCACAATTGTTCTCAGGGTGAAGTCACAAGCAATCCCTACATTAATCTGTGCTCAACCCTCAAGTAGCTTGGCAAAGAGCAGTCAGGCTTATCCCAGCTCAAAGGCAATGTGTAAAGTATGTGTGAAACACTTCAAACAGTAACACAGTGACGACGCGCCATAAAAAGAGCCCACAGTAGGGATAGAAAAACAGAGTTGTATTTAATAAATAACACAAGACCAAAACAACAAAAACCCAACCAGCAGAACCGGAGATATTCAATTTTTAATATTTCAGTATAAATAGCGCCAAAAGACATTAAGCACACACTGTGGATATCTGGTCTCGCCACATAGGGACCAAGTCAGACGTTCAGGCCGACCACACTGGAGCATGGGCCAGCTACAGGGACCCAGTTAGACTTGCTGAACAGAGTACCTTAAATCCTGGTTTGCGGAGTGTTGCGTGGATCAGCGGCGAAGATGCGTAGTGCAGTCAAAGCAATGCGTCGGTTCTGATTGCAAATTTAATGACAACAAGGGACCCCAAAATTAGTCAGCAGGGACCAAGGGGAGCATACTTTTTAAACAACAACAGCGGTCCCCAACATTAAGGAATATCACCACATGAATACAATATAGACAGAGTCAATCTATATTTTCAAAAAAGACATGTCCAGCCGGACAGAGGTCTTTCAGAGATTTTACTCAAGGTTTATATATTGAAATCACATAAAGATACCATCCAACAATCAACCAAAGTGGACCACAAGCCTGTGTCCAGTACTAACAGAGCAAGTACAAGAGGTGATGTAGACAGCAGAGAAGGGCTTTGTAAGGCGGAACAACGTTACTCTATAAACAGTACAATTGTACAGAGTATAACAGTCATGCACTGGACATTTCAGTAGTAATCACAGTTAGGTTCACGTGCATTAAAGGTCGACGGCGTTTCGGACCCCTATAAAATATCAGGGACCATCATCAGGACAAATTCAATGAAAAGCCTTAGGTTAATTAAGCCTCTAAATGCCTAAAGGGGGGAAAAAAAGAAATATTCAAAACAGATACAGGAACAGCTTAGGTATGATCTGTAACATAGTGACTTGAGTGTGACCAGTGAGCGACACAGTACCGGTCAAGTATGTCAAGTGAACTATGGTGATGGTGTGTACAGGATTAGCCGTGATCCGGAAGAAGGAAAATTACATATAGCAGTGAGAGTGTCCAGTGAGGACGTAAATGCAGTCAAGAACGTTGTAGCACAAAAATTATGCCGCGGTGACTAAATTAGAATGGCCTCGCAGTAAAGGAGTGACGTCGGGTGAAGGCGATATTTAAAAAGGCAAGATGCGTGATCGTGAAGGAATCAATGGCGCGGGTGGAATCAAAAAGTAGCACCAAGGCTCACCGGGTCGCCTCGTTAGATAAGGGCTGGCTCCTCGGGCATAAGAATAACACGCGATCACCCTGCAAGGGCGAATTAGTTAGTAGCGGACAACGCGTGGCATCTTAAGGTAACAAGCCGCGAGGGCTCTGCCAAAGGAGTGTCTTTGCCCCCACCCTGGCTATTCTATACATGGATTGGCTGGAGACGAACACCATCCTGTGCCCCACAAATCCCTTTTACCAGGGAATAAAAAATTGGAAGAGATATATAGACGATATCTTCTTGATTTGGGGCGGCACTATCCCTGAACTGGACGGGCTCCTACACTGGTTGAACCATAATTGTAATGGTCTCACCTTCACAATTGCTCACAACCAAAGTAGCATCTCCTTCCTTGATTTAAACATTCAACATCATGAGGGCATCCTATACACTTCCCTTTTCCGTAAACCTACGGAGAGAAACACGCTGCTACGGTATGACAGTTGTCACCCCAGGGCTCTGAGGGACAGTCTGCCATACTCTCAGTTCCTTAGGCTGAGAAGGAACTGCTATAAAAAGGAAGATTACTTCTGTGAAGCTAGCATATTATCGAGCAAACTCCGGTTCAGAGGGTACCCCCGGCGCCTCATTAAGAACTCTATGAAGAGAGCTTGGTATTGTCCACGTGAAACCCTCCTTGAACCAAAACCCAAAAAAGCCACTGAAAAATTGGTTTGTGTGACTACATTTTCCCCAATCTCCAACAGGGTGAGACAATGTGTAAAAAAGAACTGGCACATTCTAAACTCAGGGGTACTAAATTGGGACACTCCGCTGTTTGCCTTCAAGAAGAACAAAAATCTCAAGGACCAATTGGTGAGGGCTGCGTTACCATCTACTAGAAACGTAACCTTCCATGACCACTGGCAATTACCCCTACTCCTTGGGCACGCCCGCTGCGGGTCGTGCGTTGTGTGTGAGTTCTCAATTGATGGCAAGGAATTTGTGTATAACAATGTAAGAAATGTACTAAAAACTTTTACCAATTGCAATAGTCAGAACATTGTGTATGCCATCTTCTGCCTATGCAACTTGATATACGTGGGCCAAACCAAGCAGAAGGTCAAACTGAGGATTTCCCAACATCGAAGCCGCATCAGGTGTAAAACACCCAACGCCCCTCTGGTGGAACATCTCTTGGAGAAGGGACACTCTGAGAATGACATCCGTTGGACTGTGATTTCACAAATCATCATCTCACCCAGGGGTGGTGATCTAACACGCCTCTTGAACAGGGAGGAACTCAAATGGATCTTGAAGACTGATAGTCTGAATTCGGGGCTTAACCTTCAAGATGAATGGACTGCCCTTATCTGATACTTTGGGTTTTGGAGTCAGACTTATTTCTTTATTTCTTTATTTCTCTGTTTTATAATTGTATTTGGACTGTAATAATTATGTGCCTTCCCTGAAGCATTCATCAAGAACTGGATGCTATCCTCAGTCCATCCTGCATTCCATTGTAAAAATGTATTTTAACTGCACTGTTCCTAAAGCATGCAATTTCTCTCAAAGCGCGCCTGTTTCTAAAAGCATGCCTTTTTCCAAGCATGTTAATTCACTTCGCGTCACAACTTCACCTGTTCCCCTCACAACCACTGCCCTAAGATGGCGCCTATGTGTGTCCGTCATCGATTTTTATGCCCCACCTTGGGACCAATCCGATGCGATTATATTACTCACTGGATGCCCGGCACTGTGCACGCCAGGAAATGATTCAGGCCGACTAACCCGGTAAGCGGACTCCCTCCACTCTCCCCTCGCGTACTGGTTTTATCGGTATTGAGTATATTGGTAATGCGGTCCCTTTTTCATTAGGTATCCTGGCAAGCCGACGGACTTTAATTTTCTCCGCGGCCGCCGCCACCCGATTCTGGTGAGTTCCTCACTCCTTTGGCAGAGCCCTCGCGGCTTGTTACCTTAAGATGCCACGCTTTGTCCGCTACTAACTAATTCGCCCTTGCAGGGTGATCGCGTGTTATTCTTATGCCCGAGGAGCCAGCCCTTATCTAACGAGGCGACCCGGTGAGCCTTGGTGCTACTTTTTGATTCCACCCGCGCCATTGATTCCTTCACGATCACGCATCTTGCCTTTTTAAATATCGCCTTCACCCGACGTCACTCCTTTACTGCGAGGCCATTCTAATTTAGTCACCGCGGCATAATTTTTGTGCTACAACGTTCTTGACTGCATTTACGTCCTCACTGGACACTCTCACTGCTATATGTAATTTTCCTTCTTCCGGATCACGGCTAATCCTGTACACACCATCACCATAGTTCACTTGACATACTTGACCGGTACTGTGTCGCTCACTGGTCACACTCAAGTCACTATGTTACAGATCATACCTAAGCTGTTCCTGTATCTGTTTTGAATATTTCTTTTTTTCCCCCCTTTAGGCATTTAGAGGCTTAATTAACCTATTTTCATTGAATTTGTCCTGATGATGGTCCCCGATATTTTAATGGGGTCCGAAACGCCGTCGACCTTTAATGCACGTGAACCTAACTGTGATTACTACTGAAATGTCCAGTGCATGACTGTTATACTCTGTACAATTGTACTGTTTATAGAGTAACGTTGTTCCGCTTTACAAAGCCCTTCTCTGCTGTCTACATCACCTCTTGTACTTGCTCTGTTAGTACTGGACACAGGCTTGTGGTCCACTTTGGTTGATTGTTGGATGGTATCTTTATGTGATTTCAATACATAAACCTTGAGTAAAATCTCTGAAAGACCTCTGTCCGGCTGGACATGTCTTTTTTGAAAATATAGATTGACTCTGTCTATATTGTATTCATGTGGTGATATTCCTTAATGTTGGGGACCGCTGTTGTTGTTTAAAAAGTATGCTCCCCATGGTCCCTGCTGACTAATTTTGGGGTCCCTTGTTGTCATTAAATTCACTTTGCGCAATCGGTTGATTGCAAGGGTTCAGTTCCCTCCACTTCTCCTAAGTGGCCCCTGCTTTCCGGTACCTACAGTTGTGTACCTTCCCCTTTCTTGTGTTATGTCTGACCCAGCACCCTTATACTCCATCGAGTACATAAACAAAATTTGTGCAGGCCCCTCCTTGTTTGACACCCCAGATGCACCATCTCCGACAGGTAACACCAGCTTACCAGATGATTTGGAAAAATATAGGAAAAAACATGCACGGCTAGAATTGATGATGCTTATGTTGACACAGTATCTTAAGTCTAATACTATACCCCTTGGCTTACAGGTGAGAAATATTCCAGGTGTATTTACTGACAACCCCAAATACATCACAGGGTTTAGCGGGATTGGTACTACCTGTTCCCGCCACTGGTTAGTACTTGGGATTGATACTGCTATTGAGGAATTGAAAAAACTTGACGATATTATTAAGGATTTGGAAAAACAAATCATAGATGACAAAACTATTGTTGATACAAAGTCCCTTTTGGAGAAAATTGACAAAATGGTTGCCGAGTTTCACCGGATAGAACAGAATAAAAAATCTAACAAGGTAAAGAAGGACATCAAATTCTTTTCCTTGGAGCGCACCTATCCCTATCTACAGAAGGATTTCTATCTTAATCGCAACTTTAATCCACACCAGCAGACCCCTAGACCTTGGGGACGCTTTAATAAAAGGAACACAGTGGTTGGATTCACGGACTCGTCAGCTGACTCATCTGACAGTTCGAATACAGGTGAAGGAACAAGTGGCCATCAACGTAACCCTTCCCATTTTTTATCCAGAGGCAACTCAGAACCCCAAAAGAAAGGCAGGGTAAAACAACAACAGAGATGGCAGAATCCCCCTGGGGAACGCCAGACGAGACACAAATTTTACCAATGGTAACTCCTGACTCTGCCCATAACCTTATACCGATTTTTAACATCTCCAACCACTTACTCACTGATTTTGAGTCGTCACTCCTCCAGAGAGGACTATCTTTTGTCCCTGCTAAGTACCCTAATTTTTTGGACCTACAATCTGAATTGATGGCCTTTTTTCGTAAGCTAAGACTACGTTCTTACTTCGAACTCAACCCTACTGAGCCACAAACCACTGTTACACCTTTTAGACCACCCTCGACCTTCTCTCCGGCAGCCAGCATGATACCGAGAGAGATTGTGACATTTGAAAAGGTTATCCTTAAAGAGATTTCTGAGCTAGAAAAATCTCACCTTTTCATACCTTTTAATATTCCGATTGAAGAGAAGAATGCCATCTCCACCTTGAAAAATAACAACCAGCTCATAATTAAACCTGCTGATAAGGGTGGGGGGATTGTCTTACAAGACATTGGAAATTATAAAGATGAACTACTACGCCAGGTTTCCAACACTGATCATTATTGCAGATTACCTTGTAATCCGACAAAGGAACTGCAGACTCTCATCAGGCATGTGACTACAGATGCGATGTCAAAGGGCATCATCAGCCAACATGAATATAACTTCCTCAACACTTCCAATCCCAGAATACCAGTGATATACACTCTACCGAAGATCCACAAAAGATTGGATAACCCCCCTGGTAGACCCATCGTTTCGGGCTGTGGTTCAGTCCTTGAACCACTGGGCCTCTATGTCAACTATTTCCTAAGAGACTTTGTATCAACAACCCAGTGTTATATTAGAGATAGTATGCATATGATAAATATCATAGAAAACCACACTTTTGACCCTAACACTGAGACCCTATGTACATTAGACGTCGAGTCTTTGTACACGAATATACCACAGAGGGACTCTCTGATGGTGATGGAGAGCATTCTCAACACCCGACCCAGTCCACACAGAGTTCCGACGATATTTATTATCCAACTCTTAGAAATCTGCCTTACCCAAAACTTCTTTATGTACGACTCGCAGTATTACCAACAAGTGCGTGGTACATCTATGGGGGCTGTCTTTGCCCCCACCCTGGCTATTCTATACATGGATTGGCTGGAGACGAACACCATCCTGTGCCCCACAAATCCCTTTTACCAGGGAATAAAAAATTGGAAGAGATATATAGACGATATCTTCTTGATTTGGGGCGGCACTATCCCTGAACTGGACGGGCTCCTACACTGGTTGAACCATAATTGTAATGGTCTCACCTTCACAATTGCTCACAACCAAAGTAGCATCTCCTTCCTTGATTTAAACATTCAACATCATGAGGGCATCCTATACACTTCCCTTTTCCGTAAACCTACGGAGAGAAACACGCTGCTACGGTATGACAGTTGTCACCCCAGGGCTCTGAGGGACAGTCTGCCATACTCTCAGTTCCTTAGGCTGAGAAGGAACTGCTATAAAAAGGAAGATTACTTCTGTGAAGCTAGCATATTATCGAGCAAACTCCGGTTCAGAGGGTACCCCCGGCGCCTCATTAAGAACTCTATGAAGAGAGCTTGGTATTGTCCACGTGAAACCCTCCTTGAACCAAAACCCAAAAAAGCCACTGAAAAATTGGTTTGTGTGACTACATTTTCCCCAATCTCCAACAGGGTGAGACAATGTGTAAAAAAGAACTGGCACATTCTAAACTCAGGGGTACTAAATTGGGACACTCCGCTGTTTGCCTTCAAGAAGAACAAAAATCTCAAGGACCAATTGGTGAGGGCTGCGTTACCATCTACTAGAAACGTAACCCTCCATGACCACTGGCAATTACCCCCACTCCTTGGGCACGCCCGCTGCGGGTCGTGCGTTGTGTGTGAGTTCTCAATTGATGGCAAGGAATTTGTGTATAACAATGTAAGAAATGTACTAAAAACTTTTACCAATTGCAATAGTCAGAACATTGTGTATGCCATCTTCTGCCCATGCAACTTGATATACGTGGGCCAAACCAAGCAGAAGGTCAAACTGAGGATTTCCCAACATCGAAGCCGCATCAGGTGTAAAACACCCAACGCCCCTCTGGTGGAACATTTCTTGGAGAAGGGACACTCTGAGAATGACATCCGTTGGACTGTGATTTCACAAATCATCATCTCACCCAGGGGTGGTGATCTAACACGCCTCTTGAACAGGGAGGAACTCAAATGGATCTTGAAGACTGATAGTCTGAATTCGGGGCTTAACCTTCAAGATGAATGGACTGCCCTTATCTGATACTTTGGGTTTTGGAGTCAGACTTATTTCTTTATTTCTTTATTTCTCTGTTTTATAATTGTATTTGGACTGTAATAATTATGTGCCTTCCCTGAAGCATTCATCAAGAACTGGATGCTATCCTCAGTCCATCCTGCATTCCATTGTAAAAATGTATTTTAACTGCACTGTTCCTAAAGCATGCAATTTCTCTCAAAGCGCGCCTGTTTCTAAAAGCATGCCTTTTTCCAAGCATGTTAATTCACTTCGCGTCACAACTTCACCTGTTCCCCTCACAACCACTGCCCTAAGATGGCGCCTATGTGTGTCCGTCATCGATTTTTATGCCCCACCTTGGGACCAATCCGATGCGATTATATTACTCACTGGATGCCCGGCACTGTGCACGCCAGGAAATGATTCAGGCCGACTAACCCGGTAAGCGGACTCCCTCCACTCTCCCCTCTCGTACTGGTTTTATCGGTATTGAGTATATTGGTAATGCGGTCCCTTTTTCATTAGGTATCCTGGCAAGCCGACGGACTTTAATTTTCTCCGCGGCCGCCGCCAACCGATTCTGGTGAGTTCCTCACTCCTTTGGCAGAGCCATCGCGGCTTGTTACCTTAAGATGCCACGCTTTGTCCGCTACTAACTAATTCGCCCTTGCAGGGTGATCGCGTGTTATTCTTATGCCCGAGGAGCCAGCCCTTATCTAACGAGGCGACCCGGTGAGCCTTGGTGCTACTTTTTGATTCCACCCGCGCCATTGAATCCTTCACGATCACGCATCTTGCCTTTTTAAATATCGCCTTCACCGGACGTCACTCCTTTACTGCGAGGCCATTCTAATTTAGTCACCGCGGCATAATTTTTGTGCTACAACGTTCTTGACTGCATTTACGTCCTCACTGGACACTCTCACTGCTATATGTAATTTTCCTTCTTCCGGATCACGGCTAATCCTGTACACACCATCACCATAGTTCACTTGACATACTTGACCGGTACTGTGTCGCTCACTGGTCACACTCAAGTCACTATGTTACAGATCATACCTAAGCTGTTCCTGTATCTGTTTTGAATATTTCTTTTTTTCCCCCCTACAGGCATTTAGAGGCTTAATTAACCTAAGGCTTTTCATTGAATTTGTCCTGATGATGGTCCCTGATATTTTATAGGGGTCCGAAACGCCGTCGACCTTTAATGCACGTGAACCTAACTGTGATTACTACTGAAATGTCCAGTGCATGACTGTTATACTCTGTACAATTGTACTGTTTATAGAGTAACGTTGTTCCGCCTTACAAAGCCCTTCTCTGCTGTCTACATCACCTCTTGTACTTGCTCTGTTAGTACTGGACACAGGCTTGTGGTCCACTTTGGTTGATTGTTGGATGGTATCTTTATGTGATTTCAATACATAAACCACGGTTCTGATTGCAAGGCTGCGGTGCGAGGTTCTGCTGCATCCGTCAACGAGGGCTTATGATGCAAAATCCGGACTTGCGGATGCGTTGCGCAGTCAGGGTGATTCGTTGATTCTGAAGCGCTGCAAGGCTGCGATGCAGAGTCCATCGTTGAGGATGCTGTCAACGAGGGATGTGAGGGCCTGCACTAAGGATGTGTTGCACAGTGGCATTTCCGAAGTGATGAGCAGTGATGCGATGCAGATTCTTTGCAGGAGTTTCAATCCATGCAGCAGAGACGATGCATCGGTTCTGCTTGGGGTTGCACCACACAACAGAGGAGATGTGTTTGTTCCCCTGGATCCACAGAGTCTGGCAGAGCACCTAAGGTCCACTTCCAAGGGTCCAGGAATGGAGTGGCACCACTTGGCAGGGAACACTCACAGATGGCGAGTCCAGTGCAGGTGCAAATTTGTTGGAGCCCTCTGTCCCTGAGGCTCAAGTCAGGAGGCCGTCCAACTAGCCCTTGGAGTCACACTGGGGTTCTTGGTTCATGAGATGTATATCCAGTTCTTCTCACACAGGCAGGAGTGCAGCAGGCAGCAGTTCAGCACAGCAAGACAACAGCACAGCAAGGCAGTAGTCCAGCAGAGCAGCAGTCTGGCAGAGTGGCAGCCCTTCAGTATCTCAGCTGTCCTTCTCCCTGGCAGAGTATCCACAGGTCCAGAAGTGTACTCAAGAGTTGGGTGTCTGAGGTTCGGTATGTATGCCAAGTTGTGCCTTTGAGGTGGGGGTTTCTTCTAAGAAGCTTCCCTTTGCAATCTCCAGGCATCCTGCCCTGGCTTCAGTCTAACTACAGGGGATATACAGCCCTTTGGCTGCAGTAAAAAATGAAAGTAAGAGTTTTTCATTACCAGGACATGTAAAACATGTGAGTACATGTCCTACCTCTTAAATACACTGCACACTGCCCTCTGGACTGTCCAGGGTCTACCCTTGGGGCACCTTATATGTATAAAGAGGGGCGGTTTGGAACTGGCAAAAGGTTTATTTTGTATAATCAATCAGGACTAGCCTATTTGTGAAGTGTTTTTGTTCGACTCAAAGCTGTATGGCGAGGTATAAACCATTAGGTTTGTTCATGAAGCCCTCACCCACCAACCTAGTTGGTGGCATGCTTCATCATCGGGCCCACCCAGTGACACCAAGTGTGTCCCGGGTGTGCTTCAACGCCAGGATACAGCGGAGCAGGTATGTTGTGTGCAGTGGATTGACGTGAACTGTGAAAGTTAAAAGCTATACAGTGGTCCCAGTACCCGAGGGTTAATTAAACTTTAATAACTGGGCCTTCGTTAGCGTTAAAAAAAGGCTGGTGGATGTGATAGGAGTATATATTAGGGCCTCCTGCATCCAGGTGTGGTCTACATGTTTCAGTCAGGCCTTTAAGTTTAAAACTGGCTTTCCTCAGGACCATTAAATAAGTGAAGGTGAAATCTTAAATTAAGTGAGTGTATTGATTGGGAAATGTGAAGCACTCTCTCTAAGTGCTCTATGTGTGCGAGGGGATTCCCTCACAGAGCATCACTGGACATACAACATGTATGACAATACAAACATACAGGGGAGAGTCTTGGCATTGTGGCTTATATTCACAACACAATGTAAATGCCAATTTATAAAGTGCTGTGTAGACGATAAAAAATGAGGCAAAAAGTGTAACCATATTGGTGGTATGGTAAAGTGAATGTTATCAGGATAAGCGTAAATATTTGTGGTGGGCTAGAAGACGTAAGCATCACACACAAATAAATGAGTGGTAGGTACACAAAGGGAAAAGTATCCTCATGCTGGCGATTTGCCGCAAAGGCCCCATGGAGTAGTCCGGCAGAGGTTTGGACCCTGGAAAGATTAAGGGGCCAAGAGTAGTTAACAACCTGCAAAGGAAAATGGCTTACCCGGGACGTTGCAGAAGCGCTAATTACTCACGGTACTTACAGTCGAACCTGTTGTTCTGTATCGTACCTCTGGAGAATGGCTGGAGGTCTGCTGCGGCCTTAAGTATTGCCCCGTTTCATTTGGATCACCTGTGGTTAGGGAGACACAGAAGAGAGACTGCCCTAGCTGTGTCATGCTTGTGCTGCGCCTGTGCGGGTGTGGTAGCGAGCGGCTCAATGTTTGCGCATGCACGGTTTAGTTAGAGCGGCGCCTGCGCAATTGAGGCAGGCGTTGCTCAGGTAACAGTGCCAAGTCTATGCGGTTATCTGCAGAAGAATGCCTGGCATACTAAAGCTGGCAACTGGAACTTTTAAAATAGGAACAGTCAGAGGTTTAGAGTTCACTAAGAGTGGGAGTGACACGGAGGGAGAGAAATATTGGGAATCGGAGCGCATGGTGTCTGTGTCATTCAAAGTTGAGGCAAGGTGAAATACTGCCCCACATTTCATGTGTCAGTAATAAGGGTTCTTATAATGGTTTCAAAGAGTTTGGCACTGGCTCGTGGCCGTGTGGACACCAAATGGTCTTTTAAGTTATTTGCTTGTTTGAATGCAATGCGTGGGGTCTCCCAATCTCTGGTCCCTGAATTGATTATTTTCCAGTGTTTGCGGATAATGCTCGAGACCTTATTTGAGGCTGTGTTATATGTGGTCACCCAAGGCATTGGTGATGATTCGGGGACTTTTATCACTGTTTCTAGAAGAGACTCTCTATTCTGGTTGCCTGTCCTCTTGCTGGTTTTGGCAATAATTGCTCTTGGGTAGCTGCGCACTTGCAATTTGTGTGATAGGGCAACTGATTGCTTTTTGTAGTCAGTTAGTTGGCTGCAGTTCCTGTGATGCGCAGCAACTGGCCGAAAGGGAGGTTCTCTGTCAGTGGTCTGGGGTGGAAACTGTCGAACCATAGCAGGGAATTCCTTGCTGTTGGTTTGTAGTAGGTGGTGGTACGCAGGGTACCTTGTTTTGCTGTGTTGTTGAGGTCCAGGAATGCCAACTCGGTAGCGCTGGAGGTGCTCAATAGCCGTGACCCCTACCTCAGATTGACTAGCACCTCCAGCACTACCGAGTTGGCATTTCTGGACCTGAACATCACAGCAAAACAAGGCACCCTGCGTACCACCACCTACTACAAACCAACAGCAAGGAATTCCCTGCTACGGTTCGACAGTTTCCACCCCAGACTACTGAGCGTGAACCTCCCTTTCGGCCAGTTCCTGCACATCCGCAGGAACTGCAGCCAACTAACTGACTACAAAAAGCAATCAGTTGCCCTATCACACAAATTGCAAGAGCGCGGCTACCCAAGAGCAATTATTGGCAAAACCAGCAAGAGGGCACGCAACCAGAATAGAGAGTCTCTTCTAGAAACAGTGATAAAAGACCACGAATCGTCACCAACGACATGCGTGACACATATAACCCAGCCTCAAATGAGGTCTCGAGCATTATCCGCAAACACTGGAGAATAAACAATTCAGGGACCAGAGATTGGGAGACCCCACGCTTTGCATTCAAATGAGAAAATAACTTAAAAGACCATTTGGTGTCCATATGGCCACGAGCCAGTCCCAAACTCACAAACAACACTGTCCTTAACACCTGGGGACTACAAAGAGTCACTGGCCACTACCCGTGTAATAATTGCAGCGTGTGCCAAAACACTTGACCTTGAACCTGGCAAATCGTGGACACAACGCCAGCACACAAACTGTAACTCCAGTAACGTGGTGTACATCATTACATGCCCTTGCGGCCTCCGCTATGTGGACATGATGACCCGGAAGGTCAGGACTAGAGTGGTCGAACACAGGAGCACCATTATGTGCAGAAAGAACATCAGCAGACTGACAGATCACTTCTTACAAAATCATCACACCCCCAATGATATGACCTAGATGGTCATTGAGCAGTTTGATGCCAACCAAATTAACAATGACAGGATACTCCTAACTAAAGAACAAAGATGGATCTATCGGCTATCCACACAGCAACATGGTCTAAACAACTTCATTCCATGGAGTTCTTTGAAACCATAATAAGAACCCTTATTACTGCCACATGAAATGAGGGGCAGTATTTCACCATGCCTCAGCTTTGAATGACAACTGCCACATGAAATGAGGGGCAGTATTTCACCTTGCCTCAGCTTTGAATGACACAGACACCATGTGCTCCGATTCCCAATATTTCTCTCCCCCGTGTCACTCCCACTCTTATTTGAACTCTAAACCTCTGAACGTCCCTATTTTAAACATTCCAGTTGCCAGCTTTAGTATGCCTGGCATCCTTCTGCAGAGAACCGCATAGACTCTGCACTGTTACCTGAGCAACGCCTGCCTCAATTGCGCAGGCGCCGCCCTAACTGAACCGCAGATGCGCAAACATTGAGAAGCTCGATACCACACCCACACAGGCGCAGCACAAGCATGACACAGGGCAGTCTCTCTTCTGTGTCTCCCTAACCGCAGGTGATCCAAATGAAACCGGGCAATACTTAAGGCCGGTGCAGACCTCCAGTCATTCTCCGGAGGTCCGCTACAGAACAACAGGTTCACCGCCGGTCTCGACCGCAAGTACCGTGAGTAATTAGCGCTTTTGCAATGTCCCGGATAAGCTATTTTCCTTTGCAGGTTGTTAACTACTCTCAGCCCCTAATCTTTCCAGCGTCAAAACCTCTGCCGGACTACTCCATGGGGCATTTGCGGCAAAACTCCAGCATGAGGATACTTTTCCCTTTGTGTACCTACCACTCATTTATTTGTGTGTGATGCTTACGTCTTCTAGCCCACCACAAATAGGTACGCTTATCCCGATAACATTCACTTTAACCATACCACCAATATGGTTACACTTTTTTCTGCATTTTTTATCGTCTACACAGCACTTTATAAATCGTCATTTACATTGTGTTGTGAATATAAGCCACAATGCCAAGACTCTCCCCTGTATGTTTGCATTGTCATACATGTTGTACGTCCAGTGATGCTCTGTGAGGGAATCCCCCTCGCACACATAGAGCACTTAGAGAGAGTGCTTCACATTTCTCAATCAATAGACTCACTTAATTTAAGATTGCACCTTCACTTATTTAATGGCCCTGAGGAAAGCCAGTTTTAAACTTAAAGGCATGGCTGAAACATGTAGACCACACCTAGATGCAGGAGGCCCTAATATCTACTCCTATCACATCCACCAGCCTGTTTTTTTAACCCTAACGGAGGCCCAGTTATTAAAGGTTAATTAACCCTCGTGTACTGGGACCACTGTATAGCTTTTAACTTTCACAGTTCACGTCACCACACTGCACACTCAGCAACATACCTGCTCTGCTGTATCCAGGCGTTGAAGCACACCCGGAACACACTGGGTGGGCTCGATGATGAAGCATGCCACTAACTAGGTTGGTGGATGAGGGCTTCATGAACAAACCTAATGGTTTATCCCTCGCCATACAGCTTTGAGTCAAACAAAAATAGGCTAGTCCTGATTGATTATACATATAAACCCTGGGGGTATGGACTAGCTACCTAGGCCTCTCTGTCTCTTTTGATAACGGCGAAAAGGTTTATTTTGCCAGGTTGACATGACAGTTAAAAAGTAAAAACTGCACACACAGGCTGCAATGGCAAGCCTGAGATATGTTTTATAGCCCTACTTAAGATGGTGGTACAATCAGTGTGACAGACCCACTAGTAGCATTTAATTTAGAGGCCATGGTCACCTATAGTGCCACTTTACTAGGGCCTTATAGGTTAATAAATATGTCAATTGGGGAGAAGCCAATATTACCATGTTTTAAAGAGTGGGCCGTGGTTAGCAGTTGTAAAGTGCCAGCAACGATGAGTTCAACAAAAATGGAGGAGGAAGGCAGAAAGTTGGGGAAAGACAACCCTAAGGCTGACAGGTCTAACAGGGGCCATTATTTCATCTGTTTGGTGTTAGCACATCATTTACAAGTTCGTATTGATCTCATTCATTCTCTGGCCGGTATCAGCCCTAACTATTTATCTAGTTGTGATGAGACAATTCACTTGTCATTTGACATTGTTTCCAATCTTTTCTTTGTTCCTGCTAGCTCACAGCCTTCATTACTTACCATGGAATGCTTCTCTCATTGGTTGACATTGACCTCATGCAGCTGTTGTCTGTAGCATTTATTTGCCGGTAAGTGTTGGCCTCGTTACTCCTTTTTTTGCTGTTGGCAACTTTCATATATTAATTGAGTTGGGTGCAAGGGCAGACTGTTCATGGATTGGCCATTGCACCTTACCCCCATGTGTGTTTATTTGGTCTCAATCACTCATATTGGCCACAGTCACTTATTCGCCGATGCTTGCTTCATTCAGTTAACAGTTGATTTTGGTGGGAGACATTCATCAGCAAAGATTGGCTTCATCCCTTCATGTGTTGAGGTTGGCTTCAGTCATTAGGTCTGGTGTTAGGCAAGATTTTACTAAATGTATCTATGCAATATTGTTTGTTATAGAGCTTTTTAGCCGGCCCTCTTCATCCATTAAATTGCTTCTGTGTCATTCACAGATTTCTTCCGCTCGCTACAGCAAGCAGCATGGGGCAATGGGTCAGCCTACTTAAGTCACTGGCTAAGTTCACTGATGACTAACAACATCCTGCTCTTTTAAAACCAGCACATCCACACAAAAATTACCTCCTTTCAGTAGCAGGAATATTTATGGCAGTGTGTGCTGTTTGAGACCATAAATATGTTTTCTTTTAGCAAATGTTTTGTTTTTTTATTGGTGAAGGTCAGGCTGCTCCGCCAACAATAAAGTTTTCCAAAAACATGATAAAATAAAAGAAATATTGACAAACCCCAAAGGCTGGCAGCCAACTCCAGCCCTATTAACGTGGCCTATGCATGTTTATTATTTGGCATTAGTGCAAGCATTGCCCTTCGGTTGGAAGAGTGTCCTGTAGTCAGTTTTTATTTTTGTGAACTTTGGTAATGATTTTTCCCTGTTATCTTAATTTGTGGATATGTTTGTGTTAGAAATTGGGTTACTAGTTGACAGTAGTATAAGCCCTGATAAAGCAATAACCACAAATCTAGTAAGGTACAAACAAACCCCAAATTAACCTGTGCTCACCCACTGGTAGCTTGACACTGAGCAGTCAGGCTTAACTTAGATGCAGTGTGTAAAGCATTTGTGCAACACTTCAAACAGTAAAACAGTGAAAACACCACACAAAAATATTCCATATTGGTTTAGAAATATAGAGCTTAATTGAATAAATAAAACAAGATCAAAGCGACTAAAATCCAATCAGTTGAACCGGAGTTACACATTTTTAAAGGATAAACTGTAAAATAGCCCCTAGAAACAGAAAGCGCCAACTACAGCTATCTGATCGTGCTAAACTGGGTCAAACTCAAAAGTTCAGGCCGACCACGATGGAGCACCATAGTCGTATTTAGTCCCAGATTAGTCCCACTGAAGTTTTGTATTCTTGAGTTTTGTGCCAAGAGTTCCATTTGCGGGGAAGAAGTTCACTGGGAGCAAGGAGAGCATGGCTGACGATGGTGTGGGGGGGGCAAGGAGTAGGCCAGGCATCCTAGATAGACGGGCTGAGGCCTAACAGTGGCTATCCACAAGGGCGGGCACTGCTTGCTGGACAAAGAGACAAACATGCAGCAACTCACGCTGATTCTCTGTGTGAGTGGGGTGGTTCCGGAACAAATGGGCCCATTCGCATTCTTGAACAGTCCAAAAGTTGCTTTTAGGAGCTTGAGAACCACATCAATGGCCTGTGACCTGAGAGGTGCCTCTTGGGGGCCAGTAACTCATTGCAGATAGGTCTAGGATCTGTGGGGAGCCTCTTATGCCCCTGAGACTCAGATCAGGAGGCCAGCAGACTCTGGAGTACTGGGTTTAATATAGGTTCCAGGTCCAGTTCTTCCTCCCCAGGCAAGACGCCAGCAGGCAGCATGTCAGTACAGCAAGGCAACAGCTCCTTATCGGTAGCAGTCCAGTAGACTGGCAGTCCTTCTTTCCCGCAGAGTATCCACAGGTCCTGAAGTGGTGGTGTCTGAAGTGGTGCCTATGAGGTGGGGGATACTTCAAAGATATGCCTCTGAAGTGCACAGATGTCCTTCCTCCCTGCCCTGGCTCCAGACTCACTACAGGGGGATATGCAGCCCTTTGTGTGCGGACAGGACACAGCCTATTCAGATGTAGGTGAGGTTGGTTGGGACCTGACCTGACCCTGGTCGGTGACGGTCGCTCCACCCGCCGCGCGGCTCACCCTGAGTGTGCCCGGTCTCCCTGCCTGCCTCTACCTGCTCGCCGCTGACCCCGTGTCTCAGACTTCCTCTCACTGGTGCTACCAGTGCTTGCTTTCGTTTTTTTGCCGTTTTTCTGTGCCCTAACCTCCGTGGTATTTTGGGAGGGATTTTTTTTTACACATCATGCTTTAGATATGTTTACGAATGCTTAGTATTTAGTAATGTCGAACATAATAAAGTGGAGTGGGTGTTGTATAGCGTTTTAGGACCCTAGTGTAATTTTCCCGATACATGCCCTTATATAGGTACAATTCACCTTGCCCTTATATAGGCATAGAAATCATACCCATATTTGGACATAGCCCATCCAGTCCAAATACAGGCATGGCTACTTCCACTAGTTCCAAAAGCCACAACGATTTCTTGGAAAACTCGGCTTCAGCAGTTTGGGACTTCCCCTTGCTTGAATATTGATTTGTCCAAGAACTCGTGGAGTTTTCAAAGAACTGGCATTCTTTGATGACATTTTTATGTCCAACCTTACGTCAAACTCGGCACCTTCAAGGTATAAATATGCCCACACTTGCCCTAGCAAACACATGGTGGTTTGGAGCAGTTCGACTATCTACTTGCCCGACGCAGCTCGCTACAGCTAATGCCGAAGGAAGCCAACCCTCCAGCTGACGCACTGACAGAGAGGCTGTCTTTTCGCTTGCCGAGAAATCCAACTCCAGTGTTTCCAAGCTCCCCTTGCGGGGTGTTGGGAAATCGAGTCCAAGAGGGACAGAGATACCAGACCTCCTTCATTCTAAAACCAATGTACGGAGCCGATTAGACCCTAAGAGAAATCTTGGATAGATTCTTGGCTTAAACAAACTAAACCTATGCTACACCATACTTACTTCTTCCCTCGTACTAGACGTAGGTTAGGTACATTGGGGTAGGCGTATTCTAGAAGCATCAGCTGAGTATTTTTTTGTCTTTGTTATTTATGTATGTATTTTATGGCTTAGAAACCATACCATGCTTTTACTGTATTATTTTATAATATTGTTCTTGCTGTACACATTATATTTTACAACCTGCATAACGATTGTAGCAGTTCACTTTACTTGCAAGAGAAAGAAGACTGTTCAATAAATACTTTTATTGAAAATGCCCATCTCTCTATTTCTCAGCAACTCTGTTGAAACTAAGCATGCACGATTGACAGAGTGAAATATCTATCTATTGTTTCCGCGACTCTAGAGATACTTCTTATTCTTGGAAAACAAAGTTGTCATGTTTATGCGGTTGTCAGAAAATAATCCCTTCTTGTTTATTCAAGAAAGTTTCTAGTGACCTCTGAGCTAGCTGGCACTCACAATTAAGTCTAGTATATTTGATAGAGGTCTAGTCGACCTAAGTCCTATGTCAAATCTATAGGATATATTATTCCAATACGCAGAGCCTATTGGGTATATAGGAACTACACTACACTGGGGGCAATAACGCCGGGTGCCTTGCACCTTAATTCCCTCCACCTCCCACCATTTCAAGGGGTGGTATTCTGACACTGGCCAATAAACCAAGGGTCTGTACCCTGAGTCTGAACAGGGGGCAGGGATGAGTTCTCCCTCACTCTGCCCCTCCATCTTAGATCTTGTACCCTCCTTTTTGGAGTAGTGCCCCACAGAAACCTGAATTGTTAGGACACCCTTGGCGGCTGCCTCTCTCAGTTCTCCTGACACCGGAGGCAACTCATTCCCCATGTTTCTGTCTATGGGCACCTGGGCACTAGCTATGACATCCCTGGGTCACCTACCCACCTCATTCTAGGGATACTAAGGCCATATGGCAGAGTAAGTCCTGCCCATGGGTCTGAGTTAACCTATACACCTGACTGGTGTATGCTCTTGGGTAAATAGCCTTTCCACTACAAAAGTCCATTATAACACATTTTTTTACACCAAGTATGCCTTTACCACTGATGCCTTTAAAACGAATTTCGTTGTAAAAGCATGAATGGTAAAGGCATACTTGATGTAAAAAAGGTAAATATAAGTCAATTATAATTAAAAAAAATTCCACAAGTATGCATTTACCACAGATGCCTTTAAAACTAGTTTTGTTGTAAAAGCATGAATGGTAAAGGCATACTCATGGTAAAAAAAATATCAATGTAAAATTTTGGTAAGTATAAAAGGTAAGTGTTAGTGATTTCAATATACATCTATATGGCGGTCGCCAGTAGGTAGTTATAGTTACAACCATGTTTCCATAGGAAAATAATGTTTTGACTTGCCTATATCTTTTGCGCTGGTTGACGGTGCTTTACGAAACGTTCCCAAAAAAGTGAACGTGTGATTCTTGTTGCGCATGGAAGGTTTCAGGGTAATCTGTCAAGTGGGGGTCGAGAAAAAGGGGCGGGGGTCAAAAAACGTGTGTTTCCTATGTTAATTCCCATAGGAAGTTTAGACACAACCACCGCCCAAACTACTGAACAGAATTACACCAAATTTGGCAGAAAGGTAGCTGTTGGTACCGAAAGCGGCCTTTTTGTAAATTGGCATAAATACGTTCAGTAGTCTTGGAAATAGTAATGAAAATCTAAATTTGTATATGTAGGATGGGGATCCTCTGAGCTCTATTCTGATTGGCTGTAAACACTTCAAACCAGGAAGTTTTGGCAGCCATCGTGGGACTTGGCTTAAACCTAGTCCCAAAACAAAACATAATAAAAAAGAGAAGGGGGCAGGGTATGAATACCCTAACCCCCTAGGCCTCTTGGGGGGTCTCAGACGGAGCCCATCAGGACCCAAAAAGTTTTTAATAATTTTTTTGGGGTGGGAGCCACGCTTGAGCCACAACTACTGCCGGAAAAAAAAGAAGCGCAGGCACTTGCGCTGCTTTATTTAGCCGCTAGGTGGGTCAGGTCCTGAGGTATGCAGGCATAAATTAAATAATATGGGAGGGGGTGCACTGCCCCCTCCTTGTGCCCCCAGGGAGCGCAACCTCCCCGATTAGAAATGCGGGGTTCCCACTGACCCCCGTGCCCCGGTGATCTCCACCTCCCTGGGACTATTGCAAAAATTAATGCAGTTGGGGCCCGTACAGCCTCCCCTGAAGCCCTGGGGACTGCTGCCTCCCCGGGCTGTTGCTTAATAAATCAGGGGGACTCACAGACCCCCTATGCCACAGGGACCACCCCTTCCCTGGGTATACTTTATGTTTAATGGGGGGCCTCATGGACCTCCCCAAGGCCCAGAGGATCACCGCCTCCCAGGACCAAAGTGTATTGTTAAAACGCGAGGTGGGCCATGCGGCCCCCCTCCTGGGCCATACTTGGCCCCAGGGACTGCCACCTCCCTGGGGCAGGCCCTACTAAATGAAATGAGGGGGCCATGTGGACCCCTCCCAGAGCCATACATGGCCCTGGGGACCACCAGAGCCGGGACATAGCTGTTTGCTGTGGCTTTGTGGGAGCTTTAAACACTCCCACCAAGCCACAGCAAATACTTCGCTTCCAACAAGCGAGAGCAGTGAAAATGTTCTCGCTTGCTGGAATCGGAGCATTTGTCTGTTTCCCTGCCCCTTGTCAAGCAAGCATTGAAACAGACGACTTGCTTTCAAACACAGGGAGCTGCATGTTTAGCAGGAGTCTGTGTCTGAAAGCAATGCCTGCTTCTGTAGGAGTCGGGGAACTGGCAGTGACCGTGGGGGCTTTGATGCTTCCCCCGCTGTCCCAATGCAAACTGGGTAACCTGGGGGTACCCAGGATTTAATGGCCAGGCACCGGTGGCCGAATTTGCCCTGGGGAGGGGGCCACACAGTCTCCCTCCCCAATTAAAAATGCATTAAAAGGTCTGGCCTAACGTGATAGGGTCCCTGGGGCTGCAATCAGCCTAGGAGGGTGACCACGCAGCTCCTTTCACCAATAAAAAAATAATTAATTAAAAGGCGAGCCCCGGGGAATTGGGTCTGGGGCCCAAAATCAGACCGGGGCCCCTCCTTCATTTAGTGAGTGGATTGCAGAAAGCTCATCAGAGGCCCGTCCCCTTTATCCACCTATCTGCACATGCACATTGTGGCACACTTCTGTTTGGGGGATGAAGTGCCCTTGGATGCTGAGGGGCCTTGGGGGCCAAGAAACCCTCCTGTTCCCTCCAGTAAGTCCCACACCGCAGGATTACTGAGAGCTGGTCAGAGGCCCGCCCCCTTTCTCCACCACTCTGCAAACGTGCCTCCTGGTGCACTACTGGTTGGGGGATGAAGTCCCATTGGATGCTGAGGATTCTTCTAGTTTGTCCCACACAGCTGGACTCTTGAGAGCTGGCCAGAGGCATGCACCCTTTCTCCACCACTCTGCAAGCACGCCACCTGGTGCCCTACTGGTTTGGGTAGGAAGTCCCCTTGGATGCCGAGGGTCCTTGGAGGCCAAGAGCCCCTCCTTTTACCTTACCTCCAGTAAGTCGCACACAGCAGGATTGCTGACAGCTGGTCGGCGTCTCAGTCCCCTTTCTCCACCACTCTACAAACGCTTCTAGTAGTAAAAAAAACAACCCGAAATTAACTTTAAAAAAAACAAAGGTTACAGGGATGCTATAGTTAGGAAATAGAATTTTTTAAAACCTTAGAAATTCACTTAAAAATCCAAAGGTTACAAGAATGTTATAGTAACGAAATGGAATTAAAAACGTAGAAATTCACTGAAAAAAACAAAGGTTACAGGGACGTAACAGTTAGGCTCACATTTCACTGGTACAAAACTAGTGGAATTAGCAGTTTTAGTTACCTGAGCTAACTATAATTATGTTCCTGCAATGCACTGTTCATGATCTCACATATTACATCACTCATGACATGGTCAGTGACACCACTGATGGCACCTCGGGAGGCAGCAAGAGCTGGCCCTGGGGGGGGGCGGAAGGGGGGGTACTCAGGGCCAAAAATGGCTCCATGAGGGGGCCACACGGCCCCTTCCATCTTAAATCTTAGCCCTGGAGAGATGGTGGTCTCGGGGGCAGGGGATCCGCAACGGACCCACTACAATAATTGTTTCAGCCCCAGTCTCCAGGGCTGTGGGGGGGCCATGAGGCCCCCCTTAAATTCAATAATTTTCCCCGGGAGGTGACAGTCCCCAAGCTGCGGGGCGGCTGTGTGGGCCCAGTACATTGATTTTATTTTTTGCACCGGGGAAATGGTGGTCCCCGGAGCGCAGGGTGGCCCAGCGAGCCCCCCCACACACATATATGAGGGAGGTGGCAGGGCTTATAATAACCCGTAGGACGGGGGGCCCCATTACATAAGTGGTTATGACCCTGGGATTTGTCCCATCCGGGGGCCCATTAGTAAAGAAGCGTGGGAGACTGCGCTTCATTTTTTTCGTGAGAGTCGCAGCTCAAGTGCAGGCCTCACCAGTCAGGGTATTCCTATCCTGAACCCTTCTCTTTTTTAACATTTTTATGGGGGACTCAGCTTCAGCCGAGTCCCAAGATTGCTGCCAACACTTCCTGGTTTGATGTGTTGGCAGTCTATCAGATTTGAGCATGAGGACTGTTGGATCCTCAGAGGATCCACGTCCCTATATATACAAATTGGGATTTTCCTTAATATTTTCAAAACTACTGAACGGATTTACACCATTTTACAAAGAGGCCGCTTTCTGGAGCAAAAGCTAACATTCTGCCAAATTTGGTGAAATTCCATTCAGCAGTTCGGGAAATAGTCTTGTCTAAAATCTCAACGGCAATTAACATGGGGAAACCACTTTTTGGGACCACCCCCCTTTTTCTTGGCCCCTGCTTGACGGAACACCAAAAAACTTTCAAGACAGCAGTTAAAGTGAGCATCTTACTAGTTTGTAACATTTCATGAGGATTCGTCAAACAACGCCAACGTAATTAACAGATTAAATATCGTTATTCCTATGGAAAATAAGGTCTAACTATGAATACCTACTCACAACAAGCATTTGCAATGCAATAGGTCTTGCATTATTAAAGTTAGAGCTATTGGCATTGTAAATGGCAATGCCTTTTATTTATGTTTTTGTTTTTAAACATTGACAATGCTAATAGCTTAGCCCCTTCGCTGCAGGGGTAATTCCCCCGCTGTGCTGGGGGAGAGGGGGGCACATACAGCGCTCCCATGCTCATGACGAGCTGAGCTCGTCATGAGCTACAGTGCTCCTGTGCTCATGACGAGTTCAGCTCGTCATAGGTGCATTGGTTCCCGTGGAACGCTCAGCACAGCAGGGGAATTCTCCCTGCACCTGAGCGTTCCATGGCCCATGACGAGCTGAGCTCGTCATGAGCACCGGAGCACCGTGCCTCATGACGAGCTCAGCTCGTCATGAGCATGGAAAAGGTTAAACTCTCGCAAAAATGAGACCTATTGCATTGCAAATGCTTGTTTAAAGGATGCCCCAGACACTACTTCCCCAACCTACCAACCTTCAGCTATAGGACAAAACTGCAAGCTTATTTTAACAAGTCCATCCCTGAATACATCGTGCTTCGAAGAGCAGCACATACGCTGCTCAGGAACAACCTTAACACCTTGGGAGCTAGGGGTTTTCCCCCTCCGGTGCTGAAATATTGAGATCCCACTCTTCATGACAAAGCCAGCTCGTCATCCGTGTAGCGCAGGTAATGCCCATGACGAGCTGGCTTTGTCATTAGCGTCGAAGTGGTTAAAAGTCTCTGTTTTAATAGCATTATACAATATGGTCGGGTATACAGGGAAGAGCCGATTCTGCAGCTAGGATGGCTAGAATGTTCAGGCAGTGTTGGATAGTTGTCAGGGGCTATTCATTCGTTGCCTTTTAGAGGATAAAGAACATTCTTTTCTGCTCCTAAAAAATGTAATAGGTGTCAGTTATAAAGGGCTTTTATGTTAAGCGCTACACATGGAACATTGTTTAATGTAATGGATACCTAGTGTTAAGTGGTCCTTTTTTTCAGTGACTTTGTGTGCATGCGTGTGTATGTATGTGTGCGTGCGTGTTTATGTGTTTGGGTTTGTTTGTGTGTGTTTGTATGTATGTATGTGTGCATGTGTGTTTGTGTGTGGGTGTGTTTGTATGTGTGTGTGTGTGTATTTATTTATGTATTTGTGTGTGTGTGTGTGTGTTTTTCTCTGCAGATTATAGGTTCACATCTCTGCTGGGCAGCCTCTGCCTTTCATCCTTTGGTGTCATTGTCCCTCTGACACGTCATTGGTTTTACAGGAGGAGGGACTTAATACCACTCAATCTTTAAAATCATTTCAATTGATGACTAATCGTCATGTTTACTTATTTGCTAGGGAATCACTTTAAAATATAATGGCCTAAATCTGCCAAATGATGAGAAATGGTACTGTACCATTAAAAGTACTGCGTTCTTGTTAATAAATGTTAGTACTGTTAATCAAAAGTATACCAGGCTTCTTGAAACGAGCCGACTGCAAGATGGCTGTGATACAATAGCTTCTTAAACTTAACTGTACCTGTCAAACTGCCTCATATCATGTAGCCCCATCACCTATCCTCTCACAATGTCAGTGAAGTGCACCTCCATTTTATTAGTACTGATAGCGCAGGACATATTCCTGGGCATACTTAAAGCTCCTAAATTACAAAAATATAAGAAGTAACTTGCCCCTCTAACCCTTAATGCCAGAATTAGATCAAATCCCTGTGCAGTTTCTTGCTTTCCATTCCACAGTATTGTGACAGGAAAAGCATCGCCAAGAATGTGAAATGTCTTTGTTTGTGTTTTGGTGACACAAACCCGTATGTCTCGGGTTTGCAGTGCTCCAATAGGGCTCCCAGGGGGGGCATGTTCGCGCTCTCTCCAGGCACTGTCACTTAAAATTAAAAATTAATAATGGCCAAATCAGCACGTGGCTGTAAGGGATGGATTGACTGGTCGATTTGAAGGTTTCGAGGCCACGCTGCGGGCCCACACAACTCGCCCTTTTACTTACTACTCGGAAACAAACAAAGGGATTAGTGAGGAAGTCGCAACTGCCACACAGAATGCCAAAAAAATGACAAGAGAATGTGAAAGCCATTTTCTGGGTTGTGGGATATATATGCGTTTCCGTGGTAACTCCTGTTTGTTTACAATAATAAGTTATTCAATCCTTGCACTGTGAACACAAATGCTACAGGTAGTCAAACTATTTACTTGACTGGTAAAAGAGACTATGCAATGGCCGAACAATGCATAAGCTTAGAAGCAACTCGGATGCCCTTATAGGCAGCAGTAACACACTCAGACTAGAAAGCGCATGCAGCTGAATAATGCAAAAGGGTGTGTGCTGATGTCCTTGTTTGTTTTCGAATGCACCCGTTATTGTTATGTTCGCATGTGATTTGTAACACACTCATCCCACAGCACGAATCAGAGTATAGATTATTAGTGACTGACAACAGATCTGCAGAGATTTGAATGGCTCGGCCCACATATGCCCCTGCATACTAATAATGTTCGGGAAGAGACGCTTCGAGGTATGCATACCGCCTGATGTATGTACACTCATGTCCCAGTCACATTCCCTGATGACATTCCATAGAGCCAACTCCCTCCTTCGCTTAGGTCGGTCGCCCTTCGCTGTCTGCCCCTAGCCCGCCCCCTATCCGAGAGACCTGCAGAACAATCGACTTAGGCTGAGCCTCGTAGCCCCACAATGAGGGGGCCCTGTTTTTAGCATATATCTCTGAGATATTCAGCGTTTGCTTTGTTGTTATCGCAAAAACAGCCATAACAAGTTTCGTATGGGCCAGGTGCGAGGAGGCGCAGAGCTGCTTTGGCTGGAGCGTCTGGTCACTGTGCATGCGCGTTTGAGCCAGTTCCTTTGCGCACGCGCCACAGAGTGCCTGAGAGCGGGGCTCCCATGCCCGAGGGAGAGCCCCGGCTACCGAAGTCCCGAATGGCGGTAAGTGGGGCTTAGTTCTAGGGGGGAGGGGGGTGCGCTTGTGTGTGTGTGTGTGTGTGTATGTGTGCGATGGCGGCGGCGGCGGGGGGAGGGGGGTCTTTGTATGTGTGCGTGCGTGTGTGTAGGTGCGCTGGTGTGTGTGTGGGGGTTCTCTGTGTGTGCGTGTAGGTGCGCTAGTGTGTGTGTAGGTGCAGCGGCGACGGGGGGGGTGTGTGTGTGCCTGTGTATGAGTGTGGCTGTGTATGCGTGTGGCTGTGTATGTGTGCATGCGTGAGTGTGGGTTTGCGTGCACGCAGTGAAATCCAGCAAAAGAGAAGCGCGTGGCACTTTCTTGTCCTTTATTAAGTATGTATATATAAGTCTCCACCTGGACGCATCCTTCGGATGCTAATTCCAGGCTCGACCTAAAAAACCAGGTGTTGCTAAATGAGCTGCTCAAGGCTCACCCTAGAAGATGGGTTCAGTCAGAGCTACTGTACTGGAAAGCAATGACTCCTGTTTAATTCCAGGTCACGTAGGATAGTTACAATTAAGCCAACTAAATAAAACCATTCTACTGAGGTCTCTAAAATGAGTTGGGTAACAATAACATATAGTGCCAAGAATCCCCGGGTGCGCATACTCTTTACAAAAACAGGTGGTTATGTTACCATAGAGAGTGTTTGTATCCGACTCTCACAGAAGACTGGGTTTGTAGAGTTTGTGGACTGGGACTGTATCAATTGAACATATTGTGCTCACTAAGGTGAGTATAGAGGTTTTGAGGTCCGTGGTGACTGTTTTGATGCACTGTAAACTGAAAACAAATGTAGTAAAAAAAAGCCAGAATAAAGCAAGTAATAATTAAGTATGGTTTGCGACGGTGAGCTTTTGGCACAATGTTAACGAGGTTGTAATTAAACTGTACTTATGTATTTGGATACATTCTGTCGTAATCTACAAGTTCTGTTTTTGTAACTTTGCATACAAAGTACGTTTTGAGTGTTTACAAATGTCAAATTAAAAGAAAGAAATGAAAAAGGAAAAAAAAACAAGAAGGAAAGAAAAGATAGAAGGCTCTTTAGTCTTTCAGGGGAAATAAACACCTATAGCTACATACTGTAGTATGTAACTACTGCAGCAGACCAGGTTCGTTTAACAACCTTCTTCCAGTGATGCTGGTCTAATACTAAAGCAAAACTGACACCTCAGCAGTGACCCTGCAAAGAAATGATATCAAGAACTCCATACCATCACTACTAGCGCACTAGCGACTTGTCATCAACTTAGCCATCATCACAGCCCTTCTGCTGCCTCCCTAAAACATGGATAACACGACTAAGACCCAAGCCGGTCCACATGCACTCAACGCCACCAAGGCATCCCTTACGGATCAGTCCACTGTGGCATCCTATCATCAGACCTGTGACATGCAAGTATAGATGTGCCTGCAAGACAGGCTAGCTTGGCTCACAACGACAGAACACCAGCAGCTAGCTCCCCTGGCACCCGGCTCACGGTTTTCACAAGGATCTGCGGTGCCCACTCAGTGCACAACCGAGAGCCCACGCAGCAAAAGGATTGTTCTCTCCATCTTTAACGTGGACAGGTAGATACATGAGCATCAAAAGGGGCGTCCTGCTCACTTTGCTAGAGAGACATTACCTTCTGCGGGTGAATCCTTCCTCCATGTTACTGCACTGCCTGACTCCACAAAGCCAGATATCAAAGGCTACACATATGACTTTTGACACATGTTGTGGTATTTATGCATCTTTATAAAAATGCAATGTTCGGCTCTTGGCCCTTGTTACCACAGTATGTTGAATGTTAATAGACCAAATGGCTGCCATCCCTAGAAACAAATTTGGGAGCACAAATTTCATTTTAACGTAATTCGAGGAAAATGCGAAACCCACTTCTGAATAATCACACGGAAACTGGTGAGTGCTACTTAAGAAAGGGTTTCTCAATATCATGTCCACTGCAGCTGCTCTTTCTGCGCGTCGGACCACGAGCACTATCAAATAATGATAAAGAATCGGACCTGCTATGAATATATGACGCGCTGCGCTAGGCACACTCGCTACCAGCAAGAGTGAAACAGTGAGAAGTATACACACATCTGCAAAACAAAGAGTCTGTCCAAGACCTGCGAAAAGCAACATTGACAATTAACAAGGTAAAATAATGCAGCTATAAGCAGAGGGGAGGGAGGCCCCCCAGCAGCTCCCCTCGCTGGCTGCTGAATCCACTGCTTTTGGGTATCAAGCACCGATCCCATAATTCAATCAGAGGCCTCTACGTGCAGGCAGCCTTAATGTGCAGACACCACACCTGTGTCAGAGGCAGGCTCGCGCCTTTCATCACAGCCTCCCAGTTAGCCTCTGCTGCCTGCGGGCGCTGCCTGCTGCTGCACACCAGTCCGGGTGCCTGGCGCGGGACCCCGGTCATGTGAGCACTAGACCTTTCCACGCTAACTTTGTTACAGGCAGGTTCATATGCATGCGCGTCTGCAGAGGGGGCTCTGCGTGTCGTGTCCGCTCATTACCCCCAGGCCCGGCCGCCCCCGTCCCCGCTCGTCAGTGGAGGGCATTCAATGCTAGTGCGCACAACACACCCGTAAAATGTGTACATGTTTGTTTGTGTGGGCCCAGTAGTGTAAGAGTCATACGTGCTAAGAGCCATACATGCGCCTGCCATTAGATGTACGAATGCGTGTAGTGGTTAGTCACCAGACATGCCGAAAACCGCACGCAGCAAAAACAAGTTAAAATTCTACATTAAACGTTAAAACATTTTGTTAACAAAGTGCCTACAAATATAAAAACATGCTGTCCCACATAAAAAAATAATGAAACGCCGCAGCCCGGCTTCAACAGGAAGCCAGGCAACCTTTATTGGGACGGGGGCGGGGCCAGACAAATACAGGAAGCAGACGGGAGTCTACCCCGCGCTCCTCTGCCCGCCGGAAGATTTGTGTGACTGCGTCTCAGCGCGGCACCCGCCTGTTGCTCAGAATGACCGGATGGCTGCCGAGGGACACGAACGAAGAACATGGTGAGTGGGGCGGGTCTGGTGGGGCGGCGGGGGTCTTGGTGCGCTTGTGTGTGTGCTGTGTGTGTGTGCGCGCGCGCACGCATGTGTGTGTATGCGACGGCAGGGGTGGGTTCTCTGTATGTATGTATGTATGGGTGCATGCGTGCATGGGCGCTTGTGTGTGTGTCTCTGTGTATGCGGCTGTGTATGCAGTGTGTGTGTGTATGCGACGGCGGGGATAGGTTCTCTGTATGTATGGGTGCGTGCATGGGCGCTTGTGTGTCTCTGTGTATGCGCATGCGTGTGTGGTGGTGGAGCTTCGAGGCAGGAGATAGGCACGGCGCCGTGCGCGCCCACGAGGTGCAATCTGCGCTCGTGCATATTTCTTGTCCACATTCCCAAATACGGGCGACATTAGTTGTCTTGCTGACAGCTTTCAATGCTTTCGCATTGAAAGCTAGGTCAGCTCGACCTAAAAAGGGAGCATACTTGCCTGCAAAATACTTACATTTTCAATATAAATGCATCCGTGATAAAGGTATATCCATTGTAAAATAATTAATTGTAAAGGTCTTTCGTTGTAATGACATCTTCGTTACAAAATCAGCGTTGTAAACCTGGGCACAAGAAGATCATGGCCAAAAAGCCACATTTTCGGTGGCTCCGCCAGCCCTTAACATCATCCTGTTTAAATATTGACCCATCGGACACCGGAGCGGCCCCTTAGGTGATGTCGCTATCTCTGTATGCCAGTGGTGCAAGTTTTGAGCCAACACACAGGCGCCAACGACAAGTGAACATACAGTTGTGAATGGAATAAGCTCACAGCCTGACTTCACACAATGGCGGACCGCGCAACAGATATGAAGGCACTCACCCGGTAGAAAGGAGGGAGGTTGCGTGAGGAGGCGCCCACACACTGGGGTACCTTCCTGGGCCAACGCCTTGGACAGCGGTCGCAACAGAGGTGATCGAGCATCCAGGAGGGGCCGGTGGTCTCCATATTCGCCCACACACGTGCAATAAAGGAGTAACCGCAGGGCCGTGCAATCTCTCGCCTGGAAGAATCGGAAGCCCGGAGAGAGCAAGTCGACAAGAGCCCTGACAGAATAGGGGACAAGGCAGTCTGCAGGGCCTTCTGGACCACCCTGAGGCAAATGAGTTTGACCTGACGGCATCCCGGGGTGGGGGAGCCGCCCTGGAGTCCAGCTGAGCGGGCCACTACCTTCCCCCCGGCCGTTCCCGAATGAGACCGGGAATCTAAGTAACTGGCCTGGAGCTGGGAAAATTAAGGCAGCGAGGCAGCGGTGAGGGGACCACTGGGAAACTGGGTCCTCGCGGTGTGCAGCATCATGAGGAGTGGAGGGGACCAAAAGAGGAAGAACATTGCATGAATAAAGAACACCAGCAAAACCAAAGTAGATTGTCAGCCACCATAACAAAGAGGAAACATTACAATGGAAACATATTGCAGCACAGGCTGTTCACCAATGACCAGGAAGTAGCACATTTACCAACAAAGGGTGAGGAGGTGAGGAAAGCACTGTAACTCCCGGAGTGGCGGCGTTGTCCGTACTGTGCAGTGGCACCATCTTGCCCAGAAGGGACCTGAGACGCAGGCTTCAGTGGGTCATAATATATCTTGATAGCGGAGGCAAGTTGCACCTGGCACAAGGCGAGGACCCTAAGTAGGATTGAAATACTATGACCTGCACAGTTTATTAAGGGGACGTTAACAGCACAACTGGGGGCACACAACTACGGATATTGCATGTGCTGTGAACTGTGGGGTGCAGCTTAGATGCCTGTTGCAACCTGGACAAGTGTGATCTCGTGGCAATAGCTGTATGCGGCACTGTGGTGTCTGGGAGGAGAGCAGCCTGATTTGTGTGGTGTTTAGTAGAGGAAGGTCTGGACAGTGAAGGAGATGATTCAAGGTCCCACCGCTGTGGCTTGGAAGCGGGACGGTGGGATCTGTAGAGGTCCCCCAGGGGAACCTAAGTAGGTGGTCGCTGATTGGATTTGCCGCCTTGAAGGACGACAGAGCAGCGGGTGGCTGGAAGGCTCTCACTTTAGAATTAAGGTTGGTAGTAATGTTCGCTTCTGGCTGGTGCCCTGCCTACATGGGTTAGGGAGAGCGGGGCTTCGTGTGAGGAAGCGCAAGACCTTTTGTGGAATAAGTTTTCGGGAGGAGAGCTACTGACTGACACCGCCCCTCGTGGAGAGCGTCCCTATAGATAAACTTGCTGCAGCTCGCAGAACAGTATGGGGAAAGATAAAACAGCTAAATCACAATCCAACAAGATCTCCAATTACGCTCAACCCTTGTCCCATGGTCCGCAGAACAAAACTGGGGACCCTATAATGGAAACGGAACAATGGAGGAAGATGCCGGGGGTGCACCAACACTGATGGATGTTATCAGGGCTGTCCAATCCACTAGGGATGATGTGATCAAGAAGAGAGACGCTGTGGCCATAGATGTTAATTTATTGAGATGTGACCTCAGGAACGTTTCTGACAGAGTGACCACCACTGAGAAAGACACAGAAGCCCTCAAGAATGAGGTAAAGAACCTTAGTGAAACAGTGGTGGGGATGAAGCGTCAGATGATGAGGCTTGATGACCGGGCGGAAGACGCAGAAGGTCGCTCCTGAAGAGGAAATCTACGATTTGTGGGCTTTCCTGAGAAAGCGGAAGGGCCGGATGTGGGCCTGTTCTTGGAAGACTGGATCAGTTGTGAAATAGCTCCCAAACACTTGTTGAAGCTCTTCAGTGTGGAACGGAGACACAGGGCGCTGGCTGCCCTCCCTAGACCTGGAGCACCTCCCTGAGCCACAATTGCAAAACTATTCAACTTCCGGGATAGGGACCTTTTGCTTCAACTTTCATGCAGCGGCAAACGATATTTCTTTGAGGGACATTCCATAGCAATATTCCGGGATTATACCCAAGGGTTCAGGAACAGCAGAAAGCCTTCATCATAGTGAAAAGGTGACTGAGAGACTTGAACTTAAAATACAGCTTCATGTTCCCGGCGAAGCTCAGGGAGGAGAGCGATGGGCGAGCATTGTTTTTCTTCTCGGCAGGGGATGTGAGTGAATGGCTGGATACCAGAGTCCCGGATGGGAGACGCCTGGTCCCCTCTACGAGTTCCATCAGAACAGCGTCTTCGCTGTCCTACTCGAGGGACCGGAGACAGCCCACACTTCAAAAACCTCAAAACAGAACGATGAGCCAGGGTTGGGTCACGGTCAGACACGACGGCACGTTGAAGGCCTCTGACTCGGAGGTGGTTCCAGATTCGGCGGACACGACTTCAGACATTGAGCGGGGGCCGATGGACCCAGCAGTGGACACGAATTAACTCCATGCACTGAACACTACCTGCTGTATTGTAGAGATAAGTTCTTTTTGTATTCTATATAAGATGACAATCTGATATATCTGATCGAAACTGTTACATTATGGGTTCATGGGGGATCTATATGTCTCAACTAAGGGGGCGTATGATACCCCTGGCTGCTCGGTTTCTTCTCTGTGGCCTATCCTTAATATCTATTAGGTATAGTTTAGGGGTTGGATGGAGCGTTTGATCTGATGGGATCGCGGGCGACTCTAGGAGCGGCGACGCACCCACTAGAGAGATCAGGGTCGTCGGGGACGCTTGAGAGGAAACTCACACCCCGGCATCTCCAGCTCTCTTGCACAGCGTTTGGCAGACACAATTTTTGCCATGCTAGATAACAAAGGCTTGGGTCATTGCCTCAAGCAGAACATACTGATCTTGGAACATTCAAGGGAGGGGGTGGAGGGAGGTTAGGGGTGGTATGTATCGCTTGGTGAGGGGAACAGGAGATGAGAATACCAATTTATACTACTGCCCACGGGAGGAGAGTGGGTAGGGGTTTGTTCAGTTCTTACAAGTTGTTGTTGTTGCGAGGGAACCAATAGTCACACAGGATTACACTTGGATACACAGGCTGGGGAACCATCAGGATGGGCGCACTGACCTCGGGGGCACAAGTGGTAGGTGCTTATTGTTCTATTGTCTTGACAGTACAAAAAAATGTCATACATCCGTCCTTCAGGGCAATACTGGGACCCCATTCACTTCCACCTGGTGGAGGTGACAACTTTCAACCTAAGGGATCACCAGCTCACTCTCTTTATCCCAATTAAGGGGGATCATGTCATTGTCTATGAGCTGCACCTGGGGACTACTTACCCCTAAGGCCATATAGGCTACCCCTGTAGAGGTCCCACCAGTGTGTGGCTTCGTTGGAAAGAGTCCCCCTGCTTGTGTCCTAACTGGGAGCAGTCAAAGCAGCGGGGTTGGAAATGGGTGCCCTGGGCCACCGCCCACCAGAACCATCTCCCTGTTCTTCATAAGGGGCATGGGAACCTTTTCCTCCCCCCTTATTATGAGACGTGTCTGGGTAATCTTTAATCTTTCCCTCACTCTGCTGGGGGGAACTAGAACAACCCGTTTTGAGGTCCCTCCCAGGTACCGTCATGGACACTCTGGTGCTGGCCCAGAAGTTTGCCTCCTCAGCAAGCTTCCTGGGGCCAGTCAGCGTACTATCAATGAGGTGCTGGCCCAACTCTGTAAAACAGATACTGAGCATGTGATCTCTCAAGATTAAATGATACAACCCATTAAAATCACTAACTTTGCTACCCCACTCCCAACTATTCAGTGCTTTGCTGGAGCAATCCACAAAATCTACCCAGGACTGGTTGGGAAGCTCTGGCTGTTCCTGAACCTTTGACAGCACCTTTCAGGAGCCAATCCAAGCTTTGCGAGAAAAATGGCTTTCATGGGAGTGTACCTGGTTTGGTCCCCAACCTCTAGAGTTAGAAGTGTGTCCCACCCCACAGTAGGCATGTGTTTCCACATACCACTCCTCAATGCCCTTCTGGGATCTTGTGGACCCTCAGGGCTACCTCATAAGCAGAAATTCATTTGACTTTGTGAGCACCCGATCCTAAGGTATGCAAACTCTTTTATCACCATCAGACACTGCGGATATGCTGCTACCATTACTGCTGGACTCAGTCTGTGCTCAAGATCCAGCTCCTTTAGACTCATGAGCCAGTAAGATGTTATATTTCTCTATCATAAATTTGGCTATTTGCAGTTTAAATTCCCTTTCTTCTCTCCTCTCCACCAGTGTCTGTGGAGACAAGTTGTGGGAAGAGACACTGCTCCCTATCCTGGCAGGGGGATCCAATACAAGGAATAGATCCTCCCTCTCCCCAAAGACTGCATTCCAGAGGCTGCATTCTAAGGTCTGGGTCCTGATCATCCATATCATCCTCATGCTCTCCTGTGGTTTCACCCATATGGAGTGACCTTCTGCCCAGGCCTTCAGTGCCTTTTGCAATTCCACCTTCCTATGGTCCTCTTGGCAGGAAGTCCAAACTCCTTGCAGAAGTCCTTGAGCTGGGCCACAGTGCAGATCTCCATGTTGGCCAGCTCAAATTCCATGCTTCTAAGTGTAGTTTTAGATCCAACAGTCAGAGAGTTAATTTGAAAAAAACAAAAAGGTCAATCAAGGAGAATATGAAAAAGAAAACAAATTAGTCTTAGGTATGGAATGGTAATGTACACCTAATCACTGCATTTCACTGCACAACACACAAGTCCTAATCTCACTGCTGATCACCAATGTTAGAAATTGGGTTACTGATTGACTGGGATAGAGACCCCGGTCACGCAATAACCACAATCATAGACAAGGTCTGGTACAAGGAAAGCTCAAACTAACCTTTGCTTACCCTCTGGTAGCGTGGTACAGAGCAGTCAGGCTTAACTTAGAGGCTGTGTATAAAGTACTTGTGTAACACTTTGAACAGTAAAACAGTGACAACACCACAGAAAAGGATTTTACATGAGGTTAGGAAAATAGAGTTTAATTTAATAAATAAAACAAGACCACAATGACAAAAATCCAGTCAGTAGAACTCGAGTTATGATTTTTTAAAGAACAAACTGCAAAATAGCACTGAGCAACAGAAGCTCCAACCACGGCTATCTGGCCTCACTAGACCAGGTCAAAGTCAAAAGTTCAGGCCGGCAGTGATGGAGTGGGGGTCGGATACAGTCCTAGCTTAGTCGAGCTGAAGTTTACCTTCTTGAGTTTTGTGCCAAGAGTCCCGTTTGTGGGGAAAACGTTTGCTGGAAGCAAGAAGAGCGTCGCTGGCAATGGTCAACAGGGCACGAGGAGCAGGTCGGGTGTTGCGTGCGAATGAATGGGCTGGGGCCTCGCGGTGGCGGTCCTCGGGGGAGAATGATGCTTGTTGGGAGAAGAGACAACCTTGCAGTGGCTTGTGCTGTCTCCATGCGAGTAACATGGTTCTGGAGAGAACAGGCTAATTTACGTTTTTGAAGAGTCAAAAGGCTTGACTATAAGATCTCCAGTCCCGCACCAAGGGCCCAGAAGTTGAGAGGCACCTTTTGAGGGTCAGGAACTTGTTGAAGACGGATCCAGGAGCTGTGAGGAGCCTGCTATGTACCCGAGGCTCAGATCTGGAGGCCACAGACTAGCCCTTTATGTCACTCTGGGGTCCATGGTTCAAGACAGGTTCTAGGTCCAACGCGTCCTCCCCAGGCAAGATGCCAGCAGGCAGCATTGTCAGCACAGCAAGCGACAGTCCAGCATAGTGGCAGTCCTTTGAGCAGCACAGTAGTTCTTCTTCTTGCATAGTATCCACAAGTCCATAATGTACTGAAGTGGTGGTGTCTGAGGTGGTGCCAATTACGTGGGGGAAACTTCAAAGACATGCTTTGAAAGTGCATAGATGTCCTCCTTCCCTGCCCTGCCCTTCCCTGGCTCTAGGCTCTCTGCAGGTGGGTATGCAGCCCTTTGTGTGTGGCAGAACATAGCCTATTCAGGTGTAACTGAGGCTATGCCCAGCTCCTGCCTCCCATCCTTCCTGAGTTGGCCCATTGAAGCCCACTTAACCTCCCCTGGTGTGTGGCTGTCAAGGAGGAAAACACAAAGCCAATACCAACTAACACACAGCAATATGATCAGAGACAAGTTACAGGCACCAAATGGCTAAAGCAAGAAAATGCCAACTTTCTAAAAATGGCATTTTCAGAATTGCAATTTAGAATCCTACTTCACGATAAGTTTGGATTTTAAATTGTGATTCGAGAGACACCAAACTTGAATAAGCTATATCTTCCCATTTGGAAATTACACTTAAAAAATGTCATAAGGTAATCCCAAAGTTATCCATGGGAGCCATAAGCATTGCAGTAGTGAAAAATGAATTTCATGGTTTTTTACCTCAAGGACATGTAAAACCTAAAAGTACATATCCTGCCTAATAAATACATTGCACATTGCCATCCTGGTTGTCCATGGCTTACCGTAGGGGTGCCTTATATGTAGAAAATGGGAAGGTGTGGGCCTGGCCAAAGGATCTTTTGGCCAGGTCGACATGGCAGAGTAAACTGTACACACAGGCTCTGCAATGGCAGGCCTGAGGCATGGTAAAAAGGGCTACTTAAGTGGACAGCACAATCAGTGCTGCAGGCCTACTAGTACCATTTAATTTTCAGGCCCCAGGTACATGTAGTGAACTTACTAGGGATGTATAAGTAAATTAAATAAGCCAATTGGGAGGAAGGCAATTTTATCATGTTTGGTGGAGAGAGTACATGCACGTTAGCACTGGTTAGTGGTGGTAAAGTGCCCATATTCTTAAGGCCAACAAAAATGAATTAAGCAAAAAGTAAGAGGAGGTGACCCTGCAAAAAGGGCCAGTATCTACACTGTGCTTATCAGCATTCACCCAATCCAACACTAAACAAATGAGGAGGGTGTTCTAGCCAGTGTTGGCAAACAAACACCTTTGTAGTGCCCAATTGTATTTGTAGGAGAATATGTATTTTGGTTGATAATTTTTACCCAAATGTACAAACATTATATGAAGTTTGAGTTCTGTACCCACCAGCAAATGCACCAGCTGGGAAATGCTGGTATATCACAAAGTGTAAGTGCCCCTGTTGAGTAAGTCTGGTATTGTGTGGGCCTGGAAGTGTAGCAGAGGGACCAGGGCTGCGACATTCATCTCTGCAACCATGCATGTCCGTAACATTCCTGGTTTGGGGTTTAATGCTCTACCATGCAAACCTAGCAGGTTACAGGTCTGGATGTAAAACAAAGACGTTCCCTCTAAAAATAATTCTCTTTCAGCCCCATGGTGAAAGAGGGAGTGTGGATAAACACTCTGCCCCTTATTTTGGTGGTCTGTACTTGTGTTAACAGAGAGTTTCAAAGACACACAATCAGATCTGTGCTCTCTCCTCTCCAATCCTGCTCCTAGTCCCTTCCTCTCAGCTCCTTGATGGGCAGGGTCCTCACGCTATATTGTGTCCCTTCTGGTGTCTCTCTTTCCAAACTACTCTCTCGAATCTCCTCATTCATCTCCTAAGAAACCAGCAGTACACTATTTGTGGTCTCAAGTATGGACTGCACATATACTGCTTGGACTCCAGAATTTGTGTAAGTGCAGCAAAAACGTTCTTTCTTGGTTCCCACCTAAAACCACGTTTTCCCATCCAATTATATTTTACCAGTTCTTACCTGTAGAAACAGAAACCTTAAATTCTATTCAAGGGTTGGCCTGTTCTTGTTATCCACACACGCTCATCAGCTGGTGGTGACCCTTTTTACTCAATGGTTGGTTTTGACCATACTTATTCTCATTACACATTCATCAGCTAACAGTGAAAACTGACTACATTCTAGCTCTGGGAAAAATAATAAGGAAAGTACCAGTTTGTCACGGACTACTGGAAAATTTAAAATAACAGAATATCAGTGAGAACATGTTTTCTACAGCTAAAAATGTAAATTCCTTCATAACAATAATTTTGATGCCTCTGCTATTAGTCTGGCTAACCCCCACACAGAGAAGGCAGTAGTCAGTCTTATGATAAAGTCACTTTATTTCAAGTGAATTTTATTGAGAACAAAAAGAAAGTTTTTATATACAAAGGTACAGTATACAGTCGCCTGAGAGGAAGAAAAAAAAACTTGATAACAGTGTATGCCGGTTTGGTTACATACGGCCTTTTTTAAGGGCATGTGTGCGGCATTCGTATGCTCGGTGTGTGGCTTCGTGGCAGCTTGTGTATGTACCCCCAGGTGACGAGGAAAGGAAAGTGAGAAAAGAGAAAGTGAGAAGGCGGGAGGAAACGCATTGTTCGAGTGCCGATTGGGTCGGCCATGCTTTTGCTCCTACGATGTGTGTGGGGGTGCTGTACCCCTTGGATGGCAGCCTAGGGGGGCTTGAATGAGGACAGGTAGTTGTCTAGTGAGAGCCACATTTCGCCCTTTGTGTAGGTTTTTGGTGTTTGGTTTGAGGTTATGGTGTCCGCCCCCCGTAGGAAGGTGATCCAGTTGAACCAACTCCTGAAGGATGCTTTCCCTGTGTCCTTCCAGTTGTTTAGGACCGTCTTAATCGCTGCTGTGAGTAGGAGGTCAATCAGATCCCTATCCTCTTTGGATTGGATTGACGGTGCCATGAAGGCCGTGGCCAAACCGTGGAAATCTAGTTGTATTGAGAGACCTAGAGCGTTGTTTATAAAGTCACTGATTCTGTTCCAGAATAGTTTGACTTTAGGGCAGTGAAAGATTAGGTGAGCTAGGTCTCCTTTTTGTTTGTTACAGTTCCAACACACGTCGCTGTCTCGTAGCCCTATTGTCGCTAGGCGGGAAGGGGTCCAGTATGTTTTGTGTAGTAGCCAGTATTTGGTTTGTGCTAGGGTGGTGGTGACCCTGTTGCGTGTTGCTGACGTCCAGAGGTTGGACTTTTCTCTCTCAGTGAGGCGCCTCTGGAGGAGTGACTCCCAGTATTCTAGAGTTTTGTTGTTGAGTTTGGATGTTTCTGGGCTTAGGAGCCTTTATATGTGAGACGTCTGGTGTCTGACCTTATTTAGGTTTGCTGCGTATTGTAGGATGGGTGGTCTCTTTTCTTAGTTCTGCTCTTGTCACTTTAGGGGGGCTTCTCGACCTCACAGCCTAACACAGTATTACCTACCATCAGAATGATCTCTGAGCTCATGGGGTGGGGGTGAGAGGGGATCAGCTGGAAAACGACACAGGACAGGGCAGCTGGTGAGCCAAGCACAAGGCTTTCTATCCAAACAACCTCGGATCCTTTGACATAGCAGCGTCTTGATATCACATCCAGGAAGGTGGTATTCCCAATGCATAATTTGAAAAAAGTGTAGGGGCCCAAGTATTTACAGCCCTCAATGTTCACTTTGGGATTGTTTTCATTTCTTTCTCTCATTCTTTCTTCTTTTTTGGTCTTTCTTTCTCATGCCCAGGATCAAAGTCTGGTGATGAAAAATCCACCTCTGCCCACAACAAAAAAAACGTCTGTGCACACCACCTGCAACCCCCGGCACAAATTAAGCAAACTGAAACCGACGCACAACTAGCTCCTAACCTAGTGGGCCACCACGTGTAGGTTCTGGAAGAGATGGAGAGTAAAAGTCTTACATTTCAGATTCTTCTGAGACACAGCATATACAAAACCAGTCCTTGTTTTCCTTCTGTATTGTCCACAAACTCATGTAACTAACAGCTTTTATAGCAGGTTGTTATCAGCGTTCATTTATTATGCACTAATCTCGGAATATGAAATAGCGGCTGTGTACGAGCGAATCAGAAAAGCTTGCTTCTCCATGTGCAAATAGGCTGCTGGGAAGGGGGTTGAATGGGAGGGGCGTTGAGGATTAAGTAGTTCCGCTATGATGTGCTGCTTCCTTGACCTTGAGGGGAAGCACTCGGGGGTCATTCCCATTAAGTCAGTAAAAGCTGCTGTCCGGGATGGCAGCGGAGCTGTAGGCGAGACAAAATGTCTCCAGCTGGAACTTCGGCCACCGCTCTTGTGTTGCTGCGCACTCCCACCTTCCATGACCAGGCGGAGGGAGACGCCGAAAAGGTCGAATCCGGGACTGTGGTAAATGTTCTAGAACATTAGCCCAGGAGGAGAGTCGTGAAAGATTCTGCAGCTTTAAACAGCCCAGATGGAGCATTGCTGTTTTTGTAGGGCCTAGAAAGGACGCCGTGGAGCCAGGGAGAGCCGAGACTCATTCGTCAGACTGCACAACAAGCGCCGCCATCACTTAAGTGGATATCCATCAGAGCTAACATAACAAAAGTTAAAAATAAGTCTACGCTGGCATGTTATTCTTAAACATACTTCAAAGGCAGCGAAAGGCACAAAACACCCATGAAAGTCATCGTTAAATTTGCTTCAATTTGAGGTTTGACGGGATAACTGCTCGGCCCTGTGTGGAGAGGGGTGTGTTGTTTTCTGGAAGGGATGACTTGCTGTATCTTGCTCTTAGGAGCGTGCAGAAGGCATGGTTGAAAGTTTAGTCTCGGTATCTTCAGTAATGAGCTTTTTGTTTATCTTCTGCCCTTTACCGTTTCTTTGGTCTGCTGACTTTTCCGGCGTGTTCTCCTTTCCAGTCACAATCAGCAGAGGTTCGGGGGCGGTGAGCGAAGACGAAAGTTAACAAGCATTGGCCAAGCCAATAGGCCTGGCAGTGGCTGTAAGCCTTTTGGCAATTCTTGTTTTATTTTGGTTTCTGCAAAACTTGTTTGTTCGTGATACTGCTGGGCCATCTTTCAGCTAAACAAAATATCGGCTACATACAAAAATAAATATTGATTTGGTCTAAAAAAGGCCCACTGTGCAATAGTACTCTCTGGCACTGAAGGCAACTACTTTGTGTGTTGATGTGCTTGTGCACTGTAAAGGACCGAAAGCTGTAACTCACAGTGAAGCCGGCCAATTGCTGAAGTGTGTGCCACTTTGACCCTTAATACATGCTGGAGTGAATGGAATAAAAATGCGAATGACAGAGCCACAGACTAATTGGTGAAGTCTGGCTGAAACCCCTACATGTAACTAAGCTATACACACAATTTGAGTAAAATCAAAATAACTTTGCTAACACAGGATTAAAAAATCCGATCGGTCTGGCATTGGCTGCAAGCCTTGTGCCTTTGGGAAAGAATGTGATAAAGGAATAATGAAATACAAAGAAAGGAAGCTAAAAAAAAGAGGAAATAAGGAAGAAGGCAACACAGACTGAAAGACACAGTTAAGGTTGCAAAGATAAAACACCCTCGTGAGCTTATATTCAGAGATCATGTGAGCTGCCGGTTTGTTGTGAGCAGGCAGAAGGCAGATAAATAAAGATCACGTCCAAAGGAATTTACAACAGCATTAGCAGGAGATAGGAATTGATCACACCAGGCACTACAAACAAAGTCTACACTAAATTTATAATAAATAGTTGTAATAATAAAGTAAAAACAAAAACACTGGCACTGAAGGGAACTCCCTTGTGTGTGGGAGTGCTCCTTATGAAAGGGCTAGAAGTTAGCCAGTGGCTGAAGCAGGTTGGCCCACTGCCCCATGCTGTGTGCAGTACTGGGTCGGAGCAAAATCTGAATGACACAAAAGTTGACCAACTGATGGAGAGTGCTGGCTGAAAGCCCATTTATGGAAGTACATTACATATATATTTTTTGTAAAATAAAAAGGTATTGGCTAACACCAGACCTGATAATGACTTAGACAATAGACTGGCATGTGCCTCTACCTGGTCCATATCCGCTGCATTTTTGGAGACTGTTCAACCAAGCTATACCTAACTGATGGTTCCTAACCAGGGTGAAATGGGTCTTGGGTTGCTTGTGTTCCGGTTCAGGGAGAACCTGGCCTGGCAGTTTGGGTTGGACGGTTCCCATTGGAGAAGAGTCAAGGCTGATTCGCATATGATTGAGTTCAAACTGAGGTGGCATTTTGTAAAAAATAACCATGGACTGGGATGCCGCCTGAGTAAATATCAGCGGGTGAGTTTAATTCAAGCATTCTATCCATAACTTTTATGTACACTCCTGCTACGCTTTTGTTACAGGGGGCCGATATGGCAGCAGTGCTGCAAAAACCGTCCACCAGTAACAAAAACGTCCACCACCGGTCCAAAACACCTGGTGCCCGATGTGGCCAGTCTGGCCCTACTTCTCATTCCCCACCACCTACATCTCTTCCCTGCTCACCTCCTAACTTCTTGCCCCTCATTACATCAAACCAACACTTCTCTCCACCTGCCAACATTTTAATACTACAACTTCTCCTGTATTGCCACCCAACCCTGCACTATCTCTGTGACATGCCCATCTCTACCTCTTCTCCACCTGCCTTACCTTTTTCAGTGACCAATTTACCAGCACCCATATATATTATATTGAAACACTTTTGTGTAAAACCGCACCCTCTACTGTATGCTACTGTATTGTACAACTATCCACCACTTTCTAAGTACATGTTCAGGGCTACGTATCTGGACTTCCACAATAAAGCTAAAATCGTTGTCAAATGTAATGGTTGTACAGGCTGTCAGATCCTACGCTAACTTACAGCCTGATTGGGCATAGAAGTGCACACAGAGCTGATAGCTATCATATCCTGCAGGGATCCAGCATCAAAGTCTCAAGTCCCCTCACCTCTCGTCCCCCACTGCCAAAAATTAGGAAAAAGAGCAAAGGTCCAACGTTGTTCCTAGGAGCATACCATCAGTACTGTCGATAGCCATGGTGAGGCATATCAATTCTGCCTAGTTTCCATTCTACCTTAAGCTTCTTTCTTCCACTACCCTACACTTCCTATCTCTCTATCCTGCTCTTGCCGGTTCTTTCATCCTTCTTTTCTTCCTTTTCCACTGTTGTCCGATCTTCTGCCTTTATCGCTCTCGCTCAAAACCTGATGATGTCAGTTAAGTCCTGGTCCCCAAAAATGAGTGCTGGCACTTGCCACATGCAAACACCTGCCCACATTACGCATTGCCTATTCTACCGGAAATCATTGATAGGTACAGAAGACAACCACCCAAAGGGCCCGTTTGGTTGAAGTCTTCTTGGGTACTGACTACTGCTGCTGTGCAGGGCAGCATCTGCAGTTGGCGCATGCCTGAAATCACCTGGCTAGGAGGGTAAGAGGAATGGGATGCTCAGCAGCACAAAATTAAGAGCAATCATTTTCCAAAGCTTGTTGAAAGCTGTGCTCTGAGTTTGAACCAATGCATCGCTTTTAGCAGGACAAGGCCCAGGTGTTTTTTCACCCGCATGCACCATTTTTGACAACTGCACGTGACTCATCTGTTTGTGGTGGCTCAGTGGCGTAACACAAAATGATGGGGCCCATCCTGCAAAATGTGATAAGCAGCCCAATCATCTCCCAGATCGCACAGATATTTATTGGTTTTTGGGTTCAATGGAGCCCCCCTGAAGGGTCATGTCCCCCCTATGCTGCCAGTGGCCAACTCGGGAAAGCAGAGTGGCTTTCCCAAGTGTTTACCTATTTTTTAGCGTCAAGAGTAGAAACGTCCCAATTGAGAAATGGATATCAGAAAGTATATCCAAGTTAAGTATTGCTAATGAAGGTATCCAACTATAGACAGCATGCCCATAAGAATAGGCGGGAAAGGCAAAGATATCACAGGACACGGGGGACAAAAATTCGTGGTATATATCAGGCTAAACACAATATCTGGGGCATGTTTCAACACAGCATATTTCAGGCTATAAGCATGTTTAGGGCATATAGTAACATATGTCTGGTAAAATTCTTGTTTCAAAGAAATTTTTATTATCAAAAAATAATTCGCACAAACAATTATAATTCATGTACACACTTTAAAAAACAAATTAAAAAAACATGTTCAATTTGGACAATTATTATTCATGTTTAAAAAATGTTTGACTTTTATACAACATCATTAAAAAACGAAAAGAATCACAAGGTCGACGCGGCGTTTCGGTTTTTTTCTTTGAACACCTTCTTCAGGACTGATTCTAGACAGTTAAGAAACACAGAATTACCATCCATTGTCACATTACTGCATCATAGTACAACACTATCCCAATTTGCAATATACATATAGTCATAGTTGCTTCTGCTTTTTATTTTCTTTACATCTTGCCCAGACATGTTGGCCCATCATTTTTTACATTCACAGAATGTTATTTAAATGGTATCCTATCCACATTCCCATTTGGGTAATTGCCATCAACTCCCTTCTCTTACATTACGACCCCCTTCAACTTTGTTTGCCTTTCCCTTGGAATGTAATATTCCACTGCTGTTCATTTACTTCTAAAAAAATCTTTTTTACACAAAGTCAGCCTACCTTGTTCCAGAAGAGTAAAAATGGCTCTGCTGGGGGGTACTGACTATCCAAGAAAGAAAGAGTCACCATCTGCCGTAATCAATTAACAGGTGTGATACATCTAGATAAAAGATATTTATTTTTAATTTTATTTTTGCTGTAGTTATACCTGGTTATTCATGATTCCCAGATAGGTTATGTTATCGTTCCCTACCTCTTTCAGTTGGATATTGGACCAATGTTCATAAAAAAGCCATCTCTATTGATAGGCGGGCTTCAGGCCGTGTGTCTGGACCTAGGAACAATAAATTTTCCCTCAGTATTTGTAATTACATAGATTATTCTCCATCTGTTATTCAAGATGTTAGTGCAATTGGCCATATACCTGTTGGTCTGTTATACTCTTGTTGGATTTTGCTGCCAGGAGGAGCCACCGTAATGATTATCAATGGGGCGGTTCTTTACCTACAAGATTAAATTAGTCACTCACTTGTTCAGTGTTTGATGTGCACTACAATCAATTTTACTTTTATCACATCCCTTACCAGATAAGTAGGGATTCGAACACCGCTGTTATCTTGATCCTCTTCAATCTGACCGAAGACCAACTTTCAACTTATCACTTGATTTGAGAATGGTCACGTGACTGTATAGTTCTCTGTGAATATATAGTTCAAATGTTAGTGCTAAGGTCTTTTTATTATATCCCATTTATTGATCTAAGCTGTTGTGATTTTACCTTTGCGTTAATGACTTTGTATATCTCTGGGATGGTCTATTTATCTTACTCAGCCACCCTTAAGGACTTAGTGTATTGTCTATTTAATCACTGTTCTAGCCCCGTATAAATCCATCCTTTTGGTGAAGAGCCTCTTAAGGACATATCCCTGAACTAGGTTAATTTTGTTGCTCTCCTTCTTACCTTTTAAGTTTCAGTCGGCCTCCCTGCTCCCTTCACCTGGCAGCCCGTCACTTCCGTCACTTGCGGTCGAATTACCGAAAAACAAAATGAATGATTGCCGCCTACTTGCCTGGCTTAAATATCTGCCGAGTTCTAATTGGGCGCGCTTTTCGCTGTCCCCGATTGGCGGAATATTCAATTATACTAGATACTGTTGCCGGGAGTACCACGTCACTTTTCTTTATGCATTCCTTACCACCCATTGGTTAGAGTCGTTATATTTTATGAGTTCCATTGGTTAAAACGCTAGATGCGTTTCTATGGAGTTTTAAAATCCTCCGTGTGCCTGCGTATTACCTGTCTGCCGAGTACTAATAGGGCGCGCCTATCGCTGTCCCTGATTGGCGGAATGGTTCGTTGTACTAGATACTGTTGCCGGGGATGCCGCGTCACTCTTATTTATACATTCTTCGCCCCCCATTGGTTAAAGTCGTTTACTTTGTGAATTACCATTGGTTAAAGTGCTGGATGCATTTCTATGGAGTTTTAACCTATTGCGTGTGCCTGCGTACTGATAATGGGCGGTATCCGTACTGTGAGCCCATTGGTTAAGGGGCTCCGTATGTTTCTGTGGAGATGTTTATATTTTATTTACTCTATGCGCCCGCAACAAGTTCAGGACCTTAGGGTTATCGCTTGTGAGAGTGAGAGCCCACGGGTTAAAAAGCTCCGCACATTTCTTTTGGGATGTTTGTATTTTATTTACTTTAGTGTGCCCGCCAAAATTTCAGGACCTTATCATTGGTTGACACTATTGCCGTTCTCGATGTGTTCATAGCACGAAGCTTCCTCATATTTTTTACATTCCGCGCAAGTAGTTCAGATTATACTGGAAACGGGATACTACCACATCGAATTCACGAGTTGGTACATATGTCCTTCTCCTCTATCATGGCATAATGCTCACCAGGGTATAATCGATATGATGTATGTTCACGAGGCTATCTTATTTTAGTTTGATCGCCCTCATTGCATAAAGTATGGTGATCTCTTTATTCACGTGTATTTAGGCCATGCTGAATTTGATACATAGGGGATGTTCAATTATCCATCCATACTGGTATTATTTAGTCTGATTATACACACAATATATGTAGTTAAGTACCATGAGGTATCAGCGTGACATCGTTAAATAAAACAAACTACGATCCTCTCAGTCGGGGAATTCGTATTCCTCGCCTTCTGCTTTACCGCGTCATGTGTTATTCGGAATTTATCATTATAACACAGTGGTAGTCTATCAACACTCTCTATTTGTGTATTTTCTCTATCTCTTCATCTCCTGAATTTAACCTATTTATTTTAATATCATTTTAGAGATTGGGCGCTGTACTTTCACAGAATCCCAAATACAGAGGTCTATGACAGAGCTTACCTCACAGTTTTACCTGATAATTTTTTCCCAATCTTCTCTTAAGTTGAGCCCACTTCTCACACTGTTAAGGGTAGACATGTAAAATTGTTCCCTTTTCTTCCTCTTGTCATTGCTGTTGCCTCCTCTTTTGCTCATAGTTACCCTCTCTAATCCACACCATTTCAGATCATCGACCCCATGGCCAGCTATCCTCCAATGCTCAGTGAGGGGCGCTCCAGGTTTCTTAGTTCTAAGGGCAGAACGATGTTCATTAAGGCGAAGCCTGATTTCCCTGGATGTCTCTCCCACATAGGATTTCTGGCAGGGGCATTGGATTAAGTAAATGACATTTTTGGTCCTGCAGTTAATGAAACTTTTTATATTTACAGATCTGTCATTTACTACGATTTTGCTGCCTTTGATGATACTTGCACAGTTTACACAACCACTGCAGGGATGTGTCCCTGTGGGTAAAGGGTTGCCATCAATAGTTGTTTGCAGGGTTTTTGGAATTTCTCTGTACGTGTGGACAAGGGAATTCCGGATGGTTTTGTTCCTCCTAAATGAGAACATAGGTTTAGGAATTGGTGTGACTGTTTTGTCAGCTATCAAGTGCCAATTTCTATTAATAATGTTCTTCACTTGGTGGCTAACTTGGGAGAAATTGGTGACAAACATAATAGGTTGTTGATTTTTTTGGGTGTGATCTTTTGGTTCAAAAAGGTTTTCTCTGTTGAAATATTTTGCCCGTTTATGGGCATGTCGAACCATCCTTTTTGGATAGCCTCTCTCTATAAACTTCTCTTTCAAGAGTGTTGCATGTCTATCATAGTCTGTCATTGAGGTACAATTTCTTCTCAACCGGAGAAATTGTCCAAAGGGGATGTTGTTCTTTTGTGATGCTGGGTGATTGCTGTTAAAATGTAACATACTGTTCCTGTCGGTGGGCTTCGTGTATAATTCCACAGTTAAATAGCCCCCTGTTTCCTTGATTATGATGTCAAGAAATTCCACACAGTTTTTCTCCTCTATCATGGCATAATGCTCACCAGGGTATAATCGATATGATGTATGTTCACGAGGCTATCTTATTTTAGTTTGATCGCCCTCATTGCATAAAGTAAAACTGTGTGGAATTTCTTGACATCATAATCAAGGAAACAGGGGGCTATTTAACTGTGGAATTATACACGAAGCCCACCGACAGGAACAGTATGTTACATTTTAACAGCAATCACCCAGCATCACAAAAGAACAACATCCCCTTTGGACAATTTCTCCGGTTGAGAAGAAATTGTACCTCAATGACAGACTATGATAGACATGCAACACTCTTGAAAGAGAAGTTTATAGAGAGAGGCTATCCAAAAAGGATGGTTCGACATGCCCATAAACGGGCAAAATATTTCAACAGAGAAAACCTTTTTGAACCAAAAGATCACACCCAAAAAAATCAACAACCTATTATGTTTGTCACCAATTTCTCCCAAGTTAGCCACCAAGTGAAGAACATTATTAATAGAAATTGGCACTTGATAGCTGACAAAACAGTCACACCAATTCCTAAACCTATGTTCTCATTTAGGAGGAACAAAACCATCCGGAATTCCCTTGTCCACACGTACAGAGAAATTCCAAAAACCCTGCAAACAACTATTGATGGCAACCCTTTACCCACAGGGACACATCCCTGCAGTGGTTGTGTAAACTGTGCAAGTATCATCAAAGGCAGCAAAATCGTAGTAAATGACAGATCTGTAAATATAAAAAGTTTCATTAACTGCAGGACCAAAAATGTCATTTACTTAATCCAATGCCCCTGCCAGAAATCCTATGTGGGAGAGACATCCAGGGAAATCAGGCTTCGCCTTAATGAACATCGTTCTGCCCTTAGAACTAAGAAACCTGGAGCGCCCCTCACTGAGCATTGGAGGATAGCTGGCCATGGGGTCGATGATCTGAAATGGTGTGGATTAGAGAGGGTAACTATGAGCAAAAGAGGAGGCAACAGCAATGACAAGAGGAAGAAAAGGGAACAATTTTACATGTCTACCCTTAACAGTGTGAGAAGTGGGCTCAACTCAAGAGAAGATTGGGAAAAAATTATCAGGTAAAACTGTGAGGTAAGCTCTGTCATAGACCTCTGTATTTGGGATTCTGTGAAAGTACAGCGCCCAATATCTAAAATGATATTAAAATAAATAGGTTAAATTCAGGAGATGAAGAGATAGAGAAAATACACAAATAGAGAGTGTTGACAGACTACCACTGTGTTATAATGATAAATTCCGAATAACACATGACGCGGTAAAGCAGAAGGCGAGGAATACGAATTCCCCGACTGAGAGGATCGTAGTTTGTTTTATTTAACGATGTCACGCTGATACCTCATGGTACTTAACTACATATATTGTGTGTATAATCAGACTAAATAATACCAGTATGGATGGATAATTGAACATCCCCTATGTATCAAATTCAGCATGGCCTAAATACACGTGAATAAAGAGATCACCATACTTTATGCAATGAGGGCGATCAAACTAAAATAAGATAGCCTCGTGAACATACATCATATCGATTATACCCTGGTGAGCATTATGCCATGATAGAGGAGAAGGACATATGTACCAACTCGTGAATTCGATGTGGTAGTATCCCGTTTCCAGTATAATCTGAACTACTTGCGCGGAATGTAAAAAATATGAGGAAGCTTCGTGCTACGAACACATCGAGAACGGCAATAGTGTCAACCAATGATAAAGTCCTGAAATTTTGGCGGGCACACTAAAGTAAATAAAATACAAACATCCCAAAAGAAATGTGCGGAGCTTTTTAACCCGTGGGCTCTCACTCTCACAAGCGATAACCCTAAGGTCCTGAACTTGTTGCGGGCGCATAGAGTAAATAAAATATAAACATCTCCACAGAAACATACGGAGCCCCTTAACCAATGGGCTCACAGTACGGATACCGCCCATTATCAGTACGCAGGCACACGCAATAGGTTAAAACTCCATAGAAATGCATCCAGCACTTTAACCAATGGTAATTCACAAAGTAAACGACTTTAACCAATGGGGGGCGAAGAATGTATAAATAAGAGTGACGCGGCATCTCCGGCAACAGTATCTAGTACAACGAACCATTCCGCCAATCAGGGACAGCGATAGGCGCGCCCTATTAGTACTCGGCAGACAGGTAATACGCAGGCACGCGGAGGATTTTAAAACTCCATAGAAACGCATCTAGCGTTTTAACCAATGGAACTCATAAAATATAACGACTCTAACCAATGGGTGGTAAGGAATGCATAAAGAAAAGTGATGTGGTACTCCCTGCAACAGTATCTAGTATAATTGAATATTCCGCCAATCGGGGACAGCGAAAAGCGCGCCCAATTAGAACTCGGCAGATATTTAAGCCAGGCAAGTAGGCGGCAATCATTCATTTCGTTTTTCGGTAATTCGACCGCAAGTGACGGAAGTGACGGGCTGCCAGGTGAAGGGAGCAGGGAGGACGACTGAAACTTAAAAGGTAAGAAGGAGAGCAACAAAATTAACCTAGTTCAGGGAATATGTCCTTAAGAGGCTCTTCACCAAAAGGATGGATTTATACGGGGCTAGAACAGTGATTAAATAGACAATACACTAAGTCCTTAAGGGTGGCTGAGTAAGATAAATAGACCATCCCAGAGATATACAAAGTCATTAACGCAAAGGTAAAATCACAACAGCTTAGATCAATAAATGGGATATAATAAAAAGACCTTAGCACTAACATTTGAACTATATATTCACAGAGAACTATACAGTCACGTGACCATTCTCAAATCAAGTGATAAGTTGAAAGCTGGTCTTCGGTCAGATTGAAGAGGATCAAGATAACAGCGGTGTTCGAATCCCTACTTATCTGGTAAGGGATGTGATAAAAGTAAAATTGATTGTAGTGCACATCAAACACTGAACAAGTGAGTGACTAATTTAATCTTGTAGGTAAAGAACCGCCCCATTGATAATCATTACGGTGGCTCCTCCTGGCAGCAAAATCCAACAAGAGTATAACAGACCAACAGGTATATGGCCAATTGCACTAACATCTTGAATAACAGATGGAGAATAATCTATGTAATTACAAATACTGAGGGAAAATTTATTGTTCCTAGGTCCAGACACACGGCCTGAAGCCCGCCTATCAATAGAGATGGCTTTTTTATGAACATTGGTCCAATATCCAACTGAAAGAGGTAGGGAACGATAACATAACCTATCTGGGAATCATGAATAACCAGGTATAACTACAGCAAAAATAAAATTAAAAATAAATATCTTTTATCTAGATGTATCACACCTGTTAATTGATTACGGCAGATGGTGACTCTTTCTTTCTTGGATAGTCAGTACCCCCCAGCAGAGCCATTTTTACTCTTCTGGAACAAGGTAGGCTGACTTTGTGTAAAAAAGATTTTTTTAGAAGTAAATGAACAGCAGTGGAATATTACATTCCAAGGGAAAGGCAAACAAAGTTGAAGGGGGTCGTAATGTAAGAGAAGGGAGTTGATGGCAATTACCCAAATGGGAATGTGGATAGGATACCATTTAAATAACATTCTGTGAATGTAAAAAATGATGGGCCAACATGTCTGGGCAAGATGTAAAGAAAATAAAAAGCAGAAGCAACTATGACTATATGTATATTGCAAATTGGGATAGTGTTGTACTATGATGCAGTAATGTGACAATGGATGGTAATTCTGTGTTTCTTAACTGTCTAGAATCAGTCCTGAAGAAGGTGTTCAAAGAAAAAAACAGAAACGCCGCGTCGACCTTGTGATTCTTTTCGTTTTTTAATGATGTTGTATAAAAGTCAAACATTTTTTAAACATGAATAATAATTGTCCAAATTGAACATGTTTTTTTAATTTGTTTTTTAAAGTGTGTACATGAATTATAATTGTTTGTGCGAATTATTTTTTGATAATAAAAATTTCTTTGAAACAAGAATTTTACCAGACATATGTTACTATATGCCCTAAACATGCTTATAGCCTGAAATATGCTGTGTTGAAACATGCCCCAGATATTGTGTTTAGCCTGATATATACCACGAATTTTTGTCCCCCGTGTCCTGTGATATCTTTGCCTTTCCCGCCTATTCTTATGGGCATGCTGTCTATAGTTGGATACCTTCATTAGCAATACTTAACTTGGATATACTTTCTGATATCCATTTCTCAATTGGGACGTTTCTACTCTTGACGCTATCTCTTCCCCCCAGTCCCTTATAAATCTGTGTGGGGTCCTCCTCTCTTTTTTTATATATTTATACCTATTTTTTAGTCCATGCCATTGCACGCATTCTGCAAGGCATGCAATGGCAAGGCTTTGGGAGGTGAGGGGCCCCCATGCAAAACATGGAGCCCTGCCCCGGCCATTTTGCCTCTGTGGGGGTGGTGTGTCCCTAGCTGTGTATATGTGTGTGTTTCTTGTGAAGTGACTGAAGTCCATTCTCATGCTGCATGTTTAGCCTGCAGGAGCACAAAAGGCACAGTACCCTCGTGACTGCCTGCTCACGTTGGCGCCTAAAGGGCAGTGCCATCTAATGATTTAGGGGGGCCTGGGCTAAACATATTTTGGGGCCCCTAAGGAGCAACTTTGAGTTTATTACCCATTTTTAATAAGTTAAGCTTCCTGAAACAGGGAAATGCAGAACAGCTGCCTAGTGTCTTCCAGCATAACAGCACAAAAAGAAAACTACAACAAGATTTGATAAGCCCATTTCTTGTTACACTTAGTTCTAGTCTTTTTCGTGGGGCTAGCGGACTAGTGCACAGTATTAAAATAAAACCTATGCACACAGAAATTGAAACTGTTGGCCACTAATTAATCCCACTTCACAACTGGCATACTGGCAGCAGAAGTGAAATTCAAACCACAGCTCGAAGGATTTTTAGCATTCCATTAGGTGAAATCTCCAATTCCCATCCTCTGCCTTATCTCCCCTTTTGTCTCTGTCTATACCTCTCTTCTTAGGCAGTGACCTCTGATTCTGCTGAGCAAGATAAAAGGGAGGGGGAGCAGAGAAAGAGCGATACAGAGGGCTACAGAGCAAGTGAGAGGTAAATAAGAGGGAGATGGGAGTTAATGATGTAGTTCAGGTAGAGATAGATGATGTAAGGAGAAAGATATGGTAAAGCGAGAAAGGTGAGGTAGCCAGAAAGAAAGATGGATATGATAACTAAAGAAAGAGACGTAGAAAGTGAGGTACAATAGAAATACATATGAGTTAATTATCGCAGAGGGAGTTAGAGGTACACAAGCAGAGATGAGGTTGTCAGAGAAGTGCAGAGAGATGTAAGGTAGAGAGAGTGGAAAGTTAGAGAGAAAGTAGTGGGGGACAAAATGAGAAGATGTACAGAAAGACAGGTCAGGTAAAGAGAGCAGGGAGACAATGAGAAAGCCTGAGGGAGAGCTGAAGGGTCTAAAGAGAGATGAGGTGAAAGACAGACGTGAACCAGAGAAAGAGAGAATAGGTTGATACAGAGGTGGTGCGATAGCATGGTTTAAAGAAGTTGAGACAAATGTGAGTTAGAGGAATGTTTAAAGAGAGAGAGGTAGATGTGTGAGGTAGAGAGAGTGAGCTGAAATAAAGTGGTGCCAAGATAGAAGATAGTTAGAGAGTAGGTCATGACAGAGAAAAAGAGGCAGATAAAGATAGGTAACAGGAAAGAATTGAGGTAGTGACAATGGTGATGTGGCAGAAACAGGTTAAAATGGGCAGAGATGGAGAGGTGAGGAAAAAAGCTAATTGCAAAGTGAGAGTTTAGGTAGGGAGAGAGAGAGGCATAGAAGCAGACAAAGCAGTGAGATTTGTGAGGTAGAGAGAGAGAGAGAAAAGAGACAGAGGCAATAGTGGAGAGCTAGAGTGAGGCTAAGAGAGAGGTATGGAGAGGTTAGGTATAGAGAGACAAAAATAAGATACAGAAGGGAGTAAGGCTTAGAGAGGTGGTGTTTGAGAGAGGTGATGGGAGGTGAAGAGAGAGATGAGTTTGAGAGAGAGATGAAGTTAATGGAAGAGAGATTCATAGAGGTAGAGATAGGAACAGAGCTGTAAAGTGCAGGGAGTTGTGAGGTAGAGTAAAGTTGAGGTAGGGATGTTCAAGGAGACATAGCGCTGTAGAGGTAGGCACAGAGGGGCTTATTTGCAAGCTCATTGTGCTGCCAGTGCCTACTGAATTGAACGCACCGGCGGTGCAGTGTCCCTGCCCATATTTACAAGGCCACATAGAGCCACCTTGCCTGGCTTTTCATGGCCTTGTAAATATGGTCCCCTTTCACACCTTACTCTGCGTGAAAGGGGCGATCCATGGGTTTGCTGTGGGTGCTCCCACACAACATCCATGGAACCTGACGCATTCTGACATTAACAAGGTTTTGTAAATCTGGGAATGCGTCAGATTTGTATGCCTCTCCAGGGGATGTGAAAGGGAGTTGCAACGAATGAGAAATACCTTTATTTCTCCTTGTTTTTCCATTTTCTATGTGCTGCATTCTACTGTACACATAGAAAGACGAAAATACCTCTCATGATTGTTTTTGTGCTGTAAGGTAAGCCACCCTGCACAAAAACAATCACCTCTATAACGCAGACAACCTTGCACCATGGCGCAGAGGTGCCTGGGTTGGCGCATGGCAGCCCATTGTGCATTAGCATAGGGGAAAAGTACAGGAATGCACTGTATCCTCTCCTCCACCCGCAAACGTCTTCCTTCCGCTTCACTGATTTTTCACGAGCACTTTGAGATCCTTGGGTGAAATGTGCGCTTAATAAAATCCAATTACTTGACTTGACTAGGTACGGCACATTCCTGCCCTTTTCAATTGACACACAGCAGCGAAGCAGGAACGCTTGCTGCACTGTTGAGCATCAACATATTGTAAATGAAGTCCAGAGAGTGTTATAGAGAGAGACAGAGATGCTGAAAGTGGTGTTTTTGGGGAGAGTTGTACTGTGAGAAAAGTGGGGTAGAAAGAGGTCTGGTAGAGAGAGTGGATGTAATGTACTTATCAAGGGTATGTTAAAATGTAGAGATAGGTAGAGAGAAAGAGACAGGTGAGGTGACGGAGAAAAACGTACAACAGAAAGAATATTTTCAATCCAATTGCTTCCTACTGCCTGCAAGCGCGAGGGTTGAAGTTAGAGAGTGCTTGCCCAGCTGTCAGATTTAAAACAACAGCTCTTACGTTTGCCTTGTAATGACTGGTCTGCTGACTATCCCAGTCAGTCTACCCATTGGAACATGGTCAGTGATTGGCTGCCGCCCCCCCTCCCTATGACCACACCAACCCCCGGATACAAGGACAACTGAACATGATTATCTTTGGAAGGCGGGGGGTCGCGGGACCCCCCGGCCGTATTTATTAAGATATAAAACAACAAATTTAAATGTACGAAATGCAGTTTATACGAAAAATCAGCAGGACATTAGATACATGATTGTCAACAAGTGTGAGAGACTATCCTTAACAAAAACTCTAATACAGATTGTTTCCTAACCGAATCTAACATCCACATCTGAAATTTAGTATGCTAACATTTCTGGCCATATGGCAAGGTCGCTAACCGGTGTCAGGTCCTACTAGCTGCGCCTCACCACAAGATGTGCGCATGCGCAGCCGGGCCCGGTAATTACCCGGTCCACGCCGTGAACTCCATTTACCCACTTAAGGAGGGCCCTTACTCATCGCCATCTGTTGACGTCATAAGTATGCGCGCGCGGGGTGGCTACCAGCCTAAGGAAAGCGTCACTCCTCCAACCCGCGCCCCTTTGAAGCACCAGTTACCTTGCCCCTGAAGTTCTAGGAAGGGCCAATGGCCCCTCCCCCTGGGCGGGAACCTCCATAGGATGATGCCCGCCCCCTCAGACCTTAAAATAGCTGCTCACCGGTCATGACCTTACCGCATGCCCCATACCTAATAAATACGACGACCTATGGGAAAAAATTCTAGTGTACAGCTACTCTGTCTAAATAAAATCACGCATAACACCTTCAAGCTACACGGGGAAAAAGGCCTAAATACCAAAGCAAACCATAACATACACAGTACCATTTATCTAACAGGGGAAAAAAGGCCTAAGAGAAAGTATAACAGCAAAATCACAAACCATTATCTAAGCATAGGAAAAATTGGCCTAACAAACATTATATACAAATTATCGACTGAATTTAACTAATAATGCATACAACACCGCAATGTTCCAGGGATGGTGGGTGGGGAAAAACAACAAGCCCCGAGCGCGGGGCACCACCGGTGTGGAGGGGGAGCGTCCAGGAAGCAAGGAGTCCCCTGGGCGCTCCCCAACCCTTTATTGACCCCTCAGCCCGCCCCCCCGACCCGGATGTCGCACAATGACATCCGGGTCGGGGAGGGCGCCGGCCAATCGGTGGCAGGGCGCGCCCCTGAGGACACGCCCCACCACCGAGAGGCTTTGTTGGAGGGGGGGCGGTCGCCGCACCGCCATGCGTGCAGGGGGGCCAATGGCCCCCCCTTTTCACATGGTCAGTGATTGGCTGCCGCCCCCCCTCCCTATGACCACACCAACCCCCAGATACAAGGACAACTGAACATGATTATCTTTGGAAGGCGGGGGGTCTCGGGACCCCCCGGCCGTATTTATTAAGATATAAAACAACAAATTTAAATGTACGAAATGCAGTTTATACGAAAAATCAGCAGGACATTAGATACATGATTGTCAACAAGTGTGAGAGACTATCCTTAACAAAAACTCTAATACAGATTGTTTCCTTACATCCTCATCTGAAATTTAGTATGCTAACATTTCTGGCCATATGGCAAGGTCGCTAACCGGTGTCAGGTCCTACTAGCTGTGCCTCACCACAAGATGTGCGCATGCGCAGCCGGGCCCGGTAATTACCCGGTCCACGCCGTGAACTCCATTTACCCACTTAAGGAGGGCCCTTACTCACCGCCATCTGTTGACGTCATAAGTATGCGCGCGCGGGGTGGCTACCAGCCTAAGGAAAGCGTCACTCCTCCAACCCTCGCCCCTTTGAAGCACCAGTTACCTTGCCCCAGAAGTTCTAGGAAGGGCCAATGGCCCCTCCCCCTGGGCGGGAACCTCCATAGGATGATGCCCGCCCCCTCAGACCTTAAAATAGCTGCTCACCGGTCATGACCTTACCGCCACAGGCCAGCATTGTTGACCGACGATCTGGCCTCCCCCACCCTAGCCCTAAACTTGGACTGACTTATTTAGCAAATCCCTCTAACCACGCCCAAAGATTATTAGACCACAGGACATTCCCTGCCTCAGTCAGGTGGACCCCGTCTCCCAGATAGAACTGCTTGCCCCAGATACACCCGTGTGGAATTGTCTGCAACCGGGGGGCTCGGAATAGTTTGTACAACTGTGTGTTGATCCTCTTTACCGAGTGATTCAACGCCCTGACAGAGTCCCCCCCTCGCCACTGCCATCGGGGGATAAGTTGCGACCATACTACTGTGCAGCCCGGGCACATCTTCGTGACCCGCCCAGCAGTGGAGATAATCTCCTCTATCAAGATGCACCTCCCTAGTCTGGCCAAATCATTCTCCCCCAGGTGAAGTATCACCACTGACGGGGGGCGGGCTGCTGCGCTAAGAGTCCCTGGAAGAAGCCCCTAAACTGGCTGAGGCACAGTCCCCCCCTACCAAAAAAGGAAATATGGAACCCTTTCAGTGCAGCCCTTTTCATACGGTCTCCTGAAAGAAAAACATGTTTAGCACGCCTCACATAAGAGTGGCCCACAATCCAAGTCACCAATTTCGTGTGTCCTTCTTGTTGCTTGTGCTGCAATGGTGTTGATCGTTCACGCACGCCGGCGAGTTCCTCCCCTGCGTCACAGGTTTGAGAAACTGCAAAAAACCAGAAAGATACCAGGCGTGAGCACCGTCCTGTCACAACAAGTCTATTCGCACATATCGTTTGTAACACTCTGATGACCATCTCCCCAGTCTCTTTACACTCTCAACCGGGAGACCCCTCGCTACTGCTTCAGTTGCTGCCCCAATCCTAAATGAGTGAGTGCCAAATTCTCTGGGGTCAAAACCTGCCTGTCTGACTGTCAGCTCCAGGACTCGCCTAAACTGGTACCTGGTCAACGGCGTGCCGTCTGCGTGACACAACAGTGCCCCCCCCCCCCCGTCGTGCCCCCTGGCTGCCTGTGGAAGTACTCCACATGTGAAACCGGGCAGCAAGGGTTGGCCCGTGCCCGGTGGAGCACTATGGTGTGACCCCGGGACTCCTGGTCAGTTTTTGACCTCAGAATTGTCACCCACATAGTATCCTCCCTGATCTTTACACAAGTCCGCTGCAGGCCGCCCATCTTGTCTCCTTTTGACCCTGCGACTAATTCACCAATTCTCAGAGCCCCATAGAAGGCCAGGGAAATCGCAGCTTTAAACAGAAGTACCTCCCACTCGGAGCTACAGACACTGTGGAGTGCACCCAATAAGGCTGTCAGGCGAGCTAGCCCAATGGGCCTTCTTCCATCTGGTGTGTGACCTTGTAGACGGCGCCAACCCTTCAACGCCTTGCGTACCATTAAGGTGTTAGTAGGGTCCCGCATGCCCTTAGCCTGCGCGAAAAAGGAAACCGCCGCCCTATGTCTACTCGCCGCCGCCACTGAGCGCCCTTCCCTGTGCATTGATTCCAAGTAGGCCGCAAAGCTGTCCTCCTTCGCCCACCTAGCCTCCCATTCCAGCCCCAAGAAAGCCCGGTAAGACAAAAAACGCCCCTTCGTAAGCTGTCTTGGTCCTGGAGGCTAGGCTAGCAACCACGAGGTCCTGTAGTCTGGGGCACCAATCTGCCAAAGTACTGCCGGGAAGTGGGCTGGCGAGGGGTCTGCTGCAGGAAGATGCTCCCTGAATACCTGCATTTTGAAGCGAGAAAGGGAATCAGCTGCATTGTTGAGGATACCTGGGACATGCTTAGCTCTGAAGACCACATTCCATTTTAAGCACTGTAACACAATCTCTTTTATCAGGCGGAGTATGAAGGGGCAGCGTGCTGCCCCCTGTTGATTTATACATTCCACCACTGTCATGTTATCCGACCAAAACACCACTGATTGATTACACAGGTGCTCTGGCCAGACCTTCAAGGCCACCCATATTGGGAAGAGTTCCAGGAAGCCAATATTGGCGGTCAAACCCCACGCTTTCCATTCCTCCGGCCACCGCTGGGCGACCCATTTGGACCCTAGAATGGCGCCGAAGTGCACACCACCAGCAGCGTCAGTCCATAAACCCAACTCTGCTGATGTAGCGGGGGGACCGGGCCACACTATCCTGCCATTAAAATCCTCCAGGAATGCCATCCATATATGCATATCCTGGCGAACCTCAGATGACAGTCTCGTGCGGTGATGCTTCTCGCGTAGACCTCTCATAGCCTGCGCAATGGAGCGTGAAAAAGGGGGTGCCATTTGGATACCCCGCAGCGCAAAATTCAGTTGTCCCACTACTTCCTGTAGCTGTTGCAAGGACACTTTGTCTTTGCGTAGGCATTGACAAAGCGCTGCTCTAAATCTAGACACTTTGTCCCTGGGCAACCTGAAGCATCCCTCCACCGAGTCAATCTCAATACCAAGGAACTCCAAGCAGGTGGACGGGCCGACCGTCTTCCCTGGAGCTAGCGGGACCCCAAAAGCACCATGAGCACGCAAAATTCCTGCAATGCCCAGGCACACTCCTGAGAGCCCGCCGCACCCAAGAAAAGGAAATCATCCAGGTAATGCATGACCTGCTGGTGGCCCGTCGCCTGTCTCATGACCCACTCCAGAAACGAGCTAAACGTCTCGAAGTAGGCACATGAAATGGAACAGCCCATGGGCATGCATTTGTCCATGTAAAACTTGCCCTCGAAATTGAAACCTAGGAGGTGGTGGTCCAAAGGATGAACTGGGAGGAGGCGGAAAGCATATTCTATGTCGGATTTTGCCATCAATGCCCCTGGCCCCAGAGCTCGCAATAAATCAACAGCCTGGTCAAATGAGGCATATTTTACACTACAAATCCCCTCATCAATCGCATCATTCAAGGATGCTCCTCTTGGTGCCGACAGGTTGTGAATCAGTCTAAACTCGCCTCTCTCTTTTTTAGGTACTACCAGCGGGGAACACACAAAATTGGGGACAGGCACCTCTAGGAAGGGGCCCGCTATCCTGCCCAGTGACAGTTCCTTGCTAATCTTTGCCCCCACCACTTCAGGGTTATGCTTTACTGACAATTGGTTCCTGCAACGTGCGCTACCTGTGTACCCCCCCGCCGGGATCCTAAAACCATGTGAGAAACCTTCCTGGAGGAGAGTGGCCGCTGTATGGTCCGGGTATCTATTCAACCATGGGATCATTGCCAAAACGTCTATCGGTGTGGGAGGGCCCGAATCGTCTGCACGATTCTGGCTTCCCCCTCCCCCTCTGACCGTGGTTGCCTTGCTTGGACCTACAAGTTGCCTCGGGGTGGGATGGGTGACCACAGACTGCACATGCATGTCTAAATCTACAGGTGCCCTGGGCCCTTGTGCAGGAGCGCTTATTAAAGTCCCAGCATACCCCTTTTCTCTCCGCGCCCCCCCCCCCTATTCTTCCCCGGGACCTCACTTCCTTGGGTTGACCGAAAGGGCTGTTGCGGTCTGGCGGAGAACACCCTGACTGCATTAGTGGCCTGGGATGGGGCTGTGTCCCCCGAGAACTGCTTATGCCAAGACATCGAATCTACTCTGTCCCATGCCAGTGATGAGTCAAATTCCTTAGCTTTTCTGAAATTCACATCATACTCCTTCCACGCATCCCCAGTGTATTGATCGCTCCACCCCACAATCCTGCTCTGGTAGCAAGCCATTGCCGCCTGCACATTAGGGGGGCGTTCGGCCGTAATAGCCGTAAGGAAGGAAAAGGCCCTGATCCAATTCTTCAATGTCTCGTCTACCCTGAACCTGGAGCACTGTGCCCTCCATTCACTCGGATGCATCCATTCCTTCAATAACTTGGCCTGCTCCATCTCCCTATTGTCTAGTAACAATGAAAACATGTAAACATATTTGCCCGCCCAAATCAACTCTTTAACTGCCTGCGACACATGTTGTGCCAAATTTTCACTCCTGGATGGCACTGAGCCGTCCCCCAAGAGAGGCAGAGCCACCTCCTTACCATTGACGGGCGGCTGAACCGGTAAGCCCTCGTCTCCCTTCGGTTGAGCGGGACTGGAACCTGTAAGTGAAGAAGATGGCAGCGCAATATTCTCAGCCGCAGTTGCGGCTTTAATCTTTTCTACCAATTTCGCCGCTTCTGCTGCATGATCTGATGAGGCAGGAAATACGCCACCCTTTTGCAACCAAGGTAGTAAGGCGGCTATTTGAGATACCAGCTCAACCGGGACCGGGTCCAGGTTGCCCCCTGTCACAACTGGGACCTCAAGTGGCATGTCTGGTGGCACCGGCGCGATAGCCAAGGGAGCAGGGGTTGGCGGCACACTCGGGACTGCCGGCGTTACAACGAGCGGAGGGATAATCCCCGCCGGGGTGGGGGCCGGCGTCATGTCCGGCACCAGCGCCGCGGGCACAGGGCCAACTGGCAGAGGTGCCAGAGGAACCGATACCACAGGTGCGGTTGTATTCGGGACCGGTACTAGAGGCACGAGGGTTGGGGCATTGTACCTTGATTTTTTGGCCTTAGATTTCTTTGGTGGGGTAACAAAATCACCCCTCGGCAAGGGTGCAATTCTCTGCCGCGTGGGCCTGCCTGATGGGCCTGGTGGATCAGCAAACCTCTCATTTATGTGGGCTTCTAATTCATCCACTTTCCCCAGCCTCTTATTAATTTCACCCATCTCCCGCAACATGGCGTGCATCATAACCTCCATGCTAGGCCCTCTTTTACCACCCTTCTGCCCCGGCATGTTTTCACCCCCTGCCCTATACTCCTAGTGTTACAGTTCAGGTGACCGTGTGCTTTGTACCTTCGCCTGCTGGAGGATGTACAGGGGGCTATGAGCACCATGCAACCGTAACCGCAATGCCCCGGCTTGCCCGGTTTGTCAGGGGTGAGTAAACTCTATCGTAGACCCACCCGGCAGCTACCAGAAGCAATGAAATGCAAGCCCCCCGCTCTCCTCTTACCGCTTCACTCCTGCGTCCTCGACAGCCGGTACTGGGTGTGTGGCCACGTCCGCCGTCCCCCCACTCCGAGCTCACCGCGTAGAAGCTGCTATAGCTTAACTTGGGGACATACAATATTGATTGCCTGTAATAGAAAAATTATTAATACCTGGCGATGGCTAACTCAAATAGTTGCTGGGAATCCACAAAAACACACAGGGACCAAAATTAATTTCCCAAAAGGGATGGGGGATTGATCCAACCTTTATAAATCACCCCTCTGTTAAACCTGGTTGTAGCCAACCAAATCCAAATGCCTACACCTGGCTATCCCTTTGGACTACCCCACAGTACATACGTCATAAAACAATTGTCCCTGAACGCAGTGTTCACCTCAGTCACCCCCAGGCGCTGCCTTAATTGCCCCTGCTTTTTTCCCTCCCACAAGAAGAAAGGTCTCCGGGGACGCTTAATCAACCGGACCGCTAAGACAATGAGGCAAAGTCCCGCAACTCACTCCCTACGTGTTAAAATTCCCAGCTTGTATTGTGGCTCGGCCTGCAGATCGCTTCGCGGCCCTACCGATTGACTAACGTATGGTTACTGGCCGCAGGCAGCGCTGTTCGGCCTTGTCTGCACCCCGCCCCGACAATAGACCCGAATTTGAGTTCGCGGAACAACCCGCCGGGGACCGCCTGAAACGACGCCTCCTTCCGTGTCCGGCAGCGCTACTCCGCCTCGTAGGCCCCCCGCCCCGACAAAATACCTTAACTCAGGGGCCACGGAACACGCACGCCGACGTTTCTCCCCGTTACTCCCCGAGCCGACCTCCTCCGAACGTTCGCAAGACGATGGCCACGCAAAGTGAACGCCTCAGGTGCCGCCCTTCGTAGATGCAGTCCGCAACCTGGAAAAGAAAAACGACAAAATTACTGAAAAACAACAAGCCCCGAGCGCGGGGCACCACCGGTGTGGAGGGGGAGCGTCCAGGAAGCAAGGAGTCCCCTGGGCGCTCCCCAACCCTTTATTGACCCCTCAGCCCGCCCCCGCGACCCGGATGTCGCACAATGACATCCAGGTCGGGGAGGGCGCCGGCCAATCGGTGGCAGGGCGCGCCCCTGAGGACACGCCCCACCACCGAGAGGCTTTGTTGGAGGGGGGGGGGGCGGTCGCCGCACCGCCATGCGTGCGGGGGGGGCAATGGCCCCCCTTTTCAAATGGGGCCCTGGGCATTTACCAACTTAGCCCTTGGCTTAAAATGGCTCTGCTTCAGAGACAGATTATGAAGACTTGCACGGTTTGGGCAGGAAGTCCCTGTGCAGCCATGTACATAGTCAGCATGTGCAGTGCAGAGGTGCCTGTTAGGGGCCAGCCTTTGTTTATTAGGTAGCAAGGATGAAGGAACTGCAGCACAGATGGTGTTCTGTACAATACAGATTTAGAATCATATTGTTAACCTTTAGAGATGGCTACAGAGATGCAGTTGGGTTTGGGGATAAGTCTTTACCCCCCTCGACACTCCACCACCCCCCATCCGCTGCCCTGGGCTGGACTGACTGTGGTGATGCTGCTGGTTGGATTGCTCAGTAAAGTATCTGGCTGCTTCTTCATTTCAACTAAAGTAATTTACAGACACAAGCACCCCTGTGCTGTATTCACTCTATGGGCATTGAATATGCCCAGCAATTTTCATTGGTTGTTTCATCGGTCTTCTGAAATTCCTTTGGTTTAATTGGTTAATAGTTTACATTCGTCCTGCCTTTTGGCTGTTTTGTTCCTGCTCTGGAGACTGCCCCTGTTACATGGATCCTTTCACTATCGTCCATATGTTTAGTTTTGAGTGTACTACTTTTTCTTACCGCTCACTTCTCACCACTCACTTGTTAATATTTCAAGCTTTCAAGACAGCTAAAGCTGATTCCTGATGACTTTTTTTAATGCTGACCGTTCGTTTTTGAAATATGTTTCTCTGCTGAGAGTCACATTGCCTGCTACTGCATCATGTTCGTCACCTCATGAACCCGCCCTCTGTCCCTTTGCTATGGAGCACTGCTGCTTTCTGCGGCAGCAGCACCCCTCAATCCTCCAATCTCTAAAGCTGAGGGCTCAGGCACAAAGTTTCTCACATACCTGTTAAGGGTTGTGGTATCCGTGGGTGCAGTATGGCATCAGTTGTTGGGCAGTTCCACATTGCTGAAGGGTGCGCCAATAAGCTTGCACCATTTGTCTGTGTGCTCTCTTCTAGCAGAGGCTCAGAGTTACCCCTCTAGTTTTGTAAGCCTCATCCTCTTGCATTGTTCAACTTAACATTATTTCACCCCTATTGTTTGTTTGTGTTGTCTCCTATGCCCCCACTGCACTGTGTACTCGCCCACAGTCTGTAGGGCCCCTCTATTTGATTTTCTTCCACTCCCCATCATTGTCTCCAGCTGCCATCCACTGTGCTTGTGCACCGCCCCCATTGGGACCCAGGAAGGAGCACACAACCCTGCTACGCCCCGCATATGGTCAGTGATATCTCACAGAAAAGATGGCAGTACCCTCAGGGGAAGTCGTGGCCAGGGGTCTCTTGTGACGTGGTCACTGAGGGCACAGCTGCTTTAAGGGAATGTGTAACGTCTGGCCACATTCCGCTCAAAGGGAATGCACCGAGAAGGATCTTGGGGGGCAAAATGCAATACTCACATGGCTGTCATTTTTCGGGGTGAAACATTTTGTTAGTGCTGTGCAAATGAAATTTGTTGTCCGTCTGGAGTCTGCTTCCATCTCTGCTGCCCTTCCAGATGTTCATCCGGGCTCCCTCACCTCCAATTCTCCCTCGGGGCATGCATGCCTCCCTCGTGGCTTATTTAAGCAGGTCGATGCTCACTTGGCCCTTCACAGCAGTATGCGCTCAGAGCAGAAGGCCTCACACATCCCCACTGTCCACCTGAACTTGTAGGTCAGCATGCACTATTTGAACCTCAGAGACAGGCTGGTTGCTAGCTCACCACTGTGCACTTTACCATTCAGATTCAACTAATGGACCTCGGGCAGGTAGACTGCCAGCTCACCACTGAGGACTTTAACCTTTACATCGGCATGAAATCATTGAAGAACCTCAGGAAAAGGCAGGCTCGCCAGTGTGTACTTGAACAATAATGAACAAGACAAAACACGGCCACCTCATATGTTGGGTATTGGTTCACCTCATAAAAACGTCCTCTCTAGTCTGCTTTTATTGTGCATTAATATCTGGAGGTGGCATATGGCTTTACTGCCCCCACTGTACCACCCATGACCTCATACACATCCTGCATCTACCAGGTTACAACATATCCCCCAGGATAATTTGCTGCATGGCTAAACACTTGTAAGGTCCCAAAGGCAATACCTATTGGCTAGGCCAATGTATGTTCAATTTCTTTGGCCGCGCTCCCTAATTGTTCCGCCACATACCAATCTACAATGATGTACTCAAAGGTGGAGGAGTAAGTCTGAAAGTTGCTGTTTCCACATCACAATCCCATTTACAAAAATCCCCCCAAAAAACAGGAGTGGAACAATAAAATCTTTTCTTGGGTTGTGTGAGTATTATTCATCTTTCCTAGAAGGATTTCCATTGTTAACAGCCTCTTAAAACGTTGTTTTGTAAAGGGGTTACGTTTGATTGAGGTGAGGAGCACAGTACATCGTTTGAGAAAACAAAGAAGATGATTTTAAAAGCCCCGGCACCGAAACCTTTCCAAGAAGGTTTGGCATGCATTATTACTGTTGATGTTAGTTCGATGTGAATTGGTGCTGTCTTAAGTCAGAAATTGAGGGGAAAAGAAAGCACTATTGATTCCTCTTCTAGATATTTGAAGGGGTCTGAATGAAAGTATAGAACAATTGAGCTTGCTGCTTTAGCTTGTGTGTGTCCTACTGAACATTTTGCTTCGTATATTTGGGGCTGTAAGTTTGTACTTTGTACTGATCACAACCCGTTGCAGTATTTGATTGGTGAAAAAGGACTAGGTAGAGCCTCTCCTAGATTGGTGTGCGTTTTATCAAGGTCACAGGTGTGTAATTTTAAAAGTATTCACCTTTCTGACAAAGAGAATGCAAGGGCAGATTTTTCATCCATATTTCCAAGTAAATCTGAGGATTCTCGTTTATCCATTAAGGATGACATGGAATGTGTGACTGGATTTATTGATGGTATCCCAGTGTCAAATGGCATACTTTCTAAAGAAAATTGGTCACAGGAATCTGAAAAGGACAAGTACTTAATTGAAGTAAGGAGGTATGTTGTTAACGAATAGCCAAAGGAGAGTGTTCTAAATAAAGATTTACTAAATGTTCATGATGAATTGAGCATTGAAAATGTGTTAATATTGAAAGGCAATAAATTGATAGTACCAAACGCTTTACGTAAGAAACGTTGGCACATGGAGTAATCAAGAGATAACTTCTATAAAATAAGGATTGAGAGAGCATTATTGGTGACTGTCCATGATTTCTTCACTTACATTTTTCATTGGTTCTTAATTTTTTTTCTAGGAATGCAGACGAAAGTGTTGTGGTTCATGAATCACAATTAATTTCAACAGCGTATCCGCTGACGGCATGGGAGAAACTTCATTGATTTTGTTGGTACGATTGCTGATAACTCTGAAGGTAAGAATTACATAATTGTTTAGTAACTTACCAATCAAAATGGGTTTATCATGCACGGATCAGGACACCAAATGCCAAATCACTTATTAATTTCCTGGAAAATGTGTTTTTTATAGAAGGTTACCTTAAGTTTTTGGTTTTGGATAATGGCATCCAATTTGGTTCATATGAAATTAAACAATTTCTGGCTACTACTGGTATTGGACATATCACTGTGGTTTTGTTTAGTCTGCAGAGTAATGAAATGGTGGTGAGAGTGAACAGAATTATTAAGAATACCCTACAGCTAGCTGTCAGTGCAAAACTGGATGTAGAGGTTGCTTTGAAAAAACATTTTTGGAATTACCAAATAACACCACATTCCACCAAGGGAGTTAGTCCTTATACACTTCTTCGATTCAATGACTCTTTTTTAAAGCTTTCTCCATTGTATATCTGAGATTGCAAGAGGAATGATACAGGGGCGTAACACAAGCCCCCGCAGACCCCGCATTGCAGGGGGGGCCGCGGCTCCGGGGGGCCCCGGCCGGGCCCCTCACGAACGAATACATGATCATCTCATATGCCGCACAGTAGGCTGTTTGATGCGCAGCGTGGGCCCCGGCCGGGGCCCGAGTTTGAAATGGTGGCGGGGGCCCCGGCCTGGGCCCCCTGGGAGTCACTGTCAGTCTTCAAATGGGCAGGCAGGGAAAGAGTCTTCGAAATGGTGCGGAGAGTGAACGAAGTCCGAAATGGTGGGGGGCCCGGGGCCCGTCACGTCACCCCTGTGTGAGTGAGCTGAGCCGCTGCTGTAGTGTCCTGCTAGGACACAGTCTAGTTGTTCTGTGTGTAACCCTATACTAAACACCCACCCACCACAGACGTCACTGAGTCAGGTGACGCTGGTAATAAAAGAGCCAGAGCGCACGTGCTCGTGGCCAGATCTGCTATCCCTGAATGGTGTCCGTGTGTCTCCTTTCCTGTACCATGTGGGCCTAGCGCCCAACACTACATTGGCGACGAGGCCGGTAGTGAAGCCACGCGTGCCACTGCCACATCATCCTGAGAAAAGGGGGAGAGAGCTGCCCGCCTGCAGGGCACCCCCTGTAGCAGGGCGCAGCAGCGCCGAGAAGCCGGTGGGCACGTCGGAGCCCCGCAGCCTGCAACGACCGGGAGGCCCACCGCACCAGCCTTCAAGGACGAGCCGACCGGAGCCCACCCGCGTCGGCCGCCACCATCCAGCGCCACCAGGAAGGGAGCGGACCGCCCAGTGCCCACCTGAGACGGCCGCGAAGCAGAGACCCCCACCGGAGAGGTGCACCGGCCGGACGGAGCCCACCCGCCACGACCGCAGCCCAGGACCTGGCCCGTCGGCCGAAGGTGAGCCGGGAGCGGGATGTGACCCCCCCCCCGGAAGACTGTGCACCGAAGCGGAGCCCACCCGCATGGCCTGCGTAGAACGCGGCCGAAGATAACCTCACAATAAGGCACAGCCAGCGGAGCCTACCCGCGGCCTGCCTGCAGCGCCCCCCTCCCCTGCCGCGTGTGCGAAGTGCGGCGGAGGGGTGAAAGACAGACAATAATGCAGAACCAGCGGAGCCTACCCGCGGCCTGCCTGTGATGCCTCCTGTCCCCCGCCGCGAGGGTGAAAGAACATAAGTTATGCAGGACTCGCGGAGCCTACCCGCGGCCTGCCCGGAGCGCTCCCCGTCCCCGCCGCGTATGTGAATGGTGGCGGCGGGAAAACAATTGAAAGCGGTGCCCACCCGCATGGCCTGCGTACAACGCGGCCGACAACAAAGTACGGCGAGGGTGAATGAACTTTTGAGGCAAGACTCGCGGAGCCCACCCGCGGCCTGCCGTCAGCGCCTCCTGTCACCCACACACGCAGCACTACAAGGCCGACGCTCCTCCCCCACCGGGCCGCGTATGAAATGCGAGGCTGCTGGGGGGAGGAAGGAGAAACTCACCGCACAGGAGACAGTGTGGCCTGCGGCACCAGAACCACCCCTGCGCAGTCTGTGATGATTGAGGCCAGCTGCGAGGGGCACCAAAGAAACGGGTTTGTTTTCCCCTCCCCTCTTTTCACAAAACCCATGCAATAAGCGGAGCCTACCCGCATCAAGAGGACACTCTGCCTGCCGGTAGGTGTAAGTGACTTACCGGTCTTTCCAAATAAGAGCATTCCCTGGAACCGGGGTGGCAGCGAAGCCACGAGAAGCCCAGAAGCTGCCGAGGCCGGGAGGAAGGCGTACAACACTGCCACCCAGTGGTGAAGTTGCGGTAACACACCCGCTAAACAAAGAGGACAGCAGGACAGAGAGACTGATGAGCACGGAGGGTGCTCGGGGACATTACAGGCAGTAGTAGACGTGCACCAAAGTCAGAGCACAAAGAGCTGTTCAATCAGCACCTAAGGCACTGTGTGCTACTGTGTCCCCAGCAAAGGTCATCAGAGAAGAGCCACCCTGCCTGCAGGGGGCTACGTCCCAGGACTTCAGAGCGCAGAGAGTGGCACCGTGCCAGCACTCCGGGACACACACCGCAACGCCATACCAGCGCAGGGACGCGCCGGAAACTCCAAAGACAGTCCCAGGCTACTGTGACCCACGGATGAGCCTTGATCCCTGCAGTCAGCAGTCAACAGCAGCCCCAGCCCCTGGCGTCCAGTCCCTGGGGCTGGTTCGCAGCTCCAGCTCCAGCTCCCTGTGCACTGAGAGTGAGGGACGGTAGAGTGCACAATCAGGGAGGAGGGTATCAGGCGCAACAAGCTACTGCTGGAAGGAAGCAATCCAGCATCACTGCCACCCAGTGGCCAAAAGCACAACCACACCTCCACACACCAAAGAAACAAGCATGGCACAAACCCACGAGGGGTCAATAGCAGCAAGGGGCAACGGACGGAGTAACGCCCCAAGGAACCAAGCGGCAAGTGAGCGGCATGCTGCACCAGGACCCCCCTGCGCAGCTCATGATGACTGAGGCCAGCTTCCCTGAACGCGCACAGCAGGCATACAAAACTGGGTGCAGGTTCTGAATGTGACCGGCGTCTATCTCTGTCCCCTCCACGACACAGACACAAAAGGGCTCCACCTTCAATCGGCACAGCTCCCAAGCCGTGCCTACTGCCCCCAAGTTAAGAGAAGAGAAATGGACACTCACAAGAGGAGAGGCTCTACACCTCGGCAGCTCCAAGTGTACCTCAGGACAACAGACTCCCTGTAGAAGGCACCCAGCGGCGAACCGCCCATACAGCCAAGCAAGTTAGCACCAGCACAAGGAAATCTGTCCAAGCACAAGGACACAGCCACGCCCGAATGACGCCACGTCAATATGCAACCTCCTGAACACATCAGGAGACCACACAAGAACAAACAAGCCCAAGTAAGCACAAGAGACAGCCTACAGAGGTAAAGCAAGCAGCTGCACCAAGAGGCCTCTGACTGTGCAACGCCCCAAGGAAAGCATCCAATCTCACGCAGCAAGTAAGTGCGCAACCACGCAGAAGACACCCACACACACCAGCAAAGGGTCTGCAGATGCCACCTCCAGCGCGACGTGGGAAAGAGGCACGAACGCCTCACCAAGCATCCCAGCACTGACAGGACGTCTGGAAGAAAACGCCTGCCAAGCACTGGAAGAACGTCCAGGGAAAACGACTGCCAAGATCGAACGACGGAGAGAGCAGCGACGCCTTGTGGCCACAGGTGTTCACCGCAGCATCAACCTCCCGCCAACGGTCCAAAGCAGCAAGTCCCTGACAACAGCCAAAGCAGCAAGTACCCAACGACTCGCAACAAGCGCCCAAGAATTCCACACCCGCACGACAGGACTGCGCAGCACTGCGCCAGAACGTGCCAGGAATCAAGAGCGCCAAAGTGACGCTACACAGCGACACGCCAACGCCACAGGACCACACACAAAGGTCCCCAACAGAGACAGCAATGTCTTGCAGCAACCGGAGCGCCATCGTCAGCACGCATGGCAGCATGCACCAGAGTTGCACCAGGAGCGGTGACGCAACCCTCCTCCGCGCAGACAAAGCGCGCCAACGCCAAAGCACCGTGACGGTGAATAGCGACCACAAAGAAAATAGCACAGCATGACAACTCATGCCCAAGATGAAAACTGACCAAGAAGAAAAGGAAGATGCGACGACAGGTCTAGTCACCAAGCCAAGTAAAGACAGTGTCCTAACACCTGGACAAGACCACGGGGACGACATGTAGAGGGCCCGCTACATGGAGAATCCTGGTTAGCATGAGAAAGCAAGAAAGAAGACCGGACCGCGTCGAGGAAGTGAACGAAGAGGAAGAATGGAGAATCACATCACTCCACAGAGGAGGAGAGAGAACTACAGCACACAGGAACATCGGTGCTGTCCAAGGAGCATCGTAACAATCAGCACACAGGAACATCGGTGCTGTCCAAGGAACGTCGCAACATCCGTGTGGATCCCAGTAATCCCTACAACCTGCATTCGAAGAGACCAACCACTGATGAACTGCATGGGTGCCCCGTGAACCTGAAGCTTACCGAAGCAGAGCATACCCGAGCACTAGACAATCCACCCTTGTGGACTACACAAGACTCGACTGTGGCCATGTCCGAAGTTCGGCAGCGACCCGTACAGCCCACGCGATCAAGTGGCGGTCCAGGGGACAAGGGCCTCGGCCGCATATCCTGTGAGAGAGGAATCCGGATGGGAGAGGTGCAGCAGCGGCAGCTCCACGACAGGCGACAGGAAGCATGAAGGCCCCAGGTAATCACCTGGCACCGAGAAACGGTCTGTTGAAGACACTGAACCCATGTCCTAACGGCAAGACCATCCTGGCGGATGACATCAACAACCCCGAGGACATCATGAGAGACTTGGCGGTGAGTCCGTTGGCAGTTCGGCAGCGACGCCTTTGCGCGGCTCATGCGAAGCCCGCACGGCCCACCCGGTCCCGTCGTGTCCGGCAAGAGGGTCCTCCCAGCGTCTCTAGTGAGAGAAGAGTCCAAGCAGGAGAGGCCAGTCTTCGAGGCTCCAGTGAGAGAGGAGTCTGGCAAGGAAGGCAAGTCGGAAGTTACTTGGCCGGACGGAGATGTGAAGGCATCAAGATCAGCAAATCCAAAGAAAGACCCCTCGTGACATAGTCGTCTCCTACACCCAACAAGCGTTGTCATCCACTGGACTAGGAACACCTGCGAGACCCCTCAAGGGTCACACCCTTTCTGCTCCCAAAGTGAGAACACTGTATATAAGCGTCAACACAGCAAGACAAGGATGATCTGAAGTACACCGCCGAGGTAAAGCTCATCTGACTGACTTTGTAGTCCTGGAACTTCCAACATTCTCCCAGCTGATCGCCTGAAGAAGATCTGTTGGGGCTATCAACTGTTATTGTTCTGTTTTCTTACAGGTTGGACATTCGCTTTTCCTTTCATTAAAGTTGGGGAGGAATGTAGTGTCCTGCTAGGACACAGTCTAGTTGTTCTGTGTGTAACCCTATACTAAACACCCACCCACCACAGACGTCACTGAGTCAGGTGACGCTGGTAATAAAAGAGCCAGAGCGCACGTGCTCGTGGCCAGATCTGCTATCCCTGAATGGTGTCCGTGTGTCTCCTTTCCTGTACCATGTGGGCCTAGCGCCCAACACTACAGCTGCCGAGCCCGAGGCACACACTAGTTGTTGTGTGTGGGCCCCGGACTGGGCGTGATGATGTTACAAGAAATTTAATTTCAGAATAGATCAATCAGCAGCACTGCAGCACAGGTATGTCAGTGCACACACACAGACATCTTGGCAGTGCTGCCAGGTGCCTGCTCTGTCTGATTGCAGGCACCCCGGGCACTCTGATGCAATTATAAATGGTGCCGGGGCCCGGCGGCCGCCCCTGAGGCCTGAGCAGTTTATTTTTGGATCGATGAATTGGCGGCAGGACAGGGTGGGATGCACGCGGGCGCGGTGCGCACACACTTGTTTACTCCTTCCAGTCCTGACTTTCACTTTCAATTCCGCCGCGTATGCGCGTGGGGTGCGGGGGCAGGGCTGGCTGGTGAGTGGTGACCAATTGCCTCATTGCATTTGTCGGCACAGCACATGCGCAAACGCCGGCCTCGCAAACACAAGGTGTGGCATCAGGGGCACGCATAGCCCAATCCATAGTTAAGAAGAGAAGACAAACTGACAAAGCCAGGCCCGCCGCCCACGCTCAGACAGGACTGTCCGAACAGTAAGTCCGTCAAGTTCCGGCAGGGCCTTTATAATTTAAATTGCCCGGCCCCTGTCCTGGCTAGCCTTGCGCTCTCTGGGTGTGCCCTGGGGGTGCGCCGCATCACACAGGATGGGGTGTGCTAGACTCTAGCAGCTAGAGGGCATAGGGCGAACGGGGCAGCGGTGGGCACAGGGGGGGGGGAATGTGGGAGCACAAGTGGGGTATATGGGCGTCTGTGTGTGAGGTGGTAGCGGCCCATAAGAGGAGAACGTTTCTTCGTGAGGTAAAATGTGGAGGGGAGTGGAAGGCAGGAGGTGGGTGTGTGAACTGCAAGGTTACCAAGGTATCATCATTCCAAAGGACCAGGGCAGGGTTGGTAATAGGGAGATGGTCAGGTGAGTGGCACTGGTGCAGCCGCGCAGCATTGGATGTCACTCTGTGCGGGTAAGGAGGTTGTGAGGTGGAACGCTTGCATTCATTAGGAGGACGTCAATTTAGCAGATTCCAAAACGCATTGGTAGAAAAACAAACATCAGCAGGCCCTTTTGCAAAGCAAAATGGTGGAATTTAGCAGACAGAGTATAACGTGCACTCCATAATATATATTTTATAGCATTATTTATTTAAATGTTGCTCGTTTTCGGGTACTGGTGCTTTGAACTTGGAGACCAGAGGGGTGCGTGGCACTCAGACGTGCTGTGTCGTCACCACGACGCGCGGCGTGTACCCATGAAGAAGTGTAAGTTCCGGTGTCCGTGAATGAAGTACAGCAGGGTATGTGTCCATGGGACCCCAGAGATTCAAGGTAGATGGTCATGGGGGCAGAATGGTGTCATGAGGGTAGAATGGTGTGCTATCCATTCCGAGGTTGGGTCTTGGGTGTACTAAAAGGAATGTGGGTGTTGAGGGGGTGTGGGTGTCAGTCGGTCACAGTTAACTGGTTGTTGTGTGTGGGCCCCGGACGGGGCGTGATGATGATAAGTATACTCAAGAATTTCAGAATAGAATCAGCGCAGCACAGGTCTGTCAGTGCACACGTCACCACAGACCTCTTGGCAGTGCTGCCAGGTGCCTCTATGGTAGTGACGTCACCGAAGTAGGGCTGGTGGACTTTTATGGCATTGATAAAGCGCTCTGCTGGTATAAGCTTCAGACATCCATTATTCATAGCGCTTGCTGCCACAGGTGGGCGGCTTTGTAGCGCTTGAAGGGGTGCGCGCTCCTAACCCCTCCAAGGCAGCATAGTTGTTAGGCTATCACATGCACTATGACATCTATCCTGTGTAAGGTAACCGCATGCTGGGATTTTTGGGATGGGGGCATACCTAGGACGAGCAAACCAAAACTACAAGTCCTAGTATCCACGTTTTCTTCTGACAGGACTGCTGGAAGGAGTCACGTGAGCCTGTGGCAGGAGTGTGCTTCCATACAGCGGAGACACAGACTCCTCCTGAACCTGGGGGCGCTCCTATTGCAAACAAGCATTTACAATGCAATGGTTTTGCCTTTGTTAAAGTTAGAGCTATTGGCATTGCTCTTGACACTCTGAAGCTCCACTCTGAAGCTCCACTCTGAAGCTCCACTCTGAAGCTCCACTCTGAAGCTCCACTCTGAAGCTCCACTCTGCACTCTGAAGCTCCACTCTGCACTCTGAAGCTGCACTCTGAAGCTCCACTCTGCACTCTGAAGCTGCACTCTGAAGCTCCACTCTGAAGCTCCACTCTGAAGCTCCACTCTGAAGCTCCACTCTGAAGCTCCACTCTGAAGCTCCACTCTGCACTCTGAAGCTCCACTCTGCACTCTGAATCTGCACTCTGAAGCTCCACTCTGCACTCTGAAGCTCCACTCTGAATCTGCACTCTGAAGCTCCACTCTGCACTCTGAAGCTCCACTCTGAATCTGCACTCTGAAGCTCCACTCTGCACTCTGAAGCTCCACTCTGAATCTGCACTCTGAAGCTCCACTCTGAAGCTCCACTCTGAAGCTCCACTCTGATGCTCCACTCTGATGCTCCACTCTGAAGCTCCACTCTGAAGCTCCACTCTGAAGCTCCACTCTGCACTCTGAAGCTCCACTCTGAAGCTCCACTCTGCACTCTGAAGCTCCACTCTGAATCTGCACTCTGAAGCTCCACTCTGCACTCTGAAGCTCCACTCTGAATCTGCACTCTGAAGCTCCACTCTGCACTCTGAAGCTCCACTCTGAATCTGCACTCTGATGCTCCACTCTGAATCTGCACTCTGAAGCTCCACTCTGCACTCTGAATCTGCACTCTGCAGCTCCACTCTGAATCTGCAGCTCCACTCTGCACTCTGAAGCTCCACTCTGAATCTCCACTCTGAATCTGCACTCTGAATCTCCACTCTGAATCTGCACTCTGAAGCTCCACTCTGAATCTGCACTCTGAAGCTCCACTCTGAATCTCCACTCTGAATCTGCACTCTGAAGCTCCACTCTGAATCTGCACTCTGAAGCTCCACTCTGCACTCTGAAGCTCCACTCTGAATCTGCACTCTGAAGCTCCACTCTGCACTCTGAAGCTGCACTCTGAAGCTGCACTCTGAAGCTGCACTCTGAAGCTTCACTCTGAAGCTCCACTCTGAAGCTCCACTCTGAAGCTCCACTCTGAAGCTCCACTCTGAAGCTCCACTCTGAAGCTCCACTCTGAAGCTCCACTCTGCACTCTGAAGCTCCACTCTGCACTCTGAAGCTCCACTCTGCACTCTGAAGCTCCACTCTGCACTCTGAAGCTCCACTCTGAAGCGCCACTCTGAAGCTCCACTCTGAAGCTCCACTCTGAAGCTCCACTCTGAAGCTCCACTCTGCACTCTGAAGCTCCACTCTGCACTCTGAAGCTGCACTCTGAAGCTCCACTCTGCACTCTGAAGCTGCACTCTGAAGCTCCACTCTGAAGCTCCACTCTGAAGCTCCACTCTGAAGCTCCACTCTGAAGCTCCACTCTGAAGCTCCACTCTGCACTCTGAAGCTCCACTCTGCACTCTGAAGCTGCACTCTGAAGCTCCACTCTGCACTCTGAAGCTGCACTCTGAAGCTCCACTCTGAAGCTCCACTCTGAAGCTCCACTCTGAAGCTCCACTCTGCACTCTGAAGCTCCACTCTGCACTCTGAATCTGCACTCTGAAGCTCCACTCTGCACTCTGAAGCTCCACTCTGAATCTGCACTCTGAAGCTCCACTCTGCACTCTGAAGCTCCACTCTGAATCTGCACTCTGAAGCTCCACTCTGCACTCTGAAGCTCCACTCTGAATCTGCACTCTGAAGCTCCACTCTGAAGCTCCACTCTGAAGCTCCACTCTGATGCTCCACTCTGATGCTCCACTCTGAAGCTCCACTCTGAAGCTCCACTCTGAAGCTCCACTCTGCACTCTGAAGCTCCACTCTGAAGCTCCACTCTGCACTCTGAAGCTCCACTCTGAATCTGCACTCTGAAGCTCCACTCTGCACTCTGAAGCTCCACTCTGAATCTGCACTCTGAAGCTCCACTCTGCACTCTGAAGCTCCACTCTGAATCTGCACTCTGAAGCTCCACTCTGCACTCTGAAGCTCCACTCTGAATCTGCACTCTGATGCTCCACTCTGAATCTGCACTCTGAAGCTCCACTCTGCACTCTGAATCTGCACTCTGCAGCTCCACTCTGAATCTGCAGCTCCACTCTGCACTCTGAAGCTCCACTCTGAATCTCCACTCTGAATCTGCACTCTGAATCTCCACTCTGAATCTGCACTCTGAAGCTCCACTCTGAATCTGCACTCTGAAGCTCCACTCTGAATCTGCACTCTGAAGCTCCACTCTGAATCTGCACTCTGAAGCTCCACTCTGCACTCTGAAGCTCCACTCTGAATCTGCACTCTGAAGCTCCACTCTGCACTCTGAAGCTGCACTCTGAAGCTGCACTCTGAAGCTGCACTCTGAAGCTTCACTCTGAAGCTCCACTCTGAAGCTCCACTCTGAAGCTCCACTCTGAAGCTCCACTCTGAAGCTCCACTCTGAAGCTCCACTCTGAAGCTCCACTCTGAAGCTCCACTCTGCACTCTGAAGCTCCACTCTGCACTCTGAAGCTCCACTCTGCACTCTGAAGCTCCACTCTGCACTCTGAAGCTCCACTCTGAAGCGCCACTCTGAAGCTCCACTCTGAAGCTCCACTCTGAAGCTCCACTCTGAAGCTCCACTCTGAAGCTCCACTCTGAATCTGCAGCTCCACTCTGAATCTGCAGCTCCACTCTGAATCTGCAGCTCCACTCTGAATCTGCAGCTCCACTCTGCACTCTGAAGCTCCACTCTGAAGCTCCACTCTGAAGCTCCACTCTGAAGCTCCACTCTGCACTCTGAAGCTCCACTCTGCACTCTGAAGCTCCACTCTGCACTCTGAAGCTCCACTCTGCACTCTGAAGCTCCACTCTGCACTCTGAAGCTCCACTCTGCACTCTGAAGCTCCACTCTGAAGCTCCACTCTGCACTCTGAAGCTCCACTCTGAAGCTCCACTCTGCACTCTGAAGCTCCACTCTGAAGCTCCACTCTGCACTCTGAAGCTCCACTCTGAAGCTCCACTCTGCACTCTGAAGCTCCACTCTGCACTCTGAAGCTCCACTCTGCACTCTGAAGCTCCACTCTGCACTCTGAAGCTCCACTCTGCACTCTGAAGCTCCACTCTGCACTCTGAAGCTCCACTCTGAAGCTCCACTCTGAAGCTCCACTCTGAATCTGCAGCTCCACTCTGAATCTGCAGCTCCACTCTGAATCTGCAGCTCCACTCTGAATCTGCAGCTCCACTCTGAATCTGCAGCTCCACTCTGAATCTGCAGCTCCACTCTGCACTCTGAAGCTCCACTCTGAAGCTCCACTCTGAAGCTCCACTCTGAAGCTCCACTCTGAAGCTCCACTCTGAAGCTCCACTCTGCACTCTGAAGCTCCACTCTGCACTCTGAAGCTCCACTCTGCACTCTGAAGCTCCACTCTGCACTCTGAAGCTTCACTCTGCACTCTGAAGCTCCACTCTGCACTCTGAAGCTCCACTCTGAAGCTCCACTCTGCACTCTGAAGCTCCACTCTGAAGCTCCACTCTGCACTCTGAAGCTCCACTCTGAAGCTCCACTCTGCACTCTGAAGCTCCACTCTGAAGCTCCACTCTGCACTCTGAAGCTCCACTCTGCACTCTGAAGCTCCACTCTGCACTCTGAAGCTCCACTCTGCACTCTGAAGCTCCACTCTGAAGCTCCACTCTGCACTCTGAAGCCCCACTCTGAAGCTCCACTCTGAAGCTCCACTCTGAAGCTCCACTCTGAAGCTCCACTCTGAAGCTCCACTCTGCACTCTGAAGCTCCACTCTGAAGCTCCACTCTGCACTCTGAAGCTCCACTCTGCACTCTGAAGCTCCACTCTGGCTGAACATAACAGTCTGCAGTTTCACACGTTACATTTGTGTTAGCTGCATTACGTCATAATTTATTGTCAAAGCCGTTTTGTTTGTGTGAGTGGTAAGGGGGCGGAGGGCTTGGTTGAGGGCAAGTGTCTGTTACGGAGCTCTCGCCACGAAGCTCCGCCCCCTCCCCGGCTCCACTTCTCAAACGGTGATTTCAGATCTGTATGCAATATTAACAAAGCAACGCATGGCCGCCCGTGCTTTCCTCGTACTCACTAGTGTTAAGAGGCGGTGGCTTCCGAGTTTCGAACAGCACTTCGCGCTGCAGGAGGTCATTGACAGTCACTAGTCAGCCCACTACCGAGCAGACTGACCCGGACCCAGCCCAGTCCATCCAGGGCTTTCAGTGGCATTCATCACAGTGTCTCACCGGAAGGCGGGCATCAGAGAGAAGCGGGAGGGGGCGGGAAAGGGGGAGGAGAGAGCTGACGACGGCCGGCCGGAGCAGAAGACGGGCACCAAAACAAGCGGGAGGGGGCGGGAAAGGGGGAGGAGAGACGCTGACGACGGCCGGCCGGAGCACGAAGGCGGGCACCAGGAAACAAGCGGGAGGGGGAGCAAGGGAGGTGCCGGCAATGCCGGAACAGAATCGGGGGCGTTCCCGGCGTCGCGTGACGTCGGCAAAAGCCAAAGAATGTCGGGAACGCCCCCGAATCTGGTCCGGCATTGACGGACAGGCCCCTCGTCCAATGGCTAGGCTCCATTTATGGAGCCAGCCAATGAATGACGAGGGCCGACCCAAAGCCACACTACAGATCTCATCAGGATTTCGCCTGCGCGAAAAAGATGCGCAGAGCGCATCTTTTCGCCAGGCAAAACCTAAAAAATGACAATCAATTGAAACCCCATTTAAAGTACACGTGTTACTCTCCCCTCCCTATTGTGCAATGCGTGACGCAGATCAGCTGTCGCACCTTCCACCCCATAGATTTGGGCTCCTCGTTAACACTAGTGGATTACTACAGCTCTCAAGAGTGTGCCTCCGACTGTGTGGTAGGGCAAAGTGGTACATGGTGGGCAGCGCCGCCGGGGGGAGGCATGGGGGGCCGCCGGGGGGTGGGGGCCCCCTCCATATGCATTGCAGGGGGGCCCCCTCAAGTTTCGTTACGCCCCTGGAATGATACTAAGATTGATGATGTGTAATGTAGGGTAAAAAAAAATCCAGGAAAAATAAAAGAATCACTATGACATCACACATCATGTTCAAGAGCAATATTCTGAAATTGGAGATTTGGCCAATATCGGAAAACCTGGTGATGTGAGAAATACTCAATCGAAACTTTTCAGTGAAACTCATGTCATTCATTTTATTAAGGAGTCTGTTCAAGCCGAAACTGGAAAATGGTAGAGCAAGAGGAATGTTGTAAAAGCAAGAGGGAGTGTGGCAAGAAAGCATAATATTGAAGATAATATTATTGGTCCAAATATTGGGAACAGGACAACTTCATTTTTGTCCAAAAAATCCAACTTGAGGATGTATTTAGACGATGATTCAGGAAAAAATTCTAACATAAATCAGATTGGTAATACTTGTAATGAACTTGCATGTGGAAATGTTATAAATGGGGAGTGAGGTGTCTATTTGACCAATGAAGCTAGTGTTTGAAATGTGCTCCCAATGTTTTTGATTCTGTTTCCAAGTTAAACAGTAATGGTTACCTGATTCTGTCAGAAAATCTAGTCGCATGGATATTTGTGTGTAAGTAAAACGTACACTTTATTTCAATTTGGCCCCAGGTAGGGGAATGGGGTCACCGGAGCCTCCCAGAGACCGGGGGGCACATGCCTCTCCCCTAAATATAGTAGTGCGCTGCCTCCGGGCCCTGGTCCACCCTGTAGGGCAGGGTGTTATTTTAGTAGTGTGGTAGCCTGATGTTTTTAAAACTTTTGGTGCAGATTCATGGATCCTAGGCAAATTTGTGCTCTAAGGTAACTATAACTAGCGCCCCGCCATGCACAGCTTTCTCATCAATAATTTCATTGCAAATGTTGCAGTGATATTATCAGTAATGTCATAGAAGGTGTCATGAGTGATATATAATAAGCGGGGTATTTAGAGGTGTATGGTGAGGACATGGCTTATGGTTACATTAGAGCATGAGTTATGGTTACATTAGAGCATAAGTTATAGTTACCAGAGCTAACTAGAACTGGTGAATTTGAGTGGTTTTGTACATTTCACCTAACTATAACATCCTTTTAACATTTGTTTTTTCAGTGAATTTCTAAGATTTTTTATTGCAAAGTAATATATAATTATCATACCTAACTTTAATGTCACTTTAACTTTGTTTTTTTGAGGGTATTTTTATCGTAAAGTAATATTTTATTACCATATATAAGGCCAGCCTCCCCTCAACCGTGCATGGTCTTTGACTGTGCACACCAGGGGTTCTCCACCCTTGGGGGCCCCCAACCCCCTATATTTAAGGCAGATCTATCATATTTCTCCAAAAATCCTCAATAATTGTAATTATGTGTTTATTTCAATAATACACACAATGCACTGTTTATTGATATTGATTACTTAAAAATATTTAATTACGTTTTATTAAACTACATGTCTGGGACTCTCTTTTTTCATAGTTTTTGAAATTACATTTTATGGGTGAAAAATGTGTAATAGTCAGCAACATATAGTCTTTTTGAAAAAATATCTTTTAAAGAGACTATGAATTTTCGTTTTAACATTTTTCAGCATATAACATATAAATAAAACAACCTCAAGAGATCCTTGTATTTTTTATACATCTTAAGACCACATAAAAAGCAAACATAGTATTAACCTCTAGAAGGAGCTTCACTCCCAACAGTAAGGCTGGCTCCTGGGTCATTGAACCCATGACCCCAGGAAAACACACCATGCTTTTTTTAAAGCATAGTCAAACCTGGAGCTTTTGCTCTATAATTGGGAGTGCAGCTTCCTCTAGAGGTTGATATGATGTTTGCTTTTTATGTGGTCTGAAAATGTATAAAAAAGTACAAGGATCACTTGTGGTTGTTTTATATATATTTTAGGGGCTGAAAAGTGTTAAAACAGAAATTCAGAGACTTAAAAAATTATATATATAATAGATGGATGGATGGATGGATGGATGGATGGATGGATGGATAGATAGATGGAAAGATAGATAGATGGAAAGATAGATCTAGATAGATAGATAGATGGAAAGATAGATCTAGATAGATAGATAGATGGAAAGATAGATCTAGATAGATAGATGGAAAGATAGATCTAGATAGATATATGTTTACAGGAGTTTGCATTTATATAAGTGGTAAAGTACCCTTTCCAATACATTATAAGGATATTGCAAGTCACCAAAGAGTTCCATATCCATTTAGAAGGAGTCCGAACGCGGAGTTCCTTTATAAGGTACGCCAGAGTGTACTTCATCCCATACAATATAGGGTCACACCATCATCTTTCCCACGACCCACGTAAAACCTTGGTGTGCAGCTCTATCATATGAAAGTGCGAACATGTTTGCAAACATGAAGAGTACAAGTAAAACCGCTAGAGTAAAACTGAACACATCACAAACCTGTTAGATATTTGTTGGAACCGATATTAGAAACAGTTCAATACAAGTCAGTTTAAATATTAAAATAGAGCAGAAGAAGGAAAAGCAATGTTTCATTTTCATTGCGTTAAACAGCTGCTTGAATTATGCTCTGTGAGTGACCTGACCTGCCTTTCTCCTCGACTGCTCACTCTGGCAGTAGGCATTGTAATGTCAGAACTCGACTGTAATAACTTATAATAGTTTAATTTTGAGGTCTTCTCTCTATTATTGGAGACTAGGTGTGTCACAAGTCGCCGATTATAGAGAAATCAGAGACTGCCATTTAAACAGGCTTTACAGAATCCCATGTATTATATAAGGGATAAAGTACCCCTGCCCTATATTATAAAGATATTGCAAGTCACTGAGAAGTTCATTAACCTTATAGAGGAACATGGCAGAAGGCTGAGTTCCTTTATAAGGTTATGGAACTTTGAGTTGACTTGCAATATCCTTATTATATACGCCAGGGGTTACTTTATCCTATATAATACATGGTCACACCATCACCCTTCCCAAAAACCACTTACAACCTTGGTTGGTAGCTCATTCATATGAAAGAGTGAGTATGCATGAAGAGTAAAAATAAAACTAGTGACTGGAAGCTCGCAGAAGTCAGACCCCTGCTCAAGAAGCCCACAGCTGACTCCACCGACCTCAAGAACTATCGGCCCATCTCGCTCCTCCCCTTCACAGCCAAAGTTGCAGAGAAAACAATCAAGAGGGAACTGACATGATTCATCGAAGAGAACTCCGTCCTCAACCTATCCCAATGCGGATTCCGAAGCAACCACAGCACCTAGACCGCCCTACTCGCCGCCACAGACGACATCCGCACCCTCCTGGACAAAGGCCACCCGCAGCCTTCATTCTACTCGACCTATCAACAGCCATAGACACCGTCTCCAACTGCACACTAGTCACCAGACTACACGATGCAGGCATACAAGGAACAGCTTTGGACTGGATCCGATCATTCCTCACGGAAAAAGCCAAAGGATCAGACTGCCTCCTTTCCTCTCTACATGGCCCCCTCTCAGCCATCGTCCGACAACACAGCCTCAACATAATTTTCTACACTGACGACACCCAGCTCATCCTCTCCTCACCAAAGACCCCACCACTGCCAAACTCAACTTCCAGAAAGGAATGCAAGACAGTGCATTCTGAATGACCAACAGCTGCCTGAAGCTCAACGCCGAAAAGACAGAAGTCCTCGTCCTCGGAATCACCTCTTCAGCATGGAACACACCTGGTGACCGACCGCCCTCAGAAGCCTACCCACCCCCTCAGACCATGCCAAAAACCTCGGCATCCTGCTTTACTCATCACTCACCATGAACCGGCAGGTCAATGCCATCACCTCCAGCTGCTTCAACACCCTCCTCATCCTCCGCAAGACCTTCAAATGGATCCCCCTTGAGTCAAGGAAGACAGTCACCCACTCACTCATCACCAGCAGACTGGACTATGGAAATGCTCCCTACGCCGGCATCAACAAGTCCCTACTCTGCAAACTCCACACAATACAGAACACCGCCACCAGATACAGCCAACACCTGCGAAGACTCCACTGGCTCCCAGTGGAGAAAAGAGTCACCTTCAAAATCCTCACTCACGCCTACAAATGCCTACACAATAACAGACCCAACTACCTCTACAGAATCAACTTCCATGTAACCAAAAGAAACCTCCGGTCTTCCAACCTCGCATTGGCCGAAACCCTGTGCATCCACAGAGCCAGAGCAGGTGGAAGATCCTTCTCTAACATTGCAGCCAAGACCTGGAACGAGCTACCGGCAGACATCAGACCTGGCTCTTCAGCTAAACAGATCTGCGGATCCTCACCCCCCCCTTAGGTGAGTAGAGCGCTTACAATTTTCCTGATTGATTGATTGAGTGTGAAACGAAACACATCAAAAACCTGTTAGATATTTGTTGCATCCAGTTATTAGCAACAGTTCAATACAAGTAAGCTGAATAGCTGCAGTAGCTTGATGTGTGTAGAAACATGAAGTAAGATTCTAGCTTTTCTCTATCTATGGAGTGCAGAAAATTAACATATTCTCTCTGCTTGTCATTGTAAGCTCTTACAATAAAGCACCAGAATAAAAAGCAAACTTACATTTTTGTTCCTTGAAACAGCTGCTTCAGTTATGCTCTATGACCTGACCTGCCTTCTAGCTTGGATGCTGGCTCTGGCAGCAGGCATTATGACTTGTGATGTCAGAACTCCACTGTAATACCATAATAGTTGACTTCTGAGGCTGCTGCGACATAGGGTTACAACATCCCACGTATTATAAGTCAATATAGAATTGGTATATATTTTCTAGGTTTATAGGTGATGGAATTGGGGTTCAGAACGTTGTATTAGGATGTTGGGAAGAGTCAAAGAATAACAGCGGTTGCTGGGAGGGTGGAAGCTTGCATGGTGGATGCTCCCTGCTGACTGGTGTTTGATGTTTACAAATAAGCCTCTTCCTTTAACCCCTTGTGTGCGCGTGATGGCCAGGATCTGTCAAGAGTCATGGTGGGCGTGTGCCGAACTCCGCCCACTATCTATTTCCCCAGCACTGCGGCGGAATTTGCGCTGCGGTCACGGGATTAAACCTCTCGTGTGAGAAGTGAACTCAACACACCATAAGATATTTGCCTCCAGTCACCTAAATGCAGCAGAGGGATGGGTAGTCCTTTTACTTACTTACCTATAGTGTACTGCAGTGGTACTGGAAAATAATGCACATTCTGCAGGGATGCTCTCTGCAGGAATGTAGCTCCCAAACGTGCTCCACTGGCACTAGCAAGTTTAATGGTGGCTGAAAAAACGAGGTAAATCCAGGCCTTATTTTCTTAATTTTATCACGATAAATGTTTAGCTCATCTTTTTTTTGTGAGCTGATGTTCAGGGCCTGGGTGTGGCCTGGGTCCATAGCTCCGACCCCAACCATCTTGTGCTGTAGTGTAGATGTTTGGTGTGAGAGGTGTGTGCATTGTACAAGTTCTATGTGTGAAAAGTTGGGATTAGGTGTATGATGGCCTCATACATGGCAATTTATTCTGAACTTTAAACACAAGAAAACCTAGGGGTCTATAATAATAGGATATCTTAGTGCCCTCATTCCATAGCGCAAGCTTACTGGAAGACAATAGTAGGAGTAGGATAAAGATAAAATGAAATCAAAAGAGGTGTAAGTGATTGTAACAAAGAACCCGCTTGGTTCGTAGGATTCCCATCAAACACTTGTATGATCAAATTCTATCATCTTGTCATCCTCCAGGGAAAAAAAGTCTCTAGATCATTGAGACCCATATGTACCCTGTTGTAGAGCGGGGTCAATGCCCACAAGCACTAAGTGACCAGTGATAGACAAAAGATGGGTATAGGTGCAGTGCAAAAAAGAAAAGTGGTGAGAGTAAAATAGAATAGAGGGCAGAACAGTACTTTTATTAGAAATCTGTCCTCTTCCTAATTAAAACCAAAACGAACAGTGCAAAAATGCAGTATGGAAGGAAATTACTGCATTACTGGCCAACATGTTTCAACCTAACTGGGAAGGACCCAAGGTTTTCATCAGGGCCCTGTTCACAACATTGCTACTGCTTAGTGAAAAACAAATATATAATACCCAATGTGATAACCAACAAAGGATACAGCGTATGGGTTCAGCACTCCGCCGTGCAGAAGGTTCCAATAAGTGATCTACAAAAAACACAAACACCCCCAAATTTCAGAAAATCAACGGTGCAAATAATCCTACAGCCTCTAACTTTAATATAAGGTCAAAAGTACCACTCACCCTGTTCTGCCGGGGAGAAGACCTCACCTCACCTGGACTCAAACTCAGGAAGGAAGGGAGGCCACACTCTAAAAGAAATACGAAGCATAAGAGAAGGAATGCAGCCCATGGTTTGGTAACCCTGCTTGTTATCTCCTATCAACAGATGATCTGTCATGCCTCTATTTCTATTATACTCCTTTCAACAAATTACTCAAGAAAACTGGCTCTGCCTCAACACAGCATTACTTACTCTCAGTTTGAACCAAGCTTATAACCATACAAATGAGTCCAATGCCCATTGAAGCACCCATAGCAATATGATACTAAGTGCTATAGTAACAGAACAAAACCGGATTGTCAAACGCACACACTCGCGTCAGTACCAATACGTTAGTCCAAAGCCACTCACCTCTCCGTCGTTGCCCCAGACAGTATCTGAGTAAGGGGGAGGCAACGAAACGGAGAGGTGTAGGTGGTTAAAAGCCCACATGGGGACACGCCCAAAACGACGTGCATAATGTTTGTAGCAATGAGGAGTGCCGTTTTAAAACTGACCGATTTGCCTGACGAGAACAGCGCCGCCATTGCCTTAAGACGCCGATGTCCTCCACCAAGCAACCCCTCGCGATAGTGCGCCAGCCTTGCACATGCGCAGCAGCACTATCCTAAGCTGCGCGAGACTTAGGAACTACAAAATGACGAAAATCTCGTCTAAGCTGTAGTTCATTATCGTAAAGTCATCCTAGACATCCAATCTTCGCGATCTTTGCCTGTACAGGCATGTCCAGTGAGCTAATGTCTAAAACAAGTAACTATATAATTTTCATGGCAAATCAACAAAATCTTAATTAGGATTGCAACATGTGAGGAACTAACGTGATAGACGTCACCAATCCAAACTAATGCACCAAGCCACAACTTAGTGTCTATATAGCGGGGAGGACGCAGGTGAAGCTAGCCGCCCTTAGGTGGATAACGGGGGCTCCACCCATCAGTAGTTAATCTAAGGGACCCAACCCTCATGTGAGAGTAGCCTTGTCGTGATGAAATGTGTAGGAGACCAACCACCCCAAAACCAACAGTTATGGTGTCACATATGTATTAATCAGCAACTAATGCTCACATAATTATTAGAGGGTGGTCCAAGGGATTTCGTCGTTGAGTCCCTGGCTGTCTAGACGTAATTGGTAAATCCATTTCTGTTCTTTCAGAAAAAGGAACTGTGTTGGGTCACTGACATGATTAGGTATAAGGGGTTTCTCTAGGACAACCAAACTGAACTCGTTTTCATTATGGTTTTGCTCCAGAAAGTGTTTGGTTAATTTGGACACTGTTTTTTTACATTTGAAGGAGCTCTTATGCTCGAGCATGCGAGTGCGAACTTTGCGGGTTGTCATCCCCACATACCTTTCATTGCACGGGCAAGTCAGAATGTATATTACATTAGAGCTGTTGCAATTGGAAAAGTGCTTGAGTATCCACGGCCGTCCTGTTCCTATGTCTATTTGAGTAGTTCTACGTGTCAAACCACACATAGAACAACCACCACATGGGTGGTGTCCCTGCACCTGTGGCAGCTCCCACAGAGTCTCATTAGTCTCCTTTCGTACATCACGTGGGCGGGTATGCACCAAGCAGTCTTTCAAATTTTTTGAACGCTTGAAGGCAAACAAAGGGGGTTCAATCTTGTCAGTGGTACTGTTTAGAATGCGCCAGTGGCGTCTGACAATTCTCTGCACTAGGTTTGATTTGTCATTGAAAGTACTAACAAAAGTCAATCTAGTCAATGGTGGCTTCTCTACTGGTATCTCCAGGAGGGCATCACGATTATTATTGCTAGCAAGTTTCAGAGAGCGTCTAATCAGGGTTTTAGGGTAGTGTCTAGCTTGTAGTTGGTGACACAGGTTTGTAGAATGTTTGTCATAAGTCTCATTTGTTGAGCAATTTCTGCGGACCCGAAAGAATTGTCCATAAGGGAGGTTCTCACGAAGGGACCTCGGGTGCTGGCTATCGAAACGTAAGAGTGAGTTCCTTGCCATGGGCTTACGAAAGAGTTCACTTTGAAGACCATCAGGGGTACAGGCGGAGATCGCGAAGATTGGATGTCTAGGATGACTTTACGATAATGAACTACAGCTTAGACGAGATTTTCGTCATTTTGTAGTTCCTAAGTCTCGCGCAGCTTAGGATAGTGCTGCTGCGCATGTGCAAGGCTGGCGCACTATCGCGAGGGGTTGCTTGGTGGAGGACATCGGCGTCTTGAGGCAATGGCGGCGCTGTTCTCGTCAGGCAAATCGGTCAGTTTTAAAACGGCACTCCTCATTGCTACAAACATTATGCGCGTCGTTTTGGGCGTGTCCCCATGTGGGCTTTTAACCACCTACACCTCTCCGTTTCGTTGCCTCCCCCTTACTCAGATACTGTCTGGGGCAACGACGGAGAGGTGAGTTGCTTTGGACTAACGTATTGGTACTGACGCGAGTGTGTGCGTTTGACAATCCGGTTTTGTTCTGTTACTATAGCACTTAGTATCATATTGCTATGGGTGCTTCAATGGGCATTGGACTCATTTGTATGGTTATAAGCTTGGTTCAAACTGAGAGTAAGTAATGCTGTGTTGAGGCAGAGCCAGTTTTCTTGAGTAATTTGTTGAAAGGAGTATAATAGAAATAGAGGCATGACAGATCATCTGTTGATAGGAGATAACAAGCAGGGTTACCAAACCATGGGCTGCATTCCTTCTCTTATGCTTCGTATTTCTTTTAGAGCGTGGCCTCCCTTCCTTCCTGAGTTTGAGTCCAGGTGAGGTGAGGTCTTCTCCCCGGCAGAACAGGGTGAGTGGTACTTTTGACCTTATATTAAAGTTAGAGGCTGTCGGATTATTTGCACCGTTGATTTTCTGAAATTTGGGGGTGTTTGTGTTTTTTGTAGATCTCTTATTGGAACCTTCTGCACGGCGGAGTGCTGAACCCATACACTGTATCCTTTGTTGGTGATCACATTGGGTCTTATATATTTGTTTTTCACTAAGCAGTAGCAATGTTGTGAACAGGGCCCTGATGAAAACCTTGGGTCCTTCCCAGTTAGGTTGAAACATGTTGGCCAGTAATGCAGTAATTTGCTTCCATACTGCATTTTTGCACTGTTCGTTTTGGTTTTAATTAGGAAGAGGACAGATTTCTAATAAAAGTACTGTTCTGCCCTCTATTCTATTTTACTCTCACCACTTTTCTTTTTTGCACTGCACCTATACCCATCTTTTGTCTATCACTGGTCACTTAGTGCTTGTGGGCACTGACCCCGCTCTACAACAGGGTACATATGGGTCTCAATGATCTAGAGACTTTTTTTCCCAGATGATAGAATTTGATCATACAAGTGTTTGATGGGAATCCTACGAACCAAGCGGGTTCTTTGTTACAATCACTTACACCTCTTTTGATTTCATTTTATCTTTATCCTACTCCTACTATTGTCTTCCAGTAAGCTTGCGCTATGGAATGAGGGCACTAAGATATCCTATTATTATAGAACCCTAGGTTTTCTTGTGTTTAAAGTATTGTGTTGGGGGCTTAACCTAGGCTTGGTCTCAAAATTCCCCTATGACCCTCCTTCCCTCTTTTTGTAGTAATTTATTCTGAACGCCTTTTTATGGTGCCTGTTTGTGCACAATGAGCTTGACGTGCTAAAGTGCTGTTGGCAGCACCCATGACAACTCCATTTTAAGCATTACAGAGCAGATCATGCCTACTTACTTTTTTGCATAATTTATGCGGCAATCTAAGCCTGAAAGGGTATTGCTGTGACTTGTAGTGGGTGCTGGCTTGTGTCTAGACAAAGCTATGTCTCTCTGACAAGCTCCAATAAGTGCAAAACACGTGTCAGCTTTTATTCATTCCAGGTTGTCTTGGATTGTCTTGGATGGTATTAAATGTAATGATGTGCCTGGAATGGTAAAACACTTTTGTGATTTTTCAGCCCGGAGTGGATGGCACTAGCTAATCCTATACTTGAAGACTTTGCTGTAAAATTGGTTAAGGACTTTGTCACTTTTTTGTATGGCGAGGATGTCAACATCTATGCTAATCCAATGCTAAACTCTGCTAGAAAAACAAACATTAGAGGTGAGCAGTTTTAAAGTGATGTTGGTGTTGTAGAGTGTTAAATATATATACAGTAGCTGCTTTCCACATAAAACCTGGGAATCACCCAAGTCCAGCAATAACAGTTTCCCATCCAATAGTACCGGTGCCACCAGTGAGTAATGAAACCTGACAATATATGTCTACCAATTTCCAAAGACAATTCATTCAGCAAGACTACATTAACGTTCTATATTATGTATCATAAGGACTTTTATTCAAGACACATTTGGATTTCACAGCCTGTCAAATAAGTGTGCCCAATTACCCGTAAACATTAGTATACAACCACGTGATAGAAAGAGGAAACTTATTGCCATGGTCTATACAAATCTTTTCCTCACTCCAAATCTATGCAGGTTCCACAATGTGTGTGTGCTGGAGCTAAAATAGTAACCCAAATGCATGTCTCTCTTTTTGGTAAATATTTGTTGTAGGTAGAGTTTTAAAATGATTTTATAGAGGTTTACAGTACTTATGAATTAACTTAAACACACACACACACACACATACATATATATATATATATATATATATATATATATATATATATATATATATATATATATATATATATATGTATATGTGTGTGTGTGTGCATTTTGGGTTTAAATTAATTCATAAGTACTATAAACCTCTATAAAATAAATTGTATAATATATACATTAATATATATATATATATATATATATTTTAATTTAAATGTTATATTTTTTAATAATAACATATTTCTATATTCTTGATGATTTATTTGGAGATTAATTATTATTCTTTAATATTGTTTTGTTCTGCAAATGTTATAGTTATGTATATTTAAAAAACTACTTATTGTGTTTTTATTGTACAGTATACTTTTACATTCTTTTTTATTTTTCTCCCCACCCAACCTTACCATGCTAGTTTCCCTGGAGCACCTAGTCCCCGACAGCCATGTTTTCACTTTTCCCACATGTACTAGGTGGAATGCTTAGGCACCAGAGGTGGCTACAGCATGTGACTCCTTTTCAAAAACCCTAACACCCCCCCCCTCCCCCTTGTTGGGATCTGTGCGAGCTTCAGACCCCTACTTTATTTGAATTCATTGATCATCTGTTTGAACTCCCATCATGTGCAGAATGTTTCAAAGGACATGTTAGGGAAGATTTGGTACAGAAGTCCTTGTCTGCATTTATAATCTTCTACAGCAGTCTGCAGTACTTTTTCCTGGTTCCTGAAGTCCTCGAAATGCACCAATATTGTCTGTGGTATTTTTCCTTTCTTTTGTGCCACTCCAGAGGGAACTCAGTGGGATCTAGCTATTGACAAATCTGACAGAGGTTCTTTAATGACGTAAGTTGAGATCAGTTTAGATACAGCCTCAGTCATTTGCAGGTCTCTCTCCCACCTTTCCGTGATTCCGGCCAAATGCAGATTAGATCTGTGGGATCGATGCTCTAAATTCTCAATCTTCCCACTCATATTTCTCATCTCCTTCTGTATTTGCTAAGTCATCTTGGTCTGATTAGCTATTGTGTTCTCCAAATTAGATACTCTCTGCTCTATTTTGGACTGATGGACACTCAAATTCATAATTTTTATCACTATAGCCTCCAGTTTTGCTTCCGGTTTATTAGGCGAGAAGGATTGAACAGCTGTAATCACTTGCACGTCCCTTAGCAAGAGTGTAACATGAGGTAGATTTTGCCCCCAAATCTCCCAAATCTGGTACAAAAAATGGTAATGAAATGACAAAGCCTTGGTTTCCCAGGCCCCTTGCATCTCCATTGATTTATCCTCAGTAGGGCCAGATCGGGTGAGTAGGACATCAGTAAAGTTCTGTTTCATACTGCTAACTTCCTGCCACTGGATCACCATTGGGCTGGTCTTGGGGGAACGATTTCATCTCTTCTGTATTAGCTTGAAATATCTCTCCCAAGGCAGGGGGTGGCACGTCCTTCTCACTATCGGCCTCCCACAAGGCTTGTGCCCCATGTTCCCCCCTCCCAAGTCTCTGGAAGATAGGGTATTGTATCCCATTATAGAGATAATCTTGGATGAAATAAGGACATCCCTTGGTTGGGGGTGAGGGGAGCAGTTCTCACCTGCAAGCCTTACTTTGGTCTTTTCCCTTACCTGGAGATATTTGTCCTCTCTGTGTTTTATCCCCGTTTTTCAACCCCCATAGATCGAGGATACCCCAGGCTTGCATGAATTGAGGTTCGTGTTTCTGCTGTACAATGAACGGGGGTTCTCATACCACCGCAATCAGTTCTCAAACTTTAGGCCCCATAATAAATGGAGAAGTCCAGAAAGTGAGCCTCCAAATTTAGCAGTGTCCTGCAGCAGCCTTATATAACCATCCAGTCTAGAAAGTGGCAATGATGGATTTTCTTTCTTTCTTATCTCCAAAAAACACTGGTCTCCTAAATTATTTAGGGTCCATCGAGGGATACAACACCAAGATATAAAGCTTTAAGATGCCCCTCCGATGCCACATCACTTGAGGAACACCAGGCCAACCAGCTCTCCTCAGGTAGGAGGCTGAACTGCCATGGCGGGAGTCATTCTTGCACAGCCTTCGGGGCAAACTTCCTCCTGTCATCCTCCTGAATGGTAAAATGAATTTGTTTAATTATTTTTGCAGTTAAGTTTATTTTGTCATTTAATTTATAAACATGAATCGTTTTATAAATTAAAATATAGTTAATGTTTTCTTTGTATACACATATTATTAAATATATATTTTAAAAATAAATGCATCTTTATTTTGACTTTAATTATATTAATCGAAATATGTTTCTTTTTTTACATTATCTTTCAACACTTTTGAAGACAACATTTTTGTAGTAGATATTTTGAAACAAGGTATTTTTTTATTTACTCAATTTTGGAATGTCAATCAATATATTTTGTGACATATTTTTGTAATTTACATTACAGGTATGGTAAGTTGATATAGTGGCAGCCGAAAATTTGACCACAATATTTGAGTATTTTGATATTTTTGTGGTTGATATTTTGACTTACAACTTCCCCTACTGTTATCGATGCAATTTCAGACTGTAATATTTTTTTCTAACTCCTGCTTATAAATGCCTCAATGAAAGTAAATAAATGATTTGACTGCTTTATCAGACAACTTTGAAATAAGACCAACTGAGTCTAAATTAGAGGTAAAACCAGAAATGCTATAATACACACATGTTGATATCTTACACTGACAGCTGACACATTACTTTGAGGTATATACTATCTCAACCTTATTATTACATGCTGTATTAAATGGCCCTGTACTTTATATGGTTTAGATTTTTAAGGTTCCTGATTGTTGGAATTTACTGTGATATGGATACAGTTGGCAACCTCAACTAGGAAATGTAGTCAATAGGACAAGAATCTCTCTAGCTTGTTCTCCTAAAGTGTCCTAAATTACTACCTGAAGGAAAGAAATTCTCTGAGTTTAGAAAGCTTTATTGAAAAGAAATATGCAACGTAAAACATCATTACAAAAGTAAGTGATACTAAAGAGAAAAAAAAGGATATCACAGTAGAACTACAAACCCCAAAAAGGGGAAATGAACTATACCAATAAACAGAGCTTGTGTGGGTATTTTGTCATAGGGGGAAAGGAGGAAAAAGAAAAAGGGAAAAGAAGGGAAAAAGGGCAACCTAGAGTACAAAATCAATACATATAGTTACCAAAATTACAATAAGAAAGAGAGGAGAACCATAAAACTGTTCAGTGAGCAGGTCTGGAAAGGTAATCAGTTTAAGGTAACCATAACAAGTCTCTTTTGATTAATAAGGGTACAGTTGTAGCATAAGCACGGTCAAGTCTGTGGTGATGACAAAGCAAATTCCACCAAGCGTTATACGCAATCTTTGAAGTATCTTTCCAGTTGGTAGTAATTATTTGAAATGAAATTGCTATAAAAAGGTCAATACATTTACGAACATTGCATTGAACATTCCATATGGGGGAAGACCCACCCAAAAAAATATGTACAATCTCAAAGGGTACATCTGTAGATAAGATAATGTTAAGTGTAGACCAAATGCGAGACCAAAATGATTTAACCAGTGGGCAATAAAAAAAACATATGAAGAAGGTCACTATTGTCACACGGGCAAGACCAACACTTTTTTGAGTCCAGCATTAATTTAAATTTGTACAAGTCAGAAGGCGTACAAAAGAGCCTATTATAAAAGAAATAAAAAGTCTGTGTGGTGCTAGCCGAGCGAGAAACAGTGTGTATTTTAGACCAGATTGAATCCCAGACTGGTTAAGAAAATTATTGGGTTAAATCAGCTTCCCACAGAAGTTCGAGTTTTGATTTGAGCCTCTCAGTAGGGGAATGTGATAGTAGCTTGTAAATGGCCGAAGCTCTAAAGGGAATAGTAAAGTATGGCGGGGAAATGAGGGGGTGTGCAACAGTGGAAGAGGGAATGTTCTGAAAAATAAGAGAAGATAGGGTATGTGTAAGTGAGAAAAAATGAGCAGAATGTGTATCGGAGAGGGTAAAGGAGTCGCGTAGATCCTGGAAAGTTCTTAAAGAGTTATCTTTGAGCAAGTGGTCATAGGTAATAATTCCTTTATCAATCCATTCTTTCCAGAAAAGCGATCTGTTATTGATCTTGAGGAAGAACGAAAAAGTGAACGTGTTAATGCCTTAGAATGCTTGAAAACAGGAGTAATGAATCTTTTTGGAGGTTGAGATAAGCGAGTAGCTGTAAGGAATGAGAAGGGAGCAAGTTGTGCAAGTTCTATAGCGCTCCCGGCTGTTAAAGGAGAAGAAGAAGAATCTGTAAGGAAAGGCCAAATCTGCTTAAGTGTGAAGGCTGAGTGAAAGCGAGAGATATTAGGAAAGTTGACACCACCGAGGTTCTTGGGTTGTTGGAGACGAAAAAGGGAAACCCTAGCTTTGCCATTATTCCATAAAAATTTCATTAAGAGGCGATTAATAGTTTTGAAAAAATAGTGAGGAAGGGAGATAGAAAGCACAGAAAGGTAGAAATTAACAATAGGGAGTAGCATAATTTTAATAGTTGCCAGTCTGCCCCACCAGGAGAGAAAAAGGAGGACCAACTATCAATAAGTGAAGAGATTTTTTTAAGTATATCCGAATAATTAATTTTAATGGTTTCTCTGATGGTATTAGCGTATAGAATACCTAAACATTTGATAAGCCCGGGATTCCATTCAAAGCCTGATCCCTCAAACATATAAGGAAGACAAAACTTGTTAAGAGGAAGGACTTCGGATTTATCAATATTAAGTTTATAGCCAGATACCCAGGAATAATCATAGAGCAGAGAGAAAAGTGCAAGTAAGGAGACAGTTGGATTGGAAATGTAAAGTAAAATATCATCTGCATAAGCGGTAAATTTGATTTCAACATCCCTGTATACGAATCCAGAGTAGGAGGAAGATTTTCCTATTTTTTCCAAAAAAGGTTCTAAAGCAAGAATAAAGAGGAGAGGCGAAAGAGGGCATCCTTGCCTAGTTCCTCTATGAAGGGAAAAGTTATTTGACTGTGCACCATTGACCCAAATAGAAGTCTTAGGATCAGAGTATAACAGTTGAATGTATTTAACAATAGGGGGACTGAAACCATGCCATCTAAGCGCCCTGAACATAAAATCCCAATTGACTCGATCAAAAGCTTTTTCAGCATCGAGTGTAATAGCTGCAACGGGAGAATCCAGCTTTGCAGCAAGATGTATAATATTATGAAGGGTTCTTGAATTATCAGTGATAGACCTACCTTTAACAAAACCGGATTGATATATGTTAACGAAATCAGGGGTGACTTTATTAATACGAATAGCTCAAATGTTTGCATATATTTTACAGTCGGTATTTATAAGAGAAATGGGCCTATAATTTTTGCAGAGGGAAGGATCTTTGTCCTTTTTAGGAAGTAGGCAAAGCATAGCCTGCGTAAAGGAACCTCTAGATTCACCTGTGGCAAGGAAATGATTAATTAAAGTAAGTAAATGTGGTACTAAAACTATTTTAAAATGAAGAAAAAAGCGCACCGTAAAAAAACAGTCCGGGCCAGGAGTTTTGTCCTTGGGAAGAACAGAAATACCAGCAACAATCTCCCTCTCCAAAATAGGAACATCAAGGGAGGAGAGATCTACAAGTTTGTTAGGGGGTTTAGGGATAGATTGAAAAAAAGAGTCAATTTTGTCAGGGGAGGGGTTAGATTCAGGTGTATAAAGGGAAGAATAATATTGAACAAAACAATCAAGAATGTTAGCATCCGAAGACTGAGAAACCCCCTGATAATCTTTAATGACAGGATTTTTGTTTTTTAATTTTAAGATAGTTCGCAAGCGATTTGCCTGCTTTATTATGTCCACCATACATTTTGGCATTACATTTAAGGAGTTGGTTAGATGTGGAGTCCCAGGAGTGTTTATTATATTGCATTTTGGCTTTGATGAGGGATGATAACGTGTCGGGGTAGTTAGTCGTAAAGTAGAGGTGCTCAAGGTCCTTAATTTGTTGGAGAATCTGAGATGCTTGGCTGAGGGCTTTTTTCTTCTCCGAGATACAAAGTCTATATCTCAGCCTCGAGCAGCTGCCTTGAAGGCATCCCAAATAAAGTGAAAATCTGAAGCAGTGTTTAGATTGTTACAAAAAAAATTCATCCATAAAAAGTGCAAAGTGATCAGTGAAATGGGGGTCAAGAAGTAGTGAGTTATTGAAACGCCAGCGACGAGAGGCAGAAACGGGTGAAGGGTAGTCCATATCTAAAATGACAGGGGCGTGATCTGAAATGAGAATAGAACCTATTTCAGAGTTAGTCATAAATTGGAAGGAGTTGGGTGAGAGAAAAATGTAGTCAATGCGTGAGTGTGATGCATGCACTGGAGAAAAAAATGAAAATTCTAGGGAATCTGAATGGGATATTCTCCATGAATCTATTAGGCCTCTGGAGGAGATGGATTTGTGAAATGATTTTTGCATTTTATTGGGAACATATCGTGCTTTTGACTTGCGGTCCAAAAAGGGATCCATAAGTTGATTACAATCACCACCCACAATCAAATCCTCATTCACATGAGAGGAGAGAAGTGAAGAAAAGTCATTCCAAAAGTTTAAATCAACACCATTGGGGCCATAAGCATTACAAAAAGAAAGATGAACATTATTGACAATACTATCTAGAAACAACCATCTACCATTAGAGTCAGAAATTTCAGTTTGTACTTGAACAGACAACGATTTATTAAATAAAATGACAACACCATTTTTGTTGTTAACAGCAGAGGAGCAAAAGACTTCTCCTACCCATTGTTCACGCAGTGAAGATATATCCTGCAAAGACAGATGTGTTTCTTGCAACAAAGCCACTTGACATTTCAAACGAGCCAAATGAGACAAAATATGTTGCTTTTTAACAGGATTTCGAAGACCCTTAACATTCCAGGAAATGATTCGAAGACCACTCATAGTAAGAAATGAAAAAGGAATAGGAAAAAAAGCGTAGATCAGTTCAGAGAGAAAAAAAGAAAATAGAAAGAGATAGAGTAGGCGATTAAAAAGAGAAAAATACACAGAGTATCAAAGGGATAGAAAAAAAACATTTGTGACCACCACAAATGCAAGATCCAGATTAAAACAGGAAAGCGGTAGAAGTTAACAGTGAAGAAAACCAGGAAAAAAGAAGAGAGTAGGAAAAGGTGAAGGAGAAAGAAGTGGAAGGAGGTATCATTTTCATAGGAATGAGGACGTTGGAAGGAGAAAGAAGATTGTATACTTAAAAGAAAAGAAAGAAAGGAAGGGAAGGGAAAAGAAAAGGGAAAAGAGGGAAAGGGGTGGGAAATCGGGAGCAAGAGCTCCCATAAGAGCAAAGAAAGAGAAGATGACAAAAAGCCAAGGAGCTTTAGTCATAATACTCAAAGAAAGGAGAACAAGCAATGAAGAAGGAGGGAGGGCGGAAAGGAGAAACCAAGACAGCCACATCACTGGGAGGGGAATGAGACAGAATCGACAATATACTTTGGGGTAATATGAAGGAAATAAACAAGTCTAGACGAGATAAAAGAAACAAGCATGGCTAAAAGACAATGTAAATATAAAAGACAATGTAAAAGGGAAGCTTACCAGAATAAATGGGTGAACATCAACTGGGTGTAGTAGGCAAGCACATACGAAAAATACACACAGGACTCCACAAACCATAATAACGGACGGATCTGAAACAAACAAAGAACAAGGAACGATGAGCCGTAGCACAAGGTGGAATCGTTAACCAAAAGGATAAAACAGAAGGAAACCTAGAACACAATAAAGAAAAACTGTTAATGTGTGCTCAGTTCCATCTGCACTTCCCGATGAGTGTGGATGAACTTCCGGAGGTCAGCAGGATCATTAAATGAAAAAGTTCTTTCTTTGTAAGTTACTTTAAAGAAGCAGGGATGTATGAGACCATAATGAGCATTCATTGACTTCAAAGCTGGCCCTAGATCTAAGAATTCTTTGCGTCTATTGGCAGTTTTTTTGGAAACATCTTGGCTGAAGAAGATCTTATGTCCTGACCAGAACATCTGTTTTTGTTGCTTGGCCGTATTCAGAATAGTCATTAAGTCAGAGTACAACAGAAAGTAGGCGATGATACCTCTTGGTTTGGTAGCTGAGGATGCATTTTGAGGACCCAATCTGTGAGCCCTCTGGATATTAAAGTCGACGTTTTTTGGGAATCCAGCTATCTGTAAAACCTGAGTTTTCAGGAAGAGAATCATGTTGGACCCCTCTGAACCTTCGGGAATATAATACATTTGTAGATTATTGCGGCGATTCCGATTTTCCAAATCCTCTGTGGATTTTTTCAGAAGGGTGACTTCCTTGGTAAGAGCATCAACTTTTGCAATAACATCCTGAGCATCACTCACTTTTTGTACAACATCAGATAATCTTACGTCCAGGCCAGAACATTTGTCCTCAATTCTTTGAAGAGTGGTAGTAGTGTCAGAAATAAATGGACGGATAAGACGCAGTTCATCCATAATATCCTCTAACGTAATAGGGAGAGGAGATTTGGTTGGAGAAGAGGGATCTTTCTTCTGACGTTTGCTAGTGTTAGTTGAAGATTCCTTACGACCCCTAGAAACAACTCCGGAAATACCATGTGCTTTATTTGATTGCGTGAGATCCATCGTGGAGTAATAATGAGAGCCTCAGAAAAAAAAAAACTGTGGATGGAGCAAAAATTGGTAAAGAGCAGCACAGGGGTGAGATGTGGTACTGAAGCAAGTAATAACTGGTAATGGCCGTGAAAGATAAATGTTGAGGCAGGAACGGCTAAAATGCGCACAAAAACTACAATAACAATGTCCTCAGAGTGAATTCAGCTAATGACGATGTATTACTCAAAAAGCCAAGTTACAGTCACACTTAAAAAAAAAAAAAAGGAAGCTCCAACTGCCAAGGAGAAAGGCTTTATCAGTAACTTGAGGCGTAACTGCAGCCGTGAGGAAGAAGCAGCATACTGTAAATTGTAGCCGTGATAGACAATAGGCTCCGCAAATGTAAAAAAAAACATTTTACCACATGCATAGGGATAGAACCACACTGCACGACCTGCAAATTGACTGCTGAGGAACCATCAATAATATGAAAAACATGCCTTGTATGGGGAAGAAGCACATCCGCAGCCATAAGAAAAAAGAGAAGCAAAAAAGAAACAAAGCCACATAATTCTGCAGGCAATGTGGGAAGCATAAGTTGAAAAAGCTTCATTTGTGAGGAGAAGTACTTTCGCGCCGTCACAAGCCTGCAAAATGGCGGCCGCGAAATACAGCTGGAGCAAATGGAGGGGAAGAATGGGTGAAAACGCACCTATCTTCATGCGCCGGTGGCCGGGAAACATGCCAAAATAGTTCGGGCGGTTTCCGACATAGTAGCGTTTAGCCTGAAGCGAGAGCCGAGCCGATTAGCGGGTCCTTCATGGATGGTGAATTGCCGATTCTACGGAGCCTCCTCAGGACGCGGCCATCTTGCCGCCGCGAGCTCCTCAAAGGAAAGAAATTCTATGGCAGGACCGGAGGCTTCGAATAATGCCTTCTTTCTTACGCTTTATTTTCCACAGCAGCAAGAAAAACATAAACAAAACTACTTTTCCCATGAACACTTGGGAAAAACAAAGTAAAACACGAGTCCTTCAACAATGTCCATGCACTGGCAGCTCCCATCATGCCCTGCTGCCGCTTCCTCTTCCTTCGCTGCTCAGCAGCAAGTTAAGTCGGTTTTCTTCTCTCCTCCGGGTTTGTGGGGGTCTGTGAGGGTAGCGTTTTGTCTCTGTGCCAAGCGCTGGTTTGTTTCTTCCCCAGCACAGATTCCCTTACGATCGCGGGACGCTTTTGCACTCCTCACGCGATCCTGTGGCCCAGTAGTGTGGTGTGGTGATCGCGCCGCTAGGGGGCAGTGTTCCGCCTGCCGCCAGCGCGCTTTGGGACGCTTTTTGAAGCGTTTTTGCAGCGAGTTTACTCAGGTTGTGTCCTGTGCCCTGGCCACCCGGTTGGACACCCTCAGGGGTCGCAATTTAGGTCTACCTTTGTGCATTAAGACGCCCTGTGTGGGTTGTATTTGGCATTTTGACACCCTGCGGGGTCGTAATTGTGCCGGTGCTTTGGCGCAGGGGGGGGGGCGCTTTACCGGGTGGCGCCCCAGAATCTTGAGGGCTGCAGCGTTCCCCAGGGGCTACCCCATTAATAGTGTGCCTTGGGCCACCCATACCCCTGGGACCTTCCCAGACCACACAGTGCCCGTTAGGGTTCAGTTTATCCCCTGTGCCGTACCTCTCTAGCCTGTAGAGCCTAATTTAACTCGCTATGCAGGGGGAGTCAGGCCAGTATACGGAGGAGGACCCTCTAAACTACGTCCCTTTGGACGATGACTTCTATCAGGCGGGTGATGACTCTATCTATAGGGCAGTAGACCAAGCAATGATTCCCCTAGAACAGCGTCTCTCGGCGCGTTTGGATGAGGCATACGCGAAGCTGCCGGCCCTCATCCCTGTGCCTCCCCCGGCCTCGGGCCCTGATCCTGCACCTTCACCACCTCCCCCTCCCCCTAAGAAGCCTTGTACGGAGGGGGTTGACCCTGCGGCTTTTGCGAAGGTGAAGAGTGCGTTCATGGCGATGGAGGGGTCCCAACCACTTCCAGCCCTCCCCAAGGAGGTGCCGCCACCTACTCCTCGTACTATGTCCCTGGAGCCTCAGCAGGATGATGATTCTCCGGACTCGGAGGAGGAAGCTTGTTCGTCTAGGTCTTGGCTTCCGTCTCAGCCTTCCTCCTCCGCGGGCCCCTCAGACATGTTGGACCCGGACGACATTGTCCATCCCAGGTCCTCAGAGTGTATTCCAGGTGATAAGGTGGCCCAGTATGTAGCGAATCGCCTCAGGAGGCCTGTGGATAAGGATGCCCGTAGCCGCCTTAGTGCGGAGTGTCCCCGGCCTTCCTTAGAAGGCAAGGTAGCCATGACGCCGGACATCGATCCCAAGATGGCGACCTTCCTGGCCAAATTTGTCAAGGACCCTCGGAAGGGTATATACAGGTCCTGGCATACGTGCCAGGACAAACTGCTCGACGCCGTGGGTCCCATGACGAAAATTCTTGACATGGCAGAGGAGGCCAAGGTGTCGGGGGACTTGATTTCCCCAGAGGTTCTATCAAATTGGGCGCAGCGCGCCATAATTTTTCTTGGCAATGCGAACTGTGCCCTCTCTACCGAGAGGAGGCGGTCTTTGTTAATTAAGGTTGACCCTAAATTAGGTGATCTCGCCTCATCTGAGGCCGGTGCGGTGGCACAGGGTGGCCTGTTCGGAGACCCATTTATCAAGGAGCTCGGTAAATTTGTAGCCACTTTTACCTCCTTGGACCGGGCTCAGTCCAATATTAAAAAGGTTTTCGCCCCTCGTGTTTTTGACAGGGCTGGATGAGGCAGGGGCCGCTCGTTCGGTCGGGGCAACAGCTCAGACAGAGGACAAGGCTCCGGACGCGAGCAGTTTCAAGACAATGCCCGTTTCAACAATTTCTATCCCGCCAGAGGACAGAAGTTCCGAGGACGTGGTGGTCAGAGAGGCCAGCGACAAGGAGGTGGTCGAGGTGAGTGTGCTACCCTCTGCGAGCTTGCAAGTAGGGGGGCACCTAGCGCAGTTTTTCCCAGCGTGGACTTCCCTTACCAGTGACGCCTGGGTGCTGCAGACGGTTCAGGGCTTCCAGTTGGAGTTCCAAGGCCGTCCGGGTCAGCTTCAGCGTCCTCGCCCCATTACCTTTTCACAGCGCGACACAGCTTTGGTGAGCGAAGAGGTCGCTGCCCTCCTCCACAAAGGGGCGATTTGTTGCGCATGCGAGCACCCCTCAGCAACCTCTTCTTGGTTGACAAGGTCGACGGGGGCCGTCGCCCGGTGATCAATTTGAAGGATTTCAACGAAGGGCTAGATTACCGCCATTTCAAAATGGAGGGAATTCACCTTCTGCGGGATGTGTTGCGCCCGTCCGATTGGATGGTCAGGCTAGACTTAAAAGACGCTTACTTAGCGGTTCCGATATTCCCTCCTCACCGTCGTTTCCTCCAGTTCAGGTGGGACGGTTAGGTTTACGAGTTCACCACGCTGCCTTTCGGGCTATCCTCAGCGCCATGGTGCTTCACAAAGGTGTTGCGTCCGGCGGTGGAGGCCTTACGGGCTCGAGCTGTCAGGATGATAGTTTATTTGGACGACATGTTGTTCATGGATCAGTGTCCGAGACGTCTGCTGTCTCAGTTGCAGTCCGCGGTCGACCTGCTTCAAGGTTTGGGCTTCGTGATCAACGAGAAGAAGTCTCTTCTGGTTCCCACCCAGTGTGCGACCTTTCTCGGCTTCAACATAGACTCGGTGTCTTCAACCTTGAGTCTTCCCGCCAGGTAGATGGCGAAGATCAGGCACGAATTGCGCCAGACCCTGGCAAGGCCGTTTATATCATTACGGCACCTGGCGAGGTTGGTGGGCCTGTTATCTTCTTCGATTCAGGCCATCTTTCCCGTCCCCCTCCACTTTCGGGCCATGCACCCTTGAAGCCGTATCATCTCCGGAAAGGGGTGACGTACTCTCAACTGATTCTGTTGTTGGACGACGTAAGGGACGAAATGAGATGGTGGCTCACGCACATGGAGGCCTGGAATGCCCGTGCGATTTTTGGATCCACCTCGGACATCGTGATAGAGTCGGACGCCAGTTTGTCAGGTTGGGGAGCCAGGTGCGGAGATTTCTCCACAGGAGGCGCCTGGTCCGCTTTCGAACAATCTTTACATATCAACTGTTTGGCGTTACTGGCGGGCTCCTTTGCGGTTCAGTTGTTGGACCAAGAACAGGGTGCAGTCCTGCGCCCTTCTCAGGATGGACAACGTGTCGGCGGTCTGATATATCAACCATCTGGGGGGCACAAGGTCCAAGATGCTTGCGGACCTCGCGAGGGACTTTTGGCACTTTTGCCTGGACCATCAGGTGTCGGTCACGGCGGAGTATCTGCCGGGGCGACAGAACGAGGTAGCCGATTGGTACTCCCGGCACCTCTCGGATGCAAGCGTGTGGAAACTGGATCCTCTTCTGTTCGCCAGGCTGTCGGACAGGTGGGGTCCCTTCTCAGTGGACCTTTTTGCGTCCCGCCTGGACCATCAACTCCCGAGGTATTTCAGTTGGCGCCCCGATCCAGTGGCGGAGGCGACAGATGCGTTCCTCCAGGACTGGTCGAACGAGCAAGGGTATGCGTTTCCCCCGTTTTCGATGATAACGCGCGTGTCGGCGTCTCCAGTCGGCGCAAGTGGTGATGATTACACCATGGTGGAGGTCACAAGTTTGGTTTCCGATTCTTCTGGAACTTTCTTGGGATTTTCCAATCCTACTCCCCCACTCTCCTCACATTCTCCTCAATCCGGACGGAGCTCCACACCAGTTAGTCCTCGAGGGCTCGCTGAGGCTGATGGCCTGGAGGCTCTCCGGCGTCGTTGGACGCTCCCGGGCCTTTCGGGAAAGGCTGAGGACTTGCTTTCCAAAGCCTGGGCAGATGGCACGACCAAGCGTTACAGATCAGCATGGCAGAGATGGAGTCGCTGGTGTGTGCAACGGGATTTCGATCCCGTGGGAGCAGCTGTAGTCTACGTCCTTAACTTCTTGGCTGAACTGGCGCAGGAAGGACTGGCCTACCGGTCGATCAATACCTTCAGATCTGCGATTTCGGCGGGGCACGACTTGGTGCAGAGTTCCCCGATTGGAGAGCACCCTTTGATTTGTAGACTCCTGAGAGGAATTCGCCTCTCGTTGCCGCCCAAGCCTCGGTACTCCGTCTTGTGGGGCGTGAACAGGGTGTTGAATTTGTTCCTTTCTTGGCAACCGAACAGGTTCCTGTCTCGTAAGGAGTTGTCTGCTAAGTTAGCGTTGTTGTTGTGCCTGGTATCTTGCAGACGGGTCCCGGATGTGCGAGCTCTCGATATCACGGCCAGAGTTTTTTCTCCGGAAGAAGTTTCTTTCACTGTAAGTAGACGAACTAAGACCCTTACCAGGGTTATTTCATACCCCGCATTTCCGGATTCCCCTAAACTTTGTGTGGTGCAGTGCCTCTCTGCTTATGAGGATATGACCGATGATACTCGCCCTCCGGGTGAGAGACAGCTTCTCATTGCCCTACGGAAACCATACAAGGCTGTTTCTTCTCCAACGATCGCCAGATGGGTGCGTTGGGTAATGCAGGAGGCGGGGATTGATACTACACAGTTTGGCGCTTATTCAGCGAGGGGAGCTATGGCCTCAAAGGCTTTTGCCCTCGGGGCTTGCCTGGAGGATTTGATGAGAGCGGCCGATTGGTCCTCAGACTCAACGTTCAAGAGGTTCTATTTCAAGCCAGTGATAGAAGTGGCTCGGCTGGTTGTCGATAAGCTTTGAACTGGCATAATCCGAAGCCTCCGGTCCTGCCATAGAATGAGAATTTGCCTAGCCTTCGTGCTGGTAAGTTCCAATTCTATTAAGGACTCGGAGGCGAGGATTATCCCCCCCCAAGGGCTTCCAAGAAGCAGACCCTCCCCGTATGCAACGTAAGTAACTCTTTCATGATGCTTCGGTTGCTGTATCTGCTATTGCTCTGTATTGTTGTACTTCCATGTCGCTTATGACGTTCTGTTGAGACAGTCAAGATCTGACTGTGTGTTTTTTTTGCAGGGACTGAAGGTTCCAAGCAGGATGCGTGAAATGACCGGTACATGGGCTTCGCGCGAAGAAAGAGGAAGAGGAAGCAGCAGCAGGGCATGATGGGAGCTGCCAGTGCATGGACATTGTTGAAGGACTCGTGTTTTACTTTGTTTTTCCCAAGTGTTCATGGGAAAAGTAGTTTTGTTTATGTTTTTCTTGCTGCTGTGGAAAATAAAGCGTAAGAAAGAAGGCATAATCCTCGCCTCCGAGTCCTTAATAGAATTGGAACTTACCAGCACGAAGGCAAGGCAAATTCTCATTCTAATGCCTGATTTTTGAAGGATGGCATCCACTCCACTTCTGAAGCAATATTAGTGTATTTCACAGGCTGATCAAATATAGTTTGCGACAAAGTGACTAAATACAAACAAGATGTTCACAGATTATTACAGTAAATAATTATCACTGATGATGTAATAAATAACATAACATAATGTGTCTACACAGTGAGTTTGATACTATATCTGTATTTTAGGGTCAACCATGTATATGTACGCTATTGCAGGAAATGTTCTTTTTGGTCACATATATCTTGCATTGCTGTTAAGTAGGTTGGATTTGGCGCCATAAGTGGTGCAGTGCACTAGTTTAAAAGGCTCTAATTTTTTTTACTTTATGTGCCGCTTTCATGAATAAAGAAGGAGATATACAATTGGAGGTTTACACATAATGTGGGTGCAGATTTACTACTTTCTAAAATTCACACAAAAATCCATCAAACCACATGGAAAGCTATGCCAGGAGCAGGTTTCTAAGGGGATGCCATTGAAAATTATGTGAAATTCTCATCAGGATCTAACTCCTCCTGTACAGAGTTCTCCACCCTGGAGAACATTGCTCTGAGAGAATGCAGAAGCACTCTTGGCTTTTTCTTTTCGGTCTCTGCAGGGAAAATATTTTTACTATTGAGAAACCCCTTCCTCAACTCTCCACCATATTTGAGCATGGTTCATTCGCCTTCCGATCCGGCAAAGTGATTTATGCCAGCACAGTGCTGAAATAAAAATCCAGCTTTTCGCGGCTGCAAAGGAGAATAGGAAGAATTCGGGAATGCCCAAAAATGTAGTTCTTTGTGGCCGTTCACAAATTCCATGGCTAACAGCATCTTGAAAGACCTCCATATGCCCATTACCACACCTGAGTGGGATTTGTTTAGGTATTGAGAGCTTTAGGCTCATGATGGTGATAACCATACCCACAAATGAGGAGTGTAGCTATTGTTAGTGCAGCAGGAGCTGGGGCACTGGAACCCTGACAATTGAGGGCCCATTGTATCCTGAATATTGCTATATTTTACTAGCATCCTGTGGTCAAGGGGCCCATTTTCCTTGCTTGCAAAGGGCCAAATAATTGCTCATGCCTTTGCCTTATGTGTTTAAACAAAGCCAGGAATCCCTATCTGAATTCTTGCTGTGCAAAAAAAGAAGCCAAATCCAGTTATAAACTTACGTTTATGGGCAAATTTACCTTTGTTAAACATATATATATATATATATATATATATATATATATATATATATATATATATATATATATATATATATATATATATATATAAATAAATTATACATAATATATAGTATGATGTTAATGAAATAGGAAAGTTATTTTATTTAATGATAATTATATTACAATTTAATTATTTTGTTAAACAATTATTAACATTTAAAATACTTATAATCTTAACTTTTAATGCATAGTAAGTAAAAAGACAAATTGTAATGTAGATTGGATGTTTTTTTGTAATGTATTCATTAGGGATATTATTTTTACATTAAATAAATCTAGTCCAGTCAACATGTAAATCTGTACCTAGTAGTAACATTACACTTCTAGGTGTAGTAGATTTACACATGAGCAAATGAACACATGTTACTTTACCTTTGTGAATCAACCATCTCTAGCAACAAGGTTCTTGTATCATCACTCATATCACTATGTCCTCATCGCACCCTTCATAGCCTCACAAACATTACACACATGTCCCTCATAGACAACATCTAACACCTGCACTTTCTAAAGACCAACTGTTAAAATTGTTTTCACTCTACCTTTATTTTATACATTCGCGTATCTACTGCTGTTAGGAACAGCTGGAGCAGGAATAGTCCCAACTTTGGCAGGGCACCTAACAGTGTCTGTATCAAATGCGTGCCTACAGCCCACATAGTTTTGTCACAATGCTATTAACATCATTCCCATTATTATTATTATTATTATTATTATTATTATTATTACCACACGATAATTAAATTGTTTGTCATAAATGAACACTCTCAATAATCTGTGCACTGGTTACCAATCTTTTTAGAACCACAACCCACTTTTTAGAATGACAATCGTCTGCGACCCACCTAGCTTTAATGCACATGAGGAGGGACATTTTTTAATGTAACTAAAGCATTGTGTGGTAGCACACTGTTATTTACAGACCGCACATTTTACATTGAAATGGCCATTACATCTTCACAGGTATACAGTTTTACTGATAAAACTATATTGCACACAAATGATATTGTGTGAAATTGGGTTTTAGTGAAGATTTATCATTTGTCCACAACCAAGTAGAGTGTCTTGATTTGTTTTGATCCTATTCATATATTTGTTTCCATTACACTTCAAAATTTTAAATAAGGTGCTTCTTTTTTGCTTTCATAACTGCTGGGTGTGTACAGTTCATTTGTAAATATGTACATTTTGCTCTGTATTACAAAATAATGACATCCTACAGTCTTTCCCTTCACACAGTTGTACACCAACAAGATTGTCACACAATTCACTTGACTTTTCTTTCTCTGACTTCAAAATGACAGGAGTTGCTAAACACCTTTCCTCGTGATAAAAAAGCAGCAATTTGTCAGAAGACTTAGACTTACAATTGACCTTTGTCTTTAAAGCACAGCAAATGTGACAAGATAAATACAGAAGTTAAAGGGATTTGTATTTATTGTTTGAACTTTGCCTACCCATCAAAAATCGGTCCAGACCCACAGTTTGGAAAACTCTGATCTATTGTGTTTACTGAACTCAAACTTAGAATGTCAAATAATGTACCTCAAATAGGCTCATCCACATCTTGTCTTATCCCACTTTGAAGGACGTGTGCTGTCGGCCCAGCCACTACCTGCCACCACCTCTATTTTTGCTCTAAGTGCTGCCCTGACATATGGACTACCATGCATAAGAGATGGAAGGAACAACCTAGTAAGTGTACAGCCTGCTCATTTGTGAGTCATACACCCATAGTGTTAGGGTATGTAGAATAATATGACTAAAACACTATCTTTACAAATTCCTGATGTTTCATCTGGTCTAAAGAATGAACTGATAGGCACCTTGTCATTGTTCTCAGATAACCAAATCCATACATGATGGTACTTTGTTTGTAAGGATATGTATATGTCTCCTGTCACCCACTTATCCACCCACATCCTAATGTAAATCAATCATTGAGTGGTACATCATTTACACTGTGCCCAATGCTCTCACAGGTCATTACAATATCATCTCAATAATGACACTTTTTCCAGTTGATGCCATCCACCAGAAGACCCTGTGATGTTTATGTTGTTTACCGTTTGTTTTAAGGTATTTCAATACTCTGTAGCTGTCTGTCTTGTCAACTTCTGTAATAAAATAGCCCCTGGTATTAAGACATAGCCCCACAAGTCAGATGACATCAAAGGATTTTTTTTCAAGCAGCTGTTCCGCCCTCTACCATTTGCTAGTCAAGTAAGTCTGTAGCCATTAGATACCTTGTACTGTGTGTAAATATTTGCCTTTCCCATCACTAGTTGACATTTTTAACTAATCTATGCTCCTTCAGCCTTTCCTCCACGTGAAAGGATTATTTGTCCATTGCATACATTTATCTGCAACCATATTTGTGTCACCTGCCACAGTACTCCTAATCCTCATTGTCACATCTCTTAACTTTCCCATTATTGTCCTCCACAGCTGCTGGACCAAGAGAGACATATTTACCATTGTGTTCGAGGACACTGGTTCAGCAGCTGACATTGAGGAGTATGTCCACAAAGGAAGCATCCCTGGTAGTAGCTAGGCTGAATGGGGTCCCCTAAAGAGTTGAGGGACTCCTGAAGAGTTGGAGTCCATCTATAGAGCAGCGAATGCCCACATCTGCATTGTGCTTGAGGGCAAAATGCCTTGGCCATCCTCCGGCTCAAACCTAATGACACAATGAACCTTGCCTCAGAAACAAACAGTTGTGCTTCAATGGCATGGCCAGACACCATCTGAGTTAAAGGAGACACCAAGGTAGGTTGAGAAGCAGCTAGAGCAGACGTACTGAGAGACACAACAACAGAAGGTGTGGGTCACCAGATCAGATGATTATGCCTGCAGTTCAGTAGGTCAGGAGGCTACAAAGTCTCAGATGCTGATGAGCTTATGCATCTTAGGTTGCCCTCCAGTCTCCTATTAAAACATTTGCATCCTGAAAAAGCCCCTGTTGACCAGCAATCAGCTCCCTCGTGGACTCCAGAAAAGAAAGCAGCCATCGTAATACATTCTTGAGCTGGGGGAGATACCATGTTATGTCTCAGGGGAGTCAGGGGTGAGATTCAGTCTTGACCACTGTTCTTCTTATTGGCACTCGTAGAAGGAGGTGGAGAAGTAGCTTAGGGTGCAGATGGAGGCCCTGCTGTTGTCATGGCCACTAGAGGGGTGGATGTGTGACCTCATGCCCAGTGACAGCCGGACCTGCGCTTGTGTCACTTTTACTGGGCCAGGAGGAACCCCATCATCAGACTTGTCCTTGCTTCTAGAGGTGTCCAGCTGTACCACCCTCTTGGTAGTCTCAACAGCCTCCAATTAAGAGTGTAACTCTCTGGGTGAGCACATGCTCCTTGTTAGTAAAAATATCCCTCCTCTTCAGGGTTGGTGCTGGGGTCCTCCATAGAAGACAATGTCCTTCTTGGTATTAACCACAGGCTAAGCACCTCTCTGGTCTCACCTGAATTGCCTCTTAAAAGGGAAAGGTGATAAAAGAAAGAAAAAGATGTGTGCATATATCTACTACTTCAAGTATATTGACAATTTAAGGGAAATAATATGAACAATAAACTTAGAGTGGCATTAACAAACAGACACTCCACTTACAAATGAAAATTGTTATTTCCACATTCCATTTTTGATAGCAGTTGACTATGTTAAAAAAGTATGCATATGTAGCACATGCCTTTTCACCCTCAGATATATTTGGTATGCCAAAAACTTCACTTTGGTACATGTGATACCTAGATAACCTCGAGTAATGTCACCCTAAAAATCTGTTATGATGGTAAGCAGGAACATAGAGTCAGTGCTTAAAAGATGAGAAAGAAAAGGGTCAAACATGCATAGCTACTTTGCTGACATGTTCAATGTATAGCCAATCCATAGTTACGGACAACAAATGTCCATAATGACTTTTGTTGTTGATTCAGCGTCACTTTTTATAGGGCAACGTACAGTACAGGTAACAAGGACATCAAAAAAAGGCACACAACATGAGCCAAGGCAGGATGAGACGTTCAAACAATATGTAAATCTAGGAGTACAGACAGGTATCTGCCTTACCAACCTTTTACTGGAAAGCTTCCAGTTGAGCATGGAGGAGTTGGTCAGGCTATTTGCAGGATCCTCCAGTGCATTGGTGTGAGCCTTGGGTATTATGTATGTGCCTGGGATTCCCCGTTTACATCCTGTGCCTTCAGAGGGGCCAGACACCAGAGATCCACCCACCTCTTGAGGCCCTCCCTGGCTTTTCTGGTGTAGCCATCACTGACAGCAGCATCTGGCAATCTCCTGCCATACTTGGTGTTATGATGCAGTGGTCAGCTGCCTGTCCCATGTATAGCTGAGGATACTTTTGGAAGACCCCATACTCATCATCTCTAATTCCTCTTGGGAATAAGTGGGTACCCTTACTTCACGAATTTCATGATTTTGGGGGAATGTATGACAAAAGGAACATCACGATAGAGGATGATCATGTTGCAGTCAATGGGTAGCTTATGAATGACTTATTGCCGCAGCTGGTGGAGATCTGATTACTGGGTTATCTGCATACATAGTGGAGGCAAAGGAATTCAGTGTGGAAGTGGAGAGCAATGTAAAAAGGTAAAGGTAAAAAAAGAACTGTACAAATACCCAGTGTTTTCTATGTGAATGATGAATATGGTCATAGCACGGAATAAATGAGTGAATAAGTGAAGAGTTACGCCTATTACAATGAAACATGCATGTTTGGTGAGACATCATGGTAGTGCTACAGTTTTGACTCAGGGTGGTTCACCGTCCTTCATTGATCCAACACTGTCCACTTTGATGCAGCAATTAAACAAGCATTTCGGGGGGAGGGAGGGAGGAGGATTACGCCACTAGTTCATCATTGGGGGAATTTGTTTCTTTTTTTCAAAGTAGACACAAAAGGACACATACATCAAGTCCCGCGAAGTGGGAAATAGCATCACACAGATCATGCATCCAACAGTTTGTAAGGGGTGTATTGGAACATTCTTAAACCAGTAGGACACCAGGAATGTGACGAGTTAGGATGGACCAATAAAGGCAGAGCAAACAATATGAAAGAGGACCTCAAAAAGCGAATAGAGTGTAAAGGACATAAAGGGTCCTCACAGCACAGTTCGGCACATCAGCGTTGTGCATCTGAGCCAAGTTTAAGCTGATAGTCCGGCGAATGTTGCCAGATATCTTTGGGCCTGGAAGTTGGAGGTGGTAGAGACGCGTAGACTTCACTGGTCGCATCACAATATATCACGCTGGTCAACCAGGTGTCTGCTGTAGGGCACACATTGCAACCCCTGCGTTACTCAATCTCTCTCTTGACTAGAAGTAGAGCTATGTAGTAAATCTACGAATATCCTTTGACACCTCAGCCACATAGTCCAAGAGTGCAACAAGGGGGTCTGGTTGGAGTTGAGCCTCCGTCATCAAGGAGAGATGCTCGAACACCCTACACCAGTATGTACCTATATGGGGACATGACCTAGTTAAATGAGCAAAATCTACCCCACCCACCTGGCAATTAGGGCACTGTGAGAAACGAGATGCAAGGTGTGGTATAGGACCACTCTAACATTTTTAAATGAAGGAATTCAAGCCTGTGGTTGGAATAGACCAATTTTGTCTGGGCACAGCAATAGTTGTCTCCTTGTTGGACAGGGGCCGTCCCAGGTCATGCTTCTCAGACCAATCACAATGCGGCAATCAGCACCATTGTAATTGGCTAGTGAAGTCCAGAAGCCTGGGTCCTTCCTGTTCCTGCTGAGGAGAAGGGGCGGCTGGCAACAGCAATCAGCAGGTAAGTTTTATTTTTTATTTATATCCTAACCCCCCCACCTTCCTCTGCCTCCCGCCACCACTGTCCTCTACCAGCAGCTACTGGCTGCAAATGAGTCTCCTGCAGGAAAGTGATTTTCACGTTATGCCTGGTGAGATATGACAGTACGTGCTTGCCCTTGCCGAGGTTGTTGAGGCCCCAGATGTTCCACGTCATGAATGTGAACTCTCTTGTTGGTCCCGTCCCTTAGGTGTCGCAGTTATGTGAGTTATTGTAGATATAAGATTATGTGAATACCAACTGTAGTGTCCCCTTCCGAACAAAAAAAAAACTGACCCTAAAAAACAACCTGATTCCTCCCCCCTCCCACACTAGGCATTAAACTCCCTAGCAAATCCCAGTACTATCTAAGAAAGAAAAAGAACCCCCAACAAGAGACAGTTTGGTATACACTGTGGAGGTAGGCACCGCTACGGCAAACGAGGCCCATATGACAATTAATACCTTGCTAAACAGTACAAATACTTGAGTTCCAGGAATAACAGCATCACATCAGGAGACAGAAATGCCGGTGATAAAACCTATAATGGAACATGTAACACTATGCACAAGCAGGCATGTGTAAGAGCAGTTCAGTCAGGAAAGAGAAGATCAGTGCTTGTCCAGGCATGGAGATCCGGGGGAGTGCTTCGGTGTGGTGCGTGTGAAGTTGGATTTGCCTCTACCCTGCTTCTTGCATAAGGACAATGCCTCGCCAGGGTTTCAGAAAATTGAGCCCTTCTATTTAACTCTACACCTCACCGGGTACAGCAATCCATATTTCAGTCCCTGCTTGTGGAGCAGCGATTTAACATCAGCAGATTTCCAGCGTGCCTCTTGAACAGCCATGGTGAAGTCAGGATAGAAAGAGACCGCAGAGCCCTGATATTGCAATGGGCCGCGCTCCTGGGCCAAAGGCAGCACCATGTTTCTATCCCTATATTTCAGCAGACGGTCAAGGAGTGGACGAGATGGGGCACCCAGCTGTGGGCGAGGTTCCAGGGTTCTATGGGCACACTCCATCACAAATGTAGACATGAAGCTTTGGCGATCAAAGAGTTCTGCAAGGAGGCATTTCTCAAATACATCAGTGCTACCCATGTCCATGGATTCAGCAATGCCCATAAAACAGATGTTATTCCAGTGCAATCTCGCCTCCAGGTCCTCGTTTTTGACAGCAACTGCCTTTAGGAGCTGCTCCGTCTTTTACAGCCGTATTGTATGGACACAGCACCATCCACTAGGTCAATAATTTGTTCCTCCGCACTATCCAGCCGGACATTTTGGTTGTCTATCCTCTCCCCCATATGGTCCAGGCTCCTGACCAGGGCATCAAATCGTGTGAAGATGGAGTGGAAGCTGGGACGCAGCTCAGCAACGATTGCGGCAAAGCCGCCCAGTTGATCAGTGACTGCACCCCCTCATCACTCTCTTCTCAACATCGGACAGGTAGTTGTGGCATCTGGCTGTCTTATTGCTCTCAAACGGAGGCTTGTGTTGCTTGGGGTCCCCGCTCCTCCTGTTGCGAGACCCATAAAGTGGCTGGTAATCTCAAACAAATGTGTGGGGAACAGTTGTCGCTCCCCATGACCGGGGGGGGAGGGTGGAAGCAAAGCATAGCTGACACGTGCAGGCAATGAAGAGCCCCGGGTGCTGGCCACTGGCCCCACAGCACTAAATAAGTTAATATGGCTAGGCTGGCTAAGCTGAGCACAGGGGGGGCACAGGCAGAGTCAAGCTGCAGTCCAGGATGGCACTTAGGGACCAAAGTGGCATAGGGCTAGAAGTCCAAAGTCACATTCCAAAGCAACCGACACGCTCACCTCTTACTGGCACCTTCAGTCGCCCACTGTGAAGGGCGGATCTGTGCATGTAAACAGTGTCGATGAGGCCAAGGACATTGGATATTGGAGTGTGCCTCATGGCACACTCCAATAGTGCGGGGCACCATGTCTCGCTCACCGCTCCTCAACGCTCGCCCCGCGCTCCCCAGGGCCAGAACAGTCGAGGTGGGTGGGCGTGGAGGCCCAGTGAGGCTTGATAGCTCAGTACCTCAGGCTCGCCCGTAGCTCCGTCTCCACAGGGCTTCAGAGTCATGCTGAGCTAAACCCACTAACTCCCAAATTGGCGCACCGCAGCGAAATTAGGCACAACATGCTCCGTCTGGGGTGAAGATGCATCGTTCAGCAGCCCGGATGCATACAGATGGGATTACAGCCTGGAAACCAACCTCTTGTGGTCAATCGTAGTTGGAGCTTCTCTGCCGTATGGCCATCATGGTTGCCTGCGTGGCCACACCCTCACTAGATCATCACACCCTGCACTCTGGCCTCCTTTCTGTGTCCCACCTTGGGAACCTGGATTAAGATGTAGTTTAGGAGTTAGGTCTACATGTAAGACCTGTCACATGTTGATGTTGTGCAACAATGTGAAAATTAGGCCTCTCTGCGGGTGGCAAAATGAGGGCACTGTGGATTCCGCAAGTTTCATGGAACAGAAACAGCACTCATTAAAGCGGCGGATGATATTCGACTAATCAGAGACCAGGGTGGTACCGCACTACTGGTCCTCCTAGATTTGTCAGCCGCCTTCGACACGGTTGACCATAAGATCTTAGTCAACCTTGTCGAAAAAATGGGCGTGCAAGGCCTAGCAAAAAATCTATTGGCATCTTTTCTGGCAGACAGATCTCAGGCCGTCACACTGGGCCAGTTTACATCTGCAGAGTTATCACTGCCATGTGGGGTACCTCAAGGTTCATCCCTTAGTCCGACACTATTCAATATATATGTGTCGGACCTCGCAAAAACCATCAAAGCGCATGGGATGAACCTTACCTCATATGCAGATGATACACAACTGATACTGGCTGTTAGAAACGATGGGGAAACAGTGGCGGAGAATTTCAAAACAGGCATGCTGGCCATTGGACAATGGATGTCTGCAAACTGTTTGAAATTAAACTCCGAGAAAACCGAGGTGGTCACTTTTGGCCATCTCAGTCCCAGCTGGTCCTCAATTTGGTGGCCATCTTCTTTTGGAGCTGTGCCCAAACCGGCCACGAAGGTGAGAAATTTGGGTGTCATCTTCGATGACAATCTAAACTTCATGGCACATGCCAATCAAATGGCCTCCACAGCCTTCTATAAATTACGACTGGTTAGGAAGATTCTTCCTTTTCTCCCCAAAAATGTTGGCAAAACACTGGTCAGCGCCCTTGTCCTATCAGCATTGGATTACTGCAACGGCTTGCTTGCAAATGCTCAAGTCAGGATTATCAAGAAAATGCAGACAATCCAGAATGCAGCAGCTAGACTTCTTCTCAACATCCCTAAATTCAAACCAATAGCTGAGACCTTAAGAAATCTTCATTGGCTCCCTGTCAGGAACAGAATTAAATTTAAAACACTGTGCATCGTCTACAAGTCATTACATCAGCAAACGCCTCAATTTTTGTGTGACCATCTCACCCCATACATTCCTACTTGGACACTACGATCAGCAAGACAGAACGATTTGGTAGTGCCACGGACTAGGCTGGTCAACCGGGGAGACAGACGTTTCCTAGTTGCCGCCCCAAAGCTATGGTATACACTCCCGCAAACCATAAGATCTAGCCCAAATCTCACGTCCTTCAGGAAGAAACTGAAGACATGGTTATTTGACCTCTGAAAATTGTAAGATCACACAGGAGAGTAATAAAAGTACAGCGCCGAGACGCCTGCGGGCAATTGTTCGCGCTTAATAAATGTTAAAAATAAATAAATAAATAAATAAAATACCCCTCACACACTATGAATCCCATAGTGTCATTCTCCCATCATTGGGGTCTTCCCGTCCCTCTACGGGGCGGGGCGTGCTTCAACCTACGAGTGACGCGGGAGCACTTCTATTTTTTGACAATAGGCTATGTGATGTGATGAGGATAGTGGTATGTGTTGGGGAGTGTAGGGACCTGTTTACGTGAATGGTGATTTAGAAAAAATTAAAAATTCCCTGGCTAGTCGAAAACATTAATTTTAATGGCTTCGCAAGCTGGGAACATTAAAAAAGGGGTTAGTAAGTAGAATTACAAGTGTAGTCTACTTTGTCGACATGACATGTTTCATAGGCAGACCCCTCCTGCCTACTCATCAGGACCTCTGTTGATCCCTACAAAAATACTCAATTCTAAACTAAATGTTAAATGCCTATGGTCCTAAAACTTAACAGCAAAAATCGGCTGGTAGGTTTAGCCTCTGGGCTTGAGTTAGCCCTTAGTGAGGCATTATCATGAAGAATTGTCATGAAAAATGACCTAATATGGTCTCTGTGGAAAGACAAAAGGGAGAAAAAGGGTACATGATTGTAGAATTACAATTTGTCAAGCACAATTCATACATGGCTCATTTTTGCGTGAGTCACAATGTGGCTTAGTATCCCAAAGTATTCTCAACATTAATTATGTATATGACCTGATGAACTGCCTTTCGCCATCGTGGCCAAAGGGTATGAACAAGTTTAGAGAATATCATATAAAATTAGTCACCACTCACATTGATAGAATCCCATTGTTTACAAGTCTAGTTCAGGAGGGTGATTCTATCATCTCCTCTACACTTCCCCAATTGATTTTTTGGTTGTGCAACAATGAACAGGCTACAGTAAACTTGCACACACATTTTGAAGAATACTGGCGCACACCCCACTTGTAATCCGAACATCTGAACCACAGCTTGAGTTGAGGATGCCAAAGGTGTGCTCAGTTATGACTTGTATATAAATGTGCCCCCTGTACCTTTGTTGAGACTGTGAGGATGAATGTCTCAAGGGCGTGAAGAGATGGAGAGAAAGGCCACAGCCTGCATCACCTGTAACAAAAACATATTGTACCTTTTTAAAATGTAGTTACATTGTTAAAAATTGAGACATTGTTTACTTCAGAATTCGGTACGCAAAAGGGTGAAGTTATGACTATGCTTGTGATGCGATTCCCCAGGTAGCCACGTATTGCTAGTGTGAGTAAGTTGCCACCAAAATCCTCAGTAACCAACTGACACACAAAAACTGACTGCTGGAAGCTGCAACTGACATGCATGCTGCCAGGAAATGGCCACATTATCACAGACAGCTTGAAGGTTCATGGAGTCCCAATGGTGTCTTGTGAAATGGCATTCCCTAAGATGAATTGCTGATGTGCCACAGTGTTGTACTCTATAGCATCAAATATCTGGGAGAAGTGGACAACAGCACTGAGTTCCCTTGTCACCCATTGCCTTTCCACCAATGACTGTAGCATTGCGATATATAGAGCACTTTGCTGGAGATCTATTTTAGTACCTGCAGCAAGAAGCAAGATTGGCTTTTCCCTGTGAGATGCCGACAGTGTCTACACTGATCCTCTAGAAAAATCTAGTGGGCAGGAAACAAGTTGCGGCCAGACATGCCGGTAAGGCCTGGGAGCAGGCTGTAAGTGACTTAAACACCTTCTCCCAGTCTGAAACGATGCCAAGGGACATATCAGAAGAGAAGCAGTATTAGACAATGACTGATTCTCTGGACATGCCAAATAGGTTGATCATCTGCCTGTAAATCCTCTCACTCTCTCCACCTCAAATAATTGTTCCACAAAAGGAGGGGAACCAACAAAGGAATTCACAAACATAGTGCACAAAACTTTTTTGGGTGTTTGACATGCTTTCGTATTCGAGCAACCTGTGTGTGTTTGTTTGATTTTGCAGTAAGTTTCAGTTGCTGATGGGTGTGACCAGGCTCTGATTGTCCGCTGCTTTCAGCCCTTCCAGTATCTGGAATGTTAATGTGTTTGAAGGCTTGCTGCAATATTTTTTTATATTAAATATAAATACAATCAATGCTGTTCATATTTTTTTCAACATATTTGTTAAAAATAATTTATATAATAAAAGTTGTGTAATAATTACATTTTTTAACTAATACTTTATCTTTGTTGTGTTAATGTTATTTCCTGTCTCCTCTTCTACGAGAGTGTGTTGCATTACCAGTAATTGGTCATATGTAGTGCATGATTTACTCTCAAGCTTGGCTGGAGTGGATTTGAGCCTTTTTTGTCAGTAGTACTGTTGTAGTAGATGTAGGTGTATAGTTTGTGAATAGCTAGTATCTTACTCTTTTGTGGGGGTGTTTTAGTATTTGCATGTGTATTCTTTAAACCCTCAAATTTCCCTCGGCCTCACCTATAAACAGTGGATATTCTCTCTTTTCCAACCACCCTCCTTATCCCTCCCACATATTCTAGAAAAAATGTATACCTCTGTGTGCAGAGATCAGATCACCTCACGTGTGATGGAGAATTTCCCAAATAAAAAACAGGGCAGATGGAGACATAGGGCCTCATTTATGAAAATTTTGCATCGATGCGTGAAAACAGTAAGCATGGGCGGAATTTGCGGATTCGCAATCCGCGAATTTGCGGATTTGCGTATTTGCGGATTGCGAAAATTCGCAAAATCTGCGAATTTGCGCGGATTTGCGTATTTTTTGGGGGGGTGTGTGTTCGCACGGGTTTCTGCAAGTTCGCGAGGGTTTTGTACAATTTCGCAAATTGGGAACTTACTTGTCGGGTCGCCAGTTTTGCGAACTTGTTGTTTCTACGTGCCCAGCCTGTTTGCAAGGCTTTCTTCATCACTGCCACCCTCTGTCACCACTGGCACTCTCTTTGGTCACCCATGCCACCCTCTGGCTCACCCATGTCACCCTCTGTGTCATCACAGCACCCTTTGGTTCACCAGTGTACATTATTGGGGCAAAGCAAAGCACTGCCATCCTCTGTCAACACTGGCACTCTGGTTCACCCATGCCACCCTCTGGCTGGCACACCCATGCCACCCTCGGTGTCATCACAGCACCCTCTGATTGACTAGTGAGTGTACATTATTGTGGCAAAGCCAAGCACACCTGCACTAAGTTTTGCAAACAACAACACCTGCCCTGCCCCAACTGACATTAATGAAGGCTGGCACCTGCTTGTCTGCTCCCTTTCCTTTTTGTTGCAATAACAGGATGCAATGGCATACTTGTAACTATTCTGTGACTGTCAGAGCAGGGTCACACAATAGTTGCAAGTAGGCAACCGGATTCTGGAGGGCCCCTTCAGGAAGCACTACAGGTAAATGGTTACAAATGATGAGCTCGAACTTTTGCACCTGCTCGTTGGTTTTGCTTTTGCAAAACTCGTTTTTCGGTAATTTCGCCCTATTCGCGAGGCGAGGCGCGGCGTCGTGCGAACTCGACCGTGGAAGCCGCGAACTCGTGCGAGTTACCCCAAGGTTGAGTATGGGCGCCGCCATTTTGTTTGCGTGACGTATTTCCGTTTCCGCCCGCTATGTGTAATCTCGCGCAATGAGCGCCTTGCGAATGCAAGTTCGCACGAGTTCGCGAGAGAAATCGCGTGCGAACTTACTTACGCGCACGTGATCGGGCCGCCATCTTGTTTTTCATTCATTCCTATGTGTCTGGGTATGGTGTTTCTATCCTCTGTATATCTCTGCCATCCTTTGCTTGTTTTAATATTTTTTTGATCTATTTAACTTATTTTCTATCCCTCTATTTTTCTAGATCTATATTTTTGTGTTTTAGGCTACTTTTGTTTACTTTTCAACTACTTTTTTAAACTTTTATTTCCTTCTTCCCTACTCTTATTCTTTTTCATTTTGTCTCTTCTTTACTGCTAACACCTGCCCAGAACATGGTCAAGACAGCTGTCAAGCTGCCCGAGACGGGCACCGCAGCCCGTGCCCGGCTCCCGTGTGGTCGCTTGAGGGCGGAAATGGTGGTGCCCCGGGAGATCTTCAGCCCTGAGGAGGTGGGCGCACTTGTTTTTTATGTGCAGCGCCGTCTCCCCAGGACCATCGCGGCAGGCGGCAGGATCGCTGCTGGTTACACCAACAGCCAGTAGCGACGGAAGCGGTGGGGGCAGGTGTGCCGGGCCCTTTTTAAGATCACGGGGGTCCAGCTCACCTACAATCAAGTCACCCACCGCTGGACCGATATCCTGGACCGAGAGCGTGACCTGCTAGACGTGCTGGGAGTGGAGGTCCCCGGGCTTGGTGAGTAGTAGTAGCAATTTTTTCATCACTCACTACTCTGTTTTTTCTCCTGCTCTGTGTGACTGTGTTATATTTATTGCAAATGTTTGCTTTAATTTTTTTACAAAGAGCAATAATGCTGCTGATTACATTGATAAGAGAGGTAAATTAATATTTCAAAATCTTCTGTGCATTTCAGGTGCACTGTTCTCCTTCTCTGTGGCGGTGCCACTGCTTATTTGTTTTCTATTTTGTGTTCATTTAATTGGGCTGAGTAATGTATGAGTGTATTTTACAGAACTGCGTAATGCTAGACACAAAGGGGCAGATTTACAAGCCCCTTGTTCCACGTTTACGCTGCCTTACCTGACGCACAGCGACGTAAACGTGGCGCATCCCTGCGAGTCATGTACAACATGATCCATCTAAGGAGATGCGCCACGTGAAGGCCTGGGCCTGTGCCACAATGGGTGCGTTCCCACACAAGGGGGGGGGGGGCGGTCAGGCAGCTGTGCGCCTTGCAAAAGTGCCTGCGTGAAATCTACAAGATTTAACGCAGGCACTTCCGCGACGCTGCTATGTCAATTCTTTATGCCTGCTTGCTTGAAGCAGGCGTAAGGACTGATGCGGTATGTTGAGTATTGGGCAGCCCTGAGCATTGCTATAGTTGCATCGCGCCCGCGACCCAACTCTAGAGATGCGCCCCTCTTTCGTCACGAGATGCGTCACGCATCTGCCTACCCTTGCGCCAGGGTTTGCCGCATTGTAATAGCGGCGCATCTGCCGTGACGCAAGGTTAGTTTTGCGTTACGCATTTGTTCTGGTGCACATCTGGAGGTGTACAGCTCAGAACTCGTAAGTATGCCCCTAAGTGTCAGATTAGCAATTACCTGCGCATCCCTGCAAAGTGTGCGGCACGCCAGCACCACCCATGGTGCGCCGTATTTACAATGCGGCACACCATGGTCCCAAAACGTCACCGAAGCGTTACGCATCGGTGCCGTAAAGGCGGCTCATTGATGGAGTTGCGTTGCAACGATGGCGCAGCTCCAGCAATGCTGCGTCAAGCCGTAAGTCTGCTTCATGCAGGCGCAGGGTTTCAGTGACGCATCATTGTCCTAAATGACTGATTGAAATTTTATATATTCCCCATAGCCACTTTTAGCATGCGTTCCTGCGCAGGAACGCCCTCCCTTGCGCTGGAACGCTCCCTAATGGCGCAGGGCTTTAGAATGGGATGCATCTCCCATCTGCGTCACGTTGTTAATATACGCCACACCATGGCGCCTCTCTTGTTGTGGCGCTGCGTCACAAAATTGACGCAAGAATGGAGCAAAAGAGCTGCAAGGGGCTTGTAAATCTGCCCCTAGAGTAGAGGCTCAGGTGCCGTCCTTCCTTTGTAGCCCTCATTTTGGATGAAATAGTTGGTTCTTGTTCTTTCTAAATGTTTGATTTGGTTGACAAGGACATCGGCAAGCAGCAATCATCAATGTTTTCTGTTCATTCTTTCATGTTGTACCTCAGGTCCGCCCAGGGGCAAGCGGACCGAAAAATCGGATGCAGTGGCTCCAAAGGAGGAGGATGCAGGCCAGGGCGGCGAGTGCTCCTTTGCTGGCCCCAGTAAGTTTTCATTTAAATATAGAGGACCTATTGTTGTCCAAGCGTTCCTAATTTAATTGTTTCGAAATAGTGTTTAGATAGGAGCAAAATCAATAATCCTACTGTTGCAGGGACAATTCTCCACAAACCGAACTATGGACACCAAAGACCAGAGTAATAATATTTCAGAGTGGCGTGTTTGGCACACTGTATAAACCTGGTAGTGTCAGCGGCACGGACTCCTCCTTGCAAAAATTGCAAAACTTTTCGCTCAGTCACTCTAGTCTGGAGGACCAAAAACCACAGAGTCTATTCAAGTTTAAAAGCTTTATTAAAAGTTTAAGTAAACACATATATTAAAATAAAGTCAGTTGGAAATGGAAAAGTGCTTGGTGCTGAGTTGATGAGTAATGGAACACATTTCTTGTGGTCGAGCCGAGCTTTCACCTGGTTTGAAGTTGATGTTGCTCTTGTCCTTAGAAGTCCAGTTTCTGTCTGTTCAGAGAAAAATGGTGTGTGTTAAAATTAAGCAAGCATTCAACAATTGTGACAAAAAAGTGAAGCAAGACAACAGCCTTCCCTGGAAGGAGGGACATTTTTACTTTAGACTAGAGTAGACAGTCAATTAATTTTTCTGTTGTTTTCACATTTTTTCATTCATAGACCAAATACTAGTGAGTGGTGTAATCTAACATTCTTAAATCTACTTTGTAGGTGGAACATCTGGTGGCGGGGCCAGCTCGGATGTGGTGGTGATCATTGACTCTGAGTCCGAGGATCAATCTGGGGAGGAGGCGGCGCTAGAGGAGTCGGACCAAGAAGTACAGACTGTGAGGAAGGAGACAGTGGCGGTGGCGAGTACAGGTAAGCTGGATCATGGTACTATCTGACTCTTAGATAGGATATGATATGTATCCAGTGGTGGCCCAGTGACAAATTACAATATGGTAATTACAGCAGGCTGGGACCGACAGACAGATAGAGGCAGAGACAGAGAGAGAGGAAGACAGAAGGAGAGAGAGAGAGGGAGGGAGCCAGAGGGAGGGTGAGGGAGGGAGACAGAGAGAGAGAGACAGCGAGGTAGAGGGAGACACAGGGAGACATAAAGAGGGAGACAGAGAGAGAGAGAGAGAGAGGGAAACAGACATATCGCCTGGGCTTCTGCCAGATCTCTTTCATATGAAAGAGCATCAAACCAAGGATACAAGTGAGTTGTGGGAAGGGAAATGGTGATTCAAGCGCCCCCCCTTGCCCCTCCCTGCGGACGCCCATGATACTGGCCTGAATAGTTTTGTACTGCGCTGGCTAGTTGCTAGTTGTACTGTGACACAACTTCCTGCTGAATTATTTTGTGTTAATCATATTCTTAAAGAGCATTGGTTACATATTATGTCTTTCTTTCTTCATATAGTTGGCAATACTAAAACCTCAAAACCGACGAGGAGTATGCTGGCTGTACTGGCCCGGCAACGGAGGCTGGAAGCAACTGTTGCCGAATATCGGCGGCTGGTGGAACTGGAGGGGGACGACACGCACTCCAGTGCATCAAATCTAACATCTACATCCTCCTCCGTGACCCCATGTTCTGCCGGTAAGCGCAGTGCTCCAGCGAACCGGAGCCGTGCTGGAAGACGCCACCGCCGAGCAGCAAAGGCTGCACCTCACAGTACTGTTAAGGCTCGCTTGCGCCGTGCACTCCGCAGAGTGTCCGACCTAGAGGCGGAGGTCCAGAAATGGAACGAGTATCAGAATGTGGTGGAGGGCCTCCGCCTAGATCACGCCACCCTCCAGGAGAAGTATGATGCCCTGGCCCTAAGGCATGATGCCCTGGAGGCCAAACTCAACACCTTGCATCCCTAGAGTGTCCCTTGCCCCTTTTTTAGAGACTTTTGGGGGGTGGGAATTGGGAGTTGGGTTTTTTGGGGACTTTTGAAGGACTATTTATTTGTTGGGGTTAGGGAGGGTCTTGCGGGAGATTATTTTGTTAGGGATATAAATATACTTTTTCAAACTTTATCTGAGCAAACCTGTTTTTTTACTACTTTTGAGCTTGGTGGGTGGTGGTTTTGCAGTAAGTTCATTTAACTGAACACTGTCATCGTGTTGGTTCACGTGCAATAGGCCAAATGTTTTCCAAAGTAAATGCCTTTCACAGAGTTTGTTAATTCAAGAGCCCTAGGACTTTACTACTAGTACCACTGTCACTCTCTCGCCTCTCCGAACACTCCATTATACTACCTCCCATCCAAATGCTTATCTTACCTGTAATTTGTGTTTGAGGGCTGGCTCCACCTGGAATTCACAGAGTCCTAAAGCGTTCTGCAGCAGGGCCACAACTGGAGTTTCCCGGCGTGGATTTTCTGCAAAACAAAAGCAATCAACATTAGAAATGTGGCAGCGGTGCTCACACACCACAAAAACCTAGAAGCCCCACAGACAGCACCCCTAAGACAGGCAAGCGAGCAATAATAACGCCTAAACGTTCACGTGCAATAGGCCAAATGTTTTCCAAAGTAAATGCCTGTCACAGAGTTTGTTAATTCAAGAGCCCTAGGACTTTACTACTAGTACCACTGTCACTCTCTCGCCTCTCCGAACACTCCATTATACTACCTCCCATCCAAACGCTTATCTTACCTGTAATTTGTGTTTGAGGGCTGGCTCCACCTGGAATTCACAGAGTCCTAAAGCGTTCTGCAGCAGGGCCACGACTGGAGTTTCCCGGCGTGGATTTTCTGCAAAACAAAAGCAATCAACATTAGAAATGTGGCAGCGGTGCTCACACACCACAAAAACCTAGAAGCCCCACAGACAGCACCCCTAAGACAGGCAAGCGAGCAATAATAACGCCCAAAGTAAATGCCTGTCACAGAGTTTGTTAATTCAAGAGCCCTAGGACTTTACTACTAGTACCACTGTCACTCTCTCGCCTCTCCGAACACTCCATTATACTACCTCCCATCCAAACGCTTATCTTACCTGTAATTTGTGTTTGAGGGCTGGCTCCACCTGGAATTCACAGAGTCCTAAAGCGTTCTGCAGCAGGGCCACAACTGGAGTTTCCCGGCGTGGATTTTCTGCAAAACAAAAGCAATCAACATTAGAAATGTGGCAGCGGTGCTCACACACCACAAAAACCTAGAAGCCCCATAAACAGCACCCCTAAGACAGGCAAGCGAGCAATAATAACGCCTAAACGTTCACGTGCAATAGGCCAAATGTTTTCCAAAGTAAATGCCTGTCACAGAGTTTGTTAATTCAAGAGCCCTAGGACTTTACTACTAGTACCACTGTCACTCTCTCGCCTCTCCGAACACTCCATTATACTACCTCCCATCCAAACGCTTATCTTACCTGTAATTTGTGTTTGAGGGCTGGCTCCACCTGGAATTCACAGAGTCCTAAAGCGTTCTGCAGCAGGGCCACAACTGGTCAATTTCATCCCTTAATAGACCTTGCCAGCAATGGCCCAGCCAAGACCCGTAAACCCAAGCGCAAACAAGTTTGACAGTTGACACCCCCAAACAGCCAAAAATGCAAATCGGGGGAAAAAAGTCACACTTAGCAAAATGTATTTAAATGAGGACTCACTACTTCCAGTCCCTCTTTAGGGGACTCAACGTAAGTTTCTTCATTGTGCAGAATCCAGGCATCAGCATTACGGGAAATGGATAGGATGAGTGGAGGAGGAGGATAGACGACCAGGACTGAGTTCTTGTCAACTAACTGTTGTGAACATGAGGAATGCTGCGGCATCAAAATCAAGACAGTTCTGCTGATGGGCTTGTTGTTGCTTGTGATGGGGTGATTACAGTTTTGTTGTGAATGTGATGAAGCACTTGCTAAACAAAGAAAGACAGACACACAGGAATAAAAGTGAATAAGGAGGACTAAATTTACAGTTAATGAGTCATTGACTCATTTTCAGAACTCGCTGTCAGGGAAGCAGAACTCGTCCTCATACTCTGCTAATTCATCACTCGGTAGTACTTCTGGTAACTGAGGAGAACTTTCCTCAGGTAGGTCGGTGTCCTCTTCTTCCTGCGTGCATTCTCGTACTTTGTAATCTGGTGGTATGAAGTGCTGGTTCATCTTTAGCACGGTGAGCCGCTCCACATTTGCGGGCAAGAGGCGGGACCTTTTGCAAGTCACAATGCCACCAGCAGAACTAAAAACACGTTCTGAAGACACGCTTGCGAGTGGGCAAGACAAGTAATTGATAGCCAGGTTGGTAAGCTCTCGCCATATTTTTCTTTTCCCATGCCAATACGCCAATGGGTCCTCAGTAATATTGACCGCTGTGGAGTCATCCAGATAGGCCTGCACCATTGAAATAATGTCCTCCCGCATTCCTGTACTTTGCACTTCTGTGTCCTTTCTGGGACAAGGAAACCCTAGCTCACTTAGCCAATCCGCTTCAGACATATCACCTGGGCCTGGTGCAGAATCTGATACGGTTGCTGGTGTGGTTAACGGCTTAGTGGAAAAGTCACTCACTTCTGCCAGAGGCACAGATGCAGAAGTGCTTTTTTGGGACGCCTGATGGCCTGCTGATTCACTAGTAGTACTGTCTTCTCGTACAGTTTCCTTCCGCTCTCTTTCAAAACGAATGGCTGACTGAGCTAGCCAACCTTTGTACTCAGTAACATCTGATGTTTCAAAAGGAATTATTACTTTGCCAAACAATGGCTTTTTGTAACGTGGATCCAGAATAGTAGCACAAATGTAGTGCTGTTGTTTCTTGATATTTACAAGCCGTTTATTGCTAACTAGGCGTTGTAATAATCTCTGCGCCAACTCATATGCTTCATTCTTTCCAGCATCTTTTAATTGTGAAGACACCACCTTGACTTGGTGCTCGAGCTTCAGCAACAATGGGATAGCTTTGCTCAAAGAACAGTCCTCCCTGCTGACGTCACGCGTGAAGACCTCAAAAGGACGAAGCATGTCTGTCAGGCTTTTAACTAGCTGCCATTGCTCCACCGCTAGCATCATTTCTGTCGTATCACCACCCAGGTTGTAGAAATACTCATTGAGTACTGGAAACAGCTCATGCAGACGCTCAAGCATGTAGAAGGTTGAGTTCCAACGTGTTGCCACCTCCTGGATAAGTGCTTTCACTGGCATACTACGTTCATTTTGCTTGCGCCTCAGCTCCTTCCGGGCCTTAAACGAATGGTTAAAATGTGTGCATATTCTTCTGCAGATGGTCAGTATTTTGTCGACTGCAAGTTCTTTTTTCAAGAACTTTTGCACGACAAGGTTCATACAGTGCGCCAAACATGGCACTCTGAAATAGAAACCGTCCTCCATGGCCCTAACTACATTGCTGCCATTATCAGTAGAAACATAACCAACCTTGCATTTTCTTGGGGGCAGCCATTGCGAGACCTTTTTGTTAAAGTCATCCAAAATGTTGGCTGCAGTATGACTTTTCTCCATGCCAAACATGGCTAATGTTGCATGTTTACGAGCACCCTTAAAAATCTCGACCAAGTCACCACCTGCATTTATCTGTTTTGTAACCCCTGAAAAAGAGACCCAGTGTGCAGTGATGCACATGTAATCACGGGCTTGGCAACTGGTCCACATGTCGGTTGTCAGGTGTATAGTGTGAACAGCACTCTTCTGCAAAGCAGCCCCAACCAACTCAAGCACCTCTTTTTTTTTTTTTTTTTTAAATCTGTTTATTAGCATAGTGTGTCGAGCAACATTACAGAGTGAACAGTAAACATCGGCACTAGGAGAAGGCGTGCTCACGTAAGCATAATATCAGCAATTACAACGTATATTCTGTATTTTGTGGCATACTCAATAAGGTAACAGTCCCTTAAACAACCGGAACAAAACCCCACCCCCCACCCACAGTAACCCCCCCCCCCCTCCCGACACTCATTGCACATGCATGTGTAAGTCAGATCGTACCTGGTTGTACCCGTGAGTCCATTCCACCTAATAGTACATATTAATACAGATAGTCATGAGTAGCAGCATAAACAGCACGGGGTAACCCGTGTCATCATCTAGTGCACCACAGTCAAATGCGTCACATAGGTTCTCTGTTCGTAGGACACAGTACAGTGCTAAGGCATCGAATCAACAGAGTCCTCATCTCCCTCCGCTTCAAACATCCCCAACATGGCAAACCAATCCAGTGAGATCGGCGTTTTTCTGAGGCCCCTGTGTTCCTCGCGTTGCAGCGCTTCACCTTCTGCCTTGCCCCACCTTGTCACTTCCGCCCTCCATAACTCAGGATCCGGTGGTTTGGGCGACTTCCACCTCATCGTGATCGCCCGCTTCGCCAAGAGTATAGCCAGGTCAGCAAAGCGTGTTGCAATACTCCTAGTGCGCGCTGCGGGACCCAACCCCAGTAGTGCGTATTCCAATGTGAGTGTGCGTGATAGGGCGCCTGCACTGGTGAGTGACCCGGCGACCGTGGACCAGTAGTAGCCCAGCTTGGGGCAGTCCCATAGCATGTGTACCAACGATGCGTCATCCGCAGAGCATCGGGGGCATGTGTCAACCGCAGTAGGAAACATGGCGTGTATGCGGTGTGGTGTTAAGTAAGCCCTATGTAGAAGCATGAGCTGAATGAATTTAAATTTGGGGTTTCTGGCTATCTTTTTGGGGAACTGGAGGATACGCTCCCACTCCTTGTCTCGTAGCGGTCTTCCCACATCACCCTCCCATTTCGCCCTGAGGAGCGACAGTGGGGCTGCCCTTCCTGTCCTGATGCTAGCGGTTAACCATTTAGTCAGGTGACTCCCCGTCCCCATAAGATAAAGCATCGGTGGTAATGGGTTTGTGGGAGGTTCCATTCCCTCGTGCGCCCACCTATCGGTCACGTAATGGCGGAGGCCGGCATACATGAGGAACGATCCCCCGGGTACACCGTGTGCAGTCCTAAAGTCTACGAAGGACAGAATTCGCCCCTCGGCAAAGAGGTCCCCCACAGTCGCCACTCCAGTGTCATGCCAAGGCGTGAGTGTGTGTGCAGTAAGTGGGCCCGCCTCCAGTGGGATACCCAGCAGTGGGATCGTGGGGGCATAAGATGTCGCCGGGGTGGTGTACTTCAGGGCCTTCCGCCAGTATTGGATAGCAAGCCGGAGCAGTGGCGGGGCATTGCTCGGTAGGCCTGAGCGGGGCAGTAACAAGACATGGATCTTCCCCCTAGAGCGGTCCTCCTCCGTTATGTCCACCTCGTGCAGGTTCCGACCCGCTAGCCAGTAGGCTAGCCATTGCAGCTGGCATGCAAAGTTGTAGGCCCGGAAGTCTGGTACTCCCATTCCCCCGGCTCCAGTAGGAAGCTGCAGCTTGGCCAGGCCTATGCGTCTCCGCCCTGGGCCCCATATGAGTTCCGTGAGGAGAGTATCCAGCGATTTAAATGTTGAGGCGGGAATCAGAAACGGCAAATTGGTAAAATAGTAGATAAGGCGGGGAAGCATCACCATCTTAGAGATGGCCACCCTTCCGGCCACCGATAAGGGTAAGGACAACCAGAATTGAATTTGGGATTTGAGCGCCCTCATAGCCCGGCCGAGGTTGCCATCAATCATCATGGCCGCATCCCTGTAGATTTGTATCCCGAGATAGCGGAAAGTAGAGTCCGCTACTTGAAATGTGTGTGGCGCGAAGGGTAGGGGTGCGGGCTGGTCTGGGGCTGCAAACATGAACCCGTAGGACTTGGACTCGCTTATGGAGAGGCCAGATAACAACCTGAAGTCCTCGAATATCTGAGATATAGAAGCAAGGTCTCCCCTGAGATCACGGAGGTATAGGATAATGTCATCTGCGTATGCGGAGACCACATGGGTGGTCGGGCCCCTCCGGATCCCATAGTGGGGAGGTGTCGTTCTGAGTTTACAGAGCAGTGGTTCAAGGGACAGGATGAACAGGAGTGGGGAGAGCGGGCAGCCCTGTCTGGTACCCCGTGCTATGTCCACGGGACCAGAGATGCATCTGGACGTACGCACTCGGGCCGTGGGGCGGGTATAGAGCAGTTTGACCCAAGCAATATACTCGGGTGGAATCCCAAATTTCGCGAGCGCAGCAAACATGAAATCCCATCTAAGGGAATCAAAGGCCTGTTTCAGGTCCAACGAGATGCAGCCTTCTGAACCCAATTCCGCCGGGTCCCGCAGCATCAGCTGAGCAAGCCTTCTAAGGTTCATGGCCGTGCTCCTTCCTGGCACAAACCCGCATTGGTCGGGGTGTATCAGATGTGGAATGTATTGCGCCAGACGCATCGCTAATATCTTGCTCAATATCTTGCAGTCGGTGTTGAGGAGGGATAAGGGTCTGTAATTAGCTAGATGCATGCCATCTTTGCCTGGTTTTAAGAGGGAGGTTATTAAAGCTTGGAGGGAGGACTGGGGCAGTGAGGCAGTGCGCAACGCTTCCAGATAAACAGTGTGGAGACGCGGGGCCAGGAGGTCTATGTATGTAGTGTAGAACTCAGCCGGTAGGCCATCCGTTCCAGGGGTTTTGCTCCTCGGGAGAGCACGTATTGCCTGTCTGATTTCCGCGACTGTAATAGTGCGCTTCAGGTCTGTGGCCTGCCTGGCTGTGAGTCGGGGCAATGCAAGGTCCCTCATGAAGTCCTCCAATGCAGCCTCGGAGAGGCACTGGTGATGACCATAAAGTGTGGTATAGTAGTCCCGGAAAGCGGCATTAATGCCCACTTGGGACGAGGCCAGTAGACCGTCCTGGTCCAGTATCTCCAAGATCGGGTGATTCACTGGAGAGTCTCTTATAATACGGGCCAGTAGTGGGCCCGATCTATCCGCCTGTGTATGTTGTCTGATAGTGTATTCTCTATAATCTAGGAGCCTCAGGTCTTCCAGTAGCTCGGCGTGTTTAATGTGTGCCTCCTGCAGAGGAGTAAAGTGTGTGTTAGTGCCTGCAGCTTCGCTCTCCAGCATTGCCAGTGTACCTTCCACTTCTTTTAGGGCACCTATCACCTCCCTCCTCCTGCCCACTCGGGAGGCCATCGCCTCTCCCCTGATGAAGACCTTGAAAGTGTCCCACTCTATTTGTCTGGAGCTGGCAGTGTTTGTGTTGATAGCAAAGTAGGTCTCAATAGCGTTCACCATGGATGACCTGAAGACGGAGTCTTCAAGTAGTTCTGTGGGTAACCTCCAGGTCGGGATCGGGGCCAGCATCCTGCCCCATTGCCAGGTGAGCTCTACGGGGTTATGATCCGAGACTCAAGCACCTCTTTATATAGTGCTGGAACAGCAACCCTGGCAAAATAGAACCGGCTAGGAACCTTCCATTTAGGGGCCAGTGTTGCCACGAGTTCAAGGAAACCCACACCTTCGACAAACGAAAAAGGGAGAAGGTCCACCGCTAGCATTTTAGCCAGCTTAGTGTTATACAGGCGTACAATTGGGTGGTTGCGTTGAAATTGCACATCTGAGGAGAACATGGCTGAAATGGTGTGCTGGACAAATTTACGGGATGATGCTGATGCCTTCTTCGACCCACTTCTGATCAGTGTTGACATTTTCCGCATTGGTGTGTCTCCCAGACTCTCAGTGTGCCTCCTATGTGTTCCGGAGGGTGTGGTGCTGCCAGGGGTACTGGGTGCAACCGGACACATGTCTGACGCTTCTTCTACCTCCCGTCATCTTCAGATGAAACACCTAGTATGGGTATATTTTGGCCACTTGCCCTTTGGGATTGCTTTCCCTTGATGTTTGCTAGGTGCGCAAACCATTCGACAGCGTGCCTTCTTTCAAGATGACCTATCTGGCCTCCGGTTCCATAGTTGGTACCAGTCTTACCACAGTTAACGCTAGTCTTACAAATGCAACAAACGGCTATGTTATCATACTTTGCATGGACACTAAAAAAGTTCCAAACTGGGGACTTGAAACCTCTGGTTTTGGCGCACGAGATGATACTGCCAATGCCAGATGAAGCAGTGGTGGATGAGCCTTGCAGACATCTACTGGGTTGTGCAATTATTTCAGCAACCCTACTTGAGGGAGTCGAGCTGGATGGAGTCCCCCTCTGGGGAGAAAATATGGGAGCTGTAGGTTTTGTTGAACTTGTTGTACTACTTGACTGCATTGGTGGTGCTACCAGTGGCACGTCGCCAGGGTCACGCTCAGCCTGACGTCGGGATAGGGTATAAATGTCTGTCTGCTGCATGGCCGGTGTGGCTGGAATGACGTGTGTGATGACTAGGTCATTGCTGTCATCCTGTTCATCAACATCAGAATGAACCACTTCATCAAGTCCGACGTTCGGATCCATAAGTATGAGCTTTCCGGGGCCCTTCCTTTTAACATTTGATACCTTTCGCAGCTCATGGTGTGCCTCCCTCTCAGACGTCGGAGATGGGTGCCAATCTAGATCCAGATCATCATCTGATGGAGCGGGGCTTGAAGAGGAACTTCTACACACACTCCTTGATCTTTTCTTTGGTGGGGAGCTGGGAGAAAATGAATCATCAGGAGGAGTGCCTTCGTCTTCCTGACATGATACCCCGGCTCCAAAGTCAATTTCCTCCTGTGCCCCTACTTCTGGAAGAACAACCATTGTGGGCACTTGCACCGCTCCATGCGCCGCTACATGGGCCTCTTCACTGATCGCTACTTGCAACTCTCCATGGACCTCTCCTTCTCGGCCTTCTCCTTCTCGGCCAGCTCCTTCTCGGCCAGCTCCTTCTCGGCCAGCTCCTTCTCGGACAGCTCCTTCTGGGACAGCTCCTTCTCGGACAGCTCCTTCTCGGACAGCTCCTTGCGCATGTACTTGTGCTTGTACTAGTAACCCATACAGTTGTTGTTGCGGCTTTGGTTGTTGAATAGTACTTGTGAGATGAGTTACAACCTGTGTTGATGGTGTGCTGCTACTTTCTTGCGATGAGCCAACATCACTGGTCGTTGGTGATGTAACCACTAAACAGGCTACCTGTGCAGCACTCATGGTGGGCCTTTGTTTTCCCCACAAAAATTTAGTGGTGGTGCCACCAGTCTCCTTGGTAAGTGGTGCCACTTGCTTCTTCTTCTCCTTAGTAGAGACATCTTTCTTGCTAGAGGACCTACGGGCACCTCTTTTTGGAGCCATCTTCTTCAGATGTCGGAACAACAGGCCGCAGCAGGACTTCTTCCTGGCACTGATGCTCAACGATGATGCGGATTTATAGACTTTATGCACCTACAAGCAAACGAAGACAGAGGAACATCAGTAAATATATGTTGCATATGTAGCACTTCAATAAATAGTTTGCAAGTAGGCATTTATGAATACACTCGTGCACACCACACAATATGGAAATTTCAAAATTAAGAATTGCTAAATTTTTGGGAAACAGGAATTTAACATTGATCCAAGAGAGCACACACAGAGAGGGTTATAGTTTCATGTACCACTGACTCCCCCTGGGCACAATGGGTGAAAGCAAGGCAAAATGGGTGCAGGCCTATGGCACAAAGCTCACTGCCTGCCTTCAAAATGGCCGCTTGACCCCCATCCACATGGCCAGGACCATGCCTCAAAATGGCCACCACCAACATAGCCAGCCCCCAACCCCTACTCCAAAAAGTCAAAAAACACAACACAAATCAAATCACCACAATCCAATGCCATCCATGAAGTTTCAGAAGGCTTATGCTGCCTGCTGGTGGTTTTCTGGTGCAAAATTGCAATTTTTACAATTTCGCGAGTGCGAGATTGTTGCTTCACGGCGCGAACGTGCCGAAAAACCAGCAAAATCCGCGAACAGACCGATTCTGGGCCCCCTGGCCATAATGGATGAAATCAGAGCACACTGGGTGCAGGCCTATGGCACAAAGCACACAAACTGGCTTAAAAATGTCCCATAGACCCCCACCCACACGGGACCAGGCAATAAAATGGCCCCCACCCACATAACAAGCCCCCAACACCACCCCAAAAAGTCGTAAAACACACAAAAATCACCACAATCCAATGCCATCCATGCCCTGGCCAGAATCATGTTAAAAATAAATTTCAACAAAACACAGTTGTATCATGCATGCACCCATAACTAAGCCTGGTGGTTTTCAATTCATGTGCAGAATTGTAATTTTTACAATTTCGCGAGTGCGAGATTGTTCTGGGCGGGACGCGAGCAGTGCGAACACAAGCAAAAAAATCCTCAGCTCGCGAACTTGCAGATTTTCCCCCCCAAAAAGTCGAAAAACAAGCAACACACACAAAAATCACCATAAACAAACAACATCAACTTACTTCCTTGTGAAATAAAATTTCGAATCCAAAAGTAATCCAAAAGGCCTCAAATCGAAATATCCAGCAGCATCCACAACAAGCATTAGAAATGCAATCGGGCTCGGATTTATTTGAGTTTGAGCTAATGGCATTGTAAATGCCAATGTATTGTTGCTATGTGTTATGGAGTGTGTTCATGTGGTGTGTACTGCCAGTGATCTCATTGTGAGTGTGAGAATATTGCACCGTTACTGCCTGTGTTGTCCTTCTTGTGAGTGTGAGAAGGTTGCACCTCTGCTGCCTGTGGTCTCCTTGTGAGTGTAAGAAGCTTGAACTGCTGCTGCCTGTGATGTCCTTCTTGTGAGTGTAAGAAGCTTGCACTGCTGCTGCCTGTGATGTCGTTGTTGTGAGTGTGACAAGCTTGCACAGCTGCTGCCTGTGAGTATGAGAAGATTGCATTGTGCATCTCTGTGCTGTGCCTGTTCTTTATAAGGGACTCTTGCTCTGTTGCTGCTGCTGCCTTGGCACAGTACCTGCTGTGAGTGTGTGAGGGAATATTGCACCGCTGCTGCTTGTGATATCCTTCTTGTGAGTGGGAGAAGCTTGCACCTCAGCTGCCTGTGGTATCCTTGTGAGTGTAACAAGCTTGCACAGCTGCTGCCTGTGATGTCCTTCGTGTAAGTGTGCTCTGTCATCGGTAGTTGAGAGTGGTAGTGGAGAGTGGAGAGTGTTAGTGGAAAGTGTTAGTGGAGAGTGGTAGTGCAGAGTGGAGAGTGGTAGTGGAGAGTGGTAGTGGAGAGTGGTAAATGGTAGTGGAGAGTGGTAGTGGAGAGTGGTAGTGGAGAGTGGTAGTGGAGAGTGGTAGTGGAGAGTGGTAGTAGTGAGTGGTAGTGGAGAGTGGAGAGTGTTAGTGGAGAGTGTTAGTGGAGAGTGTTAGTGCAGAGTGTTAGTGGAGAGTGTTAGTGGAGAGTGGTAGTGGAGAGTGTTAGTGGAGAGTGTTAGTGGAGAGTGTTAGTGGAGAGTGGTAGTGGAGAGTGGTAGTGGAGAGTGGAGAGTGTTAGTGGAGAGTGTTAGTGGAGAGTGTTAGTGGAGAGTGTTAGTGGAGAGTGTTAGTGGAGAGTGTTAGTGGAGAGTGGAGAGTGTTAGTGGAGAGTGTTAGTGGAGAGTGTTAGTGGAGAGTGGTAGTGGAGAGTGGTAGTGGAGAGTGGTAGTGGAGAGTGGTAGTGGAGAGTGTTAGTGGAGAGTGTTAGTGGAGAGTGTTAGTGGAGAGTGTTAGTGGAGAGCGTTAGTGGAGAGTGGTAGTGGAGAGTGGTAGTGGAGAGTGGTAGTGGAGAGTGGTAGTGGAGAGTGTTATTGGAGAGTGTTAGTGGAGAGTGTTAGTGGAGAGAAGTTAGATCACAGAAGCTCTTTGTGCTCCACGTGCCGCCAAGCTCTGCAGAACAGGAGCTTAAAGCGAAAGAGAGAAACTGGTGTGCTATAGGGGAGAGGAAAAAAAGAAAAGCTTCAGACTTCAGTTGAAGGCTAAAAACGCGTAGACAGACAGGTCCAAAAAAATATTAACGTTTCTTAACAGGCAGACGAGAGGATGTGGCTTAACAGCTAGAGCGGCCGACCTCCAAGCTGGTCCAACTATAACTGCAGGCAAATGCTATTTTTACAGCATAAACCCGAACACATTATCTCCAGGCATGTTCGTGGTATACAGAATAGAATGGTATGTCTTATTTATTAATTTTCCTTCCCAGAAGGTACCGAGAACGAGAGACGTAAGACTACAGGAGAGAAGAACAGGAAAGATGCAAGCTTGTGTGGGAACAGGCACAGAAGGGAGAACTGACACTAGGTGACTAATGGGGATTAGGAGCAGGGTAAAGAGGAAGTGTTACACTACAAATCCCACGATGCACCGGAGAGCTGCAGCAGCACCCGGGTGGCACCAATGTCGGCCCGAGATGCCCACTGGCTGGATCCCGTAGTTTCCCGTTGAATTTCGGCAATCTTGGAAAGGAAAGAGGCCCGGCCCTTTGCCCAGAATCGGAAGGGTGCCCGATCTACGGGGAGCACGTGACATCAGAGCATGAGAAAGGGCACGCGAGAGATGTGCAGCGCGGAACCCCAGGCAGACAGCTGGAACTCATCTCTGGCAAGGCGGGGGTGACCACGGCAAGGAGCGCGAGCCCGCCCCTGGGTGCCAGGGAGGGGCGCGCGGTCTGGAAGGAGGCCACCGCCTCCCTTAGTTGTGCTTCCCAGCCTGGCATTCCCGCCTAGAATGCGGCATGTTTATGAATCTAAAAGTTGTGAATAACATTTTAATAATATATTAAACATTCTGCACGGAAAAGTAAATTGTACTGGACATTCGGTAAACTTCGCATTAAGCATCTAAAGAGCCGAGCATCGAAATGTGAGAGGCGCTTCGATAAATCATCACGAGGGGGTCGTTGCCTCTAGTCTTGTTATACGCAGATGACATCACTCAGATTAAAATTAATGTTTACCCTCCATGCATGAAACTATTATGTTCGCCTAAAAATACCGCAGGAACGAATACAGAGAAAGAGCAATTCTTGGGCGTTATAAATATATAATATAGCCAATCAGCCGGAGAGCAGCGATGCGCCGCAGTTTTCTTTCCGCTTTCTTCTGGACATCAGCTGCAGCGTAATTCTGCACACAACCCGCGGCAAGTAAAAGACACACAAACGGAGGAAGCAGGGTTTAAACTTCGACAAAGATAGAGAGCTCTGAGAGCGGCAGAAGCTGCAACGGTGTGCACAAACCAGCAAATGACAAGTCCTGATTAAATGACGACTCTGCTTCGTACCCCGTATTTCCAGTGCCCAAATGTAAACAAGCCCCGGAGACCACCGCAATGATCGGCATGTCTGGACCTCAGTGACATACGAAAGAAATTAAAGCGGCGCCATTACCGTATCCCCATTTAGTCATACAACGCAACGTAGTCATAACATGCAAGAACAAGGAAGCTGCGCGCTGAGCGCTGCAGAATTGTGAACGCGCCCGGCCATCTGGATTCACTAACGGAGGCACCCTGACAGCTCCTAATTATAATTTATGTACTTCTTTGCGCGAGCACGAACGAAATATGCCCAAAATGGCGGAACAAAACTACATTTACCCTATCACTTCAAGCCTATTAAAACGAAAACACAAGGAAGACGAATCACTGGCCAGATGACAGAAAACGCTAAGGAATGTGTGGAATTCCTCTCGCCAAGGCCCTAGGAGATACTTCTTTTTTTTCCTTCTTTAACATTAGTTCTCTAACTCCTCCCACTTTCAGTGGGGAGGAGTCCGAGCCCTAAAAAGTAATCCTTCCCAGTCAAGATCGAAATCAAAGTGGCCAGGAAATGGACTAAGCAATGGGAGGAGCTTGCTGGACAGGAACAGGAAGTTGGAGACTGGGGCACTTCCTTCACCCCACCCCTATGGGAGGAGCTTGCTGGACAGGAACAGGAAGTTGGAGACTGGGCCACTTCCTTCACCCCTCCCCAATTGTAATTTTTGTACTTTCGCGAGTGCGAGATTGTTGCTGCCCGCGCCGCGGACCGCGAGCAGTGCGAACACAAGCAAAAAATCCGCTTCGCACGGATTTGCGTATTTTCGCCACATCCGCGAGAGTTCGCGGATTGCGGATTTGCCGAAAATCCGAAAAATCCGCGAGCGGAACGGATTTTGCGCCCATGCTTAGAAAACAGCGATGCAACACTTTTCAGTGCACCCTCCTTGCAACACCATGGATGCGCCGTGTTTACTGTACGGTGCTCCATGTCGCAAAGAGTTACAGATAAATCAGTATTCCTGACGTATCTGTAGGCACAAAAGTGGCGCATTGCTTGGGTGTGTCTGAAAACAGATGCAACTCCAGCAATGTGTCCTTTCACATGGAGCATGCTGTGAAGCAGGCGAAAGGATTTATCGCAGTGGCGTCCTAAAAGTGGCACAGTGAAATCTCATAGATTTCACTGTGCCACTGCTATGAGCCTTTTCTGCGGGGTAATGCCCACCCTGTGGCGCAGGGGTTCACAAAGTGATGCATCTGCCTAGATGTGTCACTTTGTAAATAGGGCGCAGTGTGGCGCATATTTTGTGCCATCGCAGCGTCACAAAAAGTGTTGCAATGGTGGCATAAAGGGCTCATAAATATAGCCCATAAGTCGCTAGACAAAGATCTGTGAACAGTCTTTGTGAGTGTGTAAAGTAGAACTACTGCATTACACCTTCCTGGTTACAAAAAAACTGTTGTTTCACTCCAGGGGTCTTCTCTGTGATTGTAGGCCCTTACAGAAACAACCCCTTCTTTCTCCCTCTCATAGATTATAAAGTGTACTTCGGTGACATACTGGTCTTTGTATCAGTAATTAGCATACAATCATATCAGGGGTTTGTGGAGAGGACGGGCAAAAAACTAAGGGCCAGATGTAGGTGGCCAAATAGCGAGTGCTAACGCTGAAATTCGCGTTTGCGATCGCTATTTGGCTGCGAGCAATGTAGGTGATTTTAAACCTACTAGCAGAATAAGGAATTGCAAAATTGCGATTCGTTGCTCTTGCATTTAAGGAATCGCAAATTGCGATTCCTTAAATGCAATGTAAGTAGCACAAAAGAAAGTGCACTTTAGCCTTAAGGAATCACTAATTACCACCAACTTCAAGTTGGTGGTAATTGGCGATTTCCTTTAAAAAAGCACTTTTTTGCTTTTTTTAAAGTGCCATGTGGCACACATTCATGCCCTTAGGGCATGTTTGTGCGCCACATGTGCACACATGCGCATTTAAGGGGTGCAACAGGGTGTCCTTTTGACACCCTGGCACCCTTGAAATAGCTCCCGCTATTTGCAATTCTTTAATAGCGAATCGCAAATAGTGAATGTCTTCCCTTTCATTCATATTGGCCTCCTAGCCCATGGGAATGAATGGATAGGTATTATTTATTAGCGAATCTCAATTTGCGATTCGTTATTAAGGAATATCAAGGAATCGCTAATATTTTAGCGATCCCTACCTACATTCAATTTTGTGAGTCTTTAATAGCGAGTCTGTAAAATTTGCTATTAAGTGTTCGCAAATTTGATTTTACCTACATCTGGCCCTAAATCCTTCAGACTGTGGTTCACCTTCCCGTGGTCTTACAGGAGGGGCAACATTTTCACCACCCACTTACCCACAGATGAGTTCACAAAGACGGTATCTTTATGGAAAGGACCTATTCACTCCCATGGCAGGATAAAGCTTGGAGTCAGGTCCACCAGCTCATACAGGAAAACGAGGCAGTCTGCTTTACTGCCAAATTTGAGGGAAAACATCTAAGTTTACCGTGGGGTAGGGGGGCGTTTGCTGGCAGCTAATCATGGGCTACCATTTGCCATCCTATGGCAGTAAAACAGAGGTCTATTGGAGCCTTCAAAATGCAAAAGATTTTTAGATGCACTGCGAGTGTGGACGTTCATTCTCACCCTGGGTCTGCCTTGTATCTCCTTGAACCCATTTCCCATGACTGCCCGCAGTAGCACAGTTGGGTAACACCCCTGGACCAACTAGTGTAAAGCACTGCTTAACATTTTATGTTTGCGGTGGTGGAAAGTGCTGCGGTTTTGAACTTCCAGTTCATGCTTAGGGATGCGGATGCTTCTGATTTATAGAATAGGGATAATACTCCTTGAGGGCCCGAAATGCACATTCCAGCTCTTCCAAGATCTCGGCTACCGATGACTCTGAGAGATAATTGTATGTATAAGTCAGCTTTGTAAATTCCTGCCCTTTCCCACCCTTTTCTCTGGTCTGCTTTTAATTCTGGAGCTTGTCATCTCTTAACCGTTCTCTTAAATATATTACGAAACTGAATATGCCCTTTTTGAAGTGAGCGAAAATAAACCCTCGAGCCAACTCAGACAATAAATGAAGGCATTTTAAAAGTAAAAGCTATAGTAATTTTATTTTTTATGTGTAGGATAAAAAAACAAAAAAAATCAAGAAAGCTTTGGGTTTCCTTCACAAATCTACAAATTTGAAATGAATAATAATTGGAGCCTTATTTAGATAAAGTGGAACAGTTCCTGCCAAACTCACGCTTCGCCAGTCTTTTAGAGGTGGCTGGCTCTGCCATTGGAAACTACTGACTACGCTTGGGCGAAGTTTGTGGAGTTCCAGTGACAAAAAACTCTGCTGTGCGCAGTTCTGCAATCAGCAGAGTGCGTTAAGTCACGCCATTCGTGCTGATTTTTCCGCAGAGTATTTGTCACACGCTGGAAAATCAACACAAACGGCACTATGCGCAGTGCAAGAGGGAACTGCTTATTTCTTCTGCTCGAATAGATGTTCCAAAGAAGGTTCCTCAACATGAGCGGTAGCAGCCATCCGCGACTGCCTGCATTGAGAAATCTCACTGGGAGGTGGTCTGGAGTAAGATTTTCCAAGCTTGTGCTCGCCAACTTAATGAGCGAGGAAAAAACTCATAGTGGAGCGGAGTTTTTCAGAACTCCGTGCGTTAAGCGGAGCATGGAATGGGGATATACTATTCAAGCGGAGCAGAATTTCACACCCAGTCCTACCATTGACCAGGCTGCCTGCCCATCATAGGTCCTACTGCCCCAACGCCTTCCAAGTTGAGAGGGACCAGATCACTGCTACATAGCAAAGTGCACTTTCTTTAAAGATATCAGAAGACCCCCATGCCAACGTAGTCCCATGGCTCTTATCCAAGGCTTTTGTTTTACAATCTAATGCATTCTGGGATTTGTAATCTTGGGCCTGTATCATGACCGGGCACACACTTTGTTTTGCACCCCTCTGTTTGCAAAGTTGCTGTCATGTTGCTCTGATTTCTAAGCCTAATTATCATATGACCTCATGCTCACATGACATTTTCATCAATTAATGCACATTATTTGAAGTTGTTTTTATCTCAGTTCATGGCAAAAGAAGCATCTTGTTCTTTTTTTAAGATATGATCAAAATTAGAATTTCTTAAAATGTGCCCTAACTGACGAAAAATCAGCACATCTCTATCAATCCAAACACAACACTTACGTTTTCTATGTCACAGTGTGAATGGATCATCCAGTCCAGATTTTTGCACTGCATTCTCAAATTTGTGTCTTTATTTGATAATAGAATTGACAGGAACATAAGTATTACAAGACAAAGAAAAGACTTTAGATGGATAAGCTACTCACACATGAGCCCCGAACCCCCAGAGCTCTGTCACTAGAGAAGGCTGATGATTAGCCGCTGAAATCACAGAAACACCGCTGAACTGGTGCAAATGGAGGGGGCGAAAACCAGTTATTGCAGGCTTGCATATTGTTCCTGATATGGAGGTTCGCTTCTATTGAACTAACACACCTGAAAACGATGATTTGTAAAATGAAAGCCCACGACTATAGCATTGCAATCACCTTAAACTACTTCTATTTCCATTTAATGATCAGCATTCTTGCTCCCCACCTTTTCACACCCCATTGTCAATCAAAGGGGCTGCACGAGTTGGGCAGCCTATCAGGGAAAACTTTCTGTGCCGCCTTATGGAGGATGACTAATGTGCACAGAGATTCATTTTATGCCTATCTCTTTTAAAATGTCATCACCGTACCCCAGTGAGCAGAGGAGTAGCTTCTATTGGTGCAGCAGGTGCAGTGGCACCAGGACCAAGTGGCCTGAGGGTCCCACTGTACCTTGATTATTGCTGTATTTCACAATACAAACTGCAGCCAGGAGGCCCATTTCCTTCAATGCCCTGGAGTGCATGACACATTGGCTAAGTTACTGACAGTGAGATGAGAAAAGCCGAAATGTCAGGGTGTAAAACCTAGTGTGTAACGGGAGTCATCACTCAGCCTGAGGAATATACTAAAGCCTTAGAGCTTGCCGTAGCGGGCTCTACCGGCCATTAAAGGCCCGATCCAGCAGTAAGGCCTTTAACAAGGGAGCGGGCCCTTAAGGGCCAGTAGAACCCACTACATAGGGCTCTAAGGCTATTAGAACATTCCACCCCTAGAGGGCAGAATTTTCTAATTAGTGAAAACAAAGGCATCACGGAGCTCGGGGGGATTGAAATCCACTCGGGCTCCATAAGGCCTTTTGTTCACAGCAAGAGCTGTAAACAAACATTGGAATGTTGGAGCTCCAAGATTTTACTGGCCATTAGAATCCCAGAGCACTCCATTGTTTTCAATAGTGCTCCAAACATTCCCATGTTCTAATACAAAAGAACGTGAATTAGTTAGCCTGAGGACTAAGATACGGGTGGAGGGGAGCGCTCGGAATCATCTCTTCATGGACTATTCGCAAACACATTTGTAGTGTATAAGGTAGTACTCCTGTAAGACTCTTTAATATACTCTTACCTTCCTTTGTGAACTGGCCAAACAACGTCTACAATAGAAATATGTGTATACAATGAGTACACATAGAAGGGAGTGGGCTCCCTTTCTGCTTTTACTTATAGGGAGTTAGCTGTTTCTGGACAATTCACAATGAGTGTAAAAGTATGTATAAAGAACTTCTTTAGTACTACCGCCAGTCCTCATAAACACTTTTTTAAATCTGCCTCTATAATATTAAAATAAACACACTGGGGACTGTTCACAAAGTAGAATTAGGTCATAAACGTACATTTATGACTGAGGTCACCTGTTTTACAACTTCCAAGAATTTATAAATGGAATCATGGAAGGCACAGCCCTGTTTACAAGTTTGAAGTTCTACTCCTCAAACACAGTTTTTCACACCTGGAATTACCACTCAAGGGATAAGCAAAGGCGTGTTTAGCCTTGGAAGCTTGTGAGCCCCTCCACCCACAAACATGTATATTTGTGAACATTCAGAAACTTATCTCATTTCTTTTTCCACTCTGGAAACAATAGGATTTTACTTAAGTCAAGGAATTGTATACAGCTCTTTCTAGGATGGGAAGTGGAATGGATGTTTTTTTTAAGTTTGCTTGCATTGTTCTCTCCAAGGTCATCAGTAGTGTTCTGCTGATTCCTAGAGGAGGGGTGACCAGCCCTCCCAGGTACAAAATACAGCAGGAGGCTGCATTCCACTGCATTACCCTCCAGACTCAGCCGCCCCCAAAGAGAGGAAAATGGTGTATCCGGCACTTGCAGTGCCCAGGAAGAAGAGAGCCAGGAGGCAGCCTTATCGAGAGCCCATCTGAACCTGGACAATCCACAGATGGACTTGCAGAGCCTGCAGATCCTTGGCCGGCAATCCCACTCCACCCCATGGGACCCAAGAAGATCAGCTTCCCGATCACCAGCGTGGCTCTGGGCAGGCCTCAGCAAGCCTAGGATCAAACAGCATTCTCAAAGATCTGAATAGCTGATTTTGGACAGCTCTCCCTCCAGGTTCACATACCTGGAGTTATGCTTCTCTAAGGAGACCATCATAAACCATCAGGAGGAGACCCGTCCGAGGAGCCCCCACCTTGCCGGGGATGTGCACAGAAACTGCTTCTCTGAGGAGACCATCATCAACCATCAGGAGGAAACATATCCCTACCTTGCCGGGCTCATCCAGTCTGTAGCCCCACTTACTGCACATCATTGGCACTGCTGGGCAGTCTCTTGCAGTTGCTGCCCTCCCTTGGACAAACCCCGATACCCATAGGGCTGAGAGAAAGTGAGTAGCCTGAAAAGTAAAATACCCTCACTTTGAACCATACTGCAAATGGCTATAAGTGAGGGAGTGGGAAGAGTGAGCTCAGAAATCACTTCCTCTAAGGAAATATTTCTATTTTCTTTCCTTCCCTCCATCCTTCTTGAAGTTTTTTTGACATTTCGTTCCTCACTTCTCTTTTGTCATTTGTACATCCATTCTTTCTCTCACATCACTTTCTTTTTCAGTTCTTCCTTTATTCATCCATCCATCTTTCATTCCTTTTTTCTCTAAATGTACCTATCATTTTCTTCATCCAGTCATCCTTCTCTGCATCCATCCACTCTTCTTTACCCGTTCTCTCCATCCATCATCCGATCATTCATTCATCCTTCTCTCCGTCCATCCATTCATTCATTAATTCATTAATCTCGCAATCCTTCCATTCTTCATGCCTATAGTTTTAGGTATGAACTCTGATTAGAGACCAGCAGTCTAAGTCAAAGTTAAAGCAGCCATAAACAAACATTTACATGTTTTATGATCCTCAGAACTGCTCTGTGAGACCCACCCCTGTTCAAGCAGCTAAAGTGGGGGTTCATGACGCCCTGGCCGAGAGGGCCCTTGTGAGAAGTTGGCCTGGTATATGAGGTCCACTATTCTAGTGGGCATCTTGCACCAGTCCAAATGACCCTTATTGATAGTAGGTTGTAAAGTCAACCTTATAGAAAGCTAGCCTAGTGGGAGCTGTGGAGAGCAGCCTTCAGGCTAAGACTTAGAGGCGAGTTAAGCTAGTTGTTTTACCAATTATAATCTCTTGAATGATGAAATAAGAGCACACCACACAAGGTATATATCAAATATATATGTATTTATTCTAAACACAACCCCTCTGGACTCTATGAGGTCAGAGGTAAAAGTACAATACAAGGAACTTAATTAGCATATGATAAGTTGCACAGTATACGATATGCCCTAGGGTCCTCACAAACCATTAACTAAAATAGTGGTATAAGAACCACGTGGGAGTTAGAAAGCAGGCCTAGAGCCTGTGGAATCGCTGGGGCTCCCTAGAACCACCAAAGGTTAGGATGTAGGAGGCCCGGAGTATTCGTGTTACCTCACCCAGGGAAGCCTGGTGCATAGGTGTCTTTTGGTGTCTGGTTTCATCGTCAATTCCAATGGAGGGCTGCGAAGAAGCGCTGCAGGTGACCAGAGGAAAAGTGTCCGGGTGGATCCAAGGGTGGATCAGAGATGTGAAGAACCTGAAAGCAGAAGGGACAGAGCTAGCCAGTTACTAGCCAGTTACCAGGATGGGTCACTAGCCAGTTACCAGGATGGCGGAAACAAGATGCCAGCCGATGTCGGGAGCTTTCGGGTGAAAGAGGTGAAGCTTGTCTCTTCAGCCACGGGGTCCAGGAGGCGTCAACGACAACCAGGAGCTGGATTCTAGCTGTTCTACAAAAGATATAGTTGACTGCGGTGTCAGAATCCGGATTGAACCCAACAAGCCTTGGCAAACGCAACCCACGCAGGATGTCGAGATTGGCTTTGGTGCAGACCAGCAAGGTCTGAGGAACTCCTCCTTAAGAGGAGTGGGAGCAAGCCTGGAGCAACCAGGAAAGCTAAAGAAAGTGAAGATTGGTCTTCGTGGGGGCTCACTAGCCGACAGACTAGGAACCGCGAAGATGCGTCAAGCTGAAATGCACAAAGCGGGCCCACGGGACACTCGTGGAGTGTGGGCCTCTGAGCTTCGGTGCAAAAGGTGCTAGGGGCAGGGCTTCAAACACCCCAATGCACAACTTTGGGATACCTCGGGAAGTAGGTCCAGTAGCAAGGATGCAGGATGTCCAGGAGTTCCGGTCCCACGTCTCTCTTGTCTGCCGCAGGTCTCAACTTTGCTGGGAGCGCAGGTCAACGTCAGAGATGTCTGGAAGTCTATGTCCTGTGTCACAGATTCTTCGGGATCCAGGAGGAGCCTCAAAAATGCAGACCGGCAAAGATGCTGTTGGTGCCTGTGTGGACAGGGTGGTCACTCCTTGACCACAAGGGAGATTTCTTCCGTCTTCCAGTCGAAATGGAATGTTGAAGGTCCAGGAATTATGTATCAGAGTTTTGTCCAGGGTAATCTAAAGTCCTAGGGACTGGGCTCCTATTCTTATAGCAAGATTAGGGGTTGGGCTAACTCTAGGGTCCCACCTATGGGAGGACCTGGGGAGGGGGTGGTTACACCCCTTCCCCTGAGTCCAGTTTTGCGCCAGAGCTGGGGATGAGCGCCCCAGAAACTGGTTTGAACTGGGAAATGCATGGAGCACCTTGTGTGCCCCAGACAGTGTCTGAAAAGAATTCACCGAATGCAACCCACCCTGTCCCAATACACTAAAGCCTGTCTGAGGAGGTGCTGGTACCTCCCTGGACAGGAAACCTATTGTCCAGGCCTCCACTGCTGGAGTTTCGTCCAGCAGCAGGAGGGCAGACTTGTGTCTGTGGCAGCAACATCCATTTTGTGATGCTGGGGCTCTGTTTAACTTTAACCGGGTTTAACAGTAACTACATGTCTTCTCCCTCTAGAAGGGTGGAATGCTACCGCCGCTGCCAGAATTGGCAGGGGGTAGTATTCCAAAGTGTTTGACACCCTACACAACATGTTTTGATAAAGCCAAACACAAAGTTAGCATTAACCGCGAGTATTATAATGCACTTAAGATTCTATGGTATTGCTATATCATAGAACAACTATAAGGAGATGGTTCCGAAAGCTGCAGAGGGGCTCAGCTCATGCTAGGACACCCTCTCACACAAAACCAAGCGCTTTGCCTCCAGGACTGTCGAGGCCTGCCATAGGCGTGGCTTATAGGTTAATATGTGTCTAAATAAATATATAGATATAGGTATACTATATCTAAGTAAGGGGTGATTACACCACCTTACCCAGGATGCAGTTACAAAGCTGTGGTGTCAGTTTGGAAGGCTAACCAGGGGTGGCACAATACATGCTGCAGCCCCTGGTAGGCCTAGGGTGCACCTATGCCCTGGGTACATAGGGTGCTATATACAGGGGCTCACAAGGGAGACCTAGTAACCAATCTGGTATGTACCTAAAGTACATGGTATCAATTTAGAGAGAGAACAGCCAGGCTGTGGGCCTGATTAGCAGGGCCACAGCCATACTAAAGTCGAAAAACCAGTGAAACACAGCAAAAAGTGGGGGTAACCATAGGAAGCAGACCCTACTCTCCTACACAACCCCCCCCCCCCCAAAAAAACGCAGGGCCATTAAACTAACCATGACCAGTTGAGTCTTCATGTTCTAAGTGGAAATATCTGGTGAGTCCATCTGCATTGGCATGGTTACTTCCAGGTCTATGTTCCACTGTATAGTCCATCACCTGTAGGGAAATGGACCACCTGAGCAGTTTGGGATTTCCACCCTTCATCTGTTTTAGCCACAAGAGGGGCTTATGGTCTGTCTGAACTGTGAAGTGAGTACCAAACAAGTATGGCCTCAGCTTCTTCATGGCCCAAACCACAGCAAAGGCCTCCCTCTCAATAGCTGACCAACGTTTCTCTCTAGGGGTCAGCCTTCTGCCAATAACAGCTACTGGCTGGTCCTGACCTTCTTCATTCAACTGTGATAGCATAGCCCCTACCCCCAACTCAGAAGCATCTGTTTGAACAATGAATCCTTTGGAGTCGTTAGGACTTTGCAGAATTGGTGCAGTGCACATGGCCTGCTTCAGGTCATCAAATCCCTTTTGACAGCTTACTGTCTACTGAACGTCCTTAGGCATTCTTTTAGAAGTTAAGTCATTCAGGGGTGTCACAATGCAACCATACCCCTTGACAAATCTCCTAGAGTACCCAGTCAGGCCCAAGAAAGCTCTGACCTGAGTCTGGGTGGTTGGAGCAACCCAGTCCATTATGGTCTGGATTTTGCTCTGCCATGGTGGAACCTGGCCTCTACCTACGAGGTGGCCCAGGTACACAACCTGACTCTGCCCTATCTGGCACTTAGTAGCCTTGATAGTTAGGCCTGCTTTTTGCAGGGCCCCCAAAACATTTTCAGGTGGATCAGGTGCTCTTCCCAGGTGGAGCTAAATACAGCAATATCATCAAGATAAGCTTCACAGTAGTCATCCAGGCCTGATAGGACTTTGTTCACCCTACTTTGAAATGTGGCAGGTGCATTTTTCAGACCAAAGGGCATCACCACAAACTGATAATGCCCACTAGGGGTTGAAAATGCTGTCTTTGACTTGGCCTCATCAGCTAGCCATATTTGCCAGTAGCCAGCTGTCAGATCAAATGTGTTCAGATATTTGGCAGAGGCCAACTTATCTATGAGCTCATCTGCTCTGAGTATTGGATGGACATCTGTCTTAGTGACAGCATTGAGACCTCTGCAGTCTACACAAAACCTCATCTCTCTCTTACCACCCTGGGTGTGAGGCTTTGGTACAAGGACTACTGGACTAGCCCAAGGGCTATCGAAGGTTCAATTACTCCCAATTCCAACATTTTCTGGACTTTAGTCCTGATACAGTCCCTGACATGATCAGGTTGCCTGTAAATATTATTTTTAACAAGCAGACTGTCCCCAGTGTCCACTTCATGAGTGCACCAGGTAGTCTGACTTGGAGTCAGTTACAACATATTTCTGTATTGTTGCAGAACTAACTTGTCTGCAGTCACTTTGCTGCTGGTCAGTGAGGCTGCCTGCCAAGGTTACATCAACTGACCCATCATCAGGGTTCTGAAAGAGCAGGTCTGGGAGAGGGTCACTCTCTTCCTCCTGCCCTTCATCAGTAGCCATGAGCAAGCCCATGTCTGCCTTGTCAACATATGGTTTCAGTCTGTTGACATGAAGCACCCTATGGGGGCTCCTGGGAGTTCCAAGATCTACCAAATAGGTGACCTCTCCCTTCTGTTCAACAATAGTGTGGGGTCCACTCCACTTGTCCTGGAGAGCTGCTGGGGCCACAGGTTCCAAAACCCACACTATGGGGTCGATTCTGATTCGGGAAAAAAAACGTCTGTACGATTTATATCCGGAGCCCTCTCCGTACGAATCGTACCCGTCCGTCCGATTCGCATAGTACGATCCGTATTCCGTGAATCTGTCCGAATTGTCGCGATCCGTACGTATTGCAAGGCTGAAACCGTGAACCGTACGACTTGTACACATGCCGTACGACTCGTACACATGCCGTACGACCCGACGAGTACGATCCGGACCGGGGTATGAGGATGCGATTTGTACGGTCCACGTCAGGTAAGGGCGAGTCGTACGGAAAAGCACACAAACACATACACACCGTACAGTCCGTACACCCCATGATCGCAGGGGTACGGTGCGTACCCCCCATGATCGCAGGGGTACGGTGCGTACCCCTGCGATCATGCGGTGTACGCACCGTACCCCATGTACGCTGGGTGTACCCATCGTACATGGGGTACGGTGCGTACACCCAGCGTACATGGGGTACGGTGCGTACACCCAGCGTACATGGGGTACGGTGCGTACACCCAGCGTACATGGGGCACGGTGCGTACACTAAACTACGAAATGGGGACAACATCTTTGCCCCCCTCCAAACGCACAGCGGCGAGCCATCACTTAGGCTATCTTTTATCCATTTTAATCTTTGTTAACCATTAGTTTCAACATTTAACTTCATCCATTTCTTCTCCAGTTAGTGAATCCACACACGGAATTATTTGCCTTTTTACCAAGTTTCTAATATTAAAACAGTGTCCATCCAGACCTCATGTTAAAATACGACAATCCCCTGTGCACCTATCGTTGAAAGGATGAATAAAATGAAAATAGAAACATATTTCTATGAATCCACAACACTGACGAAACATCGTGGTTCACCACTCACAATGGACTGAAGGACTAAGACAGTGTACTTTTGAAGCGCTGCACGAGGTCAAATTGTATTAAATCAACAAGAGCACCAAGTGACTTTGAGCACGATCACATGTTATCGAGATACCGGGATATGGCATCATGGGAAATGGAGTCTAGTGAATGGACACGTAAAACGCAGAGGCGGGAAATGTTTAACAAAGAGCCAATTGGGAGCGAATTGGGAGGGAAAGCATGGTGATAAAGAGGGAGGGGTAATGAAAGGACGAGTATGGCTGCAACAACGAGACAGAAGGAAGGCTGTTTCTTCTAAAATGCTCACAGCAGTGACCCCTGACGAAGGGCGCGTTGGACGCCCGAAATGCATTGGGACCTTGAAAAATAAAACACTGTGATGAACCCTGCATCAGTCGTATTTTAACATGAGGTCTGGATGGACACTGTTTTAATATTAGAAACTTGGTAAAAAGGCAAATAATTCCGTGTGTGGATTCACTAACTGGAGAAGAAATGGATGAAGTTAAATGTTGAAACTAATGGTTAACAAAGATTAAAACGGATAAAAGAGGAGATGTATAAAAGATAGCCTAAGTGATGGCTCGCCGCTGTGCGTTTGGAAGGGGGCAAAGATGTTGTCCCCATTTCGTAGTTTATTGTTCATTTCAGTGGTATCTGGGCATGCCACTACACCACTCAGCACGCATTAAATAGTATATTGGATTACAATTTAAAGAAATTGGAATATTAAAGGTGTGCATCCCCACCCCCATGACTGTACGGTGCGTACACCCCATGGTGCGTACCCCTGAGATCATGGGGGTACGCAACTTACCTGGGGGGACCGTTCCGTACCTGTTTCGGCACGAACTCTGCTTTTACGGCTGTTTTCAGCTCCCGCAGAAAAAGGGTCGTACGGTGCATACCCGACACGTATCGTACTTGCTGGGTCGTAAAAACCAGCCGCGAACTGTACAGACGTCGCGTACAGCGGGTTCCGAGGCAGAATCGTACGGAGATTAGAGTCGTACGGTCTCTGTACGACTCGTACGGAGTCCAGCTCCTGGTACGAATCATACTTCGACTTACGTACGCGGACGTTGCAGGGTACGATTCGTACAGGAAAAATGCTCCGAACGGCTATTCGGAGCGGTTTTTTGCCTGAATCGGAATGGGCCCCTTTCTGTCCTGGCAGGTAACCAGTCAGCACAGCCTTTTGGTCATGCAGGCTTTCTGTAATTCCTGACTGGCCTCCAGGTTTTTGGTTGCCTTTTTCATGTACTCAGCGATCCGGGAGTGGAGACCAAGTACATAGTCCCCAATGTCATGTTTAGGGGGTTTGAGAGGTAACTCCCTTCCCTCCTTCACTAGACACAATGGGCCTCTGACAGGGTGCCCAAACAGAAGTTCAAATGGGCTGTAGCCAACCCCCTACTGAAGAACCTCCCTGTATGCAAACAAAAGGCAGGGTAGCAGGATATCCCATCTCCGCTTGAGCTTTTCTGGGAGACCCTTAATCATACCCTTTAAGGTCTTGTTAAATCTCTCAACTAGACCATTGCACTGGGGATGATAGGATGTGGTGAACTTGTAGTTCACTCCACACTCCTTCCGCATTGCAGTAAAGTAACTAGACATAAAGTCTGCACATCTGTCTGATATAACCTCCTTAGGGAAGCCCACTCTTGAGAAAACTCCCAAGAGGGCTCTTGCCATAACAGGCGCTGTAGTGGTCCTAAGTGGTATAGCTTCTGGGTATCTGGTGGCATGATCCACAACCACCAGAATAAACCTGTGCCCAGAGGCTGTTTGGGGATCCATTGGTTCCACAATGTCAATCCCTACTCTTTCAAACGGAACCCCCACCACAGGTAGTGGTACAAGGGGGGCCTTTGTAGTGCCACCTGCATTGCCACTGGCTTGGCAGGTTACACAGGAGCGACAAAACTCCTTGGTGTCTTCTGACATGTGAGGCCAGTGAAAGTGAGGGACAAGCTTATCCTAAGTTTTGTTCTAGCCAAGATGTCCTGTAAGAGGAATAGCATGGGCTAGTGTCAAAAGGAAGCCCCTGAATGACAAAGGTATGACCAACCTCCTAGAAGCACCAGGCTTGGGGTCTCTACCCTCTGAGTACAGGAGCCCTTCATCCCAATAAACACTATGGGTGCCACTAGCATTCCCTGCAGCCTCAGCAGCAGCTTGCTGTCTGAGGGGTTCAAGAGAAGGGCAGTCCAACAGCGCCTGCCTCAGATCTGCCCTAGAAGGGCCCCTGTCCCAAGAAACTCAACCTGATCAGGTTCAAGTTCTTCTAGGACAGTTCCTTCTTCAGGCTCACAATCAGCTTCCTCAGAAGGCTGATCCTCACTCTGAGGCAGGGGGAAGGCACTGCCTTAACCCTACTGCTCCTTTTCCTGGTAGGCAACTGGTCCATTATTCCAGAATCCAGTGCCTGTTCAGTGTTAGACTTTTTGACCTGTGACCTCGTCACTGCAAAGACATGTGCTGAGATTCCTAACATTTCTGCATGAGTCCTAAACTCCACTTCAGACCAGGCTGGAGTCTCTGGGTCATTGCCAAGCAAACATTCTACAGGGAGGTCTGAACCAACAACAACCTTCTTAAGGCCAGCTATCCCTCCCCAGGAGAAATTAACAACTGCCATACTGTGTGTGGCAGTGGCATTGCTAGCATTGGTCACTAGGTAAGTTTCACCTAGTATGATCTGTCCAGGGTCCACAAAGTCAGGTATCACCATTGTGACACTGGCACCTGTGTCCCTGTAGGCCTGAGCCTCTTTCTCATTGACTAAAGGAGTTTGTCTGTACTTGCCCAAGTTACTGGGATTCACAGAGGAGGACATATCCATGCCTCCATCACAGATCAAAACAGCTTGAGTTGGTGTTCTGACTAGGAAAAAACCCATCTCAGTTCCCAGGGTTAACCCTACTACACCCTTCTGTTGAGAACCAGTACTTGGAGCTGAAATAGGGATAATAGTTGCCTTAGGGGCAATGGTGGCTGGAGCTGTCTCCTTCATGGTGCAATCACTGGTCCGGTGACTATTAACTTTACAATTCTTGCACCAGGGTTTTCTAGGACCTTCTTTCTTTTTGGATTGGAAGCTTTTTGGGGACCTTGTGAAGACGTCTGGTCTTTAGCTTTCTCCCTACCCTTTTGGTCTTGCTTCTTCTGGTCACCACCTTGGTTCTGTACCTTCTGCTTCACCCTGGTTCTGACCCTTATGTCTGCCTTCCTACCCAATTCTTGGGGAGAGGTCAAATCAGAGTCAACCAAGTGCTGATGCAACAACTGGTTCTGACAGTTATTAATAATCTGTTCTCTCATGATTCGATTATACAATCCTGTATAGTCACACACTTTACTGCCCAGTAACCAGCCCTCCAGAGCCTAAGTCACACAATCTACAAAGTCAGTCCAGTCCTGAGTCTGTGCCTTCTGGGTATCTCTGAACTGCAACCTATACTGTTCAGTGGTTAGGCCAAACTCATCTGTCAGAGCACTCTTCAGGACTTTGTAATCATCAGCATCCCCTTCTCTTATAGTGAGGAGCTTATCTCTACCTTTGTCTGCAAAGGAGAGCCACAAGATTGCTGCACCCTGCTCCTGGGGTACCTTCTGTACGTTGCAGGCCCTTTCCAGTGCAGTGATCCATTTGTGGATGTCATTCCCAGTCTGATAGGGAGAGACAATCTTGTTTAGCTTTCTATGGTCATGAGACCTATCACTACCACTAGGGATATTGCTGCACCAGGGGAGTCTAGCCCCTCTTTTGTCTCTCTCTTTCAAGAGCCAGGGTCTCTTTCTCAAGGGCAATTTCTTGCCTCTTGATCCTAAGCTGGACTTCCTTCATACTAGATTCATGTTCCCTCCTCTCAGGAGAACTTCTTCTCCTATGAGCAGAGGCAGAGAACCCGAATGATGAACCAGAATGGTTAGATTCCACTGAAGGTGATCTTTGCCTTCTAGGTACACCAGTAGGCCTACATGGGGGGGATAATGGGAGGCCTTGGTAGGCCCTCTCCATCTCCAGGTTGGGTTCATTAACCACTTCCTGGTCTGCACCCTCATCATCTTCAGAGTCCTGGTGGGGGACCCCACTAGGATCTTCTTCTGATGATGGATGGCCCCCCTCCCTACTACCTTGGGTATCTGGCTCTGATACTTTGGCTAAGTCATCTGCCACTAAGATATCTATTAGGCGTTGGGTGGTGGGACTCAGTCCTTGCTTTAATTTCCTTATGGTACACAAACCTCTAAACTCTTGGAAAGAGAATGTGTCATACTTAGAAGGCAGCACTGGGCTGTCTTCTTGCAGAGGCACACTAGGCCCTGCCTTTAAAGCCATGACTAGTGAGGTGTGGTGTGTGCACCTACCTACACTACTTGGTTTTCCTACTAGAACCTCTCTAGGAGTTGTAGTCAGGGTGTGCTAGGCCCTTACCACCTACAACTTCTAAGTTCAGTAGAACTTATGTCTTATACGCTTGATTTATATGTACCTACTGGTACCTTAATGTGCTTTTTCAAATGATATTCTCAAGATTATTTGGTAAAACAATGCAAGCTCTAATCCCACACGCTGCACACCAATGTGAGAAGTTGGCCTGGTATATGATGTCCACTATTCTAGTGGGCACCTTGTGTGATGGTGAGGCTCAGCAAGGCCTACCAGTGCTAGGGGTTCTCCCTTCTCTACACAGAGTCATCAGATCAATAGAAAGAAGTTGGCACAGAAGCTGGAATAGAAAAGACAGAGTTTATTAAACCTCATGAGGTGGAACTACATTCACACAACACCGTTCGGTAGTGTATGAGGTAGCACACTGACTGGAAGGAGCGTGGTCCTTTTATACCCACACAGGGGCACAAATGAGGGCGGTACAAGGTACAGAATGCTGGGTTCAAATACATACAAGGTCATACAGAGAGTGTGCTGGCAACAAGTGGGAGGGGCTGACAGTTAGCTAATTCTGGTGGACACATCCTGACAGTTACAAGTTAGGGACAGCTGTAAGCTCAACTGAGCATGCGCGAAGCAGAAGAGGCTAAATATATCTCGTCTCTAGGCAGATTTCAAGAGCAGTTAACGGGGAGGTAGGACAGAGCACATGGCGAGCACATGGCAAACAAAATGGCTGCCAGAAATACAAAATGGATTCCACACAACGGACAAGATAGTCTCTAAATACAAGATGTCTTCTGCTAATGCTTAACCTAATCGATGCTAAATTACAACAGATGACCCTTTCAGCATTAGCTGAAGACATTCGTTTATCTGGGGTAATCTAGATATGCATCCTGTACATTGATGTTCATCATCTCAGTAATTTCATTCTTTAACATTTTCTGTGCTTTTATATCTGCAATATTTCTTTTGGCAGGTGTACAAACAGTGATGCACATGGAGCAAAGCATAGGACCACATTGTATACAAGTACAGCATGTAAATAGTATCACCAGTAGTATACATAGAATAGTCAGTAGCTTCTAGCCCCGAGTAGCAAAGTGTGTCTATATCCAGTTTGAAAATGTCCATGTATCAGTTTCTGGGTGAATTTCTGCAGCAATCTTATGCAGTTTTGAGATTGCATCATGTACTGATGGTGAGTGATCAGGTATAAAAACACAGCAACTGCTACCAATGATGCGACATGCACCACCTCGATCACCCAAAACCACGCCAAGCACCATCCTATTCTGGAGTGCTACAATTCTTGCAATTTGCAGTTCTTCTGTAATGTTCCCAAGTGCCATGGCTGTCTGATTGGTGACAGCTCACACAACACGAGTCAATCGTCTGATCTTTCTGCTATTCAATGCAGCACCCACAAAGAAGAACAAACCCAAATTGAAATCGACATATTGTTGCAAAGTGGTATCTGTCTGGTCAACTTCATTCGCACTTATTGTTCGTTTATATCTATTCTTGGAAATGTCATTATACAACTTTAAATTCAGGTGATATGATGGAGGGGCCAAGAACACAGGTGGTAAAAAAAATGATATGCAACATACCCCGGACCACCCAACAGGCAATTGATAGTATCCTTTATTTCCACACACGAAGTATGTATTGTGCGACGATGTAAAACTACTGTTATTAGTACCTTCAATAGTTAATGTTGAAATACATTCACTCCGTCCTACGGGAATTCTCACAACACTGCCAATACATAAATCTGTTTAGCTCTAGTTACAGAAATCACAAAGGGTCCAGTCTTTTTCATATTCCTTATATTTGTAAAGACATACGGTGCCGAAATATTGTCCGGTTGGTACTCTTCCCATTCCCATTTAGTCCCTTTAGCTTGAGGATAACCATCTTCATCTTGGTAGCATTCTTTATTCAACCGAAAAATGATTCCACCTACTGAGGGTTTTCTGAAATCAAACAAAATAGCATACCAAGCTTGACATGAACCATTATGGGAAAACGGTAGAGGAATAAAAGGCGTTCCTCCTTTCTTTGGTGTGCAGGTATCATCCCACACACCCAACAATTGGTAGTATTTGTGGCATTGTGTGTATGATGCAACATCTGGATGAATGTGTTATTTAGGTAGGATTGTCGATGCTTCTGCTCATGATAGGGAAGCGTATAGTAATGGTGGTCCACTGGAGCTGGAGTAGTGGCAACAAAAAGCTGTCGAGCAGGAGCCACTTTCTCAACAAACCAGGTGATTATTGCCATAACCACCAGGGTAGCAACAAACCCTACAGCACAAATAATTCTTTTGTTATTCATTTAAGCAACAGTGATGATTGTTCTTTCTAAAAACTTGTTGAAACAATCGTTGGAGCTCTTCTCCCTGGACAGCCGTTGATTTCTTCACCACAGGCCAAGACGGGTGTCACTACACTAATGCAGAGCTGATCCCCCCCTTGCCACATTGGCTCTCCGTTTCACAAACCAAGGGCGGTAGCTCAACCAGTCTTTTTCAACACTGCAGATTCTTTCCTCGGTCTCAAATAGTATTGCGATGCTTCAGTAATTGTGTGGTCCAGGAAGACTTCCACAGATTCGTCAGGTGAGATAGCTTGACCTTTCTCCGTCTCCAGAATCTTTCGATGGTCGGTCAGTGCAGAAGGTTCCACCAAGGCAGGCGACACACGCTTGCAATTTGTGCTGTGGACCCAGTTCTTTTTGTTCGACACTCGAACTGCTGTCCTTGTAGCCAAAAGCACCTGCTCCAGACCTCGCCACCTCGGTTCCAAGCTATTCGATCTGTCGAAGACCTTGACCATCACATAGTCGCCGGGACAGGGTTCATGGGCCTCACCTGTAGATCTGTCAGGAAGAGCTTCTCGAACCTGTTGATGAATAGAGATCAAACTGTTGGTTAACTGCGCCAAATAATCATTCAACAGAACACAAGGTACATCATGTATGGGGCGTGGCTTAGGAACTCCCCAAATGTTCATCGGTCTCCCAAATACCACCTCATACGGGGTAAGACCTGATCGTGAGTGTGGCACCGATCTGATGGATAATAATGCCAAAGGTAGTGCATCTGGCCACTTTAGGGATGTGGAAGACAGTATTTTTGCCAGCTTCAATTTTAAAGTAGCGTTATACCTTTCCACCAATCCTGCTGATTGCGGGTGGAGGACTGTATGACATTTCTGTTTGATCCCTAACCCTTTCAGAACATGCTCAACAACTTGCCCAATAAAATTAGGTCCGTTGTCACTCCACAAAAGCTTACAAACACCATACCTAAGAAAAAACTCCTTTAGAAGCACCTTTGCTGTGATGAGAGCAGTATTATCCTTTGTAGAGTATGCCTCTATCCATTTACTGAAGGCACATACCACCATTAGGACGTATTTTCGATTATTGCAGCTTTCAATTTGGATGTAATCCATCTGCAAGACTTCAAAAGGTGCGGTTGGTGTTGCAAACCCTCCTGTAGGTGTCCGTGTCACTTTTCCAGGATTATACTGCCAACAGATCAAACAGGACTGTACTATTCTTTTAGCTGTGCTGGCAATTTCAGGATATTCCCAGACTTGTGTAAGCAATTTAGTTATTGCTAGGGCTCCAACATGTGCCAGCCCATGTGGCATTTGAACCATAGCTTGTAAATAGGCTGCAGGCAATTTCCATTTATTCATTTCTTTGTTACGCCAACAACCCTCATAATCTAACATTCCTTCTTTAGACCATTGCTCAAGTTCTTCCACAGAGGCAGATCTCTGTATATCCAATACTTCCTCTCTAGCGTCATGCCAACGCTCAGCTTGAAACTTCACCACGTACATGGAAGTAGTGTTTCGCTGCATTGCAGTTTCACGGGCTACGCGGTCTGCGAAGGCATTGCTTTGTCCTATTTTGTCAATGATTTTCTTGTGTGCGCTACACTTCATAATGGCAACTTTCTTCGGGTATGTAAGTGCAGTCAAGAGATTATGCACTAATTCTCCGTGCATTATCTGCATCCCATGGGATGTAAGAAAACCTCTTTCCTTCCAGAGTAGCCAAAATCATGAACCACTCCAAAAGCATAGCGGCTATCCGTGTAAATGTTCACACATCAGAACACGAAGTTCACACGCTCATGTCAAAGCTATTAGTTCAGCTGCTTGAGCTGACTTCTGTGGTATGCGAGCTGTTTCCACTACTGTCTCAAGTGTCGTGATTGCATATGCGGCTGAGGTCGTGCCATCTGGTAACTTCAAACAGGACAAAAAACAACAGTTTAAATGAGGGTCTAAGGGCAAAATTAACGACTTACAAGCAGACACGTGCCCCAATAACACGTACTAATAACAAAGAATGTCTGAGGGTTAAGGAAAAAGTTTCGAGTGTGCATACAGTTCGAAGCACAACTAGAGGTGACCAAAGTGATAAAATTAGAGGTGTAGTAATGTGTCAAAAAGCACTACACCCCTCGGGTTGGGAAAAAGTACCCATGAGTTCCCGCTCGGTACCGCCATTTGTCATCACATGGGTTCTCCGTAACCCAGGAGAAAAAGTGCTGCCTGGCACTGGATGTTAATGTGACAGAAAATCAACCATTGAGAGGTATATGTTTCAATGGGTGAGACCAAGAATATCAAGTGTCAGGAAGGGTAACTGATTTGCAGTGCAAGAGTGTAAAGTGAAAGTGTGAGATATATAAAATTGGATAGAAGTGAGTAGAAATTGAAAATGTAATGATGTCTCTCAATTCTTCCAATATTAAAAACAATATGAGATACCAACAGATTTAACAAAATATCTGTATCTGTATGAATAAACTTCAAACAGGACCCATCAACCCACAGTTCACCATCTACATCTGGAAGGGGCGTATCTTGCAAATCGATGCGACCCTTTGTCTGTTCCTCAGTAAGGAATATACAATCGTGAGGTTCCTTTGACTGGGACTGAGTCGCAGGATATGGCAACAAAGTGGCTGGGTTCAGTGTCGCGCACCTCTTCAAGGTAATATGAGGTGCTAACAGTGTCAATTTGTATCCTGTCAAGCGAGCACTAGTTAAGTGCTGTGACTTAGTCTGTTTCAAAAGGGCATCTACTGCATGGGGTACTAGCACCAACAGTTTGTGTGACAAAACTATCCCTTCTCTCGGATGTATGGACACTGCTGTCGCTGCAACTGAACGGAAACATCCAGGCAATGCACGAGCAACAGGATCAAGAACTGCAGAAAAATATGCACAGGGACGCTGCTTATCTCCATGTGTCTGTACTAAAACTGACAATGCACATCTATCTTTCTCGTGTACATAGAGTGTAAAAGCCTTTGTGTAATCTTGTGTGCCTAAGACTGGTGCAGAGCAAAGAGCTTGTCTTAACTGACGAAAAGCATTTTGACATTCATCTGTCCATGGGAATCAGAGTGTTCTTAGTCAAAAGTGCTAGCAGAGGTTTAACAATGTGTGAAAAACCCCAATATCCATTGCCTACAAAACGAAGTGAAACCAATGAATGCACGGACATCTTTCTGTGTGGAAGGTACTGGGGTGTCGAAAATTGCTTGAATACGATATGGTGTCAGTGCACGGCCCTCCTTAGACAGAAGGTGTCCTAAATAGGTCACCTTCGGCCTACAATATTGCAATTTCTTCCGTGATACTTTATGGTGGTGTGTAGCAAGAAAAGAAAGCAAGGACAAGGTACATTTTTCACACTGCTCAGGCGTATCAGCTGCCAACAAGATGTCATCGACATATTGTATGAGAGCCACTCCTTCAGGCAAAGTAAAGGAATCGACCGGTCTCTTCAATGCTTGACTGTAAATACTAGGACTCTCAGTATAGCCTTGAGGAACTCTACAAAATCTATACGATTGGTTATTCAAAGTGAAACCGAACAAATATCGACTTTCAGGATGAATAGGGAGCGAAAAGAAAGCGTTCTTCAAGTCTATAACAGAGAATGTAGTTGCTGTCGGAGGAACCAAAGTAAGTAGTGTCGTTATGTCAGAAACCACAGGGTACCGCGGTACTACAATCTTGTTTACTTCTCTCAAGTCAATGATAAATCTATAAATCTTAGTGTCAGTATCTTTTTTCAAAATGGGAAGAATCGGACTATTGCAAACATTGTAAGGAACTTCTTCCACAACCCCCACTTTAATCAAATCATGAACAATGCGTGTAAGTGCTTCTTCTCCTTCTTTAGAAATTTTATACTGAGGCAGTCTTGGCAAAGAAGCACCCTCCTTGACACTAATATGCACTGGCGGAATAACCATTTGCCCTACATCGGTATCTGAAGTAGCCCACAAAGTACTAGGGAGTGAGGCTAGTGCAATGTCTTCTTTAACAATACAAGATCTTTCAATCACAGGGTAGTTGTCATTCAAAATAACCCGTACTCCTTCCGTAGAACATCGTATCGTAGCCCTGAAATATTTAAGCATATCAAGACCCACAATATTGTCTGGTGTGTTTGGAGAAAGCAAAAACGAACATGGAGTAGTAAACTTATAAACATGGAATGCGAGTGGTTGTGACAATGGGCTAAGAGAACGTGTTCCATCAAAACCTATCGATGTAAAGGTTAAGCCAGACAGGGGAGCCCTTGGAACAAATTGTTTAGACAAGGTGCTACGAGTAGCTCCTGTATCAACCAGAAACTGATCAGTAGAACCCAAAACATGTGCTGTAACATAGGGACCCCTCTGATCTACTGGAACATCAACTGATTCCGTCCCCATCCTAGGCAATACTATGCATGAGCAGGATCTTGAAAATCAGACGGCACATAGTTGGACATTTGATATTGGTTCCTTCTATCAAAAGTGATAAACCCATCCTGTCCACGTGTATTAGCATCAAACCTAGCGCGATCATTCGTGCTTCCTCTAGGCCCTGAATATCCTGAGCGATTTCTCATTCGTCCCCGACCACGTGGACACTGCTGAGCCCGCAGTACTGGACAATCAGAAAGCCAATGTCCAAATTTCTAGCAGTACGCACAATGGTAAACAGATAAATTCGAACGAGTATAAGAAGGAAAAGACGAATCATAAGATCCATGTCCGCCTCTATCATTACCTCTAGAAGGCGGTCCATATGCTTGAGCTAACATAACCTTTGTTTTCAACTCTTTAGATTTTTTATCCTCATTATTTTTAGCTTCTAATTCTTGTCGCTCATAATACTGAGCCATGGTTAGGTGCTCATGACGAGCTGTGCTCATCATGGTCACACCCGTTCCCATGGAACGTTCAGCACAGCAGGGGAATCAGCCCAGCGTGTGAGCGTTCCACGGAACGGGCAAGGTCAATAAGGAGCTCAGCTCGTCATGAGCACCGGAGCGCCGTAGCTCATAACGAGCTGAGCTCGTCATGAGCACCCAACGGGTTAATGACTGGCCACTAGAATCGTGGAATGCCTCTTCAAAGCGTGTAAAGAAAACTGAAACTGATTCATCTGCCTTTTGCTTACACAACGCTAATACAGTTCAATCTATCTTTTTAGGGGGAATAATCGTCTTTAACTTAACTAATATAGCTGCCGGAAGGTCTCAAATTAACTGACACGGTTTCCATGCAGGTTCTCTATCTTCATCTAATTGCTCTAAATCTTTCCATAATGCTCCAAATGTCGCACGGTCATGAACTTTACACACAGTTCTCCACATATCAGGCGGTAATATTAATCCAAAAAACAAATCAATATCAGGCAAAGTCATAGTACAAGAACTAATTGCACCCTCAACTTCCTCATAAAAGGCTGCTGGATTCTTTCGCGGATCAGGCAATGCATTTTTAAGGGCCATAACACCTGCTCTATTCCAAGGAGTGTAAACCCAATTATAAATAAAATACCCTTTAGCATCTACAGAAGTCTTATCATCATTTGTACCCGTTCCCTCAGGAGGAACATATAAAGGCGCGGCTTCCCGCATGGGTTTCACATTAATTACAACATTCTTATCTGTTTCAAGAGTAGAAGTTCGTGCCATGCTGATCTGAGATGTTGGTGCAGCTGCGTCTGCTGCCTTTTTCTCCTCTCGCAAACGGGCTGCTTCAACACGCAGTTTAACCAAGCAGATGATCGTGTCAGCCACCTGGGAGAAGACAAAAAGACCTTCACGTAATTGTTTATAACCAGGTGCTACATCATCGGGCTCCACTTCTACCGAATGTTTCCTAAATTGTTTGATAACCTCTGCAGCAAATGTATCGGTAAAATATATTTGCTCCTTTTCCTGTCAACCTTTTATACTATATAAAAGTTCAGAAGTAGTGGCAGTACTACGAACAGCTTTACGCGCAGCAGATCTAATCTGAGACGCACATTCAGCAGATAGCTTTGTCCTGGTCTGTAGAAGAGTCCTCATCTGACTCATAAGGAGCAGAAGGAAGAGTATACGGAAGTGGACAAAGATCTAATAAGAGAGAGTCATCTTGGGGTTTATTAAGAATAGGATAAAGAGGTCTACGAACAGCGTATTGGCCATTTACCTGTAAATGATGCTCCCTATCTTCCCTCTCTTTAATTTCTTTAATTTCCCTATTTTTCATTTCCAATGCTTTCGCATGGATACTCTTTCGCTGTTCTTTTTCAATCAAGGCTTGCTCATGCTTCATTCGTTCACGCACTTCTTTCTCCCACATTCGTACACAGTCAAACATATCTTGTCTAGCCTTTCGCTTAAACATCCGTTGCTCCACATACTGAATCTTTCGCAAATCAAATGACCCATGCATAGGCCAACGCAACTCAGGATCTTTACTAGTATATTTATTCCATAACGTGCTGTACATTATGGAAGAAATACCATACTTAACATACATGTCCCTATTAGGCGTCCCCTCCGGGGGGGCTGGTTGTGCTTCGTCGAGTCTCAAATTGGTACCACTACAAAAGCAACACATCCTACGAAGTGTGCTGGAAACAGGCATGCCAAAAATAGCGCTTAAGGTATTCTTCGTACGTTGCGCTGTTCAAACAATTTTAAATAGAGAAAAATCTCCTCATTACCTGCCTACATGTATTGCAACACATATATATATATTTATCAAACAAGATTCAATATTGGCCAATCTTTCAAACAAAGCCGCAGTAAGTGTTACTAAACTACCTTACCAATCAAAGGCATCAAAACCAACAGCAAGTGCCGCAGAATGGCTCTTACCAATCAAATGGTATCCAGGTTCCAACTGCCAAGTTCTCAAATCGACCAAATGGTCACTGCACGGCGAATCAACAGAAGAGATCTCAGTCGAGGACCGGCGCCATCTGGATGGTCAGATCAGAAAGAAAGGAAAAACGCCGTGGGTGCCAAGACTCAGGTCTCCTCAGGCAGCGATCGCGTCCAAAGCGAGATTCCAATCCTTCGTCTCGACCAGTCCTTCAGGCATCCGAGTCGCCGATGAGCCCAGCGTTGGAAGCGCCAATTTGTGTGGTGAGCCTCAGCAAGGCCTACCAGTGCTAGGGGTTCTCCCTTCTCTGCACAGAGTCCCCAGACCAATAGAAAGAAGTTGGCACAAAAGCTGGAATAGAAAATACAGAGTTTATTAATCCTCATGAGGTTTAACTACATTCACACAACACCCTTCGGTAGTCTATGAGGTAGCACACTGACTGGAAGGAGCTTAGCCCTTTTATACCCACACAGGGGCTCAAATGAGGGCGGTACAAGGTACAGAATGCTAGTTTCAAATACATACAACACTGCCGCGGGTTACCACTGACTTTCTATGGAGAACGAACAAGTTACAAAGTTAAAGATTAAGGGCACTGCTAGGTGAACTACGATGGAACCCTTTTAGACTAGGACACTTCGAGAGTCAAGACCAACGGGAGCACCGGAGTACTTGTGTTACCTCACCCAGGGAAGCCGAGTGCCTAGGTGTCTTTTGGTGTCGGGTTTTGTCGTTGATTCCAATGAAGAGCTGCGAAGAAGCACTGCAGGCGACCAGAGGAAAAGTGTCCGGGTGCATCCAAGGGTGGATAGGAGATGTGAAGAACCTGAAAGCAGAAAGGACAGAGTCTGGGTCACTAGCCAGTGACCAGGATGGCGGAAAGAAGATGCCAGCCGATGTCTGGTGCTTTTGGGTGAAAGAGGTAAAGCTTGTCTCTTCAGCCATGGGGTCCAGGAGGCGTCAACAACAACCAGGAGCTGGATTCGAGCTGATCCACAAAAGATCTAGTTGACTGCAGTGTCGAAATCCAGATTGGACCCAACAAGCCTTGGCCAACGCAACCCACGCAGGATGTCGAGATTGGCTTTGGTGCAGACCAGCAAGGTCTGAGGAACTCCTCCTTTAGAGAGAAGTGGGAGCAAGCCTGGTGCAATCAGGAAAGCTAAAGAAAGTGAATATTGGTCTTCCTGGGTGCTCACTAGCCAATGGACTAGGAACCGCAAAGACGCGTCAAGCTGAAATGCACAAAGCGGGCTAACGGGACACTCGTGGAGTGTGGGCCTCTGAGCTTCGGTGCAAAAGGTGCTCGGGCAGGGGCTTCAAATACTCCAGTGCACAACTTCGGGATACCTCGGGAAGTAGGTGCAGTAGCAAGGATGCAGGATGTCCAGGAGTTCCGGTCCCACGTCTCTCGTGTCCGCCACAGGTCTCAGCTTTGCTGGGAGCGCAGGTCAGTGTCATAGATGGCTGGAAGTCTATGTCCTGTGTCACAGATTCTTCAGGATCCGGCGGGAGCCTCGAAAATGCCGACCGACAAAGATGCTATTGGTGCCTGTTTGGACAGGGTGGTCACTCCTTGACCACAGGGGAGATTTCTTCCATCTTCCAGTCGAAACTGAATGTCAAAGGTCCAGGAATTATGTATCAGAGTTTTGTCCAGGGTAATTCAAAGTCCTAGGGACTGGGCTCCTATTCTTATAGCAAGATTAGGGGTTGGGCTAACTCTAGGGTCCCACCTATTGGAGGACCTGGGAAGGGGGTGCTTACACCCCTTCCCCTTTGTCCAGTTTCGTGCCAGAGCTGGGGCTGAGCACCCCAGCAACCGGTTTGAACTGGGAAATGCATGGAGCACCTTGTGTGCCCCAGGCAGTGTCTGAAAAGCATTCACTGAATGCAACCCACCCTGCCCCAATACACTAAAGCCTGTCTCGGGAGGTGCTGGCACCTCCCTGGACAGGAAACCTATTGTCCAGGCCTCCCCTGCCAGAGTTTTGTCCAGCAGCAGGAGGGCAGACTGGTGTCTGTGGCAGCAGCATCCATTTTGTGATGCTGGGGCTCTGTTTAACTTTAACCGGGTTTAACAGTAACTACATGTCTTCTTCCTCTAGAAGGGTGGAATGCTCTCCCCGCCGCCAGAATTGGCAGGGGGAGGTAGTATTCCAAAGTGTTTGACACCTTACACAACATGTTTTGATATAGCTAAACCAAAGTTAGCATTCACCGTGAGGATTATAATGCACTTAAGAGTATATGGTATGGCTATAATCATAGAACAGCTATAAGGAGATGGTGGTTAATATGTGTCTATATATATATAGATATATATATATATATATATATATATATCTATATATATATAGATATTATATATATATATATATATATATATATATATATATATATATATATATATATATATATATATATATATATATATATATATATATATATATATATATATATATATATATTCACTGAAAAAACCATAGGTTATAGACCATATATAGTTAGGAATTAGCATTTAAAAAACCTTATTTTACTCACACAAAACCATTGAAATTCCATATATAGTTAGTTGCACTAACTATATATTGCGCACCCGCAATCCACTGCTGATGATGTCACATATTACATCATTCATGACATGGTCAGTGACATCACTGATGACAACATCCAGTGACTATGTTTCTGTAAAGTTAAAATATGTCTTACATATTGAAGAATGAGTGGATGTATAAGTGTCTGGACGAAGGATTTAGTAGGTGCATGACTGAATGTATGAGTGAGTGATTAAATGTGTCTCACTGAGTGCATGGGTTAGTGACTAAACTGTCTTAATTTGTGCATCATTATGTCTGTTGTTCTGTAAACTGCTGCATGTGTTGATCAGTAGCTATATGAGTAACTATATGGGTTATTGATTGATTGCCCAAGTATTTGCATGGGAGACTGAGTGTGTGTGTGGCTGGATGGGAGGTGTGTGACTCTGTACAGATCAATGTGTACTTGTATCAATGATTGTATAAGAGAGTAAGTATGTGTTAGTATATGGTTGAAAACGTAAGGTGCTCTATGTTTAACTGTATAGAGTAGAAAATGGAAGTGTGATTGATTCTTTACAGGACTGACTAGGTGTGTGAGTAACTCCATGGATGAGTGGCAGAGTGTGAGTGTCTGTATAGGTGTATGAGTGCATATGATTGTGTTGTAAACATGAGTGATTGTATGTATGAATGATTGTATGGGTGAATGAGTGAATGTGTGTGTAGACGTAGGAATCAGTGAGTACGTATGTAGTAACTAGTATTGGTGTGTCAATGGTTTCAAAAATTATACTCTGTTTTTAACACTGGGTGAAACAGAGGTTATATTAAAATGTGAGGAGATGCATTGTATTGTCACATGAATGATATCATCAGTGATGTGGTCATTGATGTCAAATGAGATGTCATCAGTGATGTCATTTGAGATGTCATCAGTGATGTCATCAGTGATGTCACTGACCATGTCATGAATGATGTAATATGTGACATCATCAGCAGTGGATTGCGGGTGCGCAATATATAGTTAGTGCAACTAACTATATATGGAATTTCAATGGTTTTGTGTGAGTAAAATAAGGTTTTTTAAATGCTAATTCCTAACTATATATGGTCTATAACCTATGGTTTTTTCAGTGAATTTTCAAGGTTTTGTAAATGCTAATTCCTAACTATATATGGTCTATAACCTATGGTTTTTTCAGTGAATTTCAATGGTTTTTTAATAGCAAATATCATAAGCTGTCGAATGTCAAGTACGTGGTAAGAATTTTTTTTTTCGTGTTTATGCACACTGATCTGCTTTGATTGCTGCCCCCCACCCCTCATTTCTATTAGGAGTACTCTCTCTTTGCAGATAGTGAAGGGTAGTTAACGCAGCCCTTTCCCCCTTTGTAATCCGTCGTGCCTGCTTCTCTCTCCATTTGATTGATTGTTCTCTTTGGTTCATTCTCTATTTACAAACAAGCACAGAGTCGCAATACTCTGTTTAGTCTTTGCAGATAGCGAAAAATCGTGTAAAAAAACAAAAGGAATCGAGCAAAATCAGTAGGCCACTAATGGGATCTCTTTTGACCTCGCTAAAATAGAAACATTAGGAACAACCTGTTGAAAATAGCAATGCGTATGTATATAAGCGGCGTTCATTTGTGTTCACAGTACCCCTTGTTGATTGTTTCAATCGAGCATTGAATTGTTCGAAGTTAATTCTCTTAACGATCTTCTCTACCTGCAAACGAGGAAGAATAGGAATATTCTATCTCCCTTTGCAGATAGTGAAGGGTAGGTAACGCAAGCCTTTAACACGTCGTACCTATTTCATTCCTCATTGATTGATTGATTGTCCGAACATTGACTGTTTGGGAATTAGTTCTTTTTGGAGGTATTCCCTGTTTGCAAATAAACGTAGGAAAATCTTTGCAAGTAGTGAAAGGGTACGTAATGCGGACCGTTCTCCCCCGTTGTAATCTGTCATGCCTATCTACTCCCCACTGATTGATGCACCTTTTTCACCCGGACCATTTACTAGAGATACGTCATCTGGCCCGACCAGAGAGCACCCCTAGTGAAAAGGACATATGCAATAATAACGAAGTGATCACTGTATCCTGTTAACAGAAACTTTACCATGAAACAACCTGGAAAGAAAAAAATAGGAAAACGAAAATCAGTAGGCCACTGATGAACATGAACTTTTATTAAACAACGAACAAAGAAACGATAACATAACGTAATGATAAAACCTATTAATGTCCTAGAAACAAGAAAACGTTAAAATATGCCAGTGGTGAGAGACCAGAAAAACAGTAAGAGAAACCAAATCACCCCTCGCTGTCCCACCGCCTGCCACGCCAAAAAAATCGATAGACTAGGGAAAATGCAAGTCAGTAGAACATCCACCCCCACTCTGGAAACTTCCAAGGTGGGGCAGGGTTCCGGCTACGCCCAGCCGGGAGCAGCCCATATAAGGCAGGTCCTGCTGCCACGCCTCGGCCAGGAGATCCTAACGTAGGGTGTAGCCGGAGGAGAGGCCGAGACCAGCAGGACCCGGCCAGGGGATTGCCTTTACAACGCTGAACAGTTGCAGGGGGGGGGAATGTCTCCTCGACCCTCCCCTCTCTCTCCCAGTCCGGCCGCGGTGGCCCTTGAGAGTTGCAGGTAGTCCCGCCACATGCTCTTCCGGTCCGACCACCAACGGTCGGGGGGCCGAGGCCGACGGGATCCGGCTGCAGCCGATAAACCAAGAAACCCGTTCATGGGGCCAGAGCCAGGGGCGTCCGGCCGACATCCACCGGAAGCCCGGCCCGAAGACGGACGGGACACTTCTTTCTTTTATAATGGCTGCGACAACACTGGAGGGGGATGTCTTGCACATGCCTCCGACCCCCCCCTCGTCCTCATCGCCTGGTCCGGCCATAACAAATCTCAAGCGAGACGCCGTGGGGTGCACTGGGAGGGAGAGACGGTGCGAACAGGCCTCTCCCGCCTCCCCAGGTGGAGGCTTCCCAGCTGCACCCTCAGCGCTCCAGGCGGTGGCATCCTAACAACTACAGTGCTGCACAGTTTCGGAACGACCTAGATAACGGTTCTTCCACTGTGGCCATGCTGCAATGTCTCGCCCGGCAGGGTGGAGCCCGTCCGCTCATGTGACCCCGCGATCGCCGGTAGCTGCCGAACTCTCAAAATGGCTGTCGACCTGGCAAGAGCGGGCCCAACATAAAGAAATGGCCCTGTCACTGGTTGACTCCACCAACGTAGTCCTCCACGACCTTGAAGATTCTAGAGGAGCCGCGGGAGTCTCCGACCCCCGATGGGGAATGACTGCCATGATCGCCCGTGGAGTGACGAAACTGTATCCGCGGGACGTCGGCGCTCCCATGCTGGCGCCAGCCTCACTTTGAATTACTACAATCCTGCAGACCTCACTTCCGGTGAAAGCACAGTGTGACCCGGTAGGAAAAATTATTGCACCCCCTCCCCTTTTTGACTGATAGTTCAAACCACCGATCCTTTCCTTTGCCCTTTTAACGGAACTTTGGACTGCCTCCCCCTCTTTTACATTTTCTAGAGAAAACAAAACATTAACCACTACATTAGCATAGCAGTTGACACCAGAACTGTTTTCAAATTGAAACCAACAACATCTTCAACAGAATCCTTTTTGTTTCTGCTGTGACCCTGCTACAGCACAGGCATTGTCCCCAGCAGTAATTCTGCAATGCCGGTAAGAATAGCTGTGGTGCCTACTGGACTCACTCACCCCCGCGGCGCCCCACGCCGTTTTTTGCTGGGCGGCAACTTACTAGACATCACTTTCGTGCCATCTAGATTTCAGCGCGTTCTGCTGCCTTGGAACTATTCGCACAACAGACCGCTACTGACAAGAATATTTCATTATTGGTGCTGTCAATTTCAATAAATCTATTGGATAATTAAAAAGAAATTGCCACGGTCTCTTCGTTGTTTAAATGTTTTTACTGTTTTTGTTTTGTTGTATATATTTATATGTTATTAAAGTTTTATATTCCTACTACTTTGTTGGAGTGCTATATATTTTTAATGTGACACATAATTGTAAAAACTTTGATGTACAAAGAGTCATTCCTGGAATCTTCCGCTTCAGGCTCGGTCCCCTCCCCAATCACAATACAGGATGGTTTTCAGATAGTAGGAACGCGTGTGCTGTGACGGATCACATCGGGTGTGGGCCTTGATCTACTATAACTCCTTTGAAGAGGGGTGATTCTTTACAGCTGGGGCCATAAACTACATCTGCAGGGCTAGCTGATAGCCTAGGACCGGCCTGGACATTCGGACACAGAGGAAGAGGAGTGTCAGAGGGTGCGGTAGTGAATAGGGCGAAAGGGAGGTGTCGGGCGGGCACAGAGTGTGATTCTCAGGGAAGAGCAGCGCAGATGGGGGAAGGTTTATTGCCCATGCATAAGACAGAGAGCGGTGGTGACCAGTGCCTGGGGGAGATGCTTACGAGGGTGAGGAGCCATGCTACGAATCGACAGCGTGCAGAGAGTGGGTCTGGTCAAGACATCTAAAATGGCTGCCGTGCACGACAAAAGTGTGGCATTTCAAAAAAGGCAAGATGGCGCAGACAATGTTTTTCAACACTTCCTCATTTCCTTCGAATCGAACGTTAACAGACGTTGGGGCATATTACCAAAGTTAAGCGATATTTATCGCTAACGATGCTTACCAACCAATTTTTTACCACTAAGCATCGTCAGAAATTATCGAAGATAAACCTTACTATTATCAAGGTTTATCGCAAATGCGATAATAAACGGCCGCAATGCATGAATATCGCTAAAAACTCAGCGATATTCATGCATTACCGAGCTAATACTCTTAGCCATGTTATCCACCTCCCATTGGATAACATGGCTAAGAACTGCTCAGGGCAGGTGTTACTTTTTGGAGATATTCGCGCTTAGCGCGAATATCTCCAAAAGTTGGTAATAGGAGATAGATATCTTGCATGTTGTAATGCAAGTTATTGTGGTATATGGAACTCATACCATAATCTCTCAGGAAAGCAGAAACTGATCCTTTTGGGGCCGCCTAAAAAGGCCTAGGGGGTGAGGAGTACTCTACTTTGCCCCATTTTCACGTTCCGAACTATTTTATTTTACTCTCTTCTGTAATTACACAAAATAGCAGCGATAAGATGCATCGGAGACACACAGTGAGAGAAAGGAGGCCGGAGATGAAGAAGAGATGTCAAATACACATTGGAGATAATATAGTGGCAGAAGGGAAGTAAATATGAGTAAACTTACCATGTAACATAAAAATGTTGCACTCTATACTATAAGTCTCATTTTATACTACAATCACTTCGCTACAACCTCATAAATTAAAAATAAAAATAAATAATGTCTCAAACAATTTTTGATTTCTAAATATAAATTTATTCTTCAGAATTTTCTAAATTTGAAACAACTAGTAACATGTCCTCATCAGTAATTTCCTCTTCAATCATCTCATCTGGAATCTCCTCATTAAAAGTCTGCAATGATGATTCTTGTAACTCTATGGTCTCCAAACACTCGATAAATTCGCCATCAAGAGATTGATCAAAAAAATCATTCAAGTCATCTCCTCCTTCTGACAATATTTCATTATTGGTGCTGTCCATTTCAATCAATGTAGTGGAATCATTCAAGTCATCTCCTCGTGACAATATTTCATTATTGGTGCTCTCAATTTCAATCAATGTAGTGGAATCATTCAAGTCATCTCCTCCTTGTGACAATATTTCATTATTGGTGCTGTCCATTTCAATCAATCTAATGGAATCATACAAGCCATCTCCTCCTTGTGACAATATTTCATTATTGGTGCTCTCAATTTCAATCAATGTAGTGGAATCATTCAAGTCATCTCCTTGTGACAATATTTCATTCTTGGTGCTGTCCATTTCAATCAATCTAATGGAATCATACAAGTCATGTCCTCCTTGTGACAATATTTCATTATTGGTGCTCTCAATTTCAATCAATGTAGTGGACAATTCAAAAGAAATTGCCACGGTCTCTTCATTGTGAGCCATTTTATTTTGAAATTGCTTGCTGTAAATTGCAGAAAAAAATAATCACTTTCATTTATCGTTTTTAGTAATACATAATATAAAACTAACTTCATCAAGTATTTAGTATAACAGAAGGACTGCAAATAAATAACAGAAAACATTTTTCAAATTATCTTCAAGTGTACAACATAGTTCCCCTTACAAATTAACAACTCACCTTTTTAAAAGTAGCAGAAGTGTTAGTACTGTGTAAATCAAACACCAGAAATTCACCACCAAAAATTCCTCACAAATGTACCTCAGACAGTAGTATCACAAAATGGCTGTGGTTTCCTCTCATTTGACATATATACATAACCAATTAACTTTCATCACACACAAATACAAAACCAAAGTAACATTTTAATTGGTTCTAAATTTCAACACTTTCAAATGTGTTTTCCCCATGCAATTTTCCATAGGACATTTACATACGTCTACAGCCTGAATGGCTGAACGGAATTACACCAAACTTGGCAAAATGGTACATCAAACCTAAGAGGTCAGGAAGGATCTACTATGCCCCCTTATGGTCATTTCCCCCTTCGCTTTGGCCTCCTCTTGTCTCTCAATCCTACCGAGGGACAAGATGGCGGCCGCTACGGACTGTTTGGAATGTTGACAGACGCCGGAGAACCAATCAGCTTCGCAAAGCTCCGTAACGCGAAAAGTACGCGAAGCGGAGCGCTGTTACAGATATATATCTTTTTTTCAACGTTAATTTCTCAAAATCCACTGGAGCACATATATTGAGACCTAGCAAAGGCACATCGGGCTACCAGTCCCTAATATTTTGCCAAGTTTCGTGCAAATCCATTCAGCCGTTCGATTATTATTATTTTGTTTTTTTTTTGCCCCGCGGGGCCCTTTTAAAACCTCCACATCAAACCTAGGGGGTCAGCGAGGATCTACTATGCCCCCTTATAGTTATTTCCCCCTTTGTTTTGACCTCCTCTTGTCTCTCGATCCTACCGAGAGACAAGATGGCGGCCGCTACGGACTGTTTGGAATGTTGACAGACGCCGGAGAACCAATCAGCTTCGCTTCACAAAGCTCCGTTGCGCGAAAAGTCCGCGAACCAGAGCGCTAACCGGTCCGCTGTTACAGATATATATCTTTTTTTAAACGTTAATTTCTCAAAATCCACTGGAGCACATATATTGAGACCTACAAAAGGCACATCGGGCTACCAGTCCCTACAATTTTGCCAAGTTTCGTGCAAATCCATTCAGCCGTTCGGGCTAAAAGTGAGGCCAACCGCCCTATGGAAAACTCAATGTTAAAAACACGTTTTGGGACCCCCCTTTTTTCTCGGCCCCCACTGGACGAACCCCCCCCAAATTTTCAAGGGCTGCTCAGAAACAAAATGTGCCATTTTCCTGAAAATTTCAGCCGATTCCGTCCACAAACGCCAAAGTTATTAGACATAGAATTTTCAAAAAACCCATAGAGAAAAAATCCTAACTATATATACCTACTGGCGACCGCCAGTAGGTAATATATATATATATATATATATATATATATATATATATATATATATATATATATATATATACTCTATCTAAGTAAGAGGTGATTACACCACCTTACCCAGGCTGCAGTTGCAAACTTGTGGTGTCAGTTTGGAAGGCTAACCAGGGGTGGCACAATACATGCTGCAGCCCCTGGTAGGTATAGAGGAAGATGAAGGATTGTGCCCTCACAGTCTCTCAAAGGTGGTCCAAAAAGAAATTTCAAGCGTTCTTTAGTGGTTTTTATTTGTTGCTGCATATACGAAAGAAGGCTGTCCTTCTTTCGCATATGCAACAACAAATAAAAACCACACATGCAAAACCACTAAAGAACGCTTGAAATTTCTTTTTGGACCACCTTTGAGAGACTGTGAGGGCACAATCCTCCATCTTCCACTATACTTACCTCTCCAATGGCTCTTGGGTGAAGCCGTTCGCGAGGAATGTGCCACAACACAATTGGGCCCTGACAATTGTAGCACCTAAGCCCAGAGACTTCCACCCATACAGTTAGCCATGCAGCCCCTGGTAGGCCTAGGGTGCACCTATGCCCTGGGTACCTAGGGTACTATATACAGGGGTTCACAAGGGTGACCCAGTAACCAATATGGTATGTACCTAAAGTACATGGTATCAATTTAGAGAGAGAGCAGCCAGGCTGTGGGCCTGATTAGCAGGGCCACAGCCATACTAAAGCCGAAAAACCAGTGAAACACAGCAAAAAGTGGGGGTAACCATAGGAAGCAGACCCTACTCTCCTACAGCCCTCTCTTCCCCATCCACAATTCCCCCCACCTGTCAGGGTCCTGGTACTGGCTGGACTGGGCCTGATGCCCTGACCTTCAGTCACATCAAAAGTATTCCTTCCTCTGGTCCTCACAAGGACGTTTAAAATCTAGACAAGACTCTGTGTGTTTTTACTTTCCGGTATCACTGCTGCAATCTCGTTTCCGCTAAGTAAACATTATAAAACATGATGGTTTCACTTGCATAATCAAAGTAGTCCAGACGAAAGTTGGCAGGGGTCAAAGCTGCCATTATCACACCTTACATCCATTAAGAAATAAATAGCGGAGGTACTCAGGAGCACTCCCATTCAACAATAGAACCGGAAGAAGTACTCATCAAATGGCATTTAAGAGACAGTGCTAGGCCAGAAGTTTGCTTCCAAAGAAAAGGTCTAGAAAATTAGCCCAGTGTATTTCATTAGAACAACCAGCTTATAGAGGTTTGTTTTATTTTCTTGGCGATATTGTGCAGCACTATTTAAATGCTAAAAGTACAAAAAATATTACATTCTGAAATCTGTAAAAACAGGGATTGTAAAAATCAATATTTCTCACCTTTGGAACCTATTAGCTTTGCTAGCACAATTTGGTGAGAAAAATCTAAATGTTTTTATTCAGTGCTGTGCAAAAAACGACAGGCAATGGTGAATGCATTCGTTATCGCATATGTGATTAATAGTAAGCTGTTTTTTGTTGTAAGATGTAGCTTGCTGAGTAGTTGTACAATATAATTTACAGAAAGTCTATTAAAGTGTTATGGCTTGTTTATGTTCACAAAGTCCATATATTGGGCTGTTACTAATGGTATAGTGCAGGTAAGTAATAGCAAAATTTGTAAAAATTAAATGAAAGCGGGAAATAAAATAATTAATTGATGTAATAGCAATATTATGTGCTTAGTGGAGTTCTGACAACTCTTGGGCCCGGTGCCACTGCACCTGCTGCTCCATTCAGATCATGCCACTAGGGCCTGCAAGACAAATGCATTTGTGACTGCCTGTTTAGTAATAAAATATAGCAATATTTGGTGTTTAAAAAGTTATGACAACTTTTGGCCCCGGTGCCACTGTACCTGCAGCATTATTGAAATCATGGCCCTAGTGCCTGCTAGATAACTGCACTTGTGACTGCTTGTTTAGTAGTAAAGTTTAGCAATATTCTTTGTTTACAGGGGTCCCTCGATCTTTTGGCCCCAATGCCACTGCACCTGCTGCACCATTCAAATTAAGCCCATTTTACTGCAAATGTGTCTACCTGTATATTAGTAAAATATAGCAATATTGAGTGTTTAGAGGAGGTTATGACAAATTTAGGGTCTGGTGCTACTGCACCTGCTGCACCATTTAAATCAAGCCCTTTTCAACTGCAAGGTAACTGCAATTGTGACTACCTGTATAGCAGTAAAGTATAGCAATATTAAGTGTTCAGAGGAGTTCTGACATCTTTTGGGCCCGGTGCCACTGCACCTGCTGTACCATTCAAATTGTGACCCTGTTGTCTGCAAGGTAACTGCACTTGTGACTGCCTATGTAGAAGTAAAATGACAATTTTAGGTGTTTAGTGGGGTACCTAGAGCTTTTGGTCCTGGTGTCAATGCACCTGCTGCACTGTTGAAATCATGACCCTGTTGTCTGCAAGATAACTGCACTTTTGACTGCCTGTTTAGTTGTAAATTTGAGCAATAATCTAGTGGGACTCCTAGAGGTCTTGGCCCCAGTGTCACTGCACCTGCTGCACCATTCAAATCAAGTCCCTTTTAACTGAAAGGTAACTGCACTTGTGGCTGCCTGTTCAGTAGTTAAATATAGCATAGCTCTTGTATATTAACTTTATTTTTAATGTGCAATGTTTAGTACAACATTTAGAATTTTATCATAATGACCAAATAGAGTAAGTTGAAAAAATAAATCAATTTGATAATGCCTACAAAGTGCAAAGAAAGTAACTGAGGCATGACTAGAAAATACCAGGAACATTCTAAGGCTAAAACATCTGCTTTACACAACCAAGTAATAAAAAGCAAGCATTCCAGCATATTGTTTGTCTGCCTTTTCCGTGGGAAGAGATATTATTTTGACAGTGAATGGGGCTTAAACAGTGAGATCAGTTTTAGCAGAAGTATCGTAAATGTGTGCAGCCAAGGGAAGTTACCACAACAACAACAAATTCCACACAAAAACGAATGGACACAGTAATTCAGTTTGGGAACTTTCAGAGCCGTCTTTTATGATATAATAAATACAAGACACAAACACAGCGCAAGCGCTGTGCAGGCGAAACCTACAATACGGCACAATGACGCAGCTACTGCTGGTTTGCCCATCATTCTTTTGGAGCACAAATGCGCAAAGGTGCAGGCATGTCAGTGGAATGAAGTTGGAGACCATTTGCTTTGGTTTCTTTATTTACCAATCCAAGATGGGGCACCCACTTGGATTGGTAAATTAAAAGAAGGACTTTTTTTGTGCAAATGCGTATTTTTCTAAAACAATGGACTGCAGATTGTGGGGGCAATAAAGGAGTGTTTGGGGTGATTCGTGGAATGTCAGCGCACAAGAGAGACAGCAATATTGGGGAGGACGTAGGAGCGATGAAGGTGAGAGCAATGAGGGATAGAAGCACATGAAGGAGAGAGAAACATGGAGCGCAGGGCGTTGGGTAGAAGTACACGACAGACCAGTACACTTCAGAGAGCAACACAGAGATTGGGGGTGACCATTTGGGGACCCAGCATATGAGAGAGCATACTAGAGATAGATGGGAAACCCAGTTCTAGCAAAAATTGAGCAGCGGAAGGTTACAAGCTAAACAGTTAACGAGGTGACAAAGAGGCTGATCTCCTACAGAGGGACAAACACATAATGAACATGCAGGTAGAAGAAAAGGCATTGAATAAAAATAAAGCAAATGACAGTAACAATAAACCTTACCATTGGGAAGCAAGCAGTGGGCTGAACGCCTCTGTACATTCTTGGTTATCCCACGATAGGTCTTTTGCAACCAGACCACTTGTGCAGTGTGGTTGGCCGCTCATAAAAAGAATGTTACATCATCATATGCAACTGAACATAGAAAGTTATATTTTCCATTATTGTGCTTCTGTAGAAATCTATCTTTACACTGCCAATGTCTTCAATTCAGTTCCATCAGGGGTGTTTCAACCTTTCATCCTTCTAAGAAAGATAAAGTGGATATCATTGAGTAATGACAGGAACCATTATTTACAGTGATGCAAAAGTGGATCAGAATAAAGCCTGATTTGCTTATGACTGGTTCCTGTCTGTTGTGGCCTGATGGGCAAAACAACAAAGGACTCAAATGTGGCCCGAGTAATTACCAATGGCTGAGATCATTTCAAGCATTCTACTCATCACTCTTTTGCCTTCTTTAGTGTGATGCCCTAAATCTGTCACTATGTCCAAACATCAGGAATTTATCTGGTGGAGAACCACCAGTATACTGGATGCCCAGCTCAAGGTACTGTATACAAATGTCACCTTGTGTTGCAGAAAAAGATCACAATTTATTTATTGTGTATTGAACATTACTTTTATCTGAAATATACTTTTCAAGAATCAGATATTTTATATTGATCTAAACAAAAACTGTCTAAATGTAAATCATTGAATCAGTTGTAGATAACAAAAATATAATACATAATGATGAACATAAATATCTTTGAAGCAATTAAAAATATTCCTGGAACTTTGGAATATTTTTAATTGACAGTTTTTGTTTAGATCAATATCAAATATATGATTCTTGAAAAATATATTTCAGATAAAAGTAATGTTCAATACACAATAAATGAATTGTGATCTTTTTCTGCAACACGAGGTGAAATTTGTATACAGTACCTTGAGCTGGGCATCCAGTATACTCGTGGTTCTCCACCAGATAAATTGCTAGTGACCAGGTTGGCTACCTTCTCACTGGGTCGCACACATTCCTTAGTGAAAATTCATCAATTCATGATTACTTTGAAAAAGAAATTGGTGTGCGCAGACTTTCACATTTTCACTATGTCCAAACATGCCATAGGACTCACGTTACGTCCTACTGATGAAAACAACTAATGACAAAAAGCATTTTGGGGTCGCTTGTGTTACCCTTCAGAATGGACCTCACATGCCAGCGTGGTCTGGGCTGGACTGCTTGCGAGGCTGAATGCATATGACAGGTTCCAGTCAGAGGTGCTATAATAGGCAAAGAAATCAATGGTCTGGAATGTGCTATGAGTAAAAACCAGAGTCTGAGATGAAGCCATGCACTCCACCCACTACTTTTTTTTCTTTCTTCAGTTTGACGCCATGTCTGGTTCCTGTCTTAGGTAGCATGGTGGCCATTAGAAATGTATTTGAATGTGGTCTGAGTAATTATGAGTGACTGGGATTAATTCAAGCATTCCATCCATCACTTTTTGACTTTCTTTAGAAGTTGGTGTAGCAAGGGCTGTGTCGCACAAATAATCTATTGTAGCCAGCACTACTTAAAGCACAATCAAAACACAGGATCCATGGATTTCATTTGACTTTGTTCAATGGATGCCTGTCGCATATGGGACTGTCAGAAGATCCCGAATTTTTTGACACACTTCAGGACCAGGATGCACTCACAGCAGACATCTGTCCCACACAATTGCTTGCATACACTGTTGGGGTCTGACGGATCCTATCCGTGTTCTTCCTGTGAGGTTAGCATGTATTGCTGTTGCCCATTTCAATGTACCTGTTTTGTGTGCAAGAAATGCATTTACTAATGCTACCTATCCTACGCCAGTTCAGTGTGAGTGAAGAAAGGTTAGAAAGCTTCTGCAGCTTCCTTTGAAGAAATATTTTATGTTAAGGAAGTGGAGTGGTGGATATACCACAGAATGTCATGTTTGTACTGCTATATTTGAGTTTATTCTAAAGAAGAAACCCTTAGGGTCTGATTATAAGGGCCCTGGTAAACTTTGCTCTCTGTGTAAACACCCGTTTGTGGAGGAATCGGAATTATAAGTGGTGTTTAAGATGTCTATTGCACCTGGTAGATACCGGGTGCAATAAAGTTCTTACCCTCCATTAATTTCAGCAGGTCACACCTACTGGACTTTGGTGGAGGAATAAAGCCCAGTATTTACTGAGATTTGCAGATTTTGTATGGTCTGCACCAAAATATTCATGTTATTCCACTTTGAAGTGAAAATACTCAGAATAAGTGGAGCATTGGAAGAGAAGGCTGCGAGAGATTGATGAAGACAGCAGAAACATTTCTGGGTGGAGGGTAAGGGCCGAGGAAAGTCAGAGAGAAGAGTAGCACGAGGGACTGTGGTGGGGGATGAAAAGGTGTTACCCTGTGTTCCCACGCATCCACCCATAGATTTTGGTATATTCCCAGACTTACCAAAACAAGTAAAAAAAAAAAATGCAAAGTGAGTACAAGGTTCCCCGGGAAGAGTGTAGGAGTAGAGGTGTGTGTGCTAGGAAGTGGGGGAATCCCCTAGTTGGGACTAGAACCCTCACACACCCAGCAAGCTAGGTGTCATGCTTCATCATATGGGTTCTGCTCCTCGTTGGACTGGCGCTGCAATGTCCGACGGGCTCCCGAAACCGGGGCTCTTTATCGGAGATCTTTTGTCCCGGCCATATGGTGCATGCGTGTGAGAGGGTGGGGGAGTGTGGTCATGAAGTGAATGGTAAAGTTAAAAAAGGTAAATCAGTCCACAACCTATTTTATTCTTGTGGTAGATTGCCTTGGTTAAAAGGGGGTGGGAAGGGAGCTAAATGCCCTGGAGCTATCCTAGCAAATTAGCTACTACCCTCTAGTATGGTCGACATGTTTCTTGCCGTAATGGCAATTCCTCAGGTCCTCGGTGTTGTGTACCACACAGTGAAAAGATAATAATTAAATAAGTGATAAAAGTTGGAAACTTGCAAAATGGTATACAACCTTCTGTGGGCGGTAATACCAAAGTGCAGGCCGAGTGGTCCTGCTCAAGTTTTTAGACCTGTGGAGAATAAAATGAACACAGTTCTCAGATGGCATTAGCGGCGTGCTGATCCCTTATGGTGGATTTGTGACCATATAATCCATGCACACACACACACATACAACAACCCTAGTGAGAAAGAAAACAGGCAAAACAATTTTTTTAGCCAGTTTGGTGATAAATCACACAACCAGTGGTTTGTGCACACAATTATGCAAATAGCGATAATATTAGAAGAAGTAAAAAACTGCTAGTTAGAGGAAGGAGACCGGGTTAATCATGCTCACCCCAGGAGGTTCCCTGAAGTGCTTCTCAGTCTGCTTCCGATGAACCGGTGGGAAAAAGGGTATGGTACCTGATGGGGGAGATTAGCGGTACAGTAAGCTGTGTGAACGTGATCACATTGTGGCACGGGAGTGGCAAGGACCCCTATGAGGGCGCACACCAGGAGGTAGAAGAGTACCTCGTATCTCAAATTCCCGTGTGTCACGGTGTATCATCGCCCCATGGCCTGAGACGATCCGGTCACTAATGGCCACAGAAAGGCGCAAGCGCCGCCGCCCGGCACCCGCAACAGCGCACCGCGACCCCGCTGGTAAGCAGCAAGACGAAGCAGCGCGGCGGAGCAAGGAGCCCGGTGGGGGGCGAGCACCACAGAGGCCCATCAGACCCCCAGAAAGCATCACGGCCACATAACTGATGACCACCCGGCACCCAACAACTCAAGGGGTAGTCGAGAGTGCTGACAGCCCCATTCGCTGGTGACGAGATGTCCTCTGCTACGTGGGGCAGATCTAGGTAGGGCAAATATGGGGGAAGTAAAAATTAAATGAAGTTGAATATGCAACCACACCTTCGGCGGCCCATGGTCCAAGCCGTTGCACCTACCCCCCGGACAGCGTCTCGATCGAGGCGCTCAGCAGCTGGTAGCTGAGAGCCGGGGAACGCCATTATTTAAGCGTTTGTGATCGCCTTACTCAGCCAGGTCACCTGAGCTGCATGGGTCACGCCCCCTCCTCTCTCTCTTGCCGCAACTGCGCATGGGCGGTAGCCCCGAGCCCAGGATTATCGGACGCGGGTGGCGGCCATCTTAAAAGGGAGTGGGTAAGATTGTTAGAGCGGGGCAATTTGAAGGAACCCACTCTGTACACAGTTAGGTAATTTGATTTCCACGGATCATGTGGGATTTGCCTCACTTAACCCGGTCACCTACTCAGTGTGGGTAAAACCCCCCACCCCTCTCTCTCTCTTTCTCCCTCTGCATCCGTGCTTGAATGTCAGCCTGGAGCGAGGGGTAATAGGTCCAGGTAGTGGCCCTTTTAGAAGGGAGTATGGTGCAATATAAGTGCGGGGTAATGTAGGGGAAACCACATACTTTGGACTGCCATATCTTGACTACCCTCGATAGATGGGGGGTGTGCCACCCTGTAATGTGTGATCAAACAAAGTGAAGGAGGGGTTAGGGCAACAGGGAGAGAGACACACCCACAGTCGGAATATGGAGGGGTTTGTTCGTCTGACTCGGGGTGCAGTGTGGGTATAATTCCACTAGTAAATCAGCAAAAATTGTGAAATAAATGTCCGAAACACAGACCTTTCAAAAAATGAGGTGGTGACCTCAGCTCCCCAGTGTCGTCCATGGGACAGAGTCGTTTAGCCCCAGTGAGTCCAGTTGGAGTCGATGGACCCATCTCTGTTCAGTCTTGAACAATGCTAGTTTTGTGATTGCTGGGTGGGATTCCAAAACTAGCCATTTGAGGCTGTCGGCAGGATGGTTATTCTGAAAGTAATGCTCCTACAGTTTGGTGTGTGTCTTCAGGCACCTAATGTTGCTTTTATGCTCCATGATCCTTACTTTAATTTGTCTCATTGTCATGCCTACGTAGTTTTTCCCGCAGGGGCAAGTGGTCATGTAGATACATTTGGTGCTATTACAATTGGTGTGTTTGCGCAGCTGCCACAAGAAGGTATCTGTGATTCTTACTTCTTTTGTTTGTGATGTCTGTGGACAAACCGCACACCCACCACACGGAAAATGGCCCACCACTCGGGGGAGTCTCCACAAGGTACTCTGGTTGTCAGTTGTGTTTTTCTTAGGACGTGTATGGATGAGAGCATCTTTGGGGTTAGGGGTCCTTTTGAAAGCGAACCTGGGGCGTGGAATTTCTAAGCCTCCTGTGTTCACTATGGACCAGTGTTTAGTTATAGTTTTCTTCAGGAAGGATGAGTTTGGAGTAAAGCTAGTGACACATGTTATCTGGTCATCTCTGCTTTTTGGATGCGACTCTAGTAGGCACTCTCTAGGGTTGTTAGATGCTCTCTTGTAAGATTTTTTAAGGAGTCTTGTGGGGTATCCTCTATCCTGTAGTTTGTGTTGCAGGAGCGTGGCTTCTTTTTGGAAATCTGCTTTATCTGTACAGTTTCTCCGGACCCTGAGGAATTGTCCAAAGGGGAGGTTATCCCTCAGGGCGCGAGGGTGGTAGCTCTGGTACAGAAGAAGACTATTTCTGTCAGTGCTTTTACGGTACAGTGTTGTGCTAAGGCCTGTAGGATCAAGGTTGATGCACAGATCCAGGAAGGGGATGCTGTCTGCTGAGATGTTACCAGTAAACTTTAAATAGGGGTTTTGCAAGTTAATCCAACTACAAAAGGCTTCGCAGGTAGCTCGATCACCCTTCCATAGGACAAGGATGTCGTCAATATATCTGCGCCACAGGGTAATATTGCCAATGTAGGGATTATGTGCAGATCTGATGATGCCCTCTTCAAAGGTTGCCATATAAATGCATGCCAGGCTTGGAGCAAATGTAGAACCCATTGAGGTCCCCTGGATCTGGTGGTATAGTTGAGTGCTGTATTGAAAAAAGTTCTCTGTCAGGGCCAGGGAGGCACATGCCATGATGAATGGCACTGGTGTGGGAGAGGACCATTCTTCTAGCAAAAGGGTCGACTCAACTGCCTCCAAAGTGGCTTGTTGAGGGATGTTGGTATACAACGCCTCGACATCCATAGTGAGGAGAAGGTCAACATCATCCCTTCCTTTAATGGATTCGACGAGGTGGAGAACATCTCTTGTGTCTTGTAAGAAAGACGGAATTTTTCTGACCACTGGTTGGAGGAAAGAGTCACAAAATTTAGATAAAGGCTCAATTAGAGAGCCGATCCCTGAGACAATCGGTCTCCCCGGTACTGGTAACACCCCTTTATGAATTTTAGGGAGAGTGTAAAAGTATGGGATAACCGGGTCAGTAGTGATCAAGAAGGCTGCTTCATTATTCGAAATCCATTCGTTCGTTTCGCCCTCCAGCACAAGGCTGGTGATAGTGGTGGCCAATCTCTTTGTGGGGTCTATTGTAAGTGGTCTGTAATGATTGGCATTGGAAAGTTGACAGATACTAACTTTCGAACGAGCAGTACTTAGGAGTCTGGACAACAGACCTAATACCACCTCCTATAAAAATCTGAGCACGAATGAAAAACAAGCTGTCCTAGCCCTGGGGAATGACACCAGTATAGTCATCAAACAAGCAGACAAGGGTGGGGCCACTGTCATTCAAAATAGTTGTGACTATGACAGGGAATGTAAACGTCAATTTTCCAATGCCAATCATTACAGACCACTTACAATAGACCCCACAAAGAGATTGGCCACCACTATCACCAGCCTTGTGCTGGAGGGCGAAATGAACGAGTGGATTTCGAAGAATGAAGCAGCCTTCTTGATCACTACTGACCCGGTTATCCCATACTTTTACACTCTCCCTAAAATTCATAAAGGGGTGTTACCAGTACCGGGGGGACCGATTGTCTCAGGGATCGGCTCTCTACTTGAGCCTTTATCTAAATTTTGTGACTCTTTCCTCCAACCAGTGGTCAGAAAAATTCTGTCTTTCTTACAAGACACAAGAGATGTTCTCCGCCTCGTCGAATCCATTAAAGGAAGGTATGATGTTGACCTTCTCCTCACTATGGATGTCAAGGCGTTGTATACCAACATCCCTCAACAAGCCACTTTGGAGGCAGTTGAGTCGACCCTTTTGCTAGAAGAATGGTCCTCTCCCACACCAGTGCCATTCATCATGGCATGTGCCTCCCTGGCCCTGACAGAGAACTTTTTTCAATACGGCACTCAACTATACCACCAGATCCAGAGGACCTCAATGGGTTCTACATTTGCTCCAAGCCTGGCATGCATTTATATGGCAACCTTTGAGGAGGGCATCATCAGATCTGCACATAATCCCTACATTGGCAATATTACCCTGTGGCGCAGATATATTGACGACATCCTTGTCCTATGGAAGGGTGATCGAGCTACCTGCGAAGCCTTTTGTAGTTGGATTAACTTGCAAAACCCCTATTTAAAGTTTACTGGTAACATCTCAGCAGACAGCATCCCCTTCCTGGATCTGTGCATCAACCTTGATCGTACAGGCCTGAGCACAACACTGTACCGTAAAAGCACTGACAGAAATAGTCTTCTTCTGTACCACAGCTACCACCCTCGCGCCCTGAGGGATAACCTCCCCTTTGGACAATTCCTCAGGGTCTGGAGAAACTGTACAGATAAAGCAGATTTCCAAAAAGAAGCCACGCTCCTGCAACACAAACTACAGGATAGAGGATACCCCACAAGACTCCTTAAAAAATCTTACAAGAGAGCATCTAACAAACCTAGAGAGTGCCTACTAGAGTCGCATCCAAAAAGCAGAGATGACCAGATAACATGTGTCACTAGCTTTACTCCAAACTCATCTTTCCTGAAGAAAACTATAACTAAACACTGGTCCATAGTGAACACAGGAGGCTTAGAAATTCCACGCCCCAGGTTCGCTTTCAAAAGGACCCCTAACCTCAAAGATGCTCTCATCCATACACGTCCTAAGAAAAACACAACTGACAACCAGAGTACCTTGTGGAGACTCCCCCGAGTGGTGGGCCATTTTCCGTGTGGTGGGTGTGCGGTTTGTCCACAGACATCACAAACAAAAGAAGGAAGAATCACAGATACCTTCTTGTGGCAGCTGCGCAAACACACCAATTGCAATAGCACCAAATGTATCTACATGATCACTTGCCCCTGCGGGAAAAACTACGTAGGCATGACAATGAGACAAATTAAAGTAAGGATCATGGAGCATAAAAGCAACATTAGGTGCCTGAAGACACACACCAAACTGTACTAGCATTACTTTCAGAATAACCATCCTGCCGACAGCCTCAAATGGCTAGTTTTGGAATCCCACCCAGCAATCACAAAACTAGCATTGTTCAAGATTGAACAGAGATGGGTCCATCGACTCCAACTGGATTCACTGGGGCTAAACGACTCTGTCCCGTGGACGACACTGGGGAGCTGAGGTCACCACCTCATTTTTTGAAAGGTCTGTGTTTCGGACATTTATTTCACAATTTTTGCTGATTTACTAGTGGAATTATACCCACACTGCACCCCGAGTCAGACGAACAAACCCCTCCATATTCCGACTGTGGGTGTGTCTCTCTCCCTGTTGCCCCAACCCCTCCTTCACTTTGTTTGATCACACATTACAGGGTGGCACACCCCCCATCTATCGAGGGTAGTCAAGATATGGCAGTCCAAAGTATGTGGTTTCCCCTACATTGCCCCGCACTTATATTGCGCCATACTCCCTTCTAAAAGGGCCACTACCTGGACCTATTACCCCTCGCTCCAGGCTAACATTCAAGCACGGATGCAGAGGGAGAAAGAGAGAGAGAGGGGTGGGGGGTTTTACCCACACTGAGCAGGTGACCGGGTTAAGTGAGGCGAATCCCACATGATCCGTGGAAATCAAATTACCTAACTGTGTACAGAGTGGGTTCCTTCAAATTGCCCCGCTCTAACAATCTTACCCACTCCCTTTTAAGATGGCCGCCACCCGCGTCCGATAATCCTGGGCTCGGGGCTACCGCCCATGCGCAGTTGCGGCAAGAGAGAGAGGAGGGGGCGTGACCCATGCAGCTCAGGTGACCGGGCTTAGTAAGGCGATCACAAACGCGTAAATAATGGCGTTCCCCGGCTCTCAGCTACCAGCTGCTGAGCGCCTCGATCGAGACGCTGTCCGGGGGTAGGTGCAACGGCTTGTACCGTGGGCCGCCGAAGGTGAGGTTGCATATTCAACTTCCTTTAATTTTTACTTCCCCCATATTTGCCCTACCTAGATCTGCCCCACATAGCAGAGGACATCTCGTCACCAGCGAATGGGGCTGTAAGCACTCTCGACTACCCCTTGAGTTGTTGGGTGTCGGGTGGTCATCAGTTACGTGGCCGTGATGCTTTCTGGGGGTCTGATGGGCCTATGTGGTGCTCGCCACCCACCGGGCTCCTTGCTCCGCCGCGCTGCTTCGTCTTGCTGCTTACCAGCGGGGTCGCGGCGCGCTGTTGCAGGTGCCGCGCGGCGGCGCTTGCGCCTTTCTGTGGCCATTAGTGACCGGATCGTCTCAGGCCATGGGGCGATGATACACCGTGACACACGGGAATTTGAGATGTTGTTATGTTATGTTAAAAAGTCATACTCTTCTACCTCCTGGTGTGCGCCCTCATAGGGGTCCTTGCCACTCCCGTGCCACAATGTGATCACGTTCACACAGCTTACTGTACCGCTAATCTCCCCCATCAGGTACCATACCCTTTTTCCCACCTGTTCATCGGAAGCAGACTGAGAAGCACTTCAGGAAACCTCCTGGGGTGAGCATGATTAACCCAGTCTCCTTCCTCTAACTAGCAGTTTTTGACTTCTTCTAATATTATCGCTATTTGCATATTTGTGTGCACAAACCACTGGTTGTGTGATTTATCACCAAACTGGCTAAAAAATTTTTTGCCTGTTTTCTTTCTCACTAGGGTTGTTGTATGTGTGTGTGTGTGCATGGATTATATGGTCACAAATCCACCGTAAGGGATCAGCACGCCGCTAATGCCATCTGAGAACTGTGTTCATTTTGTTCTCCACAGGTCTAGAAACTTGAGCAGGACCACTCGGCCTGCACTTCGGTATTACCGCCCACAGAAGGTTGTATACCATTTTGCAAGTTTCCAACTTTTATCACTTATTTAATTATTATCTTTACACTGTGTGGTACACAACACTGAGGTCCTGAGGAATTGCCATTAAGGCAAGAAACATGTCGACCATACTAGAGGGTAGTAGCTAATTTGCTAGGATAGCTCCAGGGCATTTAGCTCCCTTCCCAACCCCTTTTAACCAAGGCAATCTACCACAAGAATAAAATAGGTTGTGGACTGATTTACCTTTTTTAACTTTACCATTCATTCATGACCACACTCCCCCACCCTCTCACACGCATGCACCATATGGCCGGGACAAAAGATCTCCGATAAAGAGCCCCGGTTTCGGGAGCCCGTCGGACATTGCAGCGCCAGTCCAACGAAGAGCAGAACCCATATGATGAAGCATGACACCTAGCTTGCTGGGTGTGTGAGGGTTCTAGTCCCAACTAGGGGATTTCCCCACTTCCTAGCACACACACCTCTACTCCTACACTCTTCCCGGGGAACCTTGTACTCTCTTTGCATTTTGAGTTTATGGACTTGTACACTGGACCCCGTTAAATATCGTCCACCCCTGTCCCCCCCTTTGTTTAAATAAATTACCAAAACAAGTAAACCTGGGAATGCAACAAAATAGTGCCTTACCAGGAGAGGAGCAATGAGGAGAAATATCTATATTTCTCCTCACTGTTTCCTCTTTCTAAGTGTGGTGCATTCTGCAGCACGCTAAGAAGGAGGAAAACACTTTCAACGATTGTTTTTGTGCAGGATGGTGTTCCTTCCTGCATTGAAACAATCCTAGCTACTATGCAGGGACCCTGGGAGCAAGGCGCAAGTATACCTGCATTGGTGCTGGGCAGCAGGACAGCGAATGAATAAGCGTGGCTAAGCAGCGGAGGATGAAAGGCTTCGTGTTGGATTTGGAAAAAGAATGAGTAGACCCAGGGTTAAGGCGAGATGCATAAGGGGAGAGGAAGTGGTGATTGATACGATTACGAGCAAAGGAAGGACTGAAAGAAGGATGAGGGGTAAGGAAGGGGTGATGATGTAGGAATTGGGGATGGCACACTTTGTGGCAGAGAGTAGGGTCTGTTTGGAGCGGGATATAAGACAGAAGGGCAGCAGAGATCACATATTCATGTTCATATTCTCCTGCTTGACAACCCAGAAAGCGAGAACAGAGAGAGAGGTACTGAGGAAGAGAGAGAGCGAGAGGGGGCTAAATGAGGAGAGACTGAAAAGTTTAGTAAAAGTGCTTAATGGGTAACTATATGTAGGTATTTGTCCAACATTAGTTAGTGGAGAAAAAGAAAATTAATAAGTGGCAGGAAGGATTGGAGAGGGAAAGAGGTTGTTGGTGTGACAGTGACAGAAATCAGGTGGTAATAAAGCATTGTCAATCGCAGTGAACTATTAAATATTTATTAAAATAGGCCAGAGGAGCCCTACTGAGACAGGAACCGGCCCAGAAGCTCCACACTGTCTAAAGTCTTACCTCTCACGATAGTCCTCCTAATAGGTAAATTTCACTGCTGAAAATGGAGTTTGGGAAAGAGATCCGAGATTATAGGATGACAGAGGTATCAGGGTTAGATGTGTCAGGTATTTTACAATTGTTTAACAGGCAGGAGGGAGAAGCTTAGGTTATCAAACATTTCTCCTGTTTTTCCAACATCTTTTGTTCAATAACTCTGCTTTAGCTCCCATCACTGCTGTTTGAAAGCAGTCTACCATTCTTTCCAGATGTGCACTAGCTGTGGGAGAGGTGTGGCGCCGCGGCCAGGGCGACTGACGCTGGAATCTGGGGATCAGGGTTCGATCCCCGGCTCCGGCGGCAGGTTAGCCCAGCACCATGCGACTCTGGGCAATAGCTTGCTTAATCTTCCCGACGGCCGCCTAGAGACCCTAACGGGTGATTGTGCGCTATACAAATGTGGATTATTATTATTATTAGCACGATACTAATGAGCATCATCACAGTAACCTTCTTTCATGATCCTTTTGCCTCACACAAGGTACTTTAAGTGGGTAAAAAACATTCCCCTGGTTCCTGCCAATATATGTCTGTGCATGCGCCTTGAGGTTCCACAATATTTCCCAGTCCTCTCACTCTGTTAGTTTATGTGCCCACGTTTCTCACTCTGTCTTTCAGTGTCCTCCGGGCGCCTTACAATATCTCAGTGTACTTCTGGCTCCTCACAATGTCTAGGATAGAAACACATAAAAGCCAGACTGAGGCTGATAGTGGCACAGTGGGCAGGGACATGCCCACATCAGTATGACGGGAGGCAATATCACGCCTCATAGAAGAGCACCCTCAAGTAGGACTAACTCAACCCTCAAGTAGGATTAACTCAACCCTCAACTAGGACTAACTCAACCCTCAACTAACTAACTGGCATGATTCATTCATAGAGGAAAGCTCCGCGAGGCCAGGTAAAATGTGTAGGATATGCTATATAAAAAATGTTAAATACCACCCCCCATCAGTTGCTAGACCTTGTCCATTGTGTGCCAGGTATTCCCTCATTATATGTCAGTTATTGTCATCCAGGAACATCTGTCATATGCAAATTCAATGCTATATTGTGCCAAGGAATCCTCAACCACATGGCAGTCATTTCCATTGTATGCTATTTATATCCCATCATATGAGAGGAAACGCTAACATGTGCCCTTGAACCCCCATCATATGACAGTGAATGTCATCATGCATCCATATATCCACCATCATACAGTAATCTTTGTTACCATGAAGAGCATGGTTGCTGATGCAAACACCACATAATGCCTTCACAGTTGTTTGATTTCCAAGTCACTGCTCAACTCAGTACTGTAAACTGGAGTATGGACATGTGACTATTATATAAATACTTACATGCATTAAGACATGCTTGAACCCAGGCATCCCCTTCACATGCCCAAGTACCCCATCATATGCAAGTCAATGTGTCAGTTCACACGTGCCATCATCATCAAGTCTTGTAATGTCATATGCCAGATCTCAGTTGCCACATGCCAGCCACTGGGTTGTGTGCCATTATGTTGGCCACAATTACTTATATGCGCTGTCATTCCTACATTAAAACTTCGAGCTGCAATCAACTGCTTTCCCTAACTTAAAAGGACAATTAAGTTAACTCATTCACTTTAATCTATCATCATTTTGATCACTATTTTTAACTCACAACATTAAACTGTGCTTTGGTTAAAAAACCACCACTACTTGTAATACTAACTTTAACCCTAACTCTAATAAAAGAAAGTTACATATTTAATTATAATGATTTTATTCGGGGAAACATCCTTTACAACGCAACTTTTATCACGCAGTGCCTTTACGACGCAACTTTTACAACGCAAACCATTACAACGCATTGCGCTGGGGGGCTCTTTAGGATAGGGAATAGGTTTAATTTACTATCCAACACCTTCCCTACTATCCACGGGGACTGGAGTTGGAATAGTAAATTAAACTATTCACTATCCAGCGCCCCAAAGCACTATGCGTTGTAAAGGCATGCATTGTAAAAACAGCGTTGTAAAGGCATGTGATGTAAAAGCATGCGTTGTAATGTCATACATCCATTTTATTCTAATGTCATTAAATTAATTTTAAAAAACAGGGAATCCAGTCTCGGACAAGCAATAATTATTTAATTAATTAATAGTAATTAAGGTAACATAAATTAAATCAGTGATACATAAAGCTAACCCTAACAAATGTTCGATATTTAATTACGTTAACATTAGTTAAGTGAAAGCAAGTAACTTGAATCAAAGGTTACACAACACCAGTAAGAACATTGAAGCAACATCTTGGATGGGATGCTCTACATGAGGGCCCACCAATGGGAGTCTTCACTCCGGGCCACCAAGGGATTTAAAGACCCCGACATGCATGCCACGTTCCACTAGCTCTGCTGATGATGAAAGATACACCCCTCGTTTCTGCCAACGTGCCTTGATGAAGGGAGCAATTTGCAACACAAGAGGCACCCACAGTGATGTCTCTGATGATAACCAACAACCTGAAGATAAGAATCAGTGGGAATGCATGACCACATCTGAAGAAACAAAGAAATATACATCTAGTAAAGAAAAAAATTGTGACAAAGCTCCACAACACCAATAAACGAGTGCCATGAGCACACATGTGGGCAGAAGCTGACTACCTTGAAGCATGACTCATCTACAACATGAGCCCAGAGTTATCAAGGGCTTGAGTGGCTTCATAAATCTGGAGTAACGCAAGGCTGCGCCAGTCCCTGCCCTGCGTTACTCTGCTCCAGGAAACTGTTACGTGGGTGGGGACCGTGTGTTCCCACGCATCCATCCATGGATTTTGCTGCATTCCCAGACTTACCAAAACAAGTAAAAAAGCATTCAAATACTGTGCCTTCCCAGGAGAGGCGCAATGAGGAGAAATAGCTATATTTCGCCTAATTCTTTTCCTTTTTCTAAGTGTGGTGCATTCTGCAGCACACTTAAAAGGAGGAAAACGCCTTCAAGGATGTTTTCGTGGAGGATGGTGTCACTTCCTGCATTAAAACAATCCTGCCTGTAACGCTGGCTCCCTTGCAGCAAGGCGCAATGATACCTGCATTGGTGCAGGGCAGCCACAAGTGCGCCAGTGCAGGGTGAGAGCAGTAATATGCCATTTCTTTGTAAATATGGCACATTTCTGCCCTCTCCATTTGACGCAATGAGGCAAGTTGTCTTGCTGTTTTGAGTTGCATCAAATTTTGATAAATCTGGTCCTAGGTTTTAAAACAGCAAACAGAACCAAAGGACAATTGGAAGCAGTGGTAAATTTGATCATAACATAAAACAGCAAACACCCAGCTTCCAACACCTTCTGATCCAGTGCTGTAGCCGTGTCACACTGTCTTGTCATACATCTAGGCTATGTGCCAGAAGATGCTCATAATGTATATTTTATTCCCCCCCCACTTCTCACGGTGTTGATGCTTGTGCTTCAGTCTCACTCACCTATCTGATCTTACTCGCAAAATTCAGGCACCACTTAAACAAGTGCCACAAGCACGTCTCACAGTGACTTAATGTGCTTAATTAAAGGTGAGTTTGTAAATACCTGTGAGAGCGGGGGTAGCCTAATGCAGTCTTTAATCTGACCCATGATCCTACAGAGTTGATCCTCTGTCCACCTTTTATGCCCTTAACATTCTCTTATTTCTCCTGAAGAAGGCGGGAAAGGGGCAGAATAGAAACACCACAAGAAAGTAAACAGGACCTGCTGAGTGCTATGTATTTTTAGTACCTGTTGCTGTTTCCCTGGCCCTAGAAGATCAAATCTTAGATTGGCCTCTAACCCCTGACTAACACTAGTTGACGTCTATGACTACAAACGCTGTATATTTTCTGTCAGTCAGTGTATTGTCAACACTCCGTCCATCACCACCTTTGGTTTTTCTTTTTTCTTTGTCAGCCTCAGGATAGCTGAACAACTACTAAAATGTCCAGCCGGGCTGTGAACACACAGATATGGGAAACATCCTTTACAACGCAACTTTTACCACGCAGTACCTTTACGACGCAACTATTACAACACATGTCATTACAACGCATTGCGCTGGCGGGCGCTCTAGGATAGGGTATAGATTTAATTTACTATCCAACACCTTCCCTACTATCCACGGGGACTGGAGTTGGAATAGTAAATTAAACTATTCACTATCCACCACCCCTAAACGCTATGCGTTGTAACAGCATGCGTTGTAAAAACTGCGTTGTAAAGGCATGCGTGGTAAAAGCATGCGTTGTAATGTCATACATCCCACAGATATAAACAGGCCTAAGGATGACAGGCACCTCCTTTAGTGCGGCCCTTCCCTTCCCCACTTCAGCCGCCAGAGTGCCCTAAGTTACACTATTGGCGGACCCAGCTTGTGCAGCCTCTATTTAATGACATGAGGGACTTTTTCGAGAGAAAAAGAGAAAAAAAGGGGCCATAAGCTGCAAGATCTACTTGTGTGTTTTGAACACCAAGAGTCCAGTCATTTCTTGTGCAGACGTTTCCATCCACGGAGACTCTAGTGACGCAGCACAAGAAGTTCCCGACTGACTGTCTGGTTGCGTCACCAGAGTGCGTCATGTAGGTGTAACTCTGCTGCCTGTCGATCATTCCTTCAGGATCTTGAAAAGCGCTGCCGGGGGCCAGTCTGAGTGCAGGATTCTTCCAAGAGTTGTTTACGGACAGAAGGTGTTTATGTAAAACGCAGCTTGTTCCAGCGAGGACCCACGGGGTGGGTGACCTCATCAGACTGACAAGAACCATGGCTGGCCGGGGATTGTTGGCCTCCTCTGAGAGTCCCAGGTGCTGCTGAGACCACGGTGGTGTGACCCCACCTCAGAATACGAGGCCCAGCTGGATTACAGGTGGTGTGAACTCACCTGAGAATTCCGGGGTCTTGCTGGGATATGGATGCTACGTTGGGCAACTTTTCATTGTTACTTGATAGAAATATATTCATGTGAAAAGCCATCATATGATGCTTATTTGATGGTAGGTACCCTGAAACTGGAAGCGGATTTTCAAGATTTCCTTCCATAATGCACTCTTCTACATCTGGCTCCTTGTCAATACAAACAAAATATATGGATCTGGACAACAATGGATATATTGTGTTGGACTTCTCTGTCACGCTGTATCTGTATTCCAAGCCCTCTAAAAGCCCCTTATGGATTACAAGATTTGGGGGATGATTTACAAGGAACTGACACATCTGCATAGATGTGTCAGTTTCCTTATGCCAGTGCCAAATGTCCTTGCGCCACCATGGATGCACTGTATTTACAATACAGTGTGTCATGGTGCAAGGATTAACAGATGCTTCAGAAATACTGATACATCTGTTGGCACAAAAGTGACGCATTGCTGGAGGTGCTCATGAAAGTGACGCAACTCCAGCAATGCGCCACAATAGCCAGGTGAGTCTCATATAAAAAGCCCTGCATTATTCCTTACGCCTGGTCTGAGCAGGCATAGGGGATTTGACGCAGTGAAGGCGTAGAGTGACGGAGTGAAATTTTGTAAACTTCACTGTGTCAGTTCTACATGGTTTTTTGCGTGGGAATGCACACCCAGCATACATTATACCTAGCGCAGGTATAATGTGGCGCAGAGTTTTACAACGTAACGCATCTCCCTAGAAGCATCACATTGTAAATTGGCCGCATTGTTTGCGCCGCCGTTGCGTCAAAAAAAGTGACGCAATGGCAGAGCAAGAAGGCGTAAGGGGCTTTTAAATCTGCCCCCATGGTGTTTTTCTCAGATACTTTGGCTTCTGAAACATGTGGGAATTGGCACAGAAACACCAATTCCTCCATATTATTCCACATAAACATGTAAAGGAAGGATGTCTGCCCCTAGATTTTCAGATACTCCTGTTAATGATAACTCCAATGGGAAAGATTAAGAAAAACGGGACAAATTATGACTCACTCGAAATCCTGCCTGAAGAAGGACCCGTGAACCTCTTCCTGAACCACCTGTGGTACGGTTAGGGGGATAAAACACTGTCTAACTTGTGTAATACAATGCAACAAGCTACAATACAAAACAAATTCAAACTGATAAAATAATAGACTCAACCTATCTTCAATTTGGAACCAAGAATATTCGTTTCTCAAACGTGGGATCGCCTGTTGCATCCATGAAATAAAGTGTCCACAGTGCATATGAATCAAGCCTGACACATTTCGGAGGAGGAATGCTTCATGTAATCATGAACTGCAACACCTGGAAGTTACAATTAGGTCAGATGATTCAACAATAACACCCATCACAACAACAGCATTAGATAGCTGAGCAGGGAGGCTTAGCAAAAATCAAATACTACAGGTAACAAGTCACACATCTCCCTTCTTCACAGGCACATCACAAAATACGTGACAGCTGAGTTATATGAACACACACATCGCGCACCAAGACAGACATTGCATGACTCTCAACCTCAATTTGATTGGTCACACCACTACCACTCTCTGTCAGGCATAGGTTTTAGCAAAGACACATGGAATACAGCTTGAAATAGCTTGCATTTTCTATTCATTTGAGAGTTGTAACCACATGGTCATGGATTAATCCCTTCCTAACTCTCAAAAGCGAGAGAAATCAAGGTTGTAACCTTTAACGTACGATTGGAAAAGCAAGTTATCACTACTACTTCACTCAGTATCCTCAGCATATTATACAATGTCGTCTACCTTCTAGTACCTTCTTACTTAAATTACTCTTTCAGTCTTACAAGATGTTCTTTCACGTTATGGCACCTCTGATGAATCGTATCATCACATCCTTCACAGCAACAACATGAAATCATTACATGGATGGGGTGCTTGAAGGCAAGAGAGTGACTTGACTAATGCTAAGCAGTGCATTGCACTTTGACAAATAAAATATCATAGCCAATTGTGCAGATCAAATATCTCCATATACATTGAACAAGCATATCTGATGCTGGCCAGAGGATTCAGTTGTTCTTTCAATCTTCCCATCTAACTGTGGATGAACACTGAATAGAAAAAAGATCCACACTCAAATTATAGTCTACATGCCCTTAGTGGCATGGACAGAGCACTTTCCATACCAGCCCAGATCCATGCGTAATTAGGACTGGGCACATTTTACATATGTTGATTGTTGCTTCATATGGAATATGACGTTTCTTAGATTTACTTGAGACAACAGAGTGAAATTTCACCCAACAACTGCAGCAAGATGCCCTGTTTAATTTGGACAGAACATCAAGTTGCAGGGATTTGTTTAGGTGATACTGCACTTCTTTGCTGGTCATGATCCTGGAAATCTTGGGTCACATTTGACAGAATTGTTTCTCCGCCTTGCAAAAGAGTGGAGAAACACAATGGCAGTAGCTTGCCCAGGTTGTCTCCTTTCTCCCATCATGGAAATTCTTGCCCTATAACTTCCAGGAATAAAGAAATATATCACAACTTAAAAATTATAAGCGGCTGCTGTGCAGCTCTTCCAATGCAGTCACCTGCTGGAGGTTGCATGTGTGACCAAAGGATTATCTTGAGTTCACTGTTGTGGTCTTTGTCACCTGTAACCCAACAAGGAGTTTGGAAAGCATAGCAAGCACTGTCAGGGACACACAGCTCTGTGTGTCATGAATGAAGCAGCATTTAGAGCTACCTCTTAGGGAGATTACATGGCTCCAGGGTATGAAGGACCTTAAAAGTAGAAGACAGGTGATTACAGAGAACAGCGGGTCTCAGGAAAAGTCACCAAGACATGTGGCAGAGGGTGATGTTCTAGAGGTTGAATTAAAAAGGTCAAAACATATAACCCTCAAGGGCACCTTAAGGGCACAATGTTCTAGCAAACAGGGTGTAACAGTATTTGCACATTAAGATACATGAAGGGTGTTGTGAAACCTCTCCTCTTGTTTCAACTGCAGTGAAAACTAGGGCAGAGCAAATGTCTTAATTTGCGGTATGATAGGAAACACCAGAACATGGTATGAAGGACACTCAGACACATTCCTCATTGAAGGCATCTTGCAACTTCAAAAAGACTTGGAGAATTATGTCTTTGAGCTGAAGAGAGACGCCAGGAACCTGGATGAAAAGAAAAGTTGGCAGAGCAGCTTGTCCAGTCAATGTCAGAAAGCCCAGCTGGTAAAGTCTTTAATTGCAACCCTGGAGGCCCAGAGAGGACACTTAATATAGAAAATATTAGAACCTGCGAGAATCCGGAAAACAGATCAAGAAGACACAACATCTAGTTCAAGAAGGTGAAGAATCAGAAGTGGCAAAGTCCAAGCTTGTCTATGGAGCAGGATTTTTTTTGTTTGTCCAGTATTTGTAAAGTGCGAACAATAACCTGAAGGTGTCAAGGCGCTGGGGGCCGTCGGGAAGATTAAGCGAGCTATTGCCCAGAATCACATGGTGCTGGGCAGACCCCTGGTGCCGGAGCCAGGGATCGAACCGTGATCCCCAGCTTCCAGCGTCAGTCGCCCTGGCCGCTGCGCCACACCACTTCCTCTTCCAGGAAGGTCTTATAAAAATAAATAATCTGTTTGATAGGTATTGAGAGAATACATGGCTTGGTAAATAAATCAATCAAAGCCCATGCAATATTGTTGCTAAGCCTATGTTCTACTAACTGAAAAAACAAATCCACTGGTCTGCAAGATTCCACATTCAGATCCTCTAATTTGGGCAACATTGGGCAGTGGTGACAAAACTTAAAAACATAAAAATGAGGTACAGTTGAATTATAATGGAGACCCCTCATTTAATTGAAATGGTGAAGAAATGATGGATTCATGTGAAAGAGGCCAACAACTTACAAGGACTTTCAAAAGAAGAGGAGGAGTGACAGGAACTTGACAGTAGAATGACAACTGAGGAATTGGTGGACACATATGGGACTAGAGACAGAGGGAAACACTAGCAACATAAAGCTGTACAAAAGTGGAGACACTTTAGGGATTCACAACTATTGAGTTCTGAGGACACTCTAATGGCTATTTCTTGAGTCAGCTGGCTATAACACTATGAACATCTTGGAGCTTTTATATGTTAAGGGGATTGCTGAGCTGAAAAATGGACTTCACACGTCTAGCTACTGAGTGCCATTATCTCCCACGAGCAGCACACAACCCTCCGGTTTTTTAATGGGGACAGAGGGATTTCTTCTATTAAACTGTACTACCCTCACTTCCCTCTAGCCATCTTTTAATATCTGCACTTCACACCACCCATACTCAGACCCGCACACACCCATACGGCTAGATCAATAAAAAAGATCTCCGACAAAGTGAGCCTTCAAGGGAACCAACAGTATTTGCATGTGAAAAATGTTTTGTATGTGGCATTAGTACAGCATTTACTACCCCCACGTGGGACTCTGAGGCATATATCCACATTGATAGCATATTACATCATGAAAGTGTGCTGTTAGAAGCATTCTGTCGTTATTTTGAGCTTACGTGAGAAGTGTTTCCCTGTTGTATGTCATGATCAGCTAGATGCTGATATGTTATGGGATGGGATCCTTTTTATTCTGCTTTCACCTTCCTTCCCCCCTTTTCTGATTGCTTTCTCCTGCTTTTGCATAGATGTTTTACTGTTTTCTACTTCCTCTCCCCGTTTCTCTGAGTGCTTTCTTCTGCTTTTGGCTCGTTTTTTTACTGCTTTTTCCAACCTTTCCCCATGTTTTTCTGAGTGCTTTCTCCTGCCTTTGCCTTGTTTTTACTGCTTTCTTCTTCCTCTCCCACATTTTTAAGAGTGCTTTCTCCTGCTCTTCCCTTGTTTTTCACTGCTTTCTCCGAATCTCCGTGCAGCAACTAGCAACTCCCGGATTTGCAACGCTTCATAAATCCTGATTAATTGATTTAACCAGGAGTTATAATCACTATGAGCCCAGTATGTTGGCTATAGCCATGAGTGATAATCACTTAGAGTCCAGTAGGTACATTGTACCCAAGGGCAATTGTCCACTAGAGCCAAGTACAAGCAAACCTCAGCCCATGTTTCTGTATAACATTTTGTACTCAGGTGTGCTAATCCTTTGTAGTCCAAAATTAGTTATCCATGTGGTTGTGAGTAGCTGCTTTCCTGGTAGTTTGGAGATGACACAGTGGTAGAGTTTCTGACCCTAATCTCCTTCAAGTCCCCAGCAGACCCAAATAGCCAGCACTATTAACCTGTCACTCTATACCTGGATGCCAGGCTAGATGTCCTAAAGGGTCTGTTTAAGTAGGAGGGAAAGACATGTTTGTCAGGTGGCTTGGCTACAATCGCAGATCTATGAGTCACAGACTAAGCAGCCTAAAACTAGACACTATTTGAACCTAATAAACATCTTTACAGCTAGAGTCCCATAATTAGGAAACACTCCTTAACTTTGAATTGACAGGGAGAAAAGAGAGTAAAGTTCATCAACATCTGCAACAAATGCTCAGAATAGCATTAAACACAATGCCATCATGTATATGTTTTATTTGTTTAAATAAACTTCAAATTGATTAACACAGAAGACCTAGGCAAAGCAGTGAACAAGCTTGCTTCTGGTGCATCCATTTACTCAGGATGGGGCAGGAAAAGTTTGTAATTATAGTCATCTACAAAATGATATCACTCCAAAATCTCAATACACCAACACCCACCTTTGTCTTACTGCAAGAACCACACCACTGGATTAAATTTAGAGACTATCAACTTTCAATGCTAGATTTGTATATCTCTAGGGCAGCTGGCATACCAACCTATATAAAATATAACATTCCATTGACAAGTGTATGTCTCCACTAGAAGAAGCATTTTAGTCCAAAGAGGTTTTATGGGTGAAAGGCTCACTCTGCACAACATCGATGCACCAAATGTGACTCAAGACTTGTTCATAACAGACCAATCAAAAAAACAGAGAGAACCTCCCCTAGAACGCAATATACAGTTGGGTATTAACTCCAATTCTTTTCAGATATCAGCATTGTCCCACACAGAACGGTTTATTTCTAAAGTAATGTCTATTTATTATTTTTTCATCATCAAAGAACGATCATAAATGCAATAGAATCATGGACATATATACAGTCTATTTACATACATGTATATACATTACAGCCTTCAAACAACCTAAAAATATTCAACATCCACACACACATCCATACTCTCATCAATAGCATAAGGCAATATTCGCTAGAAAAAAAGGGAAAGTTAACACACAGACAATATACAGAGTACAAAATTGTGTATATACAGAACGACCAAACAACACAAAAGAATGAAAAAGCGCCGACACGCGTTTCGGAACAGGACCGAATATACACCAATCCTTCTTCAGGGCGCACAATGTAGATTATTCTTATAGTATCTTCTCTAAGCGTGGGCGTAAAATCCATTTCGGCGCCGAATTTGCGGATTTTGACGATTTCGCGAATCGCGCAAAATTGCCCAATAATCCGCAAATTCGCAAGCTACGAATTATTTGGCTTGGTCGCGCTTGAAAAATACAATATCGCGCGCGCGGCGTTGACTGTGAGCCTGCCGAGTTGTTTTTCTCCCGTTTTTGCGTGTGCTTTGCCATTTTCGGTCTTGCTGCGTGATCGCGCGAGAGTTTTTCGAACGCAATTACGTCATCGCGGCTTGCCATCTTGCACGGCGAGAGTTTGACAACGCGAGTATGTCATAAATGCCCGCGACGGCGCGCAGCTGACTTCCGGCGGGAGATTTGAACAGCTCGCGTTCGCGAAATAGCAAAAATTGCAATTCTGCACAAGAAATCCACCACAGGAAGCATAAACCTTGTGAAAATGATGATTTTGATTAGAATAACTCCTCAGATTGACATTTGGCTGCACTTTTTGGTGCAGGAGTCCATTTTTTGGGGTGGGGTGGGAGGAAGGAAGTGCCCCAGAGTCTCCAACTTCCTGTTCCTGTCCAGCAGGCTCCTCCCAGTGCTTTGTCCATGTACTGGCCACTTTTCATTTGGCTGTTGAGCTGGAAGGATTACTTTTTCTTGCTGCTGGTGGATTTTTGTATTTGAGGACTTTTTGGACTTTGGAGTTTGGATCACTTTTGGACTTGAGATTTTACAAGTAAGTTGGTGTTGTTTGTTTGGGGCATTGCAGTTGAGGCAACTCCAGTTCTAAAAAAAAATTCACAACTTTAACAAAATATATATTGTGGTGGTAGCTAGCCACAGTATCCAGTAGGCCCAGGGTTAGTCATGGGTGCATGATACAACTGTTTCTCTGATTTTTTTTTTACTTAATTCTCATTTATGTCATGGAATTTTAGCTCACTGTTATATGTTTTTATTTTTTTATTTTGTGGTGCCTGTAAAGCCTCACTAGCCAGCAGGCCCAGGGGTAGTGAGTGGTGCATGGGCCTAGTCTTTCTGTGGGGTGTCTAGAATTTAACCATCATTGAGGGCATGGATGGCATGGGATTGTGGTGATTTTTGTGTGTTTTTTTGGGGGGTGTTGATGGGGCATGGCCATGTGGGTGGGGGCCATTTTGAGGACTGGTACAGGCAGGGCCTGGCCATGTGGTGGGGGTCAAGGGGCCATTTTGAATCCAGGCAGTGTGCTTTGTGCCATAGGCCTGCATCCAATGTGCCTTGCTTTCATCCATTATGCCCAGGGGTACTCAGTGGTGCATGGGCCTAGTCTTTCTGTGGGGTTTCTTTAATGTAAACATCATTGAGGGCATGGATGGCATTGGATCGTGGTGATTTTTATGTGTTTTTTGATTTTTTGGCTGTTGTTGGGGCCTTTTGCCCAGGGGTACTCAGTGGTGCATGGGCCTAATCTTTCTGTGGGGTGTCTTGAATGTATACATCATTGAGGGCATGGATGGCATTGGATTGTGGTGATTGTTGTGTGTTTTTCGATTTTATGGGGTGTTGATGGGGCATGGCCATGTGGGTGGGGGCCATTTTGAGGACTGGTACAGTCAGGGGTCAAGGGTCCATTTTGAATCCAGGCAGTGTGCTTTGTGCCATAGGCCTGCATCCAATGTGCCTTGCTTTCATCCATTATGCCCAGGGGTACTCAGTGGTGCATGGGCCTAGTCTTTCTGTGGGGTTTCTTTAATGTAAACATCATTGAGGGCATGGATGGCATTGGATTGTGATAATTTTTGTGTGTTTTTCGATTTTTTGGGGTGTTGATGAGGCATGGCTATGTGGGTGGGGGCCATTTTGAGGACTGGTACAGGCAGGGCCTGGCCTTGTGGTGGGGGTCAAGGGGCCATTTTGAATTCAAGGCAGTGTGCTTTGTGCCATAGGCCTGCATCCAATGTGCCTTGCTTTCATCCATTATACCCAGGGGTACTCAGTGGTGCATGGGCCTAGTCTTTCTGTGGGGTGTCTTGAATGTATACATCATTGAGGGCATGGATGGCATTGGATTGTGGTGATTTTGATGTGTTTTTAGATTTTTGGGCTGTTGTTGGGGACTTTTGTCCAGGGGTACTCAGTGGTGCATGGGCCTAGTCTTTCTGTGGGGTGTCTTGAATGTAAACATCATGGAGGGCATGGATGGCATTGGATTGTGGTGATTTTTGTGTGTTTTTCGATTTTTTGGGGTGTTGATGGTTCATGGCCATGTGGGTGGGGGCCATTTTGAGGACTGGTACAGGCAGGGGTCAAGGGGCCATTTTGAATTCAGGCAGTGTGCTTTGTGCCATAGGCCTGCATCCAATGTGCCTTGCTTTCATCCATTAAGCCCAGGGGTACTCAGTGGTGCATGGGCCTAGTCTTTCTGTGGGGTGTCTTGAATGTATACATCATTGAGGGCATGGATGGCATTGGATTGTGGTGATTTTTATGTTTTTTTTTATTTTTGGGCTGTTGTTGGGGCCTTTTGCCAAGCGGTACTCAGTGGTGCATGGGCCTAGTCTTTCTGTGGGGTGTCTTGAATGTGAACATCATGGAGGGCATGGATGGCATTGGATTGTGGTGATTTGTGTGTGTTTTTCAATTTTTTGGGGTGTATAACTGATGTTCCTCTGTCTTCCATTGCTTTTAGGTGCACAAGAGAACCACCAGTGCCAGAAAGAAGTCCTGCAGCGGTGTGTGCAGCACAACGTCATGCAACGTCACGTGTGGCCACAGACAAGACAACTCTGCAACTCGTGCAACTGCAGCCTGCTGTTCTGACATCTGAAGAAGATGGGCCCAAAGAAAGGTGGCCGTAGCGCCTCAGCGAAGAAAGTTGCCAGTGACACTGCCAGTAAGAAGGAGCAGAAGAAGCAAGTGGCACCACCTACCAAGGAGACGGGTGTGCCCACCGACACCTTTTTTGGGGGAAAAAAACTACGCCTGCAGCAGCAGCGGTGTCCGCCGGGGACCAAGCTGGAAGCAGCACCTCCGCCTCATTGGGGTCAGTGCCACCACGCCATGTTAGGTCCAAGACCATGAGTGCTGCTGCGGCAGCTACTTTGGTTGTTCAATCACCATCGACCAGTGATGTTGGCTCATCACAAGAAAGTACCATCCAATCAACGCCGGGTGTAACTCAGCTGGCGAGTGTCCAACAATCACAGCCGCAACGACAACCACAAGTGCAACTAGTACAAGCGCAAGTACATGGGCAAGGAGAGGCGCAAGTACATGGGCAAGGAGAGGCGCAAGTACATGGGCAAGGAGAGGCGCAAGTACATGGGCAAGGAGAGGCGCAAGTACATCCACAAGGAGAGGCGCAAGTAGAGGTGCATGGAGAGGTGCCACTAGAGGTTCATGGAGCGGCACAACTGCCTGCAACGCTTGTTCCTCCAGAAGTAGGGGCACATCAGGAAATTGATATTCAAGTGGAAGAATCATCCGAGGAAGCCACTCCTCCTGAGGATGATCCATTGTCTTCCAGATCCCCAGCAAGAAAAAGGTTAAGGAGGGCTGCTACTACTACAAGCCCCCTTCATTCTGATGACCTTATTCCTGATTGGAACCCACCAATGCAGTCCGACAGTGAGGCATGCCATGAGCCGACAAAAGTAGCTAAGCCGAAAAGGAAGGTTCCCGCAAGGCTTCGACTTATGGTTGCTGACGATGAACAAGAAGTGGTGCCTTCTGCTGCTGATGAAGAGTCTGACGATGACCCAGTCATCACAGATGTCACTCCAGCCACAGCGGGCATGCAGCAGACAAACATTTTAACCCTAGCCCGAATGGCTGCTGAGCAGGATGTGGGCGGCGCGGCACTGGTGGTACCACCACCAACGCAGTTAACTACAACACCAACACGACCTACAGCTTCCATATTTTCTCGTCAGAAGGGCTGGCAGGGACCTCCATCCAGCTCGACCCCTATTACCTCAAGTAGTGGTGCTGTAAGTCAACTACAGGAAAGAATTCAGCCACGCACAACCTACACTTCATCTGGCATTGGAAGTCAAAGTAGCTCCTGCACCAGCAGCAGACATCTCCAGTCCCCAGTTTGGGACTTCTTTACTGTTAGCAAAAAGGTGGAAAACAAGGTTGTTTGTTCAATTTGTAAAGCATCAGTTAGTCGGGGTAAGCTTGGTACCAACTATGGTACCGGGGGCCAGAGAGGTCATCTAAAAAAACACCACGCTATCCAGTGGTATAAGCACCTAAGTGACATCGATGAAGCCAAAACAAATCAAAATGTATCCCTTGATATTGCATCTGATGATGATGAGAGGCTGATCGTGCAGGGGGAAAGTGAAGAAGGTACACACAGTACCCGTGGCAGCAGCACTGCAGTGGTAGCGCCCACACCCTCTACCCCTGCAACATGTATGAGGCACACTAAGAGTCTGGGAGACACACCAATGCAAAAAAGTAAATCAATGAGGCTAACTGGTTTGAAGTCTGCTGCATCATCATCACGTAAAACGGTTCAGCGCACCATTAGCAGCATGTTTTGGTTGGATCCGCCATTTGAACGCAACCACCCAACGGTGCGTCTCTATAACGCAAAGCTGGCTAAAATGCTAGCGCTGGACCTTCTCCCTTTCTCTTTCGTGGGAGGGGTGGGTTTTCGTGAATTGGTGGCAACAGTCTACCCTAAATGGAAGGTTCCTAGCCTGTACTATTTTGCAAGGGTTGCTGTTCCAGCACTACATCAAGATGTGCTGGAGGTGATTGGCGCAGCTATTCTGAAGAGTGCTGTTCACACTATCCACATGACAACAGACATGTGGACCAGTTGCCAAGCCCTTGATTACATGTGCATCACTGCACACTGGGTCACTTTTGCAGGGGTCGAAGGACAGTTAAAACACAAAGATGTTGACACGGAGGACGTTTTTCAAGCTACTCGCAAACATGCAACAGTAGGTATGTTTGCCATGGAGAAATCTCACACTGCACCTAACCTTTTGGAGGAGTTTAACAGGAAGGTCAATGAATGGCTGCATCCAAGAAACCGCACAGTTGGTTATGTTTCCACCGATAATGGCAGTAATATAGTTAAGGCCATGCAGGAAGGTGGCTATTTCAGAGTGCCGTGTTTGGCGCACAGTATTAACATCGTGGTGCAAGCCTTCTTGAAAACAGAAGAGCCAGTCGTCAAAGTACTGACCATCTGTCGAAAAATCTGCGCACATTTCAACCATTCTTTTAAGGCCCGGAAGTAGCTGAGGGGCCTTCAATATGAACGTAAACTGCCAGTCAAAGGACTACTCCAGGAGGTGGCAACATGTTGGAACTCAACCTTTTACATGCTTGAGCGTCTGTCTGAGCAGTGGGAGGTAATACATGAGTTTGTCTTTAAACTGGGTTCTACTCACAAAGACTTGATGCTAGAGTTGGAGGAATGGAAGCTAATTGCAAGCCTGACAGACATGCTTCGTCCTTTTGAGCTCTTCACGCGTGAAGTCAGCAGGGAGGACTGTTCTTTGACCAAAGCTATCCCATTGTTGCGCATGCTAGAGCCACAACTGAAGGAGGTGTCTTCAACGTTCCGAGATGATGGTGAAAAGCGAGAAGCATATGGTTTGGCGCAGAAGTTATTATGGCGCCTACTTGACAATGAAAGGCTTAAAAAGATACATACAGAACAACATTACATTTGTGCCACTATTCTTGATCCACATTGGCTAGCTGTGTCAGCCACTCGGTTCGAAAGAGAGCGGCAGAACATTCAAGGAGGCAGCACAAGTACAACTGAATCAGCAGGCCATCCGGCGTCAAGTTCCACTTCTCAATCCGTGGCCGAAGGGAGTCACTTTCCCTCACAGCCGTTAACGACACCAGCAACCATATCATCACCCTCACCTGCACCAGGCCGCAAACAAATATTGTCGTTAGGGGATTGGCTAACTCAGCAAGGGTTAGCTCGGTCCACTGATGAAAAGGTCGCAGATGGTACGCAAAGTGGATCAACCCTGGAGAACCTTCAGTCGGTGGTGCAGGCCTATCTGGATGACCCAACAGAGGTCTGTCATGATGAGAACCCACTGGGATATTGGTATACGAAAAGCTCAAAATGGCCACTGATCACCAACCTGGCTCTAAATTATTTGTCTTGCCCACTCGCAAGCGTGTCTTCTGAACGTGTTTTCAGTGCTGCTGGTGCCATTGTTACTTCAAAAAGGACCCGCCTTTTGCCCAAAAATGTGGAGAGGTTAACAATAATCAAGATGAATCAGCACTTCATACCACCCGATTACAAAATACGTGAATGCACGCAGGAAGAAGAGGACACCGACTTAGGTGATGATGACGACGGAAGTTCTTCTCGGTCACCAGACCTACTCCCGTCTCAATTCATAGACTTGGAGGACGAGCTCTGCTTCCCTGACAACGAGGACTGAAAATTACTTCCTTTTTTTCTGTACTTATTCACTTTTATTCCTGTGTGTCTTTCTTTGTTTTGATACTTTTACCACAACAAAACTCTAATCAACTAATCACAATATGTCCATCATCAGCACTGTCTTCATCTTATTTTCCGTATTGATTTGAAGGTGCCGCAGTCTGCATTCAGATGTTCACAAGTTCACAACTCAATCATGCTCCTCTATCCTCCTCCTCCAGACTCCTCCTATCCATTTTCCTCAAGGCAGATGGATGGATTATGAAGAAAAAACAAACTTTGTCTTCGTAGACGAGTCCCCTCAAGTGGGACTGAAATAACTGACTGACTGACTACATGCTTGCTGATTGTTGACAGACCTACTTCTGAAATTTACAGGAGAGGCTGCCCTGTGGGCCCTCACTTTCCGAAGAAGATGCGGACATAAAGTAGAACAGGTAATGAATAATGAGAAGATGGCATGCAGTGGACAGCAATGGCTGTCTGTCTCTGTTGAAACCAATTGCTGTTTGTTTTTTGTGAACAGCGTAATTTGCCACGTTTTCAATATACCAGTATTGCAGGTTTTTGGGGGTTTATTTGGGGGTGTTGTAGATTTGCGGTGCTGGGTCGGGGGTCTGGGAGCACTGCTGGCACAGTCTAATGTTGATTGCATTTGTTTTTCAGGAAATCCATGGTGGAAACGGGAGTTATGGCCTAGCTGCACAGCGCGCCTGGAGTGATTTTGGAATGAGGCCTAAATATTTCTAAGCGTGAGCTTTTCCGGTTTTGCTTTTTGCCTGTTTGGGGGTCTTCTATTTGTTTCCGCCTGGGTTGACGGGTCTGGGACCATTGCTGGGAAGGTCTAATACCGGATAAAAGTGTTTTGGATAAAATACATGGTTAAAAAGTTTTTCACTTTTTAGTGTTTTCTCTCACTTTCGTGTTTTCGGGGGCCTGCTTAGGGGGGTTCCTGGTGTTTGGGGTGGGTTTTGGGGTCTTGGAGCAACGCTGGGTATGGATACTTTTGATTGCAAGAGGTTTGAAGCAAATCCATGGTGGCAAAGGGAAGTTAGGGCCTAGCTGCAGAGCGCGCGCTGAGTGATTTTGGAAATTTGCCTGAAAATGTCTAAGTCCCCACTTTTGTATATTTTTACTTTTTGCCTGTTTGGGGGTCTTCTACTTGTTTCCGCCTGGGTTGACGGGTCTGGGGCCATTGCTGGGAAGGTCTAATACCAGATAAAAGTGGTTTGGAGAAAATCGGAGTGGAATTTCTTTTTTGCGTTTTTGCTCACTTGCTTGTCTTTGGGGTGCTGTTTGGGGGGGGTTCCTGGTGTTTGGGGGTGGGTTTTGGGGTCTGGGAGCACTGCTGGCACAGTCTAATGTTGATTGCATTTGTTTTTCAGGAAATCCATGGTGGAAAACGGGAGTTATGGCCTAGCTGCACAGCGCGCCTGGAGTGATTTTGGAATGAGGCCTAAATATTTCTAAGTGTGAGCTTTTCCGGTTTGGATTTTTGCCTGTTTGGGGGTCTTCTACTTGTTTCCGCCTGGGTTGACGGGTCTGGGGCCATTGCTGGGAAGGTCTAATGCCGGATAAAAGTGTTTTGGAGAAAATCCATGCTGAAAAGCGTTTTGGCACTTTTTTTTAACTTAGGGCTCGTTCGGGTTAGCACTGGCAGCAGTATTGCATGTGTTTGAGAGTGTTCTAGATTTTTGCAACTGGGTTCTGGGGTCTTAGAGCACTCGTGGGAATGTGTAATTTTGGTTGCAAGTGGTTTGAAGAAAATCCATGGTGGGAAAGGGGGGATTTGGCCTAGTTAAAGAAAGCGTTTGCCACTATTCTTAACTTAGGGCTCATTAGGGTTAGCGGTATTGTATTGCATGTGTTTGGGCGAGGGTTCTAGATTTTTACGACTGGGTGGGGTCTTGGAACACTTGTTGGAATGTCTAATTTTGATTGCACGTGGTTTGAAGATAATCCATGGTGGGAAAGGGGGGTTTTGGGCATACTTTCTGAGTGCGTTTTGGCACGATTTGAAATTAGGCCTCTGCGAGGTAGCAGCAGTATTCTGCACGTTTTTGGGAGGGTAATGTGGGGTGTTCTAGATTTTGGGGATTGTCATCTCTGAAAGTGACAGTATAATTTTTGCACTACACAGCGTGCCTTATATATATATTTTTTTCCGAGGTGTCTTTAACACTTACTGGTGTGTTTTTCCATCATCAATTACAGGCAGGCTTTTACCCTGTGCCATCAATGTACTACTCAGGCTTACAATTAGCGATCCGCAAATCCACATCAGGCAGGCAGTGGACAGTCAGTGTGTCTGGTCACCAAGATTGATCGACGGAGCATCCGATGGAATGAAGGAGTACCGCAAATAAGAGGAATGGCTGGATGCATCAGCTTCACAAATTCAACGGGAAAACTACAAAAAACAGTAACAGTATCCAAAATTCTCCTTATCTTTTAAATGATATTCTTGTGAACTTGAACTTACTTCTACGAGTGTGACTCTGTGCGTTTGTTTGATCTCTGCTTCAAATTCATCCCTCCAGCTATTTGATACGTCTTTGCTATGTTTAACACTAATTTAATGTTCTAAGTGTTTATTGTCTGAGGGCAGAGAGGCAAGTGAAATTGCGTAATGACTGCAGCCCTGTACTGCCAACTTGTTCCTTCGTAGTTACTAGTAAGTTGCAGTAAGTATTAGTACTACTTTTCAGTAAGCTAACCATCCATTTACTAAACAACTTCTGGCATGCAGTAGTGTACTTCCTTTATGTCCTTTTAAAAGTTTATCGATATCTTCTAATCCAAAGATTTGTTTCTCTTCATTTGTTGTTTGACTGTCCATGCTGTGTTTTTTTCCTCTCTACCAAACTTTCCCAAAACCCCCCATTCCCATCCAATTTTCAAACCCTAACCCTCTTCCCCCGGGCTGTGTGGTATTTCATTGATGTGTGACTGACAACAACAATAAATTCCACACACTTGCTGGGAAGGATAAGGTCAAAGCAACCAGAAGTTCATGTGCGTCATCGTGGATTGATAAGAAGAACATCCTCCTCCTACACGACGTGAACAATCTAATGCTTAATGCTTACCTTATGTTGGCACTGCTGAGGCTACAATTTAGGACACTGTTCTGTACCGTACTATCTATTGTACTGTTTCTAATGCTACGCCCAGGCCACTCAATGTTTAATTTCCTCTTTTTTTCATATGGTGATACTGCAAGTGTGTACCACTACTGCTACCAGCACAACAATGATATTGCATCCGTCAAGGATTCAAGTCAACAACCAACCTTAATCACCATTTGCAATGCAGCAAACCCTGGGGCTACCCCGATTCTCAAACACGAATCACAGGTATGATAAGCATTTTGGAGAAGTAGAATAATGGGCTAGGACTGGGAGGAGAGCAGAGATTGCCAGTACTACTAGTAAAGTACTAGTAGGGCTACTGAATTCACTAACTCGGTTACTGGCACTTTGGTACATTTCAGGACTAGATGTTTCATTCATGCTGGTAAGTTGGAAGAAACCAAACGTCCAGTAACCACCGCCCACCCCCACACAAAATAATATGAACGCGTATACTATGTTTTGGTATGAAAAATAATTATTAAGAAATATATTGAGGTAGTCAAAAAATGAAACAAATTAACCCAACTCACCCCCCTACCTAACCCCAACCAATGTCCAAAAGTCCAAAAGTCCCCTTTCCCAAACACCCAATTCCCACCCCCCCAACAGTCTTTAAAAAAGGGGCAAGGGACAGTCACTTCCTCCGGTGGCGTAGTTTTGCAAGCTGTTGCTTCATGTCCCGCTGCTCTTTGCGGAGGTCCCGGAGATGGCGCTGATGTGTCTCGGCCAACCGCTCCAGGTAGTCCACTCTTTTGCGTAGTCGGCGCACACGAACGATCCAAGATCTGGGGGGGCCACTGATGTTGTTGCTGCTGTGCGGGGGGAAGCATGGGCGTCCGCAGAATTTTTTCCAGGGGGGGGCAAAACGTTAACGTCATTATGGAGCAGTCCAAGGGGTTCAAACGTCACCTCACCTCGCTGCAAAATCAGCTATTTATAGCCCGCGGCTGCAAGGACCTGGACATGCTATCTTTATGACTTACTGTCTCTCTTCAACTTCAAGCTTGGGAGCAGGCAAGCCTGGACCTTCAATCTCTCTCTAATCTTGCCGGGCGGCCATGGCTGAGTTTGGAGGAGTGTGTGAACACAAGGAGAGAAACAGAGGAGCTGAAGGAGTAACAGCCAGGTGACAGTCTGAGTAGAGGTTTGTAGCAACAATAGCAGAGAGGGTGATGTATGTACGTGTGGGGGGCACTCATAGCTCGTTCAAATCAGAAAGGGGCCGTTAGAAAGCCAAACCTGCCCCATAGAGGGTTTGACAGTGGCCTAAATGAGTTTGAGGCAGATCGATGTGGCGGCAGGCGACAACAGTTTAACTCGACAGCTGGGAAGGCCTTATGATGAGGCACAGACTTGAAAGCCTCTAAACACTGGCTTCAAACAGGGCCCGTGTTTGGACCCGCTGGCAGGGGAGGGCATTATTATTCCCAAATAATAAGGAATCATTTCAGAGTGCCGCAGCCGCTCAGGAGGAAAGGCATTGGGATCCGAGGAGGCCGGGGCTTCCCTCGTGCACGCACGGTGAGAGATGTGTTTTGTGCAGAGGCCCGGAGATAGCATCGTACGTGTGTCCGTGCCACCCGCTGGTCCCAGCACAGACGCCACGCGCAAGCAATGAATGCATCCTGCCACGCAGGCACCATAATCATCCCGGACCCAAACCCGCCCTTAACCAACAAAGGCAGTGAGTGAACCAGTGGGACCTAAGCTGATGCCTGGAAAGGTCGTGAACCCCTAAACCGCCTTCAGATAATACACACAAACCATTCATTTTTGATGAGATTAAACACATTTCAGATGGATGCAGTCCGGCAGGGAGGTAAAAACCATGTCTTCCACCTGTTTACTTGTCTGCTGTAACACTACAGATCATGTAGGTCGTCAGCCACGATTACGCATACGTGTAACAGCTTCAGCCTCAGTTACGTATACGTGTGACACTATATACACCATGTAAATCTTCATTTATGATTACCCATGCGTCCAACAGTACAGCCCATGTAGGTCTTAAGCCGCGATTACACAAATATGTAACACCACAGACAATGTAGGTCTTAAGCCACGAATATCCATCCATACGTGTAACACTACGTACCAACTATGTATGTCTAGAGCAGCTATTATGCATACGTGTAACACTACAGACCATATAGGTCTTCAGACATGACTACCCATATGTGTAACACTACATACAGTGTAAGTCTACAGCTGCAAATTATGCATTTGTGTAACACTACAGACCATTTAGGTATTCAGGCACGATTGCGCATGTGTGGTATCCCAGACCTTTTCTGAATTCTGTTAAAGGTTCTGCTCTACTTCATCAAAATGTCTTTTTTTAGTTCAAGACTCACACATAAACTATCTATCCAAAAGTGTACCATACCAACTGAGACAGTAAAAGCACATTCGATCTTTTATACCCAAACCAGAAAAAAAATATCTGTCCAATTTCTTGTTATTTCACATGTTCACTATGAAAACCCCTTGCAAATGTTTGACTGGCTCCCTCAGATCAGCGTTTCCCTCTGTAGCCGCCTTTTATCCCGTGCTAAAAAGTTTAATCAAATGACGACCTTACCCGGTTCTAACCTCTCCGAATTGGCGCCTCTGGGATTTTATAAGCATTCAGAAGCACTGCTGCTCGCCACCCCGAAATATCTTGCACAAACAAATCAAAGTCTCTAGTGGTACTATAGATCTCAGAATCAAAAACTTACTGTGTCACCATGTCTTTACTTCCAGGAAATTCTCTGAGTCTAACTTGCAGACCTTCGCTAGTTGAAAAATGCTACTCGGAACGGTCAGCAGCCGTTTTCCCGAATTCCTGCTTGGCGGGCTGACCTGCTCCTAATATTGACGGTGTCACAGCCCTGGCCTGAAAACACCACTGTGTGGGTGGGGGCTGTGTGTGTGACCTTAAGCGCGGGCGCGCCCGGCGCAGTACTTTGCAGCATAGGATAGGTGGCGCACCAGGCGCAGCACTCTCTGTCATGATGTCATAGGGATTTGGTGCTGCTGCCTGCTGGCCTAAAATGATACAATGAAGAGGCCTGCTTACAAAATTAAAACTTCTGACTTCCGAAATTCCGATCCTCTGTCCATTATTTCTAACAATCATGGAAATTAAAATGGAAAATAAATGCCACACTGACTCACCACCACCACGGCATGGCACAAAACATTGCAGGCCGGGTGATCCAGGGGGGGCAAGTGCCCCCCCTTGCCCCTACCTGCGGACGCCCATGGCTGGAAGCTGTCGGGCCACGGCTCCGTTTGGCTGGAGGCTTCTGGCTGGTGGACCCGGGGGCAGTGGAGGAGGATGTAGATGTTGATGTTGTCTCCTCATGCTCCCGAGCCCACAACCGCCGATACTCGACACAAATAGCCTCCAGCTTACGGGCCCTGGCCCGGACAGCCATCTCCTTACGGGTGAGCTTTTTGGGAGTAGCATCTATGAAGAAAGAAAGAAAAATACTGTAGCCAATAGTCCTTAACATAAAGTCAAAATAATTCAACGGAAGGTTGACACTCAGTAACACCAGCAAGTAGCAAACACAGTATAACATTTTGGCCTGTATCTTTCCGCCGTCTTTGTAAGCCTGTGACACTGTGAGTTTCATGAATTCCACTAGCAGCACTATAGGTGGACTCACTACTAGTACATACATAGTCAGATAGTACTAAAAAATTGCTTTTTTACTTTTTTTCTCTTGTTTTGCAAAAGAAATTACTGGTGCGTGAACTTGTGGTAGCCGCCATAATGGCAGCTCACTCAGCTTTAACCCAAGAAATACAGACACAGGCCATGATGATGCAGACTCGCAGTACTTTAAGCAGTACATGCAGGTGGGAATAGGAATGTCTTACTTTTCTATAGGGGTGGCACTGCCACTGGCCATACTTCATCCACTCAGCGTCTGCTCTACTACATCATACATCTCTGCTATCGACGAGGAGGATAAAGAAGATAACATCCAGGCTTCCAAAGTACGTCTATGATTCATCTTAATGTCTCAAATGTACCCACATTTCTTTTTGTCAACAACCAACTAACACCCTTTTCATTATATTTTGGAAACCGCCGTCTTCTTTCTTATGTTGAATTGCATTCAACAAAACCACTCTTTACAGTCATAAATAAATATTAAGACTCGCTCGTCCTTCGTTTCACCCTTCTTTAACTTTTCGTTCTTCACATCCCTAAACTACATCTGATCTGATATGACTTGGCTTCACAATAAAAATTTGCCAGCTGAGTTCAAGTGAAATAGAGGGGGCCATTGGTTACCAGAGAAGTACCGCTGCTAATGCTATTACAAGTCAAGGTTGACTGTCTTCTCCGTGATAGCCCAAAAAGTAGTTATAAATTAGTAAATGTTCTTGACAGTACAGTGTACTTATACTAGTGTACTGTGTACTACTGTACAGTACATCATACACTCCTTTACGAGCCTACTCAAAAAAATTTCAATAAGTAAGGAGTATAATAACTTACCACCATCCGCCGCCGCTGAGTCTTCCCCCCCAGCTCCTCCTGTTGGCGCCGCCGCATCCAGAGTGGACCCCCCCGCACTGCTGGCCCCGGCATTGGTGGTCATCTGTGCCGCATCAGATGTTGTGACGTCTAGGAAAAACAGGTCATATTTTCAGATGCCATACACAACCCCCTATTTTGTCTCGTAATGGAAGGAAATGTTACATAACACATTTTTTATTACTGGGATTGAAAAAAAGTAACGGTTTTGGGGAGGGTGTTAACCTTTTATATGCTTATTCTATTAAATGCTACACTTCTTATGACAACTGATGAATGCTTGGTTAACGTGCACCATTTTTCTCATTACAGAAAGAAGATTCCATTGCCCTTCTGCCAGACGATTCACCAACTATTACTGAGTCACCACCCGCAGTACTTTAAGTACTTTAAAGAAGGTGGGGGCTCACGCACAGTTATTCTACTAATTTCCTGTGTCTGTTAGTGTTAACTATTATTAAGTTTGAGTCATACTAATTTAATTCATGGGAATGTTGTTTAAACTTTAACGTCATCTTCATCCATAAGAATACTACGCTATTAAAAATAAAGAAATAATGTTTTCATTTCTCTATTGAAAATAAAACTTTAAAACTAACAAACACTGTGTGGTTTTTGTTCACGAGTGAGTGAGCGGAAAGGTTTGAACTACTGCACTTGGCAGTCATGTTTCAGTGACTCAGATAGGCCGGGACTCGGAGGTAGTCTTCTTCTGTTCTTCTGGCTCGTAAAATCATTGGTCAGACATTCTAGATAGTCGGTCAGGGGAATGGGGGTTCAACTTCTGGTCGGACTGAGGTATGTCGAAAGTCGAACTGCACCTATCATCAACAATGGCCTATTTATCTTGTCCATACTTCTTTGTGTGCAGAATAGTCCCTGAAACACTAGCGGTATGGGATTTGCTCCTCTCAAATCAAAAAGGCAACTGCTACCTTTTACTTGGTGTAAACAATGACATTTTGTTGTTGCAAATTGTCAAAGCACTTACATTAAGAAGACTGGAATAGACAGCAAGGGCAACCCAGAGGACTGCAATCAGTGCCTCGAGCTATTGCTGTATCAGAGTTTTGTTTCACAACGTTTGCCGAATGGGCAAGCTTAGCTACCTACACAGACCGACTCATAATTGTAAATAGTAGTAGCACAGAGAGTGATGGTAGAGGCAGAATAAGACTGTAGAAAGTAGTCTACATTAGAAGAAGATCAAAGACTATTTTGTAAAACATAGAATTATTAGGAACCAGTTTGTAATGAATAGGAGCTGTAAAAGTTAGGGAAGTATAAGTATTAATATAACAATAGAACAACTTACTGGGGCCAGCAGAAGAGCCTGCACGGACTGAGCCTCTTCACCTTCTGCCACCGGAGTCTCTGTCGCCGCCGCCGCCTTGCCCCTGGGAGGTCCTGGTGATCATGAAATAATGAAACACAACATGGATGATTGTTTTTTGGGAAATATTTGATTTGTTTGTACTCAATCTAAAATTATGTCGGGGAAACAAATTAACATCAATTGCATCTGATCTGGTCAACTAGGAGGATAGTAGTACAGTATTGCAGGATTCGCAGACCATCTAATAGGAAAGTTATGTAACTCACTAACTACATCAACAACAAAAAGGTTCTACTACGACTGCCATCACTCAGCAGCATGAGACGTCGCGTGACAGACACAGTCCGTCATCATGATTGCAGACCACTAACAAATGTCCTATAACAAGTAAAAAATAATAAACTCAACGTTTCAATCCACCACTATCTCATCAAAGTGGCAGCAGCAGGAGGACAAAGAAGGACTAGACTTGAGTCTACGGTCTCTAGCATTACGCAGTAATGCTCTCAAATGACTAAAAAGTTGCAAACAAGTAAGCATAGTAGCAACGCCAATAACCAGGCGAGCACCTGCAATAACAGAAGCTATTTAAACATTAATATACCTGCAATGTAATCCAATCAGCAGCATTCGTAGTCTTCAGGAAAAAAATAGATTAGCAATATAACAGAGCAGAAGGAAAAAAAGTAGTTATTAAATAGCTACTTACCAAGGCCAGGGATCTCCACACCGAGCAGGTCGACCATGTCATGCTCCCGGTCCAAGATGTCCCTCCAACGGTGCGTCACTTGCTGGTAGGTGCGCCAGACCCCAGACTCCTTGTACATACGCCGGCACACCTTCTCCCACAGCTGGCGACGCTCCTGGAGGCCGTAACCGGAAGCAATCCGCCCACCTGCTGCCAAGGTTTTAGTGAGGTGGACTTGCACAAACACCATCAAGGCGGCCACCTCCACCGCGGAGAAGATCTCCCTGGCCTGGACTTCCTCGCCCCTCAAACACCCGCAAGGGAGCCGGGTACGGGATGCTGGGCCCTTCCCCTTGCCCTTGTCGCCTCCCTTAGCCATGGTCCGGGGCACAAGAAGAAGGAAAGAAGAATAGGTGTGAAAAAAATAAGAGAGAGAGCGAAAGAAATAAAGTAGGTAATAAAGTAACAAAAAGTAAAAAAAACACAAAATATAGATGTAGGAAATTGAAGAGAGAGATAATAAGCAAAAAAAGACAAAAAAAAGTTCAGAAAAACATAGGATTACGAAGATGTGAGATGGATAGAAAGGTAGCATGCCCAAAACCATAGCAGTGAATGAAAAACAAGATGGCCGCGCCCGTAGAAGACCGCGTGGGTAAGTTTGCGTGATATTTTCCCCGCAAGCATGCAAAAACGCCCATGAAGATGTACCAGAGGGTGGCAGGGATGAACCAGAGGGTGGCAGGGATGAAGCAGAGGGTGACAGTGCTGTACCAGAGGGTGGCAGGGATGAACCAGAGGGTGGCAGGGATGAAGCAGAGGGTGACAGTGCTGTACCAGAGGGTGGCAGGGGTGAACCAGAGGTGTTGTGATGTGATGAACCAGAGAGTGGCAGTGCTGAACCAGAGGGTGGCAGTGCTGAACCAGAGGGTGGTAGTGATGAACCAGAGGGTGGCAGGGATGAACCAGAGGGTGGCAGGGATGAACCAGAGGGTGGTAGGGATGAAGCAGAGGGTGACAGTGCTGTACCAGAGGGTGGCAGGGGTGAACCAGAGGTGCTGTGATGAACCAGAGGGTGCTGTGATGAACCAGAGGGTGGTAGTGCTGAACCAGAGGGTGGTAGTGATGAACCAGAGGGTGGTAGTGATGAACCAGAGGGTGGCAGGGATGAACCAGAGGGTGGCAGGGATGAACCAGAGGGTGGCACTGGTGAACCAAAGGGTGCTGTGATGAACCAGAGGGTGGCAGTGCTGAACCAGAGGGTGGCAGTGATGAACCAGAGGGTGGCAGGGATGAACCAGAGGGGGGCAGGGATGAACCAGAGGGTGGCAGGGATGAAGCAGAGGGTGACAGTGCTGTACCAGATGGTGGCAGGGATGAACCAAAGGGTGGCAGTGATGAACCAGAGGGTGGCAGGGATGAAGCAGAGGGTGGCAGGGATGAAGCAGAGGGTGACAGTGCTGTGCCAGAGGGTGGCAGGGGTGAACCAGAGGGTGGCAGGGATGAACTAGAGGGTGGCATGGATGAAGCAGAGGGTGACAGTGCTGTACCAGAGGGTGGCAGGGGTGAACCAGAGGTGCTGTGATGAACCAGAGGGTGGCAGTGCTGAACCAGAGGGTGGCAGTGCTGAACCAGAGGATGGTAGTGATGAACCAGAGGGTGGCAGGGATGAACCAGAGGGTGGCATGGATGAACCAGAGGGTGGCAGGGATGAACCAGAGGGTGGCAGGGATGAAGCAGAGGGTGACAGTGCTGTACCAGAGGGTGGCAGGGGTGAACCAGAGGTGCTGTGATGAACCGGAGGGTGCTGTGATGAACCAGAGGGTGGCAGTGCTGAACCAGAGGGTGGTAGTGATGAACCAGAGGGTGGCAGGGATGAACCAGAGGGTGGCAGGGATGAACCAGAGGGCGGTACTGGTGAACCAGAGGGTGCTGTGATGAACCAGAGGGTGGCAGTGCTGAACCAGAGGGTCGCAGTGCTGAACCAGAGGGTGGCAGTGCTGAACCAGAGGGTGGCAGGGATGAACCAGAGGGTGGCAGGGATGAAGCAGAGGGTGACAGTGCTGTACCAGAGGGTGTCAGGGGTGAACCAGAGGTGCTGTGATGAACCAGAGGGTGCTGTGATGAACCAGAGGGTGGCAGTGCTGAACCAGAGGGTGGTAGTGATGAACCAGAGGGTGGCAGGGATGAACCAGAGGGTGGCAGGGATGAACCAGAGGGTGGCACTGGTGAACCAGAGGGTGCTGTGATGAACCAGAGGTTGGCAGTGGTGAGTGCTGAACCAGAGGGTGGCAGCAGGGGTGAACCAGAGGGTGCTGTGATGAACCAGAGGGTGGCAGTAGTGAGTGCTGAACCTGAGGGTGGCAAGGGTGAACCAGAGGGTGGCAGTGATGAACCAGAGGGTGGCAGTGGTGAACCAGAGGGTGGCAGTGGTGAACCAGAGGGTTCTGTGCCCACATACACAACCGCATGGGTAACTTCGCCATGCAAGCGGCCCGCGAACACACAAAAAGCCCCGCGAACACGCAAAAATGCCCGCGAACACGCAAAAAAACAAAAATTCCCAATTTCGCACAAATTCGCGAATTATGTGGGTCGCGAATTCGCTTTCGCACGATTTCGCGGACCACGATTTCGCTGATTTCGCCCATACTTAATCTTCTCCACAATAGGGGATATCACTTTGTATCCAGTACTACAGTCTTCATAGAATACAAGTGAACTTGCACACATGGCTGTATCTTCAATTCAATAAACTATATACTCATATCAAATCTGTGGGAACAATGAGACAACTATCAATATGGCTAGTAAAAATGTCTGCTGGAGAAACCACCACCAAGTGAAGGATGCAAGATGCAAGAGGCCCGTTATATAGTGCTGAAATGGAAAAAGATATAGTGCAATCAGAGGATGGCCATACCCAGGGCACTGAGAGTCTGGAACCACATGATGGGAACCAGAGATGGTAGAAAAGAGAGGAATTCTTGTTAGTCAACACCGTGTGGAAATTAGAACACAGTTTAAGGTCCAGATCTGTCCATGAGTACCCGTGTGTTAGAATAAAAATAGGTATCAGGCATACACATACCATAAACTCCAATCCAAGAGAGAAACACGGTCTATCGCCTCGAGGGACGTATATTCGTGGCTGTAAAAAGAAGAGAGACTCTGGAACAAAGTAAAACACAATGACTGAACGGGCCAAGTCTAAAACGCCCACTATCAACAGCCATAGAACAGATCAATTGCAATGCCAGTCAAAATCTCCAAAAAGACAGGGCAGGCCCTTACTAATTACCTTTCTCTAAAGCGTCATAAGCGGCCATACAATTCAGACAATAACAGACACCATTGCCTCACTCAGGTGTTTTTAAAGGGCAAAGTAATCCTCAAGGGAGAGAGAACTGGGTGTTTAACATTGAAGAACCGTGTCAATCAGAACAGGCGGCGTCAGGGACACGCCCGAAGTCTTCGGATTCCCCTGTCCTGGCAAACAGAGACACGGAATACTTCTACCGGACACTGAATACCCTCCACCGGGCTTGGTCGCCCCACTCACTGCTGCCGCTCCTGCCTGCCTTTGCCGCCTCCTGCCTGCAGATTCCTTCGCTCGCTGCCCGCTGCTCCTGGGAATTTCCCGCTGCTCCTGGGAATTTCCCGCTGCTCCTGGGAATTTCCCGCTGCCCGCTGCTTCTTGGAATTTCCCGCCGCTGCCTTTCTGCGGCCCCGCCCCCCTGTGATTCCATTCGCCGCCCCGCTCCCTCCACCCAGCTGCTCCTCCCTCCCGGCTCTTTACTTATGACGCCCCCAGAGCGACCACGCGCAGCGGGAGCGCCGATTGAGCGCCGAAGGTGCGCCAAAGGTAAGCCCGTCTGCGCCCGTCCGCGCCTGGCCCGCACCCAGCGCCAGGACCCCTGGCCCTCCCCGCCGAGGCAAGACGACCCGACTCACCTACGACGCCGCCACTCTCAACGCACTCAATGCCGTCCGGACCCACGCCTGCTGCCGAGCCACCCCGAGACGCACCCATGGACCCTTCACCTGCTGCACCTGCAAGTTCACCTGCCTCCGAACCTGCCCCGCACCCGCCAAGACAAACACCAGCAGCAACCACCTCAAGTGCATCCTGATCAACACCCGCTCCGTCCACAGACACGCCGTGGAACTCTGGAACCTCCTCGACGCTACATCACCGGACGTCGCCTTCCTCACGGAAACCTGGATGAACGCCTCCTCTGCACCCGACATCGCCATCGCCATCCCGGACGGGTACAAGATCATCAGGAGGGACCGTATCAACCAGACCGGAGGTGGCATCGCCATCGTCCACAGGAACACCATCCGCATCACGACCGACGCCAACGACTCCTTCGCCGCAGCCGAACATCTCCACTTCCAGATTCACACCGACCCTAAGACGACCCTCAGAGGCACCCTCGTCTACAGACCCCCGGGACCACGCACACAATTCAGCGGAGACATCACAGACTTCATCAGCCCGCACGCCCTCCCCTCCACCGACTACATCCTCCTCGGGGACCTCAACTTCCACCTGGAGAACAACAAGGACCGCAACACCACCGCCCTGCTGGAAAACCTCGCCAACCTCGGACTCAAGCAACTGGTCAACACCCCCACCCACTACGCCGGCCACACGCTTGATCCCGTCTTCTCTTCCAGCAAGTACATCCCCTTCAGCCACGCCACCGGACTCCACTGGACTGACCACAGCTGCGTCCACTTCAGCTTCAAAAGATCCACGACCCACCACCACCCGCAACAGGTGCATCACAGGAATTGGAGCAAGATCACCGCAGACCAGCTCACCACCTCCCTCAGCTAGAGCCCCCCGCCAACACAACGGACCCCAACGAAGCAGCCCGCAACTTCACACAGTGGCTGACCGCCTGCGCCGATGACCTCGCGCCACTAAAGAACCCTCCCAGCAGACCCAGAAGCAAGAAGGCATCCTGGTTCACCGACGACCTCAAGGACTCCAAGAAGACCTGCCGCACCCTCGAGAAAGCCTGGCTCCTCGACCGGACCACCGACAACATGACCGCCCTCAAACACGCTACCCGCAAGCACCACCAGCTCATCCGCACCACCAAGAAGAAATCCCTGAAGGAACGACTGCACAACAACGCCCACGACAGCAAAGAGCTCTTCACTATCGTCAAGGAGTTCTCCAACCCCAGCACCGGCACCAACGACATCACTACGTCACAAGACCTCTGCGACTCCCTCGCCTCGTTCTTCCACCGCAAGATCGCCGACATCCACAACAGCTTCGGCGCCCCACCCACGCACCCAACCATCGAACCAATGCCCCCCACCGCCACCCTTCGCACCTGGACCACGGTGACCACCGAAGACACAGCCCGCACGATGAACACCATCCACTCCGGATCACCGACCGACCACTGCCCACACCACGTCTTCAACAAGGCCGACTCCACCATCGCACCCCAACTCCGGAACATCATCAACGCCTCCTTCAACACCGCCACCTTCCCGGAGAGCTGGAAGCACGCCGAGATCAGCGCCCTCCTGAAGAAACCTACAGAGGACCCCACCGATCTCAAAAACTTCCGCCCCATCTCGCTCCTCCCTTTTCCTGCTAAAGTCATCGAGAAGATCGTCAACAGACAGCTGACCGCCTTCCTCGAGACAAACGGATCCCTCGACCCCTCGCAGTCCGGCTTCAGAGCCAACCACAGCACCGAGACCGCCCTCATCGCAGCCACCGACGACATCCGGACCCTGCTCGACAAGGGGGAAACAGTGGCCCTCATCCTCCTGGACCTCTCCGCTACGTTTGACACGGTCTGCCACCGCACCCTAGTCCAGCGCCTCAGCAACATCGGTATCCAAGAGAAGGCACTGGAGTGGATCATCGCGTTCCTCGCCAGAAGAACACAAAGAGTCCGCCTCCCCCGTTTCGCTCCGAGGCCACCGAAGTCATCTGCGGCGTCCCGCAAGGATCTTCACTCAGCCCCACCCTCTTCAACATCTACATGAAACCTCTCGCAGCCATCGCACGCCAGCACAACCTCAACATCATCTCTTACGCCGACGACACCCAGCTGATCCTCTCCCTCACCAGAGACCCCGACACCGCCAGAACCTGCCTACACGAAGGGATGAAAGACGTCGCCGAGTGGATGAAGGACAGCCGCCTGAAACTGAACTCGGACAAGACGGAAGTCCTCATCCTGGGATCTTCGCCCTCCGCCTGGGACGACTCCTGGTGGCCCCCAGCCCTGGGCACCGCACCCAAGCCAACCGACCACGCACGCAACCTGGCTTCATCCTGGACCCCTCCCTCTCGATGACCAGACAAGTCAACGCCGTCTCCTCATCGTGCTTCAACACCCTGCGTATGCTTCGCAATATCTTCCGCTGGATCCCGACCGAGATCAGGAAGACTGTCACCCAGGCACTCGTCACCAGCCGACTGGACTACGGAAACGCCCTCTACGCCGGAACCACAGCCAAGCTACAGAAAAGACTCCAGCGCATCAAGAACGCCTCCGCCCGACTCATCCGGGATGTCCCCCGACGCAGCCACATCTCCAGCCACCTGAGGAACCTGCACTGGCTCCCCGTCGACAAGAGGATCCCGTTCCGGCTCCTCACCCACGCACACAAGTCTCTCCACGACCTGGGCCCCAAGTACCTCAACGACCGCCTGACCTTCTACATGCCCACCCGCCAGCTACGGTCCACCAGCCTCGCAGCCGTACCACGCATCCGAAGAGCCACCGCCGGAGGAAGATCCTTCTCTTACCTGGCTGCCAAGACTTGGAACTCCCTCCCCATCCACCTTCGGCTGACCCAGGACCATCTCGCCTTCGGGAAACAACTCAAGACCTGGCTGTTCGAGCAGTAGCATACCCCTCCCCCCAAGTGCCTTGAGACCCTCCCGGGTGAGTAGTGCGCTATACAAATGGCATGATTGATTGATTGATTGATAGGTGGCATCAGAGATCAAATTTATTAGCTGCAGCTAGTAACAGTAATCCCAGCAATACAACACGGTGTACAACTCAAGAAACTGTTCAATTTGTGTAGAGCAAGACATCAGCTTTTATGCACAGTTTCAACCCATTACAAATGCACACCCATTGCGGCAAATTCTGACCAATAGAAACACATTTATATACATTATAACATTCCAAAAAGCTCACTTTACATTGTACCAACCCCACAAGTTAATTATTAGGACTGTCCCAAAATCGATTACCAAAAGCCGGACAAACCCATAATTGAAAGCACTACCCATGTAATGAAAAGACATAAAGGAAAGAGCAATTCAGATTTAGAGTAGGATAAGATATGTGCAAGAAAGTAAAGGCTAACAATATCCTGAACAATGATTGGATTACCAGATTACTATCAGCTAACGAAAACCAGTTTCGTAGAAGGGTCCGTTTCAGGTGAAGGGGTCAGTATCTTGCAATTCACTCGCAAGTCGAAAAAGGCCCACGTTAAATTGTACATGAACAACGAGGCCCATGCAACTTCGTTCGTTCGTTTACTACTACGGCCTACGTGAGGGCAACACAAAATGGCGTCTCGAACAACGCAAAACAAAATGGAGTCCGGTCCCAAAACCCACAGAACCTCAGACCCTCTTTTTGCCAGTACGTAGGCAATGACCTAAACTCACGTCAATCTGAATCCAGGTCTATATCTATTCTCATCAGATCATCAAGGTGTTGCTGTAACATCATCTTATTCTCTCTCGCTTCTCTCGAAACGGGTCTTCTCACACAGATCGTAGCACAAAGGCCACAAATGGCGGGACCACACTGAATGCATAAGCAACACGAGAAAAAGATTGATAAAGCCATACCAAGAAACATCAGAATCTTCCATCCCCATTTGGACAGCAGTTGCCAAAAGCATCCCATCAACGACCAGTTACCCTCGTCTACATGTATAGACTCCGCAAACTTATGTAACCTCAAGATGGCTTGGTACACTGTCGGGCCTTATTTGGTATGAAAACGCAACAACTAGATCCGATCAATTTGCATACCCCACCTCTATCTGCCAGTATAATATCTAGAACAAAGCGGTTCTGTAATGTCATAAGGCAATCCGCTTGAAGCTCAGCCGTGATATTACTAAGGGCACCTGCAGTCTCATTGATAGTGGCCTCAACCACTCTCGTAAGCTGACGAATATTCCTACCATTAGCCATAGGACCCCAAAAGGGCAGGAAACCCTTAAAGAAGTCGCCAACTTCTTGTGCAGCAGTATCTTTCGCATCAATAACACCTCTACCAAATCTCGTCTTGTGGTAATCGAAAGCAGCCGTATATGTAGGGGGAAGCAAAAACGCTACATAACATGTGCCCGAAAAATCAGACGGCAACCATGTACACGCTCTGTCATAACAAACAAAATACGTGCCTTTGGCTGGCACGAACGGAGGAGATTTCTGAGACGTATAAACGTATGTGTGAACACACACACTCGTACCAAGCTGAGCTCTCGGATTCTGACCATTACCTTGTAAACAAAGATGACCCTGGTGGGGTACAATCCAAATAGGAGGAGATCTTCGCTGTCTCTTTTTCTCCGTCAAACTAACACTATATGTCGTTTTATTCCAACCGACATATGCTCGTACCTCATCTTTGGGGATAGCGTTATACGTGTCGATATCTCTAATCATATCGACTATTCCCCGTATCAAAGCATTCTTACTCACGTTATCCTTAACAGGACGCACTAGAGAGGCTTCATTCGCATAGATAAACATTGATTGGAGTGCCCATACTGACCCATTAGGCGAAAAAGGCAAAACTAAATATGGCATTCCCTTATCTGTCCACACACCCAACAATTCGTAGTATTTATGACTAACTGATGCTGATGCAACTTCTGTATAAACAAATTGTTTACGAATTCTGATCTACGTGTTTGTTCATGTTCAGGCAACGTATGAAAGTCATGTGGAGAAACAGTAGAAAAAGAAAGAACAGGTTGGGAGGTAGATGTAAGCGGCTGGTGTGTGGCATAGAAAATCAAACCCACACAAGCTAACGTAACATTCAAAAGCATTAGGAAACACATTATTAAAAAACATTTGCTACGAACCAATATACATATTCGGACTTTAGAATCCACTTTCCTAACACTCTGGTCAGACTCAGAAAACTCCATCCTCTAACGAGCTGCTCACGTTCGTTACCAATACCTTCTTCACTTAAGTGTGCGCCAAGATCGCACTAACGACCCTGGACCACAGACCTTGTGTCACTACGTGGCTCACCCATTAAGAACTTCCTACCGTGACCCTGCAGCAGAGTCCGGATGGTGACTCGAAAAAGGATAAAGCAAAAAAAAAAGTTTCCTGATCTGACAAGGTGTAAATTCACTATCTAAAAAAATATTTCAGCTTCGCGTTTATTTGTCCATATGTACAAGCTTTCTTGGTCTGAATTCGTAGCGTTCTTTATCAGGCACAGTCTGATCCTTAAAGAGGAGTTCCGGATTCGTCGCGTCGAGTCTCAGAGACGAAGGCACAGCAGCTTGCAGAACATCATCATCCTCACGTTCCGACTGAGTCCATATCAAATGAGCATCGCTAAAGGGCGCGAATCTAGGGACTTGGTCACATTCAGAATCAGCTATACCATCCCTCACCCACTGATCATACGGTAAGGGCAAAGGAACTTTTTTACAGTGGGTGGCATGCACCCAGTTCTTTTTGCCAGCTACTCTAACAGCAGTTCTAGTTACTAGTAAAACCAAATAGGGACCAATCCATCTCGGTTGCAGATTCTTGGTGCGCTGGAATTTTTTAACCAAGATATAGTGACCAGGTTCGATGGAGTGTCCGTGATCTGTAGTAGCTGTCGGCAAACTGTCGTAGACCTGTTGGTGGAGAACACGTAATTTAGCAGTCAAGTCATGTAAGTAATCCACCAACATAGGGTATTCAATGCTGCTGTATTCTCTCGGACGAGGCACACTCCAAACATTCGCTGGACAACCAAACACAATTTCATACGGACTAAGTCCCACTCGAGAATGCACAGTCGTCCTAGTTGACAAAAGAGCCAACGGCAAGGCATCCGGCCATGTAAGACCAGTGCTCGCTTGTACCTTAGCTAATTTCAGCTTAAGAGTACCATTGTAACATTCAACAAGTCCAGCAGACTGGGGGTGATTCGCTGCATGGAACTTCTGTCTTATCCCTATTCTAGCACACACTTTCTTCATGATTTGACCCACAAATTCACTCCCATTGTCCGACCATACAATTCTCTGCAATACATACCTAGGGAAATACTCTCTCAGCAAAACCTTAGCTGTAGACAAGGCAGTATTATCCTTCAGAGGATAGGCCTCTATCTGTCTGGAAAAGGCGCAAACGACCACAAGAACATACTTCAAATTGTTACATCTCTCCATGTGTATGTAATCTAGCTGTATCACCTCAAACGGATACGTCGGAGGAGTAAAACGACCAGCTGGAGTTGGAGTTCCCTTACCAGGATTATACTGCAGACAAATCATGCAATTCTTCACCACGTTCTCTGCACATTTCGGAATTCCAGCATTCTGCCAAACCGGAGCCAACAACTTGCATATCCCTTTTACACTGATATGAGCCATTCCATGAGCCATCGTAACCACTGGGAGCACATACGCATCTGGCAACAACCATCGCTGGTGTTTTGACAACTCAACCCAACAACCTGTCGAATCCAACATACCCGTACTTTCTCTCCACGTACTCACTTCCTTTTCTGTAGCTTCAGCCTGAATCATCTTCACACTTTCTATTGTGTCTTCACACATTCCACCAGCCATAACCCATCTTGCTGGGCCTGCCACATACATACGGCTCTTTATATCTTTCGCCGTTTCCTTCGCAACTTCATCGCAAACGCATTCCCTCGACCAACTTCGTCCACAACTTTCTTATGCGCACTACACTTCACAATTGCAATCTGCTTTGGGAGAGTGAGAGATTCCAAAAGTTCATTCACCAACTGCCCATGCTGAATTTTTGTACCATGTGAAGTAAGGAACCCACGCTCTCTCCACAAACGCACAACACTATGGGCAACACCAAACGCATACTGACTATCAGTATAAACATTCACTCGCTTTCCTTCTGACAACACACACGCTCGTGTCAATGCAATTAGCTCTGCTGCTTGAGCTGAATTCTGTGGTATGCGTGCTGTCTCAACAACTGTATGTAAAGTTGTGATAGCATACGCTGCAGTCGTTTCACCATTCGGAAGCTTAAAACACGAACCATCAACCCACAAGGTACCATCAACATTCTCAAGAGGAGTATCTTTCAGATCCACTCTAGCTTTAGTTTCTTCTTCTGTACGAAGAAAACAATCATGCTGTTCTTGAGCATCCGACTCTGTAGAGACCGGCAACAATATAGCTGGATTCAACACATTACATCTTTTAATATGAACATGGCTAGCCAACAGTGTCAACTCGTAACCTGAAAGACGTGCACTAGTAAGGTGCTGAGTCTTAGTCCTGTTTAATAAGGTATCCACTGCATGTGGGACCATCACAATCAACATGTTATCCAATACCAAACCAGCAGACTGTCGGATAGAAACCGCAGCTGCCGCTGTAGCTCTCAGACAACTCGGCAACGCTTTAGCTACCGGATCTAATGTCGCTGAAAAATACGCACATGGACGCTGCTTGTCCCCAAAAGGTTGTGTCAACACTGACAACGCACAACCTTCTCTCTCGTGCACGTACAACGTAAAAGGCTTACTATAGTCTGGAGTACCCAACACAGGAGCGGGAACACAATGCATCACGTAATTCAGAAAAACTTTTCTGACATTCGTCAGACCAAGGAAGAGGATACGGAGTATCTTTCGTAGTCAATGCCAACAGAGGTTTCGCCAACAGTGAAAAATTGGGGATCCACTGTCTACAATACGATGTAATACCCAAAAAAGCACAAACTTCTCTCTGTGTGGATGGCACACTCATTTGCGCAATCGCTTGAATTCTTTCTGGGGTCAAATGCCTTCCCTCCTTCGACAAGAGATGACCTAAGTAGGTTACTTATTGCCGACAATATTGCAACTTTGAAGGTGACACTTTATGATGAAGGTCAGACAAATACCGCAACAATGAAAGAGTAGCCTCTTTACAAATCTTTTCATCATCAGCAGTAATCAACAAATCATCAACGTACTGAATAAGAGTAGCACCAGCAGGTAACACAAAACCATCAAGCTGGGTTTTCAACGCCTGACTATAGATTGAAGGACTTTCACAATAACCTTGGGGAGCTCTCTTAAACCGGAAGCTTCGTTCTCCTAAAGAGAAGCCGAAAATATCCCTACTTTCCTCAGCAATCGGAATGCTAAAGAAAGCATTCTTCAGGTCAATAACAGAAAACCAGGCTGCCGAAGCAGGAATCAACGTCAACAAAGCAGTGATATCAGGAACAACAGGAAATTGTGGCACGACAATCTTGTTGACCTCTCGAAGGTCGATCACAAACCTATACACAGGTGGCTTAGAAGCATCAGTACGCTTAAGAACACGCAAAACAGGACTGTTACACACATTACCTCTCGTTTCTTAACAAAGCCGGGCAACTATTCTTGAAATGACCTTCCTCTCTACAATAAGCACACTGATTAGGACCAGGAAAGAATCGCTGAACATATGGCTCACGCTTCTGTAACAATCTCTGAAATTGTGGAGGTTGCTGAAACTGAGGCTGATTCTGACGAGGCGGATAAGCTTGCTGCAAAAGAACTTTCGTCTTTAAATCTTTCGTTTTCTTCTCCGCTTTATCCTTCTCATCTTTATCCCTGTTCTCATAATATTGTGCAGTAGCCAATATCTGGGCCGACGAAGAAACAGCCCATGAACTCTCAGAGTCTTTTAACTTATTGGAAAGTTCGGGAAGCAAATTAAAGACAAATTTATCCACGGACAACCTTTGACCACCTTCCGTACTCATATCCTGACCACTATGATCAATAAACGTCTCTTCAAACCTAGTGAAGAAATCAGACACACTCTCGTCTTTCTTCTGCTTACATGCTGCTAAATTATCCCAATTCACTCGTAACGCAGACATCATTGTTTTAATCAAATTAATAATTCTACCTGGCAATTCTGAAACTAAAGGTTCAGGTTTAGCACCTCCCTCCTGTCTACCATCTGCAGCAACAATATTCGCCCAAGTATCACCTAATTCTGCTGCATGATTCTCAAGACGAATCTTCACCCACAAAGGTTGCGTAACTACATTACCCATCAACATATCTATGTCAGCTAAATTCATAATACACGCATCTACTGTCTGGGACAATTCTTTATAGTAACCAGCAGGATTCTTACGAGGGTCAGGTAAGGTCTGCTTAAGAGCCAAGACCTCTGCTCTCTTCCAAGGAACATGTACCCCTACTCGCTGAAAATGTGCCGGAGCGGCAACAATACCATGATTTACATTAGCCTGAACTGCTTCCTTCCATACAGGAGGAACTTCTCTCATGGGATACCGTCTCGCTTTTCTTCTAACAGAGGAATCAGGTTCGTACAATGTCTGAGGCGGAAGTCTAGACCTAAAAGCCAGTATCGTCTCTACGGCATCTGTAACATCAGATTCCACTATCATCCCTTTAGCAAAATCTGACTAAACATCGAGCACATCCTGCGAAATCGGACCCAACTCATTATCTTCCCATTCTTGACACAGAAAAGTACACATCACATCGAAAACATACCTTTGCTTAGGCAGTTCCCACTGAAAGAAAACATCCATAACTGCTGGCAAATTATACCTTGAAGCATTTATAATCCATCTACGAGCCAACAAATCCAACACAGCCCGTTCCTCGGAACTGGGAAGCCGACTACGACTCTGCTTACGTTCCGAAACAGGGATCATATTCAGTGACCCAGACAATGGAGACAACAGGGTAGAAACAGTCTCTGTCATTCGTTTTCGAACAGAAGGAGAAGAAGCAGACATAAGAACAGGAGAATAAGTATTTTGAGGCAAAGAAGGTGTAGTAACAAGAACAGTAGGAGCCTCAGATACAGAAGTAGAAGGCAAAGGAGTCTGAGGCAAAGCTGGTAACAAAGCTGGCGACCCTAGAGCGAGTTGCGCAGGGGGAGGCAAAACCATCTGTGGAGTACCAGGTGGCTGAACAACAGCAGGAGGTTGAACATCAAAGGGTGGAACTACCAGGGGTAATAGAGGTGCAGTAGCACCCTGCACATAAGGAGGTGGCAATCTCAATAAGTGAGAGATCAAAGGATCTTTTTCAAGATCTTCAATCGCTTTCGGAGGAGGAGACGGCAAGGCCGGATAACATTTATCTATGGCCATACAACGCTGCCTATCTAGAACTTCACTCGCTCGCTCCTCTCCATCATCCCTATACTGCCTTGCAGCTTGTACTATTGACATATTCTTATCTTTCCTATCTCTCTTAGCTTGTTTAATTTCTCTCTGTTTGGCTTCCTTTCGCCAAAGGCGGAAAGAGTCAAACATTGCCGGCCGGGCTTTCTTCTTAAATAACGCAACTTCTAGATTATCTAAAATATTTGATTCGAAACTACCGTATTGGGGCCATCGTAAGACACCATCCTTCCTAGTGTAGTGGACCCATACTTCGTTATAAGTAATAGGACCCACTCCGTGTTTTGAATAGAGCTCATAAGTCGGAGTTCCAACCGGAGGTATCGGACACGAATCCTCTAGCCGGGAATCCTTGTTGCAACCACAACTAAACCATTTTCTAAATTTGCTAAGACCAGGCATCATATAGCTCACTAATCTAGCTTCCAACTTCAAGGGGTTATCGGCTATCGATACTCTCGCAAATATACGAGCCCCTTGGCTTCGATTGCTGCAGCAGCCGAATCAACCAAGAACCAAGAACCAAACCAAGAACCAAACAAATTTGTGGGAGCGACCCACTTATACTTTACCAAAATATCTGTCACGTCACCAGAAGACCGTCTATCGTCTCGCTCTACAACTCATCTATCGAGGGTCCAAGACAGGGCGACAGTCAGAGCAGCAGTCCTTCGTAGCCGTCGGAAAGCGGGAAGCCTCGCAGAAAACACCTTCGGTCCACGTCGACATGCAGGGGTCGATGAAGTGGCGGCCTTCCTCCAGAATTTCCTCACGTGGCTCCTCACGATCCTCGGGCTTGGACCGGTACCGCTGAAGTCGCCCAACGTTGGGCGCCAACTGAAGAACCGGGTCAATCAGAACCGGCGGCGTCAGGGCCACGCCCGAAGTCTTTGGATTCCCCTGTCCTGGCAAACAGACACGGAATACTTCTAGGTGGCGTCAGAGATCAAATTTATTAGCTGCAGCTAGTAACAGTAATCCCAGCAATACAACACGGTGTACAACTCAAGAAACTGTTCAATTTGTGTATAGCAAGACATTAGCTTTTATGCACAGTTTCAACCCATTACAAATTCACACCCATTGCGGCAAATTCTGACCAATAGAAACACATTTCTATACATTATCACATTCCAAAAAGCTCACTTTACATTGTACCAACCCCACAAGTTAATTATTAGGACTGTCCCAAAATCGATTACCAAAAGCCGGACAAACCGATAATTGAAAGCACTAGCCATGTAATGAAAAGACATAAAGGAAAGAGCAATTCAGATTTAGAGTAGGATAAGATATGTGCAAGAAAGTAAAGGCTAACAATATCCTGAACAATGATTGGATTCCCAGATTACTATCAGCTAACGAAAACCAGTTTCGTAGAAGGGTCAGTTTCAGGTGAAGGCGTCAGAATCTTGCAATTCACTCGCAAGTCGAAAAAGGCCCACGTTAAATTGTACATGAACAACGAGGCCCATGCAACTTCGTTTGTTCGTTTACTACTACGGCCTACGTGAGGGCAACATAAAATGGCGTCTCGAACAACGCAAAACAAAATGGAGTCCGGTCCCAAAACCCACAGAACCTCAACATACTTTCTGAGTCAGTATCTTTGTGCTGATCATGTTTATGAGTGTCTGAGGTGTACCTTAATGTGTACTCAGGGTTGTGGAGAATGTATATGCAGGGTGTTGCTTTATGACGTTCTGGAGTGTTCTAGAGTGTGTGTGTCTCTGTATCTCTGTTTATGTGTGTGTCTGGTTCTTTCTGCAGCTGATGAGCTGTGCGGGAGTCATGTCTGTGTATGTGTCTGTGCGTGTGTGTCTGTGTGTGTGTGCATGTACGTGTGTGTATTTGATGATCTGTGTGGGAGTCCAATGGTGTGTGAGCATATCTTGGGTGGGTTGGGCATCTGATGATGGGTGCATAAGGGGAGTTACCGATTAAGGCTTGGGCATGTTTGTAGCGTATGAGGTTATAGTTATGCTAGTAAAATGCCTCACACGTGTCGTTGGAGGAATCCTGCATAATGTGAACAATTTGGATGAACTTTTTGAATAAACTTTGGAACTAACTTGGTTTGAAATGTTGCATAATTGACATGCTTTCATTACCGCTGTGCATCCAGGAATGGGGTAAGAGCTTGCCCCATTGTTCTTGATGGATATTCATATTTTCGTGGCTTCGGGCAGACCACGACTCTGGGCCAGCACGCGAATAAACACAAAATGGATAAAATAATGAAAAAATAGGTGTGCACTTCGTCATTTCCTTTGCATAAGGGGAGTCACAAGGTGGTGCATAGAGATCTGGTCGTCGGTGTCATATGGCATGTGTGTGGTTGTCTCACGGTTTCCAGCTCTTTCGTGATTTGACAGGGTCTCTGTTGGCCTAATCGGATGTCAGCAACCTAATATGGGAGTCTACAAGAGAGTGTGGGTGCATGGTGTCCGGTGGTGTGTGTGGGCATCTAATGCTGTGTGAACATCTCAAGGTGTGTGCATGGGTATCTCATGGTTTATGTTGGTGATGTTGGTGTGTGTTTGGGTATCTCATGGTACATGGGGTGTCTTGCAGTGCATGTACGGTGTCTGAGGGTGGCATCTGATGGTGGGTGTGTTCACATCTAATGATGTGTGGACATCTGATTATGTGCATCTGATGGAGTGTATCTGGGTCTACTGGTATGTCTTGCTGTCTGATTGTTTACAGGTACAGCGTTGTGTGCATAGGTGTCTGATGGTGTACTTGAACGTCAGATGGTGTGTATGGGCATGTGATGGTATGTGTGTGTTGACATCTGATGGTGTGTGTGGGTGTTTGTGTGGGAATATCTCATGATGGCCATGTGAGCATCTGATGGATACGTAATGGAGGGTGTATAAGAGCAGGCGGTGGCAGGTTCGTGGGTATCTGATGGTGGCATCTTGTCAGATTGATTGCATCCATGGTAGCCAGTGGTGAATGTGCATCTTTCAAGGTGTCAGTGTACTAGTGGATAGTGTGCATGTCATGTATCGATGTTTTATGGCATGTTTGGGTGTCTGGAGATGTGTGCTTGTGTACTATGGTGTTTGTGGTTGTCTGCTGGTGTGCATGGGTAATTATTGTTATGCATGGAAATGTGATGGTTTGGGTGTCTAAAGGTGTGTGGCAGAGTATGAGCAGCTGAAGTATGTGTGGGCATCTTATTATTTGTGGGCATCTCATTTTCAGTATGGTATCTGATGGTTGATACGGGTGTGTGTGGGTATCTAATGGTCTTTGTGTGGGGCAGCTGACAGTGGGTGCATTGGTGTTGGATGGTGTACTTATGGGCATGGAATTGTGTTTTTAGGAATCTGATGGTGTGTATGTGTGTGTAAGTGGCATTTAAAGGTAGACGTGTTTGCCCCTAACAGTAGGTGTGTGGGTATCTGATGGAGTGTGTGGGTGTCTGATTTCATATAGGTTTTTGATGGTGTGCACATGTGTCTGTTGGCATAGTAGAATGTCTGATTATGTGTATGTGCATGTAATGGTGTTTGGGTGTGGGTGTGTGAAGGTATGTGTTTGCGTATCGTGGTGTTTTTTTGTGTGGGCATCTGGGCATGTGATGGGTGTGAGGCTATTAAATAGTCAGTGGGTGGGTGTGGCTGCTTGATGTGGGTGAGCGAAGGTGTCTGATGGTGAGTTTGAAGACCTCTAGGAACTTGCATTGTCCTTTTGTAATACAGGCCACAAGGAAATGAAAGTCCTTAACTGGGGTTCACTAAGTTGAGAAAAGCCACTTTGCAAGGCTTTGCGGGGTTTAATAAATACAAAGTAATGCAGCGCAAAGTGCTGCCTTGAGTTAATTTGCTTAAAGTAGGCTTTATATTGGTGGAGTATGGCGTTCTCATTCAACCACCCATGTATTTTAACACATTGCCGGATTTACAAAGACTTATGAATATAGGTTTTTGCCAAAAGGTGCACTTACCCAAAAGATGTGTAATGAGAAGAAATATATATATATTTCTCCTCTATCCATGTTGCTGCATTCTGCAGCACACATAAAAAGAGGAATATCCCCCTGGCAATGTTTTTTTGTGGAGGAAGGTGCAAAAAAACAATCCTGCTCATAACATATGGTACAAAGGTGCATGCATGCTTTGGGGCTAGGCAGCACACAGTGTGTCAGTGCAAGGAAAAAGCAGATATGCTGCATATCTTCCTAAATATGGAACATTTCTGCCCTCTCCCTTTCATGCAATGCATCACAGCAAGTTGCATTTCTGTGCTATGTTGCGAAAAAGAATGGTAAATCGCCCCGTAATGTAGTAATTTAATGTTTCTCAAAGCTGTGTTTGTGTCTGATTGTGTTACATAAAATACTGTGTTTTGTAAAGTGGACGTTCACTCAGAAGAAAATGTTGCCACTGACTATCAGATGGTTATTGTTACTCGGCTCTATGGTACTCATTTTATTGACCCCAGAAGGATGAAATGCTGAGTACCTGCACTTGTGAATGATGGTGTCATGGATGTCTAGTGCCATGATTGGATGTTGGGTGGTGCATCTGAGTGTCTGCTGATGTGTTATGGTGTCTGATGGTGTGGGTGGTTGTCTAATGGTGGGGTGGAAATCTGAGGTGTGTTAGAATGTGATGGTAAGAATGCCTGATCTTGTGTCCGTGGGTATCTGATGGTCAGTTGGTGTGCAACTAGTGGTAGGCATGGAGGTATCTGATGGTGAATGTGTGGGTGCCTGATGGTTTGCACGTGGGTGGTTATCAGTGTGCGTTTTTGTGTGAATATATGATGGTGTGTGATAGTTTGTCTGACTGACTATATGCATGGGTGTCTGATGGTGTGCATGTGTGATCATGTTCATGTTTGATCCAGTGTATGAGTTTGTGTGCAAGTGATAGCTGGTGTGGAATCTGATGTGTGATGGCATCTCAATGGTATCAAGAGGCTATGCCTGTATATATTCATATGCTAATATGTGGCATTTGTACATTGCTAACTCAGCCAAAAAGGGGCATTGTATGGAGTCAAAGGCAGGATACAATGAGTGGTCGAAGGGGAATCTGGAGGTGGACTGTTACTTTGTCGTAACATACTGTAATTTAAAGGGGTATTTCTTAAACTCTTTTCTAAACTGGAGTAAGGCTGGGGTGGTCCTGAAGAGTAATGGAGCATTATTGCAGATCCTGTTTTTCGCCTTTCTTTGTCTCCAGCTACATGGTGTCAAAGCTGCTGGTGTACAGAGAGCCACTAGATCTGGTGAGCTTGCCAGCCAGGTATACAGTAGTGTTGGTCATGAAGGCTTTGTAATGGTGCGGCTGGTTTTGAAGTTTGCGGGTGTGACAAAAGAAGATACTGGAGTTACATCAAGGTCGGGTGATGTGGCCATATTGCTTCAGGCCCTTCATGAGGCATGCTGGAGCTACCACTGACACTCCATTCTATGCCACTCCACTCTACAACACGCCCCTCTACTCTACTCCCCTACACTATATGTCCTTCTACCCTACGCCCCTCCAATCTAAAACACAACACTCTATGAGACTCTAGGAAACTCCACCCGACTCCATTCCACCCTGTGATACTTTACTCCACTCTGGACAGCGCCACTCCACTCTAATCCATTGTACCAAAATGTACTCCAGTATACAACACTCCAGTCAATGCCACTCCACTGTATGCCACTCCACTCTATGACACCCTACTCCACTGTATGCCACTCCACTCTACGACACCCTACTCCACTCTACGCCCCTCAACTCTACGAAACCCTACCCCACTCTACGCCCCTCAACTCTACGACACCCTACTCCACTCTACGCCCCTCAACTCTACGACACACTACTCCACTCTACGCCCCTCAACTCTACGACATTCTATTCCACTCTATGCCACTCCACTCTACGCCCCTCAACTCTACGACATTCTATTCCACTCTATGCCACTCCACTCTACGCCCCTCAACTCTACGACATTCTATTCCACTCTATGCCACTCCACTCTACGCCCCTCAACTCTACGACATTCTATTCCACTCTATGCCACTCCACTCTACGCCCCTCAACTCCATTCTATTCCACTCTATGCCACTCCACTCTACAACACTCTACTCCATTCTATTCTACTCTACTTCGCGCCACGACACGACACTCCGCGACACTCCACTCCGCGACACTCCACTCCGCGACACTCTACTCCGCGACACTCCACTCTACTCCGCGACACTCCACTCTACTCTGCGACACTCCACTCTACTCTGCGACACTCCACTCTACTCTGCGACACTCCACTGTACTCTGCGACACTCCACTCTGCGACACTCCACTCTGCAACACTCCACTCTGCAACACTCCGCTCTGCGACACTCCGCTCTGCGACACTCCGCTCTGCGACACTCCGCTCTGTGACACTCCGCTCTGCGACACTCCACTCTGCGACACTCCACCCTGCGACACTCCACCCTGCGACACTCCACCCTGTGACACTCCACCCTGTGACACTCCACTCTATGGCACTATGTGCCACTCTACGACACTCTATACCACTCCATGACACTGTACTCCACTCTATGCCACCTCATCTCTATGCCAATCTACTCTTCTCCACTGTACACAACTCCCTCTAGGTCACACTACACTACTTTACTCCACTTACACCATCTCCCACCCACTCTACGAAACTCTACTCCACTTTACCCCACTCTATGCCACTGACTCTCCATGCCACTCTATGCCACTTCACTATAGCCACCCCACAACACTCCTCTCCACTCTATGCCACTCTATACCACTTTGTGAAACAAATCTCAGGCTAAAGTGATGTTATAGTTAGGTGTTGAAATAAGATAAGAACTAATGTTTAATTAACAAGCAGCCACAACATTTTGCCAGTTATTGTTTAGTGAAATAACTACAACTTGTATCCCCGTCATGCAGTGTTTATGACCTCACATTTTACATCACTTGTGAAATATTAAATTACATTGTTGATGACATCACTGATTACATCATACAATGATTGTGATAGTGTGCTATGGGCTTTGTAGACTTGAAATAATTTACAAAGCTACACTTCTGTCCAATTTTCTATCATCAATCAAATGGCAATGGACATAAACTTTGGCTGCATAATGTGGTATCTATGGTTTAGAATTATAGACCATCTGTATTCACCAATTGTCTCTATTGCCTAGAATGTATTGAGGGTTCTACGTTTAGTGTTCTACCTGTTGTCAGTTACTGCCTGACTTCTGTTCCTGGCTGACGTGCTTCGTGTTTGCTGTGAAGGACATATAATAAAGAACCTTCATTCTGCATCAATCTTCTCTACGCTCTTTATTGAAGACTGGATGTAACATTTGGCGACGTTTGGGATTTCTGCCTTCACATCACCAGCAACCACCAAAGCACTGGGAGACCTTCTCAACGACCCGAGTGCGCTAGAACATTACTTTCAAGAAGCGCCCGTCATCCACACAAGGTCGTATGAAAATTTCATTTGTCGGACAATTCTTACCTGTCCAGACACTTAATCATCATAGCGCTTTTCAAAATCGGGGGCGAACTGCTGCTCGAACTGCTGCGCCACAAAGACTCCACGTTCCTACCGCTCGAGCGATTCACGGCTTGAGCATTCCATCGGACGTATTCAGAGTCTCCTGCCATCCTCGTCACATACTCCCAGTCAGCTGCTGACGTCACAAAACTCCGTCCAGGTCACGACGGAGTGACGCTTTTCACGTCAGTTCACCCTACGTGCCTCCATCTTAGTGCAGTTCACGCAGATTCCACAAACTAATTAACGTGCGCAATCAGTTTCATGCGCTCGTTTCTTCAAGACTGGTATCTTCGTTCGTTTCATCAAAATTTTATCATCGCATAGGGGCCAATCGCATTTCATAACTTTTTTAAACGTTTTTCAATTTTAAACTTGTTTTTATCAGCCCAGTTCTGGACTTCAAGCAATTCAGTCGTCTTCAGGTTTGGATTCTATTTTAGTTTTAAAACTGTGGTTCTACATATTTCACAGCACATCTTTTTTGAAATTCTACTCGATGATGTGCACATCTTACAAAGTACTATAAAAAAAAATAATAATTCAGTATATTTATTTGAGAAAAACAATTATTTTACATTTTATATCATTTAACTTTATTATATTCATTATTCACATCTTATACAAAAATGTCTCAAAATATTGTCACTCCTCCTTATTTTCTTTCTGATCCAGGTGTACCCAAAACCAAATGGAAACAATGGTTCAAAGGTTTTGGTAGTTATATCATTGCCTTAGATGGTCAGAAATATGAACCAGACAGGAAGTTAGCCTTACTATATAATAGTCTTGGAGCTGAAGGCCAGCGCATTTTTGATCATTTACCTGTCTCTCCCCAACCTCATGAAACTGATTGGGATGTTTTTCAAGAAGCAGTTTCCAGACTAGCTAAGTATTTTATTGATGAAACCAGTGTAGTTGTTGAACGTCACAAATTTTATACCAGACATCAATTTGAGTATGAGTCAATTGACACTTTCCTAACTGAACTTAGAGTTTTGATCGCAACGTGCGAATTTGATGGCAAAATAGACTCTTACCTCAGAGATCAAATAATTGTTAATTGTTATAATAAAAAGGTCCAAGAGAGATTACTGTGTTGCAGAGATCCATCTCTCAAAGAAACTCTTGAACTTGCTAGAGGAATTGAGAGATCTGTCTCTTCACAAAGAGTTTTCAACAAAAATAAAAGTGAAACCTTGGCTGAAACTGTCAGTGCTTTAAACATTAAACCAAAATCTTTCCAATTTAAAAACAAAGATTCCAGAGAACCTAGGAAAAATTTTGCGTGTTTCAGGTGTGGTTCTTCTTCACATCTAGCCAATTCCAAAAGTTGTCCAGCTCTTAATAAAATTTGTCTTAATTGTAAACGTACTGGTCACTTCACCAGGGTGTGTAACAGAAACCCTATAAAAGTTAATACGATTGAAAATGTTGAATTTTCTGAACCAGAAAATGTATGTACAGTGGTTCCATCTAATAAGATTATTTTATACATTGATGCTGAATTAGATGATGGTGGTCCTATTTGTGACATCACCTTTGGTGATATTGTAATTCAAGTGACGGTGGATTCTGGATCTCCACTCACCTTTATCACTGACATCTTATATAATTTGCATTGGAAATCTTCCCAACTGTTTCCTCCTGACATACACACCATTTCATTTGGTGGTCATTCCATTGACATGTTAGGATTTTTCAATGACACCATAAAATTTGAGGACAGATGCATTGCTACTAAAATATACGTAGCTAAAAACGGATACAACATATTAGGATGGAAAGATCAGGGCAAATTCGGTATGGTTTTAAGACCTGGCACTTCTTGTCCGATCTCCTTAGTTGATGTTTGTTCTTCCACCAATCTTGCCTTAAACCAACTTCTTACCAAACATAGTGCTCTCTTCAAAGACAAGCTGGGTCTTGTACATGACTTTGAGCATCGCATTGTCCTCAAAAAGGATGCCATTCCTGTTATCCATAAAGTAAGGAATGTCCCCTTATCTGTTAGGTCTCAACTAAAGCTACACTTAGAGCAACTTTGCCTAGACAAAGTTATTGAGCCTATAAATTAATCTGAATGGGTGGCCCCCATTGTTATCGCGAAGAAAAAGGGTAGCAAAGACATAAGATTATGCATTGATTTAAGATCATTAAATAAAAATATTTTAATTGATTGCTTTCCCCTTCCCAAGATCCAGGACATGTTAGCCCAACTTGGTGATTCTAAAGTTTTTTCATGTCTGGACTTGAGATCTGCATATCACCAAGTTGAACTCTGTGAAGACTCCCGTAATTTGACTTCTTTTAATACACCATTTGGTCCTTACAGATTCTTACGCATGCCTTTTGGGCTCGCGTCTGCTGCCTGTTTTCCAGAAGCTTATGTACAAAATGTTTGGAAATTGTAGCAATGTATTAGCTTACCAAGATGACATTCTGATTTATTCCAAATGTGATAATGATCATATAAAGAAACTGTCTGAAGTGTTGAACATTCTTGAAACCAATGGTTTCACTGTAAAAAAAGAGAAGTGTAAATTTATGGTTGACAGCATCGATTACCTTGGTCATCACATTTCCAGCAGTGGCATCTCTCCCAAACAAGATCTTATTAAAGCCATTGTAGATAGTCCAAATCCCGAGAACAAAGATCAACTTAGGTCTTTCCTCGGTCTGTGTGAATATTACTCAAGATTTGTGGATTGTTTTGCTTTACAAACTGAACCTTTAAGGAAATTACTCAGAAAAGGTGAAAAATTTGTTTGGGATGATTCTCTCAACAAAACTTTTGTACATTTAAAAAAACTCATTGTACAGGCCCCCTCTCTTCATTCTTTTAGAGATGACATTCAATCTATTGTCACGGTGGATGCAAGCGGCATCGGGTTAGGGGCGGTTTTGTCTCAGTTAATTGATGGTGTGGAACAAACTGTTGGTTTTGCTTCCAGGTCCCTTTCTCCTGCAGAACGCAGATACAGCACCATTGAGAGGGAAGCTCTGGCTTGTCTTTGGGCTACCAAGCATTTCGAAACTTACCTTTGGGGTCGAAGATTTATTTTGGTGACAGACCATAAACCCTTAGTTTTCCTTTTATCAAACAAAGATCACAATAATCTCAGTCCTCGCTTAGTTAGATTGCTTTCAAGAATGTATGAATTTAACTTCTCTATTACACATATCCCTGGAGGGAAAAATACTCGTGCTGACTTCCTTTCTAGATGTCCACTCAAGGATTCTGATGGTTCTTTTTCTATTAGTGAAGACTCTGAGTGCGTTGTGGGTATGGTTGATGGTTTGATGTTTTCTGAGAGTATCATCAGTAAAGATGAGTGGTTAGATTGTGTCAAATTAGATAAGGCCCAAGACATAATCAAGAGTCACATATTCAAGGGCTGGCCCGATGATAGGAATCTTGATCCTGGGTTACGGATGTTCTCGAAAGTCAAAGACGAACTTACTGTAGAGGATGATTTTTTGATGAGGGGCTCCTTGTTAATTCCTCCTAATAAACTCAAAGTGAAATTGATGAATTTGGCTCACCTTGGGCATTTGGGGATCACCGGTACCAAGAAAAGATTAAGACTCTACTACTGGTGGCCAAATTTAGATGTTGATGTGGAAAACTTTGTGGGTAGGTGTTCTTGTTGTTTTGAAGCTGACAAATCGCTCAAGCTGCGGAATACCCCTCTTCGTCCTGTTCCTTATCCTCAGGGTCCCTGGGAGAAACTGGGCATTGACTTTATTGGTCCCATGTATAATTTAAAGCCTCATTTAAGGTTTGCTTTAGTCATTGTGGATTATTTTTCTAAGTGGGTTGAGTGTAGGTTCATGTCTGATCCCTCCACTGTTGGTGTTATTGATTTTTTGGATGACCTTTTTCATAGAGAAGGGATTCCCAAATGTCTAGTTTCTGACAATGGTGTTCAGTTCAAATCCCATGTTACCCAAAAATGTTTATCTAATCTTGACATCAAACACTTAACTGTTGCTCTGTACAGCCCACAAGGAAATGGCATGGTTGAAAGGGTTAACAAAATGTTAAAAGACACCATCCAACTAGCCTGCATGCAAAATTTGGATGTTTCTAAAGCTGTCAAAGAAAGGTTGTGGAGTTATCATAACACGCCTCACTCCACGACTGGTGTTACCCCTTTTGTCTTGTTAAAGAAACGTTTTGGTTCTTCCAAACTTAGTCCTCCTTGGGTCCTTGACAAGACAAAAGTTGATGGAAAATTACCTAATGTTGATCACGTTCGTGACAAAGTTGTTGATATGCAAAACAAAATGAAAGTTGCTTATGATGATAAGTTTAAAACCAAAATTCTTCCCTTCAAGGTGGGTGACTCGGTCAAAGTCAAAAGACCTTTAAAAAACAGTAGTCAGACATCTAAGTTCTATCCTGCTTCAAAAGTTATCGGAGTTTCTAAGAATGCTGTATTACTTTCAAATGGGAAATGGTGGAGCAAAAGAAATGTGGTGGTTGTCAATCCTCATGTTTCCAAAGACTGCAAAGGCTTGAAGGACAGCAATCTTTCAGTTTGTTTATCTCCGGATTTGCAGCCCTCCACGTCTTCCTCTCAAGATGATTCCTACTTCATTTCTGGAGCTGAGAATTTGGAACGCCCTGGTCCAATTGGTCCTTCTTCCCTACGGTCAGACCAATGTTCGCTTCCTGATGTCATTGATGATAACTGTACCTTTAATATTTTACCAGATTGTTCTGCCTCAAATATCATTTCTGATTCTTCTAACTCTGTTCCAAAAATCAATTCTGCTCAAGTTGATCTTCCACCTGTTCTCAGACGGAGTACTCGCAACACCTGTATTCCTGCTTATCTCAAGGACTTTTATCTTTAATTTTGTTTTTGTTTTTGTTTTGGGGAAGGGAGATGTGTGGTATCTATGGTTTAGAATTATAGACCATCTGTATTCACCAATTGTCTCTATTGCCTAGAATGTATTGAGGGTTCTACGTTTAGTGTTCTACCTGTTGTCAGTTACTGCCTGACTTCTGTTCCTGGCTGACGTGCTTCGTGTTTGCTGTGAAGGACATATAATAAAGAACCTTCATTCTGCATCAATCTTCTCTACGCTCTTTATTGAAGACTGGATGTAACACATAACATGTCACCTATCCCACATTTGGTAAATGTCACCCTATTTTTAGTGATATTAACCCACCTAGCAAACAAAATGTCCCCTCAAGACTGTCCCGTCAAGACTTTAATGGGGACACCCACTTTTTAAATCTTGATCAACCTCCCAAAAATATGTTTGTTCTCTATTTACCTTCTTACAGACTTGTTGTGACCTACAATTTTGAGTCAAGAGGTTTAGAGGTGTGCATTAGCCACTGATGAGACATCTTTAGCCAGGCCCTAAGAACAATGGTCTGCACTTTGGTAAAATACACTACACACATTCCTGAGATGAGCAGAATGGTAAATATCCTTAGACCCATATATGCTGCTTTATTCAATAATCTGAAATGCCTCAAAACCTTTAGCAAAGTTTTGGAAACAAGCACCTACACCAACGTGTCTATATCACTGAATAACAACAATTTAATGTAGACAGGTGCCCAGACATCCACTGCTCGATAATTTATTGTGAACAGATGCTTTGGCTTTTCTCACAGATTTTCTTTGAACAGCCTTTGACTTTAAGCCACAACCTACTTTGAAACATGCCTCCGGAACCCACATCAGGAGTGTTCAGCCTGTACCTTGTTTAACATAGATTCCACCCTGCACCCAAAACGTTACAGGTTTGTAAATGAGTGCACTATATAATTTTCAAATTGCACAAACTCTCTTGACTCCAGAGACTCGAGTCAAGAGTCTCTGGAATCCATAGAGTGGAGTCTCTAGACTCCAGAGACTCTTGACTCCAGACGTTCATTCTATGCACCCACACGCATATGAACAGTAACTCTATGGTTTATATGAGTATTGGCTCTTTAATAACAACTTTTTAGAAGTCAAGGTCACTATATATCATGGTATGGTTTCTAAGTTTAAAAGTTTGGATTTATGAAAATATTAGATTCTTTCCAAATGTGAAAGTCTATGCAGTCGTTATTTCTCTAATCTGTTCAAGTCCTTTGTTTATTTAATCTTCTCTGAACTGAGCAAGGTACCAATTGTAATCATCAGTGGGTACTTTCTCAATCAGATTTGGTAGGAGATTGGACCATCTCTTCTCCTAGTCACAAACAATCCCCCTCGCCTTAGAGGGTCAACTTACACTTCATAATGAGATCCCTTTCCTATCTGAAAATGTAATTTCTTTGGTTCTCAGGGTATATCAGCCTGCCAAAGTAGAAACATGTTTCCCAATGATTTAAAAAACAAAACAGATTTAGAGACTCTGGGCCTGTGGTTCACCAGTTCGTGCTTCATAAATTTTCTCACAATCAATGGAAATAAAATAATTTAAACATATATGGCATGGATATAAATTGGATACCCATGGCTTAAAAGTGAAAGGTAATTTCTCTTCTCCAGCTCTTGACCTAAAGTTGAAGATCATGAGTTGAAATGCTGAGTTTCCACTCCGGAGTTTAAAATGTCAGGTTGTTGTGGCAGATACATAAAGTCTGAGACTCCACTTCTGACAGTCGATTGCATCTGCCTGAATGGCCTATCATGTCATGTTGTCAGGACATTCTGACCATCTTCAATGTCTGATGCATGATAGGCCACTTGCGAAGGTTCTGTTCCAGCAAAGTAGTGTCACATTTATTGGAATATCAAGAGACTTTGGGCCTAATTTAGAGCTTATCAGATGGGATATTCCTTCAAAATGTGACAGAATCCTGTTCTCAGTATTACAAGTGTCATGGGCTATAATGCAGTTATAATATGTCAGACAGGACATTCGCCACATTTGTTATATAGCATCCCAACCGCCAAACTATAAATAAGGCCCCTTGTCACTTACAGTAGCAAGAGCAGACTGTGAACCATGATGAAAAGATATGACATTCGTTCTTCAAAAGACAAGGCCAGATGCTGTCATTTCCTCTTGTTTTGAAAGATGATAGTTCCAGAGACGGCAGCCACAAAAAAGAGTGGGGGGGGTGGAACACAGGAGGGGGAGCGTGGGGGCTAATAATATATATATATGCACTTTTTAAAGAAACTTACTTTAAGCTGCCGGCTGCCTCCCGCGTCGTGCCTACCTGTTCTTCCTTGTCCCAGCAGACACTGGGACAGACTCCTGGTGCAATCCCGGTGCGGCTCTCATGCTGTTCAATACAGCTGGGTTGAAGAAACCTAAGTGCGCATGTGTGTTTGGCCAGCCTGAGTGCATATAGCCCTCCCTCCCCCCCCTACCCCCCATTGGCCCAGCCCCCCAGCCCACCCCTCCCTACATGCGCTGGCTCAGAGTCGGAAAATTAATAATACGATTATAATAGAACATCGTTTTACTTTTTTTCAGCTGCTGGCCCTGAGCCAGTGGGGCGACGCTACACCACCATTGAGGAGGAGCTGCCCCTGTAGTTCTCTGGAGACTAGTCTGGGTTTCTTATCAATTTTAGCTCATCCAGTTTGGGCCTGTGAAGTCGAAGTTGGTAAATGTAGGGGAGAAGTAAATATTTTCTGCAGCATAAGGGTTATGCTTGCTGCTTAAAAGAAGACGTGCTTTCAGCCTTTTACATGGCTGGATGAAGTGTGACTCAGACTGCACAAAGAGCTGAAAGCATTTCAGGCTTGGGGTCCTACTAAAGAGTTTTCTTCACACACGTTTTCCCCTACATTAGGGATTTGCAGTTAGACGCAGAGTGTTCTTTGATAGGGAGAGCAGTTTTTTCTTTCTAGGGAGGTCGTTGGTATGCATCATTGTTTGATTTTATGTATCATGACAACAGTTTTGTACTCGACCCATGACTCAACTGTCGACCAGTGTAATGCTGTCACAATTGGGTTTGCGTGTGTAGACTTATGGCTAGTTGTTAACCCAATGTCCTGAAAATTTCTTCGCAGTTTTGGTTTGTTCGTCTAACTTTTGTATTACTGCAAGAAAGATATTTTTCAAAGTGCCGAAGAAAAGGTTGCGTACGGAGCTAATGCAGTAAAGCTGTGCACCGCTGAGATGTCATGGCCGCTCTTTGCATTTGCGTCATTGTTCTGCGAGGTGAGAAGAACCTCTGCAGGACTGAAAACGAGCTCCCCTGGCTCTTAATTCGACCTGACAGGCCTGCGCACTCTTCAGCTACTATGTGTGCTGTGAAATGGAACCCACGTGTCACGCGCCGTTAACGCAAGTCCTTCGCGCCCCCGTGCGTCGGTACGTCCGTCGCCGCAGCGCTGCGTCCCCAGAGGAAGCGTAGAGTCCTCCCGGGATTGGTGCAATTGTTGACAGGGAGGGCGGTTGGACTATTATGAAAAGTAGAGCGCATTTTAGCGGTGCATTCGCCTCCGCCCAGATGTTGGGGTTGGGGGGGAGGCGGCTAGTGGCACACAGACACGCAGCGATATTGCAGAATATGGTTGCTGTATCTTAAGACTTATATTAATCAGGGTTCCTTCCATCGCTACTTGGACGCTTGTGGTTCTGTGCGTGAGCGAAGTCATCCACGCTGTGGTTCTCCAGTATAAGAAGATGAGCTTTTATGGCATTCATTAAGAGAGGGAGATAGGCGACAGCCAAGAGCACGTAAGGAAATGAGGTCAAGTGCAAGGATGCCAATGGATCCGAAGCTGGTTGAAGTGCATGGCAGTGCGGAGTGGCGTAGTTAGTTATTGTTTACACAGCTTATGAGCTGGTGTGTGGTGGGAGAGTGTTGTAAAGAAAAAGCGTAAGACGTGGGAACTTCAGGGTCAGTTCTGTAGTTTAATCACAGCACAGAAAACGAGTGAACAAGCCACCATCTGGCTAAGCTTCAACTGTAATCCACAGAATGCCCCATGGAACATAAGTAGGTAATACAAAGGCAAGAATCTAAACAAAGGACACAAAGAAAAGACCAACCCAAGAAAGAGAGAAGACATATTTACAACAGAGAGCGTTAAGGTGAGGTATGTTGGAGCAATCACATCTGTGATCTTGAAGTTTAGCTTTGAAACTAGTAATTAACAGCCATTAACACTATTTATAGGTCAAAAGAAAATTCATTGTTTTGCTTGCATTATACAAATAAGGTGAATCTAGGTACTAGTCGTGGATTGGTACTACAAATTGTTGTATCCTACCCATTCCACCCCCTGCACCCATGCGCATGGTACCTTCCTTTCCCCTGCGCGTGACCCTTCCCAGCTTCTCCCCTTCCCATTGGTTCCCCCACATTCCATTCCTTGCCCCTGCTGATTCCGTTGACACCAACTGTCATATTGATGTTCCGTTCACCCACGCATGACCACTGTGTGGGGCTGTGATAATAAATCCTACTTCACACGATTCCTGTCTGCAGACTACTTTGTAACAGTGGCGACGAGGTCAGCAGAGGAACTACAGCCTCACACTGTGGTACAGCTGATGGATTTTCACCTTGCTGCATCCGGTAATTCTGCGATTCTTTGAGGCAAACCTTCTTACCTGAGGAATTCCTTGCCTTCCCTTCGTGGCTAACGAAGACGTGAACCGCACAGCTGCCCTGGGTGAAGTGGCTGCGTACCTTCTTCCGAGATTTGAGTATCTCGCAACAACCGGCTGCTGCGCCACACGGAGGTAGGATCTCTGCAGTACTTGGGGGATTCCCCTTCGTGTGTGCCTTCTTCGCGCGTCTACGCTCCTTCCTGGTTGAGCTGTCCTTGACGCGTTCTGATTCCTGTCAGTGGCACTGTTCTTTCCTGGCGCTTTCATAACGGAAATTCCTGTCAGCTGTTTTCGCGCCTGTGATTCATCGCATCTGCGCATGCCTGGTGACGCGTGACGTCACTGAAACGCAGCGCTGGGTGCCATTTAAAAAAAAAAAAACCTCTCGTTTTCTTCAAGCTAGTGTTCGAACCTAGCCCAAGCTTCGAGTGACTTTGTCAGCTATACTAAAGTTAAAGGAGGGTCACAAACAACGAGCCTAGCACGTGTCTATGTAATTATATAAATAAGTGCCATACACTGCAAGCAGCACGTCATTTAGCCTTATCTGTTCAGTTATCAAAAGAACTGTGTACAAAGTGTCATTGAAATCCTCGCAGTGTATATCTTTATCTTCAGTCAACCGTCATGTGCGCTCTCAGTTCCTTGAATCTTTCACAACCTCAAGCATTTCTACCTCTTAAAGGTGCACCGTGCATGCCTTGGAAAGAGTGGAAAGAGTATTTTGTCAATTACATAGAGACTGTTGAGGATGATGATTTCACTGCTGAAAAGAAGAAAAAGGTACTTTTGTACTGTTTGGGTCCTGGTGGTCTTAAGACCTACAATAACATTGAGAAGAAAGTGAGAACAGGTGATGATGTTTATCAACATGCCCTAAATGATCTCGACGATCACTTCTCGCCCATTGTTTGTGTTGCTGTTGATCGATACAAGTTCTCAAGAAGGAAGCAGGGAAAAGATGAGAGCGTGGAGGATTATGTGGCTGCTCTGAATAACCTGGCCCTGACCTGCAGATTTGGGGCGCTGCAAGAAGAGTTTGTACGTGATCAAATCATAATGCATGCGAGCAACCCCAACATCCAGGATAAACTCTGGGTCAATGGCGAAGCTTCCTTGAAGGAGGTTGTTGCTCTTGTCAAGAAGGCTGAACTTACTGGCAGATGTGCCAAAGCAGTAATTGATGAACCAGCTGAAATAAAAGCCATTAGATCCTCCAAATACAAACAGAAAGGAAACAAAAAAGAAACAAGTCATGATCATCACAAGAGAAGTGAGTCTACCAGATCGAGATATAGCAGTGATAGACGCATGAATACAAGAGACAATGATTTTCCTGATCTCAAATGCTATCGCTGTGGGTCTCCAACTCATCTTGCCGATTCAAAAAAGTGCCCAGCTCTACATCAAAAGTGCTTGTCTTGCGGTATGACTGGACACATCGCTAAGGTCTGCAACAAGAAAATGTACAGACAAAGCAGACAGGTACGGCAAATTCAGGAAGAGAGCGATTCCACCGAAGAGGACTCGGAGTACTCTGACTCCGACAATGTCAACTATGTTTTCTCAATTGAATACGACGTGTTAGAAGTCACGCCCACAAAGAGAAAAAAACCCATGTGTGATGTCAGTTTGGGAGGGGTGACAGTCAACCTGATGGCAGACTCTGGGTCACCCTTCACGATCATCAACGAAAATATTTGGAAGCAATTCACGGATAAAATAGGTTCAAATCTAGAAAAACCCAGAGTTATTGCTAGAAGCTACACTGGAAACAACATCGAATTCCTAGGAACACGTGATCTGGAATTTGAATTTAAAAATCGAAGAGCATTTTGCCGACTGTATGTTGCGAAAAAAGGCCCCTCTGTCCTTGGCTGGAGTGACCAAGCTGATCTAGGTATCATGCTCGATCCCAATAGTGATGATCCTGTCTTGTCCATAAATGACTCCTGTAAACTGTCTATACAAAAAGACTTTCCCGAAGTGTTCTCAGGTAAAGTTGGTCTGCTTAACAGTTTCGAACACAAAATTGAACTAAAGGACTCAGCTGTTCCTTGCATTCACAAGGTAAGACATCTACCAGTATCGGTGAGAAGTGATGTACAAGCAGAACTCGACAAGCTTGTTAAGGATGGCATTATAGAAGCAGTGGAATCGGCGGAGTGGGTTTCCCCCTTGGTTGTTGTCAAACGTCCCAACGGGAAAATCAGACTCTGCATCGATCTCAGGGACCTAAATAAGAACATTATTGTTGACCAATATCCCCTACCACGTATTTGTGAAATGTTCAGTGCCACCAATGATATGTGTGTATTTTCCATAATTGACTTAAAATCTGCATATCACCAAATTCCCCTGCATGCAGACAGTAAAAAATTCACCACCTTTATCTCACCCTTTGGTTGCTTTCGTTTTACCAGGGTACCTTTTGGATTAGCCTCTGCCGCAGCACTTTTCCAAAGGGTCATGACATCCATTATGGAAGGTGTTGATGGTATCAGGTTTTTCCAGGACGATATCCTGGTCATGGGCAGCAACCAATCGGAACATGACACACGCCTTAGACAAGTGTTTAGCAAATTGAAAATGCATGGTTTGACAGTGGAATTGGACAAATGTAAAATTTCACAGGACAAAGTGGTTTACCTTGGGCACACTATCAGCTGTGATGGGATCAAACCCAAACAGGGTCTAGTGGATGCCATCCTCAATGCCCCATGTCCCTCAAGCAAAGAGGATGTAAGAGCTTTTCTCGGCTTGACGGAGTATTACTCAAAATTTATAAGGAACTTCTCTGAAAAAACCTACAGCATAAGACAACTATTGAAAAACAAAACCAAATTTGTCTGGTCATCGGACTGTCAGAACACTTTTGTTGCCATCAAAAAAGAAATCAGCGAGGCGCCTTTTCTCAAAGGTTTTGACCCCAAAGCAGACATTTACCTCACCACAGACGCAAGCAACAAAGGTATTGGAGCTGTGCTAGCACAGAAGAACTCATCTAACCAAGAGTGGGTAGTAGCCTTTGCCTCCAGGTCGCTCACCTCTGCGGAGGAAAAGTATTCTGTCATAGAACGCGAGATGCTGGCTTGTTCGTGGGCGCTCAATTACTTCAGAGCTTATGTGTGGGGTTACAAAATCCATCTCCGCACAGACCACAAACCGTTAATTAAGATTCTGACAGCCTCAGGTCTACAAAACGCTTCACCAAGACTCAGCAAAATGTCGATCAAGCTGCTGGATTACAACTACTCGGCAGAATATTGGCCAGGAGTGAAAAACAAAATCGCGGACTTCCTCAGCAGATTACCTCTGCCTCACATGGAAAGCATAGTCGAAGATGAGGAGAAGGTTGCTCTACTTTTCAACACGGACCTGGATGGAATATCAGCGGAAGAATGGGATCAACACATGTCGCGTGACTCCACTCTGCAAATGGTATGCCAATTCATCAACTCTGCATGGCCCGACAAGCGCAACCTACAGGACAATGTTAAAGTGTATTGGGAAACCAGGAATGAACTCAGTTTGGAAAACGGCGTGTTGTACAGATTGGGGAAAGCCATAGCCCCTGCCACGCTCAGAGACAAAATCCTAAGTTTGTGTCACGTTGGCCACCTAGGCATCACCAAAACCAAGCAGCGTGTCAGAGCAAGTTATTGGTGGCCGGGTATTGACAGGCAAATCGAAGTCCTGGTCAGGAACTGTTTGGAATGCTGTGACTCAGACAAAACTCTCAAAACGTCAAAAGTCAGTCTCTCTCCGATTCAACCCCCGCAAATGGCTTGGGAGAAATTGGGTTTGGACATCGTGGGGCCTGTAGAAGGACATGATGGAGCAATCAAGTACATCTTGGTGGCAATAGATCACTTCTCCAAGTGGCCAGAAATTAAGATCGTAGAAGAAATTGACAGTTTCAAATGTATAGACTTCTTGGACAAGCTCTTTCTCAGTGAAGGTTTACCAAAATCCGTCCTCACCGATAATGGCCGGCAATTCTGTTCCGAAGCATTCAAGTCGTTCCTTGCTAGGAACTGCATCACCCATCACACCACGTCAATTTATCACCCTGAAGGAAATGGCCTCACTGAACGCTTTAACCGTGTCTTGAAAGGACACATTCAACTATCCAGAAATGCAAACTTAAATTGGGAAGAGGAAATATACAAACTCATCTGGGCATTCAGAATTGCTCCCTGTGCAAGCACTCGCACTGCACCATTCATTCTCATGAGAAGCAGACAGCCCATGAGCGTCGATCTAGGATGGATGTCTGAATCAAAACAAATTGAATGGTCACCTGAAAACATAAGGAAAAACATCATCAAGGCACAGAAGTACTACAAAGAATGGTATGATTCTAGACACAGTGCAAAAGATCATTCATTCAAGGTTGGCGATCTTGTTAAAGTTCGTTTAGAAAAAAAAGTAAAGAAAGGAGAAAGTAGATTTACCGCCCCACTTCACATTGATGAACTGTTTAACAATGCGGCAAGACTCAGTGATGGGAAAGTTTGGCACATGAGTAGACTGGCGAACTATCATCCCAGTGACAAGGCCCAGAGTCACCAGCAGCATGTTACCGTTAGCAATGACTTGTGGGTAGATGTTGATAGATCTAGTACTGATGAGAATAATAGGTCTAGAAACCACAGCACACGTGACCTCCAACCCGACTCGGACTCTGATGATGGCCATTCTACAGATCGGTCTGCAGGTGCCCATCCCAGCACTTCGACTTGTAATCGGAGTTGTCAGGATGACCCTCATTCGGATTCTGAAGTGGTGTCTGATGGTCACAGATTCAGTGGTAGGTTCGGCAGATCTGACTTTGACTCTCATTCGGACACTGAATGTGCACCACATGTACCAGCGACCTCTGGAAGGTTTGGTAGGACCATCCGCAGACCTAAACGTCTGGATGATTACGAATGTGACTAATTACCCAACTGTTTATGCACCTCCTGTTTATGTGTCACCGCTTTCCGTGGCACTGTTGCCAAAACTCTATAGAGAGGAAGATGTGTTGTATCCTACCCATTCCACCCCCTGCACCCATGCGCATGGTACCTTCCTTTCCCCTGCGCGTGACCCTTTCCAGCTTCTCCCCTTCCCATTGGTTCCCCCACATTCCATTCCTTGCCCCTGCTGATTCCGTTGACACCAACTGTCATATTGATGTTCCGTTCACCCACGCATGACCACTGTGTGGGGCTGTGATAATAAATCCTACTTCACACGATTCCTGTCTGCAGACTACTTTGTAACACAAATATAAACGCATAGTCAAACATCATTATTTTCTGAGACCTTTCCGCCATTTCAGAAGACTCTCGTATGGTTAATTATGTCATGAATGATGTCACCCGTATTGGTAAATAGTGGGTTGTTAAGATTGTGTAGCAGCCTAATATTCCCAATTGTCTTTCCCACTACCATGGGCCTGATAAAAAAGCAAGGATATGTAAAACTGTTAAAGGGATAAAGTAAGCTAGCAAATCGCAGTGGTGTGTTTAACAGGCTTATTAATTTGATCTGTACCCAAACCCCCCCTCAAGAATTCACACATGGCTACCTTCTATGCCTTCTCCAGCTAGGCCTGGGTCTCTACCCAGAGAGAGGGCATTTAAAAATCGGTATAGCCCGAGGTAAAAGTTTTTTTTTATCATATTAGAACATTACACCCACTAAGAGAAGAATATTCTCAATTAAACAGAAACAAACAAAAGCGATACATTGGAACATTGAAGCACAAAGATTATAGCATTCATTATTGGACCTCTACCTTCTAAAAGTAGTACATGTTTGTGCTCTAAGATTTGTGGTCGGCTGAGTCAATCTCATCATTGCACAAAGGGTATTCTTTATCATTAATACTCTTTCATGGGGTTTGAATCTGTGTTTTAGCAGGTTAAACACAGATCTCAGGAGTATTTACTCAACCCGTTGAGTTACATTGCCTTCATATGAAATAAATGTTGTCATGTGCATATACACTTGTACATATATGAGTACTTTTTGCAATCCTTTGCTGTGTACTGTATCTCAGTACACAGCAAAGTACTGGGCAACTGTATCTCACTTGAGACAAACCCCAGAATTCTAATTTTTCTAGTTTATTAATGTTTAATGGAAATCCGAGCATGGCCCACACTGATTTGTCAGTTCAGAATAATTACGATTACTATGTTTATTCTGTCATTGCTTATCTGTTTCCACCTAGGAGCGGCTGCCAGGTTTGCAGTATCTGACGCAGCAGTCTGGGCCCTGTTTATTCTCAGTAGTACAATACCAGTAACCCGCAGCCAGGGCTTCCAAAAATGGATGAAACTTGGAATCAGGACTGGAGACTAAATGAATCAGGGAAAATTAATTTTCCACTGAACGGCTGTGAACTCTTTCCAGGCTGCACGTTTGATAAGTAGACCTGGGTGTCCACCCCATTATACCCTGGCTGCTCCATGCTGTTGCGGCCTGCAAGGAGTGGGACGGGACATTTCTGTAAAATAGGTGTTCGGTTGGAGGACTGTAATGTGACCAAATATTTTTGGAATGTGCGCCCTTCCTCTGCATCATTGTTTAGTAAGGAGCTCCATATTCTGCAGTCCCTTCTGGGAACTCCTCGAAAATTGTGGCAGTCTTTCTGGACAATATATATACCTAGACCAGCATATAGCTATTCTTTGCCTGCCTAGTTAGTCTCTCTCTATGTTGAAATGACAATCGGGTACGACTGTCACTGCATATCCCTTGGGGTAGCTGTGAGCCTTATAAATTTAAAAATAACATACAATGCTTAATTTGTGTAAGAGCCTGTGCCCGAAGCTCTGCAGCCGGGGCAATTACATGTCAGTGCGCCGAATTCCGAGGCTGCTTAGGTCTAAATCCACCTCCAGCCTCTTTAATCTACTGTCAGACACTCCCTGCCCCTTCATCCAATGCCCGTATGGGACCCTTATTTGTTCTTTTCTCTCTCAGGCTTTCTGTTTTCTGTGTCTTCCATCTCTTGCTCTCGGTAAATGTCAGACTAACGCAGAAAAACAAGTGCTGTTCCCAAAAAATGAATGGCAATGGCCTCCACTGGCAAACACCGGCTCAAATTAAGCACTGGGGACCAATGACAGTAGTCAGTAGCTGAGCATTGCACAGTATAACTCATGTCACTGGCTGTGTTTCCCTCTTTCTAGACAACTTATTTTTCCTGTGCCAGCAGCAAAGTAATGCAATGAGCATGGGTGGGCAACCTGAGTTATGATTGCATTTTGCGCTGCTTACCATAACTGGCAAATTTCAGGGATTTTATTAGTTGGTATTCACTAAATCATAGCCAAACCTTTAACTGTGAGTTTGTTCATTGACGTGAACACATTTCATTCACATGCCATTGACTCGTTTGGCACTGTGCACGTCCTTTGAATATGCACAGTGCAAGTTCGCCACAGGGCCTGGCCCTTGGCCAGGACCTGTCTGAACCCATCATGGCCATCCAACACTCTGCTGTTCACAGATAGGAAGGTCTGGACACAGAGCCAGGGCCTTTGCCTAGCCTGCTGCTGCCGGCCAACCTCTAAAATGTAAGGCCTTCAGGGGTGTGCCTTCGGTCAGTCCCTGCATCCAACCAGCCGCAGGTGTCAACCTCCTCTATGCGTGCCTTTTGACTGTACGCTTGGGAGGTTTCCTAAAGGGCCTGGCCATTCTGTTGAGCAGCAGTGCAGTGTTTAAAACTATTTCAATTATTTTTTGTGGGTGAGTCTCAAAAGAACCTTTGTTGGGCAGGGTTTTGTATTTGTGTTTTTTTAGAAAATATTTTACTGTTTTTAAACTATGGTGGCAAATGACCAAACACAATTGTTTCATTTTTTTTCTTCATTAAAAGTATTATTTTACAGTGTTCGTCCATCATTTCATTGCCTATCCTGAGAACTACGCTCCCTGCACAACACTGTGCAGGGGCAGGCACGTACCCCATGCACAACACAGCACACTGTGCAGGGGCAGCCACTCACCCTATGGGCAACACAGCACACTGTGCAGGGGCAGCCATGCACCCCATGCACAACACAGCACAGTGTGCAGGGGCAGCCACCCACCCTATGGGCAACACTGCATACTCTGCTGGGGCCACAAGGCGCAGCCAATCAACTCATGCACAACACTGTCTAGCGCATGGGTACTCGCAAACTTTCTCTCGGGGGCCAAATTTACAGTGTGGCTTGTGTCCGAGGGCCGCTCCGGTGGGGGCGGGGTCAGTGGGGAAGGGGCGGGGCTAGAGCAACAAAAAAAACTGTGACCATGAGGTTGATCATAGGTCCTTGCAGCGGACGCCTTCGTCCACTGAGCCACCAGACCCGGCATAGACCCACATCTCTCTCCCTCTCCCCCTCTCCCTCTCTCTCCCCCTCTCTCCCTCTCTGACTCTCTGTCTCCCTCTGACTCTCTGTCTCCCTCTGACTCTCTGTCTCCCTCTGACTCTCTGTCTCCCTCTGACTCTCTCACTCCCTCTCACTCCATCTCTCCATCTCTCCCTCTGTCTCACTCACTCTTACTCTCTCACTCCCTCTCTTCCTGTCTCACTCACTCTGACTCTCTCACTCCCTCCCTCTGTCTACCTCCCTCCCTTCCTCTGTCTCCCTCCCTATGTCTCCCTCCCTCTCTCTGTCTCTCACCCCCCTCTCCCTCTCCCTCCCTCTCCCTCTCCCTCTCTGTCTCCCTCGGACTCTCTGTCTCCCTCTGACTCTCTCACTCCCTCTCACTCTCTCTCACTCCCTCTGTCTCCATCTCTCCCTCTGTCTCCATCTCTCCCTCTGTCTCACTCACTCTTACTCTCTCACTCCCTCTCTTCCTGTCTCCCTCCCTCTGACTCTCTCCCTCCCTCTGTCTACCTCCCTCCCTCCCTCTGTCTCCCTCCCTCGCTCTCCCTCGCTCTCCCTTTCCCTCCCTCCCTTTCCCTCTCCCTCTCTTTCCCTCCCTCTAGCTCTCCCTCCCTCTGTCTCCCTCTCCTTCCCTCTGTCTGCCTTCCTTTCCCTCCCTCCCTCTGTCTGCCTTCCTTTCCCTCCCTCCCTCGCTCTCCTTCCCTCCCTCGCTGTCCTACCCTCCCTCGCTCTCCTTCCCTCCCTCGCTCTCCTTCCCTCCCTCGCTCTCCTTCCCTCCCTCGCTCTCCCTCCCCCCTCGCTCTCCCTCCCTCCCTCGCTCTCCCTCCCTCCCTCGCTCTCCCTCCCTCTCTCGCTCTCCTTCCCTCCCTCTCCTTCCCTCCCCCTCGCTCTCCCTTTCCCTCCTACTCGCTCTCCCTCCCTCTGTCTCCCTCTCCCTCCCTTTTCCTCCCTCTGTCTCCCTCCCTGTCTGCCTTCCTTTCCCTCCCTCCCTTGCTTTCCCTCCCTCTCCTTCCCGCCCTCTCTCTCCTCTCCCTCCCTCCCCGCTCTCCCTCCCCCTCCCTCTGCTTCCCTCCCTCCCTCTCCTTCCCTTCCTCGCTCTCCCTCGCCCCTCTCTCCCCTTCCCTCCCTCGCTCTCCTTCCCTCCCTCGCTCTCCTTCCCTCCCTCGCTCTCCGTCCCTCGCTCTCCCTCCCTCCCTCCCTCCCTCCCTTTGTCTCCCTCCTTTTTTTTTTTTTTTTTTTGAAAGGCTGTCTGCAACCAGAGCTCGACTCAGAGACTCTGCTGCCTGTGGGGGCCGGGCGATTTCCGCCATAGTCAGAGTGGGGATGCCGGGGCGCTGAGAGGTGTAAATAGGTCCATTAATATGCGAATGGTCTTTGAAAGACCTGTGAAATGCTTGGGTGCGGCTGTGTGCGCGCGCCTGGAAGCTGTCACAGCCCGGGAGGGCGAGGGGGGGGGGGGGGCGGCACACAGACAGGGTCACCCTGCCTGTGTGCCCCCCTCCCTTTAAATGTAGGACAAAATGTCTTGCTTATTGGCCCTCGCTTGATTCCGCAGTGCCTTTACAATGCACACCTGATCCCAGATTCTTTTCTTTTGACCGGATTGTATTAAACCAAATGATGAGACTGTTACATAAACTGAAATGCCCAATTGAACATGTATTTGACAACAGTACTATTGATTTATATACAGCACATCAAGCCACACATCTATTTTTTGTAAGTGCCGTGATTTAAAAGATGTTTCTATTACTTAGTCACAGAACTGCATTGAACGACACCAGAAGGCTAGAAGTCTCAGCCAGCCTTGCGAGGATTCGAATTTGTGACCTGCAGGTCACTGCATGTCTCAATCGTGAGTGTTTAATTAGCTGAGGGATTCTGTCAGATTAAGTAATCTGAGCACTGACGGGGCCAAAGGCGTCAAGAACTGCGCAGTGCTCCACTGCTCTGACATGGCCAAAAGGGTGACCCTGCCTGTGTGCCCTCCCCTCCCGGGCTGTGACAGCTTCCAGGCGCGCGCACACAGCCGCACCCACGCATTTCACATGTCTTTAAAAGACCATTAGCATTTTAATGAGGCTATTTTCACCTCTCAGCGCCCCTGCAAGCCCCACTCTGACTACGGCAGAAATCGCCCGGCCCCCACAGGCAGCAGAGTCTCTGAGTCAAGCTCTGGTTGCAGACAGCCTTTAATTAAAAAAACCAACTCGGGTACGATGTCTGAAAGGTCCGCGGGCCGCCAGGGAAGGCTTGCCGGGCCGCACTATGAGTACCCCTGGTCTAGCGGCTGCCTCGTGCCCATTTACAATATACTGTCAGACTATGCTGAAGTTCAACACTGCCGCAGGACTCTGCCCAGAAAGCAAACAGTTCTAAAAGGCGCTGCCTGCCAGCTTGCAATTCATTACCTCAACTCCAAAAACAAAAGCTGCTGCAAAGAAAAACATAAGAAACTCCAGAGAACAATTCCATTCACAACGGCCACGGACCATTCCAGAAAAAAAAGAAACAATAAAAGAGCAAGAAGCACCTCAAAACAATAAGAACATCTCTTCTCAAATCACACCCAGAGCAGAACTGCTAGCTAGGCTTCTGTGCTGGCAGAGAAGATGTTTTGTCTGAACAGGTTCCTAGTTAAAACTGAAATATGATCATTCCCCCTGGCACATAAACACGAGCAAAGAGCCGGTTCCCGTGCCCAGGAGCACAAATCGCTTATTAATGCCGCAATTTCAAAATAGACTTACGGAGGTCTGCTGCCCTTGCCCTCGGCTGACTGGCACTCATACCCGTAGTATTCCCTCTCCCCACAGCAGTGAGTCCCTCCTGCCCGGTACTCACACGAAGACCCCGAAGAGCAGGGCTCGGACGCCAACTTCCAGCAGCAGCTCCCGCATCTCCGGTCCCTCGTCCAGCGCTCGCAGCCGCCCTGCTCTGACGGCCCGCCCGGCCCCATGCGCAGCCCGCACCCCAGCCTTTCCCGCCGCCCCGGCAAGGAACGGGGAGAGGGAGGGGGCAGGAGGGGTGGAGATACGAGAGGAGGAGGGAAGGCGACAGATAAGGCTGGAGGAAAGAGCGGGTTCCTAGTTAAAACTGAAATATGATCATTCCGCCTGGCACATAAACACGAGCAAAGAGCCGGTTCCCGTGCACAGGAGCACAAATCGCTTATTAATGCCGCAATTTCAAAATAGACTTACGGAGGTTTGCTGCCCTTGCCCTCGGCTGACTGGCACTCATACCTATAGTATTCCCTCTCCCCACAGCAGTGAGTCCCTCCCGCCCGGTACTCACACGAAGACCCCGAAGAGCAGGGCTCGGACGCCAACTTCCAGCAGCAGCTCCCGCATCTCCGGTCCCTCGTCCGGCGCTCGCAGCGCCCTGCTCTGACGGCCCGCCCGGCCCCATGCGCAGCCCACACCCCAGCCTCCCCCGGCAAGGAACGGGTAGAGGGAGGGGTGGAGATACGAGAGGAGGAGGGAAGGCGACGGATAAGGCTGGAGGAAAGAGCGAGATGCGAGGGGAGGAAGCAGAGGTGACGGCAGGAGGGGGTGGTCACCGGAATCGAGGACATCCCGAGCTGAGCGCGGGCGTTCATCAGAACAGGACCCCCGCCGGCTGCCATCTTCGGAGAAATGAGCACAACAAACCCAAAAAAAACAAAACACCGCCCACCACTGCATGACGTGGGCAAAAGCCTAAAATTCTCTGGAACGCCCACGAATCTGCTCCAGCTATGACGGACAGATCTCTGTTCCAATGGCTAGCCTCCATTTATGGAGATAGCCAATGGAACAGAGGGGCGGTGACCAAGCCACATACTGTTGACATAAGATTTCGCCTGCGCCGAAAAGCTGCGCGGTGCGCAGCTTTCGACAGGCAAAACCTCAAAATAGGCCAGTAATTTTTCCTGAGGAAAGTTCCTCCTCCCTAGATACTGTTCAATCTCGCGGCACTGTGGTTCGTTCTTTAACGGCATCATGCAAGTTGGCCATGTTGAAATTGCAGTGATCGAGAGGAGCTAATTCTGTGGTCTGCTTCGGTCATAGGTCATCCTCGGAATTGGTTCATTGCTCGAGGAGGTCCACCTTTATGCATTATAGACTCTGTAAACTATAAAAGCACAGAGTAACAGTGTTGCCAGGCAATGGCAGTGGGTTGGAGACCCAAAACAATAAAAGAGAAATTATGCTTCTGAGTTCCACTATCGTATATATGCCCATCAATCATAACTGCCCGCTAGTCACCTGCTTTTTCCGCACTATTGTAGTAAGATATCTTAGAATTCCCACTTGATAAACAATGTAATCATCAGGAAGGATCTGTAATACTGGAGAATGACAATGTTGCGGCCGTTTCAGAATTAACAAGATTGACGTATAATGCTATGGTTGTCTTCATAAAAACAAGGAGAAAAAAGCCTACTAGGAAAGCTGGGACTCATCAGTTGTGAAGAGTGGAGGCACCAGCAATGCCTTTACCCTGCTGGGGAAAAGCAGAAACCATCAGTCAGTGTGCCAAGAATTCTCTACTCTGGAATCTGGGTCCCACTCCATTGGAGTCCAAGAAGCTCTTCCGTTCTCCGTTCTTCGCCCACTCAGGATCAGGAACCCGGAAATTCTGCAACTTGCCAGGAGTAGAGCTGAATTGAGTCTGCCTTGAGAGAAGGATCTGATTGACTGTTGATGGGGGTATTGGAGGTGACCTTGCATTAGTAAGATGCAACCTAAACAAGAACAGGATTGGGAGGAGCAGATGTAGGAAGAACAGAACACTGCATGCTGCAGATCAGGTAAGAATTTGCACCAATGGGACATGCGGTTAGGACTTGAAACACCATACCCTTGCATGATACTGGAGCCCCTAAAATGGCTGAGTGCTCACCTGGTTCCCAAATGCATCCTCCTTGAGAGGGATATTGAGGCTGTGATGACTTCATGCTAGTAAATGTCCCAACCACAGTTGGAAGTCGCAACAGAAAGAGGCAAAGTACCTCAAGACGTTTGGCACGCGACCCAGAACAGTCACCACAAACAGCAGTTACTTTGACCTTTGTTGAATCCGCTACAGAGCTTTGGGATGGGCACTTCATTTTGTTTGAGTAACAGGTTTTTGTTTTGTTCCGAAAAGGAACACTACCTAGAGGATTCACCTGGCCGGAGTCTGATAAAGCAGATTGAAGCCTCCTCTTTTTCCAGCAGCCACTTTGTCCATCCCTTTTCTTCAGAGGTATGCACATATTCACCGAAGACTGCAGCAGTGCCAGCTGGACTGGATAGATTCAGCACAATCTCAATCAATGAGCCATTTGGACAACAGTTTCCATTTTCCAACAAGCCGCCAGTCTTTGTGTAAATAATCATTTGTGACACATGAAGTTTCAGCTTTTGATCAAATATATAAATTGAAAAGAAGGATTATAAGACAATAGCAATGTGCATGCAAACTAATTGAGAATTGAAAATTGAAATGTATTTATTGTCTAAACAAGAGAGTACATGTCGTTTTTAGAAAATTACCAGTTCTGTACAAATGGGGTGTCTTTTTTAATTAATCTATATATAAAAATATTTTTCTATGTCAGAAAAAAGATATGTGAATATCAAAGCAAAAAGAAAAAATAATAAGCTATTCATATAAATCATTGTTGTGCAATAGATATTTGCATTATGAGTATATGTATTTTTTGTCAGTCTAGAGTCAATATGTGGCCCTAAGATAGAACACACTGTGCCCTGTGTCTTTGTTTTGTCTCAGTAGCCATTTGGACAACACACCATATCGAGTTGGTGCACCACCTGCTGCACCTTGCAACTGTAAACACTAGAACTTGAATAAGATAGAGGAATTGTCTCTGATGTGACCTCTGCATATTTCTTGCTTAGACTGGAAATCATGAAATCATGAAAGTGACTATAAGACTTTCAGACCTCCTACAGTCCTTGTCCTCTCCAGATGTAGCAATACTGCCATTGTCACAATAAATATGCAAGCAAGTACTTTTGACCCTCTCCACCTCATCAGCCTTTAAAGCAGACACCACTATTTTCTGTGAGCAAGCAATTAGGGAAACTACCTTAGACTGAAAAGAGATCTGTTCTCAGCACCAGCAAACTAGTGCACCAGCATCGATTCGAAAAAGTGCTCCCAACATAACAGCGCACCCAATCCCACCCATCCTTCTGGCTATCATAATGCACCCAGAAATACCATGTTCATATAAAGAAAGAACCTTCAGGTCAATGCTACTAAGTGGCTCAAAAGGATAGCTTTAAAACATCTGTAAAACTAACTTCAAATCGAGTTCGAGAAAAACCTGACGCACTGCTGTTTGGTTGATTCAACACCTGCTTATGAGATGGGCTGTTAAAGCTTCAGCTGAAGAGTGAATTCTCCAGAAATCATCAAATGCTCTGATATCTTGGAAGAATGAACATTAATTACAAACCTAATGAAAAAACTGTAGTACACTGGATATCCTGCAAGAAACTGGCTGAACACATCCTTGAGTAGACCATCCCTGAAGTTCCAATGACATACATCAGTCTTCAACCTGAAGGGTGAGTACTAATAAACTCAAGGCTCTCTTTTCTAAGCAGTCTTTGGTGCTGAAGCTCCAGGCTTCACGATCTGCTATTTTCAATGAAGATGGATTCAGCCAGTGATCTGACCAGGGTAGAAAATGATAGAAGTCTTCACACAGGATGCAAAGACATCTGAATCAAAAATAACATCCATAACCTCTGGGACATAGTGGAGCTATTAGAATAAATTCCGCTAGTCCATGTGATATTTCTAAAAATTACTTTGGGAAGAAGAGGCGGACATGAGAATCCATAAAGCGAATCAGGGGCCACACCATAAATCAACAATCTGTCTCACACTCCTGCAGATCTAGGAAGCGGGAATAATATGATGGAGCTGGATTTTAATGCAATGTAAACAGATCTTTTACAGTGTTGCTAAATCTTTTGCATCCTATCTGGAGTCAGCCATTGAGGTAAGTGGGAGCTCCTAATTGGTTGGAATAACCCTGTTCAACCTAGCCACGATATTGCTGTTTTGAGATCCTGGGAAAACTTTTATTGAATTTGAGGGACTGCTGAATATAAGTGCCGCCTGCCCCCTAAAAACCATAGGTGCCGTGTGAGGGGTACCCTTGAGTATAAGCATTTAAAGGCTGAGGGCTTTAGTTCCATGAGATGAAAGGACAAACTCTCAAATGCCTTCATAAAATGTACTACATTTTCTTCAGTCAAAGTTACATTATCTACATCCATCACTTCATTCACTAATATTGGAGGATTGGACTTGGGATCTAGCTTAACCCCTAACATTTTTTGTTGAGGCCATCCCAGAACGCCACGACCAGCAAACATGAAGTAAGTATATCTTCGCACCCAATGCCCTTCCTTTGTACTCTGTGTGCCCAATAAAGTATTCCTTCATTTTAATTAGAACACCTCCATGGCCATATGGTATCAAGTAGTTTGTTTAGTTTCATTTTCCCTATAAAATGGTTAAAATGCATAGCCCAAGATACAATTGTTAATTTTGAATACATTCATTGCTTCCTTCTACATTTCCCACATCCTCGGAATGTTCACTGCCATGTCTCCAATTTGCAGACCAATTTTATTACAACCATTGTCAATAAAAGATTTTTGCTCAAGAGCTTATTGCAAAATTGCCCTTTTTTCTTACGGATTTTACAGTATTCACTCAAGGCTGGATATTCTTTGCTACTCAGCCAATGCCCGCTTTGAATGCATCTGAAACATACTCCTTCCCATTACCCTCTCTTATCACTCCCTCACTCAACTTGTTACTCTGCTTGCTACACACAGTTTGTACAAAGCTAAATTTATCAGCATCCCTTTTGATTTCTGTGATATAATCAAGAGTTTGTTTGACCATCTTAGCTATTGCCAAAACTTTAGATAATCGAGAGTCATCTTTTACCCCAAGCTCCTTACCTGGTTTATCAACCTTTTGTGCTCCTTGAATTGTTCACAAATTCTCTCCTCTGTTTGGCCTCCAAATTTAAATTATCCTGCTTATCTCCTTAGTTCAATCACATATTCTGCTACACTTTTGTCATTCCTCTGCTTTCTCATACTAAAGTGATATTGCTTTAAAATTATACTCATCTCCTGAAGTTAGTGTAAATCTGTTTTTTTCATATTCGTTAAGACCTCAACCTCTTCTGCTGGTAATTCAGGTAACTTCTCAAAGACTTCCTGTTCCTCTGATTCTAAACAGTGAATCAGTATACATGTGCATTTTTCGGCCCTCAAATTTGTGACAGCAACACATGCATAATGAGAGAATACGTCTTCCCATTTTGCCGACTTCATCATTGTCTTCTCACTTTAGTGTCAAACTAAAAGCCTACATTACTTTAGCTATTCACCAACACTTCAAAATTCGCCTTGTCACATAACTATTTTCTTTTAACACTTTTCTCTCACCAGTGTCCGATTCAGATGCCACAGCATCTCAAGACTTAAACCTGCAAAGTAAACTCATTACAAATATATATATATATATATATTTTCGGCATAAAAACGTCCTGCAGCGGTCTGGCAGCAAAAAAGACGAAGCAAACCCAGGTATAGGGCTATAGTGATTTAATCGCTCTCCACCACGACGCGTTTCGGTGCCCGAAGGACACCTTGATCACATGACAACGTTTTAGGGCGGATGTGCTAAATTTAAAGTGCTAGTAACCAATAAAAACATGCCAACATCATCATAGACATAAATGATATACTATGATTGTTTGCTAACTGCTTGAATGCAATTTCATAGTGTCTTTAGAACAGGGTAGTAGTATTGCTGGTTAACTACGTAGAAGGATATTCGATAAACTAAATCATACTATACATTAAGCATTAGTACATATATGGATATAGACATAATATATATATATCAACACACATTACATTTAGTTAAACTCATCTATATACAACAAGAAGCAGCAAAACTGGAGGAAAGGATTTGGGGGAAAGGGACAAAACTGCAAATAGTGCAATGTGCAAATAATGCAATAGACTTAATATACAAATATTATCAATAAATATTTGTTCAAAAATTATACAATATCTAAAAATGAATGTTTTGTACTATTGCAAAATGACACAATTCTTCTCCTAGCTTATCATTTGTTACTTCCTGGACATAAAAAACCATCTAGAATTCCTCCCTGTACTCGCAGTTCATAAATGATCTTAAGCTACTATTAGTGTAGAGAAGCCCAAGTGGGCTATAGACAACTGCAAAATTTAACAGACACATATATATGTGCAAATTTGGCAAATGAATTATGGCTAAAAGCTGTTACGTGCAACCCTTTGTGACAAATAATATGTTGTGAATAATATGTACTTTTTTATATTTTTGTAAGATTATCTAAATTTCAGTCTGATGCAACCATTCTATTGGATAATTCTGAATACAGTTTGTTTACATGCTATATAATTCATAAGTACGTGTGGCAGTCCTCCCCTGCATTCAGCCCATTAGGATTTTTGGTATCGAGTAGAATGATGTGACGTGTTTCTAATCTACGTAACAATAACTCACGATCTCCACCTCTTCTTTGCGGTGGGACTGTGTCAATTACAAAGTACCGCAAGTCTGACGCTCTCTTATCGTGTACCTCACCGAAGTGTCTAGCCACAGGGTACGCAGTGTCGCCGTTGGTAATGGCCCTGAGGTGCTGGAGTATGCGTTTGTATACATGTGGCCTTGTGCTGCCCACGTAGCGCAGGCCACAGGGACATTCCAGCACATACACCGCGTACTCGGTGCGGCACGTCAGTTTGTACTTAATGATGGTGGGTGTACTATTGAATGGCGTAGAACATTCTGTTCTACTTACCCCATTCTTACAGGCTTTGCAAGAAGAACAACGCAAAAAACCTTTGCTTGTACCTAGCCACACATTCTTTGTCCTTATCTCGGGGCTGCTTGATACTAGGCAGTTACCCATTGTCCTAGCACGTTTGTAGGCTATTTTAGGAGCCCCTAAAATTTCTTTACCTAGGACTGGATCACTGGTAATCAGGTAACTTCTCAAAGACTTCCTGTTCCTCTGATTCTAAACAGTGAATCAGTATACATGTGCATTTTTCGGCCCTCAAATTTGTGACAGCAACACATGCATAATGAGAGAATACGTCTTCCCATTTTGCCGACTTCATCATTGTCTTCTCACTTTAGTGTCAAACTAAAAGCCTACATTACTTTAGCTATTCACCAACACTTCAAAATTCGCCTTGTCATATAACTATTTTCTTTTAACACTTTTCTCTCACCAGTGTCCGATTCAGATGCCACAGCATCTCAAGACTTAAACCTGCAAAGTAAACTCATTACAAATATATATATTATATATATATTTTCTGCATAAAAACGTCCTGCAGCGGTCTGGCAGCAAAAAAGACGAAGCAAACCCAGGTATAGTGCTATAGTGATTTAATCGCTCACCACCACTCCACCACGACGCGTTTCGGTGCCCGAAGCACCTTGATACATGACAACGTTTAGGGCGGATGTGCTAAATTTAAAATGCTAGTAACCAATAAAAACATGCCAACATCATCATAGACATAAATGATATACTATGATTGTTTGCTAACTGCTTACATGCAATTTCATAGTGTCTTTAGAACAGGGTAGTAGTATTGCTGGTTAACTGCGTAGAAGGATATTCGATAAACTAAATCATACTATACATTAAGCATTAGTACATATATGGATATAGACATAATATATATATATCAACACATTACATTTAGTTAAACTCATCTATATACAACAAGAAGCAGCAAAACTGGAGGAAAGGATTTGGGGGAAAGGGACAAAACTGCAAATAGTGAAATGTGCAAATAATGCAATAGACTTAATATACAAATATTATCAATAAATATTTGTTAAAAAATTATACAATATCTAAAAATGAATGCTTTGTACTATTGCAAAATGACACAATTCTTCTCCTAGCTTATCATTTGTTACCTCCTGGACATAAAAAACCATCTAGAATTCCTCCCTGTACTCGCAGTTCATACATGATCTTAAGCTACTATTAGTGTAGAGAAGCCCAAGTGGGCTATAGACAACTGCAAAATTTAACAGACACATATATATGTGCAAATTTGGCAAATGAATTATGGCTAAAAGCTGTTACATGCAACCCTTTGTGACAAATAATATGTTGTGAATAATATGTACTTTTTTATATTTTTGTAAGATTATCTAAATTTCAGTCTGAGGCAACCATTCTATTGGATAATTCTGAATACAGTTTGTTTACATGCTATATAATTCATAAGTACGTGTGGCAGTCCTCCCCTGCATTCAGCCCATTAGGATTTTTGGTATCGAGTAGAATGATGTGACGTGTTTCTAATCTATGCAACAATAACTCACGATCTCCACCTCTTCTTTGCGGTGGGACTGTGTCAATTACAAAGTACCGCAAGTCTGACGCTCTCTTATCAATTACCTCACCGAAGTGTCTAGCCACAGGGTACGCGGTGTCGCCGTTGGTAATGGACCTGAGGTGCTGGAGTATGCGTTTGTATACATGTGGCCTTGTGCTGCCCACATAGCGCAGGCCACAGGGACATTCCAGCACATACACCGCGTACTCGGTGCGGCACGTCAGTTTGTACTTAATGATGGTGGGTGTACTATTGAATGGCGTAGAATATTCTGTTCTACTTACCCCATTCTTACAGGCTTTGCAAGAAGAACAACTCTACTTACCCCATTCTTACAGGCTTTGCAAGAAGAACAACGCAAAAAACCTTTGCTTGTACCTAGCCACACATTCTTTGTCCTTATCTCGGGGCTGCTTGATACTAGGCAGTTACCCATTGTCTTAGCACGTTTGTAGGCTATTTTAGGAGCCCCTAAAATTTCTTTACCTAGGACTGGATCACTGGTAATCAGTGACCAGTTGCGCTTGACAATATTCCTTATAGTACGATGTTGATTACTATAAGTGAAAATCAATCGTGTTTCACTGTTTGCTGTACATGTAGCTGCCTTGTTGGCCCTCCCTCTTACTGTCTGGGCCCCTACTGAGTCCGGAGGAATTATTGATAACAGAGATACCCTATCCAGAGCATTAGCTCGGTTCATAGCTCTTTCTATGACCTCACAATTGTAACCCCTCTGTATGAATCTATTGCTACACTGTAATTGCAATCTGCAATCTGCTTCAGTGCTGCAAATCCGTCTTATACGGAGCATTTCCCCGTAAGGTATGCTCCTTATAAGATGGGCAGGGTGATGGCTGCTAGAATGCAAAACGCTGTTACCAGCTGTGGCTTTTCTATACAATTTCGTTTCAAGCCTCCCTTCTTTTACAAAGACCTCTACATCTAAGAAGCATATGGATGTTTCACTAATCTGGCTGGTAAACTGTAAGTTTAACCCGTTGTCATTCAATTTGTCTATGAAATGTGCAGCCTCTTGTGCAGAGCCATCCCAAATTAAAAAAAGGTTATCTATGTACCTTAACCATTTGACTATTTTAGTAGACATGGTATCTGCAAATTTGCGTGCAAGGACCTGCTCCTCCCAGTATCCCATATGCAAACAGGCATAACTAGGGGAGAAGCAGGCCCCCATTGCAACTCCTCTGATTTGTTGAAAGTACTGTTTTCCAAACAGAAAGAAATTGTTCTCCAAGCATAAACTGATCATATCCATGATCATGCATGTATGATCTCTTAGTCCCTCTGGTCTAGAGCTCAAGAAATGTTGCACTGCTCTCAGCCTGTCCCTATGGTGTATGCTTGTGTACAATGCAGACACGTCAAGGGATATTAATAGGTAACTAGATTTCCACCTTAAATCATACACTTTTTTTAAGGAAATCTCCTGTATCCAACACAAAAGAGGGCAAAGATTTAACAAAGTCTTGGAGGAAAAAATCAACATATTTACTGGTGTTCTCCAATATGCTGTTGCATTCCGATATGATGGGGCGGCCTGGTGGCACCTGACTATTTTTATGTATTTTAGGTATAAAGTATCTTACCGGAGTAATAGGATTTTCATTTTTCATAAATTTGAATTCATCCATAGTTATTACTCCGGCACTCCTCCATGCCATAAGTTTAGAATGTACATTGTTCTAAGCCAGGTTGACCTCATTAATATCGGCTCTTATATATATATATATATATATATATATATATATATATTCACTCAAAAAAACTATAAGTTTTAGGGATGTTATAGTTAGCTGGACATTTCACTCATACAAAACCATTGAAATTGCTCCTATATAGTTAGTTGTACTAACTATATTTCGCGCACCCGTAATCCACTGCTGATGATGTCACATATTAGATCATTCATGACATGGTCAGTGACATCACTGATGACATCTCAAATGACATCACTGATGACATCATCCAGTGAATGTGGTTTGCTTCGTTATTTAAATATGCATTATATATATATAGCAATTTGCATTGAATGAGTAGATATATATAAATAAATATTTGGATGGAGGATTTAGTAGCAGTGTAATTGACTGTTTACTTGACCAATTTATAGTGTCTCACTAAATATAGTGGATAGTGACTAAACTGTGTGAATATCTGTATCACTTTGTGTAAACTGATTCTACAGTTGATTACTAGCTACGTGAAAGTCTATATTAGTTAACTGAGTATTTGTATGGGAGTGTGAAAGTGTGTGTGGTTCGGTGGGGGGGGTGTGACTGTCCAAAGATGTGTGAATAGTTGATTCAGTAGATATATGAAGTTAAAACTACATTTTCTAACAGTTTGGGTGAGTGGATCTCTTTATGGGTGTGTTGATTAGCAAATATATTTCTCAATGGTTCATGTCCAACAAACTAGAAAAATAAAATGCAGTGTTTGTGTCAGTTGTTGTATATAAATAAGTATACATAAGACTCAATGATTGTGTGAGTGACTGTATGGATAACTGTATACTTGTAATAATGATTTTATAATTCACTAAGTATGACTTACTATCTAAATGAATAGATGAAGTGGTGTTTGTATAAGTGTTTTGCTAAGTAAATATGTAAGTATGATCCATTGTTTGCATAAGTGAGTAGGATGACTTCATATGTGAATAGGATGTGTGCTGTTGTTTAATGTCGATATAGGTGTATAAGTATTTTTTATAGTGTTCTATTGTTCATTGACAGCATGGAGGAGTGAATCTACAGGTAAGTGATTAGATGTGTGTATACATCTATGAATCACTAAGTGGATTTTTAGATACTTGTATTGCTGTGACAATGGATTCAAATATGATACTCTATTTTACAAAGAGTGATGAAAGATTTTAATAGTGTATGAAAAGGTGTATGTGATTGTCACGTGGATGATGTCATCAGTGATGTAATCAGTGATGTCATTTGAGATGTCACTGACCATGTCATGAATGATCTAATATGTGACATCATCAGCAGTGGATTGCGGGTGTGCGAAATATAGTTAGTACAACTAACTATATAGGAGCAATTTCAATGGTTTTGTATGAGTGAAATGTCCAGCTAACTATAACACCCCTAAAACTTATAGTTTTTTGAGTGAATTTCAAAGGTTTTTTAAAAGCTAATTCCTAACTATATAAGGCTTGAAACCTATGTTTTTTTCAGTGAATTTCAAAGGTTTTTTAAATGCTAATTCTTAACTATATAAGGCCTGAAACCTATTGTTTTTTCAGTGAATTTGCAAGGTTTTTTAATCGCTAATTCCTAACTATATAAGGCCTGAAACCTATGTTTTTTTCAGTGAATTTGCAAGGTTTTTTAAATGCTAATTCCTAACTAGATAAGGCCTGAAACCTATGGTTTTTTAAGTGAATTTGCAAGGTTATTTAAATGCTAATTCCTAACTATATAAGGCCTGAAACCTATGGTTTTTTCATTGAATTTCGAAGGTTTTTTAAATGACATTTTTTAAATGTATTCATTGTTATTTTTTTTATACTGATTTACTACATTTTTGCAGGCAGGTGTTCAGAGGGCACGCCCCCTTTTTACAACACTCTGCAGCGCAACCCCTGGCGCGTTTGCAGAGGAGGAACTAATTCCCCTTGCCCCCCAGGAGCCTCCAGTATAGGCCAGGGAGCTGCATTACAGAGAGGTGTAATGAGGCCACACCCTTTTTTACACCTCTCTGCAACGCAGCCCCCGGGCGTGTTTGCAGAGGGGGAACTAATTCCCCTTGCATACTGGGGGTCCCTGGGGGCCAACTAGCCCACCTGGAACCTGCAGTATGCGCCAGGGGGCTGCATTGCAGAGAGGTGTAATGAGGCCACACCCTTTTTTACACCTCTCTGCAGCGCAACCCCTGGCGTGTTTGCAGAATAAGAACTAATTCCCCTTGCATACTGGGGGTCCCTGGGGGCCAAGTAGCCCACCAGGAGCCTCCAGTATGCGCCAAGGGGCTGCGTTGCTTTGCCCCTGGGGCGGCGGTCCCCGGGGCATTGTGGGGGGATTGTGGACCCCCCACACTTCTTTATCACTATGCCGCCGCAATTTGGTCCCCCCGGGGGGGTAATTTTAAAAAAAAACAGACCAAAATAAAATGTGGGCCTTTTTTGTCCTTGTGGGACCACCTGGGCAGGCCTAGGGGTCAGGGTGTATCTACCCTGCCCCCTTTTTGTGTTCTTCACGTTTGTTTTTCTGCTTTCTTGTGCCTCGGTTTATCGAGCACAAGATGGATGCCAACACTTCCTGGTTAGAAGTGTTGACAGCCAATGAGCATGCAGCTTTCTCGGGAAGGCATGCTGATTGGCTGCCACTGTCTGTCAACACTCCAAACCAGGAAGTGTTGGCAGCCATATTGTACCTCGGTAGAACCAAGGCACAAGAAAGCAGTGCAACAAAGGTGGAAAACACGCCAAGAGAGCAGGGTAGAAGCACCCTGACCCCCTAGGCCTGCTCAGGGGGTCCCACAAGGACCCCCAGGCCCAATTTTCTTTTTTTTTCTATGGCGTTGTACGCGTACCATGCGCGTACGTACGCGTCCTTGTGGGACCCCCTGAGCAGGCCTAGGGGGTCAGGGTGCTTCTACCCTGCCCCCTTTTTGAGTTCTACACGTTTGTTTTTCTGCTTTCCTGTGCCTCAGTCTACTGAGGTACAAGATGGCTGCCAACAATTTCTGTTTTGGAGTGTTGACAGACATTGCCAGCCAATCAGAATGCAGCTTGTACTCGGGAAGGTACAGAGTATAGTAAGCTTACAGTAAGCTTATATAGATATACACAGCGGAGCGGGCCATCTTCTTTGAGAAATTCGCGGAGATTCATCAACCGGCGCCAAAGTTATTCCCAATAGAATGTTGCGGATTTCCTATGGAAACTAGGTCCTAACTATATATACCTACTGGCAACCGCCAGTAGGTAAAAGATATATATATATATATATATATATATATATATATATATATATATATATATATATATATATATATATATATATATATATATATATAAAATAACAAAGTGTGAATACATTTAGCAATATACTGTCCCCTTTCTCTCGTTACCAGGCAAATCTTTGACTTTTTAGTCCTTCTTCAATTTAAATACATCTTTGCTACTAACCATTAAGTGCTCCTGACACAATGACGTCCAAGAAGGAAGAGTTTAAATAGGTTAGCTTGCCTTTAGTTCTTGTTCATTGTCCATGTTATTTTTTTCACAGCAAAGATTCATGGGACAACGATGATAAAAAGTGAAAGATTTACAGGTCATGCATTAACTTTCATGTGAATACTACACTGCTTGAAATGACAAGCAACTGTGCTGTCCTCAGAGCCTGCCCGATGCCTCTGCATCAACAGCATTTCTAAAAAATGAAGGGGCCCTGCTGAGGTAATGTAGTTTAATTTGCACAAGCTAACCACCACATGGAATAAGCTCTTTTACATGGGTGTTGATGCACCAAAATGTCAGTGGTAGCAGAAGTGACCTCATATACCCTTTCCAAAATAGTGTAAGTTCGTGCACTGCGAAATTTTTTTCATTGGTTAGGTTAGTACACCGTTCTCCATAAAATCGTTCCCTGCTCGGGAGCGTGCTTCTATATGAATATGGTTGCAACCCCACACTTATGGGGTGTCTTTCCGGGCACCGGTTGTTAGGTGCTGAGAGCTACAGCAAGAATAAACAAAGGATGATTGACAAAGTTTGTGGTTCCATATGTTTTTAGTCTTCAAAATATATTCATTCCATATATTTCTTAATGTTTCTTCAAATGCATATGTTAAAGTGTTCCATCATACAACATAGCGGTTATCACGTTTAGACTTTATCCCTATGCATTTCGGCACTTGGCCTTCGTCCGGGGAATATCTAAAACAAACAGATGTGATCAGTTTTACTCATTGGGATTTCCCACTTCATATATCACCACCACCAATAGGTAATGTGATCTGTTGATTGAAATATCATGAGTGATATTAAGAATACTGCGCCGAGCTGAGAGAGAATATAAAGAGTGCTTCATGAAAGACGCAGTATGCTAAAAACATGTGCCTCTTGAGCGCAAAAATGATAGTATGGTGCAAGAAAACGCGATTTACAGAAGACATGTGAAAAACAAAAGGTAACAGAAAGTGTCCTGAGAGTGTGGATTAGTAACATAATGTCGGAATTCGAACGATTCTGTCAACGATTCTGTTAACATAGCTGTTAGTTTTAATGTGCAACTGTATCGTGGTTTAAAAGTGGATACATAACTATTCAGTGCTGTTTTTGGTGTCAAAGTTAAACATTTTTGTTCGTATTCGCATGCTGGGTTCCTCGTGTTAAGTGCTTACCAGTCTGTGATAGCGTGCCTCTGAAACCGTTGTGATGGACCTGTTCATTCGACTCTGCCGTTTGAACTGAATCCACGCATGACGTCAAGGCGTGCTTTACGGAAGTTACGTTACGCGTGGCTAGTGCTCCATAAAGTTATGCGGTTAAAAAAAAAAACGCCTCCATTTGACGAATGTGATCCATAGTGAAACTGTGAGGTGACGAATACGGTAGATGTGATTTCAATGCACATTAGGCAATGCAAAAAATGTGAATGGTCTAAGGTAGTAAAAATAAAACAAAAGAATAATGTGTGTCATGCCGATGATTAAATCATGTTGGTAGAAACAAATAGATGTGTATTAATAAATGAAAATATGCAGGTATTACACTACAATTAAAAACAAACTTCATAACTGAAAAGCAAAGTTCGTTAATGACGGGATCATAGTAGTTGGCAAATCATAATGTTGAAAATACGCCCCATCTTGATGGCTCGCACTCTGATAAGGGTACCTGATGGTGATCATCAAAGATAACATGAAAATTCTACTCTCATTCATCCCAATAGGCTTCAGGGTATTCAGTTGGTAAATCCAGAAATTTTCTCTCATTTGTAGCGTTTTTTTATTGTCCTTTCCTTCCATTCTATCTATTGTCTCCAATATGCAAGCTTTGATTTGGCTTACATGAAGTTGTGCCTCAATAAAATGGGAAGTTACTACCGCGTTCGGGGACTTAGTTCTTATGTTGCTCTTATGCTCATTTCGGTGTGTCTATAGTTTGCGTTCTGATTTCCCTATGTAGGCCTCATACACCCTTTGACATTAATGACACGAAGTGTCATCATATGACATGCAACCCAGATTTTTTCCAGGAAGGCATGTGTCATGACCTCAACATGATTCGTACTCTCTTACACCCCCTTACACTCATTGCTAATCAATATCACTCACTCACTTGCATTCACTTATAATCTCACTAACACTCACGCATATTTACTGCCAAGCAGACCCAGTTTTACAAATGCTTTGCACCATGATTGTGTCGCTTTTATGATGTAAACCCAGTGCAAAGTGTTAGGGTTGGACATTCTATCCAAGTAGAGCAAAATTGCTCTATGCACTGCTTCGCTTTGTTTTGTGCCAAGTGGGCATTCCATGAATGGTGTATGGGCACTCCCTTGCAACCACCGATGGGTTTTTTACGCATATCACTATCTACAAACATTAGTAGAGAGGATTCTGATAGATACATCTGCCAGTGGATTCCTCACATTGTGAATATCCCACTGCGTCAGCAGCATTCGGAAATACTTTTTGTAGCTTCGTGCCGACGTGGAACGACATCACAGAGGCACGGCATCGCGCGCGACTCCGCTGACGTCACGGACACCATAATAGGCCCACGCCGGCGTGATGACATCAGTTCCCTTTTTTCCGCGTCGTCGACGCTAATGGTTTTCTGGGATCGTACAGTAGCTTTTGTGGTAACTTTGTTACTCTGTGGTTATTTTCACTGTATCTTTGTCTTCTTTCGAGATGTCTTCGAAGAAGACTGGTTTTAAGGCTTGCGGGGAATGTGGCAAGACTATGTCCATAACTGACCCGCATGAATGCTGCGTCTGGTCCACCATAAGCGTGGAAGGGTATACTCAGATGTGAGTCCCTTGCTCATTGCACCATCAGGATTCAAGCAAGCCGGGCCGACGACGCCTGAAATGGCAGAAACCGGTCCCCGGAAGCTTGTTTCCTTCCCAGTATAAGAATTGGCTTGGTAGTTTGGTTTGCCCTGTTCCCATCATGTACTGGGACAGGAACAGACTAATTTGCATATAGCCAAGTTCTGAGCAGGGATGGTGCAGTGAGCTAAAAAACGGTGATGGATCAAGCCCTGATCTTTGGACTGGGTAAGAGTGGGCTGCTTAATTCAGGCACTCTGTTCATCACCACCCCCTTTTCTGAATCATTTTGTCCACCATAAGCGTGGAAGGGTATACTCAGATGTGAGTCCCTTGCTCATTGCACCATCAGGATTCAAGCAAGCCGGGCCGACGACGCCTGAAATGGCAGAAACCAGTCCCCGGAAGCTTGTTTCCTTCCCAGTATAAGAATTGGCTTGGTAGTTTGGTTTGCCCTGTTCCCATCATGCACTGGGACAGGAACAGACTAATTTGCATATAGCCAAGTTCTGAGCTGGGATGGTGTTGAAAATGGCAATGTATATGTACATAAGCGGCGTTCATTTGTGTTCACTGTACCCCTTGTTGTAAGCAGAACGGATATCGCTAAACACTGACTGTGTTATCCCGCCAGCATAGACCCATGCACACACGTACACGACAGCCATTTTAGACACCATGGCCTCTCTGCCCATCTGTCCCCGGCACCCCTCCCCGCGCGCACTGCTCATGCATCAGCCACGAGACCCTCTCCCTCTGCGTGACCCTGCTCTAGAAGTAGCACTCCTGCTTGACCCACACCCCCCATTTCCTCCCAAGAACACCCTTCCCCTCAGCTGACAACCCCCCCCCCCGGCTGCACTTGGCCTCTCGACCCGGTCCCAAGTCCTAAGACCAAGCCTCGTGGATGTACATCCCCCTTTTCCCTGCCCAGCATAACAAAACCGTGATACACCAACCGAAGTGTCCGACCTTATCACCTGACCAACCTCTGACCTGATCATCCCCTCCTGCCCTCGTGTCCTGTAGGAATGTCCGGCTGAGAGATCACAATCTCTCTTGTTACATTCAGGAGGGGAGGATGACATCTGAGCGACTGGTATGGGAATAGGCCTGAAGCTGGGATTCCAAGCATGCCTTTTTCTACTTCAAAGCGTCTTTATTGTAATAAGGAATGTTTGTGCATCATAAACATGTGTATAAAAGACGAAGCCTCAGAGAACTTGTTAGAGCACCTCCTGAAGACACTATGCGAGTTTCCGAAATGACAGGCTCTCCTCATGAGAAATAAAACTCTATTCTTGTCTTCCTGCTTCCAGCGCCCGTCTCTTTATTTGGTAATTGTTCAAGATGGAAACTAAGAGGCGTCCTGCGCCAGCAGCCTGGGCATCAGGTGCGTTATGGACTGACTTTTCCTCAATTGGCGCCCCAACGCGGGGTCCATCAGCGACATAAGGTCCGGTAAGAGAGGTCCAGACGATGGGGTGAACATCTAAACGATTGGAGTATACCTGCCTTGAGAGGGCCCTCGTCCGGCTGCCGATTGAATGAACTTCACCAATTCTGAACGGACCTCTCTCAAGTGACCTACTGTCCTGACTGGAATCCCACAGGAATGCTGCGGTAAAAACATGGAGAAAGAGAACGATGGGGCGCTGGAAAAAGGAAGGCGAAGAATTGCCCCGGGTAAGGTTAAGTAGGACGTCTTTACGTCCGATTGGTAGGATGGCTGTATCCATCTGATTGATTGATTGATTGATTGATTGTTTTGGAATCAGTATTTAAAATACTGGTATTGTTCATTGATTGGTTCATTTAGCCTCGGTTGCTACTTGAAGTATTGGTTCTCTTTGAGACATTCTCTGTTTGCAAACAGCGACGAATAGGAACGTTCCTCTCTCTTTGCAAATAGTGAAGGATAGGTAATGCGGACTTTTGTCCCCCGTTGTAATCCGTCATGCCTATTTTTCTCCCCACTGATTGATTGGTTGCTCTGTTGCTCTTTGAGACATTCGCTGTCTACAAACGGGGCAGAATAGGAATATTCTGTCTCCCTTTGCAGATAGTGAAGGGTAGGTAATGCAGACTTTTGTCCCCGTTGTAATCCGTCATGCCTATCTTTCTCCCCATTGATTGTTTGTTATCGATTTTTTATCGATTATTGCTCTTTGAGATATTCCCTGTCTACAAACAGGGAGGAATAGAAATATTCTGCCACTCCCTTTGCAGATAGTGAAGGATAGGTAATGCAGACTTTTGTCCCTGTTGTAATCCGTCATGCCTGTTTTTCTCCCCACTGATTGATTGATTGTCTGGACATTTATTGTTCAAGGAATAGTTCTTTTGAGGCATTCTCTGTTTGCAAATAACGTGGAATAGAAATGTTCTGTCTAGTCTTTGCAAGTAATGAAGGGTAGGTAATGCGGACCTTTGTCCCCCGTTGTAATCTGTCATGCCTATCTACTCCCCACTGATTGGTAAACCAGTTCCACCCGGACCATTTATTAGAGGTAGGTCATCTGGCTCGGCCAGGAGGGCACCCCTAATACAAAAGGACAAATATAAAAAATAAATGCGGATTAGCCGCTGTATCGTGCTAGCAAATAAGAGAAAAAAAAAAAATATATATATATAAAAATCGTTAGGGAAAAGAAAAGGAATCGAGTGAAATCAGTAGGCCGCTGACGAGATCTCTTTTTCAACCTCGCTGAAATAGAAACATAGGGAACAACCCCTCAGGAGATATGAAACTGGTGAGGAAAGCCGAACTCAACGCTATGACTTCGACACAGCTTGGCTCCACCACCCACCCTGCCCAATTAACGACAAACCTTAGGCGAATAATAGAAAATATACAGCACTATAGCGAAGTAACAGGTGAACACGTTTTATTTTTTTTAACAAAAAAAAAACAAAAAAACATTCAAAGCAACTATTTACATGACACACGGCTGCATCGACAAACGAAACCCACAATGCATTTCGCCGTCTGCCTGACGCCGTTCCAGTCCTTCCTTCCCCAAAGTAGCAATGTGTGGAAAATTAGTGCGTTTTGGTGAACATTATCTGCGCCATCTTGCCTCTTCCCCTGATGCCACACTTTTGTCGTGCGCGCCCGCCATTTTAAGATGCCCTGATCAGAACAAACCCTTTTGCATGCCGCTGGCCCCTGACATAGCCCTTTGCCTTCGCTAAGCCTGCACGCTGACCACCCCCTGCTTGCACCTGCCTTGAGTCATAAACCCCTCTTCGGCGCTGCTCTGCCCCAGGCCCTCATCCTGTTCCCAGCGCGACACCTCCCTGCTTTCCTTTCATGATATCCGGCCCTTAGATGCAAACCCCCTTTTTCCCCGTGTGCCCGTTTTTTCCTCCCCGTTCCCAAGCCGACACCCAGCTCTGCCGATACCATCCTTGCCCCTCCCCGTACAATAGAAAGCTTCCCCCATCAAAGAATCCCCGGGTTGATCAAAGCCCCCCACCCCATGAGATCCGATCAAACTCCCCACATTCCGTGAATCGGCGGATTATCCAGCTGCGCGATGCTCATCACCTGTTGTGACTAGGGTGGGGACTTCAACTGTAAATGTGTGTGGGAACGGGCCCAAAGGGGAGTTCCGAGAATGTCTTTTCCGTACATCAAAGCTTTTACATGTATGTGTAATCTACAATAAAGTCATAAATGTGGGTATAAGAGGCCAGGCCTCAGAAATACAGTTAGAGCACCTCAGAACGATACCTTCTGTCCGTTTCGTTGTGTTCTCCTCCGGAGAGAATAAAAAAAACCTTGTTTCCTGCTTTCCAGTCTCCAGCGCCTGCCTCTTCATTTGATTTAAATAACTAGAGGGTCACAGAGGCAATACCGCCGGGCAAATATCGATTGTCCCCGACCCGATTGAACTTTTTACAATTGGCGTCCCAAGCGTGGGGCCCATCAGCGACTCGTGGATCCAGTGGGAGAGGTCCCGACGACAGAGTGAACGACTGCAACGATCGGGAGAGCTCTTGCCCAATAGACCCTCGTCTGGCAGCCGATCATCCGAACTTCACTAGTTCCGAACAGACCTCTCTCGAGTGATCTACGGTCCTGACTGGGAACCATCAGGAGTGCCGTGAGAAATACGAGAAAAAGAGGACGATCGGGCGCTGGATTCGGAAGACAAGAAACTGTCCACATGGTCCGGGTAAGGTCGTGTTGCCACGACAAGTTGCGAAAAAAAATTTGTTTTGATTGCTTGATTGTTCAAAATACTAGTATTGCTCTGTTTATTTTTATTTGGAGATTCACTGTCTGCAAACGGAGAAACAACAGGCTCCCTCTCCCTTTGCAAGCAGTGGAGGATAGGTAGGGTAGCAGCCGTGCTTGTTCTTTTTCTCCCCCACTCAATAATTGCTTGAAACTGAACTGTTGTTCACAAACTATTGTTTCCTGGAGATTCCCTGTCTGCAAGCAGGGAAGAGACCACCCTTTTTGCAGATAGTGAAAAGGGTAGGTAACGCAGATCTTTGCGGACCTACTCATTCTCCCCATTGTTATTTATTGGTCGTTTGGTTTTATATATTTTTTTTTTGATCCATGAGGTATTCACTACCTGCAAACAACGTAGAATAGAAATATTCTGTCTAGTCTTTGCACCTAGTGATAAGATAGGCAGTGCTGACTTTTTAGTCCCTCGTTACGAGCCGTCATGTCTGTCTTCTCCCCACTGATAAATAGCCTGTTTAGCCCGGACCGGGTGTTAGAGGTGGACCATATAGCTCCACTAGAAGGCACCCCTAATAAGGACATGTTCATAAACTATGGGTTAGTCACCATAGCTTATAATAAATTATGGCACAGGTATACCGAAGATAGCCAAGACAAACAGTGGCCACTGGCAGGATCCTTTGACCTTGATAAAATAGAAACGTTAGAAATAGCCCTTTGAAATAATAAGACGACGCCAATTATGCTCGACAGTCTCGGTATGTGGCGCAGAGAGGCTACGAAACGACAGAGAAAAGACGAGGATAAACCAAGTAGGGAAATATACCGACAGGACAACCCCAGGACACCGCTACCCACAACTTATCCCCCGACACTATGCAAAAGACGACCAGACTTAGGGTCAGACCAATGCGCTTTTTGTAGGTATGTCGGACACTGGAAAGCCCAATGCCCGACTCTACTGAGCGTGAGTAAAGGCAAAGGGCCGACAAGAACGACAGACCGACAGTACGAGAAAAGGCGCGAGACAGAGAAGAACCCGACTTACATAGACAGACCAGACAGAACCACCACGTTTGATTATGCCCGATGGCACAGATTTCGCCAGGAAAATCTCAGCGGCATGCTCAAGTTCTCCTAGGTCGGGCAATGTCAAGACGGGAACCCAGCCTCGTTTAAAATTCACAGACGGAAAGAGATAATTATGACCAATAACTGTTTTTATATTTGTCTTGGGTCTTTGTATGTCGTACTTGTACTGTCCCCCGTCTGAGTTCGTGTGTATGTAATGTACAAATCTGCGTCATCCCTCTACACGTGTTTCCGTGTTACTCGACCCCTGTTAGCAGAAACTTAGCATAAAAGCAACCTGGAAAGAAAGAAATGATAAAACAAAATCCGTAGACCATTAATAAACTTGAACTTTTAATTTAACACAACAAACAAGGAATAATAACGATAAACTGTAGAAAATGAAAGTCAAACAGAACATTCGCCCCCCCCCCATTCTGGAACCTTCCAAAGTAGGGCAGGGTTACGGCTACGCCCAACCAACGGCAACCCATATAAGGCGAGCCCCGCCGCCAACTCTTGGTCAGGAAATCTTAACGTATGGGGGAGCCGGAGGAGAGGCAGGAGCCCGCAGCCTGGGCATTTGCAGGTAGTCCCGCCACATGTCTCCTTGGCCGGCCGCAACGGGCCTGGAAAGACTAAGGTAGTCCCGCCACATGTCAAGAGGAGAACGAGGCACCTCTTCCTTTTCTCTTCCGTCACAGCCGCAGCAGTCCTGGACGGCGGGATGTCCTGCACGTACCTCCACAACAATTTGTCCAAGTTGGGCTGGGAGGGAGAGGCGACGCGGACGAGCCTCTCCCACCTCCACCGGTAGGAGGTTTCCCAGCCCCCAGCCCGACGCCGAACACCCCCAGTCAGGCGATGGTGCCCATACTTCCACAGCACCGGACACACCATGGTGGCACCCCAGTACTTGCGCAGCACCAAACGTACAATGGTGGCACCCCAGTATTTGCGCAGCACCGAACGTACAATGGTGGCACTTGGGGAACACCGGATGTGGAGAGGCCTTCATGCGGGGCGATGAAAAGGAGCGGCATGGAGTGCACCGGGAGAAGGAGACGATGTGAACGAGTCTCCCTCGCCCCCCCAGGTGGGGGCATCACAGCTGCACCCCAGCTGAACGTCCCGCTTACACAAAACAGGGACCTCTTCCTTTCACTCCGAAGGATCTCTTCCATGCTTGCAAACTCGACGAGAGTGGCCCCTGTAGGGCCTCAAAATGGCGTCTGGATCCGCTGGAAGGCGGGCCCCGGCCACTAGAGTAACTTTGGCCAGCCGTATAACTCGAACATTTGCCCCATGGAGCACGAGCCCCCATCTCCGACAGCATCTCCGCAGCCTTGAAGATCATACAAAGGTCCCCGGCGGAACCTTCGGCCTTTGCAGGTTTCCGGTAAGGGACGGCTGCCTCGATCGCCAACGAAACAAACATGACATTGCCACACCTTCTGTTAGCGTGAATTCTAGAACTGCCGAAAAGGACTCTGGTCCAAACTGCCAGTAATGGAAACATTTCCCCCTGATGCGCTTCCGGACTGTGCCGGCCCCGCCCAAAATGGCGCTGGTATCAATCGGAACTTACGAACACCTCGTGGTGTTCCTTCGCACTAATATAAACTTGATGTTCTGAGATTTTTGTGATCCTTTGTACACTTGGCTAGAAAAGACAAGGAGAGCTCACTCGACGAACAGTATGAAAGAATCCCCATTACAAATGTTGATTACAAATGTACACTGTATTATATTTTTATAACCGATGTAAACCTCATTTACGACGCACACGTACGGTATGCATATAGGAAATCTGATTACAACTATTGTGATTATGCTTCTGAATTATGAAATATATGCCCCCGAACCCCCAGCCAATTAATAGACGTTTTAGTCTCTTACAAATGAATGAGTAAAACTTTCCGATGTTTTTATTGTTGCAAACGACACCCCCCACTGTACGCACTTTAGCCATTGCCACGACCGACCAAATACGACCGCACCCTCATAATCCATATGCTGAAATGATTTTGCAAAATAAAGTCTTTGAAACTATGGACGGGTATTGCATGCTTTATTTTAAAACAATATGGGATGGGTGGGAAAGTTCTTTTCTGTGCACCCTACTCTGCTCTCTCTTTAAGGTTAAAAGAAGATGGTTGCCCAGCCCTGGAGGACGGATCGGATCGACAACACGACACTCCGCCTTCAAAGTACGCGACTGACTCATGAACTCTCGCGTAGAGGAAGACCTTGACTTCCAAGGATGGGTAAAACGAATGGTGTAAATGAGGGAATGTAAAAGGAGGGTGAAATGAAATAATGTAAATAATTTAAAGTACAACGTTCCAAAGTAGCAGGGACCCAAGAACCGAAGAACTTTAGAACGCCACGGCGTTGAAAGAGGTTTTAGGATCCCGATAATGAGATATATCCTTTGACTAGATACCTCGCACTAGGCACCTCTGGTTTCCTTTTTATGTTTCCCCGCACACGCCCTACATGAACACACTACCCCCCCTCGACTCCGGAAACCATATCCCCGGGGACCCTGCCCCAAGGAGGAAAAGACGAGTAAGAGGTAAGTAAAGGACTTATGAATCCATGTATTTGAATGCGCGCGAATGCTGTCTCCCCCACCCCCCCCCTTTTTTTCCTCCCTCTGCAGGTTACGTCAGAGATTACAGCCAAGGTGAGGCGAAGATCTGAGACCTTGCCATGTCTAAATACACGGAACGGACTAGCGCCGCAGGGTGGTGTCTAAGCACGCCTGCAAACTACTCACGTATCGAACAGACCCGGAAAATTAGCACAACTTGATAGAAAGTGATCACCCTTAAACCAGACCGGACGAATGAACCCATGTCACGTATGATGCGAAACTGTGAGGGAATGTGTGTGTGTGTGACCGAGGCGTTGACCCAACTGGTCAAAGGACCGAGAATGCGAGAAAGTGCGACAAAATGGTACCTCCTTTCTTCTTTCCTTTTTTTTCTCAAAGCATGTCCCCTCTACCCTGTCTAAATGCTCAAACTGCATGATTACAAGATCCTAACGCAGACCCGTGGATGCCCTTTACTGTGTAATGCACTAAATAGCCTTTCTTGAATACACTGCCACCCTCTCTGTTGCACGTGTACTATTTAGCCTGCCGTTGCACTCTCTCTCTCTCTCTCTCTCTCTCTCTCTCTCTCTCTCTCTCTCTCTCTCTCTCTCTCTCTCTCTCTCTCTCTCTCTCTCTCTCTCACTCTCACTCTCACTCTCACTCTCTCTCTCTCTCTCCCTCTCTCTCTCTATTTTTTTTTCACTACCACTCTTCCGAGTGGTTAGCCCCGAAATTGGCAGATTGCCACCCCTAGCACACCACCTAATTGGCTTCAAATACCGTCAGTATTTGCACAAACGCTCGTCTCTAATACAATCACCCTGAAGCCGCGTCATTACCTCTCCTTTTCCGCTAGAAGTCAATGAACCCAGGTTGGGCCGTAAGGGAAAGGACAGGTAAGACGACAGAGGTTCCCTAATCTGACCCGAAATAAGGGAACTACATGTCAAACGGCTCCTATAGTATAAAACAAGGACCTCAGAATACGCGACCCTCCCCTCCCCGAATTGTCGCAATACCCAAACCGGAAAAGTGACCACCCCCGTTACCTCCCCTGTCTATGTCCCTGGTTGTTTCCCATAAAACCCCTGTCCTTCCTAGTTAAGTAACCGGGCTGTAAAAGGTTACGTAGGACCCAGAATGATGTTTTACAAGGTTAACAGACTAGACCAAGGTAAAGAAATCATCAAAATGAACCCCGCAGTAGTTGAAAAACAGGATGCACCGATAGAAAGGAAATGTTTAGCCATGTTCGTCTCTCAGCAAAATACCTGTGTAGTACCATGTTGACGACTCACTGTACCCTTTTGTAAATGTGAAACTCTAGAGAACGGCATATCTTTGCCAGATTTGTCTCCCGAAGGTGGGTTACCATCAGATGAACTGTCATGCCTGTAATAAATAATTATGAAGGAAAGTCATAGTAAATCCAACAGGTCCGCCACCGGTCATTCATATGCCAGTTGTGAACATTAAATATAACGGACATTTTCATTCTTTGCCTGGAGCTGGGAGAGAAATAGACTTTTTGATTATCTCCATCTACAAATTTTCTAAAGACTGTCTTTTCAAACTTGTTTAAGGGTACTGCTGTTGGAGGAGAGAAGGACCGGATGTGGGAGCACGAGGCCTGACTGCAGACTAAGGAACACCTGCGACATTAGCCAAGGCGAGACCACGACTGAAAAGAGCTGCAGGACGAGGCACTGTTTCTGACAACATGAGAAGAAAGGGTCGACCTGATGCCCCTGCTCGATGTCCAGTACTTGTCGACAAGTCCCCGCTCTCTGAATTCGGTCACATGCTCGCCTATTTGAAGTCTCTCGTTCTCCTAGTTTGTTCCTAATTTGGCCTTGCTCCATCCCCCTTTTTCCTCTGACCTACCCTATGGACTGTTTTGAACGCTCTTCTTCCATCGGAACTTTCTGACAATCACCTCAAAGGACACAGGGCGAAAAGGACCTTTCCGACCAGAAACGCGAGGAAAGGGTCGTGCCCTGCAACGCAGAACTTAGAACAGAGCTGGACTCGTAGCTCCACCGCCGGTGCTCAACAGCGCCAACGAAAGACCACAAAGAACAATGAGAACTCGTAAACTTCGAACATTTGACATCCTCAATCACCGTTTTTTATGCCTCATTTCTCTCCCAGCCGCCATTGTATTGATCCTGCTCCAATCCGAATCTGAAATATGTATTAACCTGCCAGTTCACGTTATGATATGTACTTGCTGCTCGCCGTTTTTGTATTTCATTCCTATGACTTTCCTGCTGAACAAATTTATCAAAGTTTATCAAATAGGTGCACCTCCTAAAAACTAGAAACCTCAAAATGTATTGTTTACAACTCTTTTTCATCTAGGGTTCCTACCGTTTTCTTTCTCATGCTCACCACAGTAGAACCGAATAGAAAATGAACCAGCAAGATGTCTTGAATATGTTAAAGGGAGGACTGTGGAAAATTAGTGCGTTTTGGTGAACATTATCTGCGCCATCTTGCCTCTTCCCCTGATGCCACACTTTTGTCGTGCGCGCCCGCCATTTTAAGATGCCCCGATCAGAACAAACCCTTTTGCATGCCGCTGGCCCCTGACATAGCCCTTTGCCTTCGCTAAGCCTGCACGCTGACCACCCCCTGCTTGCACCTGCCTTGAGTCATAAACCCCTCTTCGGCGCTGCTCTGCCCCAGGCCCTCATCCTGTTCCCAGCGCGACACCTCCCTGCTTTCCTTTCATGATCTCCGGCCCTTAGATGCAAACCCCCTTTTTCCCCGTGTGCCCGTTTTTTCCTCCCCGTTCCCAAGCCGACACCCAGCTCTGCCGATACCATCCTTGCCCCTCCCCGTACAATAGAAAGCTTCCCCCATCAAAGAATCCCCGGGTTGATCAAAGCCCCCCACCCCATGAGATCCGATCAAACTCCCCACATTCCGTGAATCGGCGGATTATCCAGCTGCGCGATGCTCATCACCTGTTGTGACTAGGGTGGGGACTTCAACTGTAAATGTGTGTGGGAACGGGCCCAAAGGGGAGTTCCGAGAATGTCTTTTCCGTACATCAAAGCTTTTACATGTATGTGTAATCTACAATAAAGTCATAAATGTGGGTATAAGAGGCCAGGCCTCAGAAATACAGTTAGAGCACCTCAGAACGATACCTTCTGTCCGTTTCGTTGTGTTCTCCTCCGGAGAGAACAAAAAAAACCTTGTTTCCTGCTTTCCAGTCTCCAGCGCCTGCCTCTTCATTTGATTTAAATAACTAGAGGGTCACAGAGGCAATACCGCCGGGCAAATATCGATTGTCCCCGACCCGATTGAACTTTTTACAAATGTTGGGCTACTTTGGGCTACTTTCTAGTAGTTTTTGGGCGTTTTAAAGTCTACAAAAACCGTCAGGGGCGGCCTGGGGTGGAAGGACCACTACGCGAATAGCCCGAAGGCGGCACCACGTGCCAAGGCCTGTCCCCCGGATGAACCAAGGGACCCGTTCCTGGGGCCGGGGCGAAGAAGCGTCCGGCCGCCATCGGCTGTAGGCCCGGCCCGAAACGTGCCAGGCGTCCCCACTTCTTCAATAATGGCTGCGACAACACTGGGGGGGGGATGTCTTGCACATGCCTCCGACCCCCTCCCTCGTCCTCATCGCCTGGTCCGGCCATAACAAATGTCAAGCGAGACGCCGTGGGGTGCACCGGGAGGGAGAGGCGGCGCGAACGAGCCTCTCCCACCTCCCCAGGTGAAGGCTCCCCAGCTGCACCCCCAACGCTCCTCGCACCCGGCAAAGGGTTCGTCCACTCTTGCGGTACAGCGACGCTCCACTCACCCAGCAGGGTCTCGTCCACTGTGGCGGTGCTGCGACGCCTCGCCCGACAGGTTGAAGCCCGTCTGCTCATTTGACCCCGCGATTGCCGGTAGCTGCCGAACTCTCAAAATGGCGGTCGACCCTGCAAGAGCGGGCCCAGCATGAAGGAATGGCCTGGTTGCTTGTTGATTAAGAAACGAGTCCCACCATCATAAAAGTTCTCCTCGACCTTGAAGATTCTATAGGAGCCGCGGGGGTCCCCGACTCCCGCAGATACCCCCGATGGGGAATGACTGCCATGATTGCCCGCGGAACGATGAAAATATAGCCGCGGGACGTCGGCGCTCCCATGCTGACGCCAGCCTCAATTTGAATGACTAAAATCCTGCAGACTACAGTTCGGATCAGTTCCGGTGAAAAACCCAGTATGACCCGGTAGGGAAAAATGTTGCCTCCCTCCCCCCTCTTTTGACTGATGGTTCATACTGCCGATCCTTTCTGTTGCCCTTTAACGGAACCTTTTTGACTGCCGAAAGAGGCTCTGGGCCAACCACGAGTTGGTAGAGGTTTTGACTATGCCTGGATCTGACTGGCTGCACCCAAAATGGCGCTGGTACAAATGAAACTTTCAACTCTTTGTTGTACCCCGATTGCTCAGCCTTGATGTCATGAAATATGTATACAGTTTTTAAACACAATGAATTGATATGGGATGGGTACTGATTATGTGTTTGGACAATGAATTGAAGTGAGATGGGTGCTGATTGAACCTTCGGACAATGAATTGTTGTTAAGTTTGGCGCATCATGATTATTGAAAGTTCAAATTTCAACACTTATGATACTTGCTCACACTGAAGTTTCGATATGATTTTTTTGCACTTGTCGCACTTTTAGTATGAAATCAACGACCACCGACACCATTAGGTTTTCCACTAATAAGTATTCCCACATGTACAGTTCTGGCCGGCCCACGGGGTTGTAGGCCCGTATTTATGCACCGACATTTTTTTATTAAAGATTTTTGGAGAAAAACGTACGTAGTTGTCACGTGTAAATTGGTAAGCTTCGAATAAATGACCACTGTCTCCGATATAACTGAATTACAGGTGAAATGGCTCAGCTCGATGAGTTAAGGCTTAAAAAGTATAGTACGCAGAAATATTGCAAATATGAATGGTCCAGGTTTTTGTTGTATGTACTTTGCACATTTTTGTACAGCCTAAAGCAACCGCTAAAAGACCCTGGAATTCAGCCTATACTTTATATGCTACCAGTATCAGGAAAATTGTGCTAAAAATACCCCTAAGTCGCCCCGAAGGAGTGCCACCTGGCCTCCCTACATACGATCCGTAATACCACACTTGGGTGACCTATGCTATCCATCGGCTTCCGATAATCATCTCTCCTACACTAAAAGGTCCATCTGGGCTTAAATGCCGAGTTGGCAAGGACTGCGTTCCGTGGAGATAGGCCGAGTATGTAGTAAGTAAAAGCCTTTTCGGGTTTATGCGCGCTGATGTGTTTATTTTTAAATGCTGCCCCCGCTCCCTTCTTTTCCCTCTTTCTGCAGGTCACATTGAAACGTCGATTAAAATACGAAAAAGAAAATGGTGATCTAGCGGACGAAGAGACGGGAAAAAGGTGTTCGATTATGGTACCTACACACGATGAGCGAACAATACCCTGAACTTAACGCTTGAGAGGACAGCCTGAAGCGGAAAATACAAAATGTGATTTCGCTTGGCACCCCGAATAATACAACGAAAAATGACGTGCACTTATGATTAAGCATTCTACACTTAACTAAATAGGGAAAGTTTAAAAGAATATTCTGAGGTGAGGTTTACTCTAGTACCCTCCGTTTGGAGGACTAGGAATGTTGTCAGTGTTTAGAAATTACTACATCCTTTCCACACCCTCATGGACCGGAAACTCAGAGCTGCCCTATTGTTCTCCCAAACTGACACCCACTGTTGCCTCAGCCTGGAAACACATTAGCCCGACCAGGTTAGTTCTTGACCGGTTGCCAAAGGCGTAAGTGTGTAAAACCACAAAGACCAGTAAAGGCAGCCGACAATAAAAGGGAAGAAAAGGGTAAAAAGAGCTTAGGATGCTAAGGATGCGCAGCATACAGGAAGAGATCATTATGGCCAATAACGGTTATATGTCTTGTCTTGGATTTTTGTATATAATACATGTACTGTCTCCCTCACCTGAGTATGTGTGTACGTAATGTATGGATCTACGTCATCCCTCTGCCTGTGTTTCCGTATTACTTAACCCCTGTTGTTCTGTGTTGTGCGCGCACTGAATGACCCATTATTGTACACGTCTCTCTCTCTCTCTCTCTCTCTCTCTTTCTCTCTCCATGTCATACGTGTACCAAATGGACCATTTAGAGTGCGGTCTCTCTCTCTCTCTCTCTCTCTCTCTCTCTCTCTCTCTCGCTCTCTCTCTCTCTCTCTCTCTCTCTCACTCTCTCTCACTCTCTCTCACTCTCTCTCTCTCTCTCTCTCTCTAAAAGCCCCCCTGGTCCCTCCTCCCTTGTATGGTAGCGTTGTGCCCCCCCGGCACCAACGTAATTGGGTCTCCTCGAACACAAAGGTATTCGGCAAAATCGATAGGAACTTAAACGATTGTAACTTGCCATATTACTACCTCTCCTTTCTGCCAAACGATAGAACCTGAGTTGGTAATGAAGGAAGGGACAGGTAAGACGACTGATGTCCCCTAATCCGGCCTTTTATAGGGGGACTATAACGTCAATGGCCTTCTGTTTTTCAGTTCGCTAGAAATACAATTCCCAATGCACAGATTACCTCGCCCCTCTGCACTTAAGTGCGGATGTCCAAAGTGCCCCCCCCGATTCTCCCGATTGACCCCAGCTCCCTGTCCAAAGCGTCCCCGCTTCCCCCGATTAACCCCAGCTTCATGTCAGCTACCCTCGAAGCGTAATTGATGACCTTGATTAACGGTCATTCCCCAAGAAAGGCATGTTTTAACATCTGCCCCCCCCCCCTCCTTCTTCCTGACGATAGCGCTCCTGTTTGCAAGAGTTAGCCGACCCTGAAGGGAAATGTAAGATTGTCGATACTTGGGTTAAAAAGAAAAAGGGCGAGTCTCTACATAAGGACTCGATTTTGAGTTTGATATAATACACTGTGTATAAAGGTCCAATTTCTCTCCACATACGTCACGAATGAACGCCAAACAGGTTTATGAATTCAATGGTAATGCCCTCCTACATACTCCATAAGTGATGACTTCTGACTGTGACCGTTGAACTTATCACCCACCCACATAGGATTGGGGACGGAATTGAGATGTATAAATGTCTTCTCCTGCCAGTTTTTCTAAAACTTGTTTTGTACCCATTCAAAGATACAATCACCGGAGGAGAGGAGCTGGACGTGACGCACAGCCTGGCCACAGATCATGGAGCACGTGTGACCTCAGCCAAAGGTGGAGCCACAGAGCAACGAGACGCGGGACGAGGCACCACTCTCAAACTCGGCAGATGAAGGAATAAAGGGCCGCCTTGAAGCCCTCGATTTGCTGACCCACTCGTGCCTGAAGTCCCCGTCCCTCTTAGCCCGACTGATGGGCCTGCCTGCTCGCCATCCTTTGCTCCTTGTGGTCCCTTGGTGTGCTCAAAGATCTGATCCCACTCCACCCTCTCTTCCCTTGATTATTCAACAACATCACCCTTTTCGCATAACTTTTGACTATAGAATAAGGTTTTTGCCACAAAAGAAGAAAGACTCGCAGGTGCCCAGCATGAGGCACCCCTAAGAAGATCAGTTAGGAAACAGGACTGTGATCTAACAGCAGAGGACTGATCGCACCCTGCAACGCGTAAGGATGAATACGAGCTGGACCTATAGCTCCACCGCCAGTGCTCAACAGCGCCAACAAAAGAAGACGGACTCTGTTAAAAAGACATTGTGACGAAAACCCCCTTCCTGAACTTTCTACCCACCCCTTGACTAAGTGCTTGTATCGAATTGAATCCCTCCTTCAACAATTTTGTATTGCTTTCAAAAATGTTTCATCGGTCACTCATGTATTTAGTTTTCCAAAAGTCTCTTATTGCACTGATAAGACCCGAAGGTATCAGAGTACTTTTACTGTATGTTGATGTCACCGGAGAGAAAGTCTGGACTTGATTCTATAATGTTTCGGAACATTTTTTCTGATTGACTCCAACTAAGTATTATGCCGATCTCTAGACTTGTATGAATAACCCAACAAATGAAAAATCATATGTACCGCATTCCGCCAATCGTATCGACTGTTTAGAACTGAACTAGCTTATGTAAAAAAAGCGGCGACTGTTGAAAATGGCAATGTATATGTACATAAGCGGCGTTCATTTGTGTTCACTGTACCCCTTGTTGTAAGCAGAACGGATATCGCTAAACACTGACTGTGTTATCCCGCCAGCATAGACCCATGCACACACGTACACGACAGCCATTTTAGACACCATGGCCTCTCTGCCCATCTGTCCCCGGCACCCCTCCCCGCGCGCACTGCTCATGCATCAGCCACGAGACCCTCTCCCTCTGCGTGACCCTGCTCTAGAAGTAGCACTCCTGCTTGACCCACACCCCCATTTCCTCCCAAGAACACCCTTCCCCTCAGCTGACAACCCCCCCTGGCTGCACTTGGCCTCTCGACCCGGTCCCAAGTCCTAAGACCAAGCCTCGGGATGTACATCCCCCTTTTCCCTGCCCAGCATACCAAAACCGTGATACACCAACCGAAGTGTCCGACCTTATCACCTGACCAACCTCTGACCTGATCATCCCCTCCTGCCCTCATGTCCTGTAGGAATGTCCGGCTGAGAGATCACAATCTCTCTTGTTACATTCAGGAGGGGAGGATGACATCTGAGCGACTGGTATGGGAATAGGCCTGAAGCTGGGATTCCAAGCATGCCTTTTTCTACTTCAAAGCGTCTTTATTGTAATAAGGAATGTTTGTGCATCATAAACATGTGTATAAAAGACGAAGCCTCAGAGAACTTGTTAGAGCACCTCCTGAAGACACTATGCGAGTGCCCGAAATGACAGGCTCTCCTCATGAGAAATAAAACTCTATTCTTGTCTTCCTGCTTCCAGCGCCCGTCTCTTTATTTGGTAATTGTTCAAGATGGAAACTAAGAGGCGTCCTGCGCCAGCAGCCTGGGCATCAGGTGCGTTATGGACTGAATTTTCCTCAATGGTGCAGTGAGCTAAAAAACGGTGATGGATCAAGCCCTGATCTTTGGACTGGGTAAGAGTGGTCTGCTTAATTCAGGCACTCTGTTCATCACCACCGCCTTTTCTGAATCATTTTGTCCACCATAAGCGTGGAAGGGTATACTCAGATGTGAGTCCCTTGCTCATTGCACCATCAGGATTCAAGCAAGCCGGGCCGACGACGCCTGAAATGGCAGAAACCGGTCCCCGGAAGCTTGTTTCCTTCCCAGTATAAGAATTGGCTTGGTAGTTCGGTTTGCCCTGTTCCCATCATGCACTGGGACAGGAACAGACTAATTTGCATATAGCCAAGTTCTGAGCTGGGATGGTGCAGTGAGCTAAAAAACGGTGATGGATCAAGCCCTGATCTTTGGACTGGGTAAGAGTGGTCTGCTTAATTCAGGCACTCTGTTCATCATCACCCCCTTTTCTGAATCATTTTGTCCACCATAAGCGTGGAAGGGTATACTCAGATGTGAGTCCCTTGCTCATTGCACCATCAGGATTCAAGCAAGCCGGGCCGACGACGCCTGAAATGGCAGAAACCGGTCCCCGGAAGCTTGTTTCCTTCCCAGTATAAGAATTGGCTTGGTAGTTTGGTTTGCCCTGTTCCCATCATGCACTGGGACAGGAACAGACTAATTTGCATATACGAAGTTCTGAGCTGGGATGGTGCAGTGAGCTAAAAAAGGGTGATGGATCAAGCCCTGATCTTTGGACTGGGTAAGAGTGGTCTGCTTAATTCAGGCACTCTGTTCATCACCACCCCCTTTTCTGAATCATTTTGTCCACCATAAGCGTGGAAGGGTATACTCAGATGTGAGTCCCTTGCTCATTGCACCATCAGGATTCAAGCAAGCCGGGCCGACGACGCCTGAAATGGCAGAAACCGGTCCCCGGAAGCTTGTTTCCTTCCCAGTATAAGAATTGGCTTGGTAGTTTGGTTTGCCCTGTTCCCATCATGCACTGGGACAGGAACAGACTAATTTGCATATAGCCAAGTTCTGAGCTGGGATGGTGCAGTGAGCTAAAAAACGGTGATGGATCAAGCCCTGATCTTTGGACTGGGTAAGAGTGGTCTGCTTAATTCAGGCACTCTGTTCATCACCACCCCCTTTTCTGAATCATTTTGTCCACCATAAGCGTGGAAGGGTATACTCAGATGTGAGTCCCTTGCTCATTGCACCATCAGGATTCAAGCAAGCCGGGCCGACGACGCCTGAAATGGCAGAAACCAGTCCCCGGAAGCTTGTTTCCTTCCCAGTATAAGAATTGGCTTGGTAGTTCGGTTTGCCCTGTTCCCATCATGCACTGGGACAGGAACAGACTAATTTGCATATAGCCAAGTTCTGAGCTGGGATGGTGCAGTGAGCTAAAAAACGGTGATGGATCAAGCCCTGATCTTTGGACTGGGTAAGAGTGGTCTGCTTAATTCAGGCACTCTGTTCATCACCACCCCCTTTTCTGAATCATTTTGTCCACCATAAGCGTGGAAGGGTATACTCAGATGTGAGTCCCTTGCTCATTGCACCATCAGGATTCAAGCAAGCCGGGCCGACGACGCCTGAAATGGCAGAAACCGGTCCCCGGAAGCTTGTTTCCTTCCCAGTATAAGAATTGGTTTGGTAGTTTGGTTTGCCCTGTTCCCATCATGCACTGGGACAGGAACAGACTAATTTGCATATAGCCAAGTTCTGAGCTGGGATGGTGCAGTGAGCTAAAAAACGGTGATGGATCAAGCCCTGATCTTTGGACTGGGTAAGAGTGGTCTGCTTAATTCAGGCACTCTGTTCATCACCACCCCCTTTTCTGAATCATTTTGTCCACCATAAGCGTGGAAGGGTATACTCAGATGTGAGTCCCTTGCTCATTGCACCATCAGGATTCAAGCAAGCCGGGCCGACGACGCCTGAAATGGCAGAAACCGGTCCCCGGAAGCTTGTTTCCTTCCTAGTATAAGAATTGGCTTGGTAGTTCGGTTTGCCCTGTTCCCATCATGCACTGGGACAGGAACAGACTAATTTGCATATAGCCAAGTTCTGAGCTGGGATGGTGCAGTGAGCTAAAAAACGGTGATGGATCAAGCCCTGATCTTTGGACTGGGTAAGAGTGGTCTGCTTAATTCAGGCACTCTGTTCATCACCACCCCCTTTTCTGAATCATTTTGTCCACCATAAGCGTGGAAGGGTATACTCAGATGTGAGTCCCTTGCTCATTGCACCATCAGGATTCAAGCAAGCCGGGCCGACGACGCCTGAAATGGCAGAAACCGGTCCCCGGAAGCTTGTTTCCTTCCCAGTATAAGAATTGGTTTGGTAGTTTGGTTTGCCCTGTTCCCATCATGCACTGGGACAGGAACAGACTAATTTGCATATAGCCAAGTTCTGAGCTGGGATGGTGCAGTGAGCTAAAAAACGGTGATGGATCAAGCCCTGATCTTTGGACTGGGTAAGAGTGGTCTGCTTAATTCAGGCACTCTGTTCATCACCACCCCCTTTTCTGAATCATTTTGTCCACCATAAGCGTGGAAGGGTATACTCAGATGTGAGTCCCTTGCTCATTGCACCATCAGGATTCAAGCAAGCCGGGCCGACGACGCCTGAAATGGCAGAAACCGGTCCCCGGAAGCTTGTTTCCTTCCTAGTATAAGAATTGGCTTGGTAGTTCGGTTTGCCCTGTTCCCATCATGCACTGGGACAGGAACAGACTAATTTGCATATAGCCAAGTTCTGAGCTGGGATGGTGCAGTGAGCTAAAAAACGGTGATGGATCAAGCCCTGATCTTTGGACTGGGTAAGAGTGTTCTGCTTAATTCAGGCACTCTGTTCATCACCACCCCCTTTTCTGAAGCATCTGGTGCCTGAGCTCCGACCATGACGTCGAGGATTGCCCATCTTGCAAGAAGATGACTCCAAAGGCCCTTCGGGAGAGGGAGACGAAGCTCCTCGTTGCGAAGCTGAAAAAAAAAAACGATAAAGCTTCGAAGACTCGGTCTCGGCGGTTGAGGTCTCGATCGAGGTCGCGTTCGGAGTCGTCATCAGCACATGCTTCAAAGTCCTCGAGGAAGAAGCACAAGAAGAGGAGCCATGAGTCACGGCATCACTCGGGGAAGGACTCTAGTTCGAGGCCGAAGTCGCAAGTGAGGCTTCTTCGTAAGGAAGCGGAGGCTTTGGCGTCGGAAGCACAGGACTCTGATGGTGAGGCTTCGCGTGCGAATTCGCCAGGATCACCGAAGCAGCAGGCGAACCCTTCTCTGGATCCGTCTAATCCTTCTGGTCAGGAGGATGAAGGTGAGGTGGAGGAGGTTGGTGAAGGCGAGGTTCCGGTGTCTGCGGGTTCGTCGACCCCGGTACCGCAGCCCGAGGAGGAGATCGAAGTCGTGACGACTCCGCCTCCTCGAGAGCAACCTGGAGGCCCTTATCCAGCCTTTCCGGCTCCAGGTCAGGATCCATCCCAGTTCCTGAATGCCATGTTTGGGGTTTACTCCAGGGCAATGTACCCCTCTGGTGCACCTGTTGGTCCCACGGGTACTATGGCGTATAACTTGGGCGTTCCCCAGGCTTATGCTCCTGCGCCCTTCATGCCTTTCATGCCGGCTCTAGCACCGCAGTGGCATCTTCCGGCGCCGCCGAGGCCTTCGACGCCGAAGCCTTCGACGCCGATTCCATCAACGCCGATTCCATCGATGCCGGTGTCCACGTCTTTGATGAAGGGTCCTGTTCGACCTCGGGTGAAACTTCCTCGCCCGACTTCGGGTTCGACGCCGGCTCCGGATCCGTCGACTTCGTTTATGAGGGTGAGGTCACGGCGTGAAGCCCAGAGACTTCTGGAGGAAGAACAGTATCGGTATGCTGATGTGGAGGAAGGAGAGTTAAAGGATTCTGATGATCCTTTTGATGACCTGAGAGAAGCCAGTGGATTTGAGCAGTCTCCTGAGTGGGATTTGGCTTCTGTGTCAGACGTGCCTTCCAAGGATGTGGTGCCATATCACGTTCTTATTAAAAAGGCGGCAGGCTTGTTGAATATTACTCTGCCCACTGCTGAGTATGTCTAATATTCTTACTGAGGTCCTTCACTCGCCATCTTCAGTTATTGAGCCAATGCTGCCATTTAATGATGCTTTAGCTGAACCCATCTATGAAGTCTGGAAGAAACCTTTGATAGCTCCTGCGGTTTCAAGGGCTGTGGCGAGGAGGTACAGGGTTGCACCTGGTGACCCGACTTTTTGTCAACACACCCCCTGCCTGAGAGTCTGGTTGTGCAGGCTGCCTGTTCTAAGATGTCTGCGGGTGCTTTTCCGCAGGTTCCTGGGGAAAAAGAGTCCAGGAAGCAAGATCAGGCTGCCAAGAAGGTCTTCTCCTCAGCCAGTATGGCATTAAAATCTACTAACGCAAATTGTCTGATGGGGCGGTACATCCATGCCTTGATGGATTCCGTGAAGCAGTTGGTGCCAAAAATTCCTGAGGTGGATAGAAAGGACTTTCAGGAGGTAATTTCGGACACTCAGGCCGCTGCAAGACAAGTGATTCAGAGTGGGCTGGACATGGCTGATTCGGTGGCGAGAGTCATGGGCTCTTCGGTGGCCACTAGGAGAGCTGCATGGCTAAAATCGTCGGAGTTCTCTGCAGATGTTCAGTCTGCTTTGATGGACTTGCCATTTGATGGTTCAGGATTGTTTGGCAAGAAGGCTGACGCTGCCTTAGAACGTTTCAAGGACAGCAGTGCCACGGCGAAATCTTTGGGTCTTCAGACCAGGGGTACTACTGGAGGGCGCTTCAGAGGATTTGGCAGGTCTTCCTTTCGTTCCTATATAACTTCGCAGCAGCAGCAGCCACAACAACAGCAAATACGCTGTACAAGTCGTACAGAGGAAGACAACAAGCTCGTCCTAGAGGTCGTCAAGCCTCCTCCTCCTCTTCCCCTTCCCAGCCCCCTACCACCACAGCAAAGCAGCCTTAGATCCGCCATTCCGGATCATGTGGGCCCAGTGGAGGGCCGGCTTACCCATTTTCTACGAGATTGGGAATTGATAACATCAGATCTTTGGGTTGTCAATCTCGTGGAGAATGGGTATGCTCTTCCCTTTCGGGAATTTCCCCCCAATTACCCTCCTTGCCAGGGTTATTGTTCGGAGGACCATCTGCTGCTCCTGCAGGAAGAAGTCCTGGGTCTGTTCAGAAAGGGTGCGATAGAGGTGGTTCCAGAGCAGGAGAGAGGTCAGGAATGCTACTCCCGGTATTTCCTGATCCCCAAGAAGGATGGCAGGCTCTGTCCAATCCTGGATCTCAGGATCTTGAACTTTTACCTGAAGCAGGAGAAGTTCAAGATGCTCACCCTTGCGCAGGTTCTTCAAGCGCTGCTGGAAGAAGACTGGATGGTGTCGATCGACTTGTAGGATGCGTATTTTCATATCCCAATCCTGAAGTCGCACAGAAAGTATCTCCGTTTCACGGTTGGGTCGCAACACTACCAGTTTGCGGTCCTTCCGTTTGGTCTTGCTACTGCGCCTCGAGTCTTTACCAAGGTGATGGCTGTGGTGGCAGCACATCTCAGAAGATCGGGAATACCTGTATTTCCGTATCTGGACGATTGGCTGATCAAGGCAGAATCTCCAGAGATAGTGCTCCATTATCTCAAGAGACAACTCAGTTGTTGCACAGGTTGGGTTTTTCGATAAATGTACCCAAATCTCACCTGGTGCCCTCCCAGCGCAACCTGTTCATAGGTGCGGTACTGGGCACAACTGTGTGTCGTGCATTCCCTCCTCCTCAAAGGATTCACGACATACAGGAAATGATTCCTTTATTTTACAATGGAGCGGTCGTTCCAGTCCTGAAGGTCCTTCGCCTGCTCGGTCTGATGGCTTCTTGCATTCTGTTGGTCAACCATGCACGCTGGCACATGAGGGCACTCCAGTGGTGCCTCTTCAGGCAGTGGTATCAACACAACGGAGATCTCAGGGAGTCAGTGAGGATCTCCAGAGAAACTGCAGCGGATCTGTCTTGGTGGAGCGTGGAAGGCAATCTGTCTCAAGGAAAGCCTTTTCAACTACCTCCATCGGTGGCCACAGTGATAACGGATGCATCCACTCTAGGGTGGGGTGCATATCTGGGGGATCTGGAGATCAAGGGTCTTTGGTCTCCAGAGGAAAGGTTGCTTCACATCAACCTTCTGGAGTTGCGGGCGATACGTCTGGCACTCAAGGCCTTCCTCCCTTTCCTTCGCAGTCGGTCAGTTCAGGTCCTGACGGACAACACGACCACGATGTGGTATGTCAACAAGCAGGGAGGAGTGGGGTCGCAGTGTCTCTGCAGAGAGGCTCTGCGTTTCTGGTACTGGGTTCAGGACCATCAGATTTGTCTGATGACAAATCATCTGGCCGGAGTTCTGAACGTTCGGGCAGACACTCTCAGTCTGCAGTTCTCCGCCGACCACGAGTGGAGGCTTCACCCAAAGGTAGTTTGTCGCGTCTTCGGACGTGGGGAACTCCTCAGGTGGACCTGTTCACCACTCGCGAGAATGCTCACTGCCCGTTATTCTGCAGCCTCCAGTTTCCGTTGCAGGGGGCCTTGGGGGATGCGTTTCAGTTGCCTCCTTTACGCGTTTCCTCCCATACCCTTGATTCCTCGGGTTCTGAGGAAGATTCGCCAAGACCGGGCCTAAGTCATATTGATCGCCCCGGATTGGCCAAGAAGGGTGTGGTATACGGATCTTCTCCACCTCTCCTCGTGCCCTCGGCTCCGTCTCCCTCACAGGGCAGATCTCCTCTCCCAAATGGAGGGGCAGGTTCTACACCCCCACCTCCAGACCTTACACCTTCATGCCTGGAGATTGAGCGGGGCAACCTGATTTCCTTTTCTCTCCCGCACGATGTGGTGGATGTCATCTTATCGGCCAGGTGTGACTCCACTAAGTCCATTTACTCTTATAGATGGTCTAAATTTGTTGCTTGGTGCGGGGAGAAGTGCGTTGACCCTTTAAGGGCTCGTTTGTCCAATATTCTTCAATTTGCGCTTTCCTTGGCCCAGCAGGGTTTTGCAATGGCAACTATCAAAGGTTATTTGTCGGCCTTATCAGCTTTCCTTTGTTTGCCGGACCAGCCCTCTTTGTTTAAATCTCCAATTGTTTTACGTTTCATTAAGGGCCTTACCAATACATTTCCTCCTACACCTTTTATTGTACCTCAATGGGACTTGAACCTCGTTCTTACGTTCTTGATGGGTTCTCCTTTTGAACCTTTACACACATGTCCCTTGAGACTTTTGTCTTTCAAGACTATTTTTCTGGTGGCAATTACCTCGACAAGGAGGGTAAGTGAGCTTCAAGCTCTTAGTTCTAAGCCCCCATTTTTATCCATTCATGCTGAAAGAATGGTTCTCAGGACCAGGGCTGCTTTTCTGCCTAAAGTGGTAACTCCTTTCCATCTGGGGCAGTCCGTTACCCTTCCTACCTTTTATCCTCCCCCTCACCCTTCCAAGGAGGAGGAGAGACTACACCGCTTGGACCCTAAGAGGGCGGTGAGCTTTTACCTGGACAGGACACAAGAGTTCAGGTTGGATTACCAGCTGTTTGTTGGCTTTTCTGCCTGCAAGAAGGGGAAGGCGGTGCACAACCGGACGCTCTCGAGGTGGATTATCCTCTGCATTAGGATCTGCTACGCCCTTGCGGGTAAGGACCCTCCAGAGGGTATAAGAGCTCACTCTACTAGAGCAAAGTCATCGACATCTGCTTTGTCTAGGGGTGTTCCTGTAGAGGACATTTGTAGAGCGATGACTTGGGCCTCCCTCCACACTTTCGCGAAGCATTACTGCTTAGATATCGAAGGGAGGAGGGTGGGTCACTTTGCGCGCGCTGTCCACCAGGATTTTCTGGTATAGGAGAGTGGACACCCTCCTCCGGGAGTGGGGACTGCTGTGGGACTCTATTCACAAGGTGAGGAATCCACTGGCAAATGTATCTATCAGAAGAACAAGTTACTCGCCTTCGGTAACGCTTTTTCTGGTAGATACAATATCTGCCTGTGGATTCCTCACTGACCCACCCGCCTCCCCGTTGTCCACTCTTCTATACTTGTGTTATTGTATTATATATATATTTATATTGTCAAAGGAAATGTTTATTATGTTTTAATTTCACACTATGTGTGTGTTATTTTGACATTTGTGTACTGTGTATACTGTGTATATTTCTGCTGTCATTGGTCCGTCCGTGTGTCTCGAAGGCACGGAAAAAAGGGCGGGAACTGATGTCATTACGCCGGCGTGGGCCTATTATGGTGTCGGTGACGTCAGCGGAGTCACGCGCGATGCCGTGCCTCTGTGACGTCGTTCCACATCGGCGCAAAGCTACAAAAAGAATTTCCGAAGGCTGCTGACGCAGGGGGATATTCACAAGGTGAGGAATCCACAGGCAGATATTGTATCTACCAGAAAAAGCATTACTGGAGGTAAGTAACTTGTTCATTTGCACCAGAATCATAACGCCTGCTCAATGCAGGCATAATAAGGAGAAATGTTTTCATTTCTCCTCCTTTTTCCAGCTTTGCATGTGCACTGCATTGTAAGGTACATTTCCAAAGTGTGAAAAACTTTAATGCATATTTTTTGTACTGGAATGTACCCCTTCCAGTGTAAAACCTATGCTTCAGGGTAAGCGCATGGGTACGCGTGTTCACGCTCGTCTGTCAAAAGTGCACCAGCGCACAGGGAGAGAAACATTATTCACCATTTGTATAAAGTATAAGCCAGGGGTCACACAGTCAGTGCTACGGGTCGCAAAGGGAAGGCCAGTCGTTCCTGCGGCCACCCCTAAATTACATATTTGCTCTTTAAGCACTCCACTGACATGATGGAATCAATAATCTAATTCACAGTACTCTGTACCCTGCATAAGACCCACTAAAGCAATGACTTCGGATTCGTAGTGAAATTGGCAACTACATTCCTTCCAGAAATCCATAGTCAGTATATTCACATCTTATTAATGAGGGTTCAAGCAACAAAAAGTGCCGTGGCTGGGATATCCCTGAGAGTTCAAGGTCATGGACTCTAGAATGCCGAGTCGCGGCCGGCACGTATTGGGGTCAGGGGGTGTAAAAAAAAAGAAAAAAACCTCCCTGATTGCCGTGTCTCTCCTCCATCATCACTCCATCGTTTTTTCCGGCCAGAACAGGAAGCAGGAAGCACCAGGCTCCCCATAGCCAATAACTGGTCTGAGCATCGTGGTTTGGCACTCAGATAGGCAGTGGGAGCCTGGGCATGTTCTCCACCCAGGCTATAATGCAGCCTGAGTAGACAACATGCAAAGTGCGCATGAGTGTTTGGCCAGCCCAAGACGGCCGGTCAAACTGCCATGTGCATTTAAAGTGGGCAAACCACTCCTCCCCCTGCTCATGTGTGAGCAGCCCAGCTCCTCCCGCAAAGCTTTCACAGCAGGAAAACATAAAATGATAATAACCTCAAGTTCTTCTCGTTTTTTGTTTCCTTTATTTCAGTGCTGCAAAGTAGTGGGGTGACGCTCCTCTGCCTTAGCGGAGGAGCCGCCACTGAGAATTCCCTGAATGTCAGCAAAGAGAGCACAACTTAACCGCTTCAGAAGAGTTGTAAAGACTGCATACTTCAGGCTGGCCTTCAGCATAGTAGCTGCAGCAGAGGATTGGCATTGCACAATACAGCAAAGAGGGTCTCTCATAACATTTGCTTGTGTTGGATTCTTTCTTGAAATTGTAGGCATTGTGCATGATAAGATGGCATTTAGAATGTGGAAGTTGAGTGATGTAAGAAATGGAGTGTTGGTATTTGAAAGTGAGTCAGTTGCTATGTGTCCGGAGTCCAGCATGTATCATTTTTGAGGAATTATCATTGAGGGCTGTTGAATGCGTGGCAGTCGGTGTTTCCGCCATCAGACCGCCCGCCATCCTAATGTGGCGGGCGATGAAGGTGGTTCTGATGGCGGTGAGACCGCCACCGACAAGCTGCCATCGTTATGAAGCCTTATAAGTCCAACATGCAAAGTGTTGTTAATTAAATGCTGGGACAGGATGAAGGTGTCATATATTACACTTCAGGGTCACTTGGCATGCACTTAAGGCAAGATTTACAAGCCCCTTGCGCCACTTTTGCGTCATTTTTCCCATGTTAAAAATGACGCAAAAGTGGAGCAAGGGGCTTGTAAATCTGCCCCTTAATATGTTTGTGGGTGCTGCAGTAATCATAGTTAGTGCAGATGCCAACCGGGGCCATGCCATGAATGTTGGCATCAACCAGTTCAGGGTTTTGACCCGATATCACTTTGGTCTTTGGGATTCGTAGTTTATATTTTAATGCAATAGATAGGTCTACATGTTTCAACATGTGAAGTGTTGTTGGCTAGAAAACCAGGAGAGCCTAAAGGTATTGTTTATCACAGGGGGACACTTGATAGCTGAGACTGGTGACTCTGAGACTAGGGAGTCTCACCACGACTCAGAAGCGGCTGGTTTCAGGGGCACATTCCCGACGGGCTGCTGTGCCAGAAAAGCCAGAGAGACAGAAGAGAGTCAGTCGCCGGCATGCCAGTAATTCTCTCAATTTACTTGTAGAACAGATCGCCTTTTCTGGGAAACCTTCAATGCTGGAGGAAACCAGATATGCACAAACTGTTCATAATCATGTTTTCCCTTTTGAAGAGAACAAAAACAAGCTCTTCCAAATTGGTATGTGATAAATATTTCTCAGACATACTGTCTGATGTGATGTAGTTTGTTGTATATGTGTGTTCTGAGACAAGGTGTGGCATTGAAGCTCTGCTTACCATTTGGCGCCGGGTGTGATCTTGGGCAAATGACTTAATCACTCTGTCCTCGAGTTGTTCAAATAGAAATTATGGACATCAAATGTTTCTTAATAATAACGTTCGCAATCACAATAGGTCACGCTTTGGAATGAGCTCCTCAGATACCACTCTTGGGTGCCAGGGCCAGCATTCCTGTTACGCAAACTTTGGTGACAGATGAGGAAAGCATTTTCCATCTAGTGTTCTTAATTTCCTGCTTGCTGCAGCATGAAAGAATATGTGTAGTCACCAGCTCTGACTTTGTCTGATTTCCGGTTCTGATTTTGCTCTCGAGACTGCTACTGGGTGGTGACCTCATAACCAGATTATTTCTTACGTGTTTTAGGGAAATGGTCAAGACATATTTAGGGGCCCCTATTCAGAACAAGTTTGAATGTATCTTCTCCTTTGTCAATCCTGCATGGGGCCAACAAATAATGAACTCTATTTAAAGTTTCAGAAATGGGGTCACACTAAACAGCTGAAATGTGTATTTCCCAGGGGCTACAAAAACCTTCGGATGACACTGAGTATAGAGAGACAGAGTGAGAGGCATAAGTAGGCAAAGAGAGGGAGAGAGGTTCAGATAGACAAATAGATGCAGGTGACCTAAAGAGAGAGAACAATAAATTCTGAGTGGGGCCTTTGGAACGTGAAGGCCCTGGGAATTTGCCCACTTTGCTCATGCCTTAAAACATCTCTGCCCAAGCGAGTACCATCTGCTCTGTGGATTAATTAGTTCTGTTACCCCTCAGCTTCCTAATGAGCCCTATTTCATGACCGGCTGTAAAAAAGCAGCACGGCCACTGTTCTGCGCTCACCTGCTTTACTAAATGTAAAGCCCAGAGATATCTCCTCTCCCGCCGTTTCTCCAGATAATGCCATTTATGTTCTTGCTCTCAGAGCTAAATTTGACAAGTAAGCTGCTAATCAGTTGCCGGACCATGGAAACAAGAGCCTCAGGGTAGATACTAGTTTCCAAGGCAAGGACATTGTCTTCGATCTTGCAGGTGGGCTTCAGTGCTATAAGGAGTCTCAAAGTCTAAGATGGTAGATAGTAAAAGGTAAGAGCAAAATTTAAATTGATACTCATCAAAGAAGATCCTGTGACGATGGACTTTCTAGGCTAAGACAAAGAAAGTTGAATAAAAGACTGATTAACATAAATACAGAAATTGGTATTGACACTAACCCTGGGCGTAGTTCGCGTAGTAGCGCTACGCGAAGCTACGCGAAGTGCACTTCGCACTATGCGAACTTCAGGTAGCACTACGCGAGCTGCGTAGTAGCATGTTCGCACTGTGCAAGATGCGTTTTCAATGATTGCACAGTGCGGACAAGCATCCGGCACTGTGCAAGCATTGAAAACGGCATCTTGTACAGTGCGAGCTGTAGTTTTCTGCTGCTCGAGTAGATTATTACTCGAGCGGCAGCTTTCTCAACACGAACAGGTAGTTTCTCATTGAGAGCGGTCGCGAGCATGCGCAACCACTCACAATGAGAAACCTGACCTCCTCGCGTTGAGAATCTCGCCGGGATCTCATTTTGCTTGCTCGCGGTCGCGAACATGACGTTTAGGACCGCGAACAAGCAAAAAATGACCGCTGCACTACGCTACGCTGCACTACGCATGTTCGCACTGTGCTACGTGCAGCTCGCGTAATGCGAAGTTGCGAAAACTTTGCAAACTCCGCGAGCGTAGCGTAGTGCTTCGCCCAGGGTTAATTGACACATGAGCAAAGTAGCGAAGGCAAAACGAGCGGATAGGAGATGTAAATTCTCTATAACAGCAATAACCAATCAAGTTACCCTGCCTGACTAGTTGCTAATTGCCAGATCTAAAATCCCATCAAGCATCCCTTAAATCACACTCCATGTGACTTACTAACACTTTTCATCTAATTACACAACCATCCCTGTTATACAATACAACCGAAGAAAAGAATACTGGAAAAACAAAAGTATGAAAAATGTTTTCTTGTGCAAACAACTTTGATTGATTCCCAACTGATAAACGACTGTACAGTCTAATACCAGGAATGGTGAGCAGATACAATCTCTATTTTTTCCAGAATTACTCTTCCTTTCCTGCTTAGAACGGATCCGCTTCTAAGACCAGATGTATTAAAAATATGGTCACAAAAAGCACTTGTAATTTGAGTGTCGACATTTTGTGTCCACTGAAGTATTTTGCGCACCAGCCTATGTATGAACAGGTCAGTTAACAAAATAAGGAATTGGAGTGGATCACAATCCATCCTACCTCATTAATATTCATGAGTTAAGTCACAAATTGCAACTGAATCTGATTGGTGACCATCACAGGGACAGTGGTCTGCTAAGGTCAGCCGACCACCATGTCTGTGATTGCTTTTAAACAAAGAAAATGTTTTCTAAAGAAAAAAGCAGCCCCTTACTTAAGGAAAAAAGTGTTTTCTTTTTTATACATTTTCGGTTGAGATTTGGCAGTAGTCTCTCGGACCACTGCCTACTCCCAAACAAATTATTTTTTTACAATCACAAAGGGAATAGGGTCTCCTTTGTGAATGGGTTACCACCCTAACTCGGGAGTCTGTAACTTTTCAATGTTTTGCAATCAGCATTTGGATGGGCTACATAAAACATGCCATTACCAATCCAGTATCCATTTCTAAACAGATTAGCCCTTTGCAAAAAAGTTTTCAAAATTGCTACATGTGTTTAGTTCATAAGAAAAAGGGTAATACCATTCACAAACCCTCTGATTTGCCAATTTGGAGAGTTTGCAAATGCTAAAACCCTTTGTACATCTGGCCCCTAATTTCTTATCTTTCCCTTATCTTAACTTTTCTCTTTCAGAGGACATTTTATTGTTATCTAGCCAGACCCATTTCCTAAAGATCTACCCCAAAGAATGTCTCTTCCACCATTCAGTATTTGACTAACCTTCCACAATATCTCTACACCCTTCTCATGTCTTGGCATTTATACTAACTTCAGTATCGCACTGGCTAATTTCAGTCGGACCTAACTCATGCAACAAATGTAAGATGAGGTGGATTGCACTTCCTCCAATTTGACTTGAGATCCTATGATCTGGCAGAAGAGACTTCTCACAATGGGCACTCTACATGCATGTTTAGGTCAGGGAACCATACCTTTTGCATGAGGCACTTCTTTGATTTTACACTCCCTTGATAGCCTGCATGGGCCACCTGTACCATAAAAGCACAAGCATTTACAATGCAATGGTCTCGGCATTGTTAAAGTTAGAGCTATTGGCATTGCTCATGACATTATTTTTATTTATGTTTTTGTTTTTAAAACATATAAATAAATGGCATTGTCATTTACAATGCCAATAGCTTAATCTCTCGCAAATGCGAGACCATTTGCATTTGCACCCATACACAGAGCCACACACACAAAGCCACCCACCCACACACACACACATACAGAGCCACCCACACAGAGCCACCCACAGTCATTCACATAGAGCCCCACACACACACAGAGCCTCCCCCCCACACACAGAGCCTCCACACACACACACACAGAGCCTCCCCACACACACACAGAGCCTCCCCCCCACACACACACACACAGAGCCTCCACACTCAGAGCCTCCCCACACACACAGAGCCTCCACACACACACACACACAGACACACACACAAAGCCACACACACACACAGAGCCACACACAGAGCCACACACACACACACAGACACAGACATACAGAGAGAGCCACACACACAGAGCCCCACACACACACACACACACACACAGAGCCACACACACAGAGCCACACACACACACACACAGAGAGCCACACACACACAGCCACACACACACACACACACACACACACACAGCCACACACACACACACACAGCCACACACTCGCACAGAGCCAAACACACACACATGTAACAGAGGCCAGAAAAACAGATCAAAACGAGGGGGAACAGAGGGCAGAAAAACGAGGGGGAACACTGGGCAGAAAAACGAAGAAGGAACAGAGGGCAGAATAACGAAAACGGAACAGAGGCAACAGGGGGGTGGGGGGCAGAAAAGCGAGCACAACGAGGCAACATGGGGGTGGGAGGCAGAAAAGCAAGCACAACGAGGAACAGGGGGTTGGGGGGGGCAGAAAAGCGAGCACAACGAGGGAACAGGGGGTGGGGGGCAGTTTAACTTTTGGAATGATACTTTATTTTGTTTCCGCAGCTCTGGCGCCGGGACACTCGCTGAGTAATCGTGCACTCTAGAACCCCCTCATTCATGGATTCATTCATTCATGAATGAGTTATCGAATAAACACACACCAGGAGAATCCTACTTATGTACACATCGAGATGCATTTCATATAAAAACATGCAACACGGACAATTTGAACTAAATATGATAGTTCAAATGCTGGCCAACACGCAGAGGCCTCGGGATTACATAGGAGTTAGTCCTCCATGTTTTCTAGGTCTGAAGAGCAACGACTTAAACCAAGCACAAATATCCCACTGTTCTCTATTAAGCAATGTGTAGGCACCAACCAGCCACCTGAAGTGGCACACAATTTGAAAACCTGTATTATAACACAACAAATACACACATCAACAGAGCATCCGAGTGCAAGCACAAGATTGCCACATTCCGCTGCCCGCATTTTTTATTCCCTGAACGTTCCCAAATTTTTATCTATCTAAGAGGTATTCCAGGCGCGGCTGCACCAGAATTTACCTCTGCATCGGAGCAAATATATACGGGACCCCGGAGGAGAGGTGATGAAAGGATACAGGAAGGCCCAGAGGAGGAAGGGGGTTCAACCGAGGCTGGACAGGGAGGCAGGACGGGCTGCTCTGATGAGGGGTGGGAACAGGGTGCAGAGAGTCAGACAGCAACCACGAGACATCCCGCAAACCCATAAGCAGAACTACGACTCTGTATGGACGTAGGTGCACAGAGTTACTTAAATGAGAGCGTTACCAACGCTCAATAGAGACATCGCTGCATTAAGTGTAATTAAATGCAACCTTTACACGCACGACCACCCGTGTCCATTAATGTGCTTTCGGCCAGGGGCTGCTAACAGAGTGGAGAGAGGCCCAGCCTCCAGGCGAACAACCCTTGGACGGAACAAGGTAGAAGCAGGGTAAAGCCGTCCAAGGAGTTCAACAGGGGAGCAGAAAAGCAAGCAGAAAAGCGCTGCCATAGGAAGAGAGGCAGCAGACGGTAGTCGTGCATTGTGTGCCCTCGCTGAACATTTAAACAGAGAGACAGATTAGAATGAGGAAAGGCTCGAAAGAAGCTTTAAAACTGTGTCGTTATAGCAGAGACCGAACAGGCAATTACATTAAAACTGATTACTCTGTGCAAATTGAACAATCTCGGAAGGTGAGAAGCGAGGACGCGCCTCCGATCTGATCCGTCTCCTCTAAAGTGCAGTTTTACTTCCTTTGTATTCCAAGGCACAAAAGTAGGTGACACTGCGTTTGATATCGCAAAGTGCTTCACTTGGGAGTGTAATTGTAGCTGAGTGCAATCTGGGTTAAAAGCCGGCCGAGCGGCGGGGTAATTGGAGCTCCCTCGCTGCAGCAGGACAATTTGGTCGGCTGTGGCTCACCGGAGCACGGGGGAGCCGGCGCTGTTCTTCCGAGCAGCTCCCACCTCACCCCCGCCTGAGTGCTTTACGGAGTGTGTCGGCTTATTGTAAGATCCTGGCCCCCAGCGTGGAAGCGACTGTAGAAAGGAGAGTGGACGCAGAGTGCTGCTTTACGCGTGCCATATGCTGCTATGGAGGAGGAGCGCTCCACACCACCACGTTTCTCCGGGGCAAAGCAGAAATGCCTCTGAGAAACGCGCCGCCATTTTGCGACTGGGCGGCGTGTTTTTAGCAGTTGAGTGACCGATGACGTCACTGATTAAAAACTGGAAAAAAACACGCCCCCGAATCTGCTCAAGCCGGGGCTAGAACCGAGTGATGCCCCTCTCCTCCAATGGCTGGCCAGCATTTACGAGGCCAGCCAATGGAGAAGAGGGGCGGGTTCAAGCCCCCATACTAGACATCATTAAATGTTCGGCTCCGCCCACCACTGCTTACAGCAGTGCGGATGAGGCCTCGACCTAAAAAATAGAGCAGGGTATGACTAGATGACTTTGTCGCATCATCAGTACATTTTCTGCTATAGATCATTCCTTCCTGACATTGTACATCACTTGTAAATGGCTCTTAACCTCAAGTGTTAGGCACAACTAATATCCGATCAACACTTGCCAGTCATTGGTGGTGATGGCATTTTTGACTCTGCTGAGGCATTCATCAGTCCTCATGGTAGTAACCATTTTTAGGTGTAGGCTCTGGACAGCACATGCACTGTCTCGAAAGAGACATGTTGTACCTGCTTAGTGGGTGTCAGTATGCCCATAGGCTCCCTATTTGCTGGCTCCATCGTCACTCATCTGTTCTTTATCCCCGTCTGTCCACAGCATGCATGCCTCTTACTGTGTTTAGCCCTCCCTGAGAGCAGGACCAATTACTCATATCCATACACAGCAGCCATTTTAGGAAATGTTTTTGGGACTACTTGTTTCTTTGGTTAACATCCCTGTTCACAAACACTCATGGTTACATTTGCTCCGAGTGATTCTCTAAAGAGGCCTGAAAATCTTGTTCTTATCGCGTCACATTGCTGTGCATTTAAGTGTTGCTGTGCTTAACACCCTCCCAATTCGCACCTCGACCCGTCCCTCCAACCCCTCCCTCATCGCTTCGTGCTTTGTGCATGAGCGCTCAAGACAAAGGTTTGCCATCTTTCATTTACTAGAACACATAATACGAGATGGAAAAGTTACTCAATTGGAATACATTATTTAACAAATGGTTTAATGAATGCAACGCTCATATCTTGACGGCTCACATGCTCCCCGCATGCACCTTCATTTACGTTGCAAAATGTACATCAAAATGACTACCATTCAGGAATCTGTGGACTGATCTGTTTTCCAAGTATTTTGAATTATGCAAAACAGAAAACAAAGAGAATGCTAATGGATTTCGGATGGCGAGATGCATGCAGGATTAGCGCGCGGTCACCAACGTGCGACTTCTGTGTGTCATTTGCTACGCATGCTTTACAAGAAACTCTTCCAGCACTAGGGATGTTCTAGCAGCGGGTGCACTAGAACGATTCCTACAGCGCAAAAGTGAGCCGCTTCATGTCTGCCTTACAATTAGCTGGGTCATGCACATGGAAGAAAGACTCCAAGGCAGGGTTGTGAAAACAACTAGAGAGCCTACTTTATACCAATGACATGCGACGCACAGTGGTGACATAACAGCCAACACGAGCTACAGGACGATTCTTCGTCCACCCATATATCAATAAAACCAGCCCTAGAGCAGTACAGTTAGCAGTAATTAACATTGCCAACGCCCATAGTTCTGAGATTGCCGAGACCTAATGGTTTTACCAATGCTTGTTTCTGTTGTCAAGAGTGAGGTTTTATGTCGTCTATGATGATCTGAATGTAGTTCTCCATTGCAGTGGTTTGATACACTTCTTCATTCGTGGCTGCTATGTTTTGCTCACCATACACGTAAAGTAAGGCAAAGTTGTGTGTTGTCGGCTCAGCAAATGATGATGCGTCTATCGTGCTAGTGCCTTACCCAGGCCAGGCTTGCTCTGGCCAGCTCTTCATTTATTGCTTTGGTGATGACGCACTGGTCATCAAAATGAATAGGCACCAGGTTATATGGACTTGTGGGGTTTGGATCACACCAATAATTTATGATGAGTGGGTGCCCACGCGTTGGACCAGGCCCAAGCACATTCATTCTTGAATGTGCACGAAGCTCGCGATTTGGCAGGCGCCTTCTTTCAGAAAGACAAAAACCGAAAGAGTGATCAGCTTTTCTAAAAGGGGCTGGTGAAGTGTCAGAGACATATAAGGATACAATTCAAAGTCATTCTCAGTTCTCATACCTCTCACACCCAAGCATTACAACATCCAAGACAGACAATGTATTTATTAGCTGAAAAACTGCCTTTTTCAAGTGCACAAAGCACGTGTAGCCCTTGTTCTAAAATGTTATTTTGAGGTCAACCCCTGAAAACGTGGAAAATATGCATGTGATTTACATTAGTAAAATAGCTTAAAAGTTCTTTTCAGGTTTCCATTTAGGATGTCTAATTTATTTTTTCTAGTGTTTAAATAGGCAGGAAGCCTTTTCAGGCACCAAAACATGACCATAAACCCGCAAGCCCTCTGCATATGCTTTCTGTATGAAACATTGGACTATAAACCATGCATATTGACATACATATATAATAGACATTCTTAAGTTTGTTCCTCCCTAATAACTGGAAAAGGAGGCCACAATACTGTTGCGAGAGCCCTTGCAATGACAAAGTGACATCGACACATATCGTCTACATAAATTATTCCCCTCCTAGTTTTGGGGGGCTTAGTTCATGCTTTCAGGGTTTATGGGATGGTGAACCAGCCCCAGTTGTGTGGGGTGATGCAAATTAATATCTTGCTTATTCATAGGTCTGGAGTAAGCGTGAGTTCTTTTATTAGTGTCTTTTCCATGGACCATCATGCTTCTGAATAAAGGCATCGTGCTGGGCATGCTCGTCATCCTGCCTCCCTACCAGTGCTTAATTTGAGCAGGTGGTTTCTGGTGCTCGACACCAGCACTTATTGGCAACACCATCACTTATGGCAGCCTGCCACATGGTGGTGGCGCTGTTGGTCTACTGTAGGGCTGAACACAACAATAGCTGTTAATTCAATATACATTAAAAGTGACTAATACTTGCCACCTAAGCCATTGTGATAGCAATGGGGGCCTGAAACTGTCGTAATAGTTACACTTTTAGGGTGTGAGAGCTAGTAGTTGTGTTGGTACTGTCACTGGCAGCGCTGACGAGGTCAATAGGTGGTGCAAGCTGCAGTGGCTTCCTGATGAGGTTCTTGGCACTAATTATCTTCACTAACTGAGCACTGCTCCTCATACGTGATGCAGTGCTAGGTGGCACATTACAGCCCTATCTCGTAGTTTACAAGTGGAGATAGAAAAAAAAACAAAAGAAAAAGACATTATTTGGTGAGATAATTAATTAAATATTTCCTCAGTGGAATATTTCCAGTCATTCCACTGTGGGCATGATTTGCATCGGGTCGGTTACATAGCGTCTTCGGGTGGGACTGGTTGTTATCTTTCTGAGGTCTATACAGCTATGTTGGGCAATGCCAATTTCTGTTATTAAATAAAGTACGTAGCACAGGGTTCGAGTGCTGCGTGACAAATAATAAAATAATGTGTTTCGATGTCAATCCATAATCCTAATACTGCTAATTACTTCCCAATCAAAAGAACATCGTGTCATTCATTCCCTGCATTCTTGGCATCCCTGGGTTCAGTTCTAAACCAGGAATCTTGGACGGGCAAATGGAAAATTGGGTTTTTGTATTGTGGTTGCTCTGCAGCGGCCTCACGTTTTCTGACTGAGTGCAGTTAATCACCCGTCTGCCATCAGATTCGTCTGCTGGCCGGCTTTTGTGACAACAAATGTGGTGCAATACCGCCACCTGCTGATAAATTTGTAATATCGCTAGCTCCGTTGTTTTAAATAAACGTTATTTTTCCAATTTCTCTAATCTTAAAAACAACAATTAATAAGAGGCAAAACGTGTTGTACTGTACTCCATAGGCCCCCACACAGGTAGTTTCAAAATAGACCACATTCGATACAATGCTTGTCCTAGTACAGGAATACATTTTTAGTAACATAAAATCTACAACGTAACAAAAAGTGACGCTTGCTAAATATACTTAGGGGCAGATTTACAAGGCCCTTGCGCCACTTTTGCGTCATTTTTAACATGGGAAAAGTGACGCAAAAGTGGCGCAAGGGGCTTGTAAATCTGCCCCTTTTAAGTCCTTCCGTTCCTTCTAAGGCGTGCCAGTGCGCCATTCACAGTGCAGGGGATCCGGTTGCATTCAGTGCATGACCGTCCTTGCCTATAAAACAATTCTTGGAAATTTGACATTCAGGGAGTCATTGAAGAAGGGGTTAGTGATTTGTCCCCAGTAGCTACTTACTAAGGACCCGCAATAAGAAAATCAGGGTGGTACTGGTTGTGATATTTTAAAATATCTTTGTACAGGAGTGATATAAGTATAAATGAACTTCTAACAGTTGTAATGTTTGTTTTGCTTAATTGCCAATATATGAAACAGCAATAAAAACTTGAAGCTTGAAATTACTTACTAAGAGTTTTCAGTTCTGTGTCTAGAATTTTATAACTGATGGGCAGATGCACGTCATAAAAAAAAAAAAAAACGAAACACTTACACATTGTAGTGGCGGTCTAGTCTTTCTGTCCCCGAACAGGAAGTAGACGACGGGAAGCGGAAGGCGGCCTCATTGTGTTATTGGCGCCGACCGCTGCCCACCAGTCAGTTGCTCCCGGCGCTCCGGGGAAATAAAAGGTACTCTTACCTACAGCTCCTGTGTGGTGATTTATCATTATTACAATGGCGACGAGTGTCGGAGTGTGAGTCCACCGGCACGCACTCGGCTACGTGCATCACGCAATTTGCGGGTGCGGAGGCAGAATTTCCCGGAGCGCGGCAGAGGAGCCGTCGGGCGCCCAGCGCGAAGGCGCGAAAACCGGCGCAGCGACCCCAGTGCGGATCACTGCACCGCAACCAGCGTCCAGAGCGGGGAGGAACACATCGACCCCACCAGTGCTGCCATCTCCATAAAAACAGTGCACACAGGCATCAGGAGTCACAGTGCTCACCCGAGGCATTATAGGCACACAAAGTCTGAGCATTTATCATTGTACCACCCTCAGTGCCGTGATCCCTGTCAGGCACCCTGGCAGAACAGCGGAGAGAGCCTGAGGCGCCTGACTCTTCCTACCACGTCAGTGAGGAGGACCCCCTGGAACTGTCGAACCCCACGAGGAGCGTCAAGGAGGGGGAGAGTGATGGTGAGTGCAGTGAAGAGGACACTGCAAAGCAGCACACGCCGGGTAGTCCACCCAGTCGGGCGATCAAGACTGCGACAGGCAGGAGGGGAGAACCCAGAATGGCGAGCCAGGCTACGTCCCTCACCCAGCTAGTACCATTTCTGACAAAGGGCGGCAAACCGGAGATGAAATGGGAAGATTGGAAGCGGTATTTCCTTAACTACCTGGAGGCGCTGGAAGAAGAAGGTGACACCCCGTTCTCGAGTAAAAGGAAGAAGAAGATCCCACTACATAACTTGGGTCCGGAAGGGATCAGAGTGTACGACACCATAGTCAAAGGTGAGAGAGTCGCCACTGACACAGAGGTATTTGATCACGCCATCGCTGACCTGGATGCACACTACAGACCGGTGGTGTGCGTCGCGATCGACAGATTCAACTTCTTTCAGAGGAAGCAAAAAAGTGGCGAGACGGTGGATGAGTACGTCGTAGCGTTGCGGAAATTGGCCCTCACGTGCAAGTTTGGGACGCTGCACGATGAACTAATCAGGGACCAGATTATCATGCACACGTCCAGTTCTCACATACAGGAAAAGTTGTGGGTAAATGGAGATGCTCCACTCAGAAATCTGGGCGATGGTCAAGAAAGCAGAATTGTCAAGAAGGTGTGCTCAAGCAGCGAAGAAAGAAGCCATGGAGTCGCAAACGGTATGCAAGATAACGATGCCTACTAGAATTGACCGTTCGAGGCAGAGCGACACACGGAGGAATCAGGGAGGTGGAAGATCTGACAGCTTCACCAAACATCAGACGGACAGCAGATCCAACAAAGGAGGTAGACCCCATTGTTACAGGTGTGGTAGCAATGCCCATCTGGGAAATGACAAGGCGTGCCCTGCGTTCAGGGCCAAATGCTCTTACTGCAACATTTTCGGACACTACGAAAAGGTGTGTCGTAGAAAACCTAAGAACGCAATGGTATGTTTCGTGGACCAGGGGCAGCGGGAAGACGCAAGCGACCAAGAAGACACAGTGGAAGAAGAGGAGTTCCTTTACATAGATGTCCAAGTACTAGAAATGGAAGGTTCGAACTCAGATAAACCCAGACTTGACATGCACATCGGGGGAATACCACTGGAGATGATCGCAGACAGTGGGGCGCCCATATCCATCGTTCAAAGGAAAGTTTGGGAAGACAGATTCGCGCCAAGGATCAAAGAGAACCTTCTACCAATGGATGTGAGACCAGTCACTTATACCGGACAAAAGATTCCCATGTTGGGGTACTGTCCTCTCCTGTTCGAATTCAGGGGCCGCCACGCAAGTTGCAAACTATATGTCGCAGAGAAAGGCCCTTCGGTGCTGAGCTGGAAGGACCAGGGAGCATTGAGAATCAAACTCAACCCGGGAGGAATCGAGAAAATCTTACTTATGGACATGGAGAACATGGAAGATGTGACGTCGTGGCAGAAGGCGTACCCCAAGGTGTTCAATGGCCAGATTGGTGAACTAGGTAAATACACGCATCTCATCAAGCTAAAGGAGGGAGCGGAGCCCGTTATGCACAAAGTGAGGAATATCCCGTTCCGCAGTAGAGAGGCAGTGCAAACGGAACTGGACAGACTGGAAAGAGAAGGAGTGATCAGGGCGATTGAGAGTGCGGAATGGCTCTCACCCCTAGTGGTAGCCCAAAAGCCGAACGGCAAAGTACGGCTCTGCGTAGACCTCAGAGAATTGAACAAAAACATCGTCATAGACAAATTCCCCCTACCACGCATCAATGAAATGCTGGCGAAAACAAAAGATGTCAAATGGTTCTCCACGGTAGACTTGTCATCAGCCTACCATCAGGTGAAACTACATCCGTCGTGCAGCCATCTCACATCTTTTATCACGCCCTTTGGTTGCTACGAATTTGTGAGGATGCCCTTCGGCCTGGCTTCCGCCGCGGCAGTCTTCCAGAAAATTATGCACAGACTTCTAAAAGACCTAACAGATGTTCTATTCTTTCAGGACGACATTTTAGTGATGGGGAAGTCGAAGCAAGACCATAATGAGAAACTCCACAAAGTGCTACAAAGGCTGCAGGACAACGGGCTTACTGCTGAGTGGTCCAAATGCAATTTAGGAGTCCAATCCGTCACGTACCTAGGTCACGAGGTGAGTGGACAAGGGATTACACCTAAGAGGACAAACATGAAAGCCATTCTGGAGGCACCCACTCCTGGGAAGAAAGAAGATGTTCGGTCATTTCTGGGAATGGCCGAGTATTACAGCAAATTCATTCCCCATTTCGCCACGAAAACGCACTGTATTCGTCAACTGCTCAAGGAAAAGAACAGGTTCCAGTGGGGGAAAGACGAGCAAATGGAATTTGACGCACTCAAGCAGGAGATGAGCACTACCATTCCCCTCAAGGGATTCGACCGGAGTGCAGAGTCCATCCTCACTACTGACGCCAGCGACCGTGGCCTTGGGGCAGTACTGATGCAAAAGTCAGAATCTGGAGAGCTGTCGACTGTCAGTTTCGCCTCTCGCTCGCTAGCCTCCAACGAAGAGAAGTTTAGTGTGGTGGAGAAGGAAATGCTAGCGGTTGTCTGGGCGATGGAGAAATTTAGGCAATACTTGTGGGGAGCCAAGTTCCTAGTGAAGACAGACCACAAACCACTGGTCCGTGTACTGACATCCAGCGGACACGATCACGCTACACCCAGGATTGCCAAGATGACTCTCAGACTGTTAGACTTCGTCTATGAAGTAGAACACATTCCGGGACCGCAGAACAAAGTTGCAGACTTCCTAAGTAGAGCAGCGGCCATGGATGAAGCGAGCAGCGGAGAGAGACAGGACTGGGAAGGATATGTAGTGGCCACCATCCAAGACACAGAAGGAGTGATAAGTGCTCAGGAATGGGAAAAAGCATACGAGGAGGACACTGATCTGTAGGCAGTGAAAGGGTACGTCGTCCATGGATGGCCGGAAAAAAGACACTTGAAGGAAGAACTAAGGAGGTACTGGGAGATCAGAGACGAGCTGTCTCTGGCGGAGAACCCGGTATTCTTACTCCGAGGTGACAAGGTGGTTCCACCACAGAACATTCTGGATCATCTGATGTCACTACTTCATGAAGGGCACCAAGGAATAACGAAAACGAAAGCCCTTGCCCGGCAAGCGTACTGGTGGCCGGCCATCGATGCGCAAGTGGAACATCATGTGCGTAAGTGCGAGTCATGTGCAAAGGCGGACAAGTCACAGAGCATGCTGAGGCCGCCCTTGGGAAAATTTCCAGTTCCGGATGGGCCATGGGAAATGATATCAGTGGACATAATGGGCCCAGTCCTCGACAAAGCAGGAACTCAGAAATACGCAGTAGTAATCATCGACAAGTACTCGAAATGGCCGGAAATAGAGATAATGGAACATGCCGACACAGAAGCTGTGGTACGTTTTTTACGTGCCACGTTTGTCAGGGAAGGAATCCCAAGGATAATAACGTGCGACAATGGGCCCCAATTCACTTCAGCGAAGTGGACTGCCTTTACCAACAGAAACGGAATTGAAGTGAAACACACACCAATCTATCACCCAGCTGGTAATGGTCAAGTGGAGCGTTTCAATCGCGTGATCATGGGTACCATTCAAGCGGCTATAGATGATGGTTTGGACTGGGAGAAAGAATTGGAGAAGATGATTTGGGCGTACCGCATCACACCAGGGAGCACAGGATACAGCCCGTTCAAGGTTTTAAGAGGAAGGGAGGCCTTCACGAAAGATAACACGGCATGGAGGAAACTAGTTGTGCAGAGCAAGTGGTCACCAGCTGTGGTCAGAAGAAATCTGGAAAGGGCGCAGGAGGTATACACTGCTCACTACAACAAAAGACGGAACACTCAAAAAGCGAATTTGGAGAAAGGCGAGTGGGTTAGGGTAAAACTGGCAATCATGAAGAGAAAAGGAGAGAGCAAGTTTTCACCTCCCTTGAAGGTGGTAGAGCCCTACGCCCGTTCGGCCTTGCTAAGTGACGGCAAGATATGGTCACTGGACAGAATGGCGAAATGCAGTAAAATCTTGAAGTGGGAAGAAGAGACGATGGAAGGTGCAGAGTATGTAGAAGACGAAGGCGAAAGCGAATGTAGGGGAAGGTATGGAGAGAATGTAGATGAAGGAGAGCAGCACGTGGCAGAGGGAGAAGGAGGAAGGAGAACAAGAGACATAGAGAGAAGTGGACGCACAGCAGGTAATAAAGGGGAAGTGATGGACAGAGAAAAAGGTGATTTAGGAGAACGAACAGAGAACAAGGCATCGGAAGGAGAAGGAAGCAGTGAAGGAGTGCAGACCCGTGTGGGGAGGAGAGTGAAGGTACCAGAGAAGTTTAAGGACTATGACATGAACTGGAAGTAAGGACTTGGTTACATGTTTGGGTAAATGCATAAAGGGGGGAGATATGTAGTGGCGTTCTAGTCTTTCTGTCCCCGAACAGGAAGTAGACGACGGGAAGCGGAAGGCGGCCTCATTGTATTATTGGCGCCGACCGCTGCCCACCAGTCAGTTGCTCCTGGCGCTCCGGGGAAATAAAAGGTACTCTTACCTACAGCTCCTGTGTGGTGATTTATCATTATTACACACATTTTGCACGCTAGCGATGCCTATCTGCCAATAGTATGCAGCTTAGGAGTGGGTGAAGTGCGCCCTAAGTGCAAACTTGAAGCAGATTGCTTAACGTGTCATTAATAGATATCTCATGTTATTACTTCCTCGTGCTCTTCTTTATTTAAATCATTACTCTGATGAGGAGGCTGCACCTCCACACACAGGCACCCGTTACAAAAGCTTTGCCAGAAATAACTTTCCCCCACACCATTAACCAATCTTTTCCTGCCATGTGGCCATAATGTGCCCACTCCTGACCCCATCTGCCTAACGTTCACAAGGATTCACACAAGGATCAAAGGTAAAACTCCTCCAGGCAGGTAAAGGGGAACAGAATTATTGTGGCAAGGAATAGAGAATCGGAATAATGATTATTACTGGAACATAATTCCACCTTTACGAGTCAGGGCAGAATTTCAGTTGCTCTGCCAATGGAAGAGTGCTTGATCTATGCTGCAGTATTAGTCGTGTGCAATGTACACCCCTTCATTCGAAATAGAAGCAATTTTTAGAATTGCTATATTATGTAATTAAAATGTGTACAAATGTTAGCACAACATTCATCATGTTGATGTAAAAGGTTCTTCTTGGCATATATAAACAGGTTCAGAGTATGGCCATTAGGACTTGCTTTATCTCCAGCTTTGCAAATTTATTCTTGGCTGGTGAGAGGAGCAGATCACAGGTATCCTTGAATTGCATAATTAACATGTAGCAATGTGGGTCCAATATGTTGGCAAACTGTTTGCCATCTGGAGAGGATCAGATATCTCAATAGAAATGATCTGAATGTGTTGCTTATCAGCATGATCAGTAAGAAGTACATTGAGTTTCTTGGCCTCAATATATGTGTGGTCAAAGACAAATTAATAACTTGCCTATTTAAAAAAGCAACTTCAGGTACTTCTCCTCCGTGCCGATGGTAATCCTCCTACTAATCTTATTCATAGTATTCCCCCTGGTCAGCTGCGCCGGGCAAGGAGAAACCATAATGAAGATATAATCTATGAACATGAACAGAGAGTTACGGTAGAAAGGTTCAGTGAAAATAGTCTATTCAGAACAAACCTTAGAAGCAGCTGAAGTCAGAGTAAGCAAAGTCATCAGAAATGACCTACTAGGTACATGCAATACACTCTTAAACAGTGAAACCAATAATATTTTGGCCAGAAATCCCAGGATAACTTTTAGAAAGAGCTCAATCAGAGGTAAATTGAACAAAAACATTATTACTGATAGTCAAGTGACATCTTCAACTAAGAAAAGTGACTTATGTGAGTGCAAGAAATGTAACACATGTAAAATACAGTGCAAATGTTACTGTCTACAGTACATCTATGACAAAGAAAGCCAGAGCCATTACGAAATACATTACCTGACATTCTGATTTAGTAATTTACATGCTAGTTTGCTCTTTTAAAAAACCTACAAAGGGAGCCCTATACAGTTGGTGAACAAAGAGTATTGGAACAAACTTATGATTATGATTAACCATTATGACTGTCACTATCTTGTAGATAGATATGTTAATGCAATGAATTACAGGAACAGATCAATGATGATATTTTTTTTAGATTGATGGCCGCCTTCCAAATATATGGGGTGAGAATCTTAAACTGGTTTGGAAGAGACTTAAATCTAAGTATATAGTGCAAAATGGAAAACCAGATCCCCATAGGCCCTAGAAGACCAAAGAAAAGCTTAGCATACACCTTGGTTAATACTAACCCAGATTAACTTGTAAATAATGTTTCTCTTTGCGTTTACCATATAGTGTATAGAGTTTTATAGTATTTTTGTTGATTTTTCACTGTGTATTATATAATACACACAGGTGTGCACGGAGAGAGTAGAAAGCTGGACCTTGGAGATCTGCAGAAGCTAAGAAATTATGCCTATTTTGTTTTTTTAGTCTGTTTTTTTAGTTCACAAAATGAACTTACTTTTAGATTAATAGAAGTACTGGATATGTGCTCACTTTGACTGGTTGGTCCTTTTGTGGATGTACAGTTAGGCTATTATTTTCTGACCGGAGGAGTGTCAGTGAATCTTTATTCGGTTTAAACAGGTAAAAGGTAAAAGATATTAAAATACAGATCTTAAGCAATAAAATCACAAAGACAATGACAAAGTAAACATAGTAAAATGAATATCAAAACACAATAATACCATCAAAGTGAAGCTAAGAACAAAAAAGATCATTAACTTCCTAATTTTTAGTGCACTAATTAAATAGCAAGCAATGTGATAACAAGTTCTAATGGCAGGAAACATCTGTAAGTGTAGCAAAGCAGGTCTAAGTTGCCTAAAATTACAGACTCCCAATAGTGGATTCAGGACATTTTTGCAAAAGGGTGAGTAAAAGGGGCATACAAGATCAAAGTGCTGAATAACCATCACATTTGCAGTGAATGGCCTTATTGTCGTCCGCCCACCCCTTGGGTACGCAGAGCAGATGGTGTATCAAGTTGAACCTAAACCACGTTAGCATGAAGCAGAAAGATTTAGCCACCCCAAAGTTTAGATAGGGTTCCAATGAAAGGAAAGTTTGAACCAAGATATAAGCTCTAACAGTTGGCATAGACAAAGTGTTAAATTCTCTTTCATCTGATTTAATTAAGCACGAAGGCTTCGTTAACCCAAGCTATATCAAGCCTTATTTATAATTTTAGGTTGGTAACACAGGAGAGGTTGCCCTAATCCCAAAAAACAATCCTTTACATATTTAATCCATGGGACCATATTGGTGTTGTCCAGGTGCAAGCTATCTTTAACAATTGCTCTATTGATCTCAAGATCCTTCTTAGACTATACATTCAACCACTTGATCAGAGGGCGGAGCTGGATCAAATCAGTAACATAGCCAACAGCTAGTTCTTCATATAGGTTGAAAGTGGATGTACTTCACGGCAACAAAAGCAAACGCTTGAGGAATCTATTCTCAGCAGTTTGTAAATGCAACAAATTAGAAGACCCCAGATTCCTATGCCATAGGAAGCTATAGAAAGACATTTTTGCTCTGTCAATAAGGGGGCTTGTAGAGCGTGCTACTCACCCGTGAGGGTCTCAAGGCGCTGTGGGGGGCAGCTCCGGATCCGTCGAAGAGCCAGGTCTTGAGGTCCTTCCTGAACGTGTGCAGGGTCGGGGAGCGTCTGATGTTCACAGGGAGCTCATTCCAGGTCTTCACTGCAATGTAGGCGAAGGCTCTCCCTCCAGTTCTCATTCTGTGGATGCGGGGGACCTCAGCCAGGGCGAGGTCGGCGGAGCGGAGGTTCCTATTGGGTATGTGGAAGGATACTCTCTCGTTGAGGTATTTGAGTCCGATGTTCTTGAAGGATTTGTAGGCATGGGTGAGGAGTTTGAAGGTGACGCTCTTCTCGACGGGGAGCCAGTGGAGGTCCAGTAGGTGTTAGGTCATGTGTTCGTGGCGTGGAGTCCCGAGGATGAGTCTGGCAGCAGCCGCGGCCGGCAGTGGGAGTAAATGCAGGGCGGTGACGTGGGGAGGGGGAGGGGCAGGGTGGGGGGTAGTAATGTATGGATTACGGAGTTTTACAGGTAAGTAAACATTTAAATAAATAAAATGAATTTCGTTGCGTGCACTGCATCGCATTTTGGGATGCAGTGTACTCAACGAAATTCATTTTATTTATTTAAATGTTTACTTACCTGTAAAACTCTGTAATCCATACATTACTACCTCCCACCCTGCCCCTCCCCCTCCTCACGCCACCGCCCTGCATTTACTCCCACTGACGGCCGCGGCTGTGTGGCAGCGGCTTTGTGGATGGTTTGGAGTCTGTGTAGAACAGTTCTGTTGATTCCGGCGTAAAGGGCGTTGCCGTAGTCCAGTCTGCTGGTTATGGGCGCGTGGGTGACGGTCTTTATGCAGTCAGGGGGATCCATTTGAAGGTCTTGCAGAGGATGCGCAGGCAGTTGAAACTGGTGGAGGCCACGGCGTTGATCTGGCGGTTCATGGAGAGGGAGGAGTCAAGGATGATGCCTAGGTTTTGTGCGGGGTTTGTAGGAGTGGGTGGATTTCTGAGGGTGGAGGGCCACCATGTGTCATCCCAGGCGGAGGTGTGGGGTATGAGGATGAGGACCTCGGTCTTATCCGAGTTGAGCTTCAGGCAGCTGTCCTTGATCCAGGCTGCCACATTCGTCATTCCTTCCTGGAAGCAGAGTCTGGTGTCTTCGGGGTTCTTCATGAGTGAGAGGATGAGCTGGGTGTCATCGGCGTAAGATACAATGCTGAGTCCCTGCTGTCTAACGATGGTGGCGAGGGGGGTCATGTAGATGTTGAAGAGCGTGGGGCTGAATGATGATCCCTGGGGTACTCGGCAGTTGATGTGGGTGGGTTCGGAGAGGAAGGGAGGGAGTCTGATCCTCTGGGTTTTGCCAGGGAGAAAGGATTGTATCCAGCCGAGGACAGCTCCTTTTATCCCCGTGTCTTGAAGTCTGGCTGCGAGGGTGCAGTGAGAGATGGTGTCGAAGGTCTAGGAGAGGTCTAGGAGGATGAGGGCTGCAGTGTGTCCCTGGTCGAGTACCATTCAGATGTCATCTGTGGCGGCAAGGAGGGCGGTCTCAGTGCTATGATTGCTGCGGAATCCTGACCAGGAGGCGTCTAGGATGGAGTTTTCTTTGATGAAGGTGGCCAGCTGGGCGTTCACGAGTCTCTTGGTGACTTTGGACGCAAAGCAGAGGAGAGAGATGGGCCGGTAGTTTTTCAGGTCGGAAGGGGTCGGCCGTGGGCTTTTTGAGGATGGGTTTAACCTCCGCCCACTTCCAGTCATCTCGGAAGATGCCGGACATGAAGGAGGCGTTGATGGTACATCCTAGTTCGGGAGCGATGGTGGCGGCGGCCCTGTGGAATATGTGAGGTGGGCATGGGTCCGTTGGGGCTCCTGAGTGGATTTTCTTCATGGTGGTGGTGATGTGTTCAATGGTGACGGGCCTCCAGGTAATGATGGTCGGCTTGTTGGGGGCGTTGATTGGAGGGGGGGGTGTAGTGCCTCATCAGTTCATAGAGGGCCTTGATCTTCAGATGGAAGAAAGTGCTGAGCTTGTCGCCGAGTTCTTGGGAAGGTGTGACGTCTATGGCTTCGCTGGGGGGTTTAGTGAACTGTTGTATGACGTTGAACAGCTCTTTGGCGTTGGTCGCGTTGGTCTGGACTTTGTCTTTTATGAAGGTTTGTTTGGTGTCTCTTATGCATTGGTGGTATTGCTTCAGGGCGCTCCTGTGGTTGTTCCGTGCTGCCGTGGTTTTCAGGTTTCGCCAGGCTTTCTCTAGGCGTCTGCAGGAGCGCCTGGCTTCTTGTAGTTCAGTGGTGAACCAGGCGGCCTTCAGGGGGTGTTGCTTGGCGGAGTGGCGGAGGAGTGCGAGCATGTCGGCGCAGCGGGAGATCCAGCAGTGAAATTCTGTGGCTGCGCAATTGGTGTCGGTTGCGATGCTCTGCGGGTCTTGGAGGAGGGTGGAGCTGAGGAGTTACTCTGTGACCTTGCTTCCGTTCCTTCGTGGTGGGTGCGGTGCGGGTTTGGGTGCAGAGGCGGTGTTGAAGGTGAAATGGATGCAGTGGTGGTCTGTCCAGAGGGGCTGAGTGGTGTGGCTGAAACTGATGTTTGTTCCTCCCACAAAGATAGGGTTGAGGGTGTGTCCAGCTTTGTGAGTGGGTGTGTTGACCAGCTGCTTCCGCCCAAGGTTGTCGAGGAGAGTGACAGAGTCGGGGTCATTGCATTCGTCAAGGTGGAAGTTCAGGTCCCCGAGTAGAATGTAGTCCGTGGAGGTGATGGCGTGGGGTGCGGCAAGCTCGGCGATAGTGGTTGCGGACTGGGTGAGTGGTCCCGGTGGTCTGTAGATGAGGGTCCTGCGTAGCGTAGTTCTGGAGCTGGACTGGATCTGGAAGTTAAGGTGTCCTGTGTTCGAGTGGGGGTCACTCGTGCTGGAGGTGGAGAGTCGGAGGGGGGTTTTGTGGATGATGGCGAGTCCTCCTCTGGATCTTGTATCTGTTGGGGATGGCCGTGGCGATGTCGGGGGCGGAGGTGACGTTGGCCCAGGTTTCCATGAAGAAGGTGACTTCAGGCGATAGGGTGTCGATCAGATCACAGATCTCTAGGGCGTGACGGTGGAGGGAGCGCATGTTGAGGAGGATGCATGTCAGGGTTTTGGTGGTGTGTGCGTCGGTTTGTCCTGTAGATTTTTAACATAGCAGGAACACAGCTACGCCCTAGTCTAGAAGCAAAATCCAAAATTAGAGCAAACCTTCTAACAAACGCATGCAATCTGGCGTTAATCAGAGAAAACCAACAAAGAAAGCAATCAAAGAGAATCCTAAGATAAGCGAAAGTCCTGACCTTGCTGACCATGTTACCTCTGATATGATAAGCTGTACTCGTACTATTTTAGGCCCAAAATCATAATATTGGATTTGGTATAGTTTGTGCTAAGATTGAGACTATCCATGAAGAAAACAGAGCTGTTCAAAAGGTGCTTCAGTCCTAAAGCAGTCTTAGAAATCAGGACAGCAATGTCAGCATTGTCGGCATAAACTTGTATTGGCTAAACAGTTCATGCTACTTTGCATGCTCCCCACTAGGCTGCATTACGCAGCCGGTGAGGAATATGCACAGGCTCCTTGTCCCCATCTGAGCGCTGAACCACGGCACTCAGACCAATCACAATGCTGCATTGTAGAGTTGTGATTGACTCAGTGGCGCCTGTGTGTCCGGGTCCTTCCTGCTGCGAGCTGAGACTGCAGGAAAAAGGAGGATGAATAGGACGGAGGAGAGGCTGTGGCTGGTCGTTAAAGGTAAGTCATTTTTCTTTTTTTTCATGCCCCCGCCCCATCAATTCTGTCCGGTAGCTTCGGCTACTGGAACTAGTGTTCACTTGCTGATCGCAAATCAGACTTAGAGAAATAAAAACAGAGAAACGCCTCACTAGCTGTACCCGAGCTAGAACCTGTCGCTGGGGCAAAGAAACCCTTGTAACCCTCCAGTAATAAACAGTTTGATGTCTCCCAAGTTTCACATTGCGCTTCATCAGCCAAGAGATCCGCCCAATATCATTGGCATTTCGGGCTACCCCAGCCACATTCCAACTAGAATAACTAGGCTGAGCTTAGGCAGTATTTTTCAAGACCCCCTTATGGCGGTGACAGTGACACAGTCGTCAGAGGGGGTGCCACAGAGCAGTCATTCATTGTCAATAAGATAACTCATAAGGCCAAACCTATTATAGGTAGAAATGCCTTGGGTAAGGAATCCAACAGCAACTCTAGTCTGAGTAAGTAAGGACATTATGGGGGGTGCAATGGAAGCAGAGGGTTTAATTGTAGGTCTATACAAATATCCCAAGGGGGGTGACTGCACAGTGGCATGTGGCAAACAAGGATTTGAGAGGTCTATCAACAACTGACCAGCTATATTAGGATTGTTAAAGTTCAAAATAATACAGTCCCCATCCATATTTTTGGATAGCCTGTCTAAGCAATTTACCCTTTGTGCTATAATTGTAGAATTATACAAATGTAGTTTTTTTTCTTAACCACCCCTGTAAACAATCAATTTGTTTTTTTCTGTGGGAAACATTTGACAATCCCGGTTTAAGTGGGAGCCCATGGGCAAGGACAACTACATATGTCGTGGCTGCTGGAGGCTTATTGATGATCTGTGGGGGTGCAACTGAAGTCATCGTAGCAGGATGCTTGAGCAGATGGATTTCTCTGAAAAGCTGATCTCTTCGAACTATATTGTCGAAATACCAAATGTTGATCAGAAATTAGTACATCCCCCTACAGTAGGACAGGTGGTGACAATAGAGTTTGCGATTTTCTCAGGTTCAGCACCCACATGGATTGAATCGACGGGATGGGTTAGGGTGTTATGCTGATCTCCTGTTTTTGATGACGTTAGGACCCTCAAGCAGCTGGCTGGGTAGGCTGTAATGTCTCAGCCCAATTGGTAAAGGCAACTTCGAGCTTAGTCAACCTATCATTACAAGCAGCAAAAGACCCTACAATAACATTTTCAGTTGGCTAAAGTGATTTGCATATAAACAAAAAAGTATCCCACCTCATTTCATGTCTAACCTGCGGGGCACACATGTTATCAGGTGGAGCTCCACCTTGCTAAAAGCAGGGAAGGAAAGGGTTCCTTTACTTTAAATAACCCTCACACACTCTAATAGTGTCATGCTTCATCACGGGGTTCACCCTGACTCTTAAAGATCAGAGTGGGCTCAACCATGTTCCAGGGAGCACTTGAAAGAAAAAGACCAAGGGGCATAAAGATTAAAAATCGTCCAGCTCGCTCCAAGGTATCCCTTTATTGTTGGAGCAGTTGGGGATGTTAAAAATTAAAATGAATATGTGGGGTATTATGGATGCATTGGTCCTATGACCCTAAACCAACATGTTTAAGCCTTACTCTATGGCACCATTGGGTGCGGGGCTTTTATCAGGGTGATTAGACTCACTTCCCTGGTGTGTCCACTCAGTAAGCTGTCAACATTTGTACAGACTAGATGCAAGTACCTAACTGCATTCAAAGGTCAAGTGTATACTTGAAATTTTTGTTGTTTTGTTCTTTTTCATAGGTCCAACCCGTTGGTGGTGGGCCTCATGTTTCACATATACTGCGGCTGCGGGGGTCGCCCTGTAGTCACACTTACATCAAGGGTCCTACCCCTCTGGTACACCTCTTTGGCCATGCAACTCCCGGCTTTGTGGTTGTGATTTGCAAGCAGGTCACACACAAGATCAAATGACATGACAGTGTGCTTTGATGCCCCAACTTTTGCTGTTTTCTTTATTTTCTGAGGAGTCTGGGGGAAGAAGGTAGAGCAGAACCCTCTACAGGTGGATGGCCTCAACCAAATGCACATCGCCAGATGTTGGCAGTCTAAAGACCCCGTCTGAGGTAGGAACACCCCCTATAAGTGAAGGCTTACAGCCAGTAGTACGATCTTTTTGTACGGTGGCTGATGCACCTAGACCCAGTTCTACTTCTACTGAACTGATTTAGTGGGTTATTGCCAGTGCTATAAATGGGCCGGTACTGAGTACCAGCACTTTTTTATTTTGAGAGGGAGAGTACCTGCACTTCTCAAGAGTGGCGTAATACTTTTAATTGGAAAATACCAGAACCTCTCAGAAACAAGCAGGTACTCTGGTAGAGGGTACCTGCACTTCTATTTTTCCATTTCAAGCACTGGTTATTGCCCCAACAGCCGAAGTCAAATATACAAGAATGCTGAAACCATTACTCCTTTTTGGGCACAAGGTGCTGGAGACAATTACACATTTTCCATAACACCAACTAGTGCTGGAACACACACTATGGAGCTTCTCAATTGTATCTGGAGTTCATGGTGAGCAAAAAGGGCAAATAAAGGGGAAGCCAAAAATAACAAGAAAATGACCCGAAAGAGCCACACCTACTTGATAAAAGTTGAAGGAAAAGAAGGTGAACGTTAGAGGGGTACCCAGCCTCCTCTGTGCGTGTACGGGCCCACCCTTGGACCAGGCTTGCCGGGTGTCCTCTCGCTGCTGGACAGCTGAAAGCATTATATAGAGCAAGTGAAGATGGTCCCGCCTCTCGCCTCAGAGTCAGCTAGGGCAGTGCTGAGGCTCCTGGGACAGGTAGTCCCTCATGAAGGCGTCTGTATGTGTTCCCTCGCTGCTGGACAGCTGAAATCGCTATATATAGCGCAGGTGAAGATGCCCCCTTCTCTTACCTTTGAGTCACCTGGGGCAGTGCTGAGGATCATGGGACAGGTAGTCCCTGATGCTAGTGTTGGTCTGTGTCCCCCGTTACAGGAAAACTGAAAGCACTATAAATCACAGGTGAAGATGGCCTCTCCTCTCACCCCCAAGTCCCCGTACAGTGCTGAGGATCCTGGGACTGGTAGTCTCTAATGCTGGCATTGGTCTGGGCCTCTGTGTCGCAGAACAGCTGAAAGTGTTAGATAGCGCAGGTGGAGATGGCCCCTCCTCTCTCCTCCGAGTCATCTAGGGCAGTGCCGAGGATTCTGGACAGGTAGTCCCTGATGCTGGTGTCAGTATGGGTGATTTATACTATGCATAGAACTGTTTGGTTATTAGCTTGTTTTTAGCATGTATGACGAAACACTTGTCCACTTACTGCTTTCTAGGCATTGATAATAAAGCATTACGTTTTTGGTTGGTGTACTCTGCGCGAATGGTTCTATACTTATCTGTTATAACATGGAAAGTATTATGGTTGCGATCAGTGCATTGTGATATGTTATGCTGTTCGTGGTAGCATAGACATGATTGCACGCTATGATTGTGGACAGTATTATTAAAGCTGACAACTATGTATGTGATCTTAATTATTGAAGCTGACCCCATGGCTTGTCTAGCTCACACCTGTCAAGTCTGTTTACAATTTCCTTTAGTTATACAAGATCAATAGTCAACCATATTTTGACCCTCCCGTGTAGGTATTTGCATTCATTTGTGGTGTGGATGATACACCACCAGTTTAATACTCAAAATGATGAAAATGGGCCTATGCGTACGTATATTACTCATCAGAACTAAATGGTTTAACCCCTTTCCTGCGCATGATGGAACCACACCGTCATGAGCCACGGGCAGCGTGTGCTCATGACGGCGTGGTTCTGTCATGTTTCGGCCGCTCCGCCCACGCAGCACCGATTCCCCGCCTGTGCGAGCGAATTAGTGAGTGAGTGGAGTCGTGACGGAACCACACCGTCATGAGCACAGCTCGCCCATGACTCATGACGGCGTGGTTCCATCACAAGCATGGTTGCACCGTGCTCAACCCCCCAGTGCCGCCGCAAAATTAGAGCCGCGGCCAAGGGGTTAACAATATATTGCTTATCAAAATTAACTGTGTTACATATTTTGCCCTCTGATGTATATGGATTGTATGACCGATAAAGTTAAGTTGACGATATATATCCCTTTTTGACCATTTGCACATTTAAAGATGGCACTCAGTAGTGCATCCCTACCACTTCGTTGTCTATTAATACTGCACTGCACTTTACAGTCTGTGTGCTGTTGGGAATACATCACCACCCATGAATAAAGCTAAAACGCAATGGGAGATTTGTGTTTCTATTGTAGGTCATAGTGTAGTTTAAATCTATTGAAATTAAATCTATTGGTTTGAATTGAATCAGGCGTATGGGATTCTTTTGCGGATGGTTGTTTATCACACCTCAGCACACATATGCATCACAAGGGTCGGTAGGAGGCTTCTTTGGACTTGTACAATGTGTGTGTGTTAAAAATGACATATAATAATTACATTGTTATTTTGTTATTTTAAATTTGACAGTACACTTAATTCAGAAATGGAATTAAATGTAACTTTTGAACTTTAGTTAAAAAAATGAAAAACAATTTAACTTAATTCAACACATAACAGAATTGTAGCAACCTGTTTTGTAATTATCCTGTTACTTTCTTCCTAACTGCTCAGTCAGTGTGAATGTCCTGCATGGAATGTTGGTGTGGTGAAGATGGATGGAATGTTTGAGTGCCTGTGAACTGAAATGTGACAGTTGGAGTATGGGCTGAGCAGCAGGCAGACTGCTCCTGGAGGGGCTTCTTCACAGGAACTCAACAACTTGTAACCAAGACGTAATAAATCTACCTAAATACATCTCGGCTACTGTACTTCATTACATCACATTTTTGGCGACGATCTGGAGACTGACCCGTGTGTTCAAACTGGATTTCAAAAGAAGATGTTAAAGCTGAGGAATCTTGCACAATCTACTGAAGCTAACATTTTAAAATGCAAAGTCTGAAGATATTGACTGAATCAAAAAGGCTCTGTCCATGCGATGTACACCCATCTACAGAAAGCAAAACTTTGAAGGAAATTCATGGTAATGTTAACCAAAGAGAGTCACAAATTGCCCTTGTTTTTAAGAATTCTCTGTGACGAGCCACATTGTGTTTTATTTTGCTGTCAAGGGAAACTTTCTGCCACATCGCACTACTCTCTGCCTGTACGCTGGAATACACTAAGACGGTATAAGGACAAAAGTTAACTTGATGATGAACAAGCAACCCGGACCTACATTTTTCTCAACGCACAGCCCCAGTCTTGTAGGTTCTACATGAAAAGAGACGTTTTGGGACCATTCATTTAACATCATCAAGGCATGTTATTTTGGATTTGGTGGCTGAGTTGGTAAGCAGACATGTCCACATCTTTAAAATTGTATATGGTGACATTGTATTTTCATGGCTGAATGCACAAGGATGCAACCTTACCTTTGCTGCGGTTCACGCGACTCTTGGTTGTTGCCGTGGGTGTTAGTCATGACGCTGTAGGGCGAGCAGTGAAGCTTCCCAGTAGCTGTTTGTTGGCAAATGCTCCATAGCGACATTTGGTGCACGCACACGCCTTGAGCCATCCGGCACTGGGTTTCTCTACTTGCCACCATCTTGGTTCAGTGCGGCGGTACACTGTGATACTGGGTGTCTTTACTTCAGTTACAACATCGTGAGTGATGACATTCAGGCATACACGCGAGGAGGAGGCACAGGCACAAGGAAAGCACACAATTCCGACTGTTTGTATTCTGGATATGTTGTGTACTCAATAGGACTATGTTCGGAAGCTGTCATTTCAAAGTGAATTCACTTGGTGATTACTGTCTAGCCCATGTGGGTGAGAAATTTTTTTTTCTCTCTACTAATGACTTCACATCTTGCTATTCACACTTCATGAGGTAGTTTGCTATTCTATGTCAGGACAGGAGGCTCCGATTATGCTTTCTCATTTCTTTAATGAAATGCTCAGCAGCCAATAAAAATAACCAAAAACTACATTTCCCATGAACATTAGGGAATGACCATAGAGACTACAGTATAAAAGGTCCCAACATTAGTCCTTCTTCCTCTTTCTTTGCTGCTCCGCAGCCAGTTAAGTGTTTCTATATATTCATGCTTACTTGTTTGCTAAATGCTTGCTGTGCCTTGGTGTTTTCAGACTTGTGTTTGGCAAATTTCCACAGTGCGCTGCGTTTGTGCTCCGTTGGTACGCTCCGGCTCCAGCTGTTTCGTGTCTGAGCTTCGGTTTCGTGTCCGTTCGCCGTTTCATTGTTGGGAGCGTGTGCACACCTCCGTTTTCAGTCCGGGCGCTTGGTGATGCCTGCGGACTTTGTGGAGCGGGAGCAGGGGTTCTGACTCGCACAGGGAGCGCGAGCACTCTCGAGCCGGTTTCTGGTGTCAGGCGGCGGTCGCGCATGCGCGCTGATTCTTTCCGGCGTCTGAGCATTCTCCTCAGCGCCGGTTGAGTGAAGGAGACGTTTTTTCAACGCCCATGCCCACAGCCTGTCTCAGTTTAACCCCGTGTGACACTGGAGTCTGGTAAAGGCTTCGGTTGTGAACTAATAGCATAGGCTCTGCCTAGAGTGTATTGGACTGCGCAGGCTTTTTGCTCCCTCCACGCTTGAATTCCTTTGGAGTCAGGTGTGTGCCTGATCTATCATAAGCCTGCTGTGGGGTTTCACACTCCCCCCTTGACTTGTGTTTTTTGACACTCCATATTCCGGTGGTCATCTGGTGGGCTCTTGATACTACTTTTAGGGTAGAATGGCAAACTACTATGACGCAGATGATGACTACTATTATGGGGATGAGGATGACGGGTCTTTGGAGCATAATTTGGTGGAGGAATTGGACAAAGGGGTCCAACAATCGGTTAATAAAACACTGGTACGTGCAATTAATCCCCTCAAGCGTCATTTAAATATGTATGCGCAGCAACAAGGCTGGCTGCCTCCTCCTAAAAAATCCACGAAGTCGCCAGTTAATCCCCATAAATCTGACTTCCAGAGGCTGGCCAAAAATTTGGCGGCTGCGCCTTCCAGTGCATCTGCTCCTCAGGATACTGATTCGGACAATGCTCATTCCTCAACGTCTTCAGATCTTGCTTCTCTCCCGCCAAAAAAGCGTGTCCATAAAGAGCATTTTGTGGACGCTCCGGAACGTCCTTCGGTGCTCACTTTTGAGCCAGCGGATATCTTACATCCGAATTCATCTTCCTGGTTGCCTTCGCCTGCTGTTGCCGCCTACATTCAAGCACATATTCGGCAACCTTTTGAGGCTCCGGTCCGTGCTAGACTCTGTTCAGAATGTCCGAGGCCTGACCTCGCTGACCATTTAGCTGAGACACCGGAGGTCGACCCTATGATGATCACCTATTTGAAGAAATATGCTAAGGACCCGAAAAAGGGCCTTGACCGGTCTTGGCGGTCTTGTCAAGATAAGATGTTGGACATGCTTGGGCCTCTTACCAAGATTCTTGATCTAGGCTTCCAGGCGAAGGAAGCCTCAGCCCTTGTGGACCCGGACGAGTTGATTGAATGGGCACAAAGGGCGATCTGCCAATTGGGTAATGCCAATTGCGCTGTGTCTGCTGAACGGCGCAGGTCGATTCTTTTAAAACTGGATCCAAAGCTGTCCGAGTTGGCGACTTCGAAATCTGGTCCTGATGCGCAGGGTCTCTTATTTTGACAGCCTTTCTTGAAAGAGCTTACAAAGTTTGTTTCCACATTCAGTGGCATTGACAAGGCGCAGGCGTCCTTGCGCCGGGCTATGCGTCCGGTTTTTGCCAAGGCCGGACGTGGTCGTGGACGCTCGTTCGGCCGTGGCTCCACTCAACAGTCCCACCGAGGTCATCCCTCTCATCGTGGTGGAGCGCACGACTCAGGATACTCCACCAGAGCTAACTTCTATCCCTCCCGCAAGGGGAAAGGACAATATGGAAAAGGCCGTCCCGGAGGACAACAAGGACACTACCAGGACTCCAACTCTGCAGGTGAGCCTGATTCATGCTTGCGATGTGATGTTGGGGGGTCGCATACAGTTTTTTCTCGAAAACTGGCGCATGATCTCCAACGATGCATGGGTGCTAGAAACAGTACAAGGGTTCAAGATAGAGTTCTATCACCCTGTGCATCAGATCCGTCCTCCCCCTTGTTTAAGTTTTTCCCTTCAAGATCAAGTTTGCCTCTCCGAGGAAATAAGCGTACTTCTCCAAAAAGGGGCAATTCTTCCAACCGTCCGTCATCCGACGGGGTTTGCCAGCTCAGTCTTTCTGGTCGAGAAGAAAGGAGGCGGATCTCGTCTAGTTCTCAACCTGAAAGACTTCAACGGTGGGGTGGTTTACCGGCACTTCAAAATGGAGGGCATCCATCTCTTGCGGGATCTCCTGCGCAAGGGGGACTGGATGGTACGCCTGGATCTCAAAGACGCGTATCTGTCAATACCGATCTTCAGGCCCCATCGTCGGTTTCTCCAGTTTCAGTGGCGCGGAGTTTGGTACGAGTATCAGGTTCTACCGTTCGGCCTTTCGTCGGCACCATGGTGCTTCACGAAACTACTGAGACAGTTGTGGAACATCTGCGAGCTCGGGGTGTCAGACTGATTATTTATTTGGACGATATTCTCCTTATGGCGGATTGTCCAATCCGGCTTCTGCAACATCTGGAGTGGTCCATCGGTCTTTTGCAATCTCTCGGGTTTCTGATCAATATTCCGAAATCGGTTTTGACTCTCACTCGAACTATAGATTTTCTGGGTTTCAAGATAGACTCTGTTGCTTGCCTGCTCCTCTTGCCCAGACAAAAGATTTGTTACATCAAGAGGGAATTGACATCTATTATTTCCAAACAGACTGTGTCATTGAGATCGTTGGCACGTGTGGTCGGTCTGTTAGCGTCTACAATTCAGGCGATCTTTCCGGGTCCTCTACATTACAGAGCAATGCAGCGTCTGAAGATCCAGCATCTCCGGAAAGGTCTCGGGTACTCGGAGCAGATTCCTCTGACGGAGGAAGTGCAGTGGGAGATGCAGTGGTGGCTAGCCCACATGGAGGCCTGGAATGGTCGAGCCCTATTCGGTGCATCGCCGGAACTGGTGGTAGAATCCGATGCCAGTCGATGGGGTTGGGGAGCCCGTTGCGGTCCTGTCTCGACGGGGGGTCGTTGGTCTCCTCAGGAGTTGTCGCTCCACATAAATTGTCTGGAACTCCTGGCGGGTTCTTTTGCGATCAAGTGTTTCTCCCCGCGTCAAACCAGTTGCTGCATTCTTCTCCGGATGGACAACGTGTCCGCAGTCCGTTATGTCAACAAGCTGGGCGGGACTTGATCCAAAGTGTTGGCGGAGATAGCCAAGGATTTTTGGCATTTTTGTCTGCAGCAGAGGATCACTGTTATTGCAGAGTATCTTCCGGGTCGCAGCAATCAAATTGCGGATTGGCACTCCAGGCATCTTCGGGATTTCAGCGACTGGAGGCTTCATCCTCGAGTGTTCCATTCCATTCTTCGGCGTTGGGGGTCAGTGTCGCATAGACCTGTTTGCCTCTCGCCTCAACACACAACTACCGATGTTTTACAGTTGGAGACCGGATCCGCTAGCTCTAGCCACGGATGCTTTTCTTCAGCATTGGCCGTCGACTCTGTGCTATGCGTTTCCCCCATTCATGATGCTACCCAGAGTTCTGGCTTACACCAAACGGTTTCGAGCGGATCTGATTCTGATTGCTCCGCTCTGGAGGGCTCAAGCGTGGTTCCCGGTTCTCCTGGAGATGTGTTGCGAGCCACCTCTCCTTCTTCCCCAGAAGTGGAATCTGTTGTTGGATCCTCTCGAAGATCCGTATCCCCTAATTCTGTCAGGCTCTCTCCAGCTGCTGGCGTGGCGAATCTCGGGGATCGCTGGACGATCCTGGGCATTTCTAGCGACGCTTCCAAATTCATTAGTGAGGCATGGTCTCCCAATAATCACAAGCGATACAAGGGGGCTTGGAAGCGGTGGTGTGATTGGTGTGCTCAACGGGAAGTTGATCCCGTTTCAGCGGATGTCTGTTTGATCATTAATTTTTTGGCGTCTTTGGCCTCTTCAGGTCTGGCTTATAGGACGGTCAATAATTTTCGCTCAGCTATTTCAGCTGGCCACGTCCAAATTGATGGCAAGCCAGCTGGGGAACACCCCTTCATTTCCAAATTGCTTAAAGGTATTCGTCTCTCGAAACATCCCACTTCTAAGTATGTCTCTCAATGGGACGTTTCCCTTGTCCTGCGGTTCTTGGAGGCCTGGCCTTCCAATCTGTTTTTATCACGAAAACAATTGTCCGCTAAGTTGACCATGTTACTGTGTCTTCTGTCTTGTAAACGTGTATCGGATGTCCGCGCTTTAGATCTTGCGGGTCGCAGTTTCACGCCTGAAGGTGTTTCTTTTCGCCTTTCCAGACGGACTAAGTGTAATACTACTCTCATTACTTATCCGTCTTTTCCCGCACATCCCAACCTTTGTGTTGTGCAATGCCTGAAGGATTATGAGGTGAGTACTGCTTCTTTACGTTCAGACATGCAGGGTCAATTGTTAATTGCCTTACAGAAACCATTTCGCCCTGTCACTCCAGCTACTCTGGCGCGCTGGGTGCGTTGGCTTATGTCCGAGGCGGGCATTGATGTATCTGTGTTTGGTCACATTCTGCCCGTGGAGCAATGGCTTCTAAAGCTTTTTCCATGGGTGTTACCCTTTTTGACATTATGAAGGCCGCAGATTGGTCTTCTGATTCAGTTTTCAAAACATTTTATTACAAGCCAATTGATAGTGTTGCTTCTGTGGTGGTGAAACAGCTTTAAACAAGCATAATCGGAGCCTCCTGTCCTGACATAGAATTCAAAATTTGCAAACATACATGACAAGAATTTTCAATTCTATTAAGGACAAGGAGGCGAGGATTATCCCACCCATTGTATTTGATTTGCATTGTTATATTCTGCAATCTGTTTTGATGTTATTGCAAATCTTTTATTCCTTGTTCTTTCCCCCCCTGGATTGCTTTTGACTCTATTGCATTATTTGGATGTTACGGCTCTATATCTCTTTCAGGTTCAGACCCGAAGTAGAGTTTGCCGACTTCCTCCTGAAGTTCATCATTTTCCTGGTTCACGGACCCGGAGTTCTTCTACGGCCTGCTTCCAGTTCCTTTGGATTTCTGCGGCGTGTTTGGAGTTGTTATTGTTATTCTACATTGGATTGTATTTTGACCTTGAACTGTTTCCACAACAAAGAAAGAGGAAGAAGGACTAATGTTGGGACCTTTTATACTGTAGTCTCTATGGTCATTCCCTAATGTTCATGGGAAATGTAGTTTTTGGTTATTTTTATTGGCTGCTGAGCATTTCATTAAAGAAATGAGAAAGCATAATCCTCGCCTCCTTGTCCTTAATAGAATTGAAAATTCTTGTCACGTATGTTTGCAAATTTTGAATTGTGTGCCACAGGGTGTGCACATGATGTCTGTGTGGACGACCCAGTATTAGCCATCATGGAGACTGTTCGATCTAAGTTTATAAACCTGTATGTGACATGGGTATATCACCTCTTCATAACTTGTATTATGCTGGACCCCTACTAGCGCTGGTATACTTTTCTAACAGAGGATGCTGGTAAGACTGCTTTTGTTTCTTGGACTTCATCTTGCCAAGATCTCCAGTTGTTTTTAATGGGACTAGATTTGGGTCAAGACTTTTCGTGTGAGAAACCTCTCACGGGAGGCCTGGTTCAGGTCATGAACACTTTACATGGTTTACCTGTATGGTCATCACTTATTGGTATTGAAGTTTTGGGTGCTAAGTTTCTGAGTTGGAATTTCCTGCACACTTTTCTGTTTTTATTGTTGTGTAAGGTTGCAGTGCATGGTATCTCTACTGTGTCTAGCTGTGTTCGGTCAAGTACAGTGTTGGTGAGTTTTCTTTTACTACGATGCTAGTTGTTTGTATGTTGGTGTTGCTCCCATTTCAACACTGTACACTAATTTTATTTCTCTATGGGTGTGCTCTTGACCATGTTTCTTTAAGTTTACCCTACTTGCCCTTACATTAGGGATGTGTATGTGAGTGTCACTCACCACTACTACTTATGGGTACTAGTCCCATGTGTACATATCACGTTGCATATCTTTTCTTGAGGGATGAATGGGAGGTGTGTAAGTCACCTTGCTACACGTTTGTTAAACGGTGTGTAAGTCACCTTGTGCTGCATGTTTGTTGTATGGTGTGTAAGTCACCCTGTGCTACACATATTCATGTATTTGTTAAAAGGTGTGTATGTCACCTTGTGCTGCACATTTGTTTTACGGTGTGTAGGTCACCCTGTGCTGCACATTTTCTATTAGTTGTTTTATGGTGTGTAAGTTACCATGTGCCACACGTGTTGTTTTCTGCTCTTAGCTCATGAGCGGCTGTATGGGTAGGAGTCAGCCATCTTTTCATTTTCCCCTAAACTCTTGTACAATTAGGATGTTGGTTGGGTGTGGGTGTCCCCTGCTGTTTCAGGTTTCTCCACTCGCCAGTGTTTTTGGGGACGTTTTTTCGATGTGTGATTTATTATATTGTCTTGTATATTTTTCCACGTATCTTCTCTATGCTTCCTAATCTTTATGCATATTTTCCTATGCATTTTCTTTCTTCTTCTTGTACATCCTTCTATTTCATCTACTTCATTTTCACTTATATATTTTCTTGTTCATCTTCTGTATAATTTCCTTTCATGCTCATGGTGGTTTTTTATTGTATCTATGCTGTGATTCTTTCAGTTTTTGAGCTGCATTCCTTTTGGAAACTCATTCAAGTTTGCAGTTTAATTTTTTGTGTTGTATACGGAGGGAGGATATGTGGTAACCTGAATTGTAATTATCCTGTCACTTTCTCCCTGCCCGCTCAGTCAGTGTGAATGTGCTGCGTGGAATGTTGGTGTGGTGATGATGGATGGAATGTCTGGGTGCCTGTGAACTGAAGTGTGACAGTGGGAGTATGGACTAAGCAGCAGGCAGACTGCTCATGGTGGGGCTTCTTCACAATAACTTAACAACTTGTAACCAAGACTTAATAAATCTACCCAAGTACATCTTGGCTACTGGACTTCATTACTACAAGTATTTAATACACAGTAAATAAAAATACAAATGTTAATGTGAATGGTAGTATTTCGATTTATTCTTTAAGCAATATTATTTATAAATACAAATATTTAAATTAATGTTTTAATGCACATTTCATTTAATGGGAAAATGAGCTACAATATTTTATTTTATCAGTTCTATGTGAATAACAAATATTGACATTTTTGTTGCATTGATATTAAAATGTTTCAAGATTTTTGTTAGCGAATAACAAACTTTAATAATTTTCCCTATACATTCCCATAGGGAGATCTCCATCTTAGTGGTGGAGATCTGCATCTTCCGTGGCTAAAGTTATAAGTAGTAACTTCACAATCAAAAAATCAGTCTTGAGGTCTCCACCCCTGAATGGAGAAGGTTGAAGACATGTTAGTCTACAATGAAGTTTACATCTACATTCTGAAATGGCGAATATCATAAAGTGTAGGATTACACTTAAGTGCAAGAGTAGATTTTGACATGAGTAAACTTATATATTTAAATTTAACTTTGTGAATAGGCCCTTTGGTGTTTTAGTTAGGGTCAGAAGTTTAATGGTAGCTCAGGTGATCAGAGGGTATATAATGGACTGTAACATGATGAAGCAACAGTAAGATTATTACAGGGGACAGATTGTTTGTTGATTTGTATACTGTATTGATAATTTATCTTACGCTTAATTTTTTGTTTTTTTTAGCAATTCTTCTTGGTGTGAATATGTGGAATTGAGGGTGTGCCTGGGAAGATTACATAAAGTTCAGGTTGCAAAATTCAGAACCTTTTCTAATGGATGCTTTCAAAAACTCATAGAGATTTGTCATGTTCGAGCTGCACTGAAGTTGTCAAAATAATTTTCTGGAATGCCAAGTTACATTTAAAAAAATCATGCTTCTATTTATACATTATAGTGTTTAAAACTCACAGCAGAAAATGTATACTTCCAAAACTCCATTCCCAGCTAGTGTATGTTTCAGTCCCGGCATGGCCCTTCCTCATGGCTTCCTGAGAATACACTAAGGGCCTCATTTATGGGGTTTTGGCAAAGGGCAGTGCAGCAAGTTCCCTTGCTGCTCTGTATTATGGCAAAGTGAAAGGGCAGGAATGCCCTGTATTTATCCAATACAGTGCCTTCTTGTCCTTTGCCCCTGCACTGGTGCTGTTTCGGCAGCCTAGCACCAACGCAGGCACCCTTACCATGGTGCAAGGGTGCCAGCCTTCTGTGTGTGCTGCAGGACACATAGAAAGAGGAAAGAACTATGAGAAACAAGCATTGGCATAGCCAATAGGTCTCGCCTCTGGGACCTTAAGTGTTTAGCCAGAACTTTTGGCTATGTTGTAGATCATTGTGGCTGCTGTGCATTATGTTGAAAAGTTATAATAAATAGTGTTAAGCATTTTTGTTACCTTTATACAAACGTAGATGACATTATATACAGCTGAAAAAACGGATTAAAAAAAGATTTTAACATAAAAAATGTCTTCTAGTTTTCTTGTACTTGAACTGCTGGCAACTTCTTCCTGCCTTTCTCTTGCTTTTTTGTTATAAAATAAATTGTTATTGGGGAGTGCGACATAAATAATGGGGAAGGAGAGGTTGGAAAATAGTAATTTAATTAGAAAATGAGCAGGGGACGGACACTAGGGCAGAATCAACAGATGCCAGATTCCAAGGGCAGACTGACGTGATGGTTTGGTGGTGCGCGGATTCAAAATGGTGGTGGCGAATGATGTTTGGTGCTCAGGTGGTGACACTATATAGTGTGGACTGGAGGTTTGTTGTGGATTGTGGAGCTCTGGAGTTGAAATATGATGTTTGGTGTGAAATTATGCGGTGTGAATTGGAAATGTGTGGAGTTGGATTGTGTGGCCTGAAACTGTGGTGTTGAGTGAAATTATGCTTAGTGAAATTGTGTCATGGTGTGGAGTGCATTTATGTTGCTTGGTGGTATGTGGTATAGAGTGCATTTATGTGGAGTGTATTTATGTTGCTTTGAGTAGAGTGCAATTATGTGGCATGTAATTATTTAGCACTGACTGGTATTATGTGGAGTGTATTTATGTTGCATTGAGTAATTATGTGGCGTGTAATTATGTGGTACTGCGTGGTATTATGTGGAGTCTATGTTGCATTGAGTAGAGTGTAATTTTGTGGCGTGTAATTATGTGGAACTAAGTGGTATTATAGGGAGTGTATTTATGTTGCATTACGTAATTATGTGGTGTGTAACTATGTCACACTGAAGGGTATTACGTGGAGTGTATTTATGTTGCATTGAGTAGAGTGTAATTATGTGGTGTGTAATTATGTGGCACTGAGTGGTATTATGTGGAGTGTATTTATGTTGCATTGAATAGAGTGTAATTGTGATGTGTGATCATGTGGTACTAAGTGGTATTATGTGGAGTATATTTATGTTGCATTGAGTAGAGTGTTTTTTATGTGACATGTAATTATGTGGCACTGATTGGTATTATGGGTAGTGTATGTTGTATTCAGTAAAGTGCAATTATGTGGCGTGTAATTATGTGGCACTGAGTGGTATTATTTGGGGTGTATGTTGCATAGAGTGCAGTGTAATTATGTAGCACATAATTATGTGACACTGAGTGGTATTGTGTGGAGTGTATGTTACATTTAGTAGAGTATAATTATGTGGTGTGTAATTATGTGGCACTGAGTGGTATTATTTGGAGTATTTGTTGCATTGAGTGCAATGTAATTGTGTAGCATATAATTATGTTATTTGAAAAACAGGGGACCCCTACAGTAATAAGTTTGCTATACGTAGGGAAACGACAATTTTAGAAAAATACAATTATAGCAAACACTCAATTAATAAATGCCAGCTCTCTCAAACAACAGGAATTAAAACATGACAAAAGAAACGACCTTCAATGTACGCCTATAAATATAGCAACACAATGTATTCTGATATACAAAACATTTTATTTTATATAGAGATTTAGATCAAACATTATTATTTCTTAAATATTTTCATTTTCTGTTTCATTAAATTATTCAGTACAGATACATTGAAATTGATCAACAAATCACAAAAATAAGAGAAAAGAGACAAACAAAAATTACAACAAGTCACACTGGACCGGTCAATATTCTATAATGGTGGGCAAAGCGGTTGGATTTGACTACGCGCGTTTCGGCATTCTGCCTTCATCAGGTGACCGTCATTCGCACATACACTGAACAGGACATAAACTAGAAGAAAAATACAGAAAATATATTTATATATATATATATATATATATATATACACATATTATAAAAAGGTCGCATAATGATACTAAACAAATTCTATTTACAAATATCAGCAAGAGAGACAAGGTCATTATTTGCAATAAAAAATTGTGAAAAATACTTTTTAATATTTACAAAATGTGCCGCTCATATATGTCTTGTAACGTCATTACTCGGACGGACATTCTAGACATGTTGCATGTTCCTATGTATATCACATGATATCTCCAATAATAATCCAGAGTCTATATCTAGCATATATTAGCCACAATCCTTATAAACAACACGACTTAGTTATCAATTCATGTTAAGCTGTCACTCTACATATTTTATCGAGCAGTATCTTAGATTCTCTTTTGGCCACTGAAGGGCAATACATAGAATGTGCAACTTCGATATGGAGAAAAGATGTACAGAAACAGAAACCACACGTCATAATTAAGACAGAGGTCTAAGGGTTGATAACTAACCAATATTCTCAGTTTAAGCAGATAACCAGGCTTCATTAAGGAGACTATGCTTTAGCCGATCGTTTTAACAGTTATAATTTTCTGGATATACTTACGTAAATTCTAAGTAAAAGGTAAATCTTACGTCTTCTATGATATCATCGTCTGACTTCTATGTTTATTGTTATTAACCTTAAATGCAATGAAGATAAATGAGGGCAATGCTGGACATAAAAGAACGATTTGTATTATTAAATCCCTATTAATTTCACAGAGGTGCTGTCCCAGGGAAACATATAATGAAAGAGTCAGTTCTAATTTCATATGGAATATTTATACTACTAAACTTAACCTGTTAGTATAGTTCTATTTGTTTACCATATATGAGACAGGCTGATTCCTAAATCAAAGGATGTTTGACTTGAAAATCGGGATTCAGCATAGAGGTAAAGCGGGTAGGTGCTGGTTATTAGAGGGTCCACATCGACCTTAATCAACAGATAGATGTGGATCTAAATATCAACAATATAGGCACTATTTAAACTCTCCATCCATGTAAGTATACTTTCCTGGATAATTACCTTAATTTGATCGAGGTATATCGCACTAATTCATGGATCTAGGCGCGAGCGATACTGACAGGCTCATATCGTGGAGGCGGCAATGTTCTACGTAGAATGAAATAAAATGATGGAAACAATTTCTGGTAAACCTGATGAAAAACGAACGAATGCTATACTATTTGAATTCCAAAAGACTAGTTAAGATGCACGGTACCTTTAAGATCAAAAATATTCCCTGCTGAAAACTGGTCTCTGCCGTAGTATGCACCCATGCGTTTGGGCTATAGTCTGTTAATCCTAGACAGCCGGGGAACGAAAAAAGAACTGTTCAAGCTACCATGTCCAAAAGTTAGTTTACCGAAAAACACCGCTCTTTTCAAAATCGCCTTACCTTCATGTTGGCCCGTATATTCAAGACCCGGAACTCCCAAAAGTAGTCTGCATCGAATCCTCCACGCAGTACTAAAGAAGCGGGGGACTCTAAGTGTGTTTATATACCCCAGGCGTTCCCGCGTAGACGGTACTGAATTGAGAGCACCTGTGTACAAACATAGCGCATTCATGATGACGTCCTTTCTATGCGATGTATGGGCATAGAGATCGAAAGCGGATGAACCAATAATGTGCGCGATAAAGAGGCATGGTTGTTCAAGTTGTGCAAACATATAGAGTGTGCTTTATATACACACTAATATTCTATAGAGCCAATGTCATGTTTTTTATTAAGTATTTGGCGAAGAGGCAGCATTAGTGATAATTTACCATTTTTAATACACAAACTATGGATGAAAGTTACGAACTCCCTCTTAGATGGCTAATTGATTGTTACTTATTCAATTGCATATAGGCCTTCAAACAAGACCATAAAGATTATGATCAATACATAGTATTGGTGTACACACCGATATAATTGTATTAAATACGTATGTATATAATAGATGAAAAGACCCAGCCGAATATTATCAGGAAGGTTATATCCAGTAAATATGCTGGGATATATACTAAGCATAGTTAGACTACAAAGTAAGGCTATTATAGAGACATGAATATCACTATCTCTCATATCTTATATGATCGCCTGCTCCCATGGAATGTCCAAATTGAGACCCCTATTGATAGTGTCTAGAGAGAAGATCCAATAAACCTCACGAGGGTTATTATGTGGCATATAATTATGTGGCACTGTTGGTATTGTGGCGTGTATTTATGTTGCATTGAGTGGAGTGTAAGTATGTGGTGTGTAAATATATGGCACTGAGTAGTATTATGTGGAATGTATTTATGTTGCATTGAGTAGAGTGTAATTATGTGGCATGTAATTAGGTGGTACTGAGTGGTATGGGGCGTGTATGTTGTGTTCAGTAGAGTGTAATTATGTGGCGTGTTATTATGTGGCACTGAGTGGTATTATTTGGAGTGTATGTTCCATTGAGTGCAGTGTAATTATGTAGCATATAATTATGTGGCAGTGAGTGGTATTGTGTGGAGTATGTTGCATTCAGTAGAGTGTAATTCTGTGGCATATAATTATGTGGCACTGAGTGGTATTATTTGGAGTGTATGTTGCATTGAATGCAGAGTAATTATGTAGCATATAATTATGTGGCACTGAGTGGTATTGTGTGGCGTGTATGTTGCATCCAGTAGGGTGTAATTAAGGGTGTGTAACTTTGTGGCACTGAGTGGTATTTGAAGTGTATGTTGCATTGAGTGCAGTGTAATTATGTAGCATATAATTATATGGCACAAAGTGGTATTGTGTGGAGTGTATGTTGCATTCAGTAGAGTGTAATTATGTAGTGTGTAATTATTTGCCAAGGAGTGGGATTTGGAGTGTATGTTACATTGTGTGCAGTATAATTATGTAGCATATAATTAAGTGGCACTGTGTGGTATTATGTGGAGTGTATTTATGTTGCAATGAGAAGAGTGTAAGTAAGTGGCGAATAATTATATGGCACTGAGTGGTATTATGTGGAGTGTATTTATGTTGCATTGAGTAGAGTGTAATTATGTGGCGTGGAAATGAGTGGTATTATATGGAGTGTATTTATGTTGCATTGAGTAGAGTGTTATTATGTGGCGTGTAATTATGTGGCACTGAGTGGTAATATGTGGAGTGTATTTATGTTGCATTGAGTAGAGTGTAATTATCTGGTTTGTAATTATGTGGAACTGAGTGGTATGTGGGGTGTATTTGTTGCATTGAGTAGAGTGTAATTATGTGGTGTGTAACTATGTCACACTGAGTGGTATTATGTGGAGTGTATTTATGTTGCATTGAGTAGAGTGTAATTATGTGGTGTGTAATCATGTGGCACTGAGTGGTATTATGTGGAGTGTATTTATGTTGCATTTAGTAGAGTGTAATTATGTGGCGTGTAATTATGTGACAAGGAGTGGTATTATATGAGGTGCATGTTGCATTGAGTGCAGTGTAATTATGTAGCATATAATTATGTGAAACTGAGTGGTATTGTGGGGAGTGGATGTTGCATTCAGTAGAGTGTAATTATGTTGTCTGTAATTATGTGACACTGAGTGGTATTATGTGGAGTGTATTCATGTTGCATTGAAAAGAGTGTAATTGTGACGTGGGATCATGTGGTGCTGAGTGGTATTATGTGGAGTGTATTTATGTTGCATTGAGTAGAGTGTAATTATGTGGCACTGATTGGTATTATGGGGAGTGTATGTTGTATGCAGTAGAGTGTAATTATGTGGTGTGTTATTATGTGGCACTGAGTGGTATTATTTTGGAGTATATGTTCCATTGAGTGCAGTGTAATTATGTAGCATATATGTTTGTGGCACTGAGTGGTATTGTGTGGAGTGTATGTTGCATTCAGTAGAGTGTAATTATGTGGTGTGTATGTATGTGGCACTGAGTGGTATTTGGAGTGTATGCTGCATTGAGTGCAGTGTAATTATGTAGCATATAATTATGTGACACTGGGTGGTATTATGTGGAGTGTATTTAAGTTGCATTGAATAGAGTGTAATTGTGACGTGTGATCATGTGGTACTGAGTGGTATTATGTGGAGTGTATTTATGTTGCATTGAGTAGAGAGTAATTATGTGGCGTGTAATTATGAGGCACAGAGTGGTATTATTTGGAGTATATGTTGCATTGAGTGCAGTGTAATTATAAGGCATATAATTATGTGGCACTGAGTATTATTGTGTGCAGTGTATGTTGCATTAAGTAGAGTGTAATTATGTAACACTGAGTGGTATTTTGTGAAGTGTATGTTGCATTGAGTGCAGTGTAATTATGTAGCATATAATTATGTGGCACTGAGTGGTATTGTGTGGAGTGTATGTTTCATTCAGACGAGTGTAATTATGTGGTGTGTGATTATGTGGCACTGAGTGGTATTTGAAGTGTATGTTGCATTGAGTGCAGTGTAATTATGTAGCATATAATTATGTGGCACTGTTGGTATTATGTGGCATATATTTATGTTGCATTGAATAGAGTGTAAGTATGTGGTGTGTAAATATATGGCACTGAGTAGTATTTTTTGAAATGTATTTATGTTGCATTGAGGAGAGTGTAATTATGTCTCGTGTAATTATGTGGTACTGAGTGGTATGGGGAGTGTATGTTGTATTCAGTAGAGTGTAATTATATGACGTGTTATTATGTGGCACTGAGTGGTATTATTTGGAGTGTATGTTCCCTTGAGTGCAGTGTAATTATGTAGCATATAATTATGTGGCACTGAGTGGTATTGTGTGGAGTGTATGTTGCATTCAGTAGAGTGTAATTCTGTGGCGTGTAATTATGTGTCACTGAATGGTATTATTTGGAGTGTATGTTGCATTGAGTGCAGTGTTATTATGTAGCATATAATTAAGTGGCACTGTGTGGTATTATGTGGAGTGTATTTATGTTGCAATGAGAAGAGTGTAAGTAAGTGGCGTGTAATTATATGGCACTGAGTGGTATTATGTTGAGTCTATTTATGTTGCATTGAGTAGAGCGTAATTATGTGGCGTGTAATTATGTGGAAATGAGTGGTATTATATGGAGTGTATTTATGTTGCATTGAGTAGAGTGTTATTATGTGGCGTGTAATTATGTGGTACTGAGTGGTAATATGTGGAGTGTATTAATGTTGCATTGAGTAGAGTGTAATTATCTGGTTTGTAATTATGTGCAACTGAGTGGTATGTGGGGTGTATTTGTTGCATTGACTACAGTGTAATTATGTGGTGTGTAACTATGTCACACTAAATGGTATTATGTGGAGTGTATTTATGTTGCATTGAGTAGAGTGTAATTATGTGGTGTGTAATCATGTGGCACTGAGTGGTATTATGTGGAGTGTATTTATGTTGCATTTAGTAGAGTGTAATTATGTGGCGTGTAATTATGTGACAAGGAGTGGTATTATATGAGGTGCATGTTGCATTGAGTGCAGTGTAATTATGTAGCATATAATTATGTGAAACTGAGTGGTATTGTGGGGAGTGGATGTTGCATTCAGTAGAGTGTAATTATGTTGTCTGTAATTATGTGACACTGAGTGGTATTTTGAGTGTATGTTGCATTGAGTGCAGTGTAATTATGTAGCATTATGTGGCACTGTTGGTATTATGTGGTGTGTATTTACGTTGCATTGAGTAGAGTGTAATTATGTGGTGTGTAATTATGTGGTACTGAGTGGTATGGGGAGTGTATGTTGTATTTGTATTCAGTAGAGTGTAATTATGTGGCGTGTTATTATGTGGCACTGAGTGGTATTATTTGAAGTGTATGTTCCATTGAGTGCAGTGTAATTATATAGCATATATTTATGTGGCACTGAGTGGTATTGTGTGGAGTGTATGTTGCATTCAGTAGATTGTTATTCTGTGGCGTGCAATTATGTGGCACTGAGTGGTATTATTTGGAGTGTATGTTGCATTGAATGCAGTGTAATTATGTAGCATATAATTATGTGGCACTGAGTGGTATTGTGTGGAGTGTATGTTGCATTCAATAGAGTGTAATTATGAGGTGTGTACTTATATAGCACCGAGTGGTATTTGGAGTGTATGTTGCATTGAGTGCAGTGTAATTATGTAGCATATAATTATGTGGCACTGAGTGATATTGTGAAGAGTGTAATTTGCACTCAGTAGAGTGTAATTATGTGGAGTGTAATTATGTAGCATATAATGAAGTGGCACTCTGTGGTATTATGTGGAGTGTATTTATGTTGCATTGGGAAGAGTGTAAGTATGTGGCGTGTAATTATATGGCACTGAGTGGTTTTAGGTTGAGTCTATGTCGCATTGAGTAGAGTGTAATTATGTGGCGTGTAACTATGTTACAATGAGTGGTAATATGTGGAGTTTATTTATGTTGCATTGAGTAGAGTGTAATTATCTGGCTTGTTATTATGTGGAATTGAGTTTTATGAGGGGTGTATTTATTGCACTGAGTAGAGTGTAATCATGTGGTGTGTAACTATGTTACAATGAGTGGTATTATATGGAGCGTATTTATGTTGCATTGAGTAGAGTGTAATTATGTGGTGTGTAATTGTGTGGCACTGAGTGGTATTATGTGGAGTGTATTTATGTTGCTTTAATAGTGTACTTGTGATGTGTGATCATGTGGTACTGAGTGGATTATGTGGAGTGTATTTATGTCGCATTGAGTAGAGTGTAATTATGTGGCATGTAGTTATGTGGCACTGATTGGTATTATTTGGAGTATATGTTGCATTGGGTGCAGTGTAATTATGTAGCATATAATTATGTGGCACTGAGTGGTATTGTATTGTGTATGTTGCATTTAGTAGAAGGTAATTATGTGGCGTGTAATTATGTAACACTGAGTGGTAGTATTTGGAGTGTATGTTGCATTCAGACAAGTGTAATTATGTGGTGTGTAATTATGTGGCACTGAGTGGTATTTGGAGCGTATTTTGCATTGAGTGCAGTGTAATTATGTAGCATATAATTATGTGGCACTGTTGGTATTATGTGGCGTGTATTTCTGTTGCATTAAATAGAGTGTAAGTATGTGGTGTGTAAATATATGGCACTGAGTAGTATTATGTGGAATGTATTTATGTCCATGTGGAAAACTCTATGTATGTCAGACAGAACGCAAAATCAAAATAAGAATCACCGAACATAAGAGTAATATCCGACAAAAGAATCAAAAATCTACAGTAGCTATGCATTGGATGGAAGAAGGACACAACATTACTCACCTTTGGTTTACCATATTAGAAGTGATTAAACCTCAGCAAGATACAGATACCCATAAAAAAAGACTCAGATCTGAATATTATTGGATTCGAAAGATGGGCAGTCTTCAGCCACAAGGATTGAATGACAGGATAGAATTATCATGTTTTTTGGAACTACCGACTGGGAATGCTTTTGTGATTCTGTACATAGCATGTAGTGAATATTTTCTGCACGAAGAAAAGGACCCAAACCAAGATGGCCGACACTATTATGAAACCATTGCAGGCCATGCATATGTTTTACTTGTTGTTTAGCGATGTGGACATTATAAATATTGTGAGAAGGTCACTTTCATTTATTTTTGGTATCCAACGTACTTATGACCACTTTGTACACTTGGTGAGGAACACACATTTTGCGCTTTAATTCGCACTGAGTTCACATAGCCAACATTAAATCACTTGATATTAGCTTTAAGACAAATATTAAGCGTTGGCACCATGCTTAATAATCTTTAAATAAACCAAGATAAGCCTGTTACGGCTGTTGTAATAATCCGCGATCATGTGACACAGTTGCGGTCCAATCAACACACTGGTTAAAAGTTAGCAAATGCTGTAGACTTTTAGCGCGATTTCGAGTGGTTGAACACCGAAGCTCACTTCAGTTACACTTCTGTAAGTACAAACGAAGACGATTTAGTTGTTTCAAAGTGTGTACTTTGAATATTTCTTAGCGGTTTAGGGCAGGATACATAAATGAAACTTGAACACATTTTATTTTATCACAACTTCAGGTTTCTCTGATACATAATTTTGAGACATACATGTTGGCACTTTTTTACCCGCATCGACTAACAGAACACTTGTGGTGATGTCAACTCCACATTTGAGATTTAGCTTGGGCAGTTGAGAAAAATGCATGCACTGTTGGAATCCTTGTTACAGATTATGAAATTTCATACACTGATTCGGTTTTTGGACTAATGAATAGTTGTTTTGTCTTATCATTGTTTGTTTATGAGGCTGGATCAAAAATCCTTGTTTTTTTCTATGTACAGACCCCTGAGGAAGGGTCCCATATGACCCGAAATGCATTGGGTATATGTGGAATGATGAAGTGAAGTGTACCAACGATATTATGATGTTCATGAAGAATATGAATATGATCAAATAGAAAATAAAAAATATCAACGAATGAAAAGAAATTCCTTGTGAATGATTGGATATAGAGAAAATTGAGGACGACCTAACGGTCAAAGTATAATTGTGCGCACGACCACCAAAGGTGGAATTCTCCACCTTTTCTAGCAAGTTATCACAAAACAGTGTTCCCAGACAAAACACTTTGGGAGGAGCCGCACAGAAATCAAATTGGATTAAGTAAATACATCAAATTGAGTTAATACAGTGTGCACCAACGGACCTTGTAAAATTTACTACAGAATTGTCTACCCCCCATTGGTATTTAACAACAAGGGGTGGTGATGGACAGAGTTTCTGAATTAAGCAGAATACTCTCACCCAGTCAAGAGATCAGGGCTAGATCCAACACCGTTTTTTAGCTCACTGCACCATCCCAGTTCAGAACCTGGCTATATGCAAATTAGTCTGTTCCTGTCCCAGTGCATGATGGGAACAGGGCAAACCAAACTACCAAGCCAATTCTTACACTGGGAAGGAAACAAGCTTCCGGGGACCGGTTTCTGCCATTTCAGGCGTCGTCGGCCCGGCTTGCTTGAATCCTGATGGTGCAATGAGCAAGGGACTCACATCTGAGTATACCCGTCCACGCTTAGGGTGGACAAAATATTTAACAACAAGGGGTGGTGATGGACAGAGTTTCTGAATTAAGCAGAATACTCTCACCCAGTCAAGAGATCAGGGCTAGATCCAACACCGTCTTTTAGCTCACTGCACCATCCCAGTTCAGAACCTGGCTATATGCAAATTAGTCTGTTCCTGTCCCAGTGCATGATGGGAACAGGGCAAACCAAACTACCAAGCCAATTGTTACACTGGGAAGGAAACAAGCTTCCGGGGACCGGTTTCTGCCATTTCAGGCGTCGTCGGCCCGGCTTGCTTGAATCCTGATGGTGCAATGAGCAAGGGACTCACATCTGAGTATACCCTTCCACGCTTAGGGTGGACAAAATATTTAACAACAAGGGGTGGTGATGGACAGAGTTTCTGAATTAAGCAGAATACTCTCACCCAGTCAAGATCAGGGCTAGATCCAACACCGTTTTTAGCTCACTGCACCATCCCAGTTCAGAACCTGGCTATATGCAAATTAGTCTGTTCCTGTCCCAGTGCATGATGGGAACAGGGCAAACCAAACTACCAAGCCAATTCTTACACTGGGAAGGAAACAAGCTTCCGGGGACCGGTTTCTGCCATTTCAGGCATCGTCGGCCCGGCTTGCTTGAATCCTGATGGTGCAATGAGCAAGGGACTCACATCTGAGTATACCCTTCCACGCTTAGGGTGGACAAAATATTTAACAACAAGGGGTGGTGATGGACAGAGTTTCTGAATTAAGCAGAATACTCTCACCCAGTCAAGAGATCAGGGCTAGATCCAACACCGTTTTTTAGCTCACTGCACCATCCCAGTTCAGAACCTGGCTATATGCAAATTAGTCTGTTCCTGTCCCAGTGCATGATGGGAACAGGGCAAACCAAACTACCAAGCCAATTCTTACAATGGGAAGGAAACAAGCTTCCGGGGACCGGTTTCTGCCATTTCAGGCGTCGTCGGCCCGGCTTGCTTGAATCCTGATGGTGCAATGAGCAAGGGACTCACATCTGAGTATACCCTTCCACGCTTAGGGTGGACAAAATATTTAACAACAAGGGGTGGTGATGGACAGAGTTTCTGAATTAAGCAGAATACTCTCACCCAGTCAAGAGATCAGGGCTAGATCCAACACTGTTTTTTAGCTCACTGCACCATCCCAGTTCAGAACCTGGCTATATGTAAATTATTCTGTTCCTGTCCCAGTGCATGATGGGAACAGGGCAAACCAAACTACCAAGCCAATTGTTACACTGGGAAGGAAACAAGCTTCCGGGGACCGGTTTCTGCCATTTCAGGCGTCGTCGGCCCGGCTTGCTTGAATCCTGATGGTGCAATGAGCAAGGGACTCACATCTGAGTATACCCTTCCACGCTTAGGGTGGACAAAATATTTAACAACAAGGGGTGGTGATGGACAGAGTTTCTGAATTAAGCAGAATACTCTCACCCAGTCAAGAGATCAGGGCTAGATCCAACACCGTTTTTTAGCTCACTGCACCATCCCAGTTCAGAACCTGGCTATATGCAAATTAGTCTGTTCCTGTCCCATTGCATGATGGGAACAGGGCAAACCAAACTAACAAGCCAATTCTTACACTGGGAAGGAAACAAGCTTCCGGGACCGGTTTCTGCCATTTCAGGCGTCGTCGGCCCGGCTTGCTTGAATCCTGATGGTGCAATGAGCAAGGGACTCACATCTGAGTATACCCTTCCACGCTTAGGGTGGACAAAATATTTAACAACAAGGGGTGGTGATGGACAGAGTTTCTGAATTAAGCAGAATACTCTCACCCAGTCAAGAGATCAGGGCTAGATCCAACACCGTTTTTTAGCTCACTGCACCATCCCAGTTCAGAACCTGGCTATATGCAAATTAGTCTGTTCCTGTCCCAGTGCATGATGGGAACAGGGCAAACCAAACTACCAAGCCAATTCTTACACTGGGAAGGAAACAAGCTTCCGGGGACCGGTTTCTGCCATTTCAGGCGTCGTCGGCCCGGCTTGCTTGAATCCTGATGGTGCAATGAGTTCATGTCATGAAATCATTAACTAACGCTGTGCATCGGAGTCGAGAATGTGATTTTTATTATGCATTCTGAGAGGCCCAGCAGCCCGAGCAGACAGCCAGCCTCTGAACAGTTTCCTCGAGTGAACACCCCCTGCCCTCACCTCTTGATTGCCTTTAGAGTGGCGCCGCCGAGGTGAAATCCTTGCCTGAAGGCAGGGATTTCACCTAAGCACTTGATGGGTTATAAGCATGGGGTGTGAAGTGCACAGCAGGGGGGAAGGCATGGCCAGTGCAGGTGACGCTTTTCTTTTGTATGGGAATTTCTGCTGGTGTCATAGCCCAGGGTGTGCTGTCTGTGCCCTTGTATAGATGTGCATTCCATACAAGTGCACAGACAGCAAACCCTGGGCTAAGACACCAGCAGAAATTAATTTACAATGGAAAAGCGTCACCTGCACTGCCATCCCTTTCACCCTGCTGTCTGTGCACTTGGATGGAATTCACATCCACCGCACTGCTCACCAGATAAATGGTGAACAGGGCCATGGATCTTTCTATTTTCGCATCCAAGGGCAGCAGCGAAGAAGCAGAGGAGGCCCAGGCAAGGAGAATCCAGGAGACCTATCTACTCTGAGACCTTCGAGGGGCTGGATGCCAGGACGCAGTGCTGCTGATCAGCCCGACTCCACAGTATAGTATCAGAGGAGCAGGCAGCAGGGGTTAATTTTAGGGTTCTGAGCGGGTATGGGTTTTGGGGTTCCAGGGGGCAATTTTAGGGTTTAGGGTGGGTATGGGTTTTGGGGTGCCAGGGGTCATTTTAGGGTTCAGCGTGGGTATGTGTTTTGGTGTGCCAGGGGTAATTTTAGGGTTCAGGGAAGGTGTGGGTTTTGGGGTGTCAGCTGGCAATTTTAGGGTTCAGGGTGGGTATGGGTTATGGGGTGCCGGTGGAATTTATGGTTCAGGGTGTGTATGGGTTTTTGGGTGCCAGAGGGTAATTTTAGGGTGTGGGGTGGGTATGGGTTTTGGGGTGCCAGGGGGGCGGATACTTTTAGGGTTCAGGGTGGGTGTGGGTTTTGGGGTGCCATGGGATTAATTTTAGGGTTCAGCGTGGGTATGTGTTTTATAGTGCCAAGGGTAATTTTAGGGTTTAGGGCAGGTGTGGGTTTTGGGATGTCAGGGGGCTATTTTATGGTTCAGGGTGGGTATGGGTTATGGGGTGCCAGAGGGGAATTTATGGCTCTGCATGGGTATGGATTTTGGGGTGCCTGGGGTAATTTTAAGGTTCAGGGTGGGTATGGGTTTTGGGGGGCAAGGGGGGAATTTATGGTTCAGCATTGGTATGGTTTCTGGGGTGCCAGGGGTAATTTAAGGTTCAGGGTGGTAATGGGTTTTGGGGTGCCAGGGGGTAATTTTAGGGTGTGGGGTGGGTATGGGTTTTGGGGTGCCGTGGGGGGGGATAATTTTAGGGATCAGGATGGGTATGGGTTTTGGGGTGCCAGGGGTAATTTTAGGGTTCAGGGCGGGTATGGGTTTTAGGGTGTGAGGGGGTTAATTTTAGGGTTCAGCGTGGGTATGTGTTTTGGTGTGCCAGGGGTAATTTTAAGATTCAGGGTGAGTATGGGTTTTGGGGGGCAAGGGTGTAACTTTAGGGATCACTGCGGTATGGGTTTTGGGGTGCCAGGGGTAATTTTAGGGTTCAGGGTGGGTATGGGTTTTGGGGTGCCAGGGGTAAATTTAGGGTTCAGGGCGGGTATGGGTTTTGGGGCTCCCGGGGGGTGATTTTAGGGTTCAGGGTGGTAATGGGTTTTGGGGTGTCAGGGGGCAATTTTAGGGTTCAGGGTGGGTATGGATTATGGGGTGCCGGGGGTATTTATGGTTCAGCATGGGTATGGGTTTTGGGGTGCCAGGGGGTAATTTTAGGGTGTGGGGTGGGTATGGGTTTTGGGGTGCCAGGGGGGATACTTTTAGGGTTCAGGGTGGGTGCGGGTTTTGGGGTGCCATGGGATTAATTTTAGGGTTCAGCGTGGGTATGGGTTTTGGGGCTCCAGGGGGGTGATTTTAGGGTTCAGGGTGGTAATGGGTTTTGCGGTGTCAGGGGGCAATTTTAGGGTTCAGGTTGGGTATGGGTTATGGGGTGCCGGGGGGAATTTATGGTTCAGCATGGGAATGGGTTTTGGGGTGCCAGGGGTAAATTTAGGGTTCAGGGCAGGTATGGGTTTTGGGGCTTCAGGGGGGTGATTTTAGGGTTCAGGGTGGTAATGGGTTTTGGGGTGCCAGGGGGTAATTTTAGGGTGTGGGGTGGGTATGGGTCTTGGGGTGCCGGGGGGATAATTTTAGGGATCGGTATGGGTTTTGGGGTGCCAGGGGTAATTTTAGGGTTCAGGGCGGGTATGGGTTTTAGGGTGTGAGGGGGGTTAATTTTAGGGTTCAGCGTGGGTATGTGTTTTGGTGTGTCAGGGGTAATTTTAAGATTCAGGGTGAGTATGGGTTTTGGAGGGGCAAGGGTGTAATTTTAGGGATCACTGCGGGTATGGGTTTTAGGGTGCCAGGGGTCCTTTTAGGGTTCAGGGTGGGTATGGGTTTTAAGGTGTGAGGGGGCATTACCCGATCCTGATTATCTGCCATTTTAGCTCCGCCCCATTGATTAACATTAGCCACGCCCCTTCTTTTGCCATGTTAGCCCCCCCCCCGAAATGAAGACCTAGTTGCGCCCCTGGCAACACCCACCACACCGATAGAACCTCCTGATGGATACACCGAAATGGTGCACGCACACACCAGGGACACCCCATAGCAACTCTTAAGTAGGAGCTCAACTCCAGATTAGCTTCAGGAAGATAATCACCCCCTCCCCCCACATTCACGGCAGTAGCACTCCAGATCATCAGGTGACCATTCAGACAGAAGATCTGCTTCCCCCCTTCCTCAGTCTGCACCCCCTCCACCTCCCTCCCCGCTGACCCTGTATCAATACCCAAGTTCAACACTCAAGTTATTAGTCAGGGATACAGGCCAGTAATTTGGTATCGACATTAGTTGGCAGATATGTAGCCCAACTCCGGGGATAGAAAACCATGGTTCCCAATGACGTCTAAGGCAGATGAAGCTCTTACACTAGGGGACATGCTTATACACATCATATCTAAAACACCTTGACTTTGTGGCTCGCCCTAATATGCATGTACTCCCAGGTCAATACAAATGATAAGAGGCTATTACGTTTGAAGATCACCACCGATGTACTATCTACTGCCACTTTCATGTCTGTCTATTTCAGTATGTATTTCATATATGAACCTATGCTTCTCTGTATATAAACTGTTAAAATCTAATAAACAAAAGTAAACAAAAAAAAAGTAGGGGAGTCTACGGCATACCATAAGTTATTCACATCTCGCCAATGCCTGAACTATTGGCCAAGTCAATTTGAATGCCTTTTAGCTATGTTATCTAGTAACACATCTGCTGTTCAGCATGGCTGAAATTTAGTGGAAACCCAGAATCACAGGATATTGAGCCGACGCCAAGTCTCTTTGTCCCGCACCCCCATGTTGAGTTTATTGTCTTGCCCCTCCTAACACGAAAAAGCGATATGACGTGGCCTGTGCTGGCCACGTCATGGCACTTTTTTTCAGTGACTTTCTGCCATACTGAACAGCAGATGTGCTGCTAAACATCATTCAGAAAAACTGAAAGGCTCCATTCCATGTTTAGAAAAGTTTCTTTGCCACTTTCTAATCAGTATATCAATCCTGCCTCTTTCTGACATAGACTCAAATCTCTACCACTGCCTCATGATTGTGAACAAAATTTATCAGCTTTTAGAAGCCTGTTTTTTGGTGGTTTCCAGCAAGCTCTATCAATGGTACTTGAACAATTTTCAGAGTGGGGGGGTGATGCTAACAGTGTTACATCACTGAAGTCATAGGAATTGTAACAAAATCCAAGCATCACACAAATATTAAGTACAGCAAATGAGCCACGCCCATTCAGCAGGAGAGCAGTATGGACGTGGTATGCAGCAGGTAGTGAATTTTGGGAACACACAGTCATAAATATATTACTACAGCATGGTGTGGTAGCGCTTTGTGATTTACAGACATCACTTTTCCCATTAAAATCGCAACAACATTTTCAGACATGCAGTGTTACTAAGAAAATATCATGGTGCACAAACAATAATGTGTAGAAATCGCTTTCAGCCAATATTTATCATTTGCACATCACCAAATAAAGATTCTTCATTTATTTTGATCCTATTAAAATCTTTGTTTCCTTCACATTTCAGAATTACAAAACATGTGCTTCATGTGTGCTTTTCTAACTGCTATGTTTTGGAATATGTGTACAGTTAATTTCCAGGTATTTAATGCTTTTGTGTGGTAGTGAACTTGGAAGAAGTTGATAGTGTCTAGAATTGAGAGGAGGCATCTTCTTGAAGTCTTCCAAGATGCAGAGGTTCCTGTAGCTTTTGGTCACGTTTAGGCAAGTGCTAGCAAATGCTGATTTGTTTTGTTGAGGCGTGTATATCACTAAGGAATTAGTAAGTGAAGGTGGGAGTAAGTGAGCAACAAATGAGAATAGGTTTTCATTTGGCAGCCACATCCACGAGGAAACTGTCAGAAAAGGTCACTGATAATAAAGGCGTGTCTCCAGTGTATGTCTTTAGAAATCTCCCTGATTCCGCTGATAACATAAATTTGATCTGCCCCTGTGATAATCAATCTGCACAATCACTTTCGCACTTTATGTTCCTTTGCAAATCATACAGTCTAGCACGTAAGCACTTTGTATCCAGCCTTTGCTACGCAAACTAGGTTTCTGACAGTGTAGAGTAGCCGTGCTCCACTTAGTTTTTAAGCTCATACGAAATGTATTTTTCTGTGGGTGCATTTCTGAAAACAGCCATTCGGGTTAGAAAATCTATGGATGGCTAACTTGCTTGCACCGAATCCCTCCTCGTCAGATGGTATTAGACCAAGGAGTTTCACTTTTATTCTTTTAGCATTAGCTAGGTGCACATGGCGAACCCTATTTGCGGTTTTTGTCCTCCTATCTTGCTTGATAATTGTGCATTTGTGTCCGTGTTTCTGGTAATGTTTGTGTTTGCGTTTTTAACTTGGTTATTCGATGAACTCGGGCACCTAAAATGCAGTGACGTAATCACACTTTTAAATGTTTTTTAAATGAATGCAAATTTGGCTTTTTCCTATTGTCACACTGTGGATCTCTATTTTGATTTCATGTGCTTTTATGGTCTATTTTATTTGGCAGAGTAAAGAATTTTGAATTTTGCTTTATTTTGATGCTATACTTGTGGTAGAAGACACTACACAAAAGCTGATAACATAACATGTTCACGTAGACCATAAAGAAACCAATCTTAAAAGATATGACTGTTCAGTGCTCGTCAAAACAACAGTTAATGATTCGATACATTTAAAGTGCTATTCCTCAAATGGCTGGTTCAGGTTCCAGTTTTCCATTTGTGTACATACACATTGGCCAAGTAAATCACACGTTCATTTAAATGTTGGTGACATTTGATGTTGGTTTGAGAAATCAATGCTTTAAGAATACTGCAAAAAAACCATTTTGTACTAGTGCTGCAAATCACACTACATACAGACACCTTTCAACCAGTGAAATCCTTGCTTTGTCACACAGGATACGGGGAGAGGTCGGGAGTTGTAGGACTGTTCTTTCCATCCTACTGCTGTGATGGGGTATGGGGTAGAGTCAGAGAGAGATACCAGTGAGAGAGAGAAACTCCATATCGCTTAAAAAAATTAGCTTTAGCTGCCAGTTGTTGTGCAAATGAACTGTATTTAACAGTGCTTCATTTGTAAAAAGCCTAAGTGTCAGGGCCCTCCTCGGAAGGCCGCTGCAGTCTGCACCACAGTGTTGCCAATGTCAAAGTGTGACAATTCAGACTATTCCAGGCTCTGAACACTATAAGAATGGATGAGCGTTGTAGGAATTAGTCCTTTTTCATGTCTATGGGATTAAAAAACAACTGTTGGTGTGCTCATTTTTAAATTTGGCAAACAGTGGCAGCATGTTGCAGACTGTCATAAGTGCCGGTGTTGACAATTAAGTGGCAGTGCCAAGCACCGGAAACCACAGGCTCAAATTAAGTACTGGTATTTAGTATGTTGAATATTTGTATTTGTTGAGACAGAAAAATCCTTGGCATGGTAATCGAAGTACACCCATGCCCTGAGTGCTCAACTGCACTAATGCATGGTTCCCTAATGCTGATTTTTGTTGTCATAGACAAACACATATCATGCATGTGCGCCACGACATAGGCCTGTCTCACAGATTGTGGTCATATTGGACTAGGAGGCAGCGCCCAAAACCCTACCCTCATAATGGTGGAAGTCTATCGCCTTCACCAAGAGTTAAGCAGCATGAGGCTGGTGGTGGCAGCATGCCATGTAGTGATCAGCATGAGTGAACAGGGGCTTTTTAACCTGTCACTGGAGTGAGGCCTACATGTTCACTCATTTGTAAATTTCCGCTTCTGTGTGTCCTTGGCCTGGATCAGTTTGGTGTGCAGTGCATGAGTGGTGTATTTGCACTGGGTGTATGTGTGCCTGGAAAGGGTACAGTGCACAGATAAAGCAGTACTGAGCAGTGCATGCACGTGCAGTGTGTATGTGTACCTATGAATGGAACAATACATAGAGGATGTAGTGCTGTTCAGTGCGTGCATGGTAAATGCATGTGCTGGATGTATGAGGTCCTATGAGTGGTGCAGTATATGAGAGATACAGTGCAGTGCGTGCATGTTAAATGTATGTGTGCCTGTAAGTGGAACAGTACATGAAGGATACAGTGTGCGTAGGTTGTATACATACACTGGTTGTGTGTGTGCCTGTGGATGGTACAATACATGGAGGTCTCCGGGTTCCATTTTGGGGGACCCAGGCCTACATGATGAAACATGAAGAGGAGGTAGAGCAATCCCCACCCCAGACAAATGTGTGTATTGGTGCATTCCTGTAAGCTGGGTGGGACCCACACTGGAGAGGGGAGAGCCAGGCTTCCACTGTACACTTCAAAGGGTGCTCTTTGATTCAGTGAGAGATCACAAGGAAGGGTCCTGGGCACATCTCAGGAGATGTGGCTTAAATAGAGAATCATAAAGAGTAGGACTGGTGCCCTAAGCTAACTCTTTCATACATATATCACTGTGACTGACATCAAGGTGTGAACACAAGTCACTCCCAGGGACTGCGTTGCGGGGCTATCAGCGTCATTTCTGCTGTAACAGACTGCTTTCAAGAAGAAGAAGAGAGCAGAGGAGTGGGTCCTTCAATAGAAGCAGCCCCCAAATAAACTTCAAAAACGCAGACCCTGAATCACATTTGGTGTCTGGAAATGGACAACAAGAAAGAGAGCTTGATACCTCAAAAATTGTCATCTGCCAAGCAGCCAGATGGCCTTTGTGAGGAGGAAAGCTCTTCAAGATTTCTGCCAGTGACCAGGACTGGCCTGCTAGTCTCCCTGCTGGGTGATTGGATATCACCCAGGGAATCCAAGAGCGCCTGCCCTGGATCAGCACCTGTCTGCTTGCCAAGACCAGTGTGCCCTGTGAGTAAGAGGAGGACTTTGGAGGGAACAAGGTCCAGTAGGGAGGTAGCCACTATAAGCCGCTCTAACTTACTAAAGAGCGAATCATTTCTAGCAACCACTGAAAATGACAACCCCGATTCCTCAGGAATCCTGGAAACAGTACAGAACCTTTCGCTCAGTCACTCGTGCTGACTTGCTCTCACAGAAATATACAGAGAATACCCAGTGGGACGTTTTCGATAATATTTATTGAACAAACTTTATTCTTGCATAAAATACATGTGCTGCAATTATTAGGGGGCAGATGCAAATAAAGGAGATTACAGGCACCAAGAGAGTAAACAGTAGATACATTTCTACCATGGTGCTGAAGCAATGTATATATGCAGGTATATATGCAAAATGGTAATCTACTGTACTCCTACGATGTGAACCCTACTCTAAGTGTACTAAGAGTAGGTGTAGAGCCAACAATCCCCGCTAGGGAAGATCCAACTCCATTACCTGATGGAAGAGAGTTAAGGACCCCGTCTTGGTCTCGAGTTAGATACCCCTCATGGTATGTCTCACTTGGCAGGGACTTTCGGTGTCAGCAAAAGTGCCTCCTCTATCAATCTATCAGGATGCCTATTATTTATAATAAAAAGCAGCCTATGCAATGTGCGCGCTAGATTAATGATGTTATGGATATGCGGATAGTGCTGTTGCCCCGTGGATGAAGATAGGACGACTTTGTACCTTTTGCGTAGAAAGGGCTAGCACATGATGTTCAGGGCTTCGTGACAATGGTGTACATAGCTGGATGTATAAACAAAGTAGTTTCAGGGAACCTAATCCAACATTCACATGCATGCAAATGTGTGAAAAAGGTCACTGTTGAAACGTTATTTTCTAGGACAATGTAAGGAATAAGCTGCCTTGCTACATGGGCCTAAATCAGGAATATACCACCACTCCTCATCCTAAGGGTCGATATATAAAAGCTATCTAAAAAGCCAGTATAAAAAGGGGATACAAAGGTCAACACTATTCTTAACATAGTCTAAAAGCAAGCTTCGCCTTTAAAAGATTCTAAAAAGTCCGTGTCCTTACAATGTTTGAAATCTTAAGCACTCTGAAAGCCATGGTGACTAGAAAAGAAAAATGCAACAAAAATGTTTTGTTTGAATTTAGTTTATAAAACAAGCCGAATTGTTCCCACACGGAAAAGGCAAATTATTTCATTTGTTCCGGGTGGTAGACACAACACTGTTTCTGTCCATAACCGCAGATGACAATCCCAGAGGCACACCTCGAAGCAGATTAATTAAGCACAGGTGTTTCCATCCAATTCCAACAGCAGCCGCTGAGGAAGAGACTGCATCCTGAATGCTTATTGTGGAGCCATTGCCAAGTCACTAGGAGCCGAAGCGTCCCAGGGTAGCTCAATAAATGCATTAATCAGCAACGTAAGATGCTGGGAACAAAAATACCCATGGGCAGTTACCGGGTCCAGCAGAACATCAGTGTCCAATGGCGCAACCAGGTGTGATCCTTGGCATATGGAAAATACGCATAGGTGGATGCAAAGCGGACAGTAGAATACAGGTTGTATGCAGTTAAGCCAAACAGGCTTGAAGGACAAGAACTAGTGCTCTTCCAGTTCTCGAAGTTGAAGTGTGCCAAACGTGTGAATCATGCTCCCGGCATCGTAGCACAAGTAATGCTGTCTCCATTCCGAATTGAAGTGGAATGTCCATTGCGGATCAGAAAAAATAAAATCAGGATTACTGCCACAAGTAGCAGCACAAGAAGAAGCCCTCCAAAAAGGCTTCCCAGCATGGAGTGTATGAATGATGGAATAAATCCGAAGACTGTTTAAAATGTGCTAACCAGTCCAGAGCTGATACATTTAAAAAAAAATGCACTGTTCCTTTCGTATCAGAAATGTTAAAGATATGAAGGAGTAGCTCCCCAAAATGCAGCGGGAAGTTAGGGTGGAGCAGTGTCTGTATCTCCGACAAGGACCTTGCAACCTGGAGATAAAATGTCTCTCTGGCCGAAATTAAGATATCTTGTTGAAAAAGCATGGCTTTCAGTTTGCTAAGGGAATCAAAACGTATGTTGAAAACATTTTTCAAAGACCACAGCGCCGCCTCCCTAATTTTGCGGGCAGGTGGAAACAGTACCTGTGTACAACAAATGACTAGGGAATTACCCGTCACCAGAAAAGCGATGCCAGGTTCCATTCCACAGCAACAGTGATCATTCAGCATCATGTAGTTCCCATTCAATGCTTCAAAAGAAGCATGACCTGCCCCGAGAAGAAAAATGTCCTTGCAAACTAAGGTACCGGTTAGGGCATCCTCACAGTCAGAACCACAAAGAAAAATGTTTGTGCCCCCTTTTCTGCTCTTAAACCTGAAAGGCTATTCCCAATACTCATGCACATAACCTTCCCCAAGCTTTTCGTATCTGCCTACCTGTTGGTATTGGAGACAATATTGGAATTGGAAAGTCGTGACCGTTAGGGTGATATAACAAGTCCACGGATGCTGTTTTTGCCACGGTAAAAGGTAATTGGTCTAATTTTTCAATGTGCAGCATGGTGTATTTCGCATCTGTGCGTGCCATAGTTATCTGCCTTTTCATCAGATCGTATTCAGAAAACAGATTGGTAGTGTCAATGTAACACCAAAGCACATGGCCAGAACGTGGCGTTTGCAACGTCCAGCTCAGCATTACAATGGAACGTAATTGTGATCGTCCATGTTGTAAAATAGACTTGTCCTGCTGTATTATGTCAATTGCAGAAGACACAATGCTGCCCAGTGAATACATTTTGGATGATAAAGTGGTCATACCGTTGTCAACCACAGCCAAAGCCTTTTCCATATTTACCCTGTCGATCTTGCACAATCTCTCTGCAGCTTCTTTCTGAGAAATCTTCTGTGGCTCGTTGTATATTCCATACAAGAAACGCTTTTGAAGTGGGTTTCTGGGACCAAGTAAAAAAAACCTGAGATCCAGGTCATCAGACAGAAGGGACAAGTGTTGTTTCGTTTTGGAAAGTGTTGATGTCTTTTGACAATCTTGGCATAACTTCTTAGCACTATACGATGTTACCACCTCTTCGTGTTCTGTTTGTACATAGAGTAGGTCAGGGCTGTTGATCTCCGATCCTTCTGTGTTATCCCAGAACCTAGACTGACATTTGTCTGTGTCTGGAGGCCAAACAAACAAGCCCTGATGATCGTGGTCCGGTGTATTGTATGAGCCATTGAGGAGTATGGCATCTAATGTATCCTCAATATACTTTGGGGCAGATTTACGAGCCCCTTGCGACACATTTACGCCGCTGTTGCGTCCCTTCTGTGATGCAGCGGCGGGGTAAACCATGCCCGTGTTGCCCCTTATTTTCAACGTGACGCATCTAGGGAGATGCGACATGTTGTAAAGTCCTGCGTATGCAGGGTGGGCGTTCCGTCGGAAAAGGCCTCGGAAAAGTGACGCAGTGAAATCTACAAGATTTCACTGAGTCATTTTTCCCACGCTGCTGCATCAAAACCGTGCGCCTGCTTGAAGCAGGCGTAAGGCGAGACGCAGCACGTTAGGTATGGGCAGCCCCTGAGCATTGTTGGAGTTGCGTCACGCTTGCGACACGACTCCAGAAATGTGCAGACCTTACGCCATCAGATGCGTCACGCATCTGTTTATCCTTGCGCCATGATGCGCCGCATTGTAAATGCGGTGCATCTGTGATGACGCAAGGGTAAACTTGCATGCCGCATCTTACCTGGCGCATCCCTCCTGATATGCAGGGATGAGCCAGTCATTGTAAATCTGCCCCATGGTGTATTGTTGCCAATGTTCAAAGCTTGCAAATATGAGAATGCAAGATATGTTCAAATCTTTTGCCTAAGCTAAACCAAAACAGGAAGTTTTATTCAGGAAAATCATTTGATGTGGAATGAGACATGCTCTAAATAACGCCTCTTTTGCCTGAACCTGCCAATCTTTTGTTCCCCAGACAGATTTTGTGTCTGTTGTGTCCTTCCAAAAGTCGAATGCCTGTGAAGACAGTTGGGAAATAACGGAAGCAGAGTACATCAGCTTGGTGTTTGTGAGCATATTCTTCTTTGTAGGTGTAGGTGCAAGCTTCTAGTAATAAGAGGCTGGGTCCGATGTGTCAAATCCAGAAAAATATGCAAACGTCTGTGCAAATGTTTTTAAACTACCTTCTGGCAGTGTTGGGCAATGTTCCCATTGGGTGTAGTTGTAAACAGTATGTGGTATACTAGCTTTGTGTAAAAAATGGTGACCATAATATTGATAACAGAACATGTCTCTAAAATTACCTGTGCCATTAGACAATTCATCATTAGAATGGTCTAGATCTGAATGTAAATTATGCAGTTTCAATATCCCAATCATCAGATAATATACTAGAGGTGATGATATAATTTAAAGATATTTTAAACAAATATGGAAATTGTAAAAGTTAAGTTGGACCATATACGTCATATGATGCCCTGTCACATACTATTGCATCCGGAACTGGAACTGCTGTAATGTTCACCAGGGACAGGACCCTTAGTTCACAGTGCGAAGATGCATGTGGTTTTAGAACCAAGTTCACATGTTGGACTACAGAGTGGTCTGGGAAATAATATCCATTCAGATGTAGAAAAAAGACAGTCACCACACAAATCCAGAGTATCAGAAAAAGTAATCTAATCGTGACCCAGAGGTATATCCAGGGGGCAACAAGGTATGGCTGTTAAGTCAAAGATAGACAGAATAAACTTGTAGCTTGAAAGGGATTGGCAGTGGTGGCAATTCAGGTTCATTGGGATCCGATGAAAAGTCTTCATAATGCATGAAGTAGCCAGATGCCATCCGGTCTATTTTTATCAGGTCAGCAGGTTTTGTAGAACTGGAGGTGACTCAATCTGTGGCATGTTGACATAGACGTCGTCAAGTTTTCAAATTGGGATTTCTGTACTAGATGACTGTACTGTTGTAGTTGTGTCAATGGAGAGAAGCATCATCTAATTTTCGTTGACAGCCTCTCTTTGGAAAGTGGAGTCTTCTTCAGTCATTATTAAAGCTTCAATCTGAACCTCCTGTAAGGTAGCGAGAGGAGATCGTCTTCTATCCAGGAGCCCATGTGTCCTACTGTTGAGAATCGGCCACATAGTGTGGTTTGTTCAGATCGATGAAAACAAACCCTTTGTCTCGGGACGGGCAAGAGACGGAAGAAGTACACTTCTGGTTCCTTCAACAGCCAGGACAGGTACAGGTGATCTGAAAGACGCCTCAAATTCTTTCTTGTCCTGTATTTTTTCTGTGACCAGGTCCCAAATCTTTCGGACCTAAGCAGGTCTTGCCGAGACGGCTTTCACTTCTCTAGTGGCAGTGCATTTAACTTGGATGTTGCTTTGTAAAGCTCAGTATTCTTTTAGGTCCTGTAAAACATCCAAATGATCATTGATGTCAAATTGCGTTTAAGCCGCCACTGCACTGACACTTTTGAGGTCTGTGACCCACATTCTCAACCCAAACAGGAGCTCATAGGGTGTACGACCCCCCCAGTGATTTTCTTGGCATGTTGTGAAGTGCCCTCTGGACCCCGCATATGTGATTGATGCAACTGCCACGAGACTAATACGCTAGCTGTTAAGGATTGCTTAAAGTCACGGTTCTTCATCTCAATGACAGACTTTCCCTTGGGATGGTAGGAGGAGGGATATTGCAAGGCCACACCCAATCTTCCCATGGCTTCTTTGAGAGGGCGAGAGCTAAACGTCGGACCTTGGTTGGAATGTAATGTGCCAATTGCGTATATCCCAATAAAGACTTGCAAATGCTTTATAACAGTTTGGGCGTCAGCCGAGCGCTGGGGCCAAATCCATAGGAATCTGGAGCATGAATCCACTGCCACCAAGATGTACTTGTAAGCCCCGTCTGAGTGTAAAGAGCCACAGTGATCCAAATAGACACAAGCAAGAGGTTTGTCTGAGATCAATAAAGGTGTTTGCAGTTGACATGCTACGGTTGAGCCTTTCATCTGCTGGCATATTTCGCATTTAAGTGCAAAGTCCATGATCTGTTTATTGCGGCCTGGCCACCAGTAGCGCTGCTTTAGTAAACTGTAGCAGTAATTCGTGCATTTTCCGAACCCAGACCCTCATGTGCAGCTAGTATCAGTCCCAATCTGTGATCAGTGTTTGGTATTACTCTATCCCCAACTCCTGGAATTTGAGCATATGTAATATTTTGTGCATCTAAATTGCAGGAGTACTTGCGTGGAAAGCCTTTCAGTAGTGTTGAGCTGTTGTGTGTGGCATTGACAGCTATCATAGTTGTTCCATCTATCCTTGTACTAGAACGAGTGATTGTAGTATTGGCAGCAGTTTGCACTGTTGCCTTGGCGGCTTCATCCGCCATTGAATTCCCTTCAACGTGAATGCCAATACGCTGATGACTCAATGTTTGAATTACACATGCCTGTGGCAGTCCTTCTTTCAGCTTTGCCAGTTGTTCCCAAAGCATCTTTTGCTTGATTGTGCAACCCTTCAAATGTCGAAACCCATTTTGGCCCCAATAGTGAAGATATTTATTATAAGACTGGACACAGTAAAAGGAATTGCACACTATAAGTGTGGGGAATTTGTGATCTGTACGTTGAAGTGCCAGTATCAGGGCTTTTAGTTCTGCCAACTGTGCAGTGCAGTCCCCTAGGGGCTGTGTTTGTATTATTCCAGGAAGAAACTTTCTGTCTCGTATGCACCCTTTTACTATTGCGCATACCACGGAATATTGTTGTTTCGATCCAACGGCAGGTTAAGCAGATCCATCGGTATAAAAGATACATCCATATCGATCTAGAGGCATAATTTCATTCAACAGAGGATATTCTTGTTCGTACTGCAGGAATGCTTGTGTTTGTAATGTAGTGTCAAATCGGTAATCTACATCAGTTGCAGAGAGAAAGTTAGCCCATCATATCCATCTTGGATGTAGAGCTTTAGCATTTGGAATGCTCACTTTAGTAATCACCTCTAAGGCTTACTCTGGATGTTCACCTACTGAAACGCTAAAACCCTAAGGTCAGGGCGGCTGTTTAGTTGTTTGCGAATATCATATTTTTCTTTTGTTAAGTTAGTAGTAGAATTAAAATACATCTACCCTTGACTACTATTCCATCAGACGCTGAAAGGTAAAAGCGGAGTGTTGAGTAAGACTAATATGACGTGCCATGTGCATTGTAAATTGGCAAATAATGTCTAATTAATAGAAATGTGCTATCTTATAGAGACATCTAGCCGCAGATTCCTTGGCTTAGAATATCCTCCAGGCTCCAGTCTGAAGTTGGAGATATTTCAGCAGCACCTCTGCGCGCCGGGGCATGGCGCTGCATGTCTCCCCCCCTGATGTTGTCCACGGAAATGACATCAGTGGAGCCATGTAAGTCCCTCCGGCGCGCTGACGTCAGTTTTCTTGTTTCCGCCCCTGCGACATGGATCCAGAAGAAGGGGTTCCTCTGGCCTGTTTTAGTTTTGGGCCTTACTGATGCCTTTTTGTGTCTGGGATCAGTGTGCGATGCCTTCTGGCTTACAAATCATGCAAGAGCTGTACGTGGCACATGTTGGCGACAGATCCGCACGCAATCTGTATGTGGTACTTGGGTGAGCACCACGACGCCGTGGAGTGCAACACCTGTCGGCAGCGGAGGCCGAAGTCACTGCGGGAACGTTGGATTAAGTTGTTGTCTGCCCGGATGTCCTGTTCGCAGTCCAAGTGCCACCGGTCTCCACCTCCAGGTGAGGCTCCTGTTTGGGGCAGGTCACTGAGTCATTCCCGCAGATGTTGCTCACCTTCCGCAGGTAAGCACAAGAAGTCATGGAGGCCGTCGGCCTCACGTAGCTGTGACATCGGTGCCACTGCTCCCGGTCTTCACCGGACACGGCCCCATAGCAGTCGACCCCCACCTACCCACCTTTTCCCGGTGTTGGGGCACCTAGGACCCAGATGGAAGCCTAGTTTTGGGCTTTGCAGGCCATCTTTGGGTCACCCCCTCTCCCTGGTGCGCCTTTGGGCCCCACAGAGGGGGTAGGAACTCAGATTGGGAGCTCACCAGCGGATTCGCCCTCGCGCCAATCGAGTGCCTCGACTCCGGTTCTGGAGTTGCTGCGACAGCTGGAGTCGGCCCATTGGGGCTTCCCAGTCAGATGTCAGGTTGCAGTCCACCTTCAGCGTCATGGCACAGTCCTGTGGGGCTCTCTGTGAGTCTTTCTGATGCAGCCGCAGCAGGGAACTTGTCTCTGAGTTGACGTCTTCCCACACCGCAGTCTCTCATCACGGTGGTTGTCGAGTCAACGTCGTCCCGATGCCGGCCGATGGTGTCTCATTCGGCGCTCATCGGCATAGATGAGACGCCGTCTCACCGTTGTTCAATGCCAGTGGCGTCCCTTGCTTCTCCTTTGCTCATGAACGATATCACCCCTGGGGGTTCACCCCCCCCAGTGTTGCTTACATGTTCCCCGGGACGTGTTCCAGTGGAGCGCTTCCAGGCCCTTGGTCCTCCTCAGGTTGCAGAGTTTTTGGCTTTTGGTGGACGTGTTAGCCTGCAGCTGTCCCCTATTGATGATCTGCTATCGCCACATTGAAAGGCTACGGAGGCTAGTGCAGCGTTTGCAGGAGTTGTTCGCAAAGCTGCTGACATGAATGAATGAATGAATGAATATGGACTTGTTATAGCGCATGGCTACCCTAAGGCATCTCAGCGCTTTGACCCAGGACACATCACAATCACTCATCGGAAAAGAAAGGTTTTTAATTGTTTCCGGAAAATAAGATGGTTCGGTAGAAGTCGGATGCTCTCAGGAAGATTATTCCAAAATTTGGCTGCTTGCAAGGAAAACTGCCTGCCCCCCGTACGGGATCTTTTGATCCTAGGGACTGTCAGAAGATTGAGTTCACTAGACCTAAGGGTTCTAGAGGGTCGGTATGGACAAAAGAGTGGGCGAAGAATATCAGGACCGTTGTTTGTGATGGATTTGTGAACCATGCACATGGCCTTGAAACCTATCCTCTCCTGGATGGGCAGCCAGTGTAGAGCACGCAGAGCCGGCTTAACCAAACTGTATCTGGGGACTTTGACCAGAAGTCGAGCAGCGCAATTCTGGACTAACTGCAGAATTTTGATGGTGCCTATCGGGGCACCAAGATAGAGTGCATTAGAGTAATCCAATCGGGAGATTATAAAGGACTGGACCAAGAGCCGTCTGGAATCGGGAGGAAGGAGGTTCACAACCTTCCTTAATACCCTAATCAGGCTAAAGCATGTTGCGGCTACCTTCCTTGCCTGCACTTGAAAGCCGAGGGAGGGGTCAAGCCAAACCCCCAGACTCTTGATTTGTTTCTTTGGGGTCGGGGGGGGACCCAGGCAACTCGGCCACCATGGGTTGAGGTTCAAGGGAGCTTTATAACCCATGATCATGATCTCGGTTTTTGTCCCATTTAGTTTCAGAAATGAGGCTTCCATCCAGTCACGAACCTTAGTGAGACAGGGGGATAGATTGTTTGTTCCAGGGGTCCCTTCTTCAGACCTCGTGAGTGAGACCACCAACTGGGTGTCATCGGCGTAGGTGACCAATTTTATTCCCCAGGGAAGTACCACCTCGGCCAGGGGCCTCATATAGATATTAAATAAGGTGGGGCTTAATGAGGATCCCTGGGGAACGCCGTAGTGAAGAGGGAACTGTCTTGATGTAAACTTCCCTTCGAAAACAGAGAAAGTTCTTTCTGCTAGGAAAGATTGCAGCCATTTAAGGGCAACGCCAGCAATACCAGCCTCGCCAAGGCGGCCAATCAACAGGGAGTGATTAACCGTGTCGAAGGCTGCGCTGAGGTCCAAAAGGATCACCGCAGCGCAGCCTCCAGCATCTACAATCTTTCTCGCTTCCTCCACTACAACCACCAGGGCCGTCTCAGTGCTCTGTTTTGTTCTGAAACCAGTTTGAGTAGGATGGAGCACTGCCTCCTTTTCAATAAAGGCAGATAAAGCTAGGTTTACAGGCTTTTCTGTGATTTTACTTATCCCTGGCAACAGGGAAATAGGGCGGTAGTTTGACCAGTCCTCAGGGTCAAGATTGGCTTTTTTTAATAAAGCTTTGACTCTGGCCTGTTTCCACAGTGGGGGAACCACTCCCATAGAGAGGGAGGAGTTGATTACATCCCTCATGATTGGAACTACCACCTCCGAGATTTGTTTCAGGACAGAGGGCGGAGCCATGTCCGAGGGAGAGCCTGACTTAAGATTTTCCAGAAGTTTTTCTACTGAGGAATGATCTATCGAGGGTAGAACATCCAGAGTAGGTGAAGAGGCCAATCAAGTGGTAGGCTCAATGGAGTGACCCGGATCATTAGTATCTTCCTTCACACATTCCACAGATCCAGCCTCCATCAGTCTCTCTGCCTTCTGATCCCTTGTTGGATCTGCTCCACCTGGGAGATGCAGACGTCGGGCCCTTGCTGCCTTTTGTCGAGTCATTGTACGACATTCTTCTAGGGACTTGGGTGCCGTCCTCATCGGGGGACCCTGTGGATCGTGTTATGGCACATCGTAATCACCCGGCTCCCGATGACCTTGTCTGTTTGTCCCTCCACCATAAGGCTCAAGGGCTGATCGTCAAGGCAGCCTCAGACTCGCTGCCTTCGTCCTCTCTTCCGTTACTTTCACCAACAAGGGAGTCTCGATGGTCGGAGACGTGTGGTCAACATATATTTGCATCCACGAGCTTGGCCTTTGGTCCTTGAACACATCCTGCGTGTTTGCGTGAGCTACTTTTGCTCTCTGGGACTCAGTTGAGCACTTCCTTCCCTCTCTTCCGGAAGGCCCTCGAGCTGACCTGGTGCAGTGTAGAAATCTACCTCCGTGAGGGCACACTGGTGCAGGGCCACCCTCTCGTCCACAGGGCCGAAGACTAACCAGAGAGAGATCGGCAGTGAAGTGAAACCAAGTTTATTTATTGCTCATGAGCAGGACTGCGTCCGAACAACACCCTCAAGTGTTGTGGGAGGAAGTACACATAATGCAAAAACCATCGTCCTTAAATACTGTTTGTTGCAATGCAATCTCATGGGAAGGAAAACTGGAGGGAACAGGTTTAAGCTCGGAAATAGCTGTAAGCAAACAAGAACAAAGGCTGAACAGATGGTCAGGAGATGAGGAGGGGGAGTAAGGAATGTTTATGGCAGCAATAAGCTATCAATCGATAACCTCTGAGACTAGGTGGACAGTAGCTGCAACCCCCCAGCACGTGCATCAGATTGACCATGTCAGAGAGGTCAGCTAAAGTTAGAGGACACAGGCTGGGTGAAAAGAGGAACAGCAGAGAGTAAAATTAACACGACAGAAAGGAAATGGAGGCGATAGTCAAAATGGCTGCCACTTATGCTAACATAGAATTTACACTTTTCCACAGACGACCCTTTTAGCATAAGCTTAGACAGTTTTATGTTCCTTCTTAAGGGCATTTCATATGTCCTCAACATCTATTGCCATAAGTCTGTATATTTCTTGTTCCATTGCTAAACAGGCATTTACATTTTCGACATTCACTTTAGACGGTATGCAGGCAGTACAGGCAGAAGTACAGAGGGAACAGAGCATTGGTCCACAATGAATACACAAGCAACAAGAGAGGATGATAGCTATTAATATGCTATTAATATGAACAGGGCTGATAATACTTTTAAACCCCAAGCTGGAAGTAAGTTCCAAAACCACCCAGTCCAAGTCCATGTTCCTGGGTCTTGATGTATTTTGGTGGCTATTTTGTGCAGTTTGGAGATGGCCGCATAGACAGAAGGTGAATTGTCTGGTATTAAAACACAGCAGCTTGATCCGATGATATGGCATGCTCCACTTCGGTCAGCTAGAATAACATCTAAAACAAGTCTAATCTGTAAAGCAACTACACAGCTTGATACTTGTTCTTCTGTCAAGTTTCCTAAGGCCGCAGTTGTCGGATTGATCACTGCCTCCATTGTACGGGTGAGGCGACGGACCAACTTATTGTTCTGTACTGGGCCAACGAAGAAGAAAAATCCTTTATTAAAGTCTGTTTATTGTTCCCATGTGGTCTCTGTCTGATCGACGACATAGACATCGATAGCATGTTTTCCCCTACTACCAACATGGTGATCAAACAATTGCAAATCTTGGGGGTATGTTGGGGGAGCTAGAGACACAGGAGTAGAAGAAAGGCTATGTAAAAGGTACCAGACCAGCCTAAAGGTAGGAAGTAGTATGCCTTAGCCCCACAAACAAAATAAGTATGACGTGATGCAAGAAAGCTGCTTCGGCCTCTCGTAGACATCAGCAACACTGTAGTACAGTTACTGTGGCCCACTGGCACATCGCCTGTACTCTGTACGCAAAGGGAGCCAGCAGTCAGAGCAACAGAGATAACAGGAGGCCCATTTCGTCTAGCCGACCTAGAGTTTGGATACATATAATTCATTGCTGCACTTCCTCTACTGTATTTTTCCATTTCCAAGGCAGTCCCTTTTGCTTGTGGGTCCCCATCTTCATTGGGATAACATGCTTTATTCAGTTTGGCGTTGAGGTTACCCACATCCCATGTTTCTGAGAGGTTACATTTGTAAGAAGCATATAGAAGCTTTTACCAAGCTTTGCACGAACCATTGTTAGAAAATGGCAGTGGTGACAATGGGATTCCTCTTATGTTCTGGTGAGGAGGAATCTTGCCACAACCCAGCCGTTAGTAGCATTGCTTAGCTGATGTGTCTGATGCAACATTTGAAGAAATTAATTGTTTTTCAGATGTTGCCGGTACCCCTGTTCATGTTGCAGCAAATCAAAATGATGATGTTCCTTGGTAGCAAGCGATGTAACAGTAATGTTAGGCAAGGAAGCTCCAGGCATTGCTTCCTACACTACCCACATTATAGTAGCAACAATGGCAGCAGCCAGAGTCAAATCAAGGATACACATTGTCGCAGCGTTCTCCTTTTTCTTAGGCAAGCTCATTTTCATCAGCAAACGACAAGAAAGGTAGCGTCCTAAGAGTTCTGAGCGGACGTTGGTTTCTTCACTGACATTGAGACGAGTACCTCTTATAGGAGGCCCCCCTTTGTAGTCACACTTAACCACTCAGTATAATGGCTTCACCTGTCTTGGTTTGTACTGGAGCGCCTTGCTTTCTGGATTAGAGTAGATATCTGGATGCACCGGGGATCTTGTGATCCGGGAAGACTCCCTCAGTTGTTTCAGGTGATGTCTCTATGACCAAGATGTCGCAGTGATCCTTCAACGCAGTAGGATTCACAAGGGTGTGTGGCACCTTTCTACAGTACGTGGCATGCGTCCAATTATTCTGGTTGGTCACTTGGACTGCAGTTCTGGTGGCGAGAAGGACTTACTCCGGACCCTTCCAGCGAGGTTCTAGACAGTTCATCCACTGGAAGACCTTCACCATAATGAGTTCACCCGGACGTAGGTCATGTCCATCACCTTGTGACCGGTCCAGGAGAGCTTCTCGAACCTGCTGATGAATAGAAAGTGAACTGTCAGTCAACTGAGACAGAAAATAACTCATCAATGTGTGAGGCACATCATGTATAGGGCGAGGCTTTGGGATTCCCCCAAATATTCATGGGCCTACCAAACACAATCTCATATGCGGTAAGCTCAGAGCGTGTATGAGGTAAAGATCGAATGGAAAGCAATGCTAAGGGCAATGCATTAGGCCATTTCAAAGTAGAAGCGTGTATTTTTTCCAATTTCAGTTTCAATGTGGAGCTGTAGCATTTCACCAAGCCTGCTGACTGTGGGTGAAAAGCAGCATGGAACTTCCACTTGACCCCTAGCCCTTTCATAACATAGTTTACAATTTGTCCAATGAAATGAGGCCCATTATCACTCCATAAAATTCAGCAAACAGCAAATCGAGGAGAGAACTCCTTTGGGACTATTTTTGCAGTCGTGTGGGCAGTATTGTCTTTCATAGCATATGCCTCCACCCATTTACTGAATGCGCAAACTACTACTAAGACATATTTAAGATTGTTACAGCGCTCAAACTGAATGTAGTCCATTTGTAGGACCTCAATAGGTGCAGATGGTTTCGCAAACCCTCCTGTTGGAGTCTGAGCTCCCTTTCCAGGATTATACTGGAGACAAATCAGGCAAGACTAGACTATCTTTTTAGCGGTTCCAGATGATCAGACTTGCATAAGCTGTTTTGCTACTGAAGATGCACCAACATATGCTGGACCATATGCCATATGGATCAAAGGATATAGGTATGCAGTGGGCAACTTCCATTTAGTCATATCTTTGATCCTCCAGCAGCCCTCAACATCCGATCCTCCCTCCTTAAACCATTGGTCTAATTCCTCAAAGGAGGCAGATTGTTGCATATCCAACACTTCCTCTCTAGCATCATGCCAACGTTCAGCTTGTGACTTAACCCTACACATAGAGGTGGTGCTGCGCTGTGGTGCGGTCTCACGAGCTGTGCGATCGCAAAGGCATTACCTGCTCCTACTTTACCTATCACCTTCTTGTGTGCACTACACTTAATGATAGCTATTTTCTTGGGATAAATTAAGGCAGTAAGAAGATTATTCACTAATTCTCCATGCACTATCTGTGGTCCATTTGAAGTGAGGAAACCGCGTTCCTTCCACAAGCGGTCAAAGTTGTGCGCTACCCCAAATGCCTACTGACTGTCAGTGTAGACATTGACAAGCAAGTCTGTACTAAGCTCACATGCTCTTGTTAGAACAATCATCTCAGCTGCTTGGGCTGATTTCTGTGGGATGCGAGCTGTCTCATCCACTGTCTGGAGTGTCAGGCAGCAGATGTGGTGCCATCGGGTAATTTCAAACATGACCCATCAACCCACAACTACCCATTTGGAATAGAGAAGGGAGTGTCTTGCATGTCAATGCGACCCTTCGTCTGTTCTTCAGTGTGAAATATATAATCATGTGGCTCCTGTGACTGAGGCTGAGTAGATGGAAAAGGTAACAGTGTGGCAGGATTTAGTGTCAAACACCGTTTTAGCGTTATTTGCGTGGCAAAAAGTGTCAATTCATATGCTGTCAGACGGGCACTAGTCAAATGCTGCATCTTCGCTTAGTTTAGTTAGGCATCAACTGAATGGGGTACTAACACAAGCAGTTTGTGTGACAGAACTATACCTTCACTCTGGCGTATAGATACAGCCGTTGCTGCGACTGCTCGGAAACATCCAGGCAGCGCGCAAGCGACTGGGTCAAGGATAGCTGAAAAATATGCACACAGGCATTGTTTATCGCTGTGTGTCTGTGTTAAGACCGAGAGGGCACAATCTTCCCTTTCGTGGACATAGAGTGTGAAAAATTTAGAGTAATCTGGCGTACCTAATACTGGTGCAGAACAAAGGGCTTGGCGTAACTGTTGAAAGGCGCTCTGGCATTCAGTGGTCCATGGGAGGGGCATTGGGGTGTCTGGTCAAAAGGGCTAACAAAGGTTTGACAATATGCGAAAAACAGGGGATCCACTGCCTACAAAAGGAAGTAAGGACAATCAATGCAAGACATCTTTTTGAGTACGGGGTACAGGAGTGTCTAGAATGGTTCAGATGCAATCTGGTGTGAGCCCGTGTCCCTCCTTAGACAGGAGGTGACATAAAAAGGTAAATTCGGTCTACAATATTGCAATTACTTTCTAGAAACTTAGTGATTATGTGATGCAAGAAACAATAACAGTAACAATGTACCTTCTTCACATTGCTCTTGAGTGTCAGCAGCTAATAAAATGTCATTGACATACTGAATGAGGGCCACCCCTTTTGGTACGGGCTAGGAATTAAGTTGTCTCTTCAAAGCCTGACTGTAAATACTAGGACTTTTTGGATAGCCCTGTGGAGCTCTACACAAACGGAAGGATCTATTTTTTAGTGTAAATCCAAATAGATAGCGGCTTTCAGGGTGAATAGGTATTGAAAAGAACGTGTTTTTCAAGTCAATGACCATCAGTCAGACCAAAAATGTCGTGGCAGTGGGAGGGACCATAGTGAGGAGGGTTGTTATGTCAGAAACTACTGGATATTGGGGCACTACAATTTTGTTGACCTCACGCAAATCAATAATAAACCTATAAATCTTAGTGTCAGTGTCCTTTTTCAAAATGGGAAGGATAGGGCTATTGCAAGTATTATGGGGAACTCTTCCACTACACCTACTTCAATCAAGTCCTCTACAATACCTGCTAGTGCCTCCTCACCCTCTCGAGATATCTTGCATTGAGGCAATGAGGCATCTTCTCTCACTTCAATTCGTACAGGAGGAATAACCATTTGACCCACATCAGTATCTGAACTAGCCCACAGGGTGCAAGGCAAGGACGCCAGAGTGGTGTCCTTACTGAAAAGGCAAGATCTATCAATGATTGGATAGTTGTCATTGAGGATAACACGTACACCTTCTGGGGAACAGCGTATTTAGCACGAAAATATTTTAGTATATTGATACCTACAATGTTATCTGCAGTGTTAGGGGTAAGCAAGATTGGGCATGTTGTAGTAAATGTATCAAGTCCAAATTCGAGTGGCTGTGATAATGGGCTAGGTGTAGGTGTTCCATCGAACCCGATTGATGTTATCATTGTGCCAGACAGGGGATCCCTAGGAACCAGTCTTTTAGACAGGGTACTACGGGTAGCCCCTGTATCATCCAGAAATTGATCAGTAGATCCCAAGACATTTGCGTCAACATAGGGACCCATTTGATCTACTGGCACCTTAACCGGTCCCACACCCCGTTCTAGGCATCCCTACGCATAGTCGGAATCTGTGGGTGTATCAGCAGAATAGTCAGTCATTTGGTACTGATGTTATTTGTCAAAAGCATTAGGGTAATTTTGTCCCTTTTCAACTGCCTCAAACCAAGGGGCGAACAATTGCACCACCCCTGCTCCCTACGTTCCCTGATGCCCTCTCATACTTCCCCATCCCCGCTGATATTGCTGACCTTGCAAAACAGGGCACTCAGAACGCCAGTGCCCAGTCTCTTTATAGTAGGCACACTGATCAGGAGACAAATTGGCCCGAACGAGAGGGAAAGATCCTGGTGCATGCATCGCACATGCGCCCCCCCCCCCCCCCAACTCTCCTAAGTGATGGGCCATACGCTTGAGCCATCATCACCGGTCTTCAATTCCTTAACCTTTTTATCCTCCCTCCCTTCACTTCTAGTTCTTGTCAGTCATAATATTGTGCCATTGTCAAAAGGGAAACTGGGGAGGAAGTAATCCAAAAACTTTCCCTTGCTTCAATGTGACTAGCTATTTCTGGTAACATATTAGCAACAAATATGTCGACAAACAAATGTTTGCCGGTGTCATCGGCCAGGGACTGGCCACTAGAATCATTAAAAGTCTCCTCAAACCTTGAAAAGAAATTAGAGAGGGATTCATCTTTTTTCTGTTTACAGGACGCCAATGTAGTCCAATCTATTTTCTTAGGGGGTATGAGAGTCTTCAATTTAATCACAATAGCTTTAGGAAGATCTAATATCTCCTGTTGGAGCTTCTGGGCAGGTAACCTATCCGCATCTATTTCTTCTAATTTTATCCAAGTGTCACCAAATGCCTCAGCGTCATTGATTTTGCGTATCGCTCTCCACATATCAGGGGCAAAATAAGCCCAAAGAACATATCTATGTCTGCTAATGTCATAGTACAAGAGGACTACAGAGGAAGAGGAAAAGGCTCGACAAGAGGCCAACGCAGACAAAAAGGAAACAGACAAGGAGAGGAAAAAAGAGCAGACGAACCAGAACATGTGGGAACCCGGACACGCACAGAGGAGACTATAATGGAAGAGTTACAGATTGTAAACCTATCCAATCTAATTATGTCAGAATGGAAATTAAAGTAGTAAAACATGGTTTAAACTTTTGACCTCTCAAACGCATGGATTTAGCTCAAACATGTATCGACATATATCGATATGTAAGAAAAATCAAGTTAGCAAAAATAATTGCTGAACACAAAAAAATGTGTGAATATAAGAAAACGGTTTCAATAACAGAGACACTCGCAGCAAGGGATGCTGTGCCTCTATTAACTCTGATTAATTTGGACAACACTAGCCAAGAAAATGACATTGACTCAACCACAGCATGTGAACAAATGGGCGCCAGCTTGAGCGGTATGAAACCAAAATCACAATGTTATCCTCAATTGCCCCCTGGCAATAAAATTGATATTTTCCAGGAAGCGGTAACGCAGGATATTTGCTAAATCAAACCAGCGAGGTACAAAGACAACTTAACAAAAGAGGAAAGAACAGCGGTATGGAACTTGTCACGAGATGACGGATAGTAATAAAGATGGCAGACAAAGGCGGAAACGTTAATATCTGGGACAAAAAGGACTATATCAAAGAAGCACATTCCCAGCTAAACAACCTTGAATACTATGCCAGATTGAAAACCAATCCTACACTTGATTTAAAAAAAACTTGGGTTGCCCAACTTGACAACTGGCACACTATGAACCTTCTAGATGAGGATGAAGTTAAGTATTTGAAAACAGAATCTCCAATCACTCCAACAATTTATTTTTTGCCTAAGATTCATAAACATGCCACAAAACCTCCAGGAAGACCAATAATAGCAGCTAATGGATCTTTATTGGAAGCAACTGCAAATTATGTGGACTTTTTCCTGTTACCCTTTTTTCAAAATATAATATCGTACATTAAAGATACCAGCGACCTTCTAAGGCATATACAAGACATCCCATGGCAGAGTTCCTATTAAGTAATAATAATGGAGGTGATATCACTCTACTCCAATATTGAAAATCAAATAGGATTAAGAGCTTGTAAATATTTTCTGGGAAAACGCAATATTCAATATCAAAATCACAATAAAATGGTATTACAGATGATTGAAACATGTTTGACCAAAAATGTTTTCCTATTTGGGGATGACCTCTACATCCAATCAAAAGGGCCGGCCATGGGATTTTCCTTTAGTCCCAGTTATGCATGCCTAGCAATGGGCTGGTGGGAGCAGCACCTTGCCTGGCACCCCAATCATGATGAGCATGTCAACAAGATCGTGAGTTGGCTAAGATTCATAGATGATCTTTTCATAATTTGGGACGGTACAGAATCAGAATTCAAACAATGTTTTGAGATACTCAATAACACAGAGGCAAACTTACATTTCACCTATGACATCAATCAAGAAAGAATAATTTTTCTGGATACTGAAATGTATATAAAGGAAAGAAAATTACACACAACTTTACACCGGAAAAAGACAGTTACTAATGCTGTCTTGCATGCACAGAGCTTCCATCAAAACTCACTAATTCAAAATATCCCGTATGGGGAGTTTCAGTGCATAAAGAGAATTTGCTCAGCGCAGGAGGAGTGGCAAAAACACAGAGACCAAACAGTAAAAAGATTCATAAACAGAGGATATCATAAACAAATAATCACAGGATGTCGCAGAAGAGCCTAATCTAAATCAAGGGATAATATAATCAAAGAGAGATTACAATACCCGAAACAAAGGAAATTCGACTGATCACCACACTGTCACAAGAATCCAAACAGCTAAGAGGCATTTTGAAAAAACATTGGAAAATCTTAAAACTAGATCCAACACTAGCTGCCATTATGGGTGACCATCCAAGTGTGACGTTCGTAGAGCACCAAATCTAAAAGACACCTTAGTCCAAAGTCACTTTTGGAAAAAGAAGAAAAAATCATCTCAATGGCTACAGACAACCGGCTTTAATAAATGTAATAATTGCAAAGTATGCCAAATTGCACGTAACACCAAGGAAGTAGTCTGGGCAAACAAAAAAGTATGGAAAATACAAAAGCTTATCACTTGCAAAACACAGTTTGTGGTCTACGTAAAAGAGTGTCCGTGTCATCTCAAATACTTTGGGAGCACAATTTGTGAGCTCAAGAAACGAATATTAGAACACGTGAGAGCCACCATTGCGATGGATAGAAGCGATGCTGTGGCTAAACATATGGAACAGGCTCACAACAGCGATTGGAAGCAACTAAGATTCTATGGTATTGAGAAAGTGGAACAACATGCGAGAGGAGGTAATCGGGAGAAACATCTGTGACAAAAAGAATCCCGCCAAATACTTGCCCTTCGAATTTATATGCCTCACGGCCACAACCAGGACGAAGAACTTTATGTACATTTGTAAATAATGAACTATGGTTTCGCTGCCCATCAATTTTAAGACCAAGGTCTTCATTTTAACAAAATTTGTTTTTGTTTATAATTTTAATTTGAGGGTCTTTGCATAAATCATATTAATGGTCTGTCAGCTAGTTACATGCATCCACCGGTGGATTGTAGGTTAAACCCCACCAGAGAGCTCTATAGGAATGGATACTACCATGCAATAAGGTACATGGATGGTTATATCCTATGAGTGCATCATTTTTAATGCAAATTTACCGGACGTGGCAAAACCCCCACTAGCGGGGCTTAAACTTAAACTTGCATTCATTATTGCAATGTAACTTGCAAAAACGGTAAAAGTTTGCATTGGTGATTATCAGGTTGCAAACTACAAAGACCAGAATGCCTAGCGTTGGTTGTGAAATGTTTGTTTTATAAAAAAAAATATATATTTTTTAAGTCATGTGACTTGGTTTGAAAATAAGTATGTCGGGTAAACAGTGTAAATCTAACCGTGACCAAGCTCTCATGGAATGCGATATGCGTTGGTGAAGACTGTGGATTGATCCGTGTGGAATGGTTTTTGAAAAATAAACACCTTGTTTGAAAAGCCCTTTGTTAGTGCACTCCGCTTGTTCTTTCACAAAAGATATATATATATATATATATATATATATATATATATATATATATATATATTTTATCGCTTCAATTCTTCTCCCATTCACCAGGAAAAGAGAAACAGCACTCACGGGATACTTTGCACAGCAGTGTTCTTTATTAAATCGACAGACGCGTTTCGGTAATTCCCTTCTTCTGTGTCTAAGCATAACACACATTGCTGCGCCATTTATAACTCTATGATCATGGAAACAAACATAGGACACGACGTGACCCACAAAATTGTGCACGCCATCTTGGAACGATGTCCACTCCATTCTATGGATATAGAACTCTTGGTTACATAAATACATTGATTATATTTAACAACATAAATATGAATACCATTTCCGTATATCAAATATATTCAAATAGTTAGTTCGAAAGAGTGTGGTCTTGCCGTGGATCGGCGATGGCAACCTACAAGGTTGCCCAGATGTCCTATTCTTGCCCTATTACAATTGAGTTACCTCTAATAGTTATTTATGCCAGGCTTTTCAACTACTCATATCTTAATGAACTTGATTGCTTTTTCCTTACCAGAAAGAAGAAGATTGAATGCACACAAAACCAATCCATACAAAAATAGTGTCAATACAGAAAATGAGCGTCGCCCCGAATATTGAAAAATTTCATAATTTCCTATGTGCCCAAAAGTACCGCCAATTCTTCCCCACCGTTAAGTCCCTCCGGACTTTTAGTTTGCAGATCCACAATATATCTAGACTCTAGTCTGCGTAACCTTTGCAGTCAATCCCCTCCTCTTGCATTTTCCGGTGCACAATCTAGACAAAAGTATTGCAACATACTCCTATCACTCTTATGTTTAATGAAGAAGTGGCGTGCTACCGGCTAAGTAAAATCCTTATTCGTAATAGCACGCATGTGCTCCAGAATTCTCAGTTTCACACAATTGATGGTGCTACCCACGTATCTCATCCCACATGGGCACTTCAAACAATAAACTGCAAATGTAGTCTGACAGGAAATGAATTTTTTATTCTTTTTGCCATCTTTCAGTCCTTTCACCTCATAGGATAAAATGTGTTTGCTGGCTGAACACGCTTTACATTTCCCACAGGGAAAGAACCCTTTAGCATCTTTCAATGTACCTTTCTTTTTTACGATGGGTTCTAGATGACTGTGGACTAAACCATCCCTCAGAGAACAGCCACGGAGGAATCGGTTCTGAAATTGCATATAGCCAGTGTCTAACCCAGGGTGGCGTGGAGTGCAAAAAACAATGGATTTAGGCCCAGATCATTGTACTGGGGTGAATGTATGACATTGTTCTACATTCTGTCCATCAACTGTGTTTTTTGCAATTTTCACCCCGAGTGGGCTGGGTATGCTCAGACGTGAGTCCCAGGCTCTCCACACCACTGGAGTCAAGCTATCCAGGCTGAACGAAGGCTGATAGCCAGAAACCGGTCCTTGGATGCTTGATTCCGGTCTGGGAAAGACATGGCTTGGTAGTTCGGACTGGACTGTTCCCATGAGGCACAGGGTCAGAGCTGATTTGCATATAGCCAGTGTCTAACCCAGGGTGGCGTGGAGTGCAAAAAAACGATGGATTTAGGCCCAGATCATTCTACTGGGGTGAATGTATGACATTGTTCTACATTCTGTCCATCAACTGAGTTTTTTGCAATTTTCACCCCGAGTGGGCTGGGTATGCTCAGACGTGAGTCCCAGGCTCTCCACACCACTGGAGTCAAGCTATCCAGGCTGAATGAAGGCTGATAGCCAGAAACCGGTCCTTGGATGCTTGATTCCGGTCTGGGAAAGACATGGCTTGGTAGTTCGGACTGGACTGTTCCCATGAGGCACAGGGTCAGAGCTGATTTGCATATAGCCAGTGTCTAATCCAGGGTGGCGTGGAGTGCAAAAAAACGATGGATTTAGGCCCAGATCATTGTACTGGGGTGAATGTATGACATTGTTCTACATTCTGTCCATCAACTGTGCTTTTTGCAATTTTCACCCCGAGTGGGCTGGGTATGCTCAGACGTGAGTCCCAGGCTCTCCACACCACTGGAGTCAAGCTATCCAGGCTGAATGAAGGCTGATAGCCAGAAACCGGTCCTTGGATGCTTGATTCCGGTCTGGGAAAGACATGGCTTGGTAGTTCGGACTGGACTGTTCCCATGAGGCACAGGGTCAGAGCTGATTTGCATATAGCTAGTGTCTAATCCAGGGTGGTGTGGAGTGCAAAAAAACGATGGATTTAGGCCCAGATCATTGTACTGGGGTGAATGTATGACATTGTTCTACATTCTGTCCATCAACTGTGTTTTTTGCAATTTTCACCCCGAGTGGGCTGGGTATGCTCAGACATGAGTCCCAGGCTCTCCACACCACTGGAGTCAAGCTATCCAGGCTGAATGAAGGCTGATAGCCAGAAACCGGTCCTTGGATGCTTGATTCCGGTCTGGGAAAGACATGGCTTGGTAGTTCGGACTGGACTGTTCCCATGAGGCACAGGGTCAGAGCTGATTTGCATATAGCCAGTGTCTAACCCAGGGTGGCGTGGAATGCAAAAAAACGATGGATTTAGGCCCAGATCATTGTACTGGGGTGAATGTATGACATTGTTCTACATTCTGTCCATCAACTGTGTTTTTTGCAGTTTTCACCCCGAGTGGGCTGGGTATGCTCAGACGTGAGTCCCAGGCTCTCCACACCACTGGAGTCAAGCTATCCAGGCTGAATGAAGGCTGATAGCCAGAAACCGGTCCTTGGATGCTTGATTCCGGTCTGGGAAAGACATGGCTTGGTAGTTCGGACTGGACTGTTCCCATGAGGCACAGGGTCAGAGCTGATTTGCATATAGCCAGTGTCTAACCCAGGGTGGCGTGGAGTGCAAAAAAATGATGGATTTAGGCCCAGATCATTGTACTGGGGTGAATGTATGACATTGTTCTACATTCTGTCCATCAACTGAGTTTTTTGCAATTTTCACCCCGAGTGGGCTGGGTATGCTCAGACGTGAGTCCCAGGCTCTCCACACCACTGGAGTCAAGCTATCCAGGCTGAATGAAGGCTGATAGCCAGAAACCGGTCCTTGGATGCTTGATTCCGGTCTGGGAAAGACATGGCTTGGTAGTTCGGACTGGACTGTTCCCATGAGGCACAGGGTCAGAGCTGATTTGCATATAGCCAGTGTCTAATCCAGGGTGGCGTGGAGTGCAAAAAAACGATGGATTTAGGCCCAGATCATTGTACTGGGGTGAATGTATGACATTGTTCTACATTCTGTCCATCAACTGTGCTTTTTGCAATTTTCACCCCGAGTGGGCTGGGTATGCTCAGACGTGAGTCCCAGGCTCTCCACACCACTGGAGTCAAGCTATCCAGGCTGAATGAAGGCTGATAGCCAGAAACCGGTCCTTGGATGCTTGATTCCGGTCTGGGAAAGACATGGCTTGGTAGTTCGGACTGGACTGTTCCCATGAGGCACAGGGTCAGAGCTGATTTGCATATAGCTAGTGTCTAATCCAGGGTGGTGTGGAGTGCAAAAAAACGATGGATTTAGGCCCAGATCATTGTACTGGGGTGAATGTATGACATTGTTCTACATTCTGTCCATCAACTGTGTTTTTTGCAATTTTCACCCCGAGTGGGCTGGGTATGCTCAGACATGAGTCCCAGGCTCTCCACACCACTGGAGTCAAGCTATCCAGGCTGAATGAAGGCTGATAGCCAGAAACCGGTCCTTGGATGCTTGATTCCGGTCTGGGAAAGACATGGCTTGGTAGTTCGGACTGGACTGTTCCCATGAGGCACAGGGTCAGAGCTGATTTGCATATAGCCAGTGTCTAACCCAGGGTGGCGTGGAATGCAAAAAAACGATGGATTTAGGCCCAGATCATTGTACTGGGGTGAATGTATGACATTGTTCTACATTCTGTCCATCAACTGTGTTTTTTGCAATTTTCACCCCGAGTGGGCTGGGTATGCTCAGACGTGAGTCCCAGGCTCTCCACACCACTGGAGTCAAGCTATCCAGGCTGAATGAAGGCTGATAGCCAGAAACCGGTCCTTGGATGCTTGATTCCGGTCTGGGAAAGACATGGCTTGGTAGTTCGGACTGGACTGTTCCCATGAGGCACAGGGTCAGAGCTGATTTGCATATAGCCAGTGTCTAACCCAGGGTGGCGTGGAGTGCAAAAAAATGATGGATTTAGGCCCAGATCATTGTACTGGGGTGAATGTATGACATTGTTCTACATTCTGTCCATCAACTGTGTTTTTTGCAATTTTCACCCCGAGTGGGCTGGGTATGCTCAGACGTGAGTCCCAGGCTCTCCACACCACTGGAGTCAAGCTATCCAGGCTGAATGAAGGCTGATAGCCAGAAACCGGTCCTTGGATGCTTGATTCCGGTCTGGGAAAAACATGGCTTGGTAGTTCGGACTGGACTGTTCCCATGAGGCACAGGGTCAGAGCTGATTTGCATATAGCCAGTGTCTAACCCAGGGTGGCGTGGAGTGCAAAAAAACGATGGATTTAGGCCCAGATCATTGTACTGGGGTGAATGTATGACATTGTTCTACATTCTGTCCATCAACTGTGTTTTTTGCAATTTTCACCCCGAGTGGGCTGGGTATGCTCAGACGTGAGTCCCAGGCTCTCCACACCACTGGAGTCAAGCTATCCAGGCTGAATGAAGGCTGATAGCCAGAAACCGGTCCTTGGATGCTTGATTCCGGTCTGGGAAAGACATGGCTTGGTAGTTCGGACTGGACTGTTCCCATAAGGCACAGTGTCAGAGCTGATTTGCATATAGCCAGTGTCTTACCCAGGGTGGCGTCGAGTGCAAAAAAACGATGGATTTAGGCCCAGATCATTGTACTGGGGTGAATGTATGACATTGTTCTACATTCTGTCCATCAACTGTGTTTTTTTGCAATTTTCACCCCGAGTGGGCTGGGTATGCTCAGACGTGAGTCCCAGGGTCTCCACACCACTGGAGTCAAGCTATCCAGGCTGAATGAAGGCTGATAGCCATAAACCGGTCCTTGGATGCTTGATTCCGGTCTGGGAAAGACATGGCTTGGTAGTTCGGACTGGACTGTTCCCATGAGGCACAGGGTCAGAGCTGATTTGCATATAGCCAGTGTCTAACCCAGGGTGGCATGGAGTGCAAAAAAACGATGGATTTAGGCCCAGATCATTGTACTGGGGTGAATGTATGACATTGTTCTACATTCTGTCCATCAACTGTGTTCCTTGCAATTTTCACCCCGAGTGGGCTGGGTATGCTCAGACGTGAGTCCCAGGCTCTCCACACCACTGGAGTCAAGCTATCCAGGCTGAACGAAGGCTGATAGCCAGAAACCGGTCCTTGGATGCTTGATTCCGGTCTGGGAAAGACATGGCTTGGTAGTTCGGACTGGACTGTTCCCATGAGGCACAGGGTCAGAGCTGATTTGCATATAGCCAGTGTCTAACCCAGGGTGGCGTGGAGTGCAAAAAAACGATGGATTTAGGCCCAGATCATTGTACTGGGGTGAATGTATGACATTGTTCTACATTCTGTCCATCAACTGTGTTTTTTGCAATTTTCACCCCGAGTGGGCTGGGTATGCTCAGACGTGAGTCCCAGGCTCTCCACACCACTGGAGTCAAGCTATCCAGGCTGAACGAAGGCTGATAGCCAGAAACCGGTCCTTGGATGCTTGATTCCGGTCTGGGAAAGACATGGCTTGGTAGTTCGGACTGGACTGTTCCCATGAGGCACAGGGTCAGAGCTGATTTGCATATAGCCAGTGTTTAACCCAGGGTGGCGTGGAGTGCAAAAAAACGATGGATTTAGGCCCAGATCATTGTACTGGGGTGAATGTATGACATTGTTCTACATTCTGTCCATCAACTGTGTTTTTTGCAATTTTCACCCCGAGTGGGCTGGGTATGCTCAGACGTGAGTCCCAGGCTCTCCACACCACTGGAGTCAAGCTATCCAGGCTGAACGAAGGCTGATAGCCAGAAACCGGTCCTTGGATGCTTGATTCCGGTCTGGGAAAGACATGGCTTGGTAGTTCGGACTGGACTGTTCCCATGAGGCACAGGGTCAGAGCTGATTTGCATATAGCCAGTGTCTAACCCAGGGTGGCGTGGAGTGCAAAAAAAACGATGGATTTAGGCCCAGATCATTCTACTGGGGTGAATGTATGACATTGTTCTACATTCTGTCCATCAACTGAGTTTTTTGCAATTTTCACCCCGAGTGGGCTGGGTATGCTCAGACGTGAGTCCCAGGCTCTCCACACCACTGGAGTCAAGCTATCCAGGCTGAATGAAGGCTGATAGCCAGAAACCGGTCCTTGGATGCTTGATTCCGGTCTGGGAAAGACATGGCTTGGTAGTTCGGACTGGACTGTTCCCATGAGGCACAGGGTCAGAGCTGATTTGCATATAGCCAGTGTCTAACCCAGGGTGGCGTGGAGTGCAAAAAAACAATGGATTTAGGCCCAGATCATTGTACTGGGGTGAATGTATGACATTGTTCTACATTCTGTCCATCAACTGTGTTTTTTGCAATTTTCACCCCGAGTGGGCTGGGTATGCTCAGACGTGAGTCCCAGGCTCTCCACACCACTGGAGTCAAGCTATCCAGGCTGAATGAAGGCTGATAGCCAGAAACCAGTCCTTGGATGCTTGATTCCGGTCTGGGAAAGACATGGCTTGGTAGTTCGGACTGGACCCATGAGGCACAGGGTCAGAGCTGATTTGCATATAGCCAGTGTCTAACCCAGGGTGGCATGGAGTGCAAAAAAACAATGGATTAAGGCCCAGATCATTGTACTGGGGTGAATGTATGACATTGTTCTACATTCTGTCCATCAACTGTGTTTTTTGCAATTTTCACCCAGAGTGGGCTGGGTATGCTCAGACGTGAGTCCCAGGCTCTCCACACCACTGGAGTCAAGCTATCCAGGCTGAATGAAGGCTGATAGCCAGAAACCGGTCCTTGGATGCTTGATTCCGGTCTGGGAAAGACATGGCTTGGTAGTTCGGACTGGACTGTTCCCATGAGGCACAGTGTCAGAGCTGATTTGCATATAGCCAGTGTCTAACCCAGGGTGGCGTGGAGTGCAAAAAAACAATGGATTTAGGCCCAGATCATTGTACTGGGGTGAATGTATGACATTGTTCTACATTCTGTCCATCAAGTGTGTTTTTTGCAATTTTCACCCCGAGTGGGCTGGGTATGCTCAGACGTGAGTCCCAGGCTCTCCACACCACTGGAGTCAAGCTATCCAGGCTGAATGAAGGCTGATAGCCAGAAACCGGTCCTTGGATGCTTGATTCCGGTCTGGGAAAGACATGGCTTGGTAGTTCGGACTGGACTGTTCCCATGAGGCACAGGGTCAGAGCTGATTTGCATATAGCCAGTGTCTAACCCAGGGTAGCGTGGAGTGCAAAAAAACGATGGATTTAGGCCCAGATCATTGTACTGGGGTGAATGTATGACATTGTTCTACATTCTGTCCATCAACTGTTTGTTGCAATTTTCACCCCGAGTGGGCTGGGTATGCTCAGACGTGAGTCCCAGGCTCTCCACACCACTGGAGTCAAGCTATCCAGGCTGAATGAAGGCTGATAGCCAGAAACCGGTCCTTGGATGCTTGATTCCGGTCTGGGAAAGACATGGCTTGGTAGTTCGGACTGGACTGTTCCCATGAGGCACAGTGTCAGAGCTGATTTGCATATAGCCAGTGTTTAACCCAGGGTGGCGTGGAGTGCAAAAACACAATGGATTTAGGCCCAGATCATTGTACTGGGGTGAATGTATGACATTGTTCTACATTCTGTCCATCAACTGTGTTTTTTGCAATTTTCACCCCGAGTGGGCAGGGTATGCTCAGACGTGAGTCCCAGGCTCTCCACACCACTGGAGTCAAGCTATCCAGGCTGAATGAAGTCTGATAGCCAGAAACCGGTCCTTGGATGCTTGATTCCAGTCTGGGAAAGACATGGCTTGGTAGTTCGGACTGGACTGTTCCCATGAGGTACAGGGTCAGAGCTGATTTGCATATAGCCAGTGTCTAACCCAGGGTGGCGTGGAGTGCAAAAAAACGATGGATTTAGGCCCAGATCATTGTACTGGGGTGAATGTATGACATTGTTCTACATTCTGTCCATCAACTGAGTTTTTTGCAATTTTCACCCCGAGTGGGCTGGGTATGCTCAGACGTAAGTCCAATGCTCTCCACACCACTGAAGTCAAGCTATCCAGGCTGAATGAAGGCTGATAGCCAGAAACCGGTCCTTGGATGCTTGATTCCGGTCTGGGAAAGACATGGCTTTGTAGTTCGGACTGGACTGTTCCCATGAGGCACAGGGTCAGAGCTGATTTGCATATAGCCAGTGTCTAACCCAGGGGGGCGTGGAGTACAAAAAAACAATGGATTTAGGCCCAGATCATTGTACTGGGGTGAATGTATGACATTGTTCTACATTCTGTCCATCAACTGTGTTTTTGCACAATTCCAAGCCCCTGCAGCCACACATTACTTTTCAGTGGTGGTGCAGTCTTTCTCAGCTAGGTTGGTGTGCTAAAAATCCAACCAAACAACTTGCCATAAAGCAAAGACGCACTTCAACAATGAAATCTTCCATCCGAAGCTATATTAATGAAACCAGCATTTGCATTCCAAAGATTTTCTTTGCCTTGCCGACATGTTTCGGGGCTCCTGTGTGTATGTGTCTACATGTAACCAGTCCAGTGCCCTTACCCCGCCTGCAGCGCAGTGGCCTTTTCTCACAAGGGGGAAACCGGCGCAATCCACATGCAGTTTGTTTCAACATGAGTTCACTGTGGGTGAGTCTCAGCTTATGAGGCTTTTCCACAGTAAAAGCAAAAAAATTAGGTGTTCAAAAAGTGAAAAATCCAGGCAGCTCAGATGGTCAGAACCACCTTCTAACACTGCCTGTTTAGTCAATCTTATTGAGAGTTCAGTTCTCTTTTGGAACTTGCTGGGTTTCAGTCATAGACCCTCCTCCAATGGGGTATAGCTTTGGTATCTATTCGAAGTTAAGGAATCTGCGGCTAGATGTGTCTATCAGATGAACAAGTTACTTACCTTCGGTAAAAATGTACCTGGTAGAGACACAGTCTAGGCGCCCATCCTCTCCGCTCTACGAGGACATTTTCAGGTTGGGTTCTTACCTACTGATTTTGTCTCCAGTGGTCTCTGTCTTCAGGCGTGTTAGTCTACCTCCCATCCTTCTCAGGTCAGGATGCCTTATTCGGTTTTCCCTGTTGCTTCTCCACCCATTCTCGCAATTGGGTGGTGGGCTCCTTTATCCATCCACGCCCTTGCACCATGGTTCTTTTCCAGTGTGCAGATTGGTTATGTCCTTCTTTCCTCCCTCACCCCCGATACTTTTTCTCCATTGGTTTGGGGTCTATTTGACTGTGCTACAGTCAATTAGTCATATATAGTGCGTACGGTTGCACATTCTCGGTTGTTCCTGAAGTGTTGTAAATTGCCATAACAGTCTTGTTGTGCATTACCATACCATTCATGTGGTTGCAGACTGCTTGTCATTTACCATAACATTCTTTTCCATTGCTATTTTGCTTCATAGGAGGACATGGTTCTTCGCTAATGCAAGACTGTTTCTAGGGGCAAGCACTCGGCTCTCTCCTTTCAGTCCCTTGCAGTCTGAAGTGTTTTCATCTATCATCCATTGTGATGTTTCTCATCATTTTAATTCTTTATTGTCATTTTGTTTCAAAGATTTTCACTCTTTTTTGGCACACTGTTCCCACACTCTCAGTTTTAGTAGTAGCTCTGCGTTATGGCGCGGAAAAGTTTCACAGTAGAAAACGGACTTCAGTGCGCTGGGAGGGACTTATATGGCTCCACTGACGTCATATCCATGGACGTCAGGGTGGAGCCATGCGACGCCGCCCCCCGGCCTGCCGATGTACTGCTGAAAAATCTCCAGATCCAGACTGGCACCTGGAGGATATTCTAAATTAAGGAATCTGCGACTAGGCAATATCTCTACCAGATATATCGTTACCGAAGGTAAGTAACTTGTTCACTACTGTCAAATTCTGGTGAGGAGGGTGGGTGCATGTGAATCTACAGCTCTACACACTACGTAGATGCTAATAGGGTGACATTCTCTGTTCATTGCAAGGGCCTGTGGATAAAAATGCTTGGCATTGACTGTACAGCAGCTTCCTCCCAACAGTGACTAGCGAGCAGATGGTGCTGATGTTTGCAATAACCTTTCTAAATAACCAGGCCATCCACAGCAAGTTGAACAGCTTGTATGTCCACACAGTAATGTTTTGCATTTGTGGTGGTGGTGAGGCATTGCCGATATTACCTACTGGAATGTTACCAAGGAAAGCGATTGTGGCTCCCTTTTTATGTGTGGCCTTGAGGGGGCAGTGAGAACATGTTTCGTTTTGGCATAGCAAGTTTGTATGCATTTGACAATCCATCTTGTAATGCCTGAAATAGGACAACCTTTGTAGGGTTTAGCAAAAGCCACAAAGAGCTGGTTAGTCTTGCGGAAAGCCTTAGTTGTTCCAATATAACACATAAGTGCCTGCTTAAAGGTTAAGGTGTGTAACGTTATTTTCCCTGCGGAATCGGGTTGTGGGAAGAATAAGGGCAGCTCGATGGTTAATCTAGAAAAGTGAGACGACCTTAAGCAGGAACTTTAGATTGGTTCTAAGGACTACCCGATCCTTGTGTACCTGAATGAATGGTGCTTAAATGATGAGAGCTTGGAACTTGTTCATTTGCCAGATCGAAATTATAGCTATAAGAAAAGCCACCTTTCAGGAAACGAACTCTAAGTTGTAGTTATGGAGGGGTACAAAAGGCGGTCCTATGAGATGTGTATGAATTACATCAAGTTTCCAAGCTGACGCTGAAAGAAGTTCTTGAGGGTATCACTCCTTTGAGTTCTTCCATGAACGCCTAGAATACAGGACTCTTGAATAGAGGCAAGTGTTCCCTGTCCTGGATGTGTGCACCCACAGCAGCTAAGTAGAGGTATTTAGAAGAATGCAAAAGGCCTGCCTTTAAAAGGTGTAAAAGGAAACAGACAATGTTTTAAACTGTGACCTTGAAGGGGGTCTAGTTGCTAGGAGATGCAGTAGTGGACATATCTCTTCCACTTGGTCACATAGCATGCACGTAGTGGGCTTAGGTGTCTCCAGCAGGATTGTCATACACTCCTCAGAGAAGGTTAGGTAGCCACACTCTTAGACCTCATGTGCCAGTTTGCTAAGTTGAGCTGCTTGGTATCTGGGTACCTCATTTGGCCCTACTGCAGAGTAAAGAGGTCCAACCTGACCGATAGCTTCTCGTGGGGCTGATGGAGTCCTCCAAGAGCATTGAGTAACATGGCTGTCTGCCTCAGGTTGGGGTGGCTATTTGCCTTAACTTCTTCACTGTGTAAGGGATGAGTGGGAGAGGAGATGAGGAAAAGTGTTGTCAAATACCCCTGATGAATTATTCCATGATGATTTGCTCATGGAATATGGGTTTGGGTATCTGCAGGTGAGGCTTGAGCATTTTGCATATTCTGATGAGACCAAGAGGTTGATGGCTGCAGTTCCCCACTGCTTGAAAGACCTGTGGAGGACCTCGAGGTGGAGTTCCCACTCATGGACTTGATGATGTGTCCTGGTTAAAAGGTCAGCAAGATTGTCGTCCACCAATGGAAGGTGTTCTGCCAGGAGACAGATCTTGTGGTGGACTACGCAGATCTCTTATGCTATCACAGGCAGCTGGGGGAGAGGGTTACCCCATTTCTGTATGTAGTACATTGTGGTCATTATGTCGTTCCTTACAAGGACCACCTTGCCGCAGAGGGCTAGGCGAATGGGCATGAGCTTTAGGTAGTTCATGTGCTGCCACCGATGGGGGGCAGGTGGGGGTCAAGAAGCCTTGCACAGTCATGTTGCTGAGATGCGCACCTTACCCAACAAGCGATGGATCATCGGCAATAGTTACCTTTGGCAGAGAGTCTAAGAAAGACCTGCCAAGCATCAGGTTGTTTCTGATCCACCATTGTGGAGAGCCCTGACTGCTGTCCTTTATCATCACTAGGTCTTCCCAGTGACCCCTTTCTTGTGGCAATTTTCTTGTGAAGCACTGTTAGAGAAGGCACACATGCAATCTGGTCTGGGGCACAACTGCTATGTAAGGTACAAATATACTCAACAACTTTCTTATCGTTCTTAGGTCAAGGGAAAATTTGACTGAAAAGGAGACAGCAGCTGTTAAAATGCTATCACCCATTACTAGTTGGAGGCATGCTTTCCTTGCGGCAGGAAGGGCTTATCTCTAGGGGGTTAGAGGCGGGACTTCTTTGTGTTTATGGTGAACCCTAAGCTGTGAAGCAGGGTTAGAGTTGTAGAGTGTGTACTAAGTATTGCCTGCTGCTGTTCTTGATCAGCCAGTTGTAGAGATATGGGAAGATGTGGATGCCCTCTCCTTGTAGATGAGTAGCCAGCACCACCTTAAAATTGTTAAAGGCCCGGTAGAGCATCGATGAACACGAATAGTAGAACTAGAAACTGGTAGTGCTGCCCACTTACCAAAATGTGGAAGTAGTTGTGCTTTCGATAGAATGCCATCAAGAAGTCGTCCTGGACGAGTAGCAGGATGATATCCTGCACACTTGTCACATAAAAGTGCTCCGACTAGATGTACAGATTGAGCAGCTTCAGGTAAATAAATGGGCCAGAGGGCACCTTCTTTCTTTGGAATGAGGAGGTACAGCTAATAGACAACCTGACCCATTGGTGTGAGGGCGCCAGATGTATTGCAGCACTTTTGAAGGAGAAGCCCTGGTAAATGCCTGCTAGTTTCCATCGATGTGAGATGATTTCCTCCCAGCGAGTGGTAATCCCTTAACTTTCCCAACAGGTGATGTGAAAGGGGTAAGAGGGGCATGGGAGATTCAGTGTTTGCGAGTATGGGCTTCATTACCAGAGTAGCCTCTATCCAGGCCCTTGCCTGTAACCTCCCCAGATGTATCCTCTGCCTGGCTGCCACTCATGAAAGGGCTATTGTTGGCACTTGTAGGATTGTGCCTGGCTTGAGGGTATGGTCTTGCTTCCACCCCTGGACTGCTGTTTGTGAAAAGTGCCCCTCAGTGGTGCGGACTGAAGGACACCCATAGACTTTGTAATCTGTGTTTTTCTTTATTATCTTTCGGTATGTCTCAGGAGGCACTGCATATGTCCTTCATCTCCTACCAATGATCTGTCAGTTCAGTTCAGTTCATGAAGCTTTATTCGGTTCATAATAGAAATGATCATAAAAGCACAGCAAACAGGCAACAAAATTAAAGAAAATGCAAACATGATTAAAAACTCATACTTTTTCTAAAAGCCATAGATTTACATATAAAACTGGCAGTATAAAAACATATGTCGGGGTGGTCCAAATTGTACAGCAAACACATAGCATCCTCCACATTTAAAATTCCATACTTAAGAAATATTGGTTTTAAAAAAGGAGATCCTAACATTCTGAAATAGGGAGCAGATGAGCATAAAGTGCATTGTGCTTTGCTTAGAATGTCCATCACAGGGACAAGGGCCCAACGGGGGCTTTTTAGGATGTGGGAAGGCCACTAATACATGAGCAATGCCAACTCTTAGTCTAGTCAATACAAATCTATGTGTTGGCCTGGTTACTACGTTCAAGTAATGCTGAAATCCCTCGACAGCAATATATTTATTGTAAGTTTTAACAGTAACGAGGGAGTTGGTTATTACTGAACGTTTATGCGCTTTATATGACATAAAGGTATTTTTTAGATCCTGTTTGGCAAGACCTCTAGGGGGACAGTTTTCTAACAACAAATTAATATCAAGGATACTGTTGTAACAATCTCCCACATATTTAAGCCACGGTATCTGCATACATTTGTCTAATCCAAGACTGTCCCTAATTACAAGTTGATTGAACTCAGTCTCTTCCTTAAGCCAAATTGCTCGGTAAAGCAATAAAGGCCTAAGTAAGGCAAGCTCGGTCAGGTGAAAAACCCCAGCCTCTCTATGGGTCAACTCTGTTGGGGCAGATTTAGGGAGGTACAATAATTTCCTAAGAAAGTTGTTTTCTTCTATCTGTAAACAATCAGTATTACAGTAACCCCAGAGCCCCGCCCCATAAAGGGCAATGGATACACTACAAATGTGAAGCTACAGATGTTGCGGGATTCTCTTCCAAAGGAAAAGACAAATGCTCAGAGACCACAGGTTGTGAAACCGTGGAAGTTTCGAAGACGAGATTAAAAGAAGGAGGTTGCTCATAAGTCAAATCAAACCAATCACAGTGCTCTGTCTCTGAAGTGGCATGCCCTTTGATAACATGGGCCTGAAGTGGAGGGTCTCTGAGCATTTGTCTTTACCTTTGGAAGAGAATCCCGCAACATCTGTAGCTCCACAGTTTGTTGTCCCTGTCAATTTGTCATTACCATCAGATACAGTTGTTAAGGAGTCTTCTGAAGTGGCAACCAAAAGAGCTTTTCGTTTAAAACAATTGTCTTGTAGATTGAGAGACTATGTTTTGGAGTAGCTTTTTATTTGCAAATGTCTGTTTTCTTTGTTACCCTTTCAAGAGGGGAAGATGTTATATAATCATAATTTCATATTTCCTTTCTGTATTCTTTATGTATGCCAATAGTCTTGTACTTGCAAGCACAAGACTAGTTCTATGCTTTGGGTTCTGGAATGTCGCCCTTCAGTCGTGAAGATTCCCTGAACGTCATTCTGGACGTTGGCATACTTCACGACTGGACGGCTCTGGTTGTGGGTGTTATGGACTTTTATTCGAAACTACAATAAACCCACGATTGAACCGCAACAAGTCTCCGGTTCATTATTCAACAGGGGTCTCAAAGGATACTAACCATTATTTAAATACTTAATTGATCAACTATCCTTAAAGTAATCTCTTACAGAGAAGTATGTATAAGGAAAGAGGCAGGCATGTAGCCAATATTCATGCAGAAGATGGTTAATTACTTGATAAATCAGCATTTAAACCTAAAGATTATTTGCTGTTTTCATTCGATCCCACACTTTCACCAAAACAATACAGTCTTGAGGATCTCACTAATTTAGATCCTTTGAAGTAGAAATACAAATCTACCATTATATCATGTTAGATATTCTATAGAAATTAAAGGTATTCATTAATCAAGTGGTATATGAATATTGGGTATGCTTGCACCTGCAACTGAAGGTTTGGGGATTCCCTTTCTGAAGATCACTTGGTTGGATGCCCAAAGGTGGTGGATTCCCAATAGAGCGCAGCAGTTTGCCTTGTAAGGACTCAACACTCTCACGGATACCCTCCATGTCATATGCTGCCCCTCAAACTCATCGTAACCAGTATAGGTAAGGTGTCTGAGCGATGTCCAACAGGTAACATTGGGCAGAAAGCAACCTTTTGCATTTCGCTTTACGTGTGAGTTTGAGCAAGTGACACTATGCTTTTCAACAAGACAAATGAAGCTGAGAAAAAACACTCCCTCCCAACTTGCAGACGTTAGTGGGAGAAGGTGTATAACAACTTGTTCTGCCTGGAAGAAGCTGTAATACTCTGGGTTGTTCAAGTCACTCTTCCTCCCTTGCAGCAGTCTCATGGATTTCCAATGCTACATCAACCTACCAAGTGCTCCGCTGAGGCAGATTGTGACTTCTAATGGTCCCATCACTGTTGAAGAATCCGAGAGGTTACATCCTCTTGCCAGCCCTTTTGGAAGAACTGCATCCCCAGTTGTATGTGCTTCTGTGAGCCAATACTCATTACTGTCTGTGTTGTAAACTTCAATTAGGGTGAGTTGTGGTGCATTGTAGTTCCTGCTTGCACATGCCTAACAAGACGTAACTGATTCTAGACACAGCAACTCCAGCTCTGGCACCTTAAGACTGTGAGCGCCCAACTTGTCCTGGAAGCAGGTAAGACATTCAATTTGGTGAACATGTAAGCAAGCTGCTTGTGCACCAACCAAATAAGCACAAAGGAACCTCTGACTACAGGAATGATCACTGTAACTGCTCTATGTAAGGACTTCAGGCAGAGGCAGGTGACCACAGTAAATATGTAGGCAACCCTGCACTTGGTGGAGCTAACACCGTTTGCCCATTATGTACTACAGGTACTGCGCGTTTTAATAGGTTTTATTGTAATGTAAAGAAAAAAAGAATGCATTTTAACTTCGTGTAGAAATATATTTCTCCTACCCTGTAATATTTCTCAGATGCCCTGCAACTTTCAACCCCCTGCCCTCTTCCAGGTTTCTTCGTGCACCTTATCCTACTTCAGTCTCTGATCCCATTCACTAGCCCTTTGCATAAGTCTCTCACTCTCTGCTCCATTCTAGAATGTGGCTTCATCATTTTTTACTCAATAGTTATGGTCCACATCTACCGTTCGAGAATTTGAAGGACCCAGAGCATTTTGTATTGTATTGAAATTGCATTTATATAGTGATTACTACCATTGACGAAGCTGGACACTCCAGCTCTTTGACTAGGTTGCTTATTATTCTAGTAAGAGGCTCCTTGTTCCCTAAACTCTTTTTGCATGTCCTGTGTGGTTTCAGTCATTTTTCCAAGCCCAACCTCTGCCATAGTTTTTGGAGCAACATATCACAGGTACTATGTTACCTATCTGTAAATCAAGTCCTTTTCTTATATCGAAACAGTGACACAGCCTTTTTAAGTTTTAGGTGTTAACTCAGTAATGTTTTATTCTGAGTTTCTAAACTTACATTATTCTTTAAGAGTAGCTGTGACTGCTTCAGCCTGTTACCACTAGAGTCAAAGCCCACAAGGAAGGTTCTTGACATTTAGTGATCTGCACTGTACTACCAAGAATCCGGACATGAAAGACAATGACTGCCATATGGTTTTCTCAAGATCTCGGGCCATGTTTCCACAGGAAAAGCGTTTTGTGACTTACTTAAATCTTTGGCATTGGTGGATGAATCTTCATGGAATTTTCCAAAAAAGGTGTCCTGGTGATTGTTGTGCATGGAAAGTTTCGGGGTGATCCGTCAAGCGGGCGTGAGAAAAGGGGGTTGTAAGAAAAGTGTTTTTCAAATGCTAACTTGCGCAGAGATTTTAGACAAAACTACTGCCCGAACCACTGAACAGAATTACACCAAATTTGGCAGAAAAGTAGCCCTTGGTCTAGAAAGAACCCTTTTTGTTATCTGGTGTACATCCATTCAGTAGTTTTTGAGATATTAAAGAAAAAAGATACATACACACAGACATATATATATATATATATATATGCAAAGGCTCCGCTGCGCCCCTTGAGCTCATGCTGAGATCAGATTTACTGCCAACACTTCAACTAGGAAATCGGACCTACTACCACACAAGCCCTAACATACCCATTCACAGACCCATACCAGTACTCATACCAACAATCACTCATGCATAGAGATTCCCATGTCAACTTACTCATACAGAAACTCACACAGCCACTCAAGCACCAACTCACTCACCAATACAGCCACCTACACATCCAATCAGGCACTTACACACCCACTCATACACCCTTACAGTCACTCACACACGCATGCACCCACCATACAGCCACTCGCACAGCGATTAACTCACCCATAAAGCCAGCCATAAAGCCAATCTCCAATACAGCCACTCACTCACCCATACAGCTACTTACATACCAACTAACTCATCCATACGGCCCCTCAAACACCCATACAGCCACTCTGTTATCTATCCACACACTGATACAGTTAAACAGCCACTCAGTATGACTAATTACTAGTTCAGAAGAATAATAATTTAACTTATGCTGTAGCTTAGTACACATCTTACAGTCTCAGAATGTTTACAAAACACTTAGTCACTGGATGATCTCATCAGTGATATCATTTAAGAGGTCATCAGTGATGTCACTGACCAGGTCATGAGTGATGTAATATGTGAGGTTATCAGCAGTGCATTGCAGGGTGTAAGTTATAGTTAGCTCAGGTAACTAACTGCTGAATTTCACTGGTTTCTTTTTTCCAGTGAATTTCTATGTTTTTTTAAATTCTAATTTCTAACTATAACGTCCCTGCAAACCTTGTTTTTACACATACATACACACACACACACACACACACACACACCCCCTACCTACCTCCACGATCCTTACCTTCACATCCCAGGGGTAAGTTGTCTCTTTGTACCGCGGAGCAGGCAGTAGCAGCTGATCTCGGAACTCATTGATGGGCCACCAAATCAGCGAGAGTTGAATCCGTAAGATCCAATGCCACATTAGTGGAGGAAATAGATAATCAAACATTATGCATTGGAAAGAAATGCTGAATGTTTGGAATACGGCAGCCCTAGAACCTGATGGTGATTTAAATTACACCCGTTTGGAGAACTGTTTTTTTTTTACTCATTTCCCAAAAACAAAAAAAATCAAAAGCAAGAAATTGTTCAGTTTGTATAGCATGACTGGAAAATGGAAAAATGCCTAAAACAATTAAGTTAAGTTCTCACATTTTATTTGACCCGCGTCAACATTTAGACTGAGTCTATTCTGTGGCACATTATTTGATGGTTAAAATTTAACATCAATATTTATTATCAAACAGAGTTAATACTGGGTTATGGGCACCGGAGAGTTTGCATTTAACACTCTACAGAACTTTTACAACATTTAGTAACTTATTTAAGAATCACATACACATCATTGCATCTACGCCTAATACATTATAAAACACACCCGAGTATTTACATATTTGTATAGTCAAATATTTTTACAAGATCGTCGGTGGTGTTTTGCTGCAGCAGATCTATCAAACTGATTGGATTGTACATAGACACCATCTTTAAGAACATATATATATATATATATTCAATGAAAAAACCATTTGAGATGTCATCAGTGATGTCATTTGAGATGTCATCAGTGAGGTCACTGACCATGTCATGAATGATGTACTATGTGACATCATCAGCAGTGGATTGCGGGTGCGCGAAATATATAGTTAGTGCAACTAACTATATATGGGAATTTCATTGGTTTTGTATGATTAAAATATTCACCTAACTATATATGGTCTCAAACCTATGGTTTTTTCTGTGAATATATATATATAAATATATATATAAATTTCTATGGCAAAATGAAACCCCTCATTTTGTTCCTTTTCAAAATAAATGTATTAAGTGTTAACACTTTATTCCAATCAAGATGACTTCAGGTGTGCCATACTTTTGTCTTAAGTAAGACTGTTAGCGCTCTAGTTGTTCTTTAGAACACTCTAGGACATTCTGTCATTGGGCTATAGTTGGGCTACATCTGTCTGATATTTGGGCTACATTTGTTTTTTTTTGTCTCTGGTGGCCATCTTTGGGCTACATTGGGCTACATTTGGGCTACATTTGGGCTCTTGTCTCTGGTGGCCATCTTGGGAGACTGCATATCAGAATTTTTTTAATGAAATATAAGAGGATTTGAGAAGTCACTCAAAATGTGCTCTAATTTTTCTTTCTTAAGCACTAATCATAATTTATATGGCAAAATGAACCCCCTCATTTTGTTCCTTTGCAAATTAAATGTTTTAAGTGTTAACACTTTATTCCAATCAAGATGACTTCAGGTGTGCCATACTTTTGTCATAAGTAAGACTGTTAGCGCTCTAGTTGTTCTTTAGAACACTCTGGGACATTCTGTCATTGGGCTATAGTTGGGCTACATCTGTCTGATATTTGGGCTACATTTGTTTTTTTTGTCTCTGGTGGCCATCTTTGGGCTACATTGGGCTACATTTGAGCTCTAACATATATATAGCCCAATGTAGCCCAATATATATTTTTTCAAAGTACATTTTCGTAAAAACCACTGTAGCACATATCTTGAGACATAGCAAAGGCACATCGGGGTACCAGTCCCTACAATTTTGCCAAGTTTGGTGAAAACCCATTCAGCCGTTCGGGCTAAAAGTGAGGCCAACCGCCCTAAGGAAATTAACATGGGGAAAACACGTTTTGGGACCCCCCTTTTTTCTCGGCCCCCCCTTGACGAATCCCCCCCAAACTTTCAGGGAAGGACCGGAGAGTAAATGTGCCATTTTCAGGAAAATTTCAGCCAATTCCGTCCATCAACGCCAAAGTTATTCAACATAGAATTTTGAAAAATCCCATAGGAAAAAGTCCTAACTATATATACCTACTGGCGACCGCCAGTAGGTAATATATATATATATATATACATCCCAGTACTACTTGTGTCATTTCACAGACATTTTTTTTTAAGTTCCATACAATATCTTAATATAAAAAGTTAATGGCAAATGCATTTGCCGGAGGACAAATTCTCAAATTAGATTTACAAAGTGAAACAAATGTGTGTTGTAAAAATGATGAGTCGAGTGATTCTGCATTAGTCGACCAATGAATTCACTGAAGAGAAACTGACCTATGGCTTTTGTGCTTTAGAAGTAACATTATACTGTACTGTGGGTTTAACACAGCAAAGGGTATCCGTGTCCTGGGTCATTTACAGACTGTTGACTAAAAGCAGGTGCAATAAGTGGAGTGGCACAGATGTGAAAAAGTACCAAGCATTGCAGTTTTGAAAGAAGGAACCTTCCATTTACTCTTTTCCCATCCCACTCATTTCCCCTCCTTGCCTTGCAAGTCGAAAACATTCTGCCACACAATGATACTGCAATACACTTGAGCCTCTGATCCACACCTCAATGCTAATTTAACACTGGTTTCAATCTCATCCTGTTCACACTATCGCCCAACTAGAGCACAACGATCAGGGATGTCATATTGTTCGGTTAATCTGCCCTACCCTGCAACCTAGTGCCATTCCCCTTAATCACTAACCTCTACATTTTCTTACTTGTCTCTTTTTAATGCCCTGAAATGCTACTTGATGCCATCCAACCACTTGTGCTTCAAAGTAGTTCCGATCTTACGCTTTTCTGCCACCCCTTTTCCTGTTGAAGACCGTCCCTACTAGAGGTCAAGATGATGGACGGAGTGCTAAAAACAGTCAAATGCGTGCCCAGGTCAGGCCAGAATTCCATTTCGCCTTGTTATTACCAGTACTGACTTACATGTAATAGTCTGCCTACATTTAACCATCTTTTGTATGCACCTAAAATACAATGGAAAATAAAGGACTTTCCCTACAAGAATGCTCCTTACCTGTTCAGGAGCCCGAAAGACAATATTTGCTAAAGCAAGTAAGGGTAAATATGTATGCATGTACAGATTTTTTTGTATAGCCTAAATCTAGCAGGAAAGCAATGGGCCAGTAAAATAGGCAGGAACCCTGTGAGACCATTCAGGATCATGCAAATGAGGCAGAATGGAAGAAAGATTAGTGCGAGAAGAAAGCGAACGTGCTGAAGCATGATGAAGTGCAGGAGGCGGCGAAGGATTAAGTAATACTGAGATAAGTAAACGGATATCATGATTTTCACTTTACCTGAAAACTTACTGTGATAATCAGCAAAACAAAAACACAATATTTTAAAGTAACATTTTAAAGACTGTTGTACACAAAAAATAGAAAAGCTATTACGAAGTATTGTAGTATAGAGTTACTGTAGCGTTCGCAGATCGCGAATTTATAACACATTATATGTTCCAGTATATCAAGAAGCAAACATAACATTAAATATATACGTGCAAGGTCATTTTTAGGAAAAAGAAAACCTACTGCTGGAGGTGGCATCTCCAAAAAATTATTATGAAACATTTCTCTTCCTGGATTGCAGGTATCACAATAAACAGTGTATACTGACTTGTAGCTGCCATTGAAATATAAGTACAGGAATTAGATGTATAGTCAGTGCGAAGCAAGTTGTTGGTTGGACAATGCTTCAGGGTGCAATAATAAATATTTTGTAAAGGCGCTCTGTGCGAGTGCCTGCGCCGTCTCTTTTGTCCAGGTTTATGCACTTCCGAATCACAGATTCCAATATAATGCATACACAGCAGCAGTCAACTAATGCCACAATGAGGGAGAAGCAACAACAGCACCATTTTCACTGGTGCTATATAGCCATTTTATGTTCTTCGAGTAACCTGTGGTAGTGTGGAAATGAGAATGCAAAAGTAGGTTCTCTAAGCAAGTTCAACCTTGGAATTTTTCAGAGTACCCTACTAGTTATAGTTGAGTGAGGGGAAGATCAGACAGGCTGTCGGGGAATTCAAGGAATACCATCCTTTCTCTGGCAGCACTGCGAAGGTGGCACTTCCCAATCATACACATAGGAAAGTCTGTGTCGCACCTCCTCCTTACATAGTCTTCCATCTTGCACCAGGCTGCGGTGCTTTTCCAGCATGTCTTCCAGGCTCTGCTTGTGACTCACAAGGTACTGGTTGCTGCAACCGCGAGATTTGTACTCCGTGTCAAAGCGGGGGTCATGCACCCGCTTCAAATCCAGGGGCGCCAGCCACACACCCAGAGAGACATCCTCATTCTGCCACAGGCCAAAGTAGTCATGATTCAGAGCCAGGTAGCGGACCAGGTCCCAAGAAAGCACATAACCACCCCCAAGGGCATATGGCAAGTAATAGTCACACAGCACCCAAGTACTCTCCTTCCACTTTCCACCAGCTTTCACCCGTCCTCGACCGGAGAAGAAACCCCAGTAGAGACGGTGCGGCTCCTGGGCCCGCAGTTCCTGCAGCATAACATCAAGCCGTGCAAAGGTATCATCATCTGCTTTGAAGACATATTTGAAGTTCAGGTTCTTGTCGAGCCAAGTGTAGACTTGAAGGACTTTGGTGGTTAAGTTCTCGTAGGAGTCACGGAGTTCTGGAAGGAGCAGGAGATCCCCATGCTGCATTTGTTCTTCTTCCAGCTGCCGGCGGTCCTCTGCTAACAGCCCTGCTGTGCCAATAGCAAAACGTCGCCACACATCAGGTGGTCCAGGAGCAGAGGATGTTGAAAGCCAGGTGCTGCGGATAACACCACGGCGTTCAGCATATTTGGGTCCACTGGCAATGACCACAGCCAGGAAGGCGGACTGCAGAGAAAGAGAGTGATGGTCACCGCCATCGCGATGGTGAGCAGAAATACGATGAGGACTTCCTGGCCCAGTTAGATCTTCTGATGCACACTTGGCAAGGTATAGCAAAGCGGTCACAAATATAGCTACAGCACCCAGAGCTAATGTCGTTTTGTGGCGACAGAAAAAACGCAGGAAATTCATGGTTCACTTATTCTTTAGGTTACCCACGTGCTAGTGCAAATGCTGATTGTTTTCAATTATGACTCCCAATGCCTTCAATAAGATCCAAGTCTCTGAGGAATACACCCCAATGCTCAAGCGACACACACACTTTTTTAATAAAAAAAACATTTGTTCATTTCATGGACGTCATGGTAAAAAAAAACACAGAGCGGTTGTAATGCAAAAAGCTACAAATACCCCCAATACTGAAATTTATATGTGGCCATATTTTATCTAAAAACACGTCAGAATGTCACTAAAACACTCAGCAAGTATGTTCCTCTTGAGTTTCCCATGTTAATGTTTAATAAGGGATGGGGTCAGATTCAGCTGTATTTTGTACTGAAACTCTCCTTTGTTTCTGGACACTCGATCCAGGATGTTTTGGAGAACTGCAAGATAAAAAAAAGTAATAATTAGCAGAAAAAATATTCTATGCAGTCTTTTACCACGTTCAACTGTTCAGAGTATTTTTTTTTAATCGTTTTATTAAACATCCTCATAATATCTCTTGCAATGCATTACAAGCACACATAATTTACTGTTTCAATACATTGGTGTCATTATAGCCAGCGCAACATTTAAAGTACACCCCAGTTTTGTCAGGTTATCACATCCTTAACAATGGTTAGTACAAACAGTTTAAACTTGGGATTGCCACTTTACACAGATTTCGCCTATTCCCCCTGCCTCGCACCTTAGCACTATCCCTTCTAAGTTTCTATATGTCTCCCAGGGGGACCACATTTTTTCTTACATCCTTCGCTATAGTATATCACTTTTACCACCTGGACGCACCAGTCAAGGTCTGCCTCCCATTTGGTAACAGTTGGGTGGACGCATCACCCCCATTTACATGCTATGTTACTGTTGGAAAACGAGGCAGTATCCGTGAGGCCTGCACAAATAACATGACACATTTGTCCTTCACTGGGAACCAAACACCCTAGGGCAGCGCCTGACTCTCAGAGGGTAGCGTTGCAGAGCAGTCTGAGGCTTACTCAAGGGAGGTGGTGTGGGCTAGTAATCGCCATTTTCAGGTGCGCAAAAATAATACTCAATAATTGATTGTCCAGTCTGTACTTTGCTTTATAAAAGTAAGAGTACATTTATTAAACACACACACCACTCAATACTATGCACCAATTTACAAATAAACATAAGCTGATGGAATTACTTGGTGACATTGCATAACATCTCCACCCCTCCCGCAGGGGGGTGGGGTCTAGTACCACCACTCCCATGTATGCACATCATCTTGCCCCCAATGCAGTGAATTGGTCTTAACCTGGAGCGAGGGCCCTGCGCACTGGCGCCATCCCAATGGCGACCCCCCCATTACCTCCACAAGCATTAAACAGGCTACACCTGCCTTAGTGACACATGACCCTGACTGAGCATCTCCTACCGACCATACACTATTCACCTCTTCATCTTAAGGGCTAACATTCTGGGGTCTTCACCTAAGCGCAGCAGCAAGAATACATGTTTAGGCACACTTTAGAATGACAGTACTCAGCACATTTGGAAATCATTAGAATGCATTGCAATTACAGCCCCTAAAGGCATCACAGATAAAATCACAGGTTTAAGTATCTACAGTCAGACACCCTAGCAGGAATGTCTAGCCACTCAAATCTATTTTTCATAAGGCATCACCTTGCACCAGCACCTCACATTAACCAAGTGAAAGTCAGTCCCTCTACAAGAAATAACCATTAATAATCGCAGTTCAGTGCAATTACACCTCTTCACCTCCAGGGGATGCCTTTCTTGACATCCTCCATCTCAGCTCTCCACTCCTTGATGCAATTGTCAAAACACCCTCAGCTGAAGAACAAAAGTTCCAGCCCAGAGAGTGTTAACTGCCAGTTGAGCCCTGGAGGGGTTATTCTTCTCAAATCCCCAGGACACCTAGGGTGACTCGTCATCTTTGCGCTGGGGGAGACTGTGTAGCTCCTGCAGCTCCCCCGGCACCTTTACACTCGTGTAGGGGTGACCCTGCCCTCCTGGGGCCCCCACAGGCAAAGAACACGCTGTTAGCCCTTGCAGGCCGGTCCTGGCCTGCAAGGCATTATGGGCTGGGCCGCATATTAGATGAGCGGCTCTCCCGCTGCTCCGGGGAGAGCCGCGCTGGCGCTTCGCCGCTTTTCCTGGCCTCATTGGGGGGGGCCCGGTCCCACCCGGACCCCCAGGGATGCACCTACGACTAGGGGAGCCCACCCCCGGCGGCTCCTCTTCTTTTCTGGGGCCCGGTCCCACCCGGGCCCCTTGCACCACCGATGGTCTTTCCTGGGGGCCCGGTCCCCCGGGACCCCCGCGATCCTCCTTTGTTGGAGGGCAGCCGGGGGAGCCCACCCCCAGCTGCCCCCGCCGGCTCCCCACGCGGCCAGCACTCTTCCGTGCTGCCGCGGGAGCCGGCCGATCCCTTCTGTTCCCGTCTGCCCGCTCCGGCGGCAGACACGAAGACCAGCGCGGCTCCCGCTGGCCTCAGGGGAGTGATGCAGCACTCCCCCCTCCTTCCTTCTGACATCGGGGCCCGGGGATGGGGACCCGGGCCCCCGGACTCGCACGGGGGGGGGGGGGCGCGACGGCGCTCCCCCTCACCCAGGCGCCTCGGGCCCGGGGATGGGGTCCCGGGCCCCTCCTCTCCTCTTCTTTGCGGGGTGCGCGACGGCGCCTCCCGCCCCCGCCTCCTCACACGGGGCCCGGAGTTGGGCTCCCGGGTCCCTCTTCCCGCACCGCTTCAGGGGGAGCGCGACGGCGCTCCCCGGCGCAGGTTTCGGCGGGGGCCAGGGTGGGCTCCTGGCACCCCGTGGGGGCATCTTCACGGGGGGCGCGACGGCGCACCCCGGCTTTACTTCTTGGCGGGGGCAGCCCCCGGGACCTGACCCACCCCGGGGGCATGATTGCGACCGGCGGCGGAGCCCCACGCGCTTCGTCGTCGGTCCAAGGCGGGGTCAAAGGTCGCCTACCTTCTCGGGGGCATATCTCGGCCCCCTGGAGTCCGATTTGCCCCATTTTCGCGTCTTCTCGCTCCTGGTGGCGTCCCCCAGCCACTGGGAGCACGCTCCTCCGTCCTCCGGGTCTCCAAGAGGGTGCATTCTGCAGGGAGCGGTTTTCACGGGCTCCCTGCGCCTCTCTTCTCTCTGCGCAGAGGCCCTCTCTTCTGCGCCACGATCCTGGGCTCTTCTTCTGGCGCTGTTAGGGGCCTGGGGGGCAGTCAGGGGTTTCCTCCTTCCAACTGCCCATTGCACCAGGCTCCAGCACCTTTCGCCTCCGCAGACCACACCCCAGAGAGAGCGTCTCCTCCTGTGCAAGTACTTTTTAAAAGTTGAGTAGGGGGCTGGCAGAAAGTCTCTGTGTGTCCTATCACACAGCGACACATCACTTCCCTGCCCCCTCCCTCCTTCTTGTCCAGCCTCTGGGTAGTTCAAAATGGAGTCGTCCAGTGTCTCTGGCCACATGGCCTCTGAAACCCAACTCCTTCCCCCTTCACTGCCTTCTCTCCTCGGTGCAAACTGGTGCCTGGCACCCTATCGACAGCAGTTGATGGATTGGCTTTAGCTCCACCTATCTTTTCTCCTTGGAGGGAAGATCTTGCTCTGGGAAGAAAGGTCATTAATCTAACCTGCCATGGCCAGACCCCAGCCAGGGACTCAGGGAAATATGACCTTTCTGGACGACCCAAAAGCAGTACAAATATGACTGTGGACTTTGCAGAATACTCATTTTCACATCTGCTACACTGGACATTCGTGCGTGTGTGGAATCTGTAGGCTTTGTGGAAGTCATTTTAGGCATGGGCCCCACATCCCCATAGGGAAATAATGAAGTAAAAACACAGTAAAACACACTGACTTTCCCTGGCATGGTCCTTCCCAGGATATAAAGCCTATTCCATGTCACCACCCAATTCTGCATAAGCTGGTCACGCCATTTCCTCTGTAGCTGCTCCTGGACTGCGCACGCTAGGAATCTCCCCTGCGCAGCCCCTACACGTGTGCACACGCATGTACACCTGTGTCTGCATGTAACCAGCACGGTGTCCCATACTCCAGCTGCTGCGCAGCGGCCTGGTCAAGCCAGGCGGACACCAGTAAAATCTCCATGCAGTCTCCTTCATTATGAGTTCACTGTGGGTGAGTCCCAGATTATGAGGCTCCCCCACAGTAAAAGCTCAACAATTAGGTGCTCAAAAAGCGAAAAATCCGGGCGGCCCATAGTGTCAGAACCACCTTCTAACAGTTACGCTTGGCCACTCCGGCTGAGAGGGTGAGCCAGATTCTCATGTACCTAGGCCAGTCTTCTTCATCCATGATTATCAGTAGGAGACCCTTGGCCTCCATAGGTATTTCTAATCCAGTTACCCTGGTCATTATCGCCACCGCTCCCTGACAATAGAGCGCGACCACTGGGCATTCCCAAAGTATATGAAAGGATGATCCTTCAGCTTGGCATCCTCTTATGCAGTCTGCGGACTGTACTTTGCCCCATTTGTATAGTAGTGTGCGAGGATAGTACAAACGATGCAGTATTCTGAGCTGTAGCAGCCAAAATTTAGACCGGATTGCTATTTCTCTAGGCCCCTGCAATACATCGGTCCACTCTTCATCTTCAAAAGTGCCCACCTTTGAGTTCCAAGCTGCACGCAGGAGTGTCAGGGGATCCGGCATATTATAAGATTCGTTTTTTTTATATATTATCAAAATCGCCTTGTCCAGTATGGGATCTGCCAGTAGACTATCCTCTAGGAGGGGATGGTTTTTCCTTTTTAGGTCTCGGCTAGCGTAGGCTGCACATGCGCAGTCTCGCTGGCGAAATCTTATGTCTTCTAGTAGGGAGGTAAACGAGCTAGCTTTTCTCCATTGGCTGGCTTCCTAAACTGCAGAGCTGTGTCCGTCACTTTAAGCCCCGTCCGTTTTGGATTGAGGGGCGTGTTTTTTGCTGTCCTTTCTATCCATGACGTCTTCAGGAAAAAACACGCCCCCCCCCACCCCCCAGTCTGAAAAGGGCGGGGCTTAGAGCAAATGGCGAGCACTCGAGCGCTTGTTAAAGTATGTCTGCTAAAGGGGATAAAATACCGTCCGTAAGTGCTTCTCTATTTTCTGTACAGGCTGGGACATTAAAATATAGACGTGAAATTGTGCATAGGGGCAACGTTTTTGTATTGTTTTCACAGAAATCCAAGATGGAGCTGGAACCCTGCAGATGAGGGTCAGCTGACTGCAGCCGCGGTACATGTGCTCCACGCCCTTCGGTTAGGTCCTCCGGTGCCCCTCTACATCCCCGTCCGCCGGTCCTGGTGCTGGACTCCACGCCCCGGCGTGCCCCACGTCGGGCGGAAGTGCGCCACGTCCCAGAGTACAAAGGGCTGCATCTGGGGCCTGGGCGATTCTCTTGCTTTGGCGCCGGTGGCAGGAGCAGTGGGTCCATGTGCGCAGCGCCCGCACCTCTTCATCACTACGATCGCACAGCCCCGCCAGCCCTCCCACAGCAGTTGTGGCGGGTTCTGGAACTGGTGACGCTTACTTTCTTGCACTCTTCTATTCACTCATCCCGAACCGCCATTGTTGGGCGCCTTTTGACTTCTCACTCTCACACATCCATACGTGCTTCTGATCCGGTCACTGCCGGGTCCCCAAAGATGAGCGAGGCTTCTACGTGCACGCCTCGCCGAAAGACCTGCTGCCACAGCTCGTAGGCCAAGGGCCACGTACCTCTTTCAGCACTCGGACTAAAGCGAGCTTCCCATCCGACAGTCGTCTTTGTAGGACCGTTCAGAGAAATAACCGTAAAAGTGGCACGTTTATGAATTCTTAATTATTTGAAAATATCAATGTATTGATATGGCATATACGAGTTGTTAGGTTGCAAAGCACAAGAAATGTTGACAGTTGGTTTCCTGAGTTCAGATCTTAATGGAAACTGACATCATGGACTCGTTAATAGAAGGAGATGCTATCTCCTTTCTGGATGAACTTTTTTCCGCATAGCTTTCGGTGTAATCACATTATCTAATTACCCATTTCCGTTGCTTTCACGTGCATGTGGATATTGTATACTTGTGGTGATTTTAAAGATTATTTTCACAGCCCCTATAATTATCTTTAGTTCTCCTATTTACCGAAACTTTCCTTTATTATAACCGGCATTATTTGGATTGCGTACAGCACAGAAGCGTCGCTACCGAAGCACCACCTAAACCTGCTTCATCTCTTAATAATTGGACGATCTTTCGTATGTGTTTGTGTGTGTGTGTGTGTGTGTATATATATATCCAAAAGGGGAGCTACATAAAACTAGCGAGATTAGCATACCTTACTGCCCACATCTCTGTGTGTGTGTGTGGCTCTGTGTGTGTGGCTCTGTGTGTGTGTGTGGCTCTGTGTGTGGCTGTGTGTGGCTCTGTGTGTGTGTGTGAGTGTGGCTCTGTGTGTGTGAGTGTGGCTCTGTGTGTGTGTCTCTGTGTGTGTGGCTCTCTGTGTGTGTGGCTCTGTGTGTGTGTGGCTCTCTGTGTGTGTGGCTCTCTGTGTGTGTGGCTCTCTGTGTGTGTGGCTCTCTGTGTGTGTGGCTCTCTGTGTGTGTGGCTCTCTGTGTGTGTGGCTGTGTGTGTGTGTGTGGCTCTGTGTATGTGTGTGTGGCTCTGTGTGTGTGTGGCTCTGTGTGTGTGGCTCTGTGTGTGTGTGTGGCTCTGTGTGTGTGTGTGGCTCTGTGTGTGTGTGTGGCTCTGTGTGTGTGTGTGGCTCTGTGTGTGTGTGTGGCTCTGTGTGTGTGTGTGGCTCTGTGTGTGTGTGTGGCTCTGTGTGTGTGTGTGGCTCTGTGTGTGTGTGGCTCTGTGTGTGTGTGGGGCTCTGTGTGTGTGTGGGGCTCTGTGTGTGTGTGGGGCTCTGTGTGTGTGTGTGTGGGGCTCTGTGTGTGTGTGGGGCTCTGTGTGTGTGTGGGGCTCTGTGTGTGTGTGGGGCTCTGTGTGTGTGGGGGGCTCTGTGTGTGTGGCTCTGTGTGTGTGGCTCTGTGTGTGTGGCTCTGTGTGTGTGTGGCTCTGTGTGTGTGTGGCTCTGTGTGTGTGTGGCTCTGTGTGTGTGTGGCTGTGTGTGTGTGTGGCTCTGTGTGTGTGTGGCTCTGTGTGTGTGTGGCTCTGTGTGTGTGTGGCTCTGTGTGTGTGTGGCTCTGTGTGTGTGTGGCTCTGTGTGTGTGTGGCTCTGTGTGTGTGTGGCTCTGTGTGTGTGTGGCTCTGTGTGTGTGTGGCTCTGTGTGTGTGTGGCTCTGTGTGTGTGTGGCTCTGTGTGTGTGTGGTTCTGTGTGTGTGTGTGGCTCTGTGTGTGGCTCTGTGTGGGTGGCTCTGTGTGGGTGGGTGCGTATGGCTGTTTGTGGTTTGTAAGTCTTCAAACTATAGCGTCGCTGTACCCCTCCATATGTTGCTGAGATGATCGATACCCAAGGATCTCCATCCCACACACCCCTCCATGTTCACCTCCCCCAGCAGGTCACCCACCCACAGTGGTGTCATCGCCGTCAGGCGGCGATGTCACCCTAAGTATTTATTAGCTGCAAACCAGCACTGTAGGACAGCTGTTGTATGGGCCGGTAGAGCCTGCATGTTACCCTGGGCATATAGCAGGGCCTCATGGTTCCCATTGGGCATAGCCTTCCTATCCATTCTATACGCTGGTTCATCTCTTTCAGTATATATCCGTTTGTTGATAACATCAGCTGTGAGACCCGGTAATATAGCCTGGCATCAGAGACCGCAAGACCGCCGTCGTAGACTCCTCTCTGTAGCTTCTTCAAGCTTCTTCAAGGCTATTCTAGGTGTCCCCCCCCCCTGCCAGATTAAGCTGCAGAGTTCCTGGACTATCTACTTAAAAAAGACGGCTGGCACCGAGTAGGGTGTGTTCTGTAGGACATAAAAAGGGCACAGTGTATTTTATACAGCGCCACCCTACCCATCAGCATCAGGGGGAGTGTGCGCCAGCGCCCCGCGTCCACCTGATATCTCTGCAGTGTTGGATAGAGATTTGCTTGTAGGAATGACTGAGGATCTCAAAATATGTACAGAACAAGATACTTAAATCCTTCCTCTACCACTGGGACCCCGCAACCAGATGGCAGCCTCGGAGGGAGTCCAGAGAGGGGCATAACTATAGATTTGGTCCAGTTTATAACAAACCCTGAGTAGCTGCCAAACAGATCGAAGATGTGGAGGATCTGAGCGATGGAAAAATAGGGTCTTGATAAATATAGAAGTATATCATCGGCATAAACCGATATGCGCTCTTCCCACCCTCCCGGTGCCTGAACACCCAAAATCCTCGGGTCTTTTCTAATCCAGTGCACAAGTGGCTCCACCGCCACCGCAACCAGTAGTGGTGACAGGGGGCAGCGCAGTCTAGTTCCACTCCCCAGTGCTAACCAATGGGATAACGTCCCATTCTCCTCACTTGTGTGAGCGGGTCACGATATAACAGACAAACCCATTTGCAAAACTGCGGGCGGAAGCCCAGCCTGGCTAGGACAGTGAATAGATATTCCCACTCTATACTATCATAAGCCATGGAGGCATCTAGTGCCATCAATGACGATTGTGGGGATGTAAGGGCGGCCGTCATGTGCAGGACGCCGTATAGATGCCGTAGGTTGTGACGGGTACTCCTGCGTGGAATGAAACCTGACTGATCCACATGAATAAGAGTCTTTAGGACTGCCATCAGTCTGTTGGCAGAGCCTTGGCTAGTACCTACGCCTTGACGTTCAAGAGGGAGATTGGGTGGTACAAACTACAACTTTCTGGAGGTTTCCCCGCTTTCCGTATCACCACAATTGTGGCTAGGCGTTGGTCTATAGGCAATGTACCTAATTGTCTGGCCTCTTCAAGCATGTCCAATAGGGGGCGAGTAATTCTAGAAGCCATGCCTTTAAACAACTCATCCGGGAGGCCGTTAGGGCCCACAGCTTTCCGAGATCAGAGGGGTTTCAACGCCAAGGCCAATTCCTCTTCGGAGAGGTCGGCAGGAGAACTCCTAGTGCAGGGGGCTCCAACCTTTTCTGTAGTGAGAGCCACTTCTGATCTGTGAAAATCATCGTGAGCTACTAAAGGCAATACAACTTGAACATTATTCCCCAAGTCCCCCCACGCCCAACTTCATTGACTAGGGATAAAGAGATACCCATTTAGTGTGCTCTGTGTGTGTGGCTCTGTGTGTGTGTGGCTCTGTGTGTGTGTGGCTCTGTGTACAAAACCAGAGAGCCTGGGATTAGTACTGACTTCCCTCTTCAACAAATTGTGTGCTCCTGAACTCTGTAGTTACCAGCTAAGAAGGCTACTATCATCATACAGACCTGCAGTGGTGTTCAAACCGGTCAGCATACTAAAAACCATAAACTGCACATCTTTGTCTCACACCTTTTCATCCGCCACACTACTATGTTCCATAACTCCGTAATTGCACGTTGATGGTGATCACGCACAACATGGAAAGACTTTCCACATAGGAATACAAAATAAAAACAACACCTTCCAACCACTCAGGATTAGCTTGCTGACCATGTAAGTGCTTCAGTGCACCACATAAGGGTTGTAAGCACTATATAAATGCTGCAATATTTTATTTATCTTCCCTCCTTTCTCTAGTCTACATTATCACACAAGGGGACTTTGAAATGCCTGAGTTCAGGGTGTGCACAGTACAAAATTCTCTCCTAACAGACTATACATTTGTTCCACGTAGTAGTAACCTATTCGACATGGATGGTGCACATGGCTTGCCACTTAGTTCATTACTATAGCTTTGTCATCAGGAACGGTGGGAGACCATGAGTGTTTCATGATCAAAAGCTATTACTTCTAAAAATGCCTCTAAATGTAGTGAGATAATATTTTGTTCATATGAAATGCTGTAGGAGAAATAAACATGGCGATTTTCCAACACATTCCATCATATTTTTAATGACTTTTGTGTCACTATTTACACTATTTTCAAATCTTTGCTCATGCAAGGAAGGGGCCACAGACCTAAGCTTGTCCCATGCTCAGCTCTTCCTGTAAATGTATTGGCCTAATTTATAAAGGAAAAATATGGCCAATGCAAGGATGAGGTACTTTTTTTCAAATGGGATCAATTGAAAGTGAAATGTTACGCCTTATGTTCCATTGTACCATAACATTAACACTCCATTTGAAATTTCTCCCATGATATCTGAAAATTAAAAGCATAGTTTTACAGATATGTGTTTTCAAATAAAGCCTCTCTTGGAAGTTTTCTCTGGGCACCATCCGGAGCCAGGAACTTAATTTTATAATTCTCGCATTATTTCATTAAATGTAATGAAAAAACATGCAAAATTATGTTCTTGGTTTCGTTTTGTGGCCAGGAACAACGTGCAAGGGACATTATTTAAAAGAAAAATATGCCTGTGCAGCTCTGCTTTTATTTATTGAATAAATTAAGAGTGTTTCTAATGGATTTTTTTAATAAATAGAGAACTGCTCCCGTTTTAGATGCCTTGAATAACGCCATGCACAGACATCTTTTTAAAAAAACTTCTTGACCACAATCCTGATGCCTGTCTGGTTGTGCCTAAGGTGGCAAGCGCTGCATCTCCTGTGCTGCGGGATGTAGAGCCAGTTGTGCATTCAAGGCTGTGGCTCCAGCCGCCAAATCATGCAGGATCATAGCCATAGCTGCCAAGGTTCCCGTTTGTTTATGACTAATATTTTTATACGTTTTATGTGTGACATCTCAAAGTATTATGTCTGACACTTTGAGTGACACTTTGTTATCAGGATACCAAAGTTTGGAATGTCAGAAATTACCCATTTTTCAAAACAATATTAGTGTTCTTTTAATTGTGGGGAGATTGAAACACAAACAATTACAAAAAGGTTTGCACTTTCAAACTCGAGATTATCAGGATTATTCTAGTCACTGCTCCCTTACTCTTCATATCGCTTACTCTTTAAAAAGTATATTCTTCACATAATGTTTACCGAACATATGCGGTATCTTATTTTAATGAAACCCGATATCAGCAAGATAAAAGATTGAAGGAAACATATGTTGTTTCCAGAATATTTGACTTTTAAATATGTTAATGGAAAAACACCATTGTGAAAGGGAAATATGTGTCTTTCCAAATAATGTCCGTGCACCCCGTAACGAAGCGCGCAGTTTTATAAAAGTTTATTATTAAAGCTGCGTGTTTGAGCATGTGCTTTATAAGCACATTGACAACAGGAGGAGTAAAGTGACGAGCGCACTTACAACCGGATTTGATTACTTTGGTGGCTGCTCCCATATAGTTCTGTGCCGAGGCTTTCTGCTGCAGGGGAGAAGGGACTTGCCTTTGAGCTTTAAATCACCAGGACCGCCAAGGACAGGACTTCAGCATGCCTGTCTACATAAAAGCCAGAGGTCAGGTTCTTTCAGCCTGTTTGGGGCATTCTTGTGGAGCGTGTTCCCTGCCTCTCCTCGGCGCTTTCTTGCTTCAGGACGATCAGAGCCACTGCTGGGGAAGGCAACATAGAGTTTGCACAGCGCACGTGGGTGACAACAAATTACGGCAAGCAAAGGGGGGGGTCGCTTGCCCAGTGCTCTTCAGTGGGCAGAGAGTCTGTCGGATTCATCCCAGGCGCAAGAAAAATACCTCAGCCTTCCACTTGCAGGCAGGGGAAGAAGAACGGACTTTACCGGGAGAGTTTTAATTACTCAGCTTAGCCCTGCCGAGTGCCACAAACATGCGGTCTTTGCACGGACGTGCATATATCACTAATATGCATTAGATTGTTACACGGTTAGAGGTTATTATAACAAGTTGTTTGGTATGTGCGACGGCTGTCATAGTGCGATTCAGGGCTGCAGAAGGCAGGCTTCGTGGTTCTCCGTGGTCTTGCTAAGGCATCTCATGCTGGCCCAACGTCCGCCCCTTCGCCCCGTCCTGGATAGGCTCAAATAGACAGTGTGAGCGGCTCGTATAGCTGCAGAGAAGCATAGACCTCAAAAGGCCTCAAAACCAAACAAGACGATGTCGATAGGGTACAAAAGTTGAAGTTGGGCCGCGAGCTACTAGCAGGGTGTGAGAGAGCTATTTGTAGCTCGCGATCGACCGGTTGGAGACCCCTGTGACCTAGTGGGAGCTCAAGCAGTAGCGCACACATTTTGGGAAGCATGATCAAGTGTAATCTGGGTGGCACATATGCAGAACAGAGTCAAGTGACGCCCATCCCAACTGCCCCCAAGGGCTATCCCGCAGCCTGCATCATCCCTTAGTATCTTATGAATCGTGAGGGGAAAGGAGTTGCGCACCTGGATCCCTACCCCTCTAGAACCACCCGTGTATCCCAAATGGGCCACTAGTTTGTAGCCAAAGCGATCTAGGGCCTTATAATGACTTCCCTTTATATATGTCTTGTGGAGCATGACTACTTCTGGAACATGACGTTTAATGTATTCAAGCACCAGAGTCCGTTTGATCTTGTTCCCAAGACCATTTACTTTCCCAATTGTACAGCAGACCTCTGGTGCATTTTGTGCTGACCCTGAGCCCTTCATGTGTACACGGTTGACTATTAAAGCTATGAGCCTCAAAACAACAAACTTACAACGTGGACTCCTGAACTCCCCCTCCCTGTATCCCTGCTAGGTGAGTTATAACCCCCCACCACACCAACATGCAGAGTGCCTGTCGCCCAAACAAAAACGTGATGACAAAGTTACAATTAGCGGGGTTAGAGAGCACCAACTGCTTGGAAGTTCCGGAGCACAGTTTGGACCCATTAATGATCCCCCATTAACATGCTCAAGCACCTTCTAAGGATTAATATTAGGGACAAGGCGCGTCAAAACAGATCAGCCCCTCGGCCACGCGCAGATGTGTATTATCTAGTTAGCACGGGCTGTGCCCCCTGTCCCACTCTCAAGGCTACTCGGAGCATGGGGACCCATTACTTCAGGCCCCTCTACAATGTCCCCTGGACCCCAAATGTCACTTATCTGAACCACATTCATTGGCTTTGTCTGGCTTGGAAGGCAGGCCCCGATTCTTATGCTACTGGTCTTTTCGCACCAGTGATTGTGCTTGGTTCTTTTTTCGCCCAGCAACCTGCCATCCCTCCAACCAGTCCCACGCTGCCTCAGGAGAGGTGAAGAAGTGCGACTTCTCATCGGGCAACACTAAGTTTTGTGGAGTACATCATCATATACTTCACATTTCGTTCTTGGTGGGTCCTTTTAACAGAGTCAAATGCCCTGCTTTGGCGGTGTACCTGCAGTGTAAAGTGTGGAAAGAACCGGATTGTGGTGTTTTCAAACTGAATATCTCCCCGGGTTCGAGCAGCATGCAGGATAGCATCTCTATCCAGGAAGTTTAAGATGTGGGCCACTATAGTACGCGGAGGCACACCGGGGCGTGTGCCCAGCTCACGATGGGCCCAGCTCCACTGTAAAGAAGTTGGAGAGTCTTGTTGGCTTGAGGGCGTGGGTGATCAGGTGCTCCTCGAAAAGGTCCACTGACTGTCCCTCTGCCCCTTCTGGCACTCCCACAACGCGGATGTTGCGGTGCCATGCCCTACCCTCCTGATCCTCCAGACGGGTCATGATGTCCACATTTTGTTTAGTAAGGGCGGCAACCTGTTCTTCAAGGTGTTTAATCTTGCTTTGCAGAGTTCCAATGTTTGTTTCAGCTGCGGATGTTTTGTCCTCCAATTTTCATAGGTCAGCCCTGAGTAGGTTCACCTCTTCAGTAACTGAGTCTAATTTAGGCTTGAGGGTGCCCTTCAGGCCTGCTATCGCCCACATAACATTCATGAGGGATGGGCCCAGATTCAGTTCCCCCTGCAGAGGAGCCGTCTCCTCCTTCACTCCGTCGCGGCTCATTGCAACGATATATTTATAAATTTGATTGTTCTGCCCCGGGTCTTAATAACGCCCCATCGTGTTGAAAACCCCTCCTGTTTGAAGCCAGGAGGTCTCTCTAGCGGGGTTGCGGGCTGTTTCCTGTATGTTAGGACCGCCAGTACATTTGGTTGTTTTGATTCCCTCTAGCTGTACCCTCGTGGGTGCAGACCTCAATGCCTCTCTGATGTGTCTCAGCTGATGGCCTTATGGGTACACCCCTGCATCGTGGGTCTCAAATCCTATTATCACTGCTGCATAAGAACGAATGTGCCTTGCAGGAGTGGGTTGCCATGCTTTCTGTGGGGGCTATTCCTGACATTGATGCTGGCTGCTTGTTGGGTGCCACTCCACCCTCTGATGCCGGCACCCCGCGTTGCGGCGTATCCTGGGGGGCTCACTCGGTCTGCTGTGTCCGCCGCCGACTCAGCGCAAACACGCAGGTGCCTGTGTGCACCTGCCTGGGCAGACAGTGCGGGTTCACCGTTCTCTGGGGGGGTTCCCGGCCTCAACGTGAGCTCTGGTGTAGGTTAGCGGCCAGCGCGTCTCCGTTCTTTATGCCCAGTGGGGATCCGATGCACCGTCGCTCAGGGGATCCAGATCCTCAAGCGCACCTCGGGTGCAGGAATACGTCCGGCGCCATGTTGAGACGAGGTCACGGCTGCTGCTCTCGCCTCCTCCCTTCAATAGCGCCTGAAGTTCGACCAGGACGGCCCACACTCAAGTATGCGCTGTTTCTGTAGGCGTTCCTGCCTGTCGGTGCTCAGTTTTGAAACAGCGAATGCCGGATTTAATGGAGATCTAGCAGTTGGTTTGGCGGAGAGCACTCACAGAGCGGCCATCTCGGTCGGGCTCAAGCCAATCCCTTAACTGTTCAGAGTATTGAACAATTAGCAAAGTCCAATGCAGAAAAAACAATAGTGTTTTTTGTAAGAAATATAGGCAACTGTAGTTTAATCAGCTTCCCTTTGACTGTTTTTTTACCTAGTGTTAAAACCATTATCCTTATTTTTCGGAAGTGGAAAACCTTTTATAATTATTTCATTTTAGCCATCTTTAGTGTCCTGTTGTTTGCTTCTGAATATATTTCAACATTATAACTGTTACGTGAAGTGGTAGCATAACCAGATAGCCGTGGTCCCCACGGCTTACTCTTTTCTCCCAGGCCATTTCTTTTCTGGCTATAAATCAGAGATACCTTTTCCTGGGTTTCCATTTTATTTTACATTTTCCTTAGGTGTTGTCTTCCACCTGCCAGCACTTTTCCAATGCCTTGGGCGTCTGTGGTCCAGAACAAAGCAGTGTGTGTTTGTAAACTTAAGCCATCAGCTGTGTGCGAGCTGATGCAAACGAAAAGAAAAGTGCACCGAAAATAAATTAAATGCCCAGAAGAGTAACACAACATGTAATAAAGCCAGTGTCCATGGGAAATGGACAGAACAAAACAACAAAAGGCGGGACAAATGTAACCAAATCACCACTTAAAAGCAAGGATTTCTGACACACAAGAACGAATGAAAAACATTGGGCATGCTTGAAACCTCTAGACCAGATATAGCATGTCTCGACAGAGCACGCGCTGTCTAGGCTCGACCTAAAAACAGCCCAATTGGCCATAAAACAGGCCCACAAACTGCTAAAAAAAACAGCTCACACACTGACAAGTGAGACCAGCCTATTGGGCACTGCCTAATTGCATTGTAGGCCGGTTCGACACTGGGGGCTGTTTCTCTGCTTTGAGTAAAACAAATTGCAATAAAGTGGCAATCGAGTCATCTCACACAAGACATGAAAATTACACACATTAACATAATGCAAATATTGAAATGCCCTATATAAATAGGAAGAAAACAGGGTAGGCGAGCTAGTCTCTCCCTACAGAAAAATAATTTATCTCATTTGATCTCAAAGCAATCACCCTATAAAGTCAATTAGTCTCAAACTCTTTGGAAACTGAAAAGGTTGCTAAGCATGCGTTAACACTAGTCCTTGTGCAGCATGCCCAGGATGGACGTGGCAACCCAAGTTTTCCATCTCCTTTTGTTGGTAGCCTCTGTGTAATGCATACAGGCCAACTCCCCCGATTCAGTTGGGAGACTACAGATTTCAAAACTAGTCTCCTGCCTTCCGATTCCTGCAAAACCCCAATTCCTCTGCAGGCTTCAGCCAACATGGACTGGACTTGTGTGACTCGGAGTATGCACTGGCACACTGCCAGTAGTTAGGGTGACCAAATGTCCCGAATTTGCCCGGACCGTTCCGTATTTTTGATGACTGTCCCGGCGTCCTAACACGTATTGTAAAAATGAATAAATGTACAGGTTTTGAGAGATGGTCGGGTGTGCATGCATATTTACCACTGTGCTGTGAAAGCTCACATTCACACGGCCCTCTCGTGACACCAGGGACAGAGTTTTAATTGAAAGAGTCTCCTACTGTTCTGCCTGACTTAATCAGTCAACATAGGAGGATTTAATTGGGCGGGGGAATATCAACCACTGAAGAGGCCATAAACACACAGGTCCCCCTGCAACACACCCCAGCATGGCCAAGGAAGTCTTTAATTGTTATGCTACCGAGGTGTGCACACACCTATGTAGCATGAAAATCAAAGCCTTGTTTGGCTTTGCTGTGGTGTGTTCCATATGGCTCTCCTGAACACAAACATATAAACATACTATATATATATATATATATATTTATACACACACACACATAGCCATTGACATAGAAATCGGACTAAATGTTGACCAGTGTAAACATTGTGTCCTTTTTCTATGTCAATGGCTGTCCCGGTTTTATTAGGTTCTGAAAATCTAGTCACCTTACCAGAGTACAACATAGCTGTCAAACTCTCTCTGCCTACCAAAGCGTTTTCGCCGTACAAGGAAAAAAACATATTTTTATATTTTTTATATCCTAACCTGCAGCATCATGCGTGTCAATATACCCGATTCAGGCCTCCATAGCAGTTAATGGGAGTAATACATTCTCCCAATTATTATTTTTAAATCGCCCCCTTTCGTCTTCTAAAATGTTAGCATGTATGGGAATACGACCCTTCAGACCGCAGCTCATTCGAGGCATATACACACGGGTAATTCATATAACCTCTGCTTCATATGCATTCTATCCATTCTGGTGACCAAAGCTAGTGACGCCTCTCACTTGCTCCAATTCAATGACTGCCTGCCGGAGCTAGAAAATCCTTCCTCTGTTCTATTGTCTGTCCCAACCTCTGCAGTTTGCTAATGAAACTACCAACACTAGGAATCTCTGTTTAGAGCACAGTCCTTCCAGAGTCCTTACCCCCAAAGTGATCTTGCGTCTTGACTCCAGCTTCTTATACAGACCCTGATCTTGTTAACATTTCTTCTACGATGGCTGGGGATGGAGCAAGGAGGCATGACAGCAGAAACAAAAATAGGACTACCGAGTCTGTGTAGACCCGTGCTGTTGAAACTGATCGCTGAAAGAGGTGTTTAGAAATATTTGTTATCCGTTCCCTGCTCTTAACCGTCAGAAATAATTTTAAAATATTAGGTAAATAAAGCATTTCAATTATTGTTAAAATAGTCGGCAAGTAAAATAATAGCCAACACGTCAAATATTTTTGATTTCGTACAGAAAATAACCTTTGAAGAAAATAATAATTGGGCATCATACTCCCCCGCCCCCCCCCACGATTTCCTGAAAACATGCTTGATGTATGGCGTTTCCTATCGTGCACATCCGAGCATACCATATAAACATGGCCGCCACCCCTATCGTGTGTGGGCGGACGACTCCAAACGTCCATACCTGTAAAGCTCTCATTGGTAATCGGCAGCAGACAAAGTCCAGCAGAATGTCTTTCCTTTTAGCAACAGACCTGTACTGCCCCGCCCCGTTCACAGTAAGGAAACAGAAGTGCTCATTGGCAAATCTTAGTCAATCGGTTATAAGCATGCCATAAATGTACTATTCCCCAAACTCTCCACTCTTAAAAAATAGGACGTCCAGTTTTCGTAAGGAGTCCAGTCTTCAAAAAGGGTGCTTTACCGATTTTTGTAGCTTAGCGACTTCATTGGTGGTTTCACAGGATACCTCTAGAAAGGTGACTTGGGATACTGGACACTGATATTAATGACTTCTTTCTGTTAAGTGACGGGTGCTCCTGCATAAAGATCTTGCTGCCGACAAATCAGATCGGCGTGCAGCTTCTCGGGTCTAATTGTGCCGAGAAGAGGGGAGGGTCGAGAAGCTGGTCCTCCACGAGGAGGCGGGGCTATGAACGAAGAGCCAATAGTGCAAAAGGAGGGAGGAGTCTGGAAGGTAGTCGTGGAGCAGGGGTTACGCTGATTTTCAAGGAGTACCAATTATTGTACGACACCGGCCACTGTCTTCTGTTTATCTCCATGACAGGAAGAGGGTGACGCGTCACTGTACACCGTGCTCCACCTAAGAGAAGCAAGGCAGAGAGTACCTCGGAGCACTCTCTAGTGGGCCCCGACAGCTTGAAGTGCTTTCTGTGGTAAGAAGGTGTGTTGGGGAGGCAGGTCTCAGCAATGGGATAACGCGGTGCGAGGTTATCTGGGGATAGTGCACACATTCAGGCATACTAGGCGTTCGAAATGTAAGGGTGAAAAAGATAAGATTTAGACCCAAGGTGATCTAGACCGGTGTCCAAGGGAGGATGCCGGTCCTGTTAGGCAGGCAAGATGAAGAAGGCTGTGAGCCAAACATGCAAAGGGAAAGCATCGGACAGGGCCACGTAGACTTAATTTAGTGGCTTCAGGAGCCCTGTGCGTAGTAAAAGAAGGGGAACTACATTGAAAAAATGTTATCTGTAAAGAAAGGGTGCTTAAGTCGGATTATCGGATGGAGAAAATGCTGAAATCGATTTAGTGGTGGGACAAGATGAGACAGTCAGACCTATAAATAAAGGTCAAGACCTTGAACTGTGTGGTTGAGTGCCAAAGGGCAGTGGCTCCTCCAATATTCTTATTCGGAGCAGGACGGTGTTCTGGATGGTGCTGCTGTCACTGTGGTAGACTATATTGCCATGAATATTGTTTGCACCAGATTCTAAATCTGGTCACCCACTGTCATGCCCCGTAGCACCAGTTGATAACAAAAGTCTTTACCCACTGTTGTTATGTCATTAAGGCATTCCAGGCCAGACTGATAGGGCTCTCGAGTGGCTTGGCAGCACAGGTCTGCTCGTCTGAATTGGCTGAAAGCAGAAAGTATAGTCACAGGATGGGGAAGGAAGGCAGGGAAGGTGGTGGGGCTTGGTTAAGGATGGCTTTCAAGAATCATCCTCTCTTCTTCTATCTAGGTTATAAGGGTAACATTCGTTGAGGTGCATGAGGTGGGATGTGTGGCTACCTACATCAAGGGATAATCATAACGTTTGCCAGAGGGAACCTCAAAGTCACTAAAGTACCGTGAGCTCAGCTCCCTGCTTTACTACTGCACAGAGCAGACAGGCTAAACCTGGGGCAATATGTAAAATATTAATGCAGTACCAATGAAGTTGAAACAGAAAACAATAAAAATCCCAACCGAATCAGCGAAATAGAGCAACATATAACAGTAACAATGACAATAAAATGTCAAAAATCCAATAGGAGGACCCTGAGACATTAATTAAATTTTTTTAAAGTAGGAATAGCGCCAAGAGACATACATGTTGCCCCCTGTGCCCTCCCGCCCCGCTCCCCGCCGCCGTGAGATCGGACACACCCCCTTTTCTTTCTGTGCCCTCCCCGCTCCCGCCTCCCAGCTGCTCCTCCCTCCCTCCCTCGCACTTGGCCATAGATGGCGACCGTGCGGCGCAGGTGAGTGTGACCTATTCCTAGGACACCCCCGCGCCGCACGGCCACCAGCTGTAGCGTGTGCTCCCCGCCTGCTTCGCTGAGCCTGCCTGCTGCTGGCTGACCACGCCCCCTGCCTCGCTCGGCGTGGTCTCCTGCGGTCTGTGTCTGCTGAGTTATTTCTGTTGCCTCGTTGCCTAATTTAGGCTTTTTTGCCCCTTTTTCTCGCTTTCTGTGGGCCCCCCTGTGCTGTTTGTCCCCATTGTTGACCCCCTGTGCCCTCCCTCCCCGCTTCCCGCTGCTGTGAGATCGGACACGCCCCTTTTTCTTTCTGTGCCCTCCCAGCTGCTCCTCCCTCCCTCGCACTTGGCCATAAATGGCGACCGTGCGGCGCAGGTGAGTGTGACCTATTCCTAGGACACCCCCGCGCCGCACGGCCACCAGCTGTAGCGTGTGCTCCCCGCCTGCCTCGCTGAGCCTGCCTGCTGCCGGCTGACCACTCCCCCTGCCTCGCTCGGCGTGGTCTCCTGCGGTCTGTGTCTGCTGAGTTATTTCTGTTGCCTGGTTGCCTAATTTAGGCTTTTTTGCCCCTTTTTCTCGCTTTCTGTGGGCCCCCCTGTGCTGTTTGTCCCCATTGTTGCCCCCTGTGCCCTCCCGCCCCGCTCCCCGCTTCCCACCGCTGTGAGATTGGACACGCCCCCTTTTCTTTCTGTGCCCTCCCCGCCTCCCAGCTGCTCCTCCCTCCCTCGCACTTCGCCATAAATGGCGACCGTGCGCACGCGCAGCGGGCGCACCGATTGTGCGCCAAAGGTAAGCCCGTCTGCGCCCGTCCGCGCCAGGACCGCGCCCAGCGCCAGGACCCCTGGCCCCCGCAGACACCAGCCCATCCGCTGGACCTACGACGCCACCGAACTCAACACCGGCCGATCCCCGGGATGCCACCGAGCCACTCAGAGACGCACCCACGGACCCTTCAGCTGCCACTCCTGCAAGTTCACCTGCAACCGGACCTGCACTACACCAGCACCCAACAAGCCGAACACCAGCAGCAACCACCTGAAGTGCATCCTGCTCAACACCCGCTCTGTCCACAGACACGCCATCGAACTCTGGAACCTCCTCGACACCACTTCTCCAGACATCGCCTTCCTCACGGAAACCTGGATGAACGCATCCTCAGCACCCGACATCGCCATCGCCATCCCGGATGGATACAAGATCTCCCGGAGGGACCGCGCCAACCAGACGGGAGGAGGCATCGCCATCATCCACAGGAACACCATCCGCATCACGACCAACACCGACGACACCCTCACAACCGCCGAACACCTGCACTTCCAGATCCACACAGACCCCAAGACCACACTCAGAGGCACCCTCATCTACAGACCCCCGGGACCTCGCACACAATTCAGCGAAGACATCGCCGACCTCATCAGCCTGCACGCCCTCCCCTCCGCTGACTACATCCTCCTCGGGGACCTCAACTTCCACCTGGAGAACAACAACGACCGCAACACCACCACCCTGCTGGACAACCTCGCCAACCTCGGTCTCAAGCAGCTGGTGACCACCCCCACCCACTGCGCCGGACACACGCTCAACGCCGTCTTCTCATCCAGCAAGGACATCGTCTACAGCCACGCCACCGGACTCCACTGGACGGACCACAGCTGCGTCCACTTCAGCTTCAGAAGAACCACAACCCACCACCACCAGCAACAGGTTCCTCGCAGGAGCTGGAGCAAGATCACAGCCGACCAGCTCGCCGCATCCCTGAGCCAGCACCCTCCCACCAGCTCAGCGAACCCTAGCCAGGCCGCCAACAACCTCACGAAGTGGATCAGCAACTGCGCAGACGACCTCGCCCCACTGAGGACCCCTCCCAGCAGACCCGGCAGCAAGAAAGCATCCTGGTTCACCGACGAACTCAAGAGCTCCAAGAAGAACTGCCGAGCCCTCGAGAAAGCATGGTGCAAAGACCCAACACCAGACAACATGACCACCCTCAAGCTTGCCACCCGAAAACACCACCAACTGATCCACGCCACCAAGAAAACTGCATTCAAGGCACGACTGGACAACAACGCACACAACAGCAAGGAACTCTTCAACATCATCAAAGAGCTCTCCAACCCCAATGCCGGAACCAACGACATCACCCCATCTCAAGACCTCCGCAACTCCCTCGCCTCCTACTTCCACAACAAGATCGCAGACATACACAACAGCTTCAGCACACAACCGACGCACCCCAGGACCGCACCAACGCCCCCCACCACCGCCGTCCGCGCCTGGACCCCGACCACCACCGAAGACACCATCCGTATGATGAACTCCATCCACTCCGGATCTCCAACCAACCCCTGCCCTCACCACGTCTTCAACAAAGCCAACGCTGTCATCGCACCCCACCTGCGGGACATCATCAACACCTCCTTTGACACCGCCACCTTCTCGGAGAGCTGGAAGCATGCCGAACTCAGCGCTCTGCTGAAGAAACCATCAGCGGACCCCACCGAACTCAAAAACTACCGTTCCATCTCGCTCCTCCCGTTTCCTGCCAAAGTCATCGAGAAGACCGTCAACAAGCAGCTGGCCGCCTTCCTCGAGACAAACGGATCCCTCGAACTCTCGCAGTCTGGCTTCCGGGCCAACCACAGCACCGAGATCGCCCTCATCGCAGCCACGGACGACATCCGAGCCCTGCTGGACAACTGGGAAACAGCGGCCCTCATCCTCCTGGACCTCTCCGCGGCGTTCGACACTGTCTGCCACCGCACCCTAGTGCAGCGCCTCAGCAACGTCGAAATCCAGGAGAAGGCACTAGAATGGTTCATCTCCTTCCTCGCCGGAAGGACACAGAGTCCGCCTACCCCCGTTCAGATCAGAAGCCACCGAAGTCATCTGCGGCGTTCCTCAAGGCTCCTCGCTCAGCCCCACCCTCTTCAATGTCTACATGAGCCCCCTTGCGGCCATCGCACGCCAACGCAACCTCAACATCATCTCCTACGCCGACGATACCCAGCTGATCCTCTCCCTCACCAACTTCCCCGCCACCGCCAGAGCCAACCTACACGAAGGGATGAAAGACGTTGCCGAGTGGATGATGAACAGCCGCCTGAAACTGAACTCAGACAAGACGGAAGTTCTCATCCTGGGCTCCTCGCCCTCCGCCTGGGACGACTTCTGGTGGCCCCCCGCCCTGGGCAGCGCACCCAAACCAACAGACCACGCACGCAACCTGGGCTTCATCCTGGACTCCTCCCTCTCCATGACCAGACAAGTCAACGCCGTCTCCTCGTCCTGCTTCAACATCCTACGCATGCTACGTAAGATCTTCCGGTGGATTCCCACCGAGACCAGGATGACGGTCACCCAGGCCCTCGTCACCAGCCGACTGGACTACGGCAACGCCCTCTACGCCGGAACCACCGCCAAGCTCCAGAAGAGACTCCAGCGTATCCAGAACGCCTCAGCAAGACTCATCCTCGACATCCCCCGACACAGCCACATCTCCAAACACCTGAGAGACCTGCACTGGCTCCCGGTCAACAAGAGAATCACCTTCCGTCTCCTCACCCACGCACACAAAGCCCTACACAACCAAGGCCCAAGATACCTCAACAGCCGTCTCAACTTCTACACTCCCACTCGCCAGCTTCGATCGACCAGCCACGCCCTCGCCGCCGTCCCCCGCATCCGAAGAGCCACCACAGGAGGAAGATCCTTCTCCTACCTGGCCGCCAAGACCTGGAACTTCCTCCCGACCCACCTCCGCCTGACCCAAGACCACCTCGCCTTCAGGAAGCAGCTCAAGACCTGGCTGTTCGAGCAGTAGCGGACCCCCCTCCCCCAAGCGCCTTTAGACCCTCCGGGTGAGTAGTGCGCTATATAAATGGTTTTGATTGATTGATTGACAATGCCAATGACAGTTACTGGTCGCTATGGAACGGAATTTAGGCACAATTTAACGCAGACATCGATGGAGCACAGGTCAGATACACCAACCAGGTTCAGCCTGGTCAAAGATTTTACCTTTTGACTTCCCAATCTACTACGGGAGTACACTCTTAAACTTCCCTGGACCTCAGGGAATGCACTTAGAGACTCACAGGGTGTCCGACAGCGAGTAACGTCCAGTCTAGGTTCAGCAGCCTCTGATCAGCTGTGCAGTTTCAGGAAACTCCTGTTGCAGATTGCTGTTTCCCAGTAACTTGAACAGGAAGTCAGGCGTATGACCCTTAGAGTCGACGTCTTTGTCCTGAGTGAAAGAGAGAGCCGGTCTTTTCCTTTAGGGCTCTTCTTAAGTTGCAGACACCAGGTTAAGTCCTCTTCTGATCTTCCTCATGTCTAGAAGTGTTCAGAAATGGGTGCCTGGAGATGCCACATTTGTCTGGCATGAGACGGTGATTGGAAATGACTCCTGGGTGCAACCTAATCAATGGGGTAAATGTTTCTAATACCAACCCTACCCACTTTGGGCATTTTCAAGATGGCGAAAGTCACTGTCCACTAAATTTGGGGTCCGAAGGTTGGCAGAGGGTGCACTGTGTTTTGGGACTGTGCTATGGTAATACTAGTCTCCTCCCACATATAACACTACAATCCAATTTGGGGCAGCCACTCTACCTACATAAACCCAGATAGAAGACTGGTAGAACAAAAGTAGAATTTTTCAGGAACCAGACAGTGGCTACACATAAATTGTTTTGTCATCCTGTTCCCCTTCATTTCAAGTTTGCCTCAGTGTTATATGTAAAACCCAGAGACAGAAGTCTGGTGGGCAAGGCAGGTGCTTCAGCAACCAAACAGTGTACACACAAGAACTATCTTGACATCCTCTTCTCAGCCTTTCAGGTGTGTTCTGAATCACTAAACCCAGGAGAGCATTATTTGACACTCCAGCGTGATTTGAAACTGTAATGTCAAAAAGAATGCTCAAAGCCCCCATCCTGCATATTCAGTGAGGTTCAGAGGAGTCCTCTCTGCTCAGTCAGGTCAGCCTATTGTTTTCCCTTAGAAAGCATTTCACACCTATTCAAATGTTAATTACTGGCATGCAGAAGAATGAGAGTAAATGCAATTTTAGCCACCAGGCACATTGGCTAGTGAAAAGGTAACTTTTTAAAGTTACTCCCTTAATATTTATTAAAAAATCAGACTTCACCATTGAATCGGATTTTTATTAACTATTAAAATAGTTGTTACTTATTTTTTCAGTTTGTTTCATTCCCGAAATACAGTTTGGGGATTTTAATGTATACTCTTGTTTTCTACATAGGACAGTTAGGCCTGCCATAGTGAAAAATAGCATTTATGTGCTAGTTGCTGTAAAGACATGATCACATTACATTTCTACTTGCTCTACTTTTGAGTTACCTGCACCCTGCTTTGTGCTCTACAAGATCTAACTAGGGGCGAGATAATAATATTTAAAGGAAGGTTTTGACCTGTCAAAAGGGTTTATTTTGAGAGGTTGAACTGCAGTTTTTATGCTGCTGCAGTCTGTCTACATTGGTAGGCCAGAAGTCATGTTTTGCACTGTCACTGTAGTACATGGCACAATGGCTACCGCAGGCCACTTATGACATTTATCTTACAGTCCCTGGGTATATTTTTTACCATTTATTAGGGACTAGTAGGTAATTTAAATATAACAATTTGGAAAATGCCAAGTTGACCATGTTTAGAGGGGTAGACAGGCAATTTACCACTATTAAGCTCAGTTAAAGTGCACAGAGGTCCAAAGTCAGCAAAATAGTCAAGGCAAATATCTGGCAATACACCATGCAAAAGATGCTAATTCGTACACTTTGCTAGAAAAATCTATATCTGAAGGCAGACGCATCAAGAACATTTCTCGTAATGGAGGGTGCTCAAAGGGAGAAGAGGTGAATATGGTTTTGAATTTGCAGTGTAAATGCAATGTAAATATTGGACAAGCAGCCTAAAAACAAAGAACAAGAAGGGAACAAAGTACGGAATGTAGGCCAGAAGCATTAATGTTATGAATATGGGGGGTTCAAAGCATACTGTGTTGACCTTTTATGTTTCCAGCTATCAAAGCAGGATGCTATAAATGTAAAATGTTAGGTGTTGTAATTTTTCTCAGGTGTGTAAGGAGAGTAAGTAGAGGGTAATAATTCTGTTAATGTGATACATAGGGGAGAACCTTAGATGAAAAGTAGTGAGTGATGAGAGCAACATGGGAGTTCTGATTGTGTTTGGTGGCAACCTATCTGACTTTACTGTGAACAAATTGAATGAATCATGTCATCCTCCTAAGAGTTTAGTGGGGATTAGAAGCAAGGAGATACTAATGTAGGCAGATTTGTGTTCATCATGCACTCTGATTGGCAAATTGTTTGGGAAAAGTTAAAAGGTTTTAAGTTACTAAAGGAACTTTAGAACAAGTGGCTGCTGTGGTGGCAAGTTCTGATACAAGGATATTTTTAGGTTGAATTTTTCCTATAAAAATAGGAAGGCAGAGACCAAAGTGTATATAGTAGAGAAAGGAAAGATACTTGCGTTGGAGAGAACACTTTGGGCATGGTCCTGGTCTCCCCATTGTCTTGAGCTGGTACTTCTTACAGAAGATGCATAAAAATGATTGCATGATTTCCCGCAAATGTATGCTTTAAAGCTTCGTTGTCTCGCAACGAAATTCGAACATAGAATTATTCTCAAGGAGGGAGCTGTACACAAGGTGAGGAATATTCCTTTAGCTATCGAGGACTTTGATCAGTTGTGTAAGTGTAACGTCAGAAAACCTGTAGAATCTTGAGATTTGCTTATTCCAGTTTTAGCAAGGAAGGCAAATTATAAAAGATTTGCACTTGTATCTAAGAGATCTGAATGAAAGTATCTGGGTTGATCGCCATCCCCTTCTGAGTATTGTTTAAATTTGGGTGAATGTGAAGGATGTATCTTGTTTCTCCTTGTTACACTTTTTGAGTGTATATGAACAAGTGTTGTTGCACCCAGAATCTAAACATTTGACTTTGTCTGTGATGACAGAGGATGCTTTTCAATTTGTGAGAATGCCCTTTGGTCTGGCCTCTGCGCCTGCAGTTTTTAACCGATTTTAATACGAAGATTGTTCGGTGAGTTGCACAATGTCTTATTTTTTCGAGATCATGTGGGGGTCAACCAAGGAAAACATGACAAAGTCTTGCCTTGTGCTCTCTCTAAATCGGAAGAAGCCATATTAACTGTTGTTATATACAAATGCAGGTTTGGAGTGCATGAAGTGGAGTATATGAGACAAACGGAATCCAGGGAGGGGTACTAGTGTTCTCTAAATAGAGAACTTTCCGCACATTCGTTGACTTCACAGTATCAACTGTTCTAATATAAACGTGGGAATAGTATATACTATGATAAAGTTAAATAATGGGTGCTCAATTAGCCCTAACAACACCCACTACCCAGTGGTGTATATAGCGCACAAAGTGTGCTTCAGACAAAAACACAAAAGGAAGGGCTTGGACAGCACACCTATGGTCACTTATTAAGTCAGCAAACATATATTACAATCAATGGGTGTCAGTATTACCCACTCCAACCTAAACAAAATAGTATCAATCACAGTAATATTCATCAAAATATAAGGATCCCAGGCACGTGGTAGTCTTGATAATCACACAATCTATATTAAAAAACAGAAAGAAGTTATCCATTATACATACAAAAACAGATACATATAGACCTATATTAAGGGAGAAAATAAAGAAACCATGATGTCCCTATGATAAACAAAATTGTTCAACATCAGTTACACTCAATTTTGGCAGCAGCAAGACAAAGTGCCATCGCTGCTGCAAAAATTGAGTGTAACTGATGTTTTCTCCCTTAATATATGTCGATAAACTTTGAGTTCTAATTGTCAAAACGTTCTAAGCTCCCTTTGAGATATGAGATCAAAAGGTTATATCTGATGTATCTGTTTTTGTATGTATAATGGATTACTTCTTTTCGTTTTTTAATGTAGAATGCACTGTTTTTAAGAGGTGTGTTTATTTTAAATAATACATTTATAGATTGTAATGGACTTTCTAATGTATTTGATTCATTCATTTATTTGTATGGAACACTCATGGGTGTATTATTTTAATATTTCCAGCCTTGAAAAAGTCTCTTAAGACGAAACACGTGTCTGCAAGTTGTGTGCTGCGAAGTTTTAAAGAAATTGTATTGGAATAAAGATTATCAAGACTACCACGTGCCTTGGATCCTTATATTTTGATGAATATTACTGTGATTGATACTATTTTGTTTGGGTTGGAGTGGGTAATACTGACACCCATTGATTGTAATATATGTTTGCTGACTTAATAAGTGACCATAGGTGTGCTGTCCAAGCCCTTCCTCTTGTGTTTTTGGAATCCAGGGAGAGTCTAAGTTAAAAGATTAAGCTTGCGTGAGCCATCAAAAGGGACCCTTCTTCATGTGATAATGACCTTTTGTGTTTATTTCTTGGCTTAATGAGTACACTGCCAAGTTATTGGATTTTGTTTTCTGTCATAGTTTAACTACTAAGTAAATTGATGAAAAGAGATTAAACATTTGTATAGTCCAAAGAGTGCTAGCAGTTGTCCGAGCAAATACATGTACAGCTGGGGCTGTTGTTCTTAAGACACACAATAATAATACAATTATTTATAAAGCACCTGGTTGCTCCATACGGAGTGTCCCCCGGCAGCCGGCAGTCAAAAAAACACTCGCTTTCGCATGCGAGTCAAAGTGAAGCACTCACAAAAAAAATGTATGCCGTCAAGAATAATAAAAAAGCAGTTAAAAACAATCCCCTTGCAGTTTCCCCCAAGCTAATCAAAGTGTCTTATTGAGAGCTCCATGTGATCAGACAATAGTGGTCACAGATGCCAGCATGTATGGTTTGGGAGCAGTTTTGATGCAGGGCAGGGACAGATGAGAAAGAGTGGTTGCCTTTGCGTCACATACTTTGAGTAGCTCACTGTTCCGGATTACCAAATAGGCATAGTAGGCACTAGCCTATGGGCCCTTCTCCCTTTTAGGGGCCCGCAACAACTGATCAAAATAATATTGATTTGATCTTGAAAGAATATTACAATCAAGCTTTCTTAAATACTGTTTCCAAAAGATAGAAAAACATTAATCAACTCAAAGAAGCGAAAACATTATATTAAAGACTCTATAGAGAAACTACTGCATCGATGTAAAGTACCTAATAACAACTTAAAGCACATAAACCAGAGATATCAAATTCACATAAGTTTGTCTCTTAAAAGCTCATCTCCTGGCAGCTGTCAGTTTGTAAAAACATCCAGTGCATTTGCGAGGGGGCGGGGGGAGGGCAACATTTTGACTGCCTAGGGGCCTGCACAGGGTTTAATCCAGCACTGATAACTCAAAGAACATACGCCTCCATTGAACATGAAGCATTGGCCTGTTGGTGAAGTGTGCAGCATATTAGAATTTGTGTGTACCAACCATAAGCTTCAAGCTGAGTTGTTTTTAACAAAGGGGGCAAACAGAGCAACACCCCATATTGTGAAGGGGATTTATAGAATGCATGAATACAGTTTTACTATTAAATATGTGCCACTGTGAAGAACGTAAATGCTGACTACTTATAGTTGCCATTGAGGGCCGATGATGTTGTTGATGACGATCAATAGAGCGTAGCAGAGAAGGAACAGTCGTGTCATGGGGCAGTTTGGGAAGATGAATGGAAAGCAACTGTAAAAAAAATGATACGGCCATGTTGTTGCTTGTCGAACATCTTCTGAAAATTTGAGATGGAATGTGAATGCCTCGTTTGGACTTGGGAGAATTCAAATCTTTTTGGTCTGAATTGTCATTTGTGGCTGAAGTGTAACGAAGGTGTGATAGGTTAATCGTTCTTGCAAGTTTAGGAAGGAGGCGTGAAAGCTGCTGGATGACGTCCAATTGTCTTCAGCTAAACGCTAGTAAGACCGAGGTCATGGTATTTGGTAGACAGCCGGAACTGTGGGGAGAGAGATGGTGGCCGGGGGAGCTGGGTCCTGCTCCCATCCCAGTCGCCGAGCTTAAGAACCTCGGGGTCTGGCTGGACCCCTCCCTTACGTTTGCATGCCACACTAAACGCACGGCTGCATGCTGCTTCGGCATCTTGCGTGGGCTACGTCCTGTGCTAAAGTTCTTCGATGCCCCCACCAGGCAACTCATGATCCAAGCTACTGTCATCTCCAGGCTGGATTATGCGAGTTCCTTGCTGGCCGGTTTAAATGTGGCAGAGATCGGGCGCTTACAGAGGATCCAGAACGCCGCAGCGAGAGCGGTGGTAGGCCTTCCAAGATTCTGTCCTACCTCCAGCACCATACGGGCGCTGCATTGGCTTCCGGTGGCCCAGCGGATCCAGTTTAAGGTCCTCTGCGTCGCCTATAAGATCTTGAAGGGGACCCCGGCAATGATCCTTACGACCCTCCTGGCCAATTACATCCCAGCACGACTCTTAAGATCGGCAGACCTCGAATTGGCCGTTGTGCCGCGCTTCAAGCGAAGTAGGGCCGGTGGACGCTCATTTCGAGTGCGTGCAGCTACCCTGTGGAACTCCTAACCCCCGGCAATTCGCGCTATGAGCGATTTGCTTTCCTTTCGTCGCGCGTTGAAAACGTTTTTATTCCCTTAGTTGTATGTTTGTGTTGCTTATAGTTTAGTTGTGTTGTGTAGCTGCCTTGTCGGGCGCCAGGACGCTCCTTAGCTGGAGCATCTGTGCGCCAAATAAAAAATCACATAACATAACATAACATAACAAAGAGGTGTGGCGCAGCGGCCAGGGCGACTGACGCTGGAATCTGGGGCCCACGGTTCGATATCCGGCACCGGCGGCAGGTCAGCCCAGCACCATATGACTCTGGGCTTGCTTAATCTTCCAGAGGGCCCCCAGCGCTGGGACACCACTTCGGAGGTAGCTGCATGCTTTACAAATACTGGTATTTCAAGATTGTTGAGGTGGTTGTTTGAGGGTCATGGTAGAATTTCTGTCATGTAGATTAAGACCCTGGTAGAATTTGGTGGCCAGGTATGTGTTGTATCCTGCTTATGTTATGTTATAATAATAATCCTGTATTTGTAAAGCGCACAGCTACCCGTAGGTTTACCAGCGCTGGGGGCCGTCGGGAAGATTAAGCAAGCTATTGCCCAGAGTCACATGGTGCTGGGCAGACCCCTGCCACCGGTGACAGGCTGCTCCTGGTGAGGCTGGAGATTAAGGAACACCAGGCTAATGAACATTTGTACATATTTAATAACCTGCAACAAGAAGTCAATAAAGAAACTTACAAAACTCATCTCAAATATTGTTGTGTGTGCAAGTGGATGAATGAACTGAGCCCCTACAGTGTCTTTCACATCGGACTGCCAAAGTCTATGCGTTTTCCTCTGTTTGACATCTTTTGGGCAATATGATGAACGCTTACTTCTTTGGGATGTTCCCCTGCTGTGCTTGTAATAAGGTCGTGTGAAGATCTCTACACTGTGACCCCCTGAAAATTTTGTAAAATTCAGCGGGTATTTGATCCGGGCCTGCTGCTTTCCCCAATGGGGGGGGGGGGTCCATAGCTTCCCCCAATTCCTGTAGTGTGATTGGGAGATCTTACTCCTCTTTTTCCTCCTTGGCTAGTACCGAATGTTGAGTACCTCCAAGGTACTCCGTGACCCAGTTTGCAGAAATTGGCTGTTGTTGATCGTAAAGAGTCGCATAGAACCCTCTAAAGACCTCCCTAATAGCCTCAGGGCTATTTACCACTCCCCCCTTACCGTCTGAGATTTCCTTAATTTCCCCTTAATTTCCCCTGCTGCCAGTTTCTGCCTTGTTCGGATTGCCAGTATATGCCCAATACGCTCGCTAAGCTCATAACATTTTTCCTTGTTAGTTAGGTAGTTACCGGCTGCTTTACTCGAAATACTTTCACTTGCCTCTTCTTTGTTAAGGTCAATCTTTAGGAGAATATCCTCCAGGGTGCCCTTTCTTTCTATAGCCCTAGACAGTTGTTCTTCTAATTCTGCTAAGTCTTTCGTGATTTTATCTACTCTGGCCCTCTCCTGTCTATTCCTGTGTAGCGTATAGCTTAGTTTTTCCCCTCTAATGCTGGCTTTAAATGCATCCCAGGCAACGCCTGGGGGAGCACTCCCTCTATTAATTTCCCAGAATGACACCATCCACTCCTGCATATGTTTGATATATTTCTCGTCTTTCAGGAGGGCTCTCTCAAATGTCCAGCTGGATTCTTTCTTCGGGGAGTTTCCTAATGTCAGCGTTAGTACTAGTGGGTTATGGTCTGAGATAATTCTTGGTAGCTTATCTAACTGGCTATTGCTTACCAGAGAGCTGGAAATAAAGAAGTAGTCCAATCTAACAATAACCTTATGAGGGGCCGAGTAAAACGTGCTACCGGAGCCAGCTGGGTTGCACCCGGCCCACAGATCCACTAGTGCATTGTGGCACGCCTGGTTAAGTATTGCTTGGCATGTCCGTTTCTTCCGGCCAGAGTAGATCTGTCCGGCCTCCGTACCTAAACAATCCAGCCCGTTAATATTAAAAACCCCGCAGCAGATGACTGGTTCTGGCCATAGAGGGAGTTCGGAATCCAGGAATTCAAATAAGTCCGGATCATCCTCTGTGGAATCTTAGACAGAAACTTATGTGAATATTTCGCCCCTGGTTTTACCTTCCAGCATTACCCACCTACCCCATTGATCTTCTTTTTTCATTCTGATCGTGATATCCCCCCTTTTGGCAAGTATGGCTACCCCTCTTGTTTTAGTCTCCTGCTTTGTGAGTGCCAATACTTCAAGACCTAGCTGTTCCGGCAGGTATCATTTAGTTCCTCGATGTGGGTCTCCTAGAGACATATTATGTCTAATCGCAATGTTCTCAACAGTGCTGCCACCCGCTGCCTTTTATTCCCGTCATTTAGGCACAGACATTAATAGAAGCTATTCTCATGCTCATCTGTGCTTGCTGAGAATTTCCTCCTCCTCTACCAGTCCTGTGCTATTCTTGCTCACCCATTGCTTAAGAGTATAAATAGAGCATATGTAGTGCTGTGCTATGTTACAATGTGCTGTACGAGCCAATCCACCACCAACTACTCTCCCCCCCTCCCCCTCTGCCCTCCCCACCCAGACCCCCCTCCCCATGAGAACCCCCCCTCTTTTACAGCAAATAGGTCACTCATTTTATTTATTTATTTTATTTATTTTAAGAGTTTTATATAGCGCTGTTAGACCCGGAGGTATCAGAGCGCTTTACATGAGGAATTTAGCATTTAGCATATTAGAACGTTACAAAATTTACATGAAAGATCGTTGCGAGGAAGAGGAAAAACAAGGTTATACAAATACATCTAATGATTAGATCATTACAAAAACAGAAGATATTAAGGAGCAATGGGAGCGAGGGAAAATAGGGGTAAGGGAAAAGAGGGAGAAGGGAAACGTGGGAATGAGTGGGAGCAGGGAGAAAGGAACTGACAAAGGACGGAACAAGACGGCAGGTCAGGATCAGAGGAGAGGGTGAGAAGGAAGATGGGGACAAGAAAAGGGGTTCTGAGAGAGGGAGAGGAGGTCCTCGGAGGAAGATATAAAGAGACACCAGCGAAAGGATGTGGAGTGCCATGCACCAATGTCCGGCTGAGTAGGTGACGGCCGCGGGCGCCAGACTCCTCTATAGCCGTACCAAGCGGCTCCACCGGGCATCGGCCATGTCGTCTCAACGTCTTTACATAAGTTTCCACAAAATTATAGAATTACACCAGTTACAAGTTACATGAGGAATTTAGCATTTAGCATATTACAAACGTTACAAAATTTACATGAAAGATCGTTGCGAGGAAGAGGAAAAACAAGGTTATACAGATACATCTAATGATTAGATCATTACAAAAACAAAAGATATTAAGGTGCAATGGGAGTGAGGGAAAATAGGGGTCAGGGAAAAGGGGGAGAAGAGAAGGGAAACGTGGGAATGAATGGGAGCAGGGAGAAAGGAACGGACAAAGGACGGAACAAGATGGCAGGTCAGGATCAGAGGAGAGGGTGAGAAGGAAGATGGGGACAAGAAAAGGGATTCTGAGAGAGGGAGAGGAGGTCCTCGGAGGAAGATATAAAGAGACACCAGCGAAAGGATGTGGAGTGCCATGCACCAATGTCCGGCTGAGTAGGTGACGGCCGCGGGCGCCAGACTCCTCTATAGCCGAACCAAGCGGCTCCACCGGGCAATGGTCATGTCGTCTCAACGGCTTTACATAAGGTTCCAAAAAAACAGATGAACATGAAAATCAAGATCAGAAAGAATGGGGAAAGCTGGTAAACCACAGGAGGAGACAGCAGCGGGGAAGAAAACGAGACAAATGTCCAAAGTACGAATGGGTAGGTGACGGCCATAGCGGTGTGCCAGAGCCAGTCTCCCCTATAGCTGTCTGAGCAGCTCCACCGGGAGTCGGTCATGTATGCGTTTCGGACTCCGCCAGAATAGAGTGAGGATCAGGAGGTGATCAAAAAGTCTAGTCTTTGGGGTACCTATGTGAGAGATCAGTCTAAAGCAATGTAATGAGGACATTCCAAGATGGCCGAATCCTTAGTATGACTTGTTGCCCGGATATATAGTCCTTTGTTAATGTCCAGCATTGGTGAGTCCTATTACTCTGTTTAGTGATTGTAGGGACTATGGTCCTCTTTCAGTTGTCATAGGGTAATGGGAACACACCAGCAAGCGGCCATTTTAAATTAAACCACTATGTTGAGGAGTCCATAGCATTTAAATACATACAGGGCCAGTAAAATAAATAAAGTGAAAGTAAAAAAGAAAAAGAAAAGTCACCGACTGAAGTTCAAGTTATCAAAATGCAAGGCAGCCAAGGTGGAGGAAAAAAGAAACTTGCCTTAGTTGTCAAAAGTGCCTCCTATGTGGTGTGAGCAGGACGGTGATGGCGCTGTGGATTTAATTTAATTTAATTGTGGGTTTATATAGCGCTAGGAATCGACTCCCGGAGGAGTATCTCCACGCTTCCTCTCTGGGATCTTCGTGAGGGCCCATGAAGTCGGCATAGGTAGGGAACCGGATCTTGACCTGAGTGTCTTTCAGCTGCAGGGAGTTGGCGATCTCGATGCGCCTGGCCCGGGTCATTTCTAAAGGGTCATTTTTGCAAATGTGATCATTGTAACAGGTATTTGTGTATCACTGGCCTGCCACTGGTTTGGTATTGTAGCAATTGTGGATGTCTGTAATGTTTCTTGCACAGTTCTGTGCTATATTTTGTTTTTTAAAGTTCGGGACATCTATTACAAAGGTTTGTGACTTGGGTACTACGCGTCCTTTGATGGTTGAATAATTGTCCAATAGTCAGCTTGATGAGGTCCTTATAGTAATATTGTTGCAGTTGAGCTCATTTGTGCATATTTTTTATTGTGTTGGGTGTTATCTTAGTCGGCTGGGCAATGCCCTTATTTTGGCTGCCTTTGTGTGGCTTGCATCTGAAAAATTGTTAGCAACTTTTTGTAGTGGGAGTAAAACAAAGAGTCCATGTGGATTCCTGTTACATGAAGTAAAGCATTGGCCTGGTGGCTGACCGTCAGTCTTTGTAGTATCTAGAATGTGTGTGTGCTGTACAGTGCAGTATCTTGAGATATGACCAAAATTATTGAATTTGGGTTTGCATGCTTTGTTTAAGATGGTATGTGATCAGTTTAAAGCTTCTGTTTTTTTTGTTTTTGTTACTTTTTCGATGAAGTCACATTATTTGCTGTATTGCCTTTGGATCCACCTTAGTTGCTTACCAACGTGGTGTTGGTGCAACAATTCTGTCTTCTTTCACTTCTTTCAGCTTTGACCTCTAGTTGTGTATTCTGTTAGTGCTGTGGAGGCTATCAATCAAAGGAATGTTGCTGAGGCTTTATATGGACTGACGAAACAGGAGGTCCATATGCTGACCTATTGACTTTCGTAATGCTTTTTCCTGATTCTGTTAATCTTTGGCAGATACAAAACATGGTTATTTTTGTATTGCTGATGTTTACCAGCACTGGCAAAAAAATTGAAAAAACAAAGTGCCATGATGCATATCCATACATCCGTCATGAAGATCTGGGGACCACAGTGCATTCATCACAATGCATGCACGTACATATGGAATGATGTGATGATCATTTTGTTTTTGTTGTTTTCATTTACCATTCCAAGATGGCTGTCCGTTTCCAAAGCTTTTTTTATTGCTGCTGCTGAATCCTTCAAAAAAGGAAAAAACGTCTTTTATTTTGTATTTTTTGCTAAAGCACGTGATGATGAGAGCAATGGAGGTGCGGTGGGGTCGCTGAGTTTGTCAAAACAGACTAGGGAATCAATAGAGGCGTAGTAAGGTTTGGGGATCTAAAAAGTGAAAAAGAACTTGCGAGGATTGTGGAAGTAATGGTGGACGTGGGGTAATCAAAGTGGAAAGAGTAGGGATTGGATGGTGGCTGGCAGCACATGAGGGAGAGAGCAAAAATGACATGCACTTCCATGGAATGCAGAAATAACAAGCATTTACAATGCAACGGTTTCGCCTTTGAGAAAGTTAGACCTATTGGCATTGTAAATGACAACATTTTTATTTATGTGTTGATTTTCAAAACAGATAAATAAATGGCACTGTCATTTACAATACCAATAGCTTAATCTCTCGCAAATGCCACACACAAACACACAGACCCACAGAGTCCCACACACATCCATACCTGCAGAGCCACACACACACACACACACAGAGCCAGGGTGTCTGTGAGGAAGATGGACAGGTAAGCCACAACAACAAGGGAGGGGTCGAAGTTACAAGGCAAGCAACAATAACGAACAGGGAGGCGGGAGGAGTAGGGAAAAGCAGCAACAATAGCAAAATGGAAATGGAGAGGGACGGGAGCAAGCAATAACAAGCATTGGCAAAGCTAATAGGCTTTAAAAAATAAATATATATTTTGGCAGTGAGACGTGAAAGAAGGACAGGAGGAGTAAAATAATCAGAACAGAAGGACAGGTAGGGGAAATAGCATGGAGGGCAGGTGGGGGAGAAGCGGAGTTGAAAAATAAAAGCACACTGGAAACCGAGGAAAGCAGTGGGGAGAAAAGTACACGACAGACAACAGGTGGACACACATGCACTCTCATGGAGTGCTTCGCAAAAAGAAACAAGTAGACCACAGAAACATCTGTCCAGAGCGCGCCTCAGGTCAGTGGAATGTCAGGCTGCACGCCATGGACGCATACACGGAAGCAACGCGAGATCACGGCGCTGCCTGCTGCTTACATGCGAGGTAATTGGTAAACTGATTACACGAGAGGTAAAGTGTCCTGGCGCGTAGCTGGAAAGTGCAGACAGAGATGGGAGTGACTGCAGTGGAAGGGGGTGAAAAGAGGGAAACTTATAATACAAGGCAGAGACCGACTGATCCAAATAATAGGAGGAACAGGTAATTAAACATGCAAGCAAGGATAAAGGACATTAAAGATGGATAAAAAAAAAGCATAGTCGGCGAGTGGAAAACTTCAGAAAGGAACGGGAGCGTCGTACAAGTTAACGGCAGAAAGTCATATGTGCAGTCATGAAGCGTCACATGGTGGAGAGGCGAAGAGGGAGTGGGATCCCCACACGCTGAGACGAGTCAGGCAGAGTCATAGGGGAGATGTGTATAGAAAAGAGGCGACTAAAGTGTGGGGGGTCACACGGGTGGTGAGGAGTTGGGTATAGTCGGAGCGAGGGGCGATGAACCACGGTATACCAGAGAGGCCCGTGTGCTGGGTCCGCAAGGGCCTCGAAGCCTCAGGCTTTCCGCTCTTTCCTTTGTTTGGCGCTTTCTTCAAGCGCCTTCACTGGGCGGAAGCTTGAGACGCTCGAAAGCCTAGATTTCTCAACGCCAGATTGGCGATTTTGTCTTTTGAGGCACAGACTTTCAGCACAATAAACTAACGCTGCAGCGAAACCCACTTAAAAAGAAATCTACGTGCAGCTCCTGCTGTTTTCCAGCCTAGAATGGGGGCACGGCCCCAGAGAATACAGCAATGTCCCTCGGGGCCTCGATAGAGGCTTTACAGTAAACCCTTCCTCGTCCAGTGCGGTTCCCTGGGTATAGGTCTTAAACTACGAATATATAACTACGCAGAGTTCACCGTCTGCACCACACCCCCGGTTTCGAGAGCGTGTTGGGTGTAGCCGCTACTACACCCAATAACCGAGGCCGGTCTCCCTGTCTGCTTACTCAGGCTCGGACTCGGAGACACGCCGGGCCTCCCCCGACTTTAAAGCGGGACCCGGCTTTACACAGCCCGCTCTCCCTCCCGGCTCACAGGCCGGTCTGCAGCCTGCATTCCCACGCCCCCGAGATGCCCAGCAGAGTGCAGCCAGCAGCATTGCTGCATTTCAGCCCAGTGCCCCAGATCACACTCAACACAGGCATATCAAATAACACCCAGTCTCTGCCCCCGCATACAATACCAGTCACATTACCCACACCACTGCTGCTCTTACGGACATTACATCACAGAACAGGGTAGCTGATGTGCCCACACGAGTGGGAAAGCGATCAGCTGTAGAGGAACCACCTTATTTTTTATGCTGTATTTTTTTTTATCCCTAGTTTTCTTCCTTACTGCCTACTATGTAAAGCAATTTCCATCTGTTCTTTTACAGGATGTATGTAAAGCGCTCTGATACCTACTGGTTAAGCTAGCGCTATATAAAACCTAAAATAAATAAAAGACGGGAAGAACAGTTATAGCTTGCCGTCTAGGGAGGGGGGGCACTTTTTACACCCACGTGTCAAGCACCGGCTCTGCATCCTCAGAGGCAGCTGCTGCCTCCCAGACCTGCTAATTCCATCAGGGAGCGGAGTCCCACCCTGTCACCAAATGCTCTCAAAAGCTGTAATTGTGCTCACAACATGGTGCAAGAGCCAAAACTCGCACATCAAACGAGATTCCCAGCCCCCACCCCTCCCAGGCAAAAGGAAACCACGGGGCCACCCCAAAACACTATGCTGGTGGGAGTGGCTTCGTCCCACACGGCACATAAAAGGCACTCCTATAACCAGGTATACATCCCTTTTCACGGGGTTCACAATACAGTTCACGCTGGTTGCGATTCCCTTAAAAGCATTTTTAGAGACTCTCCCTTCTGCCCCACCACAAACACGTGATAATAAATCAAGGATTTGCCAGAATGAACAAAAGAGACGTGACCTGCGATAACACCACTTGCACGAGGAAAGTTCACTTCCCAGCCAACCTGTGGCAGGCGAGCTGCAGAGGCTAAACTTTGATCCACACCCAGTTGCCTGCAATGAACCTTCTGGGGAGTACCAACTCAGCGTGAAACAGCCTGGAGCAGTTCTCTGACGTGCAACATTTGAACATACCACCCCCTCCATCAAGGGATTCCAACACAGAACAGGCACACAGGCTCTGTGCGGGGCGTTCCTTTTTTTCACAGAGCCCCGAGGTAATCAGATTTTCACAATATTTGAAACAAGGCTGTTGGGACTTCCTGCAACGTAAAAGAACAGGAAACATTGACCACCGCACCCAGCCCCCTTAAGACCGTAGCGCGAGTTTGGCAGGGGGGGGGGTGCATTTTCAGACCGGGTAGTAAAAACTCCCCCTCAGGCTCAACTTTTCTATTATTCAGGCTCACCTCTGCAGATCCGGGAGGTAAAAATCCACAGAAAATCCAAAATAACTGCCCTCCGGTCCGGTGTAAACTGCTGGGTTCCCTAAATCCAAGAGCCCCCGGGCGGAGGAGGCACAGGGCGAGGAGAGCCGCAAGGGTGGGGGGGGGGCTGCCATGGTTGGTCTCCTGGGTTCTCTGTGCGGACCGGCGCTGCTCTCTGCCTCCTGTCCTGTCTCTACGGCCCCTGCTGCGGGCTCTTTCCTGCCTGTGAGTCACTGCAGCGGGGCCTGGGAGTAGTCTGCTCAAAGTCACCAAGCCCCCTCTAATTCTGGCGCAGGGGCCCGCCTGCCCCAGGCATTGGAACTAATTAAGTACGTTCTGTGTGCTTTTCACATCACAGCCTTAAGCCCTGCCCCCCCCTGCCCGGTGACATAATGCAATTATTCGGAGGCCGCTGTGTCTCTAGCCCCCTTCCTTTAACCTTTTTAAACCGCGAGAGGTGCACGGCTGGGAGAGGACCAGGGGCCCTTCACAAACGCCAGAAAGGGAAAGTTGCGACACCTCAGGTGTGGGTAGTTAATCCAGTCCTGTGTTTATTCATTGCAATATGTATGATACATGCAGTTCTAATACTTTCGAATTAGAAATACGGGATTCCAAGGCTAGGTACAAACAAGTCAGGTCCCGGGCCGGCAGCAAATCACAGCGCGGCCCGGGAAATGACGTCACGGGAGTGTCCCGGGCCGGCAGCCAATCACAGCGCGGCCCGGGACAAAGGGGCGGGGCTTAAAAAAAGCACCAGAAACGCCCCCGAATCGCGTTTTCAAGAGAGAGCGCGATTGACAGCCTCTGTCTCCCAATGGCTAGTCTCCATTTATGGAGCTAGCCAATTGGAAACAGAGGCGGTCCAAACATCCCTACTGAAAACAAAAGTTTTCGATCTGGGAGGGGCTTTGCCCCTCGCCAGGTCGAAACCTAAAAAGGAGAAAAGTATTTAAGCAGTGTAAGGATGCATGTGATCACAGTGAAAGGATGGTAAAGAAGCTATGCTTCAGTGAAAGTCCTAATGCAAAAAGAGGAAGGAAATCCATCAAATAAGGAGCAAGCAAAGAAATTAACAAGAAAGTCAACCGTTTGTAAGCAGTGAGCTGACCAGTTGTAAGCAGTAGACCATCCCAAAGCCCACTATAAGTATTGGTACTGTCCACAATAGGTCTCTGACAAAACAGAAATGTTGATATTTGGTACTCCTTCTCCAATCGATGTGGCAAGTCTATGGCCTACCAAATTAGGGCAAGGACTGACACCCTGAACAGTCGTCAGGAATCTTGGGGTGTTGTTGGATGCAGCATTATCTTTCAAATCCCAAGTCAATGCTACAGCTGCTACTTGTTATAGGCTTCTAAAATCACTAATGAAGTCCTTTAAAATATTTCCCTCTCGTCACCCAAAAGGTGATGGTATGTGCCCTGGTTGCCTCCAGATTAGACTACGCTGATGTCCTCTATCTCGGAGCTTTTCAAGATCTGCTTTCATAACTTCAGCGTGTTCAGAATGCTGCAGCCCAGCTTGTACTAGATATTCCTAAAAGGGATTCTATCAGGTCAGGCTTAAAGGAACTGCCTTTGCCTGCCAATCAAGTCTACAATTAAGTTCAAAACATTTCTGATCACTTAAAGAGCATTTCATCAGACTTGCCCACGGTAAATCCAGAATAGGTGAACAAGATGCTCCCCTGCAAAGGGCATTGCGTTCTGCAAATCACAGTCTGCTTTATGTTACTAAAGTACGAACCCAAATTTGTCGGGAAATCGTTTTCTTTCCTAGCCACACGTATTTGGAATTATTTACCACTGTATTTTCGTACTATTCTCAATGCAAGCCTATTTAAGGCTCAATTGGAGGCCTTCCTGTTCCAGAAATTGTAGACTCTGCTCTTACTCATGCCATTTTTTTAGCACCAAGACGCTTTTTAAGAAGTAGCAGTTCTGCTCTAGAAGTTGCATTTGATCCATTCATCGATAAATTAATTCATTTATTGACAGCAGATGGCTTAAAGCGGTACATGGGTGAGACCTAAAATCTTGCCTCTAGGAGCATAGCTCTGATATTTTTGATGGTAAAAGTGACGGACCAGAAAACCATTATTAAGAAAAAAAAACTTATTCCAGCCCTACCCAGATCTGTCCCGTGCCAGGTTATTACCCACTTGCAATATCTGTTCGGCTTTTTATATAAATTCAGTAAGCTGAAAGTGCGACATGTCCAAGGTTGCAAGCACGATTAGGTCTCCAACCTGAGGGTAGATCTACGTCCATCACTATACATCCAAGATTACTCTTTCTTGTTGCTAATATTGTGAATCTTCTGTGCATCTAACTGCTCACTAGTGTAATCCTTTGTTTCATAAAACCTGTAATTGTCATGCTGCTCCCTGAGAAACCAGTAGCAAGTGCCAAGGTGTTTGCCAACCTCTATAATATAACAGCTTGTATTTTGGCAAATGATCTGGTTTCTGTCACTCAAAAGGAGCAGACATTGCAATTAATGATTCAAGATAGCCTGGCTGATGAGGATTATGAATCCGAAACCGGTCCCAGGATGCTTGTTTCCGGTCCATGGAAGACATGGCTTGGCAGTTCGGGCTGGACTGTTCCCATGAGGCACAGGGTCAGACTGATTTGCATATAGCCATGTCTGAAATGGGGTGGCTGAGTGGGCTAAAGAATGGTGATGGATTAAACCCAGATCAGTTGACTGGGGGTGAGTGTTTGATTTGCTCAAACGCTCCGTCCATCGTCCCCTTTTGTATCGCTTTGTTCGCCCTAAGTGTGGCAGGGTATGCTCAGACGTGAGTCCCTTGCTCACTTGGCCACTGGATTCAAGATAGCCTGGCTGATGAGGATTATGAATCCGAAACCGGTCCCAGGATGCTTGTTTCCGGTCCATGGAAGACATGGCTTGGCAGTTCGGGCTGGACTGTTCCCATGAGGCACAGGGTCAGACTGATTTGCATATAGCCATGTCTGAAATGGGGTGGCTGAGTGGGCTAAAGAATGGTGATGGATTAAACCCAGATCAGTTGACTGGGGGTGAGTGTTTGATTTTCTCAAACGCTCCATCCATCGTCCCCTTTTGTATTGCTTTGTTCGCCCTACGTGTGGCAGGGTATGCTCAGACGTGAGTCCCTTGCTCACTTGGCCACTGGATTCAAGATAGCCTGGCTGATGAGGATTATGAATCCGAAACCGGTCCCAGGATGCTTGTTTCCGGTCCATGGAAGACATGGCTTGGCAGTTCAGGCTGGACTGTTCCCATGAGGCACAGGGTCAGACTGATTTGCATTTAGCCATGTCTGAAATGGGGTGGCTGAGTGGGCTAAAGAATGGTGATGGATTAAACCCAGATCAGTTGACTGGGGGTGAGTGTTTGATTTGCTCAAACGCTCCATCCATCGTCCCCTTTTGTATCGCTTTGTTCGCCCTAAGTGTGGCAGGGTAAGCTCAGACGTGAGTCCCTTGCTCACTTGGCCACTGGATTCAAGATAGCCTGGCTGATGAGGATTATGAATCCGAAACCGGTCCCAGGGTGCTTTTTTCCGGTCCATGGAAGACATGGCTTGGCAGTTTATTTTTATTTTATTTATTTTATTTATTTATTCAATTTGTATAGCGCAATTATCACCGATAGGTCTCTAAGCGCTTATGGTGTAAAAAACTGAATCAGTACAGAGGAGAAGATCGCCCAAATCATGCCAAACCCCAAGCTTCTCGGAACAGGATCGTTTTTAGCTTACGCCTAAAAGGCAGTAAGTTTGGTTCTTTCCTCAGACAGAGCGGTAGTTTATTCCAAGCTGCCGGGAGAGTAGTGGACATAGCACGTCCACCATATGTGGTCGTGCGGTAGCGAGGACAAACTAAAAATGACTCCTCAGATGAGCGCAATGTTCTTTTGGGAAGGTAGTGTCTCAACTTATCCTTAATATATCTAGGAGCATTGCCATAGACTGCCTTATGCGCAATGCACATGCCCTTAAATAAAATCCTCTGCCTAATTGGGAGCCAATGTAATTGGCATAGGAGAGGGGAAGCATGTTCTCTTCTAGCCTTTCCAAAAATCAATCTCGCAGCATCATTCATTACAATTTGTAATCTTGAGAGTTGCTGCTGAGGGAGTCCAACATAAAGGGAGTTTCCATAGTCGAGACGCCCTAAGATTGTTGCGGACACCACCGTTCTCAAGGTAGAGAAAGACAGCATCTGCGAGATTTTCCGCAGTTGCCTAAGAAGGCCGACGCATGTACCCACCACCGACGACACCTGATTTTTCATTGACAGTTTCTCGTCAATGTGGATGCCCAGGCTTTTCACCACCGCAGCTGGTACCGGAGTCCTCCCCAGCTCCTTAGGCCAGAGGCAATCGTTCCAAGGGTTTCCCGAGATGGTTATGGGCAACACCTCAGTCTTCTCTGGGTTAATTTTTAAGGAGTTGGTGGACATCCAGTTGCTTGTGAACTTTAAGATGTTATGTAATCTATCCTGGGTTCCAGATGAATCTTCAATTTGTATGATCTGGGTGTCGTCGGCGTAGTTATAGACTTGGCAATCCATATGGTTGAGAGCATAGATCAGAGGCTGGAGGTATATATTAAAAAGGAGCGGTGAGAGGGCTGACCCCTGCGGAACCCCGCATGTCAAGGCTGCTGCAGTGGAGACAAAGTCTGACAACTGAACCCTCTGCGATCTTCCCTGCAGAAAGGAGGTCAGCCAACTTAACACAGTCCCCCCGATGCCCAGATCTCTCAGCCGCTTCAACAACAGCTTATGACACACCGTGTCAAACGCGGCTGAGAGATCTAAGAGCACCAGGGCCCCAGGGATCTTCTTGTCAGCTCTACAACGTAGTTCATCCAAAATGGAAACCATCACCAGCTCAGTACTATGGTGTTTACGAAAGCCAGCTTGATTATGCTCTAATAAGTCACAGGTCTCCAGGTGTTGTGATAGGAGTGTTAGGACGTGCTGCTCGACTACTTTAGATAAGAAGGGAAGTTGGGAAATGGGCCTGTAATTCTTTAAAAATTTTACATCTGCCCCTGGCTTTTTTAAAAGCGGAATCAGCCGGGCTTCTTTGAAAGACGTCGGCACCTGTCCAGTTTCCAACGACTTATTTAGGAGAGTAAGAACATCTCCTTCACACCCCAAAATAGCGACCTTAAAGACGCTAGGGGGACAGGGGTCTGCCTGGGATCCTGAGTTGACTCTCTCCACCAAACTGGAGAGCCTCTCCTTAGTAATCAAGGGGAAGGTCTCAAGTGCTTGGCGTACGTCCTGAGTAGTTGGCAGAGTACAGGATGGACAATCAAAAATAGGGGTCCGCGCTATCTCCTCCTGGAGATCCTCTATTTTACTTATAAAGAAATTCTGGAAGTTCTGACAGTCTTCCTGGGAGAACTCCGGCTTTTGTTCTTTAACATTTTTCAGTTCATTGAGAACTTTGAAGATTTCTTTCTGTGGGATCCGGGCTGTCGCTATTCTTGTCTCAAAAAAAGCTGCTTTACAGGACACGATAGCTTTTTTGTACAATGCTAATTCTTGTACATAGCGATTATGTGCCAACGAACAATAGTCCTTCCTCCACGCTCTCTCCAGTCTCCGGAGGGCCTGTTTCTTGGCTCTTAAAGTCTCATCAAACCAAGGTGCCCCTGGCCCTCTATCCACCCATTTCACCTTTTCTGCTGGAGCGACCACCTCCATGGCTCTCATCAATTTATCAGTGAGCTTTTGACTGCCAGCCTCGACGTTCTCGTTGGTCATATTTAGGACAGTGGAGTTCGCTAGATGTTCAATCAAATCTGTCTCATTTATATGATTCCATCTCCTAACGGTTTTCCACTTCATTTTCTGCCTGTATGCCCCCTTGCCAAGCTTCTTTTGACCTATAATTAGAAAATGGTCTGACCACACACACGGCACGGAGGTGGGTTGTCCTGATGTAGAGTCAGTGGTCCATACCAGGTCCAAAGTATGACCTTTGGCATGGGTAGGGCCAATTACCAATTGCGTCATTCCTATAGCCCTAAGGGCCTCTTCTAAAAGAAGAGCCTGTCCTTCCTTTGGGGAGAGCTCCCAATGAAAGTTAAAATCTCCCATAATCAACAGATTTTTATAACGGGATCTAAGATCATGAGCAATTTCCAAAAAGGAATCCAGGAAAATTGGTTTAGCCCAGGGAGGACGATATACTAATAAAATAACCCAGCAGGTAGTACCCATCTCAAATTTTACTCCCAGCACCTCTGCGCCTCCGCAATTTTCTGCGCACACCCTCTCTGTCCGCCGATGCCCGTTATAGAGGAGCGCCACCCCCCCTCCTCTCTTGGGGCCCGGACGATTAAAGCAGATAGCCTTATAGGTCGGAGGAAGTGAGGGCCACCAAATCTGGGTTGGAATCATCTTCGAGCCACGTTTCCGTAATACCCAGAATATCAAGACCCTCACCCTGAAGTAATGAAAATATTTCTAGGTTGTGCTTTTGTAGGGAACGGGTGTTTAAAAGGCCGTACCTCAAGATGTTATCAGTTCGTTCATTTTTCCTCTCCTCCCTTGGACGTATGGTTGTATATAGACCCTCTTGCTGTAATATCGTTAAGCATCCCTGTGAAGGTATGGACCCAGCATGCCGTAGCTGTAGCAGAGCCGCTTTACTGTACCTGATGAAATGGCCAGGGGTTATGGCCCCAGGGCCCGGCTGGGCGTGGATTGGGCGTAGATGGGCTCGCTGGACTGTTCCCATGTGGCACAGGGTCAGACTGATTTGCATATAGCCATGTCTGAAATGGGGTGGCTGAGTAGGCTAAAGAATGGTGATGGATTAAACCCAGATCAGTTGACTGGGGTGAGTGTTTGATTTGCTCAAACGCTCCGTCCATTGTCCCCTTTTGTATCGCTTTGTTCGTCCTAAGTGTGGCAGGGTATGCTCAGACGTGAGTCCCTTGCTCACTTGGCCACTGGATTCAAGAAAGCCTGGCTGATGAGGATTATGAATCCGAAACCGGTCCCAGGATGCTTGTTTCCGGTCCATGGAAGACATGGCTTGGCAGTTCGGGCTGGACTGTTCCCATGAGGCACAGGGTCAGACTGATTTGCATTTAGCCATGTCTGAAATGGGGTGGCTGAGTGGGCTAAAGAATGGTGATGGATTAAACCCAGATCAGTTGACTGGGGGTGAGTGTTTGATTTGCTCAAACACTCCGTCCATCGTCCCCTTTTGTATCGCTTTGTTCGCCCTAAGTGTGGCAGGGTATGCTCAGACGTGAGTCCCTTGCTCACTTGGCCACTGGATTCAAGATAGCCTGGCTGATGAGGATTATGAATCCGAAACCGGTCCCAGGATGCTTGTTTCCGGTCCATGGAAGACATGGCTTGGCAGTTGGGGCTGGACTGTTCCCATGGGGCACAGGGTCAGACTGATTTGCATATAGCCATGTCTGAAATGGGGTGGCTGAGTGGGCTAAAGAATGGTGATGGATTAAACCCAGATCAGTTGACTGGGGTGAGTGTTTGATTTGCTCAAACGCTCTGTCCATCGTCCCCTTTTGTATCGATTAGAGAAACCCAACACATTTCTCAGTGAAGAGAAACAGGTAGCAGAAAGAGCTCTAACCACTTTTGTGCAGCCTATGATCATTGTGTTATGGTTATTTTTATTAGACAATTTTAACTGTATTTAGGAATCACGGGCACTCGCTTTGAACAAATGAATCCTTCCTTCAGAACTTCATCCAGTAAATTATAAATAGATCATCTAAATCCCGGAGAAAAGGATGCTTTGTCACATGCTACCAAATTCCTTTGCTCAGTTTTAGTATTTTACTGTCAATAGCCACGTCTAGGATAGCCAATCGGATATCAACGGCAGGTGCAAATGTAAACTGACTGTTTCAGAGTCTTTTCTTTCTAATGAACCAAACAAGGAGGATGACAAACACCTCAATGTTCATAAATTACAACTGTTAATTGATAAAGGGCAACAACCCTGTCTTTAGGGTGGTAGAGTTCCAGGGTTCCATTCTGTTTATATAAAGAGAGTGGTCTAGCGCTAAGGTATGTTGTTGTGGCTGTATTTGGTGATCAGTCTGGCGGTTTTGTGTTCCTTGAGTCAGAGAAGGCTGTTGTTTCTGTTAATTTCTGCTGGGTAGTTGGAAGCAGTGTGTATGTGCATTAGTGTTCTGCTGTCAAATCTGGGAAAAACGGGAAAACGCATCAGAAAGAAACACCATGTGGATGATCCTACATCTGCTTCCTGCTCTCCTTCACCTTGCAGAAAAAGATCTAGACAGAGATCTACAGATGTGTGAGGAGGATTTTAAATATTAAGGGCCATATGTACAAATTTAAGGAATATCAATTACCTGATTGCAATTATTTTGCGAATCACAATTTGGAAATTGCTATTCCTCATGTATGAAATTCATTGAGTTTAATTTAGTGATACCTACTGGGTCGCTAATCGACCTACCTCATAAATATTAAAGAGGTAGGTCGCAGTTTGTGACCCATTAGGAATTTCGGCCATCGTAGGGATGGTGGCCTGCTGAGCAGACCACCATGTCTGTAATTGTTTTTAATAAAGCAATCTTCTTCTTTGATAATTTTTAAATTGCAGGCCTTTTTCCTAAAAGGAAAACGTGATGTGTTTAAAAAATAAAATGAAACGTCCAAGTTTCATTTTGCTCTTAAACACCGTTTGTTTCAGCAATCACAAAGGGGAAGGGTTCATCAAAACAACAGATGACACATGTTTCGTCCCGATAAGGACTCTAGCCCTGTACTTTTGGGCCTCTATGTTATAAGAATGCAGTGTTACTAAAGATAGAAGCCATGCTGCTGTACTTGTATTACCTGCTTATTGTTTGGGAATGACCCCTCATCAAGTCAGGTTGTATGGCTATATGCCCTTCGACAGGAGATTCTGTTCTATGTACAAACCTGGCGAAGGCATTTATTTATGTTTAGTTACCCAGGCCGTATCTATATTTAACACGTTTAGCCAACTGCGTTTCTACAGTATACTCCGATACCTACCCCAGGATCCAGGACGGCAACCACCACAAGCATCTTTCCCACCTGCTTGGGCTTCCCCAATACCTCTATGAGCCCTGAAGAAGTCACTTATAATGAAACGCGTGTCAGCTGTTGTTTGAAGACACATGTACCGGTGACTTCAGCATTCTCCACAACCTAATAAAATGAAACTACTGAACATACTACGTATGTATCCTATGTGATTGAATTTTTACTCATTCTACTTGCATTCTGAGTGCTATGGTGTCCCCAGCCTTGATTGTTTACAGGGAGGATGACTGTTTTACATCTTCAGGGTGGCAAATATTCCCTCACCTGGATGATTAGTTACTTACTGCTCCTTCACCAGAGGATACCTAGAAGGGTCTAGAAGCTCTTTGAAACTGACTGTCAATTCATGGCCTACTTCTAAATGTCAAACTGCCAGATGGTTCCTTCCCAGGACTGAATATTCATCAGAGCACCCTTTCGGACAGACTGGGTATGGTATCGTATTTCCTCCTGAAGAAAGAGAAGAGCATTTGGGACTGTTGCTATCATCTTTGCTAGCTCAATCATGACACTGGTTGAGGTTTCAGGGAGACTTTGCCTCTTGTGTGTTTCTGATACCATAGGCTTGTCTGCATTCACACCCCTTTCTTATTCATCTTCTACAGGATAGGAATCTTGCGTCTCAAAACTTCAAAAGCTCATTCCAGCGCCCCCTGATTACACCTTCTTCAGTTGTGGCTGAACCAGTCTACCTCTCGTGGTAACAACAGATGCCAGCCTGAAGGGTTGGGGAGCTACTGTACTAGACTTATCAGTTGAAGCAAAAGTTGTTGGAGAGAGAAAGTGAGAAATCTTTGATGTGGGGGGATATGTCACAAATTCTTCATGGTCTTTGTTACTTCACGAACAGTCTGGAGCATCAACGTGTTCTGGTTCAAAAGGACACCCTGGCGACTTTGGCTTTTTCTAAACCATCAGCGGGTGACCTGTTCAAATCACTAAATCTTTTAGCAATGCAGCTGAGTTTCAGGGTAGAGGTTCATCTGCTTTCTCCTAAACTGTTCATATCGGATGCAAGGGCAGTTCCCATGTGAACAGATTAAGCTGAATCTTTCCCTCTTCACAAGATCTATCACTAACTTCTTAGTTCTTCAACACACTCTGTTAGAGGTTTGGGAGACCTTTCCTAGCTCTGTTTGCCTCCCAAAAATAAAATGCATGCATTTCAAGGTTTAGTCATGGTTTTCTGTTCTAGGTTCTTAAAGAGTGAATGCTCCTCTTTACCTTGATCTCGTGATCTATATGCCACAAGTACTTCCTCGAATCTAGGAGAAGTCAGCAGATGTAATTGTGGAACTTCCCTCCTTAGCCTGCAGTTCCGGATTTAGTCTTCTGCAGTCTATGGCTCTCTCTCAACCGTGGAAACATCCTCTTCAGTTTCTGATGTGTCTTCCTCTTCAATGTCTGTCTTTCCTGACCTGGATGTTGGAAGGATTGAGCTAAAGTCATCAAGCAGAGGTCATTCAAAAATCTAGGCTTCCTTCACCTTTAAAGGCTTATTGTAACCACTGGGGTAGTTGGTGCTTGCCCACATCATGGCCTCCTGTCCCATGTAATCTATCTTCTGTTTTTCAGTTTGCTTTTGTTGGATTTGAGAAGAATTTAACAATTTCAACTTTGAAATCTTAACTCCTTCCCTGCTGATGACGGAACCGCTCCGTCATCAGCCGCGGTGGCGCTGTGCTTATGATGGATCGGTTCTGTCATGGCCCGCTCGACGCGCCTGCGCGGCGCTGATTTTGCGCCTGCGCGGCTTGTTCTATTAAGTGGGTGGGGCCAAGACGGAACCGCTCCGTCATGAGCACAGCTCAACCGCGGCTGGGGACGGAGCCGTTCCGTCACCAGCATGGGCCGGCCGCGCCCCCCCCCCTGCCCCCTTAGCGCTGCGGCGGAATAGCCGCTGCAGCGATGTGATTAATGGGCAGAAATTAAAACATTTAGGGAACCTGGGGTCGGGAGGTGGGGGGGATCATGGAATGGATGAATTTCCATTTATGGGGCTTCTTTGGGCTTTTCTATCTCTAAATCTTTGGTACATCTAAAGGTTGGTGTTGAGATCTCTTGGAATCTTCTCTTGAAACCATTGAGTATATGGATTTGACGTTTTTAAATAGGAAGACAACCTTTTTGTGTGCAATTGTTTCTACTTGAAGAATTGATGAATTTGGGGATCTTTTGTGTAGTCCCACATTTCTCAGGATTTTGGATGATGCTGCAGTTCTTGAGCCTGATCCTAACTTCGTACCTAAAGCAGTTCCTCTAGTGGTCAGTTGGTCCTACTTCCTAACCTTTTCCCCTCTCTTTCAAACCAAGAAGATTTTCCTCATGCCCTGGAAGGAAATATAGTCATTATTATTTATTTTGAGCGGTCTCAACCCTTTCTTAGATCTGATACTCTTTATTTATTTTGGTTTTGTTTTGTTACTGTTGGCTTTTCTAATTAAGGTCACACAGCTCCTACATATTCTGCTAGTAGCTGGTTCAATCTATCATTTTTGTCCTATTTGAGATTCTTTTCCTGAATATGTTCTGGGTAAATCTAGTAGAGTGGTAGCTACTTCTTGAGTTGAAGTCCAGGGAGTCTCTATTTCTAAAAATTGTACGGCAGCTACTTGAGCAGAACCGCACACTTTTATGATCCAAATTCTTATTCATAATATAATAGAATTGTACTCCTAAATGTGTTTTAGCTTTTGTTGATTATTTGTTTTTCTTTGGACCAGTAATAAATATTGTTTGCAGACTAAGTGCTTTATTGAATGTTAACTTGCCAAAGATTATCAAAGGCCAATATGTTTGTGCATTCTTCAAATGGTACAAAGATAATGGATAGAGGAATAATAGTTTAATTTCTTACCAATAATAATCTTCATTAACCTTAAGTATTCTTAGTTAAGATGTTCTCTGGTTTTGTAGCATGGGTGCTGCCTGTAAAACTCTGGTCTTCTGCGGTGCGGTCTTTAATGTTGAATCTAAGCCTAAAGGAACTAACATGTTTTTTGGCAGCACTACTTTCTTGAAGGGATGGGCAAACTTGGCTAGTTATTGATTATCATAGCAACCATTTTGGTCAAGATAATTCCCATATCTTATGATTCTTGCTTAGTTTATAGGCACTGTCCTTGCTGATTTACCTTCAAAGGTACGGCAACCTCCTCACACTATTTTGATGGGTGCCAAATGAGCAGGCAGCTGGTTAGCACCCCATAATAATTGATGACATATAATATGCTTCATAGGCTGGTATAGTGACTACCTTCAAGGGAATTTCTTTGTTAATTTGGGCTCAGAAACTGTACTGGAAGATCCGCTGCAGATAGACCAGCTAGTTCAAATTTAATGGCCATGAGACTGGTTCGGTTGTTGATACAGATTACATCAGAGTTTCATATTCCTATTTATTGTATGTTCATAAATAAAGACAACAGTGGTTATAGTGCAGGGGTCACCAACCTTTTCTGTACTGAGATCTACTTATGTTCAATGAAACTCATTGCGAACTACTAATATTATTAGTGTTGTATAAATAACATTTTGTTTTATGTATATTAATTCAACAAAGCAAAAGCTTTCCAATTTAATAAGCTGGACTGCACACAGGTGAGCTACCGAGAGGCAGCTAGAGAGCTACATTAGCTCACGCGCTTCTCATTGGAGACCCCTGCAGTAACTCTTATCATGCTCTTCTGTTTCGCACCTGTTTCTAATAAGAATGGTTAGACCTGTATTGAAGCAGGAATGATTACTGTTGACATCTCCACTGGGGTGAGGTGCACCATCAACAGTTTTCGGCCTCAGTTGTAAAGAAATCTTTACTACGAATCAAATTAACTTATTGGTGCCAACACCTCAGGGCAAGTACTGTGTTTGAACAGCTCAGTAAGGTTATTGAGGTTTTATGCTGACATGTTCAGTTCGTTGTGTGCAAAATCCTGGGGAAAGTAATATAGAGTGGTGAAAATATTCCAACACAAGGTGAACGAATTGCAATTAAGCATAAGTGTACAATGGTATTGAAAATAGTCAAATGGACTATAATGGTAAGACCTGGTATAATACTGAAGATCTTTACAGCTCTGTAGATGATTGATCCCTTCAAAATTTGGTAGATAGACATGGCCAAAACAGGGTCTTGGATCCTGTTATGCATTTTGTGAGTCTTGGCCAGGTGTGGGTTTATAATTTCACAACGATTTACGGTCCTGGTAGTACTAAAATATGCCCCTGTTTTTCCCTTCTTTGGTAATGGAAGGATACAGACTTTCAGAGAAGTCGGGGCGACTGAGAGGCTGGACAGTAAGACCTCTGGCGTTGATCGAGTGCCTATCAACCTTAAGAAGTCCAATCTGGATCTTTATTTAACTCCGGTTCTTAAAGAGCCTGTTAGTTTTCCCAAATTGGTGGCATCCTGCCATAATTAAAAACCTGTTTAGAAAGGGTGATCGGGCTTGTGAATCCTGTTGTGGGACAATTTCCTTATTACACTCCTCTGTCAAGTTGCTGGGATGGTTGGTAGTTGTAGGCAGATTTCACAATCCGGTGAAACAGAGTACGCAAACGCAGTACCAGAATTTTCATTTTCTTATGAGCACATGTGTTTAAGTCACACAACCTGCTCTTCGTCTAACAATTCTGGATCTGTGTTCTACGTTTGACATAGTGGCCAGATGCAAGCTCCGGGTGAGTGTGCTGGATGTGGGCGTGGCTTTTCTGCTGAAACAGATTTGTATGCATCTGCAAGGCTCCTTGAGGTTTGGATGTGCTCGGTAGTGCAGTGACGTTGTTAGTTCTATATCCAGTGTTTCTCACAGTTCCTTTTTTCCCTCCCTTTCTGCTTACTTTGTATGTTTAACAGATTGGATCATGTTTCATCTTGTTTAGCTTCTGAATAGCCCAAGGTGGATCTCGCGTTTACCCTTATTACTCTATGCAGCCAATGTATACCTTATTTCACAAATCTAGATTGGGCTACAAGCACTAACCTCAATAAATTTCTTTTCAGACAGACTTGTGATTTACAACAAACCTTATTAACTCTAAAATATGTCATTAGGTGTATCTAGCAAAAGCCCAAAGTATATTTCGGTTGACAACATTATCCTGGAAAGGGTGAACTATTTCTGTTCCTATGAGTAGAATTGGACTACAAACTGAATTTGAGAATATGTACATATACAATTTATAGTGAAGACGTGAAACTCAAAGGGTGCATTTTGAGCTTTGTATTGAGGATGAGAGTGTTCATGGTCCATCAAGCTTGAAAATATATAGGGTTCTCTCTGTTTGTTATGGGGCTGGCATTGTGGGTTGTACAACTGGAGCTAAATTGCAGCTGGAGGCATTTCAGATTTTAAAAAGGTTATTGTGTCTCCCAATTGCCATATCGTATTTTGCTTTTCATTGGTAAGTATTCTTGCCTTTTATTTGGGTCTCAATTAGGTGTGGTACACTGGCCTTCTAATTCTCTACTTATTCCATCAATAAAGTTGAACTCTTCAAGTGCAGGCACTTTATATCTGTTACTTTCATTAAAGATCTCCTTTTTTTGTATTTGTGTTCTAGGACTTAGAAGTTTGTTGAAAACACATTTGTTCCAGCGTGTGGCCTTTGAGTTACATGATCCAACAATGATGTCCAAGCAGGCATTCCTATGTAGCCTGGGCTCTCTCTATCTTTCCCTCCTCTTTATTTTTTTGCTGATGGATGTTTATGCCAGGCCCGCCAACAACTCTGCCCTCAAGATGAAGCCAGTTGAACCCAAAGACGAGAATGAGATCCTGCCGCCAGACCATCTTAACGGTGTCAAGATGGAAATGGATGGCCATCTAAATAAGGACTTCCACCAAGAAGTCTTCTTGGGCAAAGAGATGGAGCAGTTTGACGAGGACTCTGAGCCACAAAGAAACAGGCGAAAGCTAATGCTAATATTTGGAAAGTAAGTTTTTCTGGGTGGTCCTTAATGAAGGGTTAGTTCATATGCGCAAAAATACCCTCCATATGGAAAAAAAAGATATACTATAGATGGTAACAAATATATTGAAGTTCAAATATGGCTATGTTTCCTCCTAAAGCACAATGTAACATTTTAACATGGTTGTGATCAAAATATACTTTAACTCTACGGGGAGGGATTCCATCTTCTGCCAATCCTGGAAATGTTTGTAAATTAGATAAATGCTAAAAGTGTTTTATAAAACTGCAGTTTTGCATGTGTACAGTTCAGTCATCAACATATTTTTTGCATTTTCTAACATTTTTATTAGGTACTATTTCAACAAGCAAGTAACCTCCCTCTATTGAAAAGTCATTGCTGCTAGTTTTATATCAAACCGCTTCCAGCTGCACTTGCTGATAAATACTCAGCAGCACCCAGAAGTTGTGCACGTGCCTAGAAATGTCAATTCTATGCTTAGGTATTCTCACAGTTCGTGTAGCACAACACGTCCTGTACAGAACATTGCACAGTTGAGAATGGGTTCACTTACCAGGGGGCAGCTGCTCTTTTCCATAAACTGTTTAATACAATTTGCATAACAGTAAGTCCTACACAGTATTTCACAGCACACTCCTATTTGTAGGGACAGTTCTTCCATGGTTTTATGCTGACTAAATGTGTAACATCTTTAGCCCTTTAGAGTGATTGAACAGCTTTCAACACAATGCACAACATTATTTTATTCTGTCACTCTGTGTCCTGCAGACCTAGGATTGACACAAAGAGTGTTGAGGTACTTTGAAATAGAAATTGCCTAAATATGGAAGCAATTGTTCTAAAAGAACATTTATATATCTGAAGTTATCCTTAAAACGTATTGACTTTGAGTCTAGCTTCTGCATCCTATTTTACCCGATCAAGAGAGGGGGTTTAAATAGCGCAACAATGCTAGATGAGTCACAAGTAATCATGGTTGCCTTTAACCCCTTCTGCGCTCATGACGCGCTCAGCTCGTCATGTGCGACGACGCTCGCACGCTGATGACGAGCTGAGCTCGTCATGTAACGCGGTGTTTTTAAAAACGCAGCGCGGAAAACCGCTGGCGCGCATGCGGTTAAAATGTGAGGGTTTTAAAGCCAGCGTCATAAACCCAAATTGGGACAAAGTACATCGGCAATTTAGAGCAGATTTGCTGAAATTCCAGTTTTCCACCTTTCCCACAGGCATTCATCGTTGGTTGCACAGGGCCATAGCCACACTAGATGTATCTAGTATCCTGTTAGAGGGACTGCACCAATGATGTGCTGACTTTTATACTCCGCAGGTGGTTGCACAGCAGTCCACATGATTGCCAGGAGCCAGTCAAAGTATTCCTGATATGTATGATGCGCAGAGTGGCCCAACACACAACTGCTGATCACAGCTGCTCATAGACCGAACAAGTCCATCCTCTGTCAAACAACACTGGGACATTGCAGTAGTTTGTTGTTTGATAGAGCACTTTGCAACCTCGCCATGCTACTTTGGCAGACATGTTGCATATTACGGATATTTGACTGGCAATAGGTTGCATGCTGTCAGTTATCACATCTTACAAAAAGTCGTATGGGAAATTCCCATTTATTAATGGCCTGCGCTGACAGTCTTGCATGTAAGCACAGTGGCTTTCCATGAAGGAGTTTTTTTAAAAATATTGCTCTGTTCCTAGTTCACAGCGGGTGAACTAGGAAATGTGGATGGGGAGGTGGTAGGGGGATCTGCAGCTAAATGAGTTACCTTGCTGGTGCGTGTGGAGAGTGACTGTGTGTGCAAATGTGTGCACATGTCTATTAGACTGTGAACATTTTGTGGACGTCACACACCAAACACGCAATAGGTGATGGGAGTAATGTTTGCTAATAGTTTAACCCACTGTTAATTGCTCTGGGTAGCGTTCCAACCCATCAGTTTCACCCGCTTTGCCACTCTAGACAGAGGCCCCCCTTTTGCAAATTAGAACTGACCCTGCTGCTCATGTGAAAAGTCCCACTTAAGGTCACGGGCAGGGCCCTCTCCTGAAGCCAACACTACAGTTATGGGCAGAGTGGTGGGGCAGTGGGGAGATAGGGGGTGGGGGGTGGATGACGGAGAGGTGAGAGGGAGGGAAAATGAACAATTAATACATTTTTTTTAAAAAAGGACTTGCTTTCCCCCTGACGCTCTTTTCCGTGTCCACAATGCAGAAAAGGCTCCCAGCCTCCCCTGCGGCCAATCCTGACGCTGCTCTCATGTTTGAAAGCAGCGTCCGTATTGACCTGAGCGCTGGGAATTTGCGCTCCCAGAGAGACTGGGAGCCTGTGCTTTGCTGTCTCCAATCAGGCAGCCAGGCTGAGGTTGGAGACCGCTCAGTGATGCGCATGTTGATTTGGCCAGCCTGAGATTGCCCGCCAAACTGACATGCGCACTGTCAACGGTGCAACCACCCCTCTGCCACTGCCCTTGCAATGGCCCCCACCCCCAAGACTCGCCAAGCCCTCAGAACCTTGAAAATTAACCGATAATAAACCTGTTTTATAACTGTTTTATTTTTCAAGTTTAGAGGCAGGCAGGGTGGCGATGCTGCTCCTCCATAGCAGAGGAGCCGCCCTGCATCACAAGCAGCCCTAGAGTGGTTTCACTGTAATTAGGGCATGACCCTGACCTATAGCTTGGATCCTGTGACACCGAGAGCAGTGGATCCAAAACACCTGTTCATACCCTTGTCTACTTACGGCATTTCATTAAACACACGAAAAGTGATGGTAGGAAATCGGGCCATATTCTGTGTGCGACCCAGAAATCTGCACTACCAGCCATTTAAACGTCTTTATTCATGGGCTCTTAATGTTTAAAAGAAACATCAGCCTCCACGAAGCTCGCCCTTGCACTTAAAAAAAAATGTTTCCCCTTGAGCACAACTGCTTTGGCCGATTCCTTTTCACAGGTTTGTGTGAGAAATATTTATCACTTGCCCAACATGTTGCAAAAGGTTTTGGGGTATACCTCCTCTACTTTATTTAATGTTGGTACCTGTCCCACAAAGAGTATCTTTTCTGCTGCACTTATACATAACTCCGTCTCCAACCACGCTTAGGGTTCCCAACCAGCGAACAAGTCCTAAAAAAATAAAATAACAAAAGTGGGGGGGACTAACCAAGTTATGCAGGTTGCAAGTGACATCATGGTGCGTGATGTGACGTCATGGCGCATGATATCGTGCATAGCATCACAGAAAGTGGCATCAGAGCCCATGCCCTCAAAGGAAGTGACATCAGATCATATGACCGGAGCATATTATAATATTTAAAAAATGAGATGTTTGTGTCAGGGTGGTGCCAAAAAAGTGACTCAGCCCGACGCAAAATCTGGAGCTCAACCTATATGTTAATTTTTATAAACTCTTCTACAAAGAAATTCACAACAAGGAGAAATGTGCCAGTTAATCTGTTATGCTTAATTGGTGCACGGTCTGCATTTTAAAATATTTTATGGGGTTAAGGAACCTTCTGCATAGATCTTTGTGTGTCCAGTAACTCTCATGGAATAACAATAATGATAAGATAACTCTGGAGGTTAATGTACGTGCTGGAGAGATCTGTGTTTTGTCTAGTCCCAGTTTTAAATCAAAGTAGCATAGAGGTTTATTATGTTTCCTGAAAAGCAAATCATGTAATCTGCAGATTATAGATTTTCATTTTATGGGTAAGCGGGTTACTGCTTTTAACCCAGAGATTTCTTTTGTTGCTTGCAGTTCATAAATTGTATCCTTTCAATATAGCACAGTGATTTATGAAGGACATGTGGCTCCTACACCTTGTAACACTCACTGTCTTATGTTACACATCCTGTACATTGATTTAAACACATGATAGTCAACATATATTGTGTATGTGGGATGGAAAGCGCTCTGATTCCCTGGATTGAGATGAGTAGCACTATAAAGGAAATAAAACAAAATAGTGGTAGTTAAATTACTATTTGTGTAAATACTGGGAAGGTCAGCACATATGACATTCTTACAGTGCATACATATCTATTATATACGGGGAATGAAAAAGTCAAAAACATGCCTGTGAGGTGATAAGCTGTATGCCCTCCTTTCCCCTCCATTGCATTTAGAGGAAAGTCTCCTGATAGCTCCCAGCCAGGATAGTCCAAAAATGAGGCTTGAAGGTCCTTTAACTTCTGCCTTTGATTTAGGCCCAGCTGAAATTTAAAATAACAAAATTCCCTCACCTGCACCTTACTGGCCTGGACGAACTTGCGGGCGCTGCTGAATGTGTCCTCGTGTCTGAAAAGTACACCAGAACAAGTTCAGCATATTTTTGTGGGCCCTAACTTCTTGGCAGGGTGGACGGCATCCACTCAGTGAAAATAGTGGGTGGACACCGTGTACCCTCGACTTTGCTATGCTCCCCCAGTATTGGACACCGTGTTGGAGCAACATTTTCCTTCTATGCATAGTGTAGAATCCTTGCTTCAGTGCTGTAGATTCTCTATTGGCAAATCCAGTTTTATCTACAGAGGGACTTCAGGCCTGTCTACCGTTCCTGAATCTTCTGGTTCGAAGTGTGCACTTCCAACTGCTCATGAAGTATTCATTTTGCATCACATTAAAATTAGCAGGTAGCAAAAAAACAAACTCAAACACTTAGATCTCACAAGTTGCCTAGGAGCCTTGAATCCTGGAACATATTTTCCACATTATCCAAATTACCAGATTGTTTCACATTGCTTGATACACAGCTGCCTCCTCATCGTTCGTTTGAGATGCAATACTTACCCTCCATATAGAAGGTTCGCTTCTTTCCTTTTTAGGTCGAGCTGACGTTAGCATTCATGCGAAGCATGAATGCTGTCAGCTCGTTAGGTCGAGCTGACGTTAGCATTCATGCGAAGCATGAATGCTGTCAGCTCGACAACTAATGTGATCCGTTTTCAGGAGAGTGGACACCAAAGTGTTACGAGCGTTTTCAGGGTCGGATTTGACCTCGGGAGCGAGCGTCTGGTAGCTGCGCATGCGCAAAGCCGCTGCGCATGCGCAAAGCCCTTGCTCACACACAGGCAGCCCCCACCTCTCTGCATGCACGCACGCACACACACACACAGGCGCGCGCATGCACACGCAGGCATACAGCACCCATACAGGCACACATACAGGCACACTATCCGCTACCTCGCATTCTCTCTCAATCACACACAGTCACGCATGTGCACACACGTTCCCTCGCGCACACACGCACACACTCCCCCCCCCACGCATACAAACAGGCACGCACGCACTTTACATCAGCCCTGGGCCCCACTCACCAACTGCGCTCTTCCGGCGGGGCTCCTCACGGCGCGTCTCCATCTAAATCGGGGCTCCCTCAGGTCAGAGGAGCCCCGCAACAGGCGCCACACTCCTCCTTCTCCCCGGCCCCCTCCTGGGGACCCGGGCTACATCGGACGGCAGGGCGCTCCATGCGCCGGCAGCTCGCGGACCTGGGGAGGCGGGACTTCCGGTCGGCCGCGAGCGGATTGGCCGGCCGGCCAAGAGCTTCCAAGAGCTTCCGGGTCGCCGCGGGCAGCGTGGCGGCACTCTCCCGATCACTGGGTTGTGACACGGCCAATGCAATCAGGGAAGAAAGGCTTGTTTTTCCTTCTAACGGTTTTCTTTTGAAGGATGCCAATGTTACAAGACTCTTGAAGCCTGCTCTAAGTGACTTTTTTATGCTGTTCACCAACCGATTAGTAGAGTCTCTTGGGAGTTAGAGGTACACCAAAAGAGGTACTCTTTTTAATGTGGGTGTCTATCGCCACATGATAATAACACTACCACCGATTGGTGACAGTTGATTACCGGCATTCACGTGCCGCTGTATGGCTTAGTGCCTGAGCGCCACTGCCCAGGACTGGCTTTAGCGCTGGTGGCGCCCAGTGCTGCAATCTTTATTGGTGTCACCCCCGCCCGTCCCCCCCACAAAAAACTCATCTGAATTAATTCCCTCAGTACCACACTCCTGCAGAGCCCCTTATTGCTCCACAGCCTCTCGCGCGCATGCATTTCATTTTGTTTCCTAGCGCTACTAATACCACTGTAGAGTGTCAGAGCACTTTACACCACACACACATAATACAGAACCCATGGTCGACTGGTGCGGCCGCACTGGGCGCTGACCTCCTGGAGGGGGAGCTGACCTCAGGTAGGGGTGCGCTGTGTTTAGAAATAATTTCAGATTGGAGAGATGAGGGGCACTGTTGCCCAGTGGTGGTGAGGGATCGAGGGACGTAGGAGCGCCAACAATTATTTTGGCACCGGGCGCCAACAGCGCTGACAGAACTGTGACAGAACCAATACATTCTGTGTGTGAATCAGTCTATAGGAAATGTTACACAAAACAATTAGGATTACAAGATCTGGGAGTCACATGCCATCGATACCAGTAGGCAGTATATTTTTAAAGTGTTTGGTCTGGTGAAGCAAAACTCAGGATTTAAAACATAGCACAATGGTTGGTTTTAATAATCGGAATGTGTTCCAAGCCCTGTGACCCTTTTTTAGCAACATTAGGATAATAAAAAGGCATGCAGCTCTTTGATGACAGTATTAGCTCACAATGCTATATTAGGGTTGTAACATATGACAGGTAGCGAAAGGCTCTCTGTGACAAAGGCAGTACCCTACATAGCGATCCACATACTATATATACAGTCCAGTGATTTGTGTGGTGTACGTTCTTTGCAGCAGTCATACTAACCCTCTGCTTTCAGAAGCGGCTAGTCTCATGGTAGAGTAGCAGGGTGGGGGAGGAGTATGGGGTGGAGGGGATGGACAGACGACAAAATAAACAAAAACAAGCATTTGCAATGCAATAGGTCTCGCATTTGCGAGAGTTTAAGCTATTGGCATTGTAAATGACAATGCCTTTCATTTATGTTTTAAAAACCAAAACGTAAATAAAAGGCGTTGCCATTTACAATGCCAATAACTTAAACTCTCACAACTGCGAGACCTATTGCATTGCAAATGCTTGTTGATATCTTGGTGTCCTGTGCAGCTGCTTTTAACCACGCTGTTGCCCAATGAGATCTAAAAAAATAATAGCCGAAACAATTAACTAATGTGGGCCTGCAGTCACTTTTTTCTATTTATTTCAGGATATGAAAGTTAACCAAGTAACCTTTGTTGAACAGTCACGCAACTGCTGATGGAATACACTCCAATCCTCCTTTCAAAGCAGTCTATTGCAAAGTTGAACCAGTACACCCCTCGAAGCTTACTCCGTTATCTCTCACTAGCTGGGACAGAATAAGCTCTGGAATGTTTTTGAAATTATTCTGTCTTTTAAATTCATATATTCGAGCTTTCAATTAATAGCGGTGGGAGGAATTCTCTCCTCATCGATAGCAATGAAAGTAGATCAATTTACCACCCCTTGCACTGACTCTGTGGGGGCAGTGAGAATAAGCATGCACAGGGTGAAGGGAGCAAATGCACTGAAGAAAGAGCAGTGTGATCGATAAAGAAGTGTGAGAGACAAGTGCGCAGTTTGATTTTTAGTGGGCTGACCGCTATGGGCAGCTTTGCGTGTCCACTTATGGGATTGCTTATGTTCATAGTCCATTTAACTGGTTAATGCACTGAATAGTCCATTCTGAGATTTTTTTTGAAGTTTGTAATCCTGAGGCATATGTTAAAGAGAGAGATCGTGGAGAGATCTGCTGGGATGGGCTTTGTTCAAATCATCCCATATCTGACTATCATTGTGAAATGTCAAGTATCAGTCGTAGTATGTAGCCTGCTGGGACCTAAAGTGGGGGACTAAAGCAAAATCTTCAGTTGGCCAGTGGCATGTGGCATATCTCTTCAGTTATTTAATGAATGTTCAGATTAAAGTACAAAAAGCTAAAGTGAGCATATTAAAAAGTAGAGTAAAATGTGTGCAGCAAAAGAGTGGGGAGACAACACACAAGATGTTGGAAATGGAGCAAAGTGAGCAAGAAAGAGAGTAGGAGATTAGAAAAAGTGATGGAGGCACGAGAGACGGTGCAAAACAGCGAGGTTGGCACATAATAAAAATTAAGGAAGAGCAAAAATCAGTCAAATGGAAGCAAAAAATGGCAAACGAAGCAAAACAAAAACAAGCTAGCAGAAGTATGTGCGAGAGAGGAACAAGAGTGGGAGGTGAGAAAGCCGTAGCGGAGAGAAGCAGCATAAGGCGACAGGGTACGTCACACTACCAGGAGCAGGATCCACAAGGACCGGGGGAAGTAGTCCAATTTAGGGGCCATTCACAAAAAAAAAAATTTTTTTTTTTTATTAGAACCAGCATTAACAAAGGATAACACATATTCTATACAAATTAAATAAATAAATTCCGTAATGTACAATACATTCAGTGTTTACATTTAAATTCGGTAAAACGTAATGCAATACATGCCGTAGCGATCATAAAGAAAGAAAAAAAAAACGTTAACAGAGAATACAAAATAGGGATTCCAATTTAATTTAACCGATTCCACTAGGACATAAACCTTCTTTCCAGGTAGACATAAGGCGCCACAGTTCTTTACCACGAAGTTTTGTTTTGATTCCCCTAGTCGCATATATTGCAGATTCAAAATTAAAGACCGCGAGAAGGCGAGCTAGCCACATTTGGAAGCTAGGGGGCAAACTATCCTTCCAACGCGCAGACAAAATTAATCTCAGTACAGCTGTACCTATAAATAATAATCTTTGTTCCGATTTACTTAGCTTTAGCGAGCTGTCATATCCCAAAACATATAAGGTATCAGACTCTGGAAGTTTATGATGAAAGACTTTCTCCCAAAATGAGGCAATCATATTTTTTAATAGAAGTAACTCGGGGCAGCTGCTGAACAGGTGAATTAACGTTGCTGGACCTTGTGAACAGCGTGGGCATAAGTCGTTTTCCCTTTTGCCCCATGCAAAAAGTTTGGCAGGGGTAAAATATAAATCATAAATGGTTTTTTACAATTGTGCCCTTAAATTACTAGCCATAAATAAATTATTGCTCATTTCTAGTGTTTTATCTATATCAATATCGGGATTATTTAACTTTACCGCCCATTTAGTTTCTGTTTTCTCGATATCATCATCGACATTTATTAATAGAATATTGTATAATGTTCCTATCCTAGTTTTTGCAAGGTAGCATGCTTCTATTAGGTCGTTCTTCTGAAGATTGATTAGATCGTTTTTAGCTTTTAATTTTGCATGCAATTGAGCAAATTTGAGGAAATCCCCTTCCGGGAGACCACATTTTATTTTTACATCTTGAAATGTAGTCTGTGGGCCATTTATCCAAACCTCATTAATTGTTCTTATGCCCCGGCTATACCATTTCTTGGCTGTATGTTCAAAATCAAGATCGGAGGTAATGGTCGATTGAAATAGGGGCGTATATCGGTTAATTTTACCGATCTGTATATGTTTAAGTATCTGATTCCAGATTAGCCAAGCGCTTTTAATAATCTCACCCTTGATTTGCTTATAATTGGCATTTTCAGTTTTTCTTAATAGCATACCGTAAGCTTCCTGCCCAAGCATTAGTTCATAAATTGTAGGAATGGTACATTTTAAAAGTATCGGTGGCAGAGGGTATTTCTAGAATCATTGGTTTTAGGTGTTTTAAAAAGGCTGCCCAATGGTACAAAATAATATTCGGTGCTGTAAGCCCCCCTCTGTTGAGCGGAATGGATAGATAAGGTAGAGATCGTCTAATCTTCCCATGTTGCCACACAAATTTAGAAGTAAGTTTATTAATTGAATTAATTATCTTAGAGTCTATAATTAAAGGGATAGAGCGAAAGAGGTACAGACATTTTGGTAATATATTCATCTTTTGATAGTTCACTCTGCCTATAATGGAAAGATGTAATCCGTTTACCCTATCCAGGTCTATTTTAATTTTGTCTATAAGGGGGTCAAAATTGTTTTTAACTAAAGTCTTTATATCAGCGGAAAGAATCACACCGAGATATGTCGCAGTTTTTGCTCTTCTCGTATCTAAGCATATAGTGTTATCGGTGCACAGTACAATGGTCTTTCCCTTATTCAGAGAATAACCCGAATATTTACCATATTGGAGAGAGTGCAGTTCGATTTCCTGTAGCGCTTCGATCGGGTGGGATGTTAATACCGCGATGTCATCAGCATATGCCAGAACTTTGGTTTCATAATGGTTACATAAGATCGGCTTTATATTATTATTTTCTATTAATTTAAGATAAGGGGATTAATATAAAGGGCGAAAAGTAAAGGAGAGCAAGGACAGCCTTGTCTTGTGCCTCTTGTTATATTAATGAAACCTGATTCCAAGCCCAATATTGAGACTTTTGCTTTGGGTTGATGATACATAGATTGTATAGATTTAAGAAATTTGGGGCCGAAATTAAGACGCGCCATAGCGACCCATAAAAAGCTCCACGAGACACGGTCAAAGGCTTTCTCAGCATCAAGCAGGATCATAGACATCTGATCCCCGTGACCGACATGGCATCGAATAAAGCGATAGTACGGCGAATATGATCAGTTGTCCCCTTACCCGGAACGAAGCCATGTTGCCACGGAGAGACCAGATGTCCAATGACCCTGCTGAGTCTAAGAGCCATCACTTTGGCGTATAATTTGGAGTCCGAATTTATCAATGAGATAGGTCGATAAGAGGTCAACTGTTGGGTGATTTTCCCTTTTTAGGAAATACTATAATGCTAGCCTCATCCCAAGAAGGTGGGGGAATGCCATTGTACTGTACACCGAGAAATAGATCCAATAATAAGGGGCTTAGTAGGGAGCTAAGAATTTTGTAGATTTCAATTGGCAATTTATCCGGGCCTGCTGCTTTGCCTGAAGATAAAAGTAAGAGAGCTTCTACAACTTCACCAAGTGTAATCTCCGCCTCAAGTACTTCTCTCATCCCATCATCTAGCAGGTTAATGGCTGCCGTATTGTTAAGAAAGCGAGACAAAAACATATCGATGTCTTTTTCAGAATTATTCCCTTCCTCGGAGTATAAATTTTGATAGTACTGTTGAAATTGGGTAATAATATCTATAGGTTGAACGTATGTGCGTCCGCCATCTACAATAGAAGTAATGTTATTATAAACATTTTTTTGACGCGTACGCAAAGCCAGTTGTTTACCTATTTTTTCCCCTGTCTCGTAGACCTTCTTTCTATAAGCTCTATAAGTTTGAGCAGCTTTTTGACTTAGCTCAGTATTAAGCTCGGCTTTTAAAACCGCAACCCGAAGCCATTGATTATTAGAATCTTTGTTCTTTTCTATCAAACAGGTGTGCTCTAATTCAGCTTTCGTTAGATCCATTAACTTTATTTCATAACATTTTCTAGCTTGTATTCGTGCTGCATATTGAAAACTAGAAATCTCTCCTCTTAAAGCAGATTTATATGAATCCCAGACTATATTTCTGGACGCACTAAAGCGATTTATATTGAAAAACTCCTCAGTCCAATTTTTAATATGTAATATAAATTCAGTATTAGAAAGTAGTTTCCGGTCAAATGACCAAGACCTCTGTTGAGTAGAAAGAGGAATAAATGTAACTGCACAAATTAATGCGTTGTGGTCTGAGATTATTCTTGGAATTTTTTTATTAGTTGAGAGTGGGACGAGGTCTGCGGTTGCAAATATGTAATCAATTCGAACCTGCTTTTGATGCGGATGAGTGAAGTAGGTAAAACCTTGATCATGTGGGTTGTTGTGTAGCCACATATCTATTAATCCAAGATTATTGATAAGTCTGCTAAGGGCTTTGTAAACTCTGGGTTTACGTCCTTTGTATTTTATTTTAGAGGGAATATTAGATACAGGTGGTATTAATGAAATATTAAAATCTCCACATAGGATTAACGGGCCCTGCCATGTAGGCAGCTCGATCTCTAGTTCTTCAAAAATTGTGGAATCGTCTAGATTTGAGCCATAAACTGTACAGATGTTAATACCACAGGCAAGTTTTGAAATGGCCCATCTGCCATGGGGATCTGATAGATGTCGTACACTTAGTCCCAGATTTTTTTTCCCGAGTATTGCAACCCCCCTTATATTTGAGGTCTGCGTAGAGACAGCCAATATGTTGTACCCGTTAATATTTAACCAAGCTTTTTTATCCCATGGCAGATGGGTTTCTTGGAGACAAAGTAGATCTACTGGAGTTAATTTGAGCAATTCAGCCATTCGTCTTCGTTTATCTCCTGTTAATAAACCACCAACGTTCCAAGTCTGAACATTTAGGGGTTGGTTTGCCAGGGGAGGGGGGGGCACGGGTGGGTCACCTAGGGAGGTGAAAACTAAAAAAGGAAAAAATGACCCAGTTTTCTTAGCAGAGGAAATACGTAAAAAGAGATTAAACAGTACAGTAACAGAATTAGAACATTATTTTATAATAAAGATGTATTTGCTTGAGGCACTGCTACAATCATTTTCCATTCACAAAAAATTTTCAGTGCAGGTTCTGGCTGAAAATCAGACACATGCATACATTTGAAGGTTAGGTAGAACGGAGTTTGGCCACCCATGAAGTGTTGGGTGTAAGGCCTGGTCATATGTTAGACCTAGTGGCCAACTTCTTTAGCGCTGGTCTTTAAGCTGTGCTTAGTAAACTGATTACCAGTAGGTTCTGCGTCCAACCCTTGTTGCATTTGGCTAAAGACTGTGTGCTTTAGAGGTTGGCCCTATGAAGTTTTGGGATTGGAGCTTGGCTAGAAGTCAGGTTGTGCAGCAATCCCCCTTTATACTGCGATGTAGGTCATGCATAACTGGGGTTTGACATTTGTGGATGGGTGGCCGTTGTGCAAGGCCCTGCAGCCAACCCCACTGCTCACAGCTAAAAGTTGTCCTCAGTGTGAGCTGGTCGCTCTGTGGGTTGGGCAGAGGATCTGGTCCTGTAGGTAGCCCCCATTGTGCATGGCCAAAGGCAGAGTATTGGTAACTCTGGGTGTTATCATTGATGTCTTTAATGCGTCTCTCGCCATAGGAACTTTCCCAATTCCTACCCAGATTGGTCAAATCATGACAGTATCAAAAGAATTAAAACAGAACATGATTATCTAACCAACTACAGAGCAGACACACACACACACACACACACACTATTCATGGGTAAGATTATCAACTAGTTTGCTGTCTTCTGCTCCTTGGAAAGACTGGGACAATATTCCTCTAGTAGCCGCAATCTGTATTCAGACCCAGCGTACAGCACATATACAACTGTTCCAAATCACATCCCTGTCTGCCGATCTGCTGGATAAACCCCGTTAACTATCCTCTATTCAAGAATGTGGTGTGATGGCATTGTTTTTTATTAGTCTGAATACTGCTTCCACAGATCTCGGCTTATCCTGATGAGCACCTCCAGAGCCAACCCCTGTCACTGTGAACTACAGAGTCACCCAAAGATCCATCCTATCGCTAGTAATCTCCTTCTTTCTATATGGAAACCCCGATAGTCCCTCTGGCCTGCAAGAACATAACGGTCTGTCTCCATGCAGACAAAAACAAACTCCACCTACAAGTCACATCTAGAAATTACATTATGTGGCTCAGTATTTGCCTTTTCAGCAATTAAAACTCAATGTCTAAGCCTCACTTGAAGCTGAACCCCATTTGAAGTAGAACAGTTTCTCCAGCTCACCAGTGAGCATCATCATGAACCAGTTCAGGAAGAATTTCACAGTGGACATTTGACACTCCCCCCACAACTGATCAACAGCACCTGAGCTCTAGGGTTACACATTCAAAACACCTTCCACTTCAAAACACACACATCAAAATAATAATAAGAATCCTAATATTTCCTATTTGTAAAGCACAAACCTATCTATCACCCTTTAGTGGTTTCAAGGCCCTGGGGGCCATTGCGGAGATTAAGTGAACTATTGCCCAGAGTCACATGATGCTGGGCTGAGCTACCGCCGGCGCCAGGGATCAAAACGTGAGCCCCGCGCTCCAGAGTCAGCCGCTCTGTCCCAGTTGGTTGACAGTTAAAACATACTGTTTAAAATAAACAACGAGGTTGCAGTGATGTTATCGCTGATGTCATAGAACGTGCCATGAGTGATGTAATATGTGAGGTAATTAGCAGTGCACAGCAAGGGCGAGAGTTGTAGTTAGTTTAGGACACAAATTATAGTGACTGGCATTACAAAAGTTAAATAAAACTTTATTTAAAAAAAAAAAAATCAACAGGTTATTGACCATTTTTTCAAGCTACAAAATTGAGCCGTAGCACTGACCAAAAGGGGCTTCTTTTTTCGCGAGTTGTAGAGCATATATCTCCAACTACGAGTGCTTTGAAAGAATATGGTATGCTGCCCTGGGGTCATGGATTTAATGATCCAAGAGGCTTCTGCCCTCCCTGCAGCCCCCAACAACATAAAAAATGTCTGGTTGTGCCCTACCTCTTCTAGGAACACCACCACAAGAAAAAATATTGTTTTAAATAAAGAATCTAGGGCATTATGGGGCGCTCCTTTCAAGGAGCAGTGAATATTAAAAGAATGGCTCCTGCCGCTCATTTTTTTATCACTTTTTTAAATAAGTTTTATGTGTCTCCTGGTGCCCACCCAGGATGCCCACATCTTACATTTTGTTTGGGGGCTCCTGGGGGAGTCCTAGAGACACCATGACTCCATCTGGCACCTATCGTGGGTACCAGCGGTAGCCGGTATCTGGTTTTCTTAATATTTTGCCCACCTGGGGCACCCACAACTGAATTTTTGAGGATGTGCCCTTCACTGAGCTTCACAGCCTGGTTAACTGAGGAGAGGTGTGCATGGTGTGAAAATGAAAGAACACTATTGTTGGCCTGCAAAGTATCAGTTTACTCAAAAAACAAACCTCTGCTTGGAGAGTGTAAAAGGGTACCCGTTCGGGATGCAAATAGAATAGTTGGCTTTTCAGATCCTTTTTGGCAACCATGAGCTTGTTCCCACATCCCGGCATTAGGGTCACTTGATAAATGCTGTATTCAAATTGGTTTTATATCGAAACCTCAAGTCCTGTGTGGGGGGAGTGTGTGGTCGACTACATGTGGTACAGCGTTTCTAGACCAGTTTGCCTCTGGTGTGAGGTTTGTGGTTTTCTTTGCTTCTATGCTGCTTTACAGTGGTGTTGAAGAAACCTAATACATGAACCCGCTAGCCTGCCATATCGTCTGCTTTCTGTATTATACAGTATAGTAGATCTATCAAGTCAAACCTGTTTGCAGAATGTATGCAGTCTGCTGGTATTGATCCAAGGGAAGACGAAAGTGTAGCGAGCAAAACTGATCTTCTTTTTCCCAGCAAGGAAATACAGTAATGTAATAGACATATAGCCCCTCCATAAACTGAACTGCTTAGACGAATGTTCTCTTATCTCAGATCCCAGCAGTACAGACAACTACTGCACTTTTGATTACACCAGCAGGCTGTATCTAGGAGCATATGCTTACATCCTATGTGGGCAACCACACTGCAGACCTCTGCCTCAGTGCTGCTGTATCGCAGCTCTTGCTTTGACTTTACAAGCTCCTCTCTTTCGCCCAGTTGCTAGGCTCATCTCATTTAAGGCTCTGCATCACAAGCGTTCATAGGAAACCATCCCAATGGAGCCTCAGATTAAAAGCGTGCTTGGTATGGCGATCCATAAATACTGCAAGTTCAGCTAGGGCCTATCCTTTTACTCAGAAGTATCTCGAAAATTATGGAATATTTTAGGACAGTTGGAGACCCCCTGATCTTTAACAGGGCATTAAATCATAGCAGGAATGAGGTAGTAAATGCCTTTACAACAAGGAAGCCAAAGGTCCACGCTGAGAGTAACATGTCTAGCCTTCAACAGGGAATGAACGCTGACGCAAGCCCTTGTTTTGTAGACTGTACCAGGCTCAAACGTCCACCACAAACCCAATCACGTGACTTCGCTTTGCAGAATGAGCTTGAATATCACGCCATCAGTAAAAATGTTTGGATCTGTACAGAGTGCCACCAGCACCCCAAACTCAGATAACCGCATTTGAGCTTAATTATGCAACCGCACAATGGAGGTGCATTATTTTAGGGACCCTTGCACAAAGATCTGGAATAAAAGTCTGCTCTACCTCCGGTCATATAACACCAACTGAATTTCAGAAAGACAATGGATGTTTATTTGGTTGGTTAACCTGCTTTGGGCGGTTTTATTGCATCTTTCCTTTCCCTGTGTATTCTTCAGTTCCTGCACTTGCTAGTGCTATGAAGCCCTCCTACTATATGTGCACTTCATAAATAAGGTAATATTAATGATGACTGCGTAATCCTGAGAAACATCCTCTGCATCAGACCTTTTTGTTAATTGACTTGCATCTTCTCTTTGTTCTTTTTATGACTTCAGTATATAAAAACCTATTGATCCTACAGGGTTCTGAATCCTATCATGACTATCTTCCAGAGAGCCAAATCCGGTCTCAATTTCTACAGCTGAAAAACTCACACCCTCTGCTTTTCTTCTGGACAGAGTCTGATCTCACACGAGTTTCTGTTGTTTCTAATAGTAGTACTCAATTGTGATCTGGCTACAGTATCCCTGATATTCAAGTTTTCTTTCCAGGTTAAATTGGCATCATTCTTTTTTTCCATTCTTCTTTGTTTTTAGAGTCGATGTGAACAGAGACAGGAAAATCAGTGCCAAGGAGATGCAGCAGTGGATCATGCAGAAGACCGAGGAGCACTTCCAGGAGGCTATGGAGGAGAACAAGATCCACTTCCGGTCCGTGGACCCTGATGGTGATGGTAGGAAAGCATTGCTGTTCACCAAAGGCCTGCGAGTCTCTTCACATGCCCACTTTCCTGATAAATAAGGATCCCTCCCGTCTAACAAGAGCTCTCCTGGGCCTTATTGCTTAGCCCAGCTTTGAGAGCCTCACACACACTACTGATGGGTGAATTTCTGCTTTGCCATCTCTCGTATGTGGTATTTTCTGGAACTTTTGGCCATCTGCAGGGGAATGCTGGTAAGACTAAAATATTAGTACTCGGTACAGTTTATCTTTTGGGCATGCAGGTTTAAATAATGTAAATGCATGGCAGATAAATAAGAAAAACACAATTTGGGTGAAATTTACTCCAGAATTAGAAGTGTTTGAGGATGCCTTGCTGCGGTCACACGATGTGCCAGTTTGCCTGGCTGCATTAGAGGAGCTATTAATCCACAGTCAACGTAATCCTTTTTGCAAGGACCCAGTTACCTCACGGCAGTAGTTTTCTGCCGAGTACCTGAGCCCATTAAATCCTTGAAAGCATTAAACTGCAAAAGGTACTCGGTACAGATACTCCTGCATTGATTTTTAGTGCTTCAGTGGTGGTTGAGGATGACATTTTCTATGTAAAATGCCTGATGAATCGATTTGGTGTCCTTCCGATAATACCTCTGAAAGCCAAACATATGACCGATCGGCTGTGCTCAAAAGCCTTCCAAGGTACCAACCTGTTGCAGTAAAGCCCTGACTTTCCGATATTGCTAGCTACACTATGGGACAAAAGCCAACCGTTCGAAAAGCTTTTCCTAGGTCACAATGCTCGTTCTATTAAAGCCTTATCCATAAAGATACAAATGTACTTTTTAGATTGGTGGCTAAATATATAGTCCGGAAACGCATTTCCTTTTAAATTACAAAAAAACCTCATTGATTAGGACAGCTCTGTTTAACAGAAAAGGTATTCAATCTAACAATTGAAAGCATTGGTGTCTGGGTTTTCCTGTCCCCTTTGTCTCATATGTCACTTGAAGAATAGGTCTTGCTGTGAAAGTTGGTATTTCTCCTATGTCCGGGATTTAATTACAAGCTATAAAATACAAGCTATGAAATACAATATTCATGTGAAATAGTCCTACTGCTGCTCTTGGAGTTGCAAAAATCTCTTTTATGTACATCTGCATTGTATATTGTATGTATTCATGTTGTGACAGTTTTGCTCTGGGCAGTGCATGTAGGGAGCGTCTGCTTGTATGCAGTCATATGCAGTGTAAGTGTTTTGCAGGTTAGACCATTGCACGCTGTTGAGGACTGACATGTATGATGCCCACTCATCTGCAGTGATGGCCTTGCTGGGTAGATCTGTACTGTCTCCTATTGAGGGCCGTCTGGTGCCCAGTCCTGAGATTAGGACTTGTGCAGGACTATAGGGCGGGTCCTGTGCTTTATTTCTTTTAGTTCGCATTGGCTCATAGCTCCTCATTTGTTTTACTTTGTCTAGGTCATGTGTCCTGGGATGAATACAAGATCAAATTCCTGGCCAGCAAAGGCTTCAACGAGAAAGAAATCGCAGAAAAGATTAAAAAGAATGAAGACTTAAAAATCGATGAGGAGAGTAAGTGTTTTGCATTTTTTATTTGATCTAAAGAAACTTAAAAGGTGCCCCCACTCTGTTATTTTCTCTAAAAACAGACTTAGTGAACACCTTTAAATTTTTACTGTACCTGCAAGCGTGGGGCCAGTTTGCATTGTGAATCCCTGCCCCAAAACGAGCAGGAACATACATATATATATATATATATATATTTTTTTTTTTCTCCCAAAAACCTTTATTGCACCTTCAAGTTCACACAGCTGTTGGCCTACAACCCATGGGGCCGGCCGCTATCACATTCTTATTAGCAAAATGCAGTGAAAACAGACTGGGATCAACGATTCGGGTCATAAAGCACCATGCAATTGCCACAATCAAAAGGTACAGTACCGCTAATGAGTCATTCGTTCGTATCGGTTCTTGGTTTTCTATATGCAAAACAACAACAACAGAAACAATTCGAGGAATCACATCTTGGTCAAACATTCGGTTAAAAGGTCGCATCCACTAAGTGTACAGAAGCCCCTTCCCTATAGCCTCCACCCTTGGTCTCACCAGCCCCCCCATGAACTCTATATGCGTGAGTAGTCAGGCTTACGCGGACTCTGTTACCCAGGTCCCTTATCCACAAGCCGCCGGGCACCTCCCTTTAGACTTAGGCGTATCTAGTGTCCATGGCCCCCCATCACTGTTCAGGATGTAGTCTACTCCTCTTCCCCCTCTTCGTCCGATAATTCTTGGTCCTCTAATGGCAGGGGATCACAAATTTCACCCCTATACTCGTTCCACTTAGTCCAGATTTTATGCCTCTTCCCCGGGCACGCTCTACCAGCGTACACTGCTCTCTCTGTCACCATGACTCTGTCCATGTTAAGGCACCACTGTGACTTCGTAGGGGCATCTGCCGCCCCCCACTTCTGCGCTATGTCTCGCTTAGCGACGATCAGGCCCACCGTGACCCAAAGACGAGCATGCCTGGATAAGTCTGTAGGTTCTCACACATTCAGTAGGCACCTACGTGGTTCGGGCAGCAACGAGATCTCCAACGCCTGTGACATCATGCGCATTATTTGCCTCCAGAACTCTAAGATAAGAGGGCAGTCCCATAAGGTGTGGTAAAATGTACCCTCCTCCCCGCACCCACGCAGGCAGTAAGGGTGTTGTGCTCTAGCAATACGGTGTAGCATAGTCCTAGTGTAGTATGTCCTATGCAACACTTTCAACTGCACTAGCCTCAGCCGAGCGGAGATCCCTACCTCCTTGGGCGACGCCAGCTCTTCGTTCCACTCCTGTTCGTCCATGTCACAAGTGTCACCCTCCCATTTCTCTTTTAGTTGGGCCAAGGGGTCTGGAAGGTTGTTAAGTAACTTACGATATATAAGGGAAGTCGCGCGATCTACCATAAATTCCGTGAGAAGGCGGTCTTCGAGCGGGGAGGACTCCGGCAGCTCGGTGCCAGGGGGCAGGGCTGTGAGTAATGCATGTTGTATCTGTATGTACCTGTACAATTCTCTCTCTCCCATATCGTATAGGTCTCTCAACCTATCAAAAGGTATCACCGCTCCTCTGTCCCAGAGATCCCCAACCGTGGAAATTCCAATAGTATCCCAGTGGGAGAACCCCCTGCTGTTTCTCATGTTACCTAGGGCTCGAGAGTCCCATAGTGGGGTCAGTTTGGTCAGTTTCCCCTTCCATCCGAGCGTTGCCGTTGCCGTGTGCCATAGCGTCGCTGATAGTTTGGTGGGCCCCATCAATTTGCGCAATTTATTCCTGTCGTATAACGGAGCCAGTAGACTAGCCGTACCCAATTGCGCCCTGTCTGCTTGATACGCCGGTTCAGTTTGCGGAGTGTGTAGCCATTGGTTGATGGGTTTTAGTTGCGCTGCCCAATAATATAACTTCAGATTAGGCAGTGCAATTCCGCCCTCATACCAGCCCCTATGCAGCTTGGTCTGAGCAATGCGGGCCGGAAGGTTCCCCCACAGCAGGGTCGAAACCAATGCTGCGATCTTTTGAAAGAGTCTCGGAGTCACCGGGTAAGGGGTGTTTTCAAGTATATATAAAAATCGAGGGAGGGACTTCATTTTGTATAGTGCAGCCCTTCCCAGTATCATTAGGGGCAGTCCCGCCCAAAACTGGACATCCTGTTTGAGTCCCGCCAGAGGAGGTCCCAAATTTTTATCCATAAATTCCGCCGGGTCCCTCGTAACATGTATACCTAAGTATTTAAAGGAGGATCCAGCCGTCTTTAGGGGGCAGTTCAACGAAAGCGATGAAGTCGGACCCTTCAGCACATACATCTCCGACTTGTTCCAATTAATCGTGTACCCAGACACTGCGCCGTGTTCGTCACATAATTGTTGGAGTACCGGTATACCCTGTTCGGGGTTAGTTAAGTAGACTAGCATGTCATCGGCATATAGGGAGAGCCGGTCTTCCCAGCCCTTCTCCCAACGTATCCCCCTCAGCAGCGGGGATGTCCGTATTAAGGTGGCCAAGGGTTCCAGGGAAATCGCAAAGAGCAATGGCGATAGGGGGCAACCCTGTCGTGTGCCTCTCCCTAGAGGGAAGGAGCTGGAGATATGGCCATTCGCCGCTACCTGCGCTACCGGGTCTGCATAGAGCAATTTAATCCAAGCAATGAATTTGGGGCCGAATCCCAAACGCAACAGGACTTCGAACAAATAGTTCCACTCCACAAGGTCAAAGGCCATCTTGGCGTCCAGGCTCAAGATAGCCGCTTGTGTTGATAGCATGTCCGCCCTGGCTAGGGCCCCATGTAGTCTGCGCAGGTTCAGCGCTGTGTTTCTACGGGGCATAAAGCCGGATTGATCCGGATGTATGATGTCTGGCAGATGAGGCAGGATCCTGTTGGCTAGAAGCTTGGCAAGGATTTTGGTTTCTGCATTAAGCAGCGAGATGGGCCGATATGAGGAGCATTCCTTCGGCGGTTTCCCCGGCTTGGGGATAGATACGATCGTGGCCAATCTCTGATCAGGTGGAAGTACCCCGTTCACCAAACATTCCGTGAACATTGCTAGCAGATGTGTACTTAGGCTCTCCGATGCCAATTGATACCATTCTATAGGTACGCCGTTCGGTCCGAGCGCTTTGCCCGGATTTAAGTCATGGATAGCCCTTTGGATCTCATCCTCAGTAATGTCTATGTCTAAGTCTGTAGCTGCCTCTGGGGAGAGAGTCTGGACCTCGATACATTCTAAGGCTGCTCTGGCAGTCTCAGGAGTTATCACTTGTTCAGGGGTGTAGACTCCTTTATAGTGGGTCGCAAGCGCTTCTACTATGCGTTCCGGGTTCGTGTGTAACACTCCCCTGTTATCTCTTAATTGTTGGATTCCTCTAGAGCTTCCCCCTTTTTTATCGAGCCATGCCAGTAGTTTGCCCGCCTTGTCCCCAACCTCGTATATCCTATTCTGAGTGTCAGTTATGTGTCTCTGGACCTGGGTCCGCAAGTGGTCCGAGTAAAGCTGTTGTTGGAGGTGTAATGCGTGTAGCGAGGTCGGGGTGGGGTTCAATTCGTGTGCCGTCGTCAAGTCCCGTAGTTTTAAGTCCAAGATATTCAATTCTTGAGTTTGTGTCCGTTTGTAGCCCGTGATCGAGTTCATGGCTTGGCCCCTTAACACTGTCTTGTAAGCCTCCCATAAGGTTTCTGAGGAGCCCACTGACCCCGTGTTTTCAGTGAAATATAATGTCGTCATTCGTTTGAGTGCCTTGCGGACTTGGGGAATTTTGAGGTATGAAGCGTGTATGGGATAGACCCGCTTACGCGCCTTCTCTCGTGTGGATAGTGTCAGCGTGATTGGGGAGTGGTCCGAGATGCCCCTTGGGTGAATGTCTATGGTATCTACATGTTGGATGCCATTTCCCAGCGCCAGGAGGTAGTCAATTCTAGACATGCTACCGTGCACTGCAGAGTGAAAGGTGTATTGTTTAGTCTGAGGGTGGGTGTGTCTCCATATATCGATCAGGCCAATAGCGGTCAGAAAGCGTTGGAAGCGGGAGGGTCCCCCTACTGGAGGTGTAGCCGGGAACCTATCTAATTGAGTGTCTATGGTGGCATTAAAATCTCCCCCCAGAATAACATCCCCTTCGGGAAGGGTCAGTAGAAAGTCCGCTAGCTTTGGCAGCTGTACGGAGTGGAGCGCAGGGGGGATATACACAGAAACCAGATTGAGGAGCCGACCCTCCCATTGTCCTTGCACCACTGCGAAACACCCCAGATCATCAGTCTTAGTTTGCAAGGGAATGAACCTGGAGGACCTGTGGAGTAGTACACCCGTTCCCCTGGATCCTGACGTGAATTCGGAGTGTATTGCCATTTTATATCCTTTCCTGTCCAGTGCTTTGGAAGCCCCCCCTGTTAAGTGCGTTTCCTGCAGTAGTGCTATTGCAGGTTTCAGCCTTTTCAGCTCATTAAGCACCAGCCCCCTTTTCACCTTATCACCCAGCCCCCGCACATTCCACGCCAGTATTTTTAGGCACAGGGCTTGCTGGCCCGAGTCAGTGAGTGAAACTTCTTCGGCCATTCATGGGTATGACAATGATAGCACATGCAACCAGATACACAGCCCCACAGTTATCCGTAAGGCTATACGACAAACTGCTTGGGATCCCCACAGAGGAGCTAGGTCCACTGCGCGAATGTCCAAGCATATGTAAATCGCCCTTGTACATCACAATTGTCCTCGACTCAACCTGTGCAACGGGTTCCATGGTACATCGGTGGGCAAGTGTAGCATGAGTGTTGGGTGTATAGTCGTGCAGGAAGTTGCTAAAGGTCTTCATGGAGGCTGCAGATCCTCGCACTCCCATCCCATTCGGGATTGACTCATGTGGAAGCCTAGTCTTCGTGTTTGACCGTGTATGCGTATTCCTAACTGCAAAAGAACATTCCCTTCCCCAATCCCCCCTCCCTGCACCCCTGCCTAACGGACCTTCAACTGCCCGCCCCCCCAACTGAGCAGAGTGCTTGACCCATCCCACAACCAGTGTACTTGCGTGTAGAGGGGAGAGCGTCTCCCCGAGCAGGCGGCATCCCTGCGTGGTCCCGGGGTAGCCATGCCAGAGTCCAACTGCAGCATTTGAAACCGTGTGTCAATGGTCAGCGATTGCCACTAATACGAGTCCCGGAGTAGGGGTTATTCCTCTCCACCGGCTCCTGCAAATCCATGGGAGGGAGAGCCCTCCACTCCTTCTCCTCGACCAGACGTTTGTGAGCCGTTCCTGCTGTCTCCTCTGCGTTCGTGAGTTGATCTGTGGGTTCTGCGCTGCCGGTCAACAGTTTGCCATCCCTCAAGCCAGTCCCGGGCAGCGTCCGGGGAGTCGAAAAACCACACCTTTTTGTCTGCTACTACTCGCAGTCGGGCCGGAAACAGCATCGAATACGGTAGTTCCTTCTCCCTCAACGTTTTTTTCACCTCCAGAAACGTCCTCCTCCTCCTGGACACCTCGGCCGTGTAGTCCGGGAAGAAGGCTACCCTCGAGTTCTGGATCTGAATGGCCGGCGCCACTCTTGCTGCTTGCAGGATGGCGTCGCGGTCTCTGAAGTTGAACAGCCTTGCCAGGATTGGCCGAGGCGGGCCCCCTGTTTTAGGCTTCCCCCCTGGTACTCTGTGGGCTCTTTCCACTGAGAAGAAGTTCGAGAGCCCCTTAGGCTGGAGTTTGGTTTTGATCATGTCTTCCACGTAGAGGTCCATTGCCCCCGTGTCTTCCGATTCTGGCACACCTAAAATTCGGACGTTGTTACGCCGGGAGCGTCCTTCTTGGTCGTCCAGTTTGTCTCTGAGCAATTTGTTATCAGTTTGCAGTCGTTCCACCGCCGTTTGTAATTCGGACACATCTTCGACCAAGGATTTGGTGACCACCTCAACCTGTTTAACCCTTTCGTTTATTTTCTGGAGGTCCGCCCGTATCAAGGTGACCTCAGTGGCTGTCGCTCCCACCGTTGCTTGCACCTGAGCCAATGCTGCCAATACATCCTCAATAGTGGCCTTTTTTGCCCCCTCGGTCTCCGTTGTTTTCCCCGCGTTTTTGCGCTGTTCCTGGGGAGGAGTCTGCCCCCCATAGGCAAACTTGTCCAGCCTGGCCTGGGTAGTGCTGTGCTTGGGGCCTCTGTTAGACATGACGTATTGTTCACCGGCGTTGCAATCTGCCACTAAGTGTCGGTGTACGGGCCGAGGGGGGGCCCGTGTCTCAATTGTTGTCCGTGTGACGGCAACGCAGTCAAATCCGTCGTGAGGGAGAGCCTCGTCCCCTAAAGAAACACGAGGCCGGGCAGGGTGTTATCAGTTCCAAAGAAATCAATGCGGCACCCCTCCCACCAATGCCGCAACACAGGCGTCTCGTCGAGCCACTATGCTTATAGTGTGTCTGTCAGCAGGCCTGGCGAGGTGTAATGGGGTTGTTTCCAACACTGGGACGTGTCCCCGTGTTTCACTGAGCCTCAGTGCCCCCCAGTCTGTTTGCTGCCAGTGTCCCGCCAACTCTTCCCAATGTCTTTTCAGGAGGGGGCGGGGGGGTTCCAACTCACCGTCCCCACTGCAGTCGAGTGCCACATGACCGTCCGCCGATGACCTCAAAAGTGGGTCCGCAATGAACGCGGACCTGCACGCTCACTCCCAGGGAGGCTGCGTGAAGCTCCGTTCAGCAAGGGTGGCAGCCGCTGGGATTCAGGGTGAGACGCGCGTCAGGCGCGAAAGATGGCGGCTTCACGTCGTTGGTCCGAAGCGTTTTCCTCACCCCTGGGCTGGACCTGACGGCTGCGGCAGCATCCGCTGGAAGCCCAGGGGCTCCGCTCGCGTTATCGGGTCGCCGGAGGACGCTCCGCAGATTTTCGGGCACCACGTCTGGGGGGCCGGCACTTCCTGCCACTCGCCGCCGGTCTGAGGATACTTCCGGCCGGCCTCAGTCCGTCCGCCGCTCCGCTGCTTCCAGGCACATGATAGGCCCTCCCTCTCCCCGGACACTGCTCAGCGTTTCGAAGTGCAGTCGGGCCGTCGCCGCTTCCAGAATTGCTGCGCTGGGTGCCGCAAGGACTCCGGGTCCGGCTCACCCCTCAGAACATCAACGAAGAGAGGATAAATATTACGGATTGTAGTGGGAGGCCGCCTCGTCTCGGGAGCCTCTCTAAGCTGCGGCCGCCATCGTTGGCTGCTAGCCACGCCCCTCATACATATATTTTTAATAAACGTACTTGTCACAATGAATGCATAATACATAACAAAAGGTAAGGTAATTTTATTTTAGGTGTTTTGAGAAGTGCGTTTTTCATCCCGAGGGATAACTCGTACTGCAAAGTAAACTATGGCCTCAGAAAGGCCAATCACCTAAAAGAAAAGCACAAAAATTGAAGGTAGAAATAATAAGCAAACCGCCAAATATTTATCTCCTGCCTACATTTTTGCAGCTCAAGAAAGGTGTGGGGTGCAGGCAATTCCTCTCCCTAGCTGCCAATCCAGAACAAGCATGACCACCAAAAGTTTGGCTGTGAACTTTGGGTACAGAAAGAAGTTTGTTCTGTTTCTGAGTGAGCACGACGGCTAATACAGACAACACCGAGAACTAATAGCAAGGCAAGATGAAGACAACATGGTTTTGTGCACCAGACACATGAATTTAAATCCTATTCTAGTTATCACTGTCAACGAGTGCAAGGTGGCCAGAACTGGAGTTATTGCATCTTCAGTCTAAGCATTAATCTTGCCGCATAGTTTTGAATGGGTTGAAGCTTGTGATTTAGATTCCTTTATTTGGATGCAAAAATCAACCATAAAAGTGCATACATCATAGTAAAACCATATTCAGAATAATCATACAAGATAAATTGATACACAGTATCATAGTACCAATACTAAAAAACATAACATTAATTGACAGAAAGGTACTAATAAAAAATAGCTAGCAATTAAAAGCATGATTATAAATCACTTAAAGCGCGTAGTGCTTTGTGATCGAACTGCTAGTCTCATGAAAAAGCCTACATGGTGACAGCATTCAGTGTCCTCATCATAAGTGGAAATAAAAATAGTTTAGTACATTTCAAATAAAATTTACAAAAGAAAAGAAATGGAGCACTGATTGAGAGGACGGTCCAACACAGGGACAGGAACAAGCTCTAGCAGTATTTTCTTTTTGGTACCCTAGGTAAAGAAGAGTAGATAGATGATGGGAAAGTGGAACAGTAATGGTCTTTTCCAACGACCTCGAGTGCTAAGCAAATAGTGTCCCAGAACACCTGTAGGGCTCGGGTGCAAATAAGTTGAGATTGAAGATTATTTGCATTCTGTTATAGACCTTTGTGTGCGAGCATGGTTTAGCAGCAATACTTTCATGGCCTTATTTTCCTGCCCAATCTCCTGAAAGTCTTTTTTCACATATGCTAGCCAAGGGGGATACTGAAGTCCTTGTCACATGAATGAATGAAAAAGGATTTAAATAGAACACAGCTACTTCTAGGAATGTCCCGGCGCTCAGCTCCAAGGTAGAGTCACACGTTTTGCCAAGATCTCTAGTCTTGTACAAACAGCCATGTCTTTAATGTTTTTGTGAACATGGAAATGTATTCCACAGAGAGGACCTTATGAGGGAGCTTATTCCATGCAGATGGTCCCATATAGGAAAAGGCCCGCCCTCCTGCTCTGGCACAGTGAATCTTGGAAATCCTTGCCCATAGGTCGTTTGTGGATCACAGGTTCCTAGTGGGGAGGTAGAAGCTGATTCTGGCGCCCAGATAACTTGCTCCTGTGTGATGAAGCGCTTTGTGAATTAACACCAGTACTTTAAACAGGATTCTCTTGCTCACTCAGAGCCTTTGCAGGGCGCAAAAATGAGGGGACTTGTGCGTTCTGGTAGGTTGAGAAGTAGGTTGCTGTTTGCTGGACCACCTGGAGTCTATTAATCAGGTAGTCGGGTAGTTCCAGATGCCCAAGTTACTACTTGTGTAACGATATATCTGTAAGAGACATTAGTTAGTGATAGATTCCTTACCTTAGAATATCCCCAGACGTCAGACTGGATCCGGAAATTTTTGCGTAGCAGTACCCTTGCGCGTCGGTAGGCGTCGTCTGCGGCTCCGCGTCCGTCGTCGACGCCTTGATGACGTCGTCTGAGTACTTAGACGCCGCCTCCGCGTGCTGAAGTCGTTCTTAGAGACAGCTTTTACGCGCCAGAAGCGTTGAGCCATGTTAAAAACCAACACTGTTGGCATTGAAACTAGGGCCCTGAAAGGGGATGACCTTAACCCTAGATATCGGTTCGCAGAACGGGGAGGATGGGTGGGTCGGTAAGGAATCTATCACTAACTAATGTCTCTTACCGATATATCGTTACACAAGTAGTAACTTGTGCATCTGAAAGAGACACGTTAGTGATAGATTCCTTACCTTATAATAGATACCCCAGCAATACCAACCCCGGTGGTGGGTCTGCGAACCAATAATTATTATTATTATTATTAAAGGTTTTTATAGCGCGCTCTGTTACTAAAAAAATAGTATCCTGGCGCGAATAATCACACCAGAAAGTCCTGGAGGACGGAACGGCCAAAGAAGCCATCGCTCCGGACTTGACTGTCCAGGCAGTAGTGTCTTGCAAACGTGTGCAGCGAGGCCCACGTAGCTGCCTGGCAAATGTCCTGCAAGGGCACTCCCCGGCCCAGGGCAGTTGTAGTCGCCGTGGCCCGGGTGGAATGAGCACGCAATCCAACAGGGGGCTCCTTTTTAGCCAAGGAGTAACATGCCTGGATACACAAGATGATCCACCGAGAGATGGTCCGCTCGTGCACCGCTTTTCCCTTCTTAGCGCCCACGTAACCAACAAAGAGTTGGCCATCCACCCGGAACTGGCGTGTGCGATCCAAGTAGAATGAAAGCACACGTTTTGGGTCCAGACGGTGGAGCCGCTCTTCCTCTTTAGAGGGATGCGGTGGCGGAAAGAAGGTGGGCAAGGTGATAGACTGCCCGATATGGAAGGCCGTGACAACCTTGGGCAGGAAAGATGGCTTAGTACGCAACACAACCTTGTCCGAATGGACAGAAAGGAAAGGGGGTGTACATGAAAGAGCCTGGAGCTCACTCACTCTCCTGGCAGAGGTGATGGCAACCAGGAAAGCAGTCTTCAAAGTAAGAAAACGGAGAGGACAGTTGTGAAGTGGCTCAAAGGGAGCGCACATCAGAAATGTAAGAATCAGGTTCAAGTCCCACTGAGGCATCACAAACGGAACAGGAGGGAACGTGTGAGATGCCCTTTAGAAAACGAGTTACAATAGGGGACTTGAACAAAGAAGGTTGATCAGGCAGCCTTAGGAAGGCTGAAAGGGCAGAAAGGTAGCCCTTGATAGTGCCCAGAGCAGAGCCCTGCTGGGCAAGAGAAAGAAGGAAGAGAAGAACCTCAGAAAGAGGGGCAGCAAGAGGATCCATAGCCTTTGCTGTGCACCATGCCACAAATTTGTTCCACCTGCAGGCGTATACCGACTTTGTGGAGGGAAGCCTGGCTGCCAGAATGACATTACAGACTTCAGGAGGCAAGTCAAATGGCCTCAACTGTCGCCGCTCAATCTCCAAGCATGGAGGTGGAGACTGGACAGGTTCGGGTGGAGGACTGTCCCCTGCTGCTGCGACAGAAGGTCCTCCTGAAGAGGCAGACGAACCGGGGGTTCGACTGACATACTGAGTAGCTCTGGATACCAGTACCTTCGTGCCCAGTCCGGAGCCACAAGGATAACCTGGGCCCGGTCGCGCTTGATCTTCTTCAGCACTCTGGGCAGAAGTGGTATAGGCGGAAAGGCGTACAATAGACCGCAACTCCACTCGCGACGAAAAACGTCTCCGAGCCAGTGCCGCCTTGGAAATTCCAACGCGCAGAACTTATGACATTGCGCGGTCTCTTCGGTGGCGAATAGATCTAACCAAGGCTCTCCCCACTGCTGAAAGAGGCCTTGCGCCACGTCCAAGTTCAGACGCCATACGTGATCCATCATGCACCGACGGCTGAGTTCTTCCACCCTGGCGTTCAGAGAACCTGCCAGGTGTTGAACCACCAGGGTCACGCCCTGATGTTCCAGCCACTGCCAGAGGCGCAGAGCCTCCTGGCAAAGGGTCCACGACCCCACCCCGCCCTGTCTGTTGCAGTACCACATGGCGGTGGTGTTGTCCATGAACACCTGCACTACACTCCCCCCGAACAGAGGGGAGGAATGCCTTCAGTGCTAGACGAATCGCCCGCAGCTCCAAAAGGTTGATATGGAGCCGGGACTCCACCGGAGACCAGAGGCCTCTGATCTCCGCCTCTCCCATGTGGCCTCCCCAGCCCTGGAGGGACGCGTCCGTCACAACTACGTGCTCCGGTTGGGGAAGGGAGAGGGATCTTCCGCTGACCCAATCGCGGTCCGTGAGCCACCACTGCAGCTGTCTCGCAGTGCCCTCCGAGATCAGGACATGGTCGGATAGGTTGCCCTGATGCTGGGCCCACTGAAACTTCAGGTTCCACTGCAGAGCCTGCATCCGCCACCTGGCGTGATGCACCAGAAGGATGCAGGAGGCCATCAGCCCCAGAGGCCGCAGCGTCAACCTGACCGAAACTCGGGACAAGGGCTGAAAGAGTGGAATCGTAGCCTGAATGTCCCGAACCCGCTGTTCGGGAGGATAAACCCGAAACTGCGCCGAGTCGAGAACCGCTCCGATGAAGAGGAGCTTCCGAGAGGGGCACAGGTGTGACTTCGGCACATTGATGGAAAACCACAGCAAGTGCAGGAGGTTTGCCGTCGTCTGGAGGTGGTTGACGACTGTTTGGGGCGAGCCCGCCTTCAACAACCAGTCGTCGAGGTAGGGGAAGACTGAAACCCCTAACCTGCGCAGATGAGCTGCGACCACCGCCATCACCTTCGTGAACACCCGTGGGGCGCTGGTAAGGCCGAAGGGGAGCACGGTAAACTGAAAGTGCTCGTGGCCTACCGTGAACCGCAGGTAATGCCGGTCGGCCTGCAGGACGGGGATGTGGAAATAAGAGTCCTGCAAGTCCAACGCTACCATCCAGTCTCCTGGGTCCAGGGCAGCTAAGACCTGAGCCAGTGTCAGCATTTTGAACTTCTCCTTCCGGAGGAAGCCGTTGACGTTCCGTAGATCCAAAATAGGGCTTGGCCCCCTTTGCCCTTCTTGGGTACCAGAAAGTAGTGGGAGTAGCAACCACACCCTACTTCTGGCCCAGGAACGCGCTCGATGGCCCCCTTGGCCAAGAGGGCCGTAACTTCCTCCTGCAGAAGTCGCAAATGATCCCCCGATACACGGTGGTTCTGCGGTGGCATGGCTGGAGGGGTCTCCTCGAAGGGGAGGGAGTAGCCCCTTCGGACGATTTGCAGCACCCACCTGTCCGACGTGACAGTGCGCCAGTGGAGGAGGTGATGGCGAACCCTGCCCCCCACTGGCGACACATGGGCCTGAAAGCACGGACTAGGAGGGTTTTGAGGCGGATGCTGCAGGGGAAGGTGTGGACTGTCCTCGCCGGTGTCCCCGACCTCCGCCACGGCGGTTTCCACGGCCGTCACCGCGTTGGGTATTACCCTGCAGCGCGTGGCTGGCAGCACGTGTGGGTACACCCCTTCCTTGGCCACGAAAGGGGCGAAAAGCAGCCGTTTGCTGGCACGGGACCGAGAGCCCCAAGGACTTGGCCGTAGCCCTGGAGTCTTTAAAACGCTCAAGCGCATGGTCTGCCTTGTCGCCAAAAAGGCGACGGCCATCAAAAGGCATGTCCATCAGTGTATTCTGGACATCAGCCGAGAAGTTGGCGGACCTCAACCAGGCGTAGCGACGAATCGCCACCGTCGTTGCCATCGCTCTACCTAGTGAGTCGGTGGTATCCAGTCCACACCGGATAGAATAACGTGCCGCATCTCGGCCCTCCACAAGGGCTTGGCCGAGTTTAGCCCGTACCTCCAACGGGCATTCTGGCAGCACGTCCGCGGCCGTATCCCACAGGGAGTGGGTGTAGCGGCCCAAGAGGCATGCGGTGTTGGAAGACCGCAGTCCCAGACTTAGGGAGGAGAATACCTTCTTGCCGTATTGCTCAAACCTCTTGGATTACCTGTCAGGCAGAGCCGACGGGAATGCGGACTGGAAATTTGAGGCCTGGATCACCAGGCTCTCAGGGGTGGGGTGGGTGGACAGGAAACAAGGGTCGCCCGCGGCCGGGCGGTGGCGTCTGGCCACGTTCCTATCTACAGGCGAACCTGTAGCGGGCCTGGACCAAGTGCCCACAAGAACGTCAGTCAAGGCCTCATTAAACTGCAGCAGAGGCTCAGCCGAGCTTGACTGGAGGTTAGTCCTCACGGCCGCGACGGGGAGTTCAAGGCCCAAGGCCTTGGCCGCCCGCATCAGCACCACACTGTAGGTAGCCCCCTCCTCCGTAGCCACAGTAGGAGGGGAGACAAAACCAGTGACTGGCGAAGTGTCCAGATCACTGGCATCCCCAAGTCCACCTGTCCAGTCCTCCTGGGACTGACACTCCCGTGTCAGAGGGTCCTCAGACCCCTCCCAATACTTCTCATCACCCATCTCCTGGTATTCAGGGGGATCAAATGATGGGGCCGGTTCATGGAAAGTGACCTCTCCGAACGGCGTCGAAAGCGGCGCCGGAACCGGATCGAGGGAGGCATCAGGGACGGCGCCGCCCGAGGATGGCGCCGGGGGTGACACCTGAGGGACCGGCGCCGGGGAGGTCGTTAAGTCCACCGGCGACGACCCGGATCCGGAACCGGATCCAGTGGGGGCCTGCGGCGCCGGGCCCGAAGGCGGCGTCGGGGCCGAAGCACCCGACGGCGTCGGGGCCGAAGCCCCCGACCCGTTAGGGCCCCCAGACGGGTCCGCTGGGCCCGGAGGCGCCGCGGCGCCCATCGGGGGAGTGAGGGACCTCATGGCCATGAGGAACCGCTCGATCTCCTCTGGCGTCGCGCGCGGCCCAGGGACCGGAGGGTATGGGGCCGGACGTGATGGTGCCGTGTGGGCAGTGCCACCTGAACCCCCGGCCATGTCGCGCGAGCGTTGGGGGGGGGGGGGGGGGGGGGGAGGAAAGAGTCGGAAGAGCGATGACATCTCTTCGACTTCTTGTGCTTACCTGACGACTTCGACCCTGAAGAGTGATGTCGACTCCCGGAGCTCCGATGGCTCCGCTCCTGCGACCGGTCCCTCAACCTCCGTCCGGACCGGGACCTTTCCTGGTGCGGGGCGGACTGCCGGAGTTCAAGTCGCTTGCGTGACCGCTCCCGCCTAGCTTTCGGAGTCAGGGCCTGGCAGTCGGAACAGGTCTTGTCGTCGTGGTCGACGCCGAGACAGTGAAGACACCGACGGTGAGGGTCGGTGACCGACATCATTCGGTCGCAGGCCTCACAGGGTTCAAAACCTGGCATCCCTATCGGCACTTCAACAAAAGAGGGGGGGACCAAGGAGCTTTTTAAGGTCCAGTGTCCATGCTCCTTAATTATAAATGTATACCAAAAAAGGGAACACTGTTCCTAATGCAAGGTGCAAAAGTCAACCATACAAAAGGGTGCAAAAAGTCACCCATTTAAAAACAGGGGAAGAAAAGAGAAAGAACAGGGATCCTAGGTAACAGTCCCCACTAGTGATAGGAAAACCATATTGTTGTCCTCTGTTGCCCTCACACACCCCGAAAGGTGTCATGCTTCATCATTGGGCGGTTGCTCCTCGTAGGGCCGGCCCTGCAATTCCCTACGGGTCCCCCGAAGGGTCTCTTTATCGGAGATCTTTTTTATAGGACTGACGGTTGATGCATGTGGGTGTGTGGGGAATGGGGTTTCCATGTTCAATTGAGGGTAATAGATTGACGTGCAAGTGTGATATAAAAATAGGGTCACCATGCAGCGAAGGTAAATTGGTGTACCCAGAGTAGACTCAACTACTAATTAAAATCTAGCCCCACTGGCATACTATGCCCGGGCATAGAACAACATAGGTCAACATGTTTCGCGCCTGTATTGCCATAAGGATCGTTGGCGCTTCTTCAGACCAGAGCTATAGTGTGTAAGGTGCACGTGAAAGAAAACTTAAAAATACCCTCACATAAATCAGGGCGGCGCAGTAACCTGTATGCCCAGCTTCTGGCTACAACTGCATGGTGGAACCGCTCCTGATCAGTACATAAATCAGGGCGGCGCAGTAACCTGTATGCCCAGCTTCTGGCTACAACTGCATGGTGGAACCGCTCCTGATAAGTACCAACAGCTTTCTGCAAACCTCCTGGACCTTTACCTAGGATCCCTGTTCTTTCTCTTTTCTTCCCCTGTTTTTAAATGGGTGACTTTTTGCACCCTTTTGCATGGTTGACTTTTGCACCTTGCATTAGGAACAGTGTTCCCTTTTTTGGTATATATCCCTATCGGCACCGTCCGGAGTCGAAGACTCGAAAAGAAACGATCAAAAAGGATCAAAAATGTTTAGTCAAAAAAGACTAAGGTACCACTTTTTGCCGGATCTGCGCTGCTGGCGCGGAAAAAAGAACTGAAGTCAGCACGCGGAGGCGGCGTCTAAGTACACCGACGTCATCACAGCGCCCACGGCGCCGACGACGGACGCGGAGCCGCAGACGACGCCTACCGGCGCGCAAGGGTAGTTCAAGTTCAAGGATTTGTATAGCGCACTACTCACCCAGAGGGTCTCAAGGCGCTTGGGGAGGGGGGGTTCAGTTTTTGTCGAATAGCCAGGTTTTGAGTTCTTTTCTAAAGGAGATGTGGTTTTGAGTGAGGCGGAGGTGAGTGGGGAGTGAGTTCCAGGTCTTGGCCGCCAGGAAGGAGAAGGATCTGCCACCCATGGTGGATTTCCGGATGCGCGGGACTGCTGCGAGGGCTTGATTGGACGATCTAAGTTGGCGGGTGGGTGAGTAGAAGGACAGTTGAGTGTTGAGGCATTCGGGTCCTAGTTTGTAGAGGGCCTTGTGTGCGTGGGTGAGAAGGCGGAATGTAATCCTCTTGTTGACAGGAAGCCAGTGGAGGTCTTTTAGGTGTTCGGTGATGTGGTCTTGGCGAGGGATGTCCAATATGAGTCTCGCTGATGCGTTTTGGATGCGTTGGAGTTTTTTCTGTAATTTTGCTGGGATTCCGGCGTATAGTGTGTTACCGAAATCCAGTCGACTCGTGACTAGTGCGTGGGTGACAGTCTTTCTTGTTTCGAGGGGGATCCAGCGGAAGATCTTTTTGAGAATAGGAAGAACGTTGAAGCAGGAGGATGATACTGCGTTGATTTGTCTGGCCATCGAAAGAGAGGAGTCTAGTATGAAGCCAAGGTTGCGTGCGTGGTCTGTGGGTGTGGGAGCTGTGGCCAGAGCTGTAGGCCACCAAGAGTCGTCCCAGGCAGAGGGGGAGGATCCTAGGATGAGCACCTCCGTTTTGTCTGAATTGAGTTTTAGGGTACTGCTACGTAAAAATTTCTGGATCCAGTCTGACGCCTGGGGATATTCTAAGGTAAGGAATCTATCACTAACGTGTCTCTTTCAGATACAGAGCGTTCCCATAGTCCAACCTCTGTGATAAGTGCTTGGACGACAGATTTTCTGGCACAAAAAGAAGACATTTCTTCAGAACGTGAAGCAGACCAAAGCAAAAGCCTACCACAGAATTAATTTGTGGTTGAAAAGAAAGAGGGCTGTCAAATTTAACACCGTGATTTTTGACTACTCCCACCTGAGGGCCTGGTGGGGTGACGCCATCTGGCCAAAAGATCTGCCAAGGGAATTTTGACGAAAAACAGAATTTCGGTTCTGTCTGCATTACACTTCAATTGGTTGATGGTCATCCAGTAAAATACTGCCACTAGACAAGATTTCATAGATTCACATGCTATCTCTTCTTCTTGCTTGCAGGAGAAAAGCAGCTGTGTATCGCCGGCATTGGAGATCACCTTTGCCCCCAAGGCTTCCGTCATCTGTGATAGTGGCGTAAAATAAATGTTGAACAGTGTGGAGCTCAGGGCAGAGCTCTAAGGCCCCCCCCCCATCCCCACTGTTCGTTCAAGAGACTCTGAAGAGAAAAGAGGGATCCATACCTCCCGTCATATGCCACTCAAAATAATGCAAGCCAGTTCCGGGCCTGACCTTCCACTCCAAGTGATTGTAGACATGCCAGGATCCTGGAGTGGATGACTGTGTCCAACACCATTGACAGTTTAAACACTGCCTTCCCATCTGCATCCAGGGTGCCTCTGATGTACTCGGTGACCTCCATCAATGTGTGCTCTGTACTAAAATTAGTCTAAAGCCAGACTGGGTAGAGTGTAACAAGTTATTGTCTTCCAGATACTGGGAGAGTTGCCTGTTACTTTTCCAGCACTTTGGACAGAGCTGGCAACAAAAATATCGATCTATAGTTGGACTGTTTTGCGGTCTGCCGCATTTTTTTCCCTTTTTTTTTTTAAGGAAGGGAACAATTTTTGCCTGTTTCCAGGTATGCGGAACTGTCGCCATAGACCGAGAATCATTTAACACCTTATTGACTAAAGGGTGATGACAGTCGCTCTTAGTGCTAATACATTGGGAAGGCAAGGATCCGTAGGTGATCCTGATTTAAGGGTGCGAATAGCCGCCAGTGTCCCCTCCGAGGGGATGTGATCAAAACTTGGTATTGACGACCCCACAACGGCGACCGTACTCACCATACCCATCAGACCTTTGTCTATCTGTATACTGGAGGTAAGACTTGCTTGAATATTAGAGATTTTGTTTTGAAAATAGGAGGTTACCTGTTCGCACCATCCACATCACGGTTGTTGAACTCCGGCACAAGCCTCAGGTGACAAAGTTTTTTTATCACCTTGCTAGGCAGTCATTAATTATGGCTTGATTCAATTCTGCTTCATTGGTCTTCCGTAAGATATCCACAAAAGTAAAGGATTAGCTCTGATACGATCCTTTACATATCTCATGCCAATTTCCTTGTGGCATAAAAATAAGAGGTAGATGGGGGTGGACTGACAGAATCGTTCTGCAGAAGCAATTGTCCTCATACTGGATAGCGGCACAGTTAGTTTTACCCTAGATCTCGGCTCCATACATTGCCACAGGTGCACACTGCATTTTATAAATCTGCAAGAGACTGCAGGAGGTTTTGAAGAGAACCATCTGCTCTAGATAGCTTTAGCCTACACAGCAAATTAGGTATCCATGAGCCAGATGGTTCAAAAGTATTCCCTGATAGCTCTTATTAAAGATTCAAACAGTTGGGTTGGGTTTTGGGAGTCTTCAGACCATCCTAAGACAATATGGGGTCGATTGAAGTTTGCTGATTACATCTACTATTTTTTTCTTACCTTGCCTAAGCGTAATGATAATGCTGCTTCTACGGGGTATGATGTCCAAAGTTTTTAGATACTACTGCCCCTTGTACTAGTGAATTACTTAAACTGTTGAAAATAAAAATGTAGTCCATTACTGAGGCACGGCCTCTGCCCCTGTAAGTGGGTAGTGAGACATCTCTCGGTTACCCCTAATTCTCGGACGTTACACAGATCATGGGGCTGTAAAGTTTCCTAGCTCCTTATCTCTATGATCTTCACAACCGGCAATAAACTCCAGATGTTCAAGCACAGGGCAGTGTCCCAGTCTGGCATTGAAATCGCCTGCAGAATCAGGTGTGCCTCATGTCACCCCAGGGCATTGCTGGTGCCGGAGCTGGGGGATAGTGGTCCCCAGGGCCATTTACGGCTCCAGGAGTGCCCCCCTCCCATTTTGAGAATTGCCCCGGGGAGGTGGTGGTCCTCTGGGCAGCGGAGCGCGTGCGCTCTCCCCGCATTTAGTATAGTAGTCCCAGGGAGGTGTCGATCCCCAGGGCTGTGTGTGTGCGTCGGGCCCCCTCACGCATCTAATTGAATATAGCCCCGGGGAGGGTATGCTTTTATGCCCCTGCAGGTCCCTCTGGGACCCTCTGTACAGGCCTAGGGGTTCAGGGTGTTTCTATCCTGCCCCCTTTTTTTTTTTTTTTTTTTTGTTCTTTCTTGTGGCTCTGCTGACAACACTTCCTAGTTTAAAGTGTTGGAAGCCATTCAGATCTCAGGCATGAGATCCGAGGGTTCGCTGATCCACCGTGGCCATATTTGTATATCTGAGAAGTCTTTACATTTCTCAGGAACTACTGAACGGATTTACACCATTTACCAAAAAGAGGGCTTTCTGTACCAAGAGCTACCTTTCTACCAAATTTGGTGTAATTTCGTTCAGCAGTTCGGGCTGTAGCCTCGTCAAAAGTTTCCTAAGGAAATTAATATGGAGAAATGGCGTTTTGGGGCCCCCCCTTTTTCTCATCAAGTATATCCCAAGATAGTTTTCTTTATATCCCATTGTCACATTTGTAGCCCTACGAATACTACTGTCAAACTCTGCCTACGTAGTCATATCAGCACTTTATTTTGGGGGCTATGATCAATTGCCAGGACATTGCTGTTTTGCTTTTGGCCACAACTTTGCCAGGTCAACTAACCTACATGAAGTTTGCGACAAAAAACAGAGAGTTTGAGGCAATAGAGAACCGCATGTGTCAAAAGAAATAATACTCGCTTAAAGGATGAATATTTTCAATGGTGCAGCGGACTTGAAGTACACCCCTCTTTACTTCAGAAATTGGAGAAACTCCAAAACAATTTGACAAGCAATGAATTGAGTAAATTACAATTAAGGTCCAATAAGTCTCTTTTTTTCTTCTTTCAATTGTTCTTTATTAATTTTCTTCTCATGGGTACAACAACAATGAATGTAAGATAAAACTCAGTAGCTGATGTGTTTCGTCCACACGGGACTTCTTCAGGGCTTAGGACTGTGTATAGGACTCACCAATTCCTTATTGTCTGCTGGCATAAACAGGATTCACATTAGTTTGATTCATTAAGTAAATACAGTAGAATACATTTGTTCCTTTAGAAAAATATGGCCATGGCGTCTGCTTCTAAACAAGAGCTACTGTCAAGCTCTGCCTAGGTTGTCATATCGGCACTTTATTTTAGGGGCTGTGATCAATTTCCAGGACATTGCTGTTTTGCTTTTGACAAACAATTTTGCCAGGTCAACGAACCTACATGAAGCCTCGCCTATCTTAAGCCATAATATGATACCAAGCAAGCATACTTCAGGGAACAGACTGGTCATACTTGTGGCTGTCAATACCTTTTTATCACGGGTAATAGTAAAGCCCTGCAAATTGGTGTGATATTGCATATGCGCGGGTACTTGGGGACAACTACTCCACAGAAAGACATCTTTTGATCATAATGCTTTCACCTAGAGTTGCATATTGGATTTCATATTCTAGTTAACATTTCAAAGTCACTTTCATGTTTTGCACATCAGTTAATTACACATTGATATATATTTAAAAAAAAAGTTTAAATGCTTGTGGTTTGTCTTTCTCCATGCTGGAGACACCTTAAATTAACAGCTGGACAGCTACCAGGTGTTTTGCCCTTTGGTGGCACACAGTTCTTGGACTTTTTAAATGCTGTGGATTATATTGTCATACAACATGTTAAGTAAAATGTCACAGTTGTATACCTGGGGTGATCAAGGTGAAAATAACACAAGTGTATCACTGCACTGGTGTTCTAGAGTTCTGGACAGTGCATAGTGTTACTCTTGTGATTGTTGCTTTTGACTCACATTTTTAGAAGACCTAGACCAAAAGTATTAAACTTTCTAAGTATTAATAAACACACACATGTGCATGCTTTCAGGACTAGTTGGGTACTCGGAGCAGTCTTATGTTTTAGTTTTTATGGCACACGGGTACCTATTTTGGGTTTGACATTATGGGTGTAAAGCTTTTGGATTTTTAATTGGTAACTATCCATGGTACGTACTTTGGTGGATGTGGAAGGGTCAGGTTGGACAGGGCCAGCTTGCCGTTTTTTGCTGGGTAAGTAAAAAATGCGAAGCCTGGTGGTCATTGGTGTCAAGGAATGAGTGAATGTGACCGCCTGTAAAGGGTGCAAACACGTATAACTTCCTTATACTATCACAGGATGTTAAAGGAAGCTAATCTTTGCCTCTTCATAGTTACTAGTCTTTTTGGAAGGACCGATCCACTTCTGAGGTGGTTAAAGTTGTTATTGTAGATTCCAGCTAATTTGGAGATTAATCTTTCTTACTCAATTAGAAAAGAAATGGGAGAGTGCCCAGAGGTGACAACATAGACTGGTGTAATTTGAGCGTCTGGGTGGCATAAATATGTTAAAACTAGTTCAACATCTTCATGGAGCGTCTGTAAAGGACTGAGTGAAGACAGTATTAAGATGCAGTCAGTGAGGGAGAGTTATTGATTAGCTTGTGCACAGATAGGACAGTATGAGCATTTGAGTTAGTGGCATAAATATCTTAAAGAGTAGTGTTACGTCGTTCTGAACGGTCTAGAGAGGTGAATATAGGACTTTGGCTCCATGCCTGGACAGTGGCAGCTAGTGACATTTGAGAGTGGTGAGGCATAAAATTTCTGGTTGAGTGCCATGTGGCGAGCGAGCGCTGCAAGCGAGGTCGGCCGCCATAACAGGGGCTTGAGAGGGGGTGGGGGGGTCTCCCCACAAGGAAAGTTTGAAAAAGAGCAAGCAAATGGTGCGTTTTCAAGCTAATTTGAGAAAGCAAGATGGTTAATAAAGCAGTCATGAAAGTGTAGTTAGGACATCAATTAAGAGATTTCATATGATAAGTCCAGAGAGTGAACCAAAAAGGTGAAAAGGAGGGAACACGAAGGATGTTTTAAGGAGAGATCCCAGTGACGACAATGATCTTCTCCAAGGAGCTATAATGTTAACCAAATAAGAGATAATGTTTAAGGAAGTTGAAGCATCTTTTACTTGAAATTGGTTGTCAAACAAACCAGGCCTAATGTCTAATAATATTGGTACTAAAGTTAACAACCTTGGAAGGATGAAAGGTTGAGTGGACCGAGTCAGGATTCAGATCCATCACCTGTAGGCCACACCAAATGACAGCAGTGAGCTCTAAGTGCTTGGGAGCACTAACTGACTTGGATTCCCTTCTTAGCCAAATGCATTTTTACCAATTCTCTGTAATGTTTTGCGGAACGTTGTCATAAATTAACTCCAGACCCATTGATGTTCCTCGTGATTCAAAGCTCGGTAGCTTTTATTACCACAAGAGAATATCTTCCTATCTGTGCAACTCGGTTTTAGAATTGCAGCATGCACAAGAGAAGCAATTTGGCAGCTTGGGTCTGTTCTCTGTAGTCTCCGGTGATTACATAAAGCACTGAGCACACACAGCTGCCCGCGGATCGGCGGAGAACGCTGTGCTTATTTATTCTACTGTTACACAGGTGAGGCCACGTGCAATATGAGTTCATATTCCAAATAAAGGGCCCAACAACGAGAATACCTTGAACTATCATCGTTTGGGTCATCCGCCAACAGAACATTAACCTAATCAAATGAGTAATGTTTGTGGCAGCCTTGATAATGGAGCTGTCTGAGTTTTGTAACAGCTTGCTTTCATGCCAAGCGTATGCTGATGTAAACTCAGTGAATTACTCTACCCCACAGAATTGGAACTCCTTATATCGACCTTGATCGGATGAAAAGCAGTGATAGCGCAGCCAGGACTTCAACTTGTGACCTATGTGCGTGCAGATTTCTGTAGCAGATGCATTGACTCACTCACATATCTGTCTTAGTAGCCTCAACACACAACCGGAAAGCTAAATTGTAAACAGCCCAGCAACACATGCTCCCATTTCATCTGTGCTTAAGGAAGTGGTTCTGATTCTTATTAAAGCGAAGACCTGATGGATAACGCACACAGATATGGGTGCTGCTCTTGTTAGCTAGATGCACGAGCTAATTTTTAAAATACATTATTGGATCTGTTTCGAGAATCCTAGCTTTTAGGCTGAAATCTACTAGTTATGTTATGTTATGTTATGTTAGTGGTATTTGTATTGCGCACGGCTGCTCCAGCGAAGGAGCGTCCCGGCGCATTGACAGTAAAGTCAACTGAAAATCAAAACTTCAAATATTAATCTGAGTCGAGGCAGCAGCCTCACTATCTGGTGATCATGCCATGCACCTGCTACATGAGAAATAAAATTGATGCCATGTCACTCAGTACAAACGCGTGCTGCATATGTATGGGAATCGCTGCACATGCTAAACAAGCCAATGAAGGTTTTGTATGCTGAGCCCCAGCGCTTCCGGTGCCACAGGCTACATTTTTTAACACGTTACCGGGGGGGTCAATAACTGCACCAAGGTGTCCACTGGTGTGGCATTGCCAACAGGTGCCCCAGTTCAAGCAAGAAACATGGTTCATCTGCCCCATTGTCCAGTTGGCCTCACCTTCAGCACAGCAGTTTCAGTTTGCCATTCAGTCCTTCTCACTGTGAGCCCGCGTGTTCCTCTACCTCAGAAGCAGCTGTGGGACGTATTCACATGAACCTAAACAATCTTGCCGTTGCTCTCCTGCTGTTTTCAGCATGAGAGAAGCTAAAGCATACGGGAGGAACCTCTGCTGTGCCTGAATGAGATCTACAGGCTTTGTCAAGGATTTCCAATCTTCTTTGAGGGACATGCCATGTGGTGCCTCTCGCCTTTCTGGCAACAAATGATTTGTCCCCGGAACGGTTTAAAGAAAGCAGAGCCTCCACATTTTCCTTGGGCTATTCTGCCCCCACCAAACCATTCCAAAAGTGTGTCCTCTTCTTGTCTATAGCGAGGGTTTCATTGTCGCCAGGATCCAGCCCCTCCAGCAGCCCAGTGGCCCTCTCAGCCCTTTTGTGGTCGAGACCACTGCTCACATAGACCGCTTTCAGGACAGCAGGCACAACTTGCAGCTTAGTTCCCACCACTTTACATTCCTCCGCCTCAAATCCGCTTTAGTGTGTCCCTACCGGTGCACAGCCACCATGTTGGAAGCAGAATCTGATTTCATGTCAGACAAGTGGGTCCCTAAAATTGTACGTTGGAGCTATGCCCCTATTTCTTCCTAGCCTGCCACACCTTACACCATAATCAGGACAGCTGATGGAGGATCACTTGTCCATTTTGTAGTAGGACGTGCCGGCCCTTTTGGCCAAAGGGGCAATAGAGAGAGTACCACCTTCGGAAGTAGGAATTGGGTATTACTCCTTCTACTACCTTGTGCTAAAACAGATTGCGGGGGTCTTTGTCCTACTGTATACCGTTCCTACCTCAATAACTTCCTGGAGAAAGATAAATTCAGGATGCTAGCACTTGCCCATATCCTGGACAAGGACGCTAAACCCCAGTGACTTAGATTGTGGCGTTGGACGTGCAAGATGCTTATTTCCCATATCCCTTTCCTGGAGGCCCACAGGTGCTCTCTAGTTCATGGTGTACCTGGAGCATTTTCATAATACTCCCTTTTGGCCTCACCAGTACCCCTCGGGTGTTCATAAAAGCGATGCCGGTGTTCACAGCACATCTTTTGAGGTCAAGTGTACCAGTCTACCTTGATAACTGGTTGCTGAAAGTGATCTTTCCCCTGGCAGTCATCAACCACCTGCAAACGACTACAAACTTCATAACATTGTTGGTGTTCACTATCAGCATGCTAAAGTTCTACCTGACTCCTTTGCAGACGCTCCCATTCATAGGAGCTTTTCTGTATAGAGTACAGTTGTGTGCATTTCACATGGATAGAAGAGTCCAGAACATTCGGACTATGATCCTGATGTTTCAGCTTCTGTCCTGGATCTCAATCTGGATGACTCTGAGGCTGCTTGGATTGTTGGCCTCCTTATTCATGCTAGTCAAACATACCAGATGGCACATGCAGGCTCTACAGTGGAACTTCAACTCCCAGTGGGTACAGCACCAGGGGAAATCTGTTGGACTGTATCAACATTTCAGACAAGACTACAAAAGATCTGCAGTGGTGGCTACTGGACTGCAATTGGGTCAATAAAAGACCCCACTCCCTACCCAATGACTGATGCATTACTTCGGGGTTGCTTTGGGCACTGTTATCTATTTCTCTGCTCTTTTGGCTTTTTTTGTGGTTGCTAGATCAGAGTTCCTTATTTTTTTTTAAATTTTTTTTTTTGCACAGTTTGTACAAATTTAGTAGGACTGTGGATTTGATCAACAAAACATCATAATACAGAGACTGAGTCTTCTTATATCATCAGTAAATGATGATTCGGCTAGCTCACAGTAATGTCTAACTACTAAACCTCCAGAGTTATAGATGTTGTCGGCAACCTCAAACATGACTACTCTTATTCCCAAGCAATTAGTGGAAACAGATCTAATCCTTTTGTTTGTCACTTTTGCATTCCCAAGGTTTCACAAAGAAAAAAGACAATAGTACATTTTCAAATGTTTATTGAAAAGATCTAATCCTTGTAAGAAAAACATGATCTGTGATTATAAGACAGATTAGACATATCATTGTAATAACACTAGCAAGAGCATTGTGGGAGTACCCTTCTGCCAGACCCTGTTGGGATGATAAAACCCTATGCCTTGGTGTAATGTCTCAGGAAGCTGGCCTCCGTGCATTAATGAATGCACTCCATCTGAGTGTGCAAGCCAACATACATCTACCTGCACAGCTTTCTTCCTTCTCAGTATGAAGGTCAGGGCCTGCAGAGCTTTATTTCCTTCATATCTCTCAGCAGCTTCTCTGCTAACTCTGGTGTGAAGTGCCTCTCACCGAATACAAAATGGACACTGTTTAAATAATAAAACACCAGCTATATCTCATTCTAATATAGATGCAGAAAAACATCAATACTTATTCTGGATAAAAGAGTTGTCTCCTACGAGCACAAAATACAGCAAGAACATTGCATTCTAGTGTGTGTTCCTCAAACTAACAGTGCAGACTACAGGACAACAATGTCTAGCATAAATGCATGCCTGGCATTTTGTCGTGTTTGTGAAAAACATGGTCAAACTACCATCTCAAAAAGATGCTGGGTTAGTAGGGAAACCTAAATGGAGACAAAATCCATTCCCTATAACAATTCTTTTGTTTTGATGAGGTTTATGAAAGGTTTGCAACATGTATTTCTTCCAATACCCTTTGTGGTGCCATGTGCTTCTTTCAAGCCGATGGTCAGTTGTCCCTTGAGACTTTTAACATTGGAAATGGTGTTTCTCATTGCCGTAATAGCTAGGCATGTGAGCGAGCTGCAGGCTCTTTCTGTGAACCCACCTTCTACAACATTTGTTCCAAATAGGTTGGTGTTGAGGACTCAAGCTTCTTTGTACTGAAAGAAGTCATTCATTTTCATGTCTGACTGCTCGCTATCGCCCCTTTTCCATTCTTTTTAAGAGATTTAATCTTTTGGACCTCAAGATGTCACTTAGCTGTTAAATCGATCTTACCAAAAATTTTTGGTCAGAGGATCAGCTTTTTGTGGGTTTCTTCTAATGGGTGGTTCTCTGCATAAATATCTGCTTCGCATTGGCAAAGAATCTGTTGCCAGAAGACTTATGGCTCATTCCCTCTGTGCTAAAGCTGCTACCACTGCACTAGCACAAGTAGTACCTATCCTGAATAATTTTCAGGCAGCTGCTTGGGCATTGGTACAAATATTTATAAAGCACTACTGCCTTGACAATCCAGTCCGTCGTGGAGCCTTTTGCCCACCTGTCTAGGGGCATTTTGCTCAGTCCTGCAGGCCTTTTTGGTCTTAACCAGCTCACATTGTGTTACTTCCGTGAAGTACTCCATACCTGTTCACTACTTTTCATTCTTTTCATTCTTTCACATTTTTAGAGTTGGTTGGTACACCACACAATGGGTTGTACGCAAGGGGAACTGAATTGAAGTGGGAAAGTAGAACAGGGATTCTCGGCGATGGACAGTATATAGATAACTGCTAATATAGCAAACAAAATTGTGAAAGCTATGGACACGTAGAAATCCAAGTTGGACTGTTCAGAGATTAGGACCAGGTAATATTGTGTTGGGTATCCTTAGCTGACACCAGAGTACATCTTATTTAGGCACTTTGGCGTCAGGTAAGTCTGTTGCAAGTAATTGCATTGCTGGAGCCTAAAACAAGCATTTCTGGACACCCTAGAAACATATTTCCTGGTGCTCTGCCATTCGTTCTGTAAATTGCGTATTCTTATCACATTTTTATTTAAGATTCATGGCAACAGTATCCATATGTTGGTGGGAATATGCACAAGTGAGTTATAGCTTTTTATCCCACTTGCCAGCGTTGTTCATCTGGACGACCACATGTGTACATGTTCCCAGTAGTTATTCTTCTAGTTGTAGTGCACCAGTCAAGTAAGGAGATTATGCAGTGTAATTCTCCTGTGCGACAAGTCAATGGTATCTATCTCTTAGTTCTCCAAATGTGATTAGGGAGCTGACTGCAAAAGCTTTTCCTATTATGTTTTTTTTAATGTCTCCACCACACCAACTAGAATTTCCCATTGACCAACCAGGCTAAATTCAGGTATACAAGGGTACTCTAGGGTCATACGCCACCACAGATACTTGAGCAAAAGATGTCGGTTTCTAAAGTAATACACTGTGCTCACATCAGTTGGTAGTGCACTGTAAATGTAACGTCAGCCTCAAACAGCAAAGGGAAGGAGCCCTGGTAACAATGCCTGTGTCAAAAACCTTCTCTATTTCTACCCTGCTAGTCATTGTGTCTCCCATTGCAACTGCTGCCAAAAAAGAACGTTCAATATATGGTACTTCCATTCTGCCTTCGGAGAGAGTACCCCAATCTTCCCAAATGCAGCCCTTATCTTCTTCCACTCCATATCCACAGAAGCAGCACAGTCTTTAGTATTGCTGTCTGTCTGCCCCCCCCCCCGCGGCTTCAAGAGAAAGGGACAAGTGCTTCATAAGGATATACAATCCCCCATTGTCAAACAAGCCCTTTTTTGAATCATAGATCCTTAATCCCTAGTATTTGAAAGTCTGTTGCCCAGCTCAGTTGAACTCAGGAGGTAAACTGAACCATCGCTCACTGCCCCTTCTGAAAGGAAATAAACAAGATTTAGTCTATTTAACCCTTAAACCAAACAAACTAAAATAATTTGATTATGGATGCAAGGTCTTTCGTGAAGGGGCTTGGAGTGGGGGTCTCCGTAGTACAGCAGGACATTGTCAGAGTACAGGGAAAGGACTTAAAGAATGCAAAAATACCATGCTTCTCTGCTCAATCAGGAATTTTACTCAGCATGCCATGTGCTCTATAGCTTGAGTAAATCATGGAGGGCCAGGAGGCCTACTCTATAAGCCATGTGCTCGAAATTGATCTCTCATGTTTGGTCGGAAGATCATAGCCTGCAGCAGGTCATATAGATAATCTCAGCCCAACATATTGAATGCCTTCCAGGTGTTCAAATGTGCTTCTGCAAATCCAGCATTTCTCAGAAAGTCCAGCAGCTACATGATACAGTCTGCTTTTGTTGAATGTCAGACTTTGACCAAGGACAAACCTGCTGTGATCAGAGTGGATTAAAGACTGGAGTATAAATAACAACCTACTTGCCAGTATTTTATAATCTCAATTCAGCATCATTATCACGGTCTGACCTAGGAATCCCCACGATCAGGGGGCCGTGGGCAACAAGCTGCCCATTTTTAATGAAGTGTTCTACATATCTATTAAGATGAGGCAAGAGCAGTTTGGCAAAAGAGGCATAACATTTAGGGGAAGACCATCCCTCCAGAGGGTTTTTCCACTAGGAATAAGCATGAACGCGCCTCCCCCAGCGTGAGCAGTGCATCCAGTTCTCTCTAGATTCCGATATTTTGGGAAGGCATCCCTCTCCAACGGAGAGGCAAGATCTGCTAACCTTGATGGCGGAGGTCTGGAACACAGGGTGAAGTAACACTGGGCAAATACATTTTTAACACTCCCTACTGAGTACTAGATTTCTGCTTGCAAATCTCTCTACCCAGCCAGTAGTGTGTATTTCTTTCTGCCTTGATCAGTCATGCCAGTGTGTGGCCTGATCTCTTCCCTTCCTAATATGCCCTTCCAAAATATTTACTAAAAGCTATGCAATGCATTCTCTTAAAAACAGTACAAGATTTCTCACTTGACACCAATAGTTCAGCAACAATGCCACCCTTGATGCCCTTATTACCCCAAAATCCTCAGCATTCTCTTGTGTTGTCCGTTCTCATGTCAGCATTGTTCTAAAACTGCATTCTGTCCTAGTGGACACTCCTTAACGGTTTAATGTAGGATTCCCCCCCTGCCCCCCCTCCCAACATTATCGTAGATGTCTGTGGATGCGTTCGGAAATCAGCCATGAGTTTGGTCCATAAAACCACAGGCAGCTATCCGTTCTACTCCGCTCTACCACATCTTGCCTCTTGTTTGGCTGTGTTTTTTACAGACAGAAGGAAGACTCAGGGCTTAACCTCAATGAGCAGCTCCTTTCAAAAGAGGAATGTTTAATACCATGTATGTGACCCCCCTCCAGCTCTTCTGTAGATTTTGAACTTCCCTGATTGCTAAATGCATTTTCCAGCACAGATGCAAGATGCCCCCAGTGTTGTATGTGAGCGTGTAGTCTAAAACATGCCTTAGAGCCATCCATTCCTCTCACATTCCCTATTAGAAAAATACATTTGCACTAATAGGGGTGCAAAAGAATCTACACTAGGCATTGTCTGCACCATGCGACTATGTCCAGGGCGTTTTTGTAGTAGTTTTTTCTTTTCCCCCGGGCCGTGGATCCAAGGATCCAGGCTCTGGTCAAGAATTATACCTATATCCAATAATATCAATACTTTCCACTAATGTTAATCAATTGCAAGGACTGTGGAACTGCACCATTTGGAACAGACTATATCCCAAAACGACATCCCATCCTACAGTTTCCCCCAAATAAGTGAACTTCCAACTTTGATTAAAAAACCTAGTACATGTATTATAATTCAGGGGAGAGTTTTGCTATGCTATTCAGTCTTCATAAAAATAGCTGCCCGTACTAAAGGGCATAAAGGTGATAAAAACAATTTGCAGAAGTCTAAAAGAAAGCCCAAAGTGCTTCTGCTGTGCTCCATTCTTGCTGCTTTCCAGATCAACTATTGTTCATTCACGAGTACATCGATAATGCAGAGAGAAAAGGAGGTATCTCCCTTCTACTCAGTCCTAACAGAAAAGTTTCAGGTTACAGCGAACATAAAGAAGAAACAGTACAGGGCAGGTAGCCTGATTTCTTCTGTCGTCATCGGGACAACTGGTGCTGGCGGGCTGTCGGTTGGCAGTTCTCGCGAACTTGATGCAGTACCTGTGGACCTCCCATCAGTATCTGTTTGACAAACAATCCAGATCACATGACCGCTTGGCGACTTCTGCTGATCTTCTCTTTGCCGTCTGCGCATGTGGTGGGCTTCCAAAACTCTCATGCTTTCCAGACTTAGATTTGGATCATTGCTCTCCGGTTGTGTTAGTCAGGATCCTTCCATAAGCTTACACCTTCAACTTGGAGGGAAAACAGAGTATACAGTTATTATACCATAATGTAAGGTCTCACAGGCATCTCTTGTCTGTTAAGAACGAGTTGCATGTTGCAGAGATTGCTAGTAGTCTAGGAAAATCAAGATGGTAGTGTTCCCAAAGACAATGGGGCCCTGATGTCTCGCCCTTGAAAGATGAGCCTGGGTTAAGTGCTTGAGGGTATGGGCTATCAAGGATCTATGCCGAATTTGATTATGGGACAGACACACTGGTGGCCGGGTGAGCACGTTCTTGGGAGAAGAACTTAACAAGCATTTGCAATGCAATAGGTCTCGCATTAGGAAAGTTTGAGCTATTGGTATTGTAAATGGCAAAGTTTTTATTTATGTTTCTTTTTTTTTTAAATAGCTAAATTAATAGCTTCGTCATTTACAATGCCAATAGTTATAACTTTCGCAAATGTGATACCTATAGCATTTGTAATGCAATATGTTTTGTATTTACAAACCGCGAGAGGACAAAAAAAAGCTCCGGACCACCGCCTCCTCCCAGGCCTTCAAAAGGGACCTCAAAGTTCTCCTCCTCCAGAGACACCTCCAAAAGTAATTCACGTCCTCTTGCTATTGTGAGGAAGACTTCCCACTACTGATAATTTCTACTTTCCATGACCATGGAAGTGCCTTCCCAGTGTATGCCTGTGATTGGAGGGTCTGCCTTTTTGCAGTATTTTCCATGTACTGGTGTTCGGTGCCCTTTTGTAACATGCACACACCACTCTGCCCTTGCAACACACGGCTGCTACCTCTCACATGTCTTTACCTTTGATACTTGCACAAGTGCCACCTTGCCCATGTAACGCTTGTTCCTGAGCATGAGTGTCTAGCACTTATTGCAGGACTATACCTCTAATCATACTCTGTTTTCTCTTATAACTGCACACTTGTCACTTTCATTTCCTCTTGTGCACTTTTGACTACCTCATGTATTTTGGTTGCTCACAATTTTTACTCAAGTATTTTGTTTGCTCACGATTGTCACTATTACCTTTACTACCTCATGTATTTTTGGTTGCTCATAGTTTTTACTACCTCATGTATTTTGTTTGCTCACAATTGTCACTATTACCTTATGTAAGTAACGTATGTTTTTGCAACCTGTTCTTTTGTAATGTTTCTCATTATGTTTCATTTCTGTTCCTGTTGTGAAGCCTCCGACGCCTTCGGGTAAAGTCCGCGCTATATAAAAATGCATAAATACATGAATAAATAAATACCGCCTTCGGGTAAAGTCCGAGCTATATAAAAATGCATAAATACATGAATAAATGAATACCGCCTTCGGGTAAAGTCCGCGCTATATAAAAATGCATAAATAACTAAATAAATAAATACCGCAAATCAAACATCCTCGTCACTCTGCCGGCCTGCGACCAGGAAGTCAGGCAGGCCGGCGCGACAACCGGAAACAGGAAGTAGGAGGGCGGGAGCCTACCCCGCCTCCCACGGAAGAGCCACGATTGGAGCCGTGTTTGGTGCACCGGAGCAGGCAGGAGCCTACCCTGCGCCCCGGTGCCGAAGGAGGAAAGAAGAGTCATGCTGCCGGGCCCTGCAGCTGAGGAGAGCCGCCGCACGAAGGAAGCCGGTGAGTGGGTTGCTGAGCGGGGGGGGAGGGGGGAGAGCATGTGTGTGCGCGCGCGCGTGCGGGGGGGGGCGGGCTGTGTATGTGTGTGTGTGTGCGTGCGTGTGTGTGTGTATGTGTCTTGGAGTGTGTGTGTGTGTGACTGTGGGGGAGGGGGTGAGTGTGTGTGAGCGAGTGTCTGTCTGCGCGCGCATGTGTACGGCGCGGGACGCGACGTGCGCGTTCGCGCACACGAATCCAGCAAGAAAAGCTTGTGCACCCTCTGGTCCGTCCTTCCCCCCAGACTGATCGCTATTGGTCTCCAGCTGGACAAATGCATCCTTGCGGATACATTGCCAGCGAGACCCAAAAAGGCCTTCGGTGCAAACATTTAGTAAACGAACCATCCAAGTGAAGCTTCTTATTAGTGGCCTCTGCCCTTTCAAAAAACCCTTGTTGGGGATGTGTTCAAGTATGGGTCAGTTTTCTGAATCTTCATCCATGTACTTGAACTTTCTGATTATCTCCATCCTCCATGAAGCCCATCTGTGTAGGGTTGAGAATTACACATATATTCTATTGTGTTTTCAGTTTATTTAACTCTACAGCTCAGTTTGCTTCATCCAAGAGATCAGGCCCACAATCTCAGTTGACAGTATGCTGTGTTAACAATTTGATATCTCAAAAGCCATGAAATTGAAACGATTAACGTGAATTCATAGCTTTAAAATCCACACAGACTTGCACTTCTGATAACATACAGCTTACATCACGAAACGCCATCCCCCCAATGAGTCCTTCCATGGCATAATTTATGATACAATACATAAGTAAAAAAGTAATATTTATCCTATTAACCCTAATATTAACACTCCTATAGTGTTTGTTTTTGGTGGTTCCCAGTACCCTAAAAAAGCAGAACTAAAATAGGTCATGTGTTACATGTTTAAGAGTTATATTGTATTAATAGAGGCTTTTTCAAGCAGAGGTACTTTGAATCAGTGGTGAATAAATAATTGATTATCTGATCACATCGCAGGTCCTGTGTAAAGAAGGGCATAATTATGTTGTTGCAAGTGGTTTAAGTGATGATCGTCTAACTCTCCTTTTTTAGCGGTTGTTTACGTATGTCATTGTAAGTGTTAATAAATTGATGAGAAAGCGACTGAATATAAACGAGAAATAGTGAGTGCATGCTTGGATGTAGGAGCAAATTAGTGAGTAAGCTAATGAAAAGTAATTGAGCGATTGTCAGTGTGAGTGAACATTAGAAGATTTATTCGACAGTAATTGCTTTCTGCAAAGGAATTGTTATATGCTCCTGTGGCTGGTGAGCCATATGCCAAGAATGTGGCATTAAATATCATATAATGGCCCAATAATACCAAGCCATGCTCCTTAAGGAAGAATTAGCTGAACCTAAACTACCTTCTTTCTTAGGACCCATTAAATTGTGAGAATTCCAGAAGTCGGGCTAGGCCTTTAAGTTATGATTTTCAATAATGTAGTAGACACATTAGTATCTTTAGAATGCGAAGGACTGTAAAGTAAGAAGGGTGCATGGCTTCATGTGAACATAGGGGGTTCTTGGTTTGCAAATTCTTGACATCAAGGACTGGCCATGATGTCTGTATGCTCCAGGTTACCAGGGGGTTCATGGCATTGACTGAATATGGGTGGGCTGCTGTAGTAAAATAGTATGTATATAATACAGTACTCAGCATGAACTAAAGATGAAGTTGAGAGAACGAAAACACTCAAAGCCACAACAAGAAATCTGCAGAATACAACTCCTCACTGTAGGATTTGCAGATTTTAATAACCTAAAAATGTCAAGATGTCTTTGATGTCAAGAAACTAATGTTGCACTGATTTCATCTGTCAAGACAGGTGCAACACAAGATCTTATTAGAGGGTCCTAGAATATCTGACATTCCCAGACTCAAGTTCCCAAAGCAAATGATCTCGCCTCTTCTGTTTCAAAGTATGTTTGAATGCTGCACACCTAATCACATCAAAGGAGAGAGATCTCATAATATATGTAGTTTCTAATTGCATAGTTTTCAGCATACACCCTGCATTAGAAGGGAAACCTCTGCTTTGGGGATATGCTCTTTAGCCTTGTGCACTTTGAAGACGAACATTGTAAGTTAAGAAGAAATCCCCTTATCTCAATAGAACCTTGTCTTTTAACAAAAAGGCTGCACACTCCTCCATTCCTAGTGCATAATATATTGTCTCCTTTCTTACTTTTACTCATGGAGTATCATGGTCTGACTTCTTTCCACTTTACAGCCTCTTGCCCCTGCAACAAGTGCCTTTTTTTCTTTTACATTTTCAAATGGTTGGGCTGTTAATCTAAAGACTTTAGTCTTAATGCTCATTAACAGTCAACACAGAGTTCATCTTTGGGAAAAAAATCCCTAAAGGAAAAAACTCCAGCTCTTTCTTCACTGCTTGGAAGAGCCAAACCCACTATTTCAAATCAATCTGAACTACAAAAGTGAATATTAGAACATGCTGCCACATGTTTGATCGATCATATTCATTCTTATGTGAGTGTAGGTTTATGAAAAGCTATATAGAAATTCTCATGTTTCCTGTAAGTCTGCCTTGAATCTTTGAGCTGCAAGTTCAACAAGTCTGATTCTTGCTTCGCTATGTGAAACTGCTGTATTGATTGAACTCCGTGTTTGGCTTATTTGGTTTACTGTCAGTCCCTAGTAGCGTGCACCAGGAGTGCCAGGGCTTGTAAATACAAATGCTGCTAGTGGGCTTGCAGCACGAGTTATGCCACCCACAGAAGCGGCCTGGTAAAATATGTCTAAAGGTCTGCCATTGCTAGACCACGTGCAGTCTGGTCTCGGCCCTCTTCATTCACCTGAGCTAGAACAGCCCCCACGCCATGCTCTGAAGCGTCCGTCTGGACAACAAATTCTTTAGAAAAGTCGGTGCTTGGAGTATGGGTGCTGTGCACATTGCAGTTTTCAAGGTGTCAAAGGCCGTCTGACAGGCGTCAGTCCAGATCACAAGTCGTGGCTGCTTCCTGGAAGTCAGCGAAGTCAAGGGGTGCACAATGTTACCATAATCCTTGACAAACCTCCTGTAGTAACCCGTGAGACCCAAGAAGGCTCTCACCTGAGTCTGGGTTTTGGGCGGTGCCCATGCCAGGATGGTATCAATCTTGGGTTGCAGGGGGGCCACCTTGCCGCTCCCTACTTGGTGCCCCAAGTACACCACTGAACCCTGCCCAATCTGGCACTTACTGGCTTTGATTGTGAGGCCTGCTCTGCGCAGGGCCAACAGCACTTCCTGGAGGTGGCGCAAGTGTTCCTCCCAGCTGGCGCTGAACACTGCGATGTCGTCCAGGTAGGCGGCACTGAAATCCTCCAGCCCAGCCAAGACCTGGTTGACCAACCTCTGGAAGGTGGCAGGGGCATTCTTCATCCCAAAGGGCATAACCCGGAACTGGTAGTGCCCATCTGGTGTGGAGAATGCTGACCTCTCTTTTGCCCCATCAGTCAAGGCGATCTGCCAGTACCCAGACGTTAGATCAAACGTACTAAGGTACCGGGCAGCCCCTAACCGATCTATGAGCTCATCAGCTCTGGGGATGGGGTGCGCGTCAGTCTTGGTGACTGAATTGAGTCCTCGGTAATCCACACAGAACCGAAGTTCCGGTGAAGCACCAGGCGCTGCAGCCTTTGGGACCAAGACCACTGGGCTGGCCCAAGGACTGCTAGAGGACTCAACCACCCCTAAGGCAAACATTTTGGAGACCTCCTCCTTGATGTATGCTCTGACCTTGTCAGTCACTCTGTAAGCCTTGTGCTTCACAGGAGTGCTGTCCCCGGTGTCCACATCATGGACAGCAGGTTACCTTACAATAGTGAATAACGAATATGGCTGTAATTCACTATTAGGACATGCCAACCTTGTCAGGCTTGTCCTACCTTATGCTTACAATGCACCCTGCCTTTGGGCCTACCATAGGGGTGACTAACATGAAGTTAAGGGAAGGTTAAGGGAAGGTTTAGGGACTGGCAAGTAGAAGAAGAAAGAAGGGGCCATAGAACAAAACAAAGGCAAAATAACAAACCCCCCCACCACCCTGCACCCCTGCAATGGCTACGGCCTAACCCACTAGCAGCGTGCCTGTCGCCCAGAAACGTCCCTAAAAGAGAGAAAGAAGCGGAGGAGGAGAGACAAAAAAAAAAAAAAACACACCCCGGACTCCCTTACCCTCCACCAGACACGACCACCCGGAAACAAGTGCAAAATAAATATAGTGAGATGCACAATCAATCCGGGTAAGTACGAAACATACCACCCGACTCCCGCATTTCACAGGTCACAATCCCAGCAGCAGATTAAATTATTTTCCCGTATCCTAAAAAGTCCCACAAGTTAACCCTGGCCAGTACGAATGTCCACTGGAGCACTTATAACCCAGGCCACTGCAACAATGAGAGAGGTAAAGTTTTCATGAAAGTTCAAGTCAGTATGAGCAAGCCAAATAAAGGATAAAAGTTCACGATCTCCACAGAGCAAGCGAGGAAAAGCGTGGAAGGATGATAAAACTTTCCAATAGTCACAGGTGATCTTGTTAAGGCAGTCAAGGTCGTCCATAGTGATATTCGGCGAGATAGGGTTCAAGCAAGGGACGCTGACAATGTCCACGGGCGCGCGATCTGTCTCATAGGAATCAGCAGCGCGAAAGAGATCCGGCGTCTGCACAGGGACCTCGAAGTTGGATACACGATGTTCCGTTGGTGGCACCGCTGGCTGCGATGATGGCAAAAAGCCGCTGTCCGGTCTCCGGCAAAGATCATCCATTGTTACCGACAGTGCCTGGTAGTTGACGATGATCTGTGAGTGGAGCGCTCTAATGGCCGCCATTACGGCGCGCAGCGGTGGTGTGTCTTTCGTCCCCTCCATCTTCTCTAAGCAACAGATCAGGATGCAGACCCCGGAGGCCGGCTACTCCGGGCAAGCAGGCAAATCTGGAGCGGACACCAACCAGGGGCGCTCTCACCTCACAATTTTGCACCTTAACCGCTGGTCGGGGCTCCCGTCCGCACCCCCCCGACAAGCTTACTATGTCTCCGGGCGTCGGATACAGGGCCGCAGCAAACGATGTGTCACGCCGTGGCGTGTGCGTTGCAGGCAGGATACGAAATCGCCGTTTAAAGCAGGTAGATTATGTCCCCGTTCGGGAGACCGGACAAAGCCCAAGGTTCACAGCCGATGTTGTTCAATTCCAGCCCGGATGGGTTAGAAATCGAGGCCCCGGCTTCCACTACCAGGTAGGCCGAAAATGAAACACGGCGTATCTCAGTCATCCGGTGTGATAAAAAGTTCGGGATTGCGCCTTCAGAGTCAGTCACTCCTCATATATACGGGAGTCCGGTTGGAAAACAGGATAACTTGCAGGATATACGAGCTGCTGGCGGAGCCGGGAGCTTATGCGGCCATCTTGCTTGCTAGCGTAGCTCCTCCTCCGCTGCCAGGATTATTAATGCTATAATCCTAGCGGGCTCGGGGAGCATGGTGCAATGTCGAGTTTGGTATCCCTGAACTCAGGGTTTAATAACGCATCTGTTTGGGTGGATGGTTTTTAGACTCTGTGTTTGAAAATAGCACTTTTAGAAAGTAGCTATTTTCTTGTCTAACTGTCTACCGGTCTCTGCTGGTTCTGGTGTGCGTGTGACAGGAGCTGGGTGGCTCCAGAGGTCTGAATGAGTCAGTGTGGGATGAGTGGGGCATTTGCATTGAGAGTAGGGGAAGAGTAGCTCCTGATAGCCTGCCCTGCCTGATACAATGCTGGCTCCGCCCCCCTGGCCAGGCGACTGATGACTCTGTGCCTGCCAGGGACTTTCCTGGCCCCACCTCCTGCCGGGCAGCTGATGGCCCTGCCCCTGCCAGTGACAATGCTGGCTCCGCTCCTGCTGGGTGGCTGAAGACTCTGCCCTGCACAATGAATAGGCCAGGTGCCTCGGCCTGGCAACACCCACAACAAACCCGAGATGGGGGGAAATTCCCCTGCATGGACAAAGGGATCAAAGCCTAAAAGGGGTATAAGAGAAGGACTCCTGAACCAAGAATTTAGATCACTTCTGACAAGGAAACCTGAACCAAGGACAAGAAGCCTGCTGATCCAAGGACTGTCTACCCCTTCTACCAGAGTGCTGTTTGTTGGGGGAATCCTGCAGTTGCTTCTTTATTTTTGCCAAGGAACCAGGAGAGAGGAACTGAGTGTGTACTCTCAAGCTTGCTAAGAAAATCTCCAAGGGTTGGAAGAGTGCCAGCCTCCTGTTGAAGTCACAGGGTCAAAGGACTTCATTTGTTTGCTGAAAGTGCTTGTTGCTGGAACCTGAAATCCAGCACCTCTGAAGAATCCAGCAATCTCGACGCCGCCGAATCCAGCTCGACATCGTGAGTAACGGCTCCAGTGTCCCGCACCTTCGACGCCGGCCGCCGGGCCCGATCGACGCCAGTAGCGACGCCAGTGAGTAGCGAGTTCGGCTCCAGCTCCAAGTGACCCTGTGTCGACGCCGCCACTGATCGCATCGACCTCGAGCCCTCTCGACGCCGTGAGCGCTGCTCACTCTTGCAACATCGACATCGACGACGACGCCGTATCCTGCTTCATCTCGTGAGCGCTGCTCCCGCCTGACTTCGGTCGACGCCGCTGCAGATAGCCCCGACTCCGAGGCCCGATCGACGCCGAAGACGCGACGCCGGACATCTCGACGCCGCTGATCATCGAGTGCTTCACTTTTCCAAGGTACTGTGTTGTTGGGGTCTGTGCGACTCCGGGCTCGACGTAGCGCTCCTCGCGGTCGACGCCGAACCTTTGGATTAACTTTGCCTCGACGTCGTGTGACTCCCGTGTGGGTTACATTGTTGCCAAGAACTGTGTTTTAAAGAAGAGTTGCTTTTGTTACTAAAGACTTGGTGCTAAGAAGAAACCGTGCTTGAACTATTATTTTTCTTGTGCTAAGCCTTATATAAAAATCCTTATTTTTATAATACTACTGTGTCATGTCCATTTGTAGTGTATTCACTTTATTACTGTATGTGGTCATAAATGCTTAACGCACTGCCTCTGAGATAAGCCTATCTGCTTTGCCAAGCTACCAAGGGGGTGAGCAGGGGTTATCTAAGTGTGTGATCCCCTTGCCCTGACTAGAAAAGGTGTGTCCCTATTTGTCAGAAGTGTATACCTCTGCCAACTAGAGACAGCCGCTTCTAACACGGAGGCAGAAGACAGTGTGAGTTTCCCAGAGTGCCTGTCAGTGGGTCAAAGAGGCGTGTAGGCTCGTGCACATCCAATCTTGGTCCTCTTTGCAGAGCACACAGAGAGGTAGTTGCTTATGTGCCAGCTGTAACTGTGGGAAAGTTCGAGATATGCAGATGTTGGATTTCAGTGAGGTGTTGGGAGAAAACAGTGTCTAAACTGAGTGAGAGACTGCAGAAGAAAGTGGTGCCAAGGGAAGAACAGGAGTGATTGAAGCTCTCTGACGACTGATGCCATTTTCCCAGGCCTTTATTTATTTATTTTTTATTTCAAAGTATTTTATTAAGTTTTTTAAACCAGTACATTCCCAATGTTTAATTCCCGAACTTTAATGCTTGAAACCTTTTATATTCTGATTATTCACAATAAAAAAACGGAAGTTATCTATTTATCTGAAACAGCTAACCAGTATTGGCAAATCCATTAGGTCTGGCTTGTTTTGGATACGCACATGTTTATTGTTGTCTTACATGTCTGGATAGAAAAATGGAAAACTCAGAGAGAGGCACCCAAATACTTGTCAGGTGGCATGCAGTTTGGCGCCCAAACTTTAGTTTATATATTTTAAGGCATGCCCTAAATCAGTGCAGTAACTGAGGGGGACCAGCACCTTGAAACCCTAGCGGGTGAGTAGTCGCGCTTAAGAAATACTGACTGATTGATTGATTGACCCAACCAGATCCCAGATCTGGTAGCTATTATTAACCTGGAACCTAGGTCCACGCCAGACCCTGTTAAATATGCTGAATAGGTCCCAGTTTAATATGCTTACAAGGGGACACATTCAGCAGCATCCATCCATTCTGAGAAGCAACCTGCAGGTGGTGAAAGAAGTTTATTTTCAATTTCTGTCTGGCCCAAGTCAAAGGCCCGATTTAAATACCCATTAGCCCTCCTTTGTTGGAGTCTTGTGCTAGCTAGGAACTGTCTGGATCCTAATACCTAGATGCTCATATAATGGAAGGAAGGAAAGGCACACAGCTTATCACTGCAGAAGTATTCAAGAGAAGCTATGATTTGGGGTCAGGTTTTTGATGTTGTTCAAGCCCTGTTTATATGAGAGATGCATGTACTGTAAGAATGTCAGATGTATTGGTCTGTATGAAAATTTACACATATCACTATTTAAATTGCACTTGATTTTTTGTATTTAATATTTTTATAGTGCTACTCGTCTCGATGTAGGGTGTTGGAGCACTTTATATCACAAGCACACATTATACAGAGACAATAAATCATACAAGTGTGTAAATCAATATACAGGAAACGTCACATAAGAGAAATGGGGTTACAAGGTGTATGAGTCACATATTGTCCTTAATGGTAGGCAATATATGTTAAAAGTGCATGTTCGAGAGAAACTCAAAGCTAGGAATTAAAACGTGATTAAGTGGTTGAGACTGTCGGTACTAATAAGACTGTATTACTCTCATAAGCAGTGGTGTAGCAAGAGGGGGGTTCGGGGGGCTGTCCGCCCCAGGTGGCACGAGTTTTGTGGGTGACTGGGCCCCCAATCAACTCTGCACTTACATGAGTTTGCCACGAGGGCGGCAAACGCGGGAAACCTCGCCAGCACCACTCCTCCCACCCGCTCTTTAGCGCGGCCGCAGGGCGGCCAAGGCAGGGATCGCCTCGAGCTCTAAAGTGCCTAGCTATGCCTCTAGCCTTAAGGAACCCTTTTAGCAACCTTAGAATAAAGATAGATTGAGAAAACAGCCAAGAAGGTTCTGAACCCATGCCTTGCACTTTGCATGCAGCACCTTGATGCTGGTTAATAGCTCTCTGGGCTGTTTTAGAAACATAGCAACATATGAACTGCAAGTAACAAAAGGACCTCTGTATCAAAAGCAGTAACACACTTAGCCTGTCCACATAAAATACAAATCTGTGATTTGCATGTTATACAATGTGCTTTACAGCAGGCTCATCAAACCTCAGTGGTACTTCGAGTCACAACTATTACTAAACTTCACACAGATCTACTCAGCAAGTGGATTGCTACTGGAGTTCCTATTATTATTATCAGCCTCTAAAAAGTGCAGGGCGCACTAAGATCTCTGCGGCTGGTACCTTAACCATTTAAAATGCAGTCTCTGTGACCAATTAAGTAAGCCAACTCCAATAACTGTGATATTATGTTTCTTGCTTATTTACTTGCTGCAGTTTTAAAAAAAAATGAATGTATAATTTAACTGTCAGACTCCAACCCATGTCCGCTGCCACACCCAAAGACATCTTAAGTTTCTTTTGGGGCCCTGGGCCAAATGTATTTGGGGGGCCCCTGTTCTGAACGGATTTGAATTTATTATCGCATTTCAGCTCTTTCATGCCCTCTTTGGCCAGGTCATTGACAGTGCATAGGAACACTCGTCCAAATTCTGAAGTTGTTACATCTAATGGTCCGGGACAATGACGTGTTTTCAGTATTGTAACACAGCAGCAGCAGCTCGCCATTATTACTGCAAATAATCACTGTAACACCCTCCCATTTCTCATATGAGAGTTCCTGTTTAGAGCTTAAAGAAACTTTTTTATGGCTGTTACAAGAAACATAAACGCAACATTTCTCTGCAAAATATCTGTAATAGACGCTCACACATCACTCACATTAAAAATAAATTAAAAGGAAACCGTATTTAAACCAATCTATTTAAGAATTATTCAAGGTCATCGGGGCAAGACCCTCTGTAGAACAGAGCGGGCTATATTAGGGCCACCTTAAAAGCTGGGGACCTGGGCCAGAGCCCACTTTACCCATGCCTTAAAACGTCTCTGGCCTCACCTTGACATGTATGGTTTCCAGAAGTCTTTTATTTATTTTTATTTTTTTTAAATCTCGGTGTTGACCTTAATTATATAGGCACCTTTTTCATCCAACCTAATGCCCTGGGTGTGTGGTCGTTGTGGCACTTACTGGCAAACCTATTCTAGTCTATTTATTGCTTTCAACAGCTCAGCGGCCTTCATTTCTGCACGAGGCGCAGCTTCTTTCCCCTTGCAGAAATGAGTCAGAAATCCCCACTTTTCACTCCAGTTTGTATTTTCTGTTCGTCAGACTGCGCGCTGGTGTGCTAGAGGTAGTTTCATGGCTTCCCGCAGGTGCACGTCGGTCCGTGCCGTTCCTCCGCTGTGGTTGACGACAGTTGACTGGAACCAAGCGCAGCAGCGTCGTGACTCCACCCCCAGCCGGGTATCAAAATATTTTTCTTTGTAGATTTTTTTCTGCAGATAGCCTGTTTAAATTATGCTCTAATGCGCAGGCCAGATATTTTGCAGCCGTTTTGTATTTTTGCCCAAGATGTTTGCTTTTTGCACAGAACACTATTCTTATGCTTTTGCAAAGACATATGAAGATTCTGCTCAATTTATGCAGCTAAAGACCTTGCGTAATTTTCGTGCCTCTTCTGGAAAAAAACACGCAAAAGTTCAGTCTGTCACATAGTGCACTTTTAGCTTGAATGCTGTGTGCAGAAGTCTTTGGTGGGGAGGGTGCACTGACTGAAAATAGGGTTTTTTTCGCGTGCATGTAGTATTTAAAGGGAAGCCGTCTCCGGCCTCTGCTGTGGGGCTGACCTGGTAAGTATTGCTTTTGCTTGTTTGCTGATGTTTGGAAAAAACGACGCTTCTAGATACTTAGTGCTGTAGCCTTGGTTGAGGAGGGTCTACTCTCTCCACTGTTAGTTTTTAGCATTTCAGGACCATAGAAATGGTTAGACTTCGCTGTACAAATTCACTCAACACAATGTGGCAGTGTTCTATTGCTTGATTGGCATTTGTATTGTCCACACTGCCCTTGGCATGGCTTTATAGGGACTCCAAGAGTGTGTGGCATCGGACAGGAAGTTGTGCCAAGCTTTGCAGATCGAGTTATTGTACAAGAGGGTCACAGTGCTATGTATTGTGTTGCATTGAGAATGGCTGTAAGCCCGGATTAGTCATCCTGTGATTGGCAAAGCATGGCTTCAGCGATATTGAACAAGCATTGTCAAAGCCAATAGTTTTCGCCTTTGTGACCTATTGGCTTTGCCAGTCATTTTCAGATGCTTCATACCTAACATTTAAGCCCCAAAAGGAACTAATGCCTTTGACACGGCCGCCCTCATCATTTTGTAGGAACAAGCACCAAACATAGGCATGCATACAAAATGATACAGGTACTTTTGTCTTTTTAGCTATGATCAGAGTTGGATCTGCAACTAAAACAACAAGAAAATGCTAAAAGTGTTTTGTCTTCTTTGAAAGCGGGTGGGGAAGCAGAAGCAACACAGGGTGGAACGTGAATGGTACATTTTCCAGGGGAATGGCGGGATGGGGGAATACCAAAGGAACAAAGGAAGGGGATGCAAAAGCAAGAGGTTAGGGTTGGAAGGGATAGGAAAGCAACGGGGGTGGGGGGGAGGGGAGCAAAGGCAACTCAGGGGTTGAGGAAAAGCAACACGGAAGGTGCATGTGAAAGCGAGCAACACTAGGTGAACTGGCAGAGATGTACTCGAGGTGGATGTTTCAAACACACACACTCTAATGGAGTGCTTCATACAAACGAGAAAAGCAGTGCTGAAAAGCAAGCAGGAGGAGCAGGGATGACAGCCAATCAAAGAGATTGTAAATAGAAAATGCTCGAAGGGAGGGACAAGCACAAGATTGCTAAGCTGGTACACAAATAAGAAGCAGGGAATTGAGGGTGATGAGTACAGCCAGCCAGTGGTAATGAATGGGCAGATACCTCTTGATAAGCCGCAATATGCCTCGCAACAAACAGTGCATGCTCTGACTAGTAGGCTTGATCTAAAAAAGTAGATGCTTGTTTTCTCAAACAGAAGAAGTTGAGACACTCCTCCTATTCTAGTGCCTTTCCTATATCATTGTTTGCTCAGAAATCTCATAAGTGCAGCTAGAAGTGATACTATGGCCACTCAGGGTGATGGTTGAGGGAAGCTTTATTCCTTGTGGTCCCGAGAAGTGTATTGCTGCTGAGGTGGTCTCCTAGCTGCTTTTTACCAGCCTGAACTGTATTTTAAGTCCAAGCCAGGAAGAGTATTTGGGGGCATATGTATCAAACGATTTTGTAGTCGCAAACGCTGCGATTTGCAAAAAAACAGCATTTGCGGATATAAAATCGCTAAACGCGATGTATGAGACATTTTCGCACCGCATTGTTAAGGAATCGCTAATTTTGCGATTCTCAATTTTGCGAAAGCAGTCAAGGAATCGCAAATTGCGATTCCTTAAATGCGATGTAACAAGCACCCAAGTTGTGCGATTTCTCCTTAGGAATTCGCAAATTACCACCAACTTCAAGTTGATGGTAATTTGCGATTTCTTTGAAAAATTCACTTTTTGGCATTTTTCAAAGTGCCATGTGACGCACAGACATGCCCTTAGGGCATATATGTGTGCCATATGCGCACACAAGCTCATTTCAGGGGTGCATCAGGGTGCCCTTATGACACCCTTGCACCCTTGAAATTATTCTCAATTTGCGATTCTCTAATTGCGAATCGCAAATTGAGAATGACTTCCCATTCATTCCTATCGGACTCCTGGCCAATAGGAATGAATGGGAAGGTATTCCTTAATTGCGATTTAGCAATTTGCTAATCGCAATTAAGGAATGCCAAGAAATCTCAAAATATTTGCGAATTTTTAAATACATCCCGTTTCACAATTCTCAAATAGCGTTTCTCAAAAAATCACTATTTGAGAATATCAATAACGGATTTTGATACATATGCCCCTAGGAAAAGCAGTGAAACCTGGTATTTTTCCATTCTGAAGCATAACTCCAAAACAGCAAACGGATAAAGCAGTTGAAAAGTACTCGATAGCCTAAATCAGCCTGGTGGCAAACCGATTTTTGGTGGCCCAGGAAAGTCCAATCAATAAATAAAGATGCCTTTTAATTTCATATTTTAATCTTGTCACTTTTGCTGGTGCTTCAATGACAGAGGTCAAATGTCAGGCTACATCTTCTGAGAAATCACTACTTATTATTTTAACATGGGATTAGTGTTTACTTTTTTTTTTCGCTGACATCAAAATGAGAGGCGTTTTTAAAGTGAATTATATGACAATCTTGCTGGAGTAGAAGGAACGTGAAAGGAAAGGCAGTAGGATGTCCTTTTTTGTTACACACAACGAAATATAAATACCTGCAAATTAACTGTGTGCTTCCAGCGGTTAGGAAAGCAACAAAAAAATAATTCCAAAGTGGCTGAAAACAGAGATTGCCGATCAAAACAAACAAGACACTTTGGTGATGCATAAATGATAAATTTTGACAGAAGCCAGATTTCCACGCAATTTCCATGCATTATCATTTAAGTGCCATATAATTGTAGCAGTAAAACTGAATGTCTGTGCAAGGTTAATGGTAATTTCAATAAAAAATGTGCTGTCTGGAAATAATGCACTACCACACAATACTTTAATTGCATTAAAAAAATAGCCTTTCCTCATGTCCATTATAGGTAGGTAGGTCGCAAAAGCTTGTTGTTCTAAAAAGTGGGTCGTAGTTCTAAAAATGTTGGGAACCACTGGTCTAAATCTTTTCAGAATGATTTGAACAAACAGTGGGATATTTACAATGTTCGAAAAGAAGCCTATTCAACCTCCCAATACTCGACTGTTATATAGTAACAAAACATGTTTTTTTCAATGAATTGTAGCAACCCTTGCAGCCTACACTTGCATCCTGATGCTTTCTTTGCTCATTTCACTGTCAAACCCGAATTTAGATTTTGGGGATTTTCAGAGCCGTATGGCTGTTTCATAAACGAGCATTGACAAAGCCAGTTATTTTCGTTTCTGTATTTTGAAAAGTCGTAAACAGGCTTCTGGAAACACGTGAATTGCAGTATTGGCGGTTATTTCCCTCAAACAGTGGGGATCTTGCACTGTGCACATATAGCTAAGGTTTGTGCACTTTGTGTGTGTTCTATCTGTCCTGCAACTGTTATTTGTGTTAGGGAAGCATGCCCTTATGCTACCAAAGCAGTTCCAGCATTGTAAGTTACAGGGACTTGGTAAACGACTTGTCACTGTTCAACAAGGGAGTAGATCGGGCTAAAAGCAGGTTGCAAGGGGTTGGGAGCGAAGGGTGTTAGCTTTCCTTGTGCTTACAACAGGTACTTCACACACAGCAGCTGAATATCAAAACATCAGCTTTCCTTGAGCATATAATCAGTGCCGTCTTAACGCATGGGCACGCTGGGCAGTTGCCCAGGGGCCCCAGAATTCTATGCAGACCAGAATTTAACACTAATTTTCTGTTAAACATTTTTATTCCTGTGAGTGGTTGTGTAGGCTGGGCCCATTGCACAGCTTTGCCCGGGAGCATATACTGCTGTTAAGACAGCCCTGATCATAATACTTCTAGTACATACAGAAGAAGTGACAACCTTCTGACTCACAAATGAGGTTCTGATGGGGCTCACGAGTGCAGGATTCCCCAGTACAGACAAAGGAGGTACACCTTGTTTTTTTGGATAGTAAGCTTCCCTGACCCACAGAAAACCGCTGCCACATGGACTTGCAAAAGCAACCTTACCTCACACATACACAACAAATGCCACATGACCACCCACAGTGCAAGCTGCCCTCATACACACATTGTGTTGTCACATCGACATCAGCAGTGCTAGCTTCCATCATGCACACAGAAAAGTTAACGGCATAGACAGAAGTAGCCACCCCCCTTCAATCACGCACAGATTAGTTTTAGGGCAGGCATGAGTACGTCAAGCTCTGCTCACACATAGAAGAGCAATGACACATGGCTGGGATGCAAGCTTCCTCCCACTCATATAACAGGCACATAATGGACAGCATCAGTGTAAGATACAGAAATAGAGAGGGAACACCTGCTGGCAGCAGCAGTGCAAGACCTCGATCCCACAAAACTGGTGTGGTGGAGGCAGGAGCAGGGCACGGCATAAGCCTATGTGCTCGCCTGCCTAAACTGGACATCAAGAGTGCAAGCCTCCCTCAAAATCCCACATAGCAGATACCCCATGACGCCTCAATATTTTATAGCATTCCTGCACTTTGCAGTGCCGTTGTCATATGGATTAAGTGATAGAGGCCCCATCCAACGCAAGCTCCATCTTCTGTCAGTATTCCTATCGTACAATGCTCAACTCCTCAATGCCTTGCACCAACCTCCTGTCAATGTAGCACTACATCTGAAGACTTGAACATTACTGGGTCTTACGGAAGAAGATCACCACAGTCAAAAGCAACAGAATCAGAGAGGCTCCAACTCAGTTTTAAACGAAATACATTATTAACATTTTGATGAAGAACAGTGGACTTAGCTACATATTTTTCGGCTAACCCAACTGACAAATAAATGCGTGGGATACAATAGCAGGACTTCAGTAATCCGGGCGTACCTTAATGATTTGGGGGTAGTGTAGAGTTTGTGATTTCCCAACAGGCATACTAAGCTAGTTTCTGTAGGAAATCCTTTGTTACCACACTTTGTCAACTGAATGTTTCCAGCTACATGATTGGTTGTCAGCATTTGGTTAATGTGATCACTGAACGAAAGAGACTCAGTAAAAAATTTGTAAGATTTAAGTCATACGCTGGGATAAACAATAGCTTTGCAAGTTTTTCAGTAACCGTTCTGTTCAATTCTGGAACTGAATGACAAATTTAACATAAATATGGCTATCAGTGTTGTTTCTACTAATAGTCGAAACATAAGCTGAAGGTTGCCTTGCTTGAAAGATTGTTCTGCATCAGTTGTTTGGAAGTGGTACATGAGCAAGCATTTCAAGATGGCGTTTTCATTAACACTGGGGAGGTGGCATCAGTCTACGTTCAAGATCAGTGTGCCATGACTGCACTCGTAGGCAAAGTGGCATGATGAACTTATCACCACTTTGAGTGTACGTGAAAAATGTGATGCATTCAGTACCTACATTACCTAGAATGTGAATTGTTCAATATCACTAGCAACACATTGAATTTTAGTGCATCACTCTTGCAAAACATAAAAGGGAAGATGCTATCACCTCTCCGTGGGTTTTGAATAACATTCGATTTCCTGGGCCTAATTGACCTGGCAACCATTTACATTTGACATTTTCCTAGATTTTGTTAAACTCTCCAGCCTGCAGGATACCATGGCAGTGATGCCATTACAAACAATGCCTTACTCGTATATCGGTACCCATTGCAAATTAGAAATTTCTATTTTGAGGAATTCATCACATTGATACTCGCAGTTTAGGTGGTAGCAGAACCCTTAAAAAGGTTTTTGACATCAAGTATGTATGATTTTTGGTGCTAGGCACAGTCTCCATTTCAAATTTTATGCAACCTACGTGGGTTGACTGGTTCCCCGGTTGTCCTCGCTGTTTAAAGTTGCAAAGGACGCTGGGCAACTTACATGTAACATGCAAGAGGCGTTAATAACCGTGCGACCCAAACCGGGGAGAGACTAGGCGGAGGTTTCTTAATGAACATACACTACAAGATTCTCATTGGAACCCTAGCAGACAGACTGTTACCCCGCCTACAGACTCTTATCCACCCGACCAGTCAAGGTTCATTCCCATGTGTAACACTTTGCAAAATGTTGGACAACTTAGACAGTGGACCCCCCCCCACCCCCGCCACAGGGCTCCCCGTGATGGCCCAGGCTCTGTCAATAGACACTGAGAAGGCCTTTCACTTCCTGTCCTGGGAACTCTATGTCATAGTGATGGGTATGGAACTGCGGATTCATCAGTTGGACCAAGTTGCTATACATAGCCGATGGCCCACGTGAAGACAGGCTGTATGGTATTTCAACAGCTACGCAGTGGTCAGAGGCACTCAACAGGGATGTCCACTATCACCAATGCTACTTGGGCTGGCCCTGGAGCTATTGGCTAATGTGATTCAAAAAGTTGCTCAGTGTCACAGGTTCAGAATCAATGGTGTGTGCATTTCTGTAATTGTATACTGACAACTTGTAATAATACTTACGAGGTGTGGGGGGAGACATATAGGGGATGATCTTGGCATTTAGAGGGATATGGCGCAATCTCAAGGATGGCAGAAAGCCTGCAAATTCCCTATTTGGGACCAAGGGGAGTGGACCAAATCTGCAACAGTGGAGGACTCCTTGCAGTGGAAACCCACCACAATCAAATATCTTGGGATCTGCATCTACCGTATGGCGGACCAACTTCTAGATGGAAATGTCCGGGTGACTGTGGCCTCTTTGCGCCCAGCTATCAGATTCTGGCTGACTAGGCCACTGTCAGAAATAAGCAGGTTAACTGGTAAACATGAAAATCCTTACTATATCACTTTGCTACTCTTCCCCATCATGATTCCCCCCCCCTCACCCCCCCCCCCCCCCACCCATGGGACTGCATTGGCACAATCACTACTGGCCCCAGCGGGCAGCCTTGCCCACTTGAGGAGGGGATCCTGGTGGCAACTCTCCATTATGCAACGAACAAAGACACAGGCACCCTTTCCTATGAAGCTTCCACACTTGCCTGTCCTTGCCCTACCAGATAGTGGTAATAGGAGCGAACTCCAAAACCGGTTGGCGCTGTAACTCACCAGACTGTGTGTTCTCTGTATTAATGACTCATTTTGGCAGACTTCATAATCCGGGGCGCCATTTCTTACTTCAGAGAGTGGTTGGTGCGACTGTGTACCAATGGTGGCTTGCCGGTTTGCCCAAGCCCACAGTTCCCGTGGACCTGCAATGTATTTGCGAGCTCTCTGGAGGACGACATGCAACCACACTGCTGGCTCAATCGAAAGCCGACCTGGTCATTCAGGGAACCAGACCTGCAGTCCACCATCAGCGACTCCGACTGGACTAAAATACTGCCACATACTCCTACGGTCTCGAGTAATGTGAGATTCAAACGCGTATGTTACTATTACCTTCATAGGGTTTATGTATATCATGCCTAAACAAGTGAATATGGTATTCCCTGAGATGCATGCGTGCTGCCCCAGGTGTGAGGAGGAAAATGCTGCCTTCTTTCACCTGGTCTGGCTATGCCAGATTCTCACTCTGTAGTGAGACAAAGTAATGGAAATAGTGGCAGTGGCTACTGGGTGACAACTGGCTAAAATGGCTGGGATCTGCCTGCTCAACAGGTTTACTAGAACTAAGGCATGCGCTGTCAAGTCTAGATTAAGACCTGGCCTTCATACTTGCTACTCTCTTACTAACAAAGGCCTGGAGGTCTTCTACGGGCCTTAGGTTGTGGAGCTGATTTTTGGAACTCCACAAATAGGCTACCTGCAAGGGATTGGTGCCACAAGGAAGGCTAACAGGAGTTTGCAACCTGGGAGGTGGGCAGAAGCCTGGAACTAGCTACTACTTGACATACCACATATTCTTAGAAGGGGACAAATCGTGCACCGCAAGGCTAACAAGGGGATCACCATGAGTGCACATGATTGGGTGGGATATCCACAAAACAAGAGGTGAGCTACCCACGGCTGTCACTGCCCCAGTCTCTGGTGGTTGGGGACCAGTGCAAAGCCACTGGCACACCAGCAGTACACACCCACCCTGATACCCAAGACATCACTTAACCTATCTCTAGCAGGGTTGTCAAGTGTTTTACTGTTTGCTTTTATTTTATAATATCTTATTTTCCTGTTTTAAATGTTACTATCTTCATTGTATTAACAAAATCATCCAAACGCCTGAGGGGCAGAGAGAACAAGACAACATGTGATGTAACTTCAGTGTAAAAAAAATCAATAAAATACATTTGAAAAAAATGGGATGTCCAGTCATTGTCTGATCTTATTTCACTTCAGTGCTTTCTATAAATAAATAGACTCCATGGAGAAAAATATACGATTTGTATTGCTCAAATACACCTGATGGAGCTTCTATTCCTCACTCTTGGGAGATTCATGAAAGGCAATTTATTCTTGAATAATTCCTACATAGAGCAGACGCCTGTTTCCCACATTCAGGTGGGACTGAACAAGGTGGTGATCCAATCTTTACCCAGTATGTGAAATACTGACCGTTATATAACCCTAAATCCTGTTCATCTCTCATCTTTGCATGCTCCCTCTAAGCCATTTCTGCCTGATAGTGAGATCTTGTGTGCTGAGATTTGCAGAAAAGGTGGCGTCTGTCTCAGTAATATGTGAATCACTGAACCAAACAATGTTCCTGAAAATAATATGCTGTTTTATAGCTGTTGTGCTAAGTGCCAGTCGTGCAGTCCTTTCGTAGGCCAATTTCCACCAGGTTGTACCCACTGTGATGTAGCAAGTATATAAATCTAAGGATCAACCTATTTCTGACTCTGGATTGCATGGCAATAACTTTTTTTTTTTTTGTGATTTACCCCAAGAGCAACAAATTGCACTACACTCCTAGGAATGCATGATACATCCCTCTAGTAAAATAAGAATTTAAATTAACATATTCCCAAGGACATAATGCAAATAGCACTGAATTTCTTAACATCCCTCTATAAGTGCCTCATTAGAGAAGATAGACTTTGGAGTCATTTGTCCTGTTTCTCCCAATAGATGTTTCCTTTCTTATGTGACAGGACTAAAACCAGAAGATGGTTAAGATCGGCCACCTGTCTTTTTAAGCTGATACCATTTGTGGAGCATTTACCTGCGAGTAAACTCTGAAAAACCAAGCTTTTGCAGCATGAATCTTTTCTGGATTCACATTATCTGCATCATCCCACCATCAACTGGTTGAATGCTGAATCGTCTTTTTGTAGGCTCTTGTTAAAAAACCCATTGGACTTTTCCATTGGCTTCTTCCATGTGGAAGAAGCTAGTAAAAAAACCTTTGTGCTGGACTGGAACTGAGGAAGCAGGATGGTACAGTATAAGCAGGTGTTTCAGAGGCTTCACGCTCTTGTTACGTGGAAGAGAATAACGTTTGCAGGGGCATTTACCCATCACAAGCACATGGGCAATGCGAAGAGATAAATCTTTACTCCTCTTTTCCCTGTAAAGGAGTCTACCTCAATTTTTAGGTGCAGTGGGAGAAAATCGTCCTGAGAGTTGTTCCTTGGGCATGTGGAGAGATTTTGTTCCAAAATGTTTGGCTCTTTTGTGCTGAGAAGAAGCTATGGTATGTAGACTATAAACACAGGCGAGTACCTTAGTAAGGCGGCATCAGTGTTGAGGGCACAAATGTAGTTCTTGATAATTCTCCCTCTCACACTTATAGTCCACATCGCTTTGAGTAAGATGATAATGCTCACTCGTCTCCCGTATTTTACAAACGTCTCATAATACTACACCCAGCCCTGAGGAAATTGTTTACGTCGTTTGATATGTTACTCAAGGACTTCCTTTGTGTAGCAGTTGCGGTAGAGTAGCATTAGCCAGGGGAGGTCACTTCGAACATTGATACTTGGTGGCTAAGTTGCAGTGGGTATGTCAATGGTTCAGGACACTCACTAGAGGACACTTGAACAGGGCAGGGTCCTTTGCAACCCAACCACTTACTCAGGATTTTTCTTCCACAAGCTAAAAGTCTAAAGGGGCACTCTTGGCAGTTACATGTTGCTTAAAATTACTTTCAAAGACGCTTGCTCATCACTTAACGTATGGCGACCTATGTGCGTAGTATCCCTCTCTTGGGCTTGCCAAAACAGCAGGGTTACTTCTCCACAGGTGAGTTAAGACATTGGAATATGGTTAGTTTTACGATGTTGAGTGACCTGTTACAAGATGGTCAGCTCCTAACATTAAAAGCCACTATAGAGCTGCTTAAAATTCATAAGAGCCAGTTTAACACAAGTCAAACTACCTGGGGCATGGAAACTAAGGATCCTCATACACATTCTCTGGCGCAAACTCTGTTTACGATGGACAACCTTCGCAGGCTAATTAGCTTGATGAATAGGGCTTTTGAGTTAACCTGTACGGATCTCACTACAGTGACTGAACGAGATGTGGGAATCTGAAATATGGAGAGTATTGCTTAACAGGAAATGGGACAAGATACTTTCATATCCCCTCGCAGTGTCACATAACGCTGGATTCTAGTATATTCAATTTAATGTACAAACAGAGCCTACCTCTCCCACGACAAAATCAATGTCATTGTGCCTTCAGCTAAGACCTTGCCCCCCTGCTGTGATGCCCTGCAGTGGATTTACAACACATGCTGCGGTGTTGCGCTTCTCTAATAAGCTACTAACTCCCAGTCGCCGATACAAGTACTGCTATCACTTGCAGAAGCCCCGTCCTCAAAACCTAGAACGTTTTTACCATGGGCCTCTTCAAATGCACCCAAAAGAATAAGCTGGCTGATGGTTTTCTAGACCTGGTCCTACTGTTAGCCAAGTGAACCATAACATTGAAGTGTAGAACAACCATAATTCTTTCAGTGACGGACTGGCAGCACCCCACACTAAAATGGGCAGAAGCAAAGAACAAAGCCCTAAGACTGGAAAAAACTAAAGACTTCAGAAAGAGCACCCTATAGGCAGGGGATGGGAAAAACTTCTTACATTTAAAACTTTCGAACCTTGACTATTCGTAGTCGTTTGCACCATTAGCGCCACGTTATAGCGGCTAGTGGGGCACATGAAAAATTAACACTTCAGTTGGAGCTGTGTTAAGTCTGGTGTGGAGGCATCATTCTGTTGAGACTGTATGGGTGTAAAGCTGCAGTGGGGCAGGTTAGAAAGACAAATGGAAACTATTTAACTTCCTGTTCTTGTCATTGCCAAGTGCCACCTGTTCCTTTGAAGGGGCTCAGGTGTTGACTCCATTAGCGTCTCTGTATGGTACAGGGCAAAGACTTTGAAAGCCATCTTGGACGTCAGCATTGTGACATTTTTTTTTTTTATTATTTTTTTTTTTTTTAAAACCTTTATTTGAGCAAGCAGAAATGTACAAGGATGGGCCTACAACCACACGGGCCAGCCGCTAAAAAGGAGGAGAGACATATCACATAAGCCCGCAGAGGTAACCGTCAATCAACAATGCAATACTCCACATTATATACAGGACCAAAACAGGTTTTATATATATGAAAGAACAAACATACAAAAAGGCGAGAGTGTATCACTGAAGGTCAGCCCAAGGGACGCAAGGGGGGGACAGCAGCGGAGGTGCAGTAATAATATCCTAAGCACTAAGGAGTATGGAGCGGGGGGGGGGGGGAGGGGGGCAGAGACCAGGAAGAAGAAGGGGGGAAGAGCCGGTGACACCAGCTCAGTCCCTATATGAAGATTCCGGGAACGCCAGCCTAGGGAGATAGGGTAATCTCGACAGTGTCCACAAGGGGAGGAGTACAAATGTCGCCACGGTATTCGTTCCATTGACCCCACACCTTCACCCATGCCCTGGGTCTACCCCTGGCCACATAAACAGTTTTCTCACGGAACATGGACCAATCCATATTATCCTCCCATTGCGAGAGGGCAGGGGGCCTGGAGGCCCCCCAGAGTTGCGCAATATCTCGCTTCGCGATCATATAGCCCAGGGTGGCCCATCTAGTCTGTGCCACCGAATAGTCCGTGGGCTCCCAAACATTCAAAAGACAGCGACGAGGTTCCGGTCGCAAGGATATCCCCGTCACCACAGTCATCAGATCAAGCACGGCCACCCAATAAGCAGCCACCATCGGGCACTCCCAAAGAATATGCAGGAAAGTAGCACGCAAACCACATCCACGCTTACACAGTCCATCGGAGGAAAAGCCCATCACCATCAGTCGCGGTCCCGTCACGTACACCCGATGAAGGATCTTCAATTGGACCAGACGGAGTCGAGCCGGTATAGCCACCTCCTTCGGAGAGGAGAGGGCCGATTGCCAATCCTCATCATCAAGTTCCAACCCATCCCCCATCCACTGTTCCCGAAGTCGGGCCAATAGGTCAGTCCGATTGTTGATCAACTTTTTATAGATCAGGGAGATAGTGCTATCAGGAAGATGTCCGTCAAGGATACGGTCTTCAAGTGGGGAAGAGTCAGGCGGAATCTCACCAGGAGCAAACACCGAGACCAAAGCGTGCCTGATCTGTAAATAACGAAAGAATTCCCGACTACTCAGGCCGTAGTCAGCCTGGAGGGCCTGAAACGGGCGCACAGAACCCTTAGAATATACATCCCCCACTTTAGAGATCCCAATCAAGTCCCAACGGTCAAAACCCTTGGAAGACCAAAGACCGCCCAGACGTTCCGAAGCATAAAGCGGCGTCGCCAACGTCAAGCGATCCTCCCAGCCCAGGCTCACATTCGCGGCACGCCACACTGTCAAAGCAGTCAAAGTAGGTCCCACAAGATGGCGCCCAGCGGAGCGAGAATAGAGTACTCTATTAAAGTCACCTCCCGGAAGCTGAAGTTTATCCATCTCAAACGCCGGATTACGACCCGGAGAGAACATAGCGTGATTAATAGCGGACAGATGGGAAGCCCAGTAGTATCTCTTAATATCGGGGAGCGCCATGCCCCCATCGTACCATGGGATGGAAAGTTTCGCGAGAGCAATGCGCGGTCGCCCATCCCAAATAAGTTGCCTCTGAAGGCTCTCAATCTCCCGAAAATAGGTCTTGGGGATAGGATCATAATAATTCTGGAGAGCGTAGAGAAACCGCGGTAGTGACATCATCTTAAACAGGGCCGCCCGACCCAGTGGAGACAGGGGAAGTTTGCGCCAGCGGGCAACGTCCAAACGGAGCCTAAGACACGGGGGAAGGAGATTACGATCAAAACGAAGGGACGGATCCAAGGTAACAAACACCCCCAAGTATTTGAAACCATCCCGGACCACCTGAAGAGGAAGTCTACTCGGCAACGGAGGCAAGATACCAGACAAAACGTATACACAGGATTTAGACCAGTTGATGACGAGGCCTGAGTTAGCGCCAAAGGATGCAAGAACGTCAAATAAAACAGATAAAGACTTGCGAGGGGAAGTAAGATACAAGAGGATGTCGTCCGCATAAAGCGAGACGCGGTCTTCGAAGTCCGGGGCCCAACGAATACCTTTAAGGGACGGTTCCCAACGGAGCCAGGCCGCCAACGGTTCAAGAGCGAGCGCGAACAACAGAGGGGACAAGGGGCAGCCCTGACGGGTACCCCTGCCCAAGGAAAAGGGGGCCGACACTCTACCGTTCACTACAACTTGCGCCAGAGGTTCCGCGTACAACAGCCTAATCCAGCTAATAAACTCGCACCCGAATCCAAATTTCTCAAGTGTCGCCCATAAATAGGGCCACTCCACAGTATCAAAGGCCATGGAGGCATCCAGGGACGCCAAAATGGCCGGTTCAGTCAAAAGCCCCGCCCTCGCCAGCGCGCCGTGGAGGCGACGTAAATTCAGAGCAGTGTTGCGATGCGGGATAAAGCCAGACTGATCCGGATGGACCAACTCCCCAAGAACCGAAAGGAGACGGGTCGCCAAAAGTTTAGCCAACACCTTAGGTTCAACATTTAATAGGGATATGGGCCTATACGAGGAACAGAGGTCACGCGGTTTACCCTCTTTGGGAATGACGACGATTGTCGCCAGACGCTGATCATAGGGAAGCATGTTCCGCTCACGAGATACTAGAAACATGGCGCGGAGATACGGCGCCACCTTATCGGGGCATAATTTGTACAACTCAATAGGCAAACCGTTCGGGCCCAATGCTTTGCCCGAACGGAGCGATCGAACTGCATTGGCTATCTCATCATTCGTAAAAGGGGAGTCCAAAGCAATACGGTCCAAGTCGGTGACACAGGGCAAAGCTGTTAGAACCGGGGGTCTCTGGTTGGCAAAGGTAAGTACCTTGGCCCAAGTAGGGACCCCTAGCTCCGGTCAGGGCGACGGAATAACCCTCTGAGATAACCCCTGCTCACCCTCTAGGTAGCATGGCGAGAGCAGTCTAGGCTAAACTCGGAGACAATGTGGATAACATTTGCACTTAACACAACAATAATCCCCAATCCACCACAAACTGAGACCACACAGGTAAGTATATTTTTATAAAAATATATAACTTTATCTAGTTTCAGCATGTAAATGAAGCAGTTGCATGATAATCACTTCTTTAAAACACATAGCATTTCTAACTTAAAGGTTGCACGTTAAACACTTCATTTAGAACAAGGTTGCACTTAATTCTTAATGGTTCTTGTAAATAGGCAGTCCTCAGAATCAAAACAAAAATAGTCTCTAGTCCCTCGGTATCAAAAACAACGAGTAATACTGATTGACTTTATATTAGCCCTAAAAACGAGCAAGGAAAACAAGGTGGATGCCAACCTGTGCCAGAGGAAACATCCCCTACCGCTGAGAAGCCTAAGCGCTACGAGCGCGTCTCACCCGAGGGCCGGGGGGGACTCCTTTTCCCTCCCCCGGCACTTCTCCTGCCTCAGGTGGACCTCGCTGGGGAGCGCTCATTCACGCTCGGGCCCGGCCGGTCTCAGCAGGCTCTCCGCCTGCTCTCAATCCTTCGGGGAGCGGCGGGGAGCAGAGACGGCAGGCCGGGGGCTCGAGCACTTCTCCAGATCCCTCGGCGAGGTCGGGTCAGTCTTCCCCGGTCCCGGCGGTGATCACAGCACTTCCTCGGCTCTCGCAGCAGCTTCAGCGAAGCCAGCCAATCCCGTCGCGGCGTTTCTGCCGAGCCCTCAGTGACGTCCGCAGCTCTGGGGGGAATCAGCCAATCCGGTCGCGGCACTTCTGCCGAGCCCTCCGCGACGTCACCGCAGCTTTGGGGGAATCGGCCAATCCGGTCGCGGCACTTCTCTACCAGCCTCCGGCCACGGCCAATCACCGCACGGCCCCTTCGTGAATGCAAGCAGACCCTCGAGGTCGATTTCAGGGCCCGGGCCCGCGGCGGTGATGATGCAGGCAAGCGGAATTAACCCGCGCTGCGCTGGGGGAGCTTCAGAACCCCTCGGCCCCCACGAGCACGTGTCGATGAACACGCCGATCTCGGGGCAAAGCAGGCAGCAATCAGCGCGGCGCTCTCAATCGGAGCAGAGAGCAGCCAGCGCGCTATCCGGGACACACAGCCAGGCTTAGTCGAGCAGTCCCCGATGTTCACTGCACACAGCAGTTTCACGATCTCCCCGGCCCACAGCTTCAGGGGGGGGGCACAGCAGAGTCTTGCAGTCCTTGGGCAACCTTTATGTTCCTGGGTTGCAGACAGGGAGCCAGCTCTTCTCAGGCCCTTGGAGATTCAAGCTGTAGGCACAGCACACAGCAAAGTCTCAGCAGTTTCAAGCAGGCAGGGACACAGCCCACAGCAAAGTCCCTTTCCCCTCCTCAGCTTCCAGTGATACAGCAGAACAGGTCAGCCCTTAGAGCACACAGCAAGGCAATCTTCCTTTTGTTCTCTCGCCGTCCTCCTTCCAGCAGAGGGTCCGTCTTGATTGTAGAGTTTCAGAATCTAATCTTCTGTAGTAAGGGGTCCTTCCCTTATACCCCTGAACGCCTTTGAAGTCCTTTGTGCAAGGGGATCCTTGGCTCTGGAATGTTTCTGGTGTTCTTCTTCCTGACAGCTTCAGGGCCAGAGGTGACAGTGGACCGGCAGGGGAGTTAGCCAGCACGGTGGTCAGGCAGGCACAGCCCAGCACTATCAGGCTCTTCTCTCTCCCCTTCCCCGGGCAACAGATGTCGCCTTTCACCCCTGGGCTGACTCCAACCCCCTCCGGGGCCCTGCAGCTCCTGTCACGCAGGCATTCCACACACAGGCCCAGGCACACAGAAAGGTTTATACAAAAGAACAGCCACTTCTAAAAATGCTATTCTCAACCCCAGGATCCAAAAACAACCTTCACCAAAAGATGTGTCATTTAATTCTGAGTTCAGGGATATCTTTCATGGATGTTCCATCTTGTTCCTATAGGGAGATAGGCTGGGATCCAATGGGACCAGCCTCCCCAGGCTACCCTAGGGAGCCCTACAGCCCTACAGCAGTGAGCACACAAAGTGGCTGCTGCTCTCTACCAGAGCATGTTACCTGCACTAGTACACGCTCTACCCTATCCATTCACTGCACCCTACCCAGGGGGGTACCTGGAGCCTTCCATAGGGGTGGCTGAGGTGCACAGACAGGGGAGGGTTAAGCCTAGCCAGTGGGGACACTGGCCAGGCTGACATGGCAGTCACTGACTGCACACAGGCCCTGCGCTGGCGGGCCTGAGTCACCTTTTAAAAGCTACTCATGTGGGTGGCGCAATCTGCGCTGCAGGCCCACTAGTAGCATTTGTCATCACCAGCCCTGGCACACACAGTGCCCTCTACTAGGGACTTCGTGGTGATACAAATATGCCAATTAGGTATACTCAATCAATATGACAATTTACAGAGGGAGCACTTACCCTCTGACACTGATCAGCAGTGGCAGAGGGTCCAAAGCATCTAAACCAGCAAAAACGAAATCCAGCACAGCATCAAAAATACATGAGTCAGAGGCAAAAAGATGGGGGAAAACCATGCCAAGGATGTCAGGTCTAACACGTGTCCCCTCCAGCTGAAAGTGGGGAGAACTACCCAACCTCTTGGGAGTCCTCATCACTAAGGCGGAAGAATCTGGACAGACCGTCAGCATTGGCGTGTTCTGTACCAGGGCGGTGCTCCACCGTAAAGTCCATCCCCTGTAGGGAAATGGACCACCTCAACAATTTTGGATTCTCACCCCTCATCTGCATTAACCATCTGAGGGGCCTGTGGTCGGTCTGAACGCGGAAGTGAGTCCCAAACAGGTAGGGCCTCAGCTTCTTCAGAGCCCAGACCACAGCGAAAGCTTCTCTTTCAATGGCACTCCATTTTTGTTCCCTGGGGATTAGCCTCCGGCTAATGAAAGCCACAGGTTGGTCTCCTCCCTCATCATTGATCTGTGAGAGCACTGCTCCCACGCCTTGCTCTGAAGCGTCAGTTTGCACAATGAACTCACTTGAAAAGTCAGGTGCCTTAAGCACCGGTGCTGTGCACATGGCAGTTTTGAGGGTGTCAAACGCAGTTTGACAGGCCTCAGTCCAATTCACTTTCCTGGGCTGATTCCTAGATGTCAGCTCTGTCAAAGGGGCCACAATGGTGCCATAGCCTTTGACAAACCGTCTGTAATACCCGGTGAGACCTAGAAAGGCTCTCACCTCAGTCTGGGTCTTGGGGGGTTCCCAAGCCAGAATGGTATCAATTTTTGCCTGTAGGGGCGCCACCTTGCCGCTCCCCACCTGGTGTCCCAAGTACACCACAGATCCCTGCCCTATCTGGCATTTACTTGCCTTGATAGTGAGGCCTGCCTTCTGCAGAGCCTTCAACACTTCAGTGAGGTGTTGCAGGTGTTCCTCCCAAGTGGAGCTGAACACCGCAATGTCATCCAGGTAGGCTGCGCTGAATTGCTCCAGCCCTGCCAGTACCTGGTTGACCAATCTCTGAAATGTGGCGGGGGCATTTTTCAACCCAAAGGGCATGACACGAAACTGGAAGTGTCCTTCTGGCGTTGAAAATGCTGACCTCTCCTTTGCCCCGTCAGTTAAGGCAATCTGCCAGTACCCTGAAGTCAAATCAAAAGTACTCAGGTACTGGGCAGCTCCCAACCGATCCACCAGCTCATCAGCTCTGGGGATGGGGTGCGCGTCAGTCTTCGTGACCGCATTGAGCCCACGGTAGTCCACGCAGAACCGAAGTTCTGGGGGGCCACCGGGGGTAGCAGCTTTCTTAGGCACTAAGACCACTGGGCTAGCCCAGGGGCTGCTGGAGGGCTCAATAACCCCAAGCGCCAACATCTTGGAAACTTCTTCCTTGATGCTAGCTCTGACCTTGTCAGCTACCCTGTAAAACTTCTGTTTCACAGGCATGCTGTCTCCAGTGTCCACGTCGTGGACGCACCACTTGGTGACACCTGGGGTCAGGGAGAACAGTGGGGCGAACTGACCCAAGACTCGGCGACAGTCCTCCTGCTGTTCTGGGGTCAGGGTGGGGGAGAGGACCACACCATCCACTGACCCATCTTGCTCTTTGACTGCCAGGAGGTCAGGGAGAGGATCACTATCCTCCTCCCCTCCAACATCTGTAGCCATGAGCATAGTTACTTCAGTCCTCTCAAAGTGGGGTTTGAGGCGGTTCACATGTAGCACTCTCAGGGGCTGCCTGGGAGTCTTCAGGTTAACCAAATAGGTAACCTCGCTCTTGCGCTCCACCACCTCATATGGGCCAGACCACTTGTCACGGAGCGCACAAGGCTCCACTGGCGCCATCACCCACACTTTCTGACCAGGTTGGAACTCAACCAGAGAAGTGTTCTGGTCATACCACCTCTTCATTTCCTCCTGGCTAGCCTCCAGGTTCTCTTGAGCGAGCTTCCTGAAGCGCTTGGTCTGGTTGCGAATGGCCAGCACATAGCTGAACACATCCTGAGGGGTTTTCCCACGGGATTTCTCCCACCCCTCCTTCACCAGAGCCAGAGGCCCTCTAACAGGGTGGCCATACAGCAACTCAAAGGGACTGAACCCTAATGATTTCTGAGGCACCTCCCTGTAGGCAAACAACAGGCATGGCAACAAGACATCCCATTTCCGCCTCATGGGCTCCTCCAGGCCCATGATCATGCCCTTCAATGTGCGGTTGAATCTCTCAACCAAACCATTTCCTTGAGGGTGGTAAGGAGTGGTGAATTTGTATGTCACCCCACACTCACTCCACAGGGACTTCATATATTTAGAAATGAAGTTTGTCCCGCGGTCCGAAACGACCTCCTTCGGAAATCCCACCCGGGAAAAGATCCCCATCAGTGCACGGCCCACCACTGGGGCGGTGACTGTCCTGAGCGGAAGGGCTTCCGGGTACCGAGTGGCATGGTCCACCAAGACCAGGATAAACCTGTTGCCTAGGGCTGTCTTGGGATCCAGGGGCCCCACGATGTCAATGCCCACCCGCTCAAAAGGGGTGCTCACCACGGGAAAGGGTTGGAGGGGTGCCACGCGCTTCCCTCCACTCTTGCCACTGGCCTGGCAAGTCTGACAAGACTTACAAAAGGCAGAGACGTGCGTCTTCATCTGGGGCCAGTAGAAATGGGTGACAAGCCTGTGATAGGTCTTGTCTTGCCCCAGATGTCCTGCGAGAGGCACGTCATGAGCCAGACCCAGTAGGAAGTTCCTGAAGCGCTCCGGTACCACCAGCACGCGGGCTGCGCCGGGCTCAGCGAACTTAGGCTCACTATAAAGTAAGTCATCCTCCCAATAGATCAAATGCTCCTTGGACCCCAGGCCTGCGGCCTGGTCAGCAGCCTGCTGCCGCACACCAATGAGAGAAGGGCACTCCTTCTGAGCCTGGCAGAATTCCTCCCTGGAGGGACCACCCTCTTGCTGCCACTGGGACAGCTCAGGCAATTCCCCTAGTTCGGCCACCTGCTCCCCTGTAGGTTCCAGGGCATCCCCTTCCGGGTCTGCCTCCTCCTGGACCGTGGGAACAGTGGGGGCCGGTTTCCCGCGCCCTCTACCCCTTCCTCTCTTGGCAGGTCCCTGGGCCATTTTTCCAGGCTCCAGCTCTGTTAGACCGCCCTCTCTTACTGTCATTGCACGGGTGGACACACAGATCCACGCAGGCAAACCCAACATCTCCAAGTGAGTCCGGTGCTCCACCTCTTTCCATGGGGAGCTCTCCAGGTCATTACCTAATAGACAATCTACAGGCAAGGCATCACTTACTACAATCTCCAAAATACCGGAGACTCCTCCCCATTCAAATGGAACTTTCGCCAGCCTGCAGTAGCGCACTGAACTGTCAGCTGCCACCACAGGCCGGAGTACCTGGGGAACAATTTGCTCTTCAGACACCCACTGACACCTAACAGATGTCACGCTGGCCCCTGTGTCTCTCAGAGCCTCCACCACCTGTCCATTGATGGTCACCTTCTGCCCGTATTTCTTAGTGTTTTGGGGCAGCAAGGTTTCCTGGGCCATCTCTCGGTCTCCTAAAGAGACAAGGGTCATCACTGCTAACCCTTCCTCCCCACTAGAGATCAAATCCCCTCCCAAAGCTACACTGGCCAATGCCGGTGCTGGAGCACCAGAGGGTGCTGGAGGTTTCTTTGGACATTTGGGGGCAATGTGCCCCACCGCCCCACATGTAAAGCAGGTAGGCGGGGGCCTGTTGTCCTGCTTGCCCTTACGGGGCCAGGACTTCTTAGACTTGGGGGGTTGAGACACCTTCTCCTGGGAACCAGTTTGGGGCCCTTTAGAAGACTCCTTTTGATTACCCGTGTCCCCCCCACTCTTCTGCTGGGGACCCTGTCCACCCTTGGCTGGGGTACTCACCACCCCCTTGTGGACCCTGGTGCTAGTCCACCGGTCCGCCTCTTTAGCAAGCTCACTGGGATCAGTTAACTTACTATCCAAAAGATGCTGGCGCAGCTCTGGGACACACAAACTACTTAAGTGCTCCCTACTAATCAAGTGACACAACCCCACATAATCAGTAACTTTGCTGCCCTTCATCCAACCTTCCAGTGCACGCGTGTACATACTCACACACTCCACCCAAGTACTTGAATCAAGCTTCTTGAAGTTCCTAAACTTCTGGCGGTACTGTTCAGCAGTGAGCCCATACCTGAGGCACAAAGCCTCCTTCATGGCGGAGTAGGACAAAGCATCCTCTGCTTCTAAGGGTGCCAAAACATCCCTCCCAGAGGCCTCAAAATGCTTCCACAATCCTGCTCCCCAATTCTTCTCAGGCACCTCATTCATCTTTAAGGCAAGTTCATACGCTCTGAACCACGCATAAATATCCTCACCCCTCTGATAATTCTGTACCAGATCCTTTGGTATGTATACCTTACCCGCCTGTACTGGTTGTGCGCTGCCACCATTAGAACTGGACCCCCTCTCTTTATATTTGAAATCCAATTCCTTCATGCTCCTCTCATGAGCCAATTGGAGCTTCTTTTCCTCCAAAGCGAGAGCATGCCTCCTCTCCTGTGCCTCTCTCTCAATTTCTAGGCGCAGTTTCTTCTCATCGGCGTCCGCTCGGAGTTTCAAAAGCTCAATCTCATGGGCCCTAGTTCTCTGATTCTCCTCCACTTCCTCTGGAGAAATATTCCTACTGGAGTGGGTGCTGCCGGCCCTAGACGCTGGCTTCGCCACTGGCAATTCACTGGGCCAAAACCCAATCTCCTGTGCGCCACCCTCTTCAATAGGAGCTTCTGGGACACCATGTTTGGCCTCCCACCAGGCCCTCAGAGCTGTCCTTAGCTCTTCCTTATTTGCGCCGCCCCTCACTGGGCATTCAAGCTGTTGGCAGACTTTTCTCAGTTGCTCCTTGTTATAGGTTAACAACTTCTGGATTTCAAATTCCACCTCCACGTCTCCATTCACGCTTGGCGCTTTCCGAGACATGATGCTTCCTACCCTTTTTCAAATGGAAAGGTTTCACCAAAAAGAAAAAGTCTTGCGCAACCTGTTCTGCTAAACTAGACTAGTGATGTACAAGAAATTACTGCCGGTCAAGTGCAATTATTAGTTCAAAATCCGCACCGCGAGCCACCAATGTTAGAACCGGGGGTCTCTGGTTGGCAAAGGTAAGTACCTTGGCCCAAGTAGGGACCCCTAGCTCCGGTCAGGGCGACGGAATAACCCTCTGAGATAACCCCTGCTCACCCTCTAGGTAGCATGGCGAGAGCAGTCTAGGCTAAACTCGGAGACAATGTGGATAACATTTGCACTTAACACAACAATAATCCCCAATCCACCACAAACTGAGACCACACAGGTAAGTATATTTTTATAAAAATATATAACTTTATCTAGTTTCAGCATGTAAATGAAGCAGTTGCATGATAATCACTTCTTTAAAACACATAGCATTTCTAACTTAAAGGTTGCACGTTAAACACTTCATTTAGAACAAGGTTGCACTTAATTCTTAATGGTTCTTGTAAATAGGCAGTCCTCAGAATCAAAACAAAAATAGTCTCTAGTCCCTCGGTATCAAAAACAACGAGTAATACTGATTGACTTTATATTAGCCCTAAAAACGAGCAAGGAAAACAAGGTGGATGCCAACCTGTGCCAGAGGAAACATCCCCTACCGCTGAGAAGCCTAAGCGCTACGAGCGCGTCTCACCCGAGGGCCGGGGGGGACTCCTTTTCCCTCCCCCGGCACTTCTCCTGCCTCAGGTGGACCTCGCTGGGGAGCGCTCATTCACGCTCGGGCCCGGCCGGTCTCAGCAGGCTCTCCGCCTGCTCTCAATCCTTCGGGGAGCGGCGGGGAGCAGAGACGGCAGGCCGGGGGCTCGAGCACTTCTCCAGATCCCTCGGCGAGGTCGGGTCAGTCTTCCCCGGTCCCGGCGGTGATCACAGCACTTCCTCGGCTCTCGCAGCAGCTTCAGCGAAGCCAGCCAATCCCGTCGCGGCGTTTCTGCCGAGCCCTCAGTGACGTCCGCAGCTCTGGGGGGAATCAGCCAATCCGGTCGCGGCACTTCTGCCGAGCCCTCCGCGACGTCACCGCAGCTTTGGGGGAATCGGCCAATCCGGTCGCGGCACTTCTCTACCAGCCTCCGGCCACGGCCAATCACCGCACGGCCCCTTCGTGAATGCAAGCAGACCCTCGAGGTCGATTTCAGGGCCCGGGCCCGCGGCGGTGATGATGCAGGCAAGCGGAATTAACCCGCGCTGCGCTGGGGGAGCTTCAGAACCCCTCGGCCCCCACGAGCACGTGTCGATGAACACGCCGATCTCGGGGCAAAGCAGGCAGCAATCAGCGCGGCGCTCTCAATCAGAGCAGAGAGCAGCCAGCGCGCTATCCGGGACACACAGCCAGGCTTAGTCGAGCAGTCCCCGATGTTCACTGCACACAGCAGTTTCACGATCTCCCCGGCCCACAGCTTCAGGGGGGGGGCACAGCAGAGTCTTGCAGTCCTTGGGCAACCTTTATGTTCCTGGGTTGCAGACAGGGAGCCAGCTCTTCTCAGGCCCTTGGAGATTCAAGCTGTAGGCACAGCACACAGCAAAGTCTCAGCAGTTTCAAGCAGGCAGGGACACAGCCCACAGCAAAGTCCCTTTCCCCTCCTCAGCTTCCAGTGATACAGCAGAACAGGTCAGCCCTTAGAGCACACAGCAAGGCAATCTTCCTTTTGTTCTCTCGCCGTCCTCCTTCCAGCAGAGGGTCCGTCTTGATTGTAGAGTTTCAGAATCTAATCTTCTGTAGTAAGGGGTCCTTCCCTTATACCCCTGAACGCCTTTGAAGTCCTTTGTGCAAGGGGATCCTTGGCTCTGGAATGTTTCTGGTGTTCTTCTTCCTGACAGCTTCAGGGCCAGAGGTGACAGTGGACCGGCAGGGGAGTTAGCCAGCACGGTGGTCAGGCAGGCACAGCCCAGCACTATCAGGCTCTTCTCTCTCCCCTTCCCCGGGCAACAGATGTCGCCTTTCACCCCTGGGCTGACTCCAACCCCCTCCGGGGCCCTGCAGCTCCTGTCACGCAGGCATTTCACACACAGGCCCAGGCACACAGAAAGGTTTATACAAAAGAACAGCCACTTCTAAAAATGCTATTCTCAACCCCAGGATCCAAAAACAACCTTCACCAAAAGATGTGTCATTTAATTCTGAGTTCAGGGATATCTTTCATGGATGTTCCATCTTGTTCCTATAGGGAGATAGGCTGGGATCCAATGGGACCAGCCTCCCCAGGCTACCCTAGGGAGCCCTACAGCCCTACAGCAGTGAGCACACAAAGTGGCTGCTGCTCTCTACCAGAGCATGTTACCTGCACTAGTACACGCTCTACCCTATCCATTCACTGCACCCTACCCAGGGGGGTACCTGGAGCCTTCCATAGGGGTGGCTGAGGTGCACAGACAGGGGAGGGTTAAGCCTAGCCAGTGGGGACACTGGCCAGGCTGACATGGCAGTCACTGACTGCACACAGGCCCTGCGCTGGCGGGCCTGAGTCACCTTTTAAAAGCTACTCATGTGGGTGGCGCAATCTGCGCTGCAGGCCCACTAGTAGCATTTGTCATCACCAGCCCTGGCACACACAGTGCCCTCTACTAGGGACTTCGTGGTGATACAAATATGCCAATTAGGTATACTCAATCAATATGACAATTTACAGAGGGAGCACTTACCCTCTGACACTGATCAGCAGTGGCAGAGGGTCCAAAGCATCTAAACCAGCAAAAACGAAATCCAGCACAGCATCAAAAATACATGAGTCAGAGGCAAAAAGATGGGGGAAAACCATGCCAAGGATGTCAGGTCTAACAAAAGCGATATCACGCAGAAGAAGGCGGGAGTCGGCAACATCCCTCACAGACACGGGAGCATATACCACACGGAAATATTCCGCAAAACGATCAACAATGGCGGTCGGATCTATCACATTCTCACCACTCGCAGACTGAATCACGGGCACCACACGATTAACTCTTTCTTTCTTGTCCAACCACGCTAGGAGTTTGCCCGCTTTGTCACCCACATCGTACAATCTGCCCTGCTGCTCACGAAACATCACCTTTGCAGCGTCAGTGACCAGAGATTTATATGCAAACTGTTTTAGACCCAGGGCATGGAGTTTGTCAGGCGTGACACCAGATTCCAACTCGTCCTCCAAAGCAGAGATCTCCCCCTCAAGTTCCACCACCTCCTTCCTCCCTGCCCTCTTAGCTTCAACAATCAAGGAAAGGGCCTGTCCACGAATCACAGTTTTAAAAGCCTCCCACAGGGACACAGCCGAAGAGACCGACCCCTCATTTTCCAGGAAATATGAATCCATGGACTTGAGCAAGAGGGTACGAGTCTCAGGGGAGGAAAGATACCAAGGGTTAATGGGAGCCACTCGGCCCGCCGCCTCTACCCCAACCTCGAAACGAAGCCAGAGCGGCGAGTGATCAGAAATACCCCTCGGCAAGTGTAAAATCTCACGAACCGCCGATGATTGGGCTGCGGGCATCAGGAAATAATCCAGCCGGGACAGACTGCCATGGGCCCCAGAATGGAAGGTGTATTGGAGTTGAGTAGGATGCAACAGTCGCCAGCAGTCCACAAGGCCAAAGGTATCTAAAAACCCACCCAACCACTGCTGAGCCTGCGGGGTATCTCTAGGGGGATGGCGATCGTGAAGGCCGGAAAGCACCGAATTAAAATCACCGGCAAGAAAGAGAGTGCTATCAGGGAGATCCAACAGAACACGGCCCAAGTCAGTAAAAGTAGAGGCCTGCAAACCCGGGGGAACATAAACATTGAAGAGAGATAGGGTGCGGCCTTCATATCTACCCACCAGGACAGTATATCTCCCACGGTCATCATGAATCACCTCATCAATAGCCAGGGGGAGGGAGGTTCGAACAAGAATACCCACACCCCTAGATCCGGAGGTAAACCCTGAGTGCGCCACAAGGCGGTAGCCCCATCTATTCATTGCATAACAAACATTACCAATCAAATGGGTTTCTTGCATGAAAACAATGTCCGGTGACAAACGTCGAATACATTTTAAGACCACACTGCGCTTAATACGATCTCCCAGGCCATTAACGTTCCAGGAAAGAAATTTCAACCCTCTACCCCCCATCCCAACCACCCGAGCCAAGACCCCTCGTCCATGAGCTAGACATCAGAAACAGCAGCAAACACAGGAGCAAATCGCCTTGAAAACAACACACAGAAAAGAAAAAACTTCCCAACCCCCCTCCCCCAAACTGAAGAGAAACACCCCCCACCCTGCACCCCTGCAAAAAGCTAAAGAGCCACCCCAACCTGCAGTGTGCCTGTCGCCCAAGAACCCCTATTCTACACAAAGACCCCGGAGGAGGAAAGGTCTCCGTTCCATCCACCCCCCGACCTCAGCAAGAACAAAAATAACAAACGAAAAGACAGAATGATCACAATGTAGAGGGACGCCGGCCAACACTCCTGAGAATGTATTCAAAATAAGACATAAGAGCCGAACAGTTAGATCTCCACACCACCTTCGGCACCGCCAGGGTGAGCGGCGGAGTCTGTCTCAGGAGGACGGTCAGGCAATGAGTCCAGCCAGTCATTAACAGCATCTGGCCGATCAAAGAAAAGGGTACGTTCATTGTATTCAACCCGGAGTCTAGTGGGAAAGAGCAGGGCGTAACGTAGGCCCCGATCCCGGAGACGTTTCTTGGCACCACGAAACTCCATACGTTGTCTCTGAACCTGTTGGGAAAAGTCCGGGTAAAAGTTCACCGTAGCATTCTCAAAGGCCACCGGGCCCTTCACCCGCGAGGCCTGCAGGATAGCGTCCCGGTCTCTATAATGAAAAAGCTTCGCTACAATGGGTCTCGGCGGGGCTCCCGGCTTGACTTTGCCCCCTGGAACACGATGTGCACGTTCCACCGTGAAAAATTTTGTGAGACCAGAAGGGGCCAAATGGTTCAAGACCAGATCCTCAACCAGGAGATCCACCGAGTGGGGTTCAGGGTTTTCCGGTACACCAACCAGGCGAACATTGCAGCGACGCGCCCTATTTTCAAAGTCCTCCAGGCGACGGGTCATGAAGTCGTTCCCCCGACGGAGATTTCCAATCTCTGTTTGGAGCTCCGAGACGTCATTCGTAAGGCTAGAGGATTTAATATCCAGTGATTGTACCCTCTCATTCGTCTTGCCGAGATCAGCACGAACCAGATTCACCTCAATAGCCACGGTGTCAAGTTTGTGGGCCAAGGCCTCGTACTGTAGGCCGATGGATTCCCTCACACCCGAGATGGCGCCCATGATATCCTGTAAGGAGGGCTCCGCCGATTCTTCCAAAATTCGTTCGGACGCAATACTAGAACCAGGCAGGGCAGCTCCGGGGGACCCCTTAGAATGGGTATAACGGTCCATGACATTCGATTGAACTGGAGCTCCGCGCAGAGGTGTTTTCGTCTTGCGCGTCTCTCTGTCCCCTCTGCCCGCCATTTTGAAGATGCGTCACAGGACAAGCCACCAGGTTCGACGGGCCCGACACCCAAAGTACAGGATCAAAAGTACATAAAAAGGGGGCACAACTCGGGTAGAGGTCGCCAAACCAGCAAATAGGTCACATGAAAGCCCAACAGCCGATCTGCCTCCAAGTCTCAGTCGCAACACGACATCCACAGCCGTGGCCCAAGTCGGAACGGAATCGAAACCGAAACCTAGGAAGGGGGGACCCACAAGGCCAGATCTCCTGCCGTTGTTGTTCAATTGCAGGACGGCTACAGTACCGCACCCCGTCCCGGGCGCACCTCAAGGGCGGAGCCCAAAAGTTCAGAGCACCATAACTCAGGAATACGAGATCCAAATCGATTCCTGAAAAGTGCCAGGGTAATCAGCCAAACGTCCCCTACACGAATTCTTGCATGAAATCAGGATTCAGCCAGGATAAAATGTCGGGAGCGGCGAGGGTCCGGAGAGCGCTGTGCTCAAGCGGCCATCTCGGATGCCCGCCAAGCTCCTCCTCAGCATTGTGACTTTTAACAACATAATCACAAAATATGTTTTTACTCATTGAAAACAGTTAAGAAACATATTTTGACCAAGTATGCTGTCACTTTGTTTTCAAGTGTTTTCACTTTGTAACTTAAAGTTGAACTAAATTATAATATGTCAAAAACCTACTTGTAACTTTATGATAGGCATATTTAGTTTTAAAAGCTATTTTTATATTTCTGTTTGTTACATCTGTTTAATTTTTTGTTTTTATTTATCACTCATAACTGAAGTTCTCACTAATGAAAAAAACTGAGCCTGATCGCAAAAACCCTGAGATGCTTGTATGGAAGAGAGCTCACATGCCCGGTGGCGTTTTCTATTGCGTGTACCACATGTACTTGAATTTAACATGAGAAATCAATTGAGACAAACTGTGTATAAAGAATGATACCATAAAGTGTATAGATTATTAATTGAATCTTGTATTCTATAATATATCCTATATATTCACTGCTGCTTTCCAGTTACTGGCAAAACGGTTGACATGAATGTGTGGTTTATATAAACATTAATATTCTATGCATTACCAGGGTGGTAAATAGGCATCCTGTCTGGATGTGTACCACAGGTTTTTCTGGGGACGTGTGGGAGTCTCTAATGGACATGCCATTTGATGGTTGCTGCACTATAGAGAGGAAGTGATTGTGCATGTGATCGCTTCAAAGACTTTTGGATTAGGGTCCTTAGGCTTTCTATCCCGACCTAGTCAATTCCATCAGCAATACTGAAAATTCAGAAGATACTTTTGGACTCTCTCCTATTGCCAAATGCAGTCCGTGCAACAACCCATACAGCCTTTTTGCGGCACCAGAGGATGTCATGGCAGAGGCCTTGTTCACCTGCAAGTACTGCTGTCCCTTTCCAGTACGTTACCTGCTGTGACTACAGCAAAGGCACTTTGATTCACCCTCCCATGGTCTTCATGACTGGTAAGTAACAGAAATTGTTTTTACCTGCTAGCAGTCAATTACCTCGGACCAATAAGTAGGGACTGCAGGGTTTTCAGTATGGTTATACTCTTCCCTCTTTATATCATTTCATGTTTCTGTACCATCTGTTTTTGCTCCGACATCAGCAGGCTATGCCTCCATCCTTGCCCTGGATGCTCAGTTATTACTGGTCAAGGGGGTCATAAAGAGAGTTCCGAAGGCAGAGCGGGTCAGGGGGTGTTAATTTCCTATACTTTTTAGTGCCAAAGAGGGACAGGGACTCAAGCTGATATCACACCTTCGGTTTATGAACACCTTCCTTCAGTAGGACAAGTTGAAGATGTTGACCTTCGCCCATGTCCTCACTGGCTTGGATCCAGGACACTGAATGTTGTCCTTGGACTTGTAGGATGTGTACTTTCCTGTGCCTGAACTGTTGTCTCACAGATGCTTTCTTCTGTTCATGATGTGGTCGGAACACTTTCAATTTGATGTCCTGCACTTCATTCTCACCGCAGCTCTCCAGGTGGTTAAGAAGGTGATGGCACTGGTTTAAGCCTATCTCCGCATGTGTGGGATACACATATTTCTGTACATTAATCACTGGCTCTTGAAGACGAGCATGCTGCATTCAGTCACAGGTCACCCTGCTGTCATTCCTGGGATTGAGAATCCCATCTGCAGCTAATGTAGAGGATTCCCTTCATAGACACCATCCTGGACACTGTGGCTTTCAAGGCCTTTCCACCTCTGCAGCGAGTCCATGACATTCTGATTATAATCTGGCTATTTTGGGCTTGCTCCTGAGATCAAGTATGGACTGTTCTGATGTTTGGTTGCCTTATCTATCCTGCTGATCTCTTGTGCCATTGCCACATTTGGACTCTGTGGTAGAACCTGCATGTGCAATGGGCCTAGCACTGGGCTTGCCTTTCAAAAACAACTGTATTTCAAAGAGGCAGCCGGGACCATCAGTGGTGGCTTTCAGAAGCTAAACTGACCTGTGGCCGGCTTCTCTCTATTTTACGCCCTGCGCTTACAGTAGTAACAGATGCTCCATCTCTGGGTTGTGGCAGTCACTTGGGGGAAGTCAAATTCGGGGGCCTTTTGACTGTGATAGAACCCAAGCCACCATATTGGTCTTTTGGAGCTTCTTGCCATTCAGGTGACCATAAAGGCTTTTCTTCCATTTATGAAGGTGAAACCGTTGCAAGTCCTGACAGAAAAAGCCATGGCTCACTTTTAATGAACTATCACAATGTCAGGCTGGACAAGTTCAGCAGGTGCAGATGCCGCCTTGCTGATCATGAAATGGTGCTGCACCTGGTGGAGCAAGACATCTTCATCCAATTGTAGATCCTTTCACTAAAAGGCAGTTTTGCGCTTACTCTGTGCAGGAATTTCCACCTGAAGCTCCATGGGAAATTGATTATTCTTGCATTGGGACTTTGATCTCTTTCATGCCTTCCCACATCGCCCTTGAGTTCTGATGATGGCTAAGAGGGACCTTTATCTTCGCACCCTAATAGCCCTGGATTGGGCCGGCAAGTGTGGTACTAAGACCTCCAGAGGTTTGGTCCAGTACTCAGTCTGCCTATTCGAGAAGATCTTCTGTCCCACCTACATTGCAGAGTCTCACAACCAAATCTGCACAACCTGGTGATTGCATTCATGGAGATTCACCAGAAGCATCTGAATAGTTTTGGTCTACTTGCAGAAGTAGTTGATATCCTTGCAGCTTGGCATCCATCTACCAAATGCATTTATTCTGGTAGTTGGGTGAAGTTTGAGACCTAGTAGAGACACAATCGGGTTGATCCTTTTCAGGCTAAATTGTCAGACTCTCTAATATATGTTTTTCTCACTTGCCCAGTAAGGCTTTGGTGTGGACATGATCAAAGTTTATTTGTCGCCCACTATGACCTTTCCGTGTTTGCCTGATCAACCTTTGTTCTTCAAGTCACCTATTGTGATGCAGTTCTTAAAAGGGCTGACGTATAGGTTCCCTGCTGCATCCTTTATTTTCTCAATGGGATCTTAACTAGGTCCCAAAATTCGTGAATTGTACACCCTTTCAAACCTATGTGCAGTTTTTCATGAAGATTGTTGACGATTAAAATGGTATTGCTTATCACAATTACTTCTGTGTCTTTTTAGTGAGCTGCAGGCTCTGCCAGTGCAACCTCTGTACACTACCTTCTTTCCTGACAATTGGGTGTTACACATTCTTGCTACTATTGTGCCGAAAGTGATGTAATGGGACAGTACATAATTTGCCTAGTTTTGTTTTCTTTCTGTCACATCCCTCTAAGGAGAGGCTTCTTCGAGGGGACCCAAATAGAGCCCTGCTTCTGATTTCTATATATGCCTGTTTAGTGAGTATGTTTTTTAAGGCTAAGGATATGTATGTTGGGTGGTGATCATTGCAAGAGACTACATGATAAAAGGAGTTACTGGTGGCCTACTTTATTTTACACATTGCCTTATCGATTGATGTCCAGTGTTTAGCTATATGTAGATTACTTTACAAAGATGAAAGGCAACCAAAATTCCAAAGTAATAACAACCAAATCCTTTGCTGAGATGTGAGGTGAGAAATAAGACGAGTTGTTTTTTGCTTGAATTTTTTTTTTATTCTTTTCTTCTCCAGACAGACAAATCTGCGCAGCCAACGCACTTCGCTTAAACATAGACTTCTTCAGGGCAGTGCATATACATTTAACTTGGTCACGTATTGAGTAAATAACTGTGTCACACTGAAACTATGAATGTCAGTTCCATGCAAACACCTCTCCGTATTTGTAAAACCCTGGAACAAAAAACTTTGAAGACTCGAGCGTCCAAAACATGTAGGTCTCTCGGAGATCCATGGTAATGTTTATTTGGGTTTGCTGTGTTCGGCACAAAAGTGTTTGAAGAGAACGCTGCATATGTGTTCATGTGCAGTAAATATTTAGCTTACGAAGCCTCTTATTTTGGATCACTGATGTGAAGTGGAACTACACTGTAATCTTGCTGGCTGTAAGATGTTGCAAGGCAATGGTGTGTCCACTTGACATATACTGTTTTAATAAAGTCTATTCTGGACCGAAAGAAGTTGGCTATACTGTTAAAATTGCAGAGATGGAGGTAATTTGATAGTTAGAATCAAGTTTTGTGAGTTCAAGAACAACTTGTAAGCTTTGGGATATTACCAACTCAGTTGTTGAAAAGGCAATGTTTTTTCAGTAGTTGTCTATGGTAATGTTTTTGTTTGATTTTGTAAACCTTCTTGTTCCTCTCTAAGAAGATTCCAGTTTTCTTAAACAGACTTGAGGTAGCATTAAGTCATCTAAAAGATACAGAGTCACTGTTTTGCATCTTTTGTTATGTCGCCTCTGTTTTGATTTCAAAGCCAATAACGTGTACTATCTCCTCACGGGGAGAGGAGTTGGCCTAACGGCTAGGGCGCTCGACCTCGAACCTGGAGGAACTGGGTTCGAGTCTCGGTAACGACGCCAAAACCTCCTGTGATTCTGGGCAAATCACTTAATCTCCCCGTGCCTAAAATGAAAGTAACTGGGAAATGTAAACATGTAACATAACTGGATAAAATATGTAAAGCACTCTGATACCTGATTCGGTTCGGGTCTAGTTCGCGCTATATAAAACTCTGCAAAAAAAAAAAAAAAAGTTTACTGTTTTACAAATCAATTACATTTGAGATAAATAATTTGGCTGCAACCATCTCTTTTTTTGCTGATGGCGAATAGTTGTCCCTGTGCTGCCGGCAGCACCAGGGATGGAAGGAAACACTGCTCTGAGAAGACCAAATTTGAAAAGTGATCATGCTCCATTATAATATGAAATGTTGAACTGATAAGGATAAGAAATACTTTGGCTATGATAGTAAGCGATGGTGGTAATTTTCCCAACACTTAGAGATGGATGTAAAAGTTTCGCCTAACAGGGTACCCTGTCACAGTTGTGATGGAGTACCCTACCGAAGGTCCTCCCACCCCATTTAGTGTCAAGAGGACTGCCGGCATCCTGTCAATGGTGCCCCAGGTGTCTCTTTTAATGAAAATGTCATCTGACAGAGTCGGGACTGGCAGAGGAAGGGCATTACACAATAAAAGACTTTGGTAAAGTTTGGTTAATGGTGGTCACAGCACACATTGCCCATAGACCAAAGGTTTTGTACCTTGATAGGAAGCGCTGTGACTTTGGTTACTTGCAAGTTATAGTAATCGCCTCTAGGCTGGTGGTGATCTCAAAATTTGTCAGGTGGCAATCGTTTTGGTAGCGGACGTAATGTACTCCACCAGCCCGCCAGACCGTACTCTGTTAGTCAAACTCTAGATCAAGCCCTTAATGTTTCCTTTCATTCACTCAGTGAAGAAAGTGAGTGTGAATGAGTGTGTGTCTGAGCAAATGTGTTTTTGAACTAATGTGTACGTGCATGCATATTTGAGTGAATATTTAGCGCATAGCTGCTTAAAGGTATGTTAAGGAATAATGAATGGATACACTTCTTTACCTGCCTATGATGAAGATTGAATGTAACATAACTGCATTTTTTTTTTTGCCGTGTTGGCATTGCACATTATTGTCACTTTTTCTTTGTAAATACATATTGAGGGAATATAACTTGGACTGCTTTCATTTGTAAGCACCTCTCTTACCCAATTTGTTAAAATGATAAAGCGGAGTGCATCACTGGCCTGCTGGCCAGAGGTAAGTCTCCAGCTGTGCCTTTGACTTATAACATCAACTCTAGCACCATCACAGTCTACAGTTAAACACCGGGCTAAGTCTCTGCTTCTCCTTACTGCTGATGCAGAGTATGTAACACACCAATGGAATCTCTATGCAGCTTGGGAGGCTGTCCTTTTTTCGGCAGGTCTTGCACCACACCACCGACATGGTGTCAAGCATACATAGGGGTTGGAAGTGCCACACAGTGTGAAGACCGCTTCTGTAGTCCATCTCTTCTTTAGGGGCAGACATTCATTCCTTGCCTATCTTCAGTAGCTTGACCTCTGAGATGCCAAATATTGGAGATATGAGAAAGTATAAATGCTTGCTCCTCAACACCAAATCCTTTTTTATTCTGACCACATTAATTTAGCAGGAAATGAGGAAGTGGAAATGTTTAAGTTATTAAACAAACTCACTTGTCCCGGGCCAGTAACCCGGGAGATTGAACCCTCCCAAATTCTGTGTGTAGCACTCAGCACTATTTTCGATGAGATCATTGAATCAATTAAGAATAGCATTCTGGATGCCTCTCTGCTTCGATTGACTTGCAATCGCTGGTCGCGGCAACGAGATACTGGTGGAGCCCTACATCGGCGGTTCCCAATTCATTTGTGTCAGTAACGCCCGCAATACAGAAACTCATCCAGAAAATTCTGTGTGTAGCAGGAGAGAGAAAATACGATTTGCGCAATCTGTGCAATTAGTTGTATCACCTGTGAAGGCCTGATGAGGACCTTGCTATAAAAGCTAATGCATCCCCGTCAACTATAGAGGTCGAAACGAGTTGGCAAAAATCCTGGGGAAGAAGTTTGAAACCCTCCTCTTCATATAAAACAACGCATACCATCTGTGGATATTCAATAGTGGCACGAGTGAGCATAAAAAGAAATGATAGGTCAGGCAGAAAGAAACAAGAAATCATAAAGACGTGTCTTCATCCCCAGAGGGGAATACATTGGGTGTTGTGAGGTGCAAATAACCTTAACGTTGCATATCCACACAATTTTCATGGGATTCTGAATCTTGTTTAACAAATAGTTCTCAAAAATATTTGTGTTTTTCGTTAATGTAAACGTGCTTATGTATTATTGTTTTTGTTAATTGAATTAAATGTTGTATATAGTGTTAATTTTTATATGTATTGCAGACGCAAAGATCAAGAATGAATTAAAAACATTTGATTAAAATAAGTGCATAAAATAAATATGAGATCAACTCTCAACACATGGGATATACAGTTTTGGTGTTATAAGCATCTCTGCCTCAACACACTAGGGAGCTTGCAGACTGCGGCACCATTAATTCTCCCTCCTTGGTTCAGCTTCCAGCATGAGACTCTTTTTCTCCCATGCATGAGGTGAAACCTGGCTCTCTGCTGCATCCCTGCCACCCCCTACCACTGTGAGAGCCCTATCTGTTATAATGGCAGACTCTCCATTACATTTTTTCATTAAGCCACTCGCTCAGGGCATTGCCTCTGAAAGGTTTAAAGCTGCAGTGATACTTTCCTTGCTGAAGAAGCAAGGCAACAATCTTAAGCTGCCTCAAAATCACTGCTCCATTTCACGTCTCCCCTAAGCAGCCAAACGTGTAGAAAGGTTTGTTATTCAGGTGCTATTCGGGTTCTTGTATTCATCCAACTTTCTTCATCCATTGCAGGCTCGTTTCCGCCCAGCCCACAGTAAAGAAGCAGTGATGCTTTCTGCCCTTGATGATCTACAAAGGGGTTGGATTTGGGATATGTGTACGTGTGGTTTTCCTCGATCTAACGGCTGCTTTCAATGCTGTTGGCCACCCGATTCTGCTGAATCGTCTGAAGGCGGGGTCTGTCAGGTCAAACTCTGTCTTGAATATCCTCCTTCTTTAGGAGGCTGCACACAGGACTTGCAGTTAGGCTAGTTTTACTGTTCAAAGACCCATGTCATCTGGGGGAGTGGTCCTCCAGAGCTCGGCATTATCTTATTTGCTGTTTGTTACATCTGCCCTTTGATCTCAACCATAGCTACTTACTCATGGTTGCAGATTCTACAATTATGCTGACCCTCATCTCACCCTCTGGCTTGAGGGTACTGCCCAATCGCATCAGTAATTTCAGTCTACCCGAAGTTCATTTGGAAGTTAATGGGCACTAACTTCTACAAGCTAAACCCTGATAAGGCAGAGCTGATCATTCACAATCACAGGACCGATTTGTGGACCAACACGTACTGGTCCTCTGAGCTCGGTGCCCCTCCAGTCCCAGTGGCAGTGGCCTCTGCTTAGAGTCTGGGCGTCGTGCTAGACAATCAACTGTCCATGAAATCCCCCCCCCCCCAGATCAAGGTAGAACGGTGAAGTACCTTGGCCTATTGAAATCCATTAGGAAGGACATTCCTCTTCTGACACCTCAGGCTTTGAAAGCGGCTATTGCAGAGGTAATTATGTCCCTCTTGGACTATGCAAACTCCTTATATTTGGGTCTCCCTACAAATTCTTTACACAAATCATTCAAAATACAGCAGCGAGGATAATCTGTAAACTGCATAGACATGTGCATATATCTTCTGTCTTAATGAAGTTTTCACTGGCTCTCTGTTGTCGAGCAGAGAGCTCTTTTTAAAGTGACTTGTATTACTTACAAATAAAGTAGCCTGTATGACCTATCTGCATGGAAAGTCAGAGAGGATGAGTTTTTTAAAATGTATTTTTATTTTTAAAAGAATGCAGTTGCTAATCATTATTATTTTGGGTGCAACATCTTCCTGTTTCTTTATTCAGAAGAGATCTGGACCCACTTTTGGCTTGTAGGGCCTGCGATCCATGGAACACAAATGATCATAAAATGATGACTTGCGAATTGTGTTCCTGGTGGATGTTAGCTCCACAAGGGGTATTAGCGAGTTGCAGACTGTATTGACTTGTAAGCCTAACACATTGTTTCATATATGTATGATTTTCCTATGGTCCCTCCCTATATTTCTTTTCGTGTGGTGACACTTTTTCATATCAATTTCCTCGGGAACAGTAGGATAGTGCATTGTTTGAACACTCAAAGGTCTCTTACCTGAGAACTACATTGAAAGGCTCTTTATTAAATATAGCTGCTGTACGTGATAAGAAAATTCGTAGACCCCATTCAGTCCGGGCGATGGTATCCTGTAGTCTGGAAAACTGCAGGCTTGCTGCCTCCTTTCGCAAGAGGGAGACGAAGCATTGATGCTCTTGCAGTGACCCAAGTGCTCTGTCGCTTTTCCGCTTCGCTGCTCCTGAAGGTCATATGACAACCTTTTGATATGAGTTTGTTGGAAACTTTTGTTCACTGAGCACCTTTCTTCTACCCATAAGGGAAGCTTTTTTTTTTTTTTTTTTTAGATTTTGTTTTTGTTCTGTACTGATCATCTTTTGAAACATGAATAATCGTTGACGGGACGAAGTTGGTGAGTCTTATTTTGTGAGAAGAAGGTTGCATGTTTTGCCCTCTTGTGGTTTTCTCTGTCACAGAAGGCTATCGTTTGTGAGTTCTTTAAGCCTGAAAATATGTAATCCTATGGTATATGAAACTTTATCATTTCATCCATTTCCCTGCCAAATTTTACCTCACGAAACTGGACACAATACTTCAGATTTCAGTTTCCAGAACTAGATGCTAGAATCTAAATAGCTAAGCTATGCGTGGCCCCCTAGAAGTAGATGAATCTCTCCAGATGAGCATCTGCCACAAAGACAATAACTTCACCTTAAAGACTCCTTTTGATAATCCGTTGCACACTCTGTAGCTTGCTACAATTGAGGTTCCATAGTTGGAAATCTTAAGTATACAAGTTCATTCTTTCTCACTGGTTCTCAGTTCTGCTTGCATTCCGTGGACCGCTAAAACGCCTAGCTGCTTAGTTTTACTTTTGGAGTTTGAATGTTAAAAAAAAAAAATAATTAGTAGAGATGCCTAAAAAAGCGTATTTAGACAATTATGATTTTCTTCATCCAGATGTCAAGCAGTGAAATGCTGAGCTCTTGCAGACAAACACGCAAACAAAGACAATCTGTCAGTCAACCGGCCCCATAATCCACAAAGCCATACCATACAATTCAGTCAAAGCTGTATCAAGTCATCCAACACTCACAAGTGTTTAAGATGCACAGGCCCGCATTGGAATGTCTCATGAATGGCCCCCAGGATATGGAACGCTCTACCCCTAAAAACAAGACTTAATCCATCTGCGGCCTTTTTAAAAAAAAAAGTGAAATCAATTCTCATGTCCAAATTCACCTGAACTTGTCTTAGACACTACTGCAGCTATGTGCTAATCTTTCATTGTTCCCAGTACTGTATTCATATAATCCACTGTATTTATATTCACATGTGTTTATATGCTATTACCTATATTTGATCTGTAAAGCGCTCTGATACCCGCAAGGGTCTTGTTCGCGCTATACAAAACCGCCAAAATAAAAAAATTAAAAAATTGATAAAGATGTTGCTGAATATAAGATTCAAGCAGTGTTCGATCAATCGACTCCAGAACCAACAAGCTATGACTATGCACTTCAACACACATACAATTTCCTCTACTCATGAATATAATACTACAGCAAGAGATCAAGGTGTAACAACTGGCTTATTGTAAGGCTCACCAACATGAAAAGGACGAGTCAAAACTAACACTAGTGTTGATGGCCGAGCTATAATGACCAATTGTACAATAGAGTGAAGTTGTTAAAACAGAGCAGTTCTAGAAGCCAACATTGAAGTATTCAGCCAAACACACTGTGTAAAAAAATATTTACAATTTTTTCACCAGCCCAAAATGTTTGATACAAACCCTGTTTTTTTTCCAACACCCCATGCTCAGTTCAGCCTAGCAACAATTGAAAGACCTGTTAACTTTTTATTGAGCCACAAAGTCAAAATTATTGCTATTAACCTGAATATTTGCCGAACTCACGATTCCCACCTGAATTTAAATTATTTTTTGCTACCTCCAAACCTATAGGAGTTGGATGAACTGTCGAATACAAATGCGATCCTTCCAGTCAAATTTACAATAGAGCTCTGTGGACATCTCGAAAAACACAAAAAATACAGGTGTTCAAATGTCAATTTTGTTTTAACCGTTTGCAGTGCTGATTTTTAATGCATGAGACACAAAATACTGAACAGATGTAGATCAACCTACAAAGAGGGCAAAATTGGGCAAATATGCTCTCTGCGTGCCATCTTTTAGTAGTCTGGGCTGTAGAAGGGAGCAAAACTTAACATCTACACATCCACACCTTACAAACCATTTCACCCAAATAACTTGAGAACCCCTGAACAAATCTTCACTAAATATTAATCTTGGGAGTATTGGTCGGATTTGGTCAAGTCATGTGTGTTCCAAATTTCCACATGTATAAATTCCAAAGAGATGGGTAGACGTGGGATGCACCAGTGCCCATTCTGCAGCTACAAGTGTTAGAGGTACAATCAGCATGCGTTTCTCTTTCTAGTCATCTCTGGGTTTGTTAACCACAGGAAACGGGTAAATGATAACATCAAACTTCTGAAAAGGTGACTGGTTAAGCAGGGAAACCATCTTGATAATTTGTCTTTTTTGCACTGTGAACAGACAGGAAATTGAATCATGAGACGCTCATGTACAGCGATTACAGTGCCTTGAGCAATATATATTTTTTCACAGTCTTTACTTTGCGTTGCCGAGTGCCGGAAATGTAGTCTTTTGTTTTGGAGGAAAATGTTCCAGGTAATATGTTGTGCGTCATCAAATGGAATTCTTTTGGGGCCGTCCCAGGCGTAACAGTTGGGCGCTTTTGTTTCACGTCTTACTTTTCTTTTAGATAATATTTTATTTTTACATTCTGCTGCCACAGCAAAAACAAAAGGCCAGTCTCTTATAGAAGTGTTTTGCAGGAGCTAAGCAGTTTTGTGGTGAAGCGTAGGTTCATTGAAGTTCTGAACGATGTATGAAATATCTAATCCAGCCTCCTTCCCATGCCCTTGTTGGCCTGTTTTATCCCTGCCCAAAGTGATGCTTTTAAGCACATCCGAGTGAGGCAGGATTGTTAATACTTGAAGATGGTTGTTGTGAGACTCACAAGACCGTTAGTTTTTAAGATTTTGCAAAGTGACGTGCCGAATGGCCTCCCCGTGGAATTATACGAGTGTTTGAGCGATAAAATTAGGGAACATCTCCGGAATGTTTCCAGACTCAAATAGAGTCTGGAATCTCCATCAGAGGACCAAAGAACTGCCATAATCATTGTTATTTTTAAGGAGGGCAAACTGGGGACTGAATATGTGTTTTACAGACACATCTTGCTGCTCAACGTGGAGGCTAAGGTCTTGTCCAAGGCCATGGCCCTTTGATTGCGGTCGGTAATTACATTTGTGGTCCATCCAGATCAGTCTAGATTCATGCCGCCCAGAGGGACGTGTCTAAAATGGAGACAACTGTCCAGAGTCTTGTATGTCACTGGAACCTCCTTTGCCAACTCTTTGCTAAGATGGCGTTTAAAAGTGTGGAATAGAATAATTTATTCGCCACGTTGAAGCGACTTGGTTTTGGCCCAAGTTTATCGGATGTGTCAGGCTATCTGGCGCGTGTTTGTGTAAATAACGACGTGTCCTGAGTATTTGCTGTCAAGTAGGGCACAAGACAAGGTTGTCGTTTGTCCCCCCACGCTTTTTGCGCTAGCGCTTGAACCCCTGGCAGCCTGGGTTCGCCCAGACCCCCTCATTTGGGTTATTCCAGTTAGTCGGGATTGGGACGAAAGAATCTCCTTGTACGTAGGTGATATTCTGTTGTATGTCACTAAGCCGCTGTGCTCAATTGACAGAATCCTACAAATCTTTCACTTGTTCTGGGATTTTTCTGGCTACCGGATTAATTGGGAGAAGCCTCTACTCTTCCCACTAGTGGAAGGGACCCTGCAGTTGTTTTTGAGATGCACGGTCCCTATGTGGCTGTCCAGCTTTAAATATCTGGGCGTCTGTTACAAGGGAGGCTCAAACCTTCTTTGACAAGAACAGTCTCACACAGCTAGACCGGTTCCGTAGGGACGTCCAACAGAGGCGGTGTGAGAAGTTGGCCTGATGTGCAGTGCTCACTATTCTAGTGATCACTATATATCAGACCAAACAACCCTTATTGATGATTGGTTGTAAGTCAACCTTATAGACCAGCTATCCTAGTAGCATGGATACGAGCAGTCTAAGGCTAAGACTCTAGAGGGCGTGTTAAGCCAGCTGTTTTACCATCACATTACCCCTTGAACACCCAGTGAAAGGACACCACACAAGTTGTTATGAAAATAAACAGTGTATTTATTTATAACAAGACTACCCTGGCTCTTTATGAGACAGGGAGGTAAGCACACAACAAAACTCTTATAAAAATACTTTAAGTCGCACAATTTACACAAATGCCCGAGGGGCACGAAAAACCATATACTCTAAAAGTGGAATGCGAATTACTAGCAGGTAAGTAACGATTCTCAGAGGCTTTAGAAACGCTAGGCCTACAATACTAAACACTCAGGAAAGGAGCAGGAGGCCTAGGGGAGCCACGTGCAGAGTGGGAACTCTCACGCGTAAGGCGGGAAAAAGCCTATGGAAGCTAGAACTCACAAAGTTACTGTTCTCGGGCGAACCCGACTAGGTAGGTCGAAAACGACAGTGGATCTGGACCCTTGGATAGTGAGGCTATGCTGGGGCACCGAAATGCCGAAGTTACCTAGCCCAGGGGCTGCGGCTGCATAGGTCTGAAAAGATGTCGGGATTCCTCGTTGACGAACCAGGAGCCTGAAGAAGAAGTTGCTGGCAGGCGGCCAGTGAAGAAAAGTTCGAAGAGATCCAAGCCTGGATCAGGGAAGAAGAAAACCTGAAAGCAGAGGGGACCAAGTTCTTGAATCACTAGCCAGTGATTAAGTGGGCACCAGGATGGCACCGGGCGAAGTCACCGCAGTCAGGTGAGTGGGCGCTGCTGGGCTCTGTAGTCTCACGGACCAGGAGGCGTTGTCGGCGACCAGGATGGAGGTACGAGCTGTCCCACGATGGATGATGCTCTCGACGTCGCTGGACCCAGGATTGGGGCAACAAGTCTTGGCAAATTCAAGCCCACGCGGTGGACCTAAAATGGCGTCTGGAGTGGACCAGGAGGGTCCGGGGTGCTCCTCTTCTGGAAGGGAGCAAGGGCCAGTCTGGAGCAACCAGACCAGCAGCAGTGATGTCGTCTGGCGTCGTTAGGAAGGCCACAAGCCAGCGGGCTAGTAGCCAAACAACGCGGTGAGCAGCAAAAAGCAGAAGGGCCCCACGCAGATCGTGGAGATGCTGGGAGGTTGATCTTCGGTGCTGGAGCTGCTCAGGGTCGGGGCTTCTCGGTCCCCAAAGCACTCACCAGAGGATCCCTCGGCGGTCGTGCTGGAAAGAAGTCGTGCAGTCTTGAAGATGGCCGGTCCCTCGAGGTCTCGTCGCACCCACGGTTCTCAGCTTGGCTGTAGAGGTGGGTAGAGGTCAGAGGTGCCAGGGAAGCCGGTTCTCGTCGAGCTGGGCAGTCGGATTCCGGAGGAAGGACTTGCAGCAGACCGCAGTGTTCTTAAGATGGTGCCTGCGGATGCAGGGTGACTACTCCTTAGCCACAAGGGAGAATCTTGAAGAAGAAATCTTGATGTCCTTTCGTAGAAAGTCGTGTCTTGATTCCAAAGATGATCTAATTTGGAAGGGGGCCTGCTCCTACCTTTATCTGGGAAAAGGGAGCTGGCACGCGACTAAGTCCTGCCCTATGGGTGGGACCAGGAGGGGGGTGGTTACACCCCTCTCCTTTGGCGGGCTTTCCCCAGGCCAGGGGCTGGAGTGCCCCTGGAACTGGTTTCAGCCGGCCTATGCACAGTGAGCACCGGGGTGCCACTTGCAGTCACCTTCCTCTGTAGCCCTGCCTACCTGGAATACACAAAACCCTGTCTGGGACGGTGCTGGCACCGCCCCTGGCAGGAAACCCTTTGTCCTTGCCTCCTGCTCTGGGAGGACTCCCAGCAGCAGGAGGGCAGACTTGTGTCTCGGTGGCAGCATCCATTTTGTGGATGCTAAGGCTCTGTCTGACTTTAACCGGGGTTACAGGTTACATACATGTCGTGTCCCTCTAGAAGGGTGGAATGCTAACCTCGTCGCCAGAATTGGCGAGGGGTTAGTATTCCAATTCGTATGACACCTTACTCGACATGTTTTGATAAAGCGATACCAGAGTTGGCATATAACCGCGAGGATTATAATGCACTTAAGAGTATATGGTATGCGATATCATGGAAACGGCTAAGGGATAGATCCCGAAAGCCGCAGACAGGCTCAGCTCATGCCAGAGCACCATCTCACACGATTCCAAGCACTCTGCCTTCAGGATTGTTAAGGCCTGCCATAGGAGTGACTGATAGGAGATCTGTGTGTCCATTTTAGGGTTAGATATAGGTATACTATATCTAAAGCAAAGGGTGAGTACACCACCTTGCCCCAGCTGTCGTGCAGCCAGTTGTGTCAGTTTAGTTAGTCAGCCCAGGGGTGGCATAATACATGCTTCAGCCCCTGGGAGACTTCTGGGTGCACCTCAGCCCTGGGTACAGGGACTTGGAGAGGGCCCAGTGCCAATTCAGTACCGGAGTACAATTTGGATAGAGAGAACAGCTAGGCTGTGGGTCTGATTAGCAGGCCCACAGCCAGGGAAAGTCGTAAACCAGTGCAGCAAAAAGCAAAAATCTGGGTGATCATAGGATTGCAGACCCTACTCTCCTACAGGCGGACACTCTTGCTCTCTCTTATGGGTTAGGCTGCCCTATTTAAAATGACTCTCCCCTGCGTCCTATACATCCTGCAGAATTTGCCCAATAGAATCCCGCCAGATTTCTTAAAAAAAAAAAAGGCTAAATCTGTCATCTGTCCTCCCACATAGCCCTTCTTAAGTTTCAAAGGGGCTTGGCAGAGCCAAACATTCTGAAATATTATTGTGCTGCCCAGTCAGTATCAGTGAATGACTGGGTGTTTGCAGACCAGGGAGAACCTGCCTATCAAGTGGACAAAATGGCTTAGTGGTGTAAGGGGTTACCCTTCTGTCCTATACAAGAGAAAACCTGAGTGCACCCTGCCTGCCCACAGGATGTGGAGAGAGGCCACCAAATATTTGGCCAAGGAGGGAAGGCTGATGGAAAAGTCCCTACTTTGGGACAGCTGTCCTATGTCTAAAGTAGGGAGACTGAAAGACTTCACAACATGGAGGTTGATTGGCTTGGAACGGCTGGGTGATGTGTGGAGGGGACAGGTGTTTGTGTTGTTTGAGGTTCTCCAACAGAAATATGAATTGAGGGATTCAGAGCAGTAACAATACTTGCAATTCGTACATGCGCTGCGGGGTCACATCCGGGAAGGAGAGCAATTGTCTGAAACGGCCCCACTTTTGGACCACCTGTTAATGAATCCCCTGACGGGCATAACTACATCAACCAGTTCCAGGAAATTGGTGAATAACTCTCCAAAACCCCTGGTGTCACTGAGTGGCATGAGAGAAAGACCTACGTACACTTGATGATGAAGATTGGGTCGAGGCCAAACAAGGTCCCAGAGAAGTTGCAATATGATCTAATTTCCATTTATTTAGTCCAATTAAAGATCCTCTATAGGGCATATATTATTCTAGAACATTGCTAAATCGAATGGGGCGTGCTGCTACTTCTCTCTGTCAACGGGGTTGTGGGAAGAAGGGGACTTTTATTATCTGTTGTGAGACTGCCCTGTGATACTAGGCTATCCGATAGAAATTGTACGAATAATGGGCAAGTTTACGGGACAGGAGGTCCCTGTGGAGGGCCAGTGGCACCTCCTCCACGTTTTGGGCAAAGTGATCTGGCCTCGCTATCGGAAAATATGGCTTGCTTTAGCTTCTAATGTGGCTAAGCGCAATATTGGGCGACTGTGCCGAGTGGTGTCCCCCAATGTGGCTGATTGGAAGGCGGACCTTGACTGGTGTCATCGGGCAGAGCACACAGTGGATCTCTGCAGAGTTTGTCCGTGCAAATGGGAAAAGGTTTGTGGGAAGGCAAGGAAACTGGGGTCTATGACCTGCAAAGGAGTGAAGATTATTACTGATGTACTGTTCGAATGACAGTTATTTCTTTTGGGGGTAATAGTCTACTGCTTGTTGGAACATTACAGACTATGTTATCAATTTCTCTATGCAAAGATCGTATTTTGTGCCTCCGTGATCTGAGCTATAGTGAACTATTATTGCAGTACTGTATTGCTGCTTGAGCACCTGTTAAATACAAAGAGTAAAAAAAAAAAGTTTGTTTTTACAGCACTTTCTGCAGTCTATGCTTAGCTTTTTACTGCTCGCCTTCCCGAAGCCAATATTATTGGCCTTTATTTTTAGCTTTCTTCCTATTTGACAGATGAGTTTCTTCTCAACTTCGGTGTTTAACAGGATAGATCCTTTCATCCCCTCTTGGGTAATGCCTAACGCACCAGTTAGTTATTTTCCATTTTCTCCTAACTGCCAACAAAACCTCATAGCCGAATCCTGCTTTCCTAGTCCAATAAGGATCTCAGCGTTCCGCTCCCCTCTTCCTCTCTCCCGTTGTTTCTTCAGGTGCATCTCCTCCTTTTTTTAAATGTATTTATTTTAAATAACCTTTTTATTTGGTTTTCATTCAGTGTAACACCATTACAAGTAATCAAGATCACAATTCGTACTTACACAGTCACATTGACGTTATCTCGCTGCTGATTTGTTGCCAGATGCATGTAGACCCATTATTCGCCAAAATGATTCTTCCCCATCACTGATGCTTCTTGTTTGCTTCCTCAACTGACTTCGTTGCAGGATCACCTTCAGTATAAACAGTGGAAATACTTGCTATTGCTTTTTGGTATCCTTTGGCACATACCATCGTCATACACTTTATTTCGATCACCATGATCATGAAAGTGCAACATACATAAATACATCACATAAAAATACATACAGCAATAAAAATTAATAAGATCGACGTAAAATGCAACAAAGGGAGCTCTTAAATTATTAAGATAACATTCATCATAGCAGCAAAGGTGAAATTAGTTCTAATAGAAGAACCATTATATAAAAAACCCCACTTTTTTTGTTGCAAGCTGTAAATTAACAGTAAAGTGCAAAACCAATACATACAAGATAATCTATTTGCAAAAAGTGAGCCTTACAATTCTATCATATATTCATCAAAATGCAAAGGGCAAATAAGATAACAAAGCTATGCTCAGATCATTATCATTGTTCCTTTCAGCCTCTGTGAAACATATAGTACAGGGGCCAGTCTAATCATACATAAGTGAATCAGTTGAACAATTACCTTGTGACGCATACAAAACTTTATTGTATATGGATTTTTTTAGTCATTTAGTTTACGTCCGTATACACTGGTAAATTTGAAACGGATTTCCCTTTGGGAAGCTTGCACATATGTGGTGTATCTGTAGGCATTACACATAGCAGGATTACTGTAAAACTGAAGGTGGGGAACATGTGTGATAATCTGCATGCAACACTCATCTTCTTGTTAAACAAGTTTACCATGGCGTTCTAAATAAGATTGTGAGAGTTGTATTTGGCATGAAGATGTGTACATGACAGCTAGGTATATTGCACAGTATAATGTAACTGCAAGTCGCCTTTGCAGGTATAGTGCTATATTTCTTATGTTTTGAAAAAAGTAGTGTTTTGAAATGAAGAGGAAAAAACAGTTTGAGTGACATAAATCGAATACCTGTTGCTGAATTCCTTTTTCTTAAAAAAATAGTTCTAGCTTTTGTCCCCATGGAGCAGAAGTAGGCATATGTTTCACCTTTCTACTTTACACACCTGAAACAATTCTTAAAACTGTTTTTGTGCACCAAACCTGACTTTCAGTGAGCTAAAAAAGCAAATAAATTGTTGAAGCAAAAGCTCATTTCGATGTATACAATCAGGATTGTGCTTTTGCTCTCTTACCAGGATATTGTTACTCAAAGTGGAGAAGTGTGGCTCAAATGGTTAGAGCGGCCGAACCTGATGCAGAGGTCTGGCCGGGACCAGGGTTCAATACTCGCCTCGGCGGGTCTTGGGCTCAATTTCCTCGGACCCGATAATTCTGGCCTCGGTGCCTATTCTAATCATGGGTCCCACTCTGTGACTCTGGGCAATAGCTTGCTTAATCTCCACAACGGCCCCAAAAGCTCTGGGATGCCTGGTTTCACCCTGGGGGTGCCCAGGAGTGGACACTCACAGGGAAAACCAGGAAGGGTTCCTAAGCGGTATACGTACAGCGCCGGGACACTACCTTCGGGAAGTAGCTGTGCGCTCTATAAATATCGGTACATTTACATTTACATTTACATATTTCTCCAATGTAATACGTTTAGTATGTGAACAAATTCACTCCCTATGGTGGGTTTGGGGGCGTTCTGGGTGGGTAAGACGCTCACAGACTCTTAAAAATGCAGCTATTCACCAGAGTCCAGCAGGTTTCCGACCCTGAAATCGTTTCTGAATGCACTCCTGTTAAGGACAGGGGTAAATAATGTTTTTTATGGGGGGAGTGAGTTGATTGAGATAAATGCCTTTATTGGCCCAGTGCTGCCACATGACTGGTGCCAAGCCGTACATTTTAACAGTGATTTGATTGCCCACTGCAAAGACCTCTGGGGACCCATTTTTCAACTCTGGCAACACAATATTATCTGCAGCTAGAACACTATGCAGTGGGATGTGTTAACAGATCTCTGAAGGACAGGCGCTCAAATCCGTCCTGAACACATTAGATCCTATGATCTACTACATGAAAACTGGAAATCAGCAAAGCGTTTGCACTTTAATGCGTGAAGGTCCATGAAATGCATACCATTGAGTCATAATATCGATTTAGAAGTGCAAGATTTCAGCTTATGGTGTAAGGTATTTAAATACCAAGTTAAATAGAGGTTTTGATACAGGCTGGATCTGTAGGAATGAGTTGGATGTTAAGTTTCTACAACAGTAACTCTTCTTTTCCAGCGCAGGAAGTGCTTGACAACCTGAAGGATCGCTGGTTCCAGGCTGACAATCCTCCTACAAATCAGCTGCTCAACGAGGAGGAATTTCTCTCCTTCCAGCATCCAGAGCACAGCCGTGGAATGCTAAAGTTCATGGTGAAGGAGATCGTGCGAGACTTGGGTAAGACTAGTGGCTAATGGCTTAGAATAAAATGTTTTTGACCAGAGCACAATCTCAGCTTGAAACCATCTCTGAAATGTGCGTGGGACTCATCGCTCTTCCTGGCAGTAGGTAGACAAAGCCTTACGAACAGGAAATGAGAATACCTTGCAAAATATTTCCTGCCCTTCAGTGTTGTGGTGACTGCCAGGAATCCACGTTCCTTTCCCCAGAGTACATTTTAGATTATGGACCTATTCTCGCTGAACTTGTTGTCTAAATTATGCAGCCTTTTGGTTGCCCTTGTCTGTGTAGTCCTATGTTTATTTCTTTCTCTACTAATATAGCCTCCAGATCTGGATACAATATCAACTTGTGGATACTAGACCTGACGAAGGGTTTCAGATGAACTAGACATGCTAACAGCCTCCTGTCCAGGCTTGCCGACATCGGTATTTGTGATCTTGCCTTAGACTGGCTGAGCTCATTTCTGTTGGCTAGATCTCAACAGGTTTGGCTCCCTCCGTTTTCATCTTCGGCTAGACCACTCCGTACAGGGGTCCCGCAGGGCTCGACATTGAGCCCTTTGCTCTTTAATATATATCTGACCCCCCTGATTGATCTAGCCGAATATTGGGGAGCCAAAATTATTGCATACGCGGACGACACGCAGTTGTTGTTCACCTGGCCAGGGGAGGCACTGGATACAAAGCAGATCCAAAATTGTCTGTCCTCAGTCTTCAATTGGCTAGCGTCATCTCAATTGAAGTGCAATGAGAACAAGACGGAAATCTTGCTCTATGGCCAGTTTCCCCCTGACTTTAGGTCACTATTGTGGCCAGTTGGCTTCCCCATTCCGGGTACCTCAAACACCTTGGCTAAGAACCTCGGGGTCTGGTTTGGGGAGGACCTCCGCTTTGAGGGGCACATTAAGAGGCTCACTGGAAGTTGCTTTGGGACCCTGAAGTCTCTTAGAAGGTTTTTTCCGCTGCTGCCGGCCTCTGCCCGCGAGTCAGTCGCGAGAGCTTTAATTCTCTCGCGCCTGGACTACGCGAACGCTCTGTTTAGTGGCTCTCCGGCTTATTTGATAGGGCGGCTCCAGGTTATTCAGAACGCCACTGCTAGATTGTTGGGGAATATCTCCAAGCGGATCAGCGTTAGGACTTACCTTGAGAGCTTGCATTGGCTCCCGGTGCAGCATCGAATTACCTTCAAAATCCTGACTTTGGCCCACAAAGCCATCAATGGACGCGGCCCCGTCTATCTGATGAAACGATTCCTGCGGTACACTCCCAATCGAGATCTGCGCTCAGCATCTCAACACCTCTTGCAAGTACCGCGTTTCCGGCGCATCCGGTTGGGTGGGCACTCTGTGACAGTGAGAGCTGCGCGAGCATGGAATGCGCTCCCAGTCTCTCTGCGCAGCACGGTGGACTTCACGGTTTTTAAGAAAGCACTAAAAACCCATTTGTTTAGATTAGCTGTGTAAATTGTTATGTTACTTCAGTGCTTGGCTGCTATTCTTCCTTTTTTTTTTTTTTCCTTCTTTCGCGCCAGGATACTCCGGCAGTAATTGTGCGCGCTATAAAACAGCTTAACATAACATAACATAACATAACAGTGCTACAAACAAGCCATCTGAACATAGACAGGACCCCCGGAATACCCCCGCTCCCGCCTCCCAGCCTTTCCTCCCTCCCACCTCCCTTGCATATTGGCGGCCGCTGTGCGGTTGCGCCACTGGCGCGCCAAAGGCAAGCCCCCCTGCGCCCATCTGCAACCCAACCGCGGCTAGCTCCATGAACCCTGGACCTCCCACTACCCATCGCTACAACGCCACTACCCACCTCGCAATCGACCCTGGAAGGCCAACAGGCCTCGCCGAAGACAACCCACAGCCAGTTCTCCTGCCTCCACTGCCGCCAGACCTTCACCGCCACCCCGGCCTCCAACACCGCCGACGCCCGCACCGGCGACACCCTAAAATGCATCCTCTTCAACATACGCTCTGTACACAAACACGCCATGAAAATCTGGAACCTACTCGACTTTCTCTCGCCCGACATCGTGTCCTTCACAGAGACCTGGACCAATGTATCCTCCGCCCCCGACATCAGCACAGCCAGCCCAGACGGATACAAGATCCTGAGGAAAGACTGCCCCAACCACGTAGGAGGGGGCATCGCCATCGCTCATAAGAGAGCCCTCTGCCTCACCACCTCCAGCTAAACCTTCCCCTCTGCCGAACACCTACACTTTCAGATCTAGAACACCCCCAAAGCCACACTCTGAGGAACCCTCATCTACAGTCCCCCGGCCGAACACCCTTTGCCACCACCATCACCGACTACATCGCACCCCACGCCATCGCCTCAACAAACTACATACTCATTGGAGACCTCAACTTCCACCTAGACAACCCCAGCCACCCCAACTCCACTATCCTTTGTGACAACCTCGCCAGCATCGGACATAAACAACTCGTCAACACCACGACCCACAGAGCAGGGCACACCCTCGACCCCATCTTCGCGGCAGGAAACGGCGTCCAATTCAGCCACACAACGCAGCCGCCATGGACCGACCACCACTGAGTACACTTCGCCATCAACAAACCCAAGGCACCCAAACCAGTCCCACGCCCACCACGAAGGAACTGGAGCAAGGTTATCAACGAGCAACTTAACTCCACCCTCACCCGAGACAACCAAACCTGGGCCCCCGACGCAAACCACGCAGCCAGAGAACTCCACACCTGGATCTCCACCTTTGCAGACACAATCGCCCCGCTACGCAACCCGACAGACAACGTCCCAGGAAAGCCACCTGATTCACCACCGCTCTCCAAGAAGCCAGACGCACCTGCAGACGCCTGGCGAAGAACTGGAGAAACACCAAGACAACAACGAAAACCACACCACATACAAGGACGCCATAACGGACTACCAGAACCAGATCAGAGCCACCAAGGGGAACTTCATCCACAACAAAATCCTGACCAACTCCAAGGAACTTTTCACTGTCATTCAAGAAATCACCAACCCACGCAGCGGAGCCACAGACATCACCCCATCCCAAGTCCTCTGCGACAAGCTTGGAGCCTATTTCCACTTCAAGATCAAAAACCGCTACGACAACTTAATCGACCGTTCACCAGGCACCACAGACTGCCCCCACCCCCAGAAACACCAGCCAGCCCACCATCTCCAACTGGACACCGAACACGGCCGAAGACACCGCCTCGACCATGAAGCCATCCACTCAGGGGGCCCCCACCGACCCCTGCCCCCCTCAACTTCCAGAAAGAATGCAAGACTTCGCAGTTTAGATGACCAACAGCTGCCTGAAGCTCCATGCCGAGAAGACAGAAGTCCTCGTCCTTGGTACCACCCCTTCTGCATGGGACAGCCCCTGGTGGTCGACTGCCCTCGGAAGCCCACCTACCCCCTCAGACCGCGCCAAGAACCTCTGCATCGTACTCTACTCATCACTCACCATGAACCGACAGATCAACGCAGTCACCTCCAGCTGCTTCAACACCCTGCGCATCCTCCGCAAGACATCCTTGTGGATCCCCCCTGAGTCAATGAAGACAGTCAGCCACACACTCATCACCAGCAGACTGGACCATGGAAACACACTCTACGCCGGCATCAACAAGTCCCTACTCCGCAAACTCCAGACAATACAGAACACCGCCGCCAGACTTGTCCTCGGCATCCCCCTAAACGAAAACATCAGTCAACACCTACGTCTCCACTGACTGCCTGTGGAGAAAAGAATCACTTTCAAAATTCCTATTCACGCCTACAAATGCCTACACAACATCTGACCCAAATACCTCAACGACAGAATAAACTTCCACGTACCCAAAAGAAATCTCCGATCTTCCAACCTCTTACTGGCCGAAACCCTGCGCATCCACAGAGCCAGAGGAGGCGGAAAATCCTTCTTTCACATTGCAGGCAAGACCTGGCTCTTCAGCTGAACAGATCTGCGGACCCCCACCCTCAGCACCTTGAGACCCTCATGGGTGAGTAGCACGCTTACAATTCCCTGATTGATTGATTGATTGATTGATTGATTGTTAGTGGAAATTCTATTTGTCCGGTTTTTTCAATGTATTAGAGAAAGAAAAGTCACCCCACCCCTATAGGTGGATTGCAGGTCCCTGTTCTAGTTAAAACAGAGTTACAGACCACACCATTCTATTTGTCTTCACATCACTGGGATTGCAAATTATTATAAATATCTAGTAGGCTTACTGTTGTGTAAAGAAGATAAATATTAATCAACATAAATTCAAATTAATCCCTGTAATTAGGAATGTAAATGATACATTGATGGATTCAGACATATTGTTATCAAACAAATGTCTATGTAGTCTAATCTTTGATTATGTACTTACCTAGAACCCTCACTAGACACACATTAGTAAGAGGGATGGCTGCAGTTGGAGGATTTATAAGAATTAGGTTGGTCGGGGTCCAACGCAAACAATGAGTGCATTGCATCTCTAAACTCCATGACATGAGTTTAAATTCAAACTTCCTGGAGATCGTTTTTTATTTTTTGGGATGTAGGTGCTCGAAAGCATTATTTAAAATTCTAAGTATACATACAAGCAATACGTTTAAAACTGTCCTTGCCCTGATTAAAAGCACCTGCCGATGTTGCATTTAAGTTAGCGTGTGCACTTTTAAATTCCTCTCAATTAGAATGCTGCCTCAAGACTTGACAAACCAAAGTATAAGTGGTAAATGTTTTTGTTTCTGATTTGGTAGAGCAGATACTTTGTTGTGCATGTTTCATATTTAAAAAAAATAGCTGGCTACTATTTCAGAGCTTAACGTATTTGGAAGAAAATGGATGGTATACGGAATTTGGAGGAGATAGCATGTAGCTTGTTTAAATCACCATTATCATATACCTATTTTGTTTGTAGGAATAGACCCTTCATAATATCTACAGGTAGTTGCAGCTAGTTCCATGAGATGACGAATTCTGTGTTTCAAAGTAAGGCAGGTGGCAACTAACTTGTGGTTGGTAAGGCAAACCTCTCTAAAGAAACTTCCAGTTTATTTGAAGATACCTTTGAAACTATTCATCATGTACATATATTTTGAAAATAAAAAAGCGTTGATTTGTAAGTGTGAAATACTCACAATCTTCAAACAATATGGAGGACATTCTAATGTTTTAACACTTGGCATTTTCAAAAAGCTCCTTGTAACAAAATGTCATTTAATGTAATTCCATTTTACAATTAATTCTTGACACATACTGCTAAAATATAATGGAAAATGTGAGGGACAGAAACCTGTGGACTGAGAAGGGGGACTTATTTTATGACTCATTTTTTTTTTTATTTGATCTCGATTACGTTTGTTTGCAGTTTTGATTTTATTTGTAAACGTACTGGGTTCTTTTTTGTATTTTATTGTCATGTTATAAATTGAAACTGAAAAAACTTTACTTGCAAACCATCATTTTTTAGTTAAATCAAGAACATCGGGGAATATTACTCAATACCATGACATTTTCATATACATGAGATTATATAAACCATCATGACAAAAATAATTAATTTGATGTAAATTACTAAGTAAATGTCGAACGGACAAGAGTTTAGTGATTGACATCATCACTTTACTAATACTACAATCAAAGAAAAGTTTGATCTGTTATTCCTTTCCAGAGCCAACAAACACTGTGTGTCCCACTAGTCAAGCCATTATATTGCATCTTATTTTCAGCCAGTACCTGTTCAAGCAGTACCTATTCAGTCTGTTATCAGCTTATGTTGTGACTTATCCCACACTAGACCAATGATCCCCATCTCCCTGATTTCCCAGGTTCCTCTTGGCCAAATGACCACTTGTTTCTATCACACTTCGTTTAGACAGGCTGAACGGGGCACCAGGGCATTAATTGCATTGCAGTTTTCTGTTTAGATAAGACCAGTCCCTTTGCTCCCTTCCTGGATTCCATGGTTTTGAACAATACTTCTTTTTAGGTTGGGATCCAAGTAGGTATCATTGAAGGATAGCTGTAACATTACATTCCAGACTCTTGAAAATGCACTACTTTGGCAGAGTTAATCTAGGGTACTTTCTTGGTAAGCATTCTAAAAACTCAGCTCGGCATCTGATATCTCACTAAAACAAATCGATATCTAGCAAGGGAAAAGGTCTTGCAGCTTCATGTGACTATGCAGTGCAACTTCCTCCCATGCCCAGCAATTTAATTTTGTTATTTATCACATGTTCTTCCAAGATCATAAAAAAAAATCTACAGTACACTTCAAAGGCCTACCCTCCATGTACCAAGAATTGAGACCTACTAGCAGCCCCTAATTTAGAAAATGGTGCAAAACCAATGATTTGCATTTTAATAAACAAGCACCTAGATATCCCGTGCCCGCCGTTTGATAATCGGATAGCCCATGATAATGCATTGCCAGGAAACAGAATGGTTACCTTCCACTGGAATGAAAGTGAAAATAAACATAACCAGTTTCTTGAAATCTTTATTTTTCTCTCTCACTTTTTTTTTAATAAACATATTTTATTGATTTTAAGCCACAGATACATCACATCATCAACCCCTCGTAGCAGTATCAAATATATGTTCCATTTTACTCCCAACGTAACTCGGATCCCTCCCCCCCATTCGGCAAGTGGTGTGAGCAACACCAGACACTCATATTCACATAACATAACAGCGGCTATTGGGACAATCAGATGTAACACAACGCACTTTGCCTGCATAGCACATGGATGTTCCATATAGTTCAGTCCTGAGCTCCCTCCTGGTGGTCCCGTAAAGCCTGCACCAGCGCTACCCACGCCCTGGCGAGCTCTAGCGCTTTGTCGTTATTCATGCGCTTAGCCTGTCTCATTCTAATAGAGCCTTCGCTATCCGCCCACTTACAGAGCTCCGACCTCCACCTCCTATACAGTGGCCCTTTCTTCGATTTCCAATGCCATGTAATCTCCCTTTTCGCAAGAAGTAGGCCCAGGTCTATGAATTGACTAGTAATTTTAGTCTTGGCTGTGTGTGGAAACCAATGTAGCAGGCACACTGCCATATCAAAGTTAAGATGCCTGTCTGTGATCTCTGTAAGGAGTTCCCCCACCTCCGTCCAATAATTGCCCAAGGCCGGGCAACTCCAGAGCATGTGATCTAAGTCAGCACCCAGCTCACGGCACCGAGGGCATGCCGCGTCTTGAACCCGGAAATATTTGGTAATCTTTCCTGGAGTCCGATATGCACGGTGCAGTATAAAGAATTGTACTTGTTGAAAGCGTGCATTCCTGCTACCCTTCCGCGCCCTCTGCATAATGTGTCCCCACACAGTGTCAGGTATCTGCTTAGCTATGCTCGCCTCCCTCTCTCTCACATACCATTTGTAATGATTTTACAAGAGCTAACATTCTTTTCTGATCATTCCACAAGGTAAATGGACTAATGAGTAGCACATTTGTGATCCCATAAAAAATCACGGTACCTTGTACTGGGATTGAACAGCATAATAAAATAATTTGGAAATGGGGCTTTATTCTGGATAGTGAATGGGGTTTGGACCCATATACAACAGTACAATAATTGGGGCAGGACTATCATCTAAGACAATAATCATGTTGCCATTGGTGATAAAGGGACTTTAATCTGAATATTTTCTAGTTTCACCAATCCCTGCAGCTTCCTTTCTACTTTGCAGATCATCATCACCGCCTTCCTTTCTCTGTGTAACCCTTTACAAAGATGTTTAAAACTCTAAATGGACATTTATAAGGGTAAGCCTTTCAACTTATGTATATCCTAGATCAACACCGATAGGGTGCTGACTTTTTCCTCATTGTAGGAACTTTGAGAAAAATAGGACAATGTCCTAAAATGCCACTACACTCAGTAAACAACTTATACTTGATTTGTTCCATGCTAGTAAGTCGCTTGTGCTTTGGGAAACTTTGCATTGAACTCTATGAAACCTAAATCCTTTATTGAGAAGGGATCTGGGCAGATGATAGGCTATTGTGAACACTAACGTTGATAATGGCCAATATTCCCTTGTAACCCTTTCATTCAGTATTTCTGCTGAAATTACTCTATTCATGTGAAGCTTGCATAGTAATTCCACCCAAAGATTGAATTGGTCCCAAAACCAAAGTCTAAAAGCCTTTTGGGCTGGTAGACTTCCCCACTAATGCAATTGGGTGACATATCCATTATTAAAAACACTTTACATACATTTTAGTACAGAAATAAAGCCTCCGAGATCTACATGTACATTTTTTACAATATATTTTGCCACTCACCTAGCTAAAATGTTCGTAGCATATTACAGTCCACATTTATAAATTAAAGTGCTATACATGAACCACATATATTGTTATGTTTAAGTTTCAGTAACAATACCAACAACACTTCTTTAACAGACGTGTGATCAAACCTTCCACCAGCCCCTCATTATAGATCTATAACAGCTTAAAGGTGAAATAAACATTGTAGTCCACATACAACTCAACTGTAGATCCCAGTGCTGTCCAAGTTTTATTAGTCCCCACATTTTCTATCTCTCGCTTAACTGCTACCTCTGTGATAAGTACTGTTAAACAGGTCTGTGCAGTGTTTGTTATTTACAATGCTAATACATGATAGAAGTGAAAAACAAGTTAGTATTCAAGGACTTGAACATGCTTCCTTAGTTTTGAATATCCAAGATTAGCCCATCTTCTGTGGGTGCCATCATCATGATTAAAACTATAAGCGTAACCCTATCCGTGTTGGCTTTGTTCATTGTGTTCATGTTTTTGACTCTTTTCAACAGACCAGGATGGCGATAAGAAGCTCACCAAGTCTGAGTTCATTTCTTTGCCTGTGGGCACGGTGGAGAATCAGCAGGCACAAGACATTGACGATGATTGGGTTAAAGACCGCAAAAAGGAGTTTGAGGAGGTGATTGACGCCAACCACGATGGCATCGTCACCATGGAGGAGTTGGAGGTGGGTGCTTCCTGCTGTCTTGTGGGAGTCCACGGGTTGTGGAGTGGGGGCACGTGTTTTGTTTTGAGAGACTGCTCAAATGCTGACTTGGTCTAATCTGTGAATTTCTTTTGCTGCTCTGTGTCGCAAGGCTTGTGACTTTACCATTGCTTTATACTCGGCATGGATTCGACATGTGGCAAGAGACATGGGTTTCAAATCTAAAGATCCTCACTTGCCCCCAATCAGGTGTGAAAATAATTCACACAATTGTATGTTGTTTTTTAAATATTTTTTACTGTATTCAGCACGTGCAGTTTATTACCTTTCCTAGATAAAAAGCAAGATTATCTAACCCAAAAGGCAAAGAAATATGAATGAACTTATAATCACAACTTGTCCTCGGGCAGGAATTGCAAGCATTGCTTTTACTCACTTATTCCTTACAGTCCTAAGTAAGTTGAATTCAGTCAAAGAGGGGATGACATCATGTCACCAGTAAAATCGCCTTTTCGTTTTGAACTGTCCTATTCCAAGCCATTGTAATTCAGTAAGTAGTTCCGTAGAATTATAGCACGTCTGCAACTCCCTGAACATGAAAGGCGATTAAATAGTTGTCCAGAACTAGGAAGACAACATTCCTGATGACATGGAGTCAGTCCTAGGATAACCTTTGTAATGGGATTGCTCTTTCCTTACATCATCATCCGCAATTTTATCGGTTTCCTGCTCTTTGTTGGTGATATTTTTATGTGAGTTCGTTGGACGTTTTATTTCAAGATTGCGACCTTAAATTAAAAGTTCAAAATCACTGCAATGCCAGTGCAGCACTTTTTATGATTGACAATCCCTCTCTCTATCCCAAACTAGCTTGCACCGGGGATCCAAAAGACTATCAACTCTCTTTTTTTTAATAGAGTAGTTAGTTTTGCATCCTGTCTCCTTGCTCCTCCTGTGGGAATCCCATGTCCTTCTATTTCTATCTCCATCTGTTTCTTTCATTATAATTTCCATTTTATTAATGTCTTGTTTCACTTTTAAGTTTTGCTTGATTCGATATGTTATCCATAACTGTCTTTGTACTATCTTCCATTCACCTCTAGAAACTATTGTATTGGTTTAAAAATAGTGGAGCAAGATGTGACCGTTTAACACAGTTTTTTCAACTGCAGAAGATCCACCAGGCTTTTGTCCACATCTGTGCAAGCATGTTGCACTGATGGAGTGTTATGGTAATTAATGGGTTGCCATGTTGAAAAAGAAGCACGAAGAATAAATCTTCCTACCACAAGAGTGAGGAGAACGGGAGTGGGCACAGATTTTGGTACATAATTTACTCACAGACCACATGTTGCTGGTGTTCGCTGCCCCATTTTTCTGCTGCAGGCCTGGGTGAGTCGCTGTCACTTGGTCTCACCAAGCAGACCTTTGAATCTGGCGCAGTAGGCAAGACCTTTCCCCTGAGAAAACTGAGACTGACCCATTTTTTTTTATTAAAACAATGGATAAAGCAAAGGAGTCAATAGGAGACTGGTGGTATCATAGATGTGACTTCGGTGTGATTTTTTGGCTAGTAAAGTTGTCCCACACCAAGGTCTTTTCGTGCTACTGCATTGCTCTTGCTCCCGTCTACTCCTTGTTTTCCCCCCGTTTTTTGCATATGAAGCCGCTGTCAGAGAGCCGCTGCGTATTACAGGCATGCTGACTCTGCATGCCAGATAAGATCTTGCAGCCAGGTTGTCTCTGCGGGCCGGATTAAATGTTGTAGCGGGCCGTAGTTGGCCAGCGGGCCGTGGTTTGGAGACCCCTGATATAGCCAATTGCTGGTGTAATTTTCTGTGTACACGTTTTGCATTTTCATACTGTTTAAGTCCACATAGTCTGCTTTTGTGTTGGGTTTATGCAAATGGTAGCATGCATCTAATTACTCTTACACTTCGAGTAACTTTACTACTTTTGGCTATTCACAAAATCTTAAAAAGTTACTCAGATGTGTAGACTTACATATCAACTAGGCCTGGGCGGTAAATTCCATTCCGCTCGTGGAATTTGGGTAATTTTGCATTCCGCGGAGAACGTGGAATTGCCAAAGATTCTGCATCTTCGCAGAATTTATTGCTTGTTAGCGCTTTCAAAAAGCGTGTTCACAAGATATTTCTCCCCGAGCATGCAAACAGCGTTTGCAAACAGGAAAAAAATATTGCGAGCACGCGGAACAAGCAATTCCGCGTGTTCTCAGAGATTTTTTACTGTTTCGCGGAGCTTTGCGGAGCGCGACTTCACAAATTGCACCCACCCCTAATATCAACCCATAAAAAAGGGGTGGGGCCAAATATAAGAGTGTTAATTACTACTGCCAAAAAAGAAACAGTAAGTCCAGCACCACACATGGCGAACCACTGCTAGGATAAAGCCCTCCTACAGAAAATAATGGTGGAGAGACTTAAAAAAATAAAAAAAACACCATTGGGCATAATGTTAAATTAATTAAAATAGTTAAAGGTATAAATAAATATAATTTGATGTTAAAATGTGTTATTTATTTTTACTTTAGGTGAAAATTTTGTTTGTAAATTAAACTTTAGGAAAATCGTTTTAATGTACTATATTTAAATATGTAATTCAAAATTAAATTAATAGTTCTGTAGGATTTTGCATCTTGTTCTACATTTAAAATAAACAGATAACAATGATGTATATAAATATTCAGCATAAAATTATTATGTTCAGTTATTAGTAAAGTTGAATAAACCTTTTTGTTTTTCACTGTACTTTACCACAGGGAAATTTCCACCCTCACTGTGGAGTCTCTGTATCGTAAAGTACAGTGAAAAGTACTAAAGTGGGTTTTGCTAAAAATAAAAAAAATACTAAAAATATTTTTACATTAAATGTAAATTAATGTTATATGTATTTTAAATGTAGAAGAAAATGCTATAGCACTATTTACTTTCTTTAGAATTATATCTAATTTAAATGTATTAAATAAATATTATTTTCTTAAAGTAAAACAAAAATTTAAAGTGATGTATAGAATCAATTAAACATAATTTGATTCAGTTTTGATACAAATGTTACCTTAATTTATACATTCAAAAACATTTGGCCAAAATATTTTATAATTATACAATAAATGTTTAACATTAAAATACATGTACTTGCATTTTTGACTATTTAAAATATTTTAATTTAACAATGTGTTCTTTGGATTTTTATTTTAAGTCCCTACCTCTGGTATTTTCTATTGGAGGGTGTTGCAGTACCAGTGGGTAGCTATGTGTGGTGCTGGACTTGCTTCAGATCTGAGCTGAAGTTGCGCAGTTCTGTATTGGGTCCCTGTTTGACTATAGTAACTTTAGAAGCGCAGTTTGTAAATGGCATTGGGATTAATCTTTTATTGGTGGTTGCATGTCGCTCCCTAAACCCCTCACATTAAGTTGTAAGTATGCCAGTTTTTCCAGCCACGCCTCCCTTGTCCTCCCCATATTTGCTACTAAATTGGAAATTTACATGTAGGAAGATATCCCCATAGAAAAGACAAGAGAGGAAAAAGTGGAGATTTACACTCATAGGTTTCTGAATAGCATTTTGCAGTCCTTTAGTAGTACTATTGTAGTACTGGTAAAACAACTACAAAATGCCGTTTGTGAATAGGCCTCAGTAGTGTTTTGCAGCCTATCCAAGGTTTGGCTATATTTGCAGCTAATGAGATTATTGAGCTCTGAACGCTACTTATCCTAAAGATCATCTTAACCTCAGCTTCTGCTGCACATTGTGTGAAGGGAATCCTCTTTCGGAGCAATAGCTTTTTTAATGATTTAACACAAGGGGGTTGCCCCAAAATTAGAATAGCTCCCACTGTAAATGAAAGAACTGATGCTACTAAGCAAGCGAAGCAAGTGAGCCAAGCCCTCCCTTTACATTCTGATACTCATTAATTATTTCATTCATTCTTTTCCCAGCCATCCACCTATCTTCTCTGCCATCCACCAATCTTCTCTGCCATCCATCCACTCTGCCATCCATCCACTCTGCCACACATCCATCCACTCTGCCATCCATCCACTCTGCCATCCAGCTATCTATCCATCCATCCACTCTGCCATCAAGACACGGTGCCATCGATCCATGCCCACAGTGTTACCCATCCATCGATTCTGCCCTCCATCCACCCGTTCTGCCATCCATCCACTCTTCCATCAATCCACCCATCCATCAGTTCTGCCACCCATCCATTAATCCACTCTCCCATTCATCCATCTTCCCATCCACTCCATCCACTGTCCATTCATCTAACCAGCCGTCCATCCATCTACCCTGCTATCCATCCATCTACCCTGCTATCCATCCATCCACTCTGCTGTTCATCCAGTCATTCTTCCATCATCCATCCATCCACTCTGCCATCTATCCATTAACTGTCATCCACTCACTCATTTATTTCACCCACTCATCCACCCATCCCTTTACTCTGCCATCCTTTCATCTGTAAATCCACCTATCCATTCAATCATTTAACCACATATTCATTCATCCACCCAATCAATCAGGATTTATAAAGCGTGGCTGATCACCCAATGGGGTATCCAGGTGCTTGCAGGTTCGGGAGGCTTATTCAACCAGCCAGGTCTTGAGGGCCATTCGGAATCCTGGAAGTGAGGTGTTGGTCCGAAGGTGCATGGAGAGGCTGTTCAAAGGCTTTGCTGAGGTGTGGGAGAAAGAGCGTCCTCCGCTTCTGCTTCAGTTAGATGCAAAAAGTATGGGCAAGTGAGACTGAGCGTAGTCTTCTTGACGGTTGGTGAAAATTCAGGCAATGATCAATGGAGGTGGGTATTTGGTTGTGTAGAGCCTTGTGTGTATGGGTCAGCAGCTTGGCGTGTAATCTCTTCTGTACGTGGAGCCAGTGGAATTGCCTGAGTTGGGGTGTGATGTGTATTCATCAGGAATGGCCAAGGATGCGTCTGGCTGGGGTGTTCTGTACAGTCTTTGTAGGAGGTGTGCTGTGGTTCCTACGTAGAGGGTGTGCTGTAGTCCAGTCTGCTGATGATGAGGGATTGTGTCACTGTGCGTCTGGTGTGTAGGGGTATCTACTTGAAGATCTTACGTAGCATGCATAGAATAAGAAAGTAGGCAGCGGAGAAGGCGTTGATATGAGTTTGTATGGTGAGCTTGTTGTCAATGATGATTCCAAGGTGTCTGGTGTGGTTGGAGAGAATAGGTGCGGGTCCTAGGTCTGATGGCCACCAGAAGTCATTTCATGTGTTGCTGTTGTTGCCAAAGATCAGTACTTCCGCCTTGCCTGTGTTCAGCTGCAGGAAGTTGTTCTTCATCCAGTTGGCAATGTTTGTCATGCATCTAGGGTAGTTGGTTCAGGTGATGGTGTGATCATCGTTGAGCCACTCCTCAATTAATTGTTCCATCTTTTCATTTTTCCTGCCAATATACATTTTTTCTTTCCCAGTTCTATTTACCCAATTGTTGTTTTTCCTTTCTCCTGCTTACTCGTTTTTTGACCCTGTATTCCAGCGTTATTGATGAGCTTTTGTCTGACAAATTGCAGACAGAATAGACCCATAAAGAACCCCACCCCCGCTGTAGATGATAAAACAGCTGGTTCATGGCGCCCCTGATTCAACTTATATCAACATTCGAAGCTCAGACAAAGCATTCATTAATTTAAACACCTTGTCTTAAGTTGCAGCTCTCTGGACAATCTGCTACTGTTTTAGAGTAAATGGAGGAATAACAGACACATGCTGCAGTGGCAATCATAACTGGCACTCCTTAAAAGCCACAGCAATCCCTCTTTAAACCATGTCTTGTGATTTAAAGAAAATGCGTTACTGACTCTCATCTTGAGTGCATTTATTGCCATTTATCCAGCCTCTGTTCTGTATTGCCTGGCTTTGATTTTGCTTTAAGGGAAGCCCCATCTTCTGGGGAAGAAGCCATTGAAAGCTTCAAAAGGCTGCAAAGAAATTAAACCTTTGGAACCCTCTATTGTTGTCCCTCTCAAAGTTGCCCTTGTCACTGGCGTTCACTTCACTGCCAAGACGCAACACTCATCAATATTCCATCAATCATCAAAGGAGAACTCCACCTCATTGATGACTTTGAAGCAGAAAATTGCCACACCATCTGCTTATTCAGTTTGTCAATGGACCACATTTTCAAATAAGCCCATGTTGACCATTTTAGTTTCCTCCACTGCAGCTTCTGCTAGCCACCTGCCCTTTGCTTAATGCATAATAGCAAACTCCCAAAAACATTTGTACGAAGAAGAGGAAATACAAATTATAGACGAGGTAAAGTAAAATGGACAAGTGGAATTTCCACTATATGGAAGCAATGCATATCATTCCCGAAGGTAAGAGAGATTGATTATCATGAAGAAAACAAGGATACTATTTTCTTGACTCTTACTTCTCACCGTTGTGACTACAGACCACTTAGGGGTTCTCTTCAAAGGTATTGGATGCTTTTCAAAAGGGTTCGAAGTGAGTCCCACTACACATAGGTTCCAGGAACCACCCCCAGCCTGATTCAGTGCTGCCTTTTTATTCTGCTTAATTCAGAGACTCTGTCCCTCACCACCCCTTGTTGTAAATGTAGCCTTTTTAACCGTGCCACACCTTTTAGTAACATAGACATCATTGGGGGAGTCTGGTTTCTTTCAGACACCCCCCCCCCCCACCTACAAGACAGTTGTTGGTGCAAGAAAGACCCAAAGGACAGAGCAGCAGATCAGGATATCTGAGATAAAAGGAAGGCCAAGGAGAAGGATTGGAGCACAGAAATTACTATATGAGAGGCAGTGATCTACAAGAGATAAATTAAACTACTATTTAATCACAGATGAGTTTGTCTCAGTAATTGCTTATTTTTATGTATAACAAATTAAATAGCACTCCACACTTCTTTATTTTCTAAGTGCTGTAAATAACAATGGCTCAATATAGTGGTACTTACTTTTCTATCTCAGGATAGACAGCTCAGCAGCCTTGCTGAAATTCAAAATCATGGCCTGCACATCCAATCACATATCTGGTAAAGACGTCTAGCTGCAGATTCCTTACCATAGAATATTCCCCAGTCAACGGACTGGATCCGTAATTTTTTTTAGAGTTATACCCTCATGCAAGTAGGTGGTGTTGTTCGGCTTGTCGTGGCATCAGCGGCGGTGGCCCACTAGAATTGACTAGCACAGTGCTAATATAGTTGCCACCCCATCGCACTGATGTCCGTTCTTTTCTTTCCGCGCCAGTCAGCATAGATCAGAAAAAGAGATACCCCTAGTCACTTTTTGACTGACCTTTTTCAACTTTTTGTCGAAGCTTTTTTGAGATTTTGTCTCCTTGTGTGGCAGGGATGTCCATGAATAAGGCTGGTTTTAATCCTTGTGGCGCCTGTCACCTACAAATGTCAGCGACAGACCCATAGTTAGTCTGCCATTGTTGTCTTGAGCATGACCATGATGCTAAGAACTGCATCAATTGCCATGCCATGCACTGCAAGGCCGTGAGGGAGCAGTCCTTCAGGCTCCATGCTGCTTGCCATGCGATGCCTCATCTGGCTCGGTCCTGGTAGAGCGGGATGTACCGGTATCAGTCGCGGAGCCACCGTTCTCCAGTATTAGGGGTGTCTTTCATAGATTCACATGCCTGAATCATTCCCCGTCGTCGGAGTGGGAGTCCCATGGTACATAAAAAAGCAATAATATGCCATAAATATGTAGTAATACTAATAGAAAAAGAACCCGGAAGTAAAGTAACCAATGGTACAGTAGGAAAAACTTCCACATCTATGACTCTCATAGTCATTTTGTATAGTCCAAACTACAGCCAAACAGGCGCCAGCACCCACCAGAATGTTCTCCCCAGAGGCTCAGGCTCTCAGATTTGCTACCGCACGTCGTGTGAAAGGGAGTCTCCCTGAGCTCTGCTCAGTTTTCTTAAATCTAACTTCAATTTTTCTACTTTCAAGGATGTCTTCTAAGAAATCTCTCTTTAGAGCCTGTGACTGCTGTGGTAAGCTTCGGCTTTTTGAGAAAGATCCACATAAAAAGTGCATCTATTGCCTGTACCCAGATCATCAGGCCTCTGACTGTAAGATCTGCAGAACCATGCCTCAAAAGACTCTCAGGGATAGAGAGGGTCGTTTACTTCTGTGGTTGAAAAGGCTAAAGGATTCTTCTAATCCTGCTTCTGAGGTAGGCAGCATTGCCTCTGGTTCTACTACAGCCTCTAGGAAGAGGCCTGCGCCTGAAGGAATGTCATCTCCTAAGGCAAAGGTGACTAAAAACAACCACCTACTAAGGGACTGGATAAGCCTTCAACATCCACGGCTGTCCCCACAAGCAGAGGCATGGAAAGCGCTTCTGTCTCTAAAAAGGGAACAATCATCAAGTTTCCTCAATCATCTGAGAGGAATTTACCACAGGCCTCATCTCCTCCAATGGCGATGTCCACTTCAGCCTCCTCGTCGACGAGAACGACGACTACAGTGACATCAACGGTAACTTTTTCCTCTCCTAAACCTTGTATGGTTATGTCATCGTCAACATCATCTCCAACTATGGTGTTTGTTTCTGTGAGGCCTGTATCGTCGACGTGCCTCGTCGTCGACTCCTCTGAAGGCTCTACCGCCGACGAAAAACAAGTCGTCGACGAGCTCGTCGACGGGCTCCACACCGTCGACGAAGAGTGTCCCGTCGACGAAGAGTGTCCCGTCGACGAAGAGTGTCCCGTCGACGAAGAGTGTCCCGTCGACGAAGAGTGTCCCGTCGACGAAGAGTGTCCCGTCGAAGAAGAGTGTCCCGTCGACGAAGAGTGTACCGTCGACGAAGAGTGTCTCGTCGACGACGAATGTCCCGTCAACAAAAAGTGTCCCGTCGACGACAAAACCATCGGAAGGGAATCCTCCGACGACGACGCAGTTATCATCATGCACGGCACTACAGGTTTGGTCTCCGTCTACGGTGTTTTTAACACCACAACAGGCATCAGGGCAAATACGTGAAACAAAAATGCAGCTTTCACCCCTTTGTATTTCACCTCAAAAGGTGTCTTCTGAAGTGCCAGACCAACTTTTGGACACTGAAAGTGAGGATGAGATGGTCCAGAATGCATTTGGACAAGCAACTAGTCCATCGGAGTAGCATATCAAACTTCAAGAGGAGGAATATGATGCTTCTCAATCTCCCGTTAATATATCGACACCAGTGAGTAACCCAGTTGCTCAGGTGCCTATGGCATTGCTATCCAACTTACAATATATGCTGGACGATTACTATAGGAGGTTCCCACCATCAGAATCGGCAGGTTCTGGACCGACAACTCCAACTTCTGAAGTACCTCCATCTGTGCTCCCACCGGTGTGTCCGTCCTCACACTCACAACCTACTCAAGAGGGAGCTCCGCAGTCTTCGGAGGATGAATATCAAAGGGAAGAAGGAGAAGTAGATGATTTATCGGAGTGGGATGACTATCAAGTACAATCTCCTTCACCATCTCCTCAGACTACGTCCGCCTCCCCTCCGGTGGATGTAGCGAGTTTTCACTTACTAATGGAGCGTGCAACTGAACGCTTTCACATACAGATGGAACAAACGCAACAAGAATGTTTCTTATACGATTTTAAGGATCAGCCCAGACGACAAATAAAAACAATACCCATCATTGATTTCATCTGGAAGGAAGGGATTAAGGTAATGCCAACGCCGGCCTCCATTCCTCCGGTCTTGCCACGCATTGATAAAAAGTATAAAGCTCCCGAAAAATCGCCTGCATGTCTGATTGGACATCCAAAACTTGACTCAGTAATTGTTCAGGCTGCCCAGAAGCGAGCCAGAAATCCATCCTCTGCAGTTACGGCGCCGCCGGACAGGGATGGCAGACGCCTAGACTCAATTGGAAAGCGTGTTTCCACCATGGCTGCAACAACTGTTCGTGCTGCCAATGCATTGGCCATTTTGGGGCGGTATGACCGCCAAATGTGGTCGGACATCGCACCTTTCATCGATCTCCTCCCTGAGCAATCCAAGGCTGAAGCACTCCAAATTCTTCAAGAAGGCCAAAGAATCTCGGAAGAGATTATTGATTCAGCTGTAGATGTCGCATCTACGGGATTTCGACAGTTAGCAGGAGCTGCTGTCCTGCGCAGACAGGGGTGGTTACATTCAACTTCTTTCAGGCAAGAAGTCCAAAACCGAGTTTTAGACATGCCATTTGATGGCGAATATTTATTTGGTCCCAAAGTAGAGGAAGCTTTACAAACAATTAAAGGATACTGAAACAGCAAGATCCTTGGGCACTCTCCAATTCCGCAAGCCGCCCTTTCGAGGAGCGAGAGGACGAGGGACGTCCTCCAATAGAGGTGGATACCAACAACAACAATCCACATACCGACAAAGTAACCAGCACTATCAGACACAGCGCTACCAGTCTTATGGGCAGAAAAGATCATACTACACCCAGAACAGGGGTAAGACAAATTACCGCGGCAAAGTCAAGCGCCAATGAAATTTTTCACCTGCCACCACCTATTTTCCACCCTCACAAAAAACTTGGCGGAAGAATATCGAAATTTTACTCCAACTGGCAGTCTATAACAACAGACAAATGGGTCCTGGATATTGTGGCAAGGGGCCATGCCCTAGAATTCGAAAAATTCCCTCCAAATGTTCCGCCAAGAGGACCGCCTCCAGCTCACCTGAAGGAGCTGCTTACCCAAATCAAATTGATGATACAAAAAGGAGCGATCGAGAGCGTTCCTCAGAGGATGAGAGGAATAGGCTTTTACTCCAGGTTCTTCCTGATTAGGAAGAAGAACGGGGAGTGGCGCCCCATCCTCGATCTTCGCGCTTTGAACAAATATCTAAGAAAATTAACGTTCCAGATGTTGTCGCTTCAGGAAATATTGCATCTTCTAGCAGCAGGTGATTGCATGGTCACTTTAAAACTCCAGGATGCATATTTCCACATCCCCATCCTACCTCGCCACAGGAAATTCCTTCGCTTCAGGGTGGCTGGCAGGGACTACCAGTTCAAGGTCCTTCCTTTTGGACTGCGGTCAGCTCCAAGAGTATTTACAAAAGTTTTAGCTCCAGTGGCTGCGCACCTCCGGCTGGAGGGAATACAAATTTTCCCATATCTGGACGACTGCCTTATAAAGGCCAGTTCTCACGAAACCGTTCAACGTCACCTTCAACAGTGTCTACACCTATTTCAGTCTCTGGGCCTGACAATCAACTTCAGCAAATCCCAAATGCAATCGTCTCAAAGAAAGGCATTCTTAGGAGCGACTCTGGACACTCAAAAACTCAGAGCTTTCGCCTCCAAAGAGAGACAAATGAAGATAAGTCGGCTAGCACAAGATCTCATGCAAAGAAAGTCAGTTTCAGTCCGACTGTACAAGTCTTTTCTAGGGATGACATTGGCTTGTATTCCATTACTTCCAAATTGCCGGCTTCGAATGAGGCCGCTTCAGGAGGATCTAACCTTACAGTGACAACAGGTTTCGGGCACTTTCGAGGACCTCATTCAAATCACACCAATCATGAAGAAGTCTCTTCTCTGGTGGACACAGATGTGTCATCTGAGGCAGGGGTGCGCGTTCCTTCAAGAAGCATCAAGTCTAACCATCACTACAGATGCATCCCTCGAGGGCTGGGGGGCTCATCTACAAGGCCTCACGATCAGCGGCAAATGGACTGCGCAACAGAGACGGTGGCACATCAACCGTTTAGAACTGAGAGCCATTTTTCTTGCACTCAAGGCGTTTTGTGCCATCATTCAGGATGCCAGTGTGTTGATACGAACAGACAACACAACAAGCATGCACTACATCAACAAGCAGGGGGGAACTCGATCTCTTCTCCTGTCTCAAGAGGCGCAGGATTTATGGACATGGGCTCTTCACCACAATGTACATCTGCAAGCAGTGCATGTTCCGGGGACGGAAAACGTCCTCGCGGACGCACTCAGCAGAACAACGATCACCACCCACGAATGGGAGCTTCATCAGGAGACAGTGGAACACATATTTCATCAGTGGGGTTGGCCAGACCTAGATCTATTTGCGACAAGTACCAACAGCAAATGCCAGAGCTTCGCAAGCTGGCATCCCCACAAGAACTCTCTGGGGAATGCGTTCTCCATCAATTGGTCTCTGACGTTTGCGTACGCTTTCCCACCGATTCCACTAGTCCCCAAGGTTCTGCGGAAGATGAAGAAGGAACATTGCCGACTCATTCTGATTGCGCCCAGATGGCCGCGCCAGTATTGGTTTACAGAGCTCCTCCTACTGTCAGAGTGCAAGCCAATTCAGTTACATCCAATCCCGAACTTGCTCAGCATTCAGGAAGGACAAGTCTTCCATCCGGACCCAGCATCTCTGAGATTAGCGGCCTGGCTCCTGAATACCGTGAGTTCGCACACCTGAACATCCCGGAGGACTGTAAAGAGGTGTTGGCCAAGGCTAGAGCGCCTGCTACCATCATGACGTACAGTCTGAAATGGAAGCGCTTCTGCATCTGGTGCCGTTCAGCGGGGGTTCACCCTTTTTCAGCAAAACCGGAGGAAATTCTTCCTTTTTTCCTGCATTTAGCACGAACAGGTCTGTCTCATGCTACCTTAAAGGTGTTTCTGGCTGCAATATCCAGATATCGACAGGATGGGACCAATTCTCTGTACTCAGCAAGGATTATCCAACAATTCTTCAGAGGCCTCTTTAGAATGTTCCCTCCTGTACGCCATCCACCTCCTTCGTGGCATCTGAATGTGGTCCTAGCTCAACTCATGCGTCACCCATTCGAGCCCATCCACAATGCCGACTTGAAGTACCTTTCGTGGAAAGTATCACTGCTCTTGGCTTTAACATCCTCCAGGAGGGTTAGTGACATCCAAGCTTTCACGGTGCATCATCCTTTCCTGAAATTCACAAGTGACTCTGTGATTCTTCGCACAAATCCAAAATACATTCCGAAAGTACCTTCGGATTTCCATTTGAACGAAACTATTGTTCTTAAGTCGTTCTTTCCAGACCCGCAAACATCTGCGGAAAGAGCGTTACACTCGCTTGACATTAAAAGATGTCTTAAATTCTACCTACAAAGAACGTCCACTGTACGCACTTCTGACCAGTTGTTCATTACCTACGGTGCGATTCGTAAGGGGCAGGCAGTTTCAAAACAGACTATTTCAAGATGGATCTCTGCTGCCATTGCCTTTTGCCATGCACAGGCTGGGAGACCTTTAACATCAGCGCCCCGAGCGCGGTCTCTTCATCTATGGCCTTATTTGCTGGAGTTCCTCTTCAGCAGATCTGCAAAGCGGCTACTTGGGCTAGTCGCCATACCTTTACCAGACATTACTGTCTAGAGTCAATCAGCGAGGCTGATACTTCTGTGGGTCGAGCTGTTCTACGGAATCTGTTTCATTAAGGTGAGCCTCTCTTTCCCACCTCCATCTTTCTGCTGTCAGACGCTTCTTATGTTATGTTCACACATATTTCCATGATTGCATTATGTTATGCTTTATACAACATGTGTATTTTCACTTTGCATTGTTATTTGCATTACTAGATGACAAGCTTGGCGTCATTGGCATCTGTCCAGCAAGGATATGTACTGCTAGCTACTCTGATTCAGGCATGTGAATCTATGAAAGACACCCCTAGTACTGGAGAAGAACAATAGTTACTTACCTGTAATCTGTGGTTCTCCAGTATTGGTGTCTTTCATAGATTCACATGCAACCCGCCCACCTCCCCTCAGAGGCTTTTTAGGCTATTTTGGTTTACCTTCACTCCTTGCGAGAAAATCTGAGAGCCTGAGCCTCTGGGGAGAACATTCTGGTGGGTGCTGGCGCCTGATTGGCTGTAGTTTGGACTATACAAAATGACTATGAGAGTCATAGATGTGGAAGTTTTTCCTACTGTACCATTGGTTACTTTACTTCCTGGTTCTTTTTCTATTAGTATTACTACATATTTATGGCATATTATTGCTTTTTTATGTACCGTGGGACTCCCACTCCGACGACGGGGAATGATTCAGGCATGTGAATCTATGAAAGACACCAATACTGGAGAACCACAGATTACAGGTAAGTAACTATTGTTCATCTTTGTCGCAGTCGAAGTTGTCTGAGTATTTGGGTAAGTCCCACACGAAGAAGAGTAAGAAGTCGACAAGGTCTTCGACTTAACCCTGTCTGTTGAAGTCATCTGACGAGGCAAGGGAACGTCGGCATTCAAGGCCTGACTCTGCGGTTGAGCCTGTGCCTGGGCCAACTCTGCGCCTCTGCAAAGCGTCATACTGGTTAACATAGGGTCTGACTTAGAGTTTGGCGGATGGAGTAAAAGCAGTCAAGGTGGCAGAGGACTCTACATCCATAACCCTTCTTTAACTCCCATTTAAACGTTTGGTGTGTGTCAGTCATTGGAGATGGATACTTACACCACACTTTTAAACGTTTTTTTATTTTCTGAAAACAAACTTTCAAAGTGGAAGTTTGTTTTTGGGAAAGAAAAAAACTAGTGGCCACAACACTACGAGAGGTTTCTCACATGGTGTGACGGTCAATTTTTTTTAAGTGTGTTTCATTTTGATTGTGCTCACTGTCAAAAATTCCTGGGAGTGACTGGCAGTATTAAAACATGAAGAAAAAAGCCATCCGATCACTCAGTTTAATAGAGTGGATGGTCTGATAGCTTCCCTCTAACTGCCCATACTCCCTCGTACCACTGGAGGAAAGTTTAGGCCGACAAATTAAGTTTTACTCCGTCAGCGTAAATCTGGTCTGGAAAACAGAGTATATTTGCCAAATGACTTTTCCCCACATATCCCGCTCGCCTGTTCTTATTTGCAATTTCAACAGACAATTACATTACTTTGCAAAGAAGACTCTTGCATCCAGTGTAATCACGGCCCCATGATATACCTCCATAAAGCAAAGGATATTTTCTCCATAGAAAATGAGCTCTCTTTACCAGACCGTGTTACTCTTCACCCCCCACCTACACAGGCTTTGTGCGACTCACTTAATACTTTCTTCATTGATAAAATCACTACTATTAAGAACAATATCCCCTCGCCTTTATCTTCTTCCCCTCCTCCTCTGCCTCCTAGAAATCCTTGTTGCCTGGATGTTTTCCCTCCGATCTCCCTTGAGGAGTTTCATTCATTACTGCAGAAAGTGAGCTCTGGCTCTCCCAATGACTGCTACCCCCCACCCCCCTAAGTACTTAAGGAAGTCTTTTTGGCCTGTCCTGACCCTCCACTGTCACTACTCAACAACTCGCTGGCAACGGGGGTGGTCCCAGACTCCTTTAAACAGGCAGTTGTGATATCTATTCTAAAAAAAAAACATGCCGATCCTACGATCTTGAGCAATTACAGACCTATCTTCCTTCTCCCCTATCTGGGGGAAATTTTTGGAGACATATGTCACTCGCTGCCTGAGTGCTTTCATTGAGAGCTCGTCTTTTTTGGAGGCCCAGCAAGCCGGTTTCCGCCCACTTCACTCCACCGAGGCGGTCATTGTGGCTGTGATGGACACTCTCGGAAGGGGCGCCGACAATAACATCTCCCAAGCCCTTGTCTTGTTGGACCTGTCGGCGGCCTTTGACACGGTCGATCATGTAATTTTGATCGACCGTGTCAAAAATGCCGGCATTCAGGGAGTTGCCCTTGATTGGGTGAGATCTTTCTTCGATAAACGTTCTCAGGCTGTGCACTGGTCTACCTTCTCTGCCTCCTATTCCCCCCTATCCTGTGGAGTCCCACAGGGCTCCGCCCTATCCCCTCTGCTATTTAATTTGTACATGCACCCCCTAATAGTTTCCCTCCATAAATCTGCGGTTACAACTTTTAATTACGCAGATGATTTGCAGTTAATTTTCCCTATCGATACCTCTCTTTCCTCCTGTACTAGCTTTCAAACTACTATGCTTGAGATATCGGAATGGATGTACCACAGCCAGCTCAAATTAAATCCCATCAAGACCGAGCTTGTGCTGGTGGGCGGGGCAGCCAACCCATGGAACGACAGCTTTTGGCCTCCTTCACTAGGGCTTCCTCCGTGTCCGGTCAACTCAGTGAAGAGTCTCGGCGTAGTCATCTCCAGTGACCTATCTATGAGGCCCCAGATTAGTGCTGTTACGTCATCCTGCTTTTTCCACTTGCGCAGGATATGTAAAAGCAATAGATTCCTCACTAGAGAGGCACTTATCCTTGTCATCCTGGCCCTCGTTATGTCAAGAATTGACTATGCCAACACCCTGTATGTGGGAATTCCAGCATACCATCTCCACAGGTTGCAGCTGGTGCAAAATCATTCATAAAGGGGGTGGTGATGGACAGAGTATCTGAATTAAGCAGAACACTCCTTCCCAGTCAAAAGATCAGGGCTTGATCCATCACCTTTTTTTAGCTCACTGCACCATCCCAGCTCAGAACCTGGCTACATGCAAATTAGTCTGACCCTGGCCCAGTGCATCACGGGAACAGGGCAGACCAAACTACCAAGCCAATTCTTTACTGGAAAGGAAACAAGCTTCCGGGGACCGGTTTCTGGCATTACAGCCGTCTTCGGCCCGGCTTGCTTGAATCCTGATGGTGCAGTGAGCAAGGGACTCACATCTGAGCATACCCTTCCACACTTGTGGTGGCCAAAACGATTCATAAAGGGGGTGGTGATGGACAGAGTATCTGAATTAAGCAGAACACTCCTACCCAGTCAAAAGATCAGGGCTTGATCCATCACCGTTTTTTAGCTCACTGCACCATCCCAGCTCAGTACCTGGCTACATGCAAATTAGTCTGACCCTGGCCCAGTGCATCATGGGAACAGGGCAGACCAAACTACCAAGCCAATTCTTTACTGGAAAGGAAACAAGCTTCCGGGGACCGGTTTCTGGCATTACAGCCGTCTTCGGCCCGGCTTGCTTGAATCCTGATGGTGCAGTGAGCAAGGGACTCACATCTGAGCATACCCTTCCACACTTGTGGTGGCCAAAACGATTCATAAAGGGGGTGGTGATGGACATAGTATCTGAATTAAGCAGAACACTTCTACCCAGTCAAAAGATCAGGGCTTGATCCATCACCGTTTTTTAGCTCACTGCACCATCCCAGCTCAGAACCTGGCTACATGCAAATTAGTCTGACCCTGGCCCAGTGCATCATGGGAACAGGGCAGACCAAACTACCAAGCCAATTCTTTACTGGAAAGGAAACAAGCTTCCGGGGACCGGTTTCTGGCATTACAGCCGTCTTCGGCCCGGCTTGCTTGAATCCTGATGGTGCAGTGAGCAAGCGACTCACATCTGAGCATACCCTTCCACACTTGTGGTGGCCAAAACGATTCATAAAGGGGGTGGTGATGGACAGAGTATCTGAATTAAGCAGAACACTCCTACCCAGTCAAAAGATCAGGGCTTGATCCATCACCGTTTTTTAGCTCACTGCACCATCCCAGCTCAGAACCTGGCTACATGCAAATTAGTCTGACCCTGGCCCAGTGCATCATGGGAACAGGGCAGACCAAACTACCAAGCCAATTCTTTACTGGAAAGGAAACAAGCTTCCGGGGACCGGTTTCTGGCATTACAGCCGTCTTCGGCCCGGCTTGCTTGAATCCTGATGGTGCAGTGAGCAAGGGACTCACATCTGAGCATACCCTTCCACACTTGTGGTGGCCAAAACGATTCATAAAGGGGGTGGTGATGGACAGAGTATCTGAATTAAGCAGAACACTCCTACCCAGTCAAAAGATCAGGGCTTGATCCATCACCGTTTTTTTAGCTCACTGCACCATCCCAGCTCAGAACCTGGCTACATGCAAATTAGTCTGACCCTGGCCCAGTGCATCATGGGAACAGGGCAGACCAAACTACCAAGCCAATTCTTTACTGGAAAGGAAACAAGCTTCCGGGGACCGGTTTCTGGCATTACAGCCGTCTTCGGCCCGGCTTGCTTGAATCCTGATGGTGCAGTGAGCAAGGGACTCACATCTCAGCATACCCTTCCACACTTGTGGTGGCCAAAACGATTCATAAAGGGGGTGGTGATGGACATAGTATCTGAATTAAGCAGAACACTCCTACCCAGTCAAAAGATCAGGGCTTGATCCATCACCGTTTTTTAGCTCACTGCACCATCCCAGCTCAGAACCTGGCTACATGCAAATTAGTCTGACCCTGGCCCAGTGCATCATGGGAACAGGGCAGACCAAACTACCAAGCCAATTCTTTACTGGAAAGGAAACTAGCTTCCGGGGACCGGTTTCTGGCATTACAGCCGTCTTCGGCCCGGCTTGCTTGAATCCTGATGGTGCAGTGAGCAAGGGACTCACATCTGAGCATACCCTTCCACACTTGTGGTGGCCAAAACGATTCATAAAGGGGGTGGTGAAGGACAGAGTATCTGAATTAAGCAGAACACTCCTACCCAGTCAAAAGATCAGGGCTTGATCCATCACCGTTTTTTAGCTCACTGCACCATCCCAGCTCAGAACCTGGCTACATGCAAATTAGTCTGACCCTGGCCCAGTGCATCATGGGAACAGGGCAGACCAAACTACCAAGCCAATTCTTTACTGGAAAGGAAACAAGCTTCCGGGGACCGGTTTCTGGCATTACAGCCGTCTTCGGCCCGGCTTGCTTGAATCCTGATGGTGCAGTGAGCAAGGGACTCACATCTGAGCATACCCTTCCACACTTGTGGTGGCCAAAACGATTCATAAAGGGGGTGGGGATGGACAGAGTATCTGAATTAAGCAGAACACTCCTACCCAGTCAAAAGATCAGGGCTTGATCCATCACAGTTTTTTAGCTCACTGCACCATCCCAGCTCAGAACCTGGCTACATGCAAATTAGTCTGACCCTGGCCCAGTGCATCATGGGAACAGGGCAGACCAAACTACCAAGCCAATTCTTTACTGGAAAGGAAACAAGCTTCCGGGGACCGGTTTCTGGCATTACAGCCGTCTTCGGCCCAGCTTGCTTGAATCCTGATGGTGCAGTGAGCAAGGGACTCACATCTGAGCATACCCTTCCACACTTGTGGTGGCCAAAACGATTCATAAAGGGGGTGGTGATGGACAGAGTATCTGAATTAAGCAGAACACTCCTACCCAGTCAAAAGATCAGGGCTTGATCCATCACCGTTTTTTAGCTCACTGCACCATCCCAGCTCAGAACCTGGCTACATGCAAATTAGTCTGACCCTGGCCCAGTGCATCATGGGAACAGGGCAGACCAAACTACCAAGCCAATTCTTTACTGGAAAGGAAACAAGCTTCCGGGGACCGGTTTCTGGCATTACAGCCGTCTTCGGCCCGGCTTGCTTGAATCCTGATGGTGCAGTGAGCAAGGGACTCACATCTGAGCATACCCTTCCACACTTGTGGTGGCCAAAACGATTCATAAAGGGGGTGGTGATGGACATAGTATCTGAATTAAGCAGAACACTTCTACCCAGTCAAAAGATCAGGGCTTGATCCATCACCGTTTTTTAGCTCACTGCACCATCCCAGCTCAGAACCTGGCTACATGCAAATTAGTCTGACCCTGGCCCAGTGCATCATGGGAACAGGGCAGACCAAACTACCAAGCCAATTCTTTACTGGAAAGGAAACAAGCTTCCGGGGACCGGTTTCTGGCATTACAGCCGTCTTCGGCCCGGCTTGCTTGAATCCTGATGGTGCAGTGAGCAAGCGACTCACATCTGAGCATACCCTTCCACACTTGTGGTGGCCAAAACGATTCATAAAGGGGGTGGTGATGGACAGAGTATCTGAATTAAGCAGAACACTCCTACCCAGTCAAAAGATCAGGGCTTGATCCATCACCGTTTTTTAGCTCACTGCACCATCCCAGCTCAGAACCTGGCTACATGCAAATTAGTCTGACCCTGGCCCAGTGCATCATGGGAACAGGGCAGACCAAACTACCAAGCCAATTCTTTACTGGAAAGGAAACAAGCTTCCGGGGACCGGTTTCTGGCATTACAGCCGTCTTCGGCCCGGCTTGCTTGAATCCTGATGGTGCAGTGAGCAAGGGACTCACATCTGAGCATACCCTTCCACACTTGTGGTGGCCAAAACGATTCATAAAGGGGGTGGTGATGGACAGAGTATCTGAATTAAGCAGAACACTCCTACCCAGTCAAAAGATCAGGGCTTGATCCATCACCGTTTTTTTAGCTCACTGCACCATCCCAGCTCAGAACCTGGCTACATGCAAATTAGTCTGACCCTGGCCCAGTGCATCATGGGAACAGGGCAGACCAAACTACCAAGCCAATTCTTTACTGGAAAGGAAACAAGCTTCCGGGGACCGGTTTCTGGCATTACAGCCGTCTTCGGCCCGGCTTGCTTGAATCCTGATGGTGCAGTGAGCAAGGGACTCACATCTCAGCATACCCTTCCACACTTGTGGTGGCCAAAACGATTCATAAAGGGGGTGGTGATGGACATAGTATCTGAATTAAGCAGAACACTCCTACCCAGTCAAAAGATCAGGGCTTGATCCATCACCGTTTTTTAGCTCACTGCACCATCCCAGCTCAGAACCTGGCTACATGCAAATTAGTCTGACCCTGGCCCAGTGCATCATGGGAACAGGGCAGACCAAACTACCAAGCCAATTCTTTACTGGAAAGGAAACTAGCTTCCGGGGACCGGTTTCTGGCATTACAGCCGTCTTCGGCCCGGCTTGCTTGAATCCTGATGGTGCAGTGAGCAAGGGACTCACATCTGAGCATACCCTTCCACACTTGTGGTGGCCAAAACGATTCATAAAGGGGGTGGTGAAGGACAGAGTATCTGAATTAAGCAGAACACTCCTACCCAGTCAAAAGATCAGGGCTTGATCCATCACCGTTTTTTAGCTCACTGCACCATCCCAGCTCAGAACCTGGCTACATGCAAATTAGTCTGACCCTGGCCCAGTGCATCATGGGAACAGGGCACACCAAACTACCAAGCCAATTCTTTACTGGAAAGGAAACAAGCTTCCGGGGACCGGTTTCTGGCATTACAGCCGTCTTCGGCCCGGCTTGCTTGAATCCTGATGGTGCAGTGAGCAAGGGACTCACATCTGAGCATACCCTTCCACACTTGTGGTGGCCAAAACGATTCATAAAGGGGGTGGGGATGGACAGAGTATCTGAATTAAGCAGAACACTCCTACCCAGTCAAAAGATCAGGGCTTGATCCATCACAGTTTTTTAGCTCACTGCACCATCCCAGCTCAGAACCTGGCTACATGCAAATTAGTCTGACCCTGGCCCAGTGCATCATGGGAACAGGGCAGACCAAACTACCAAGCCAATTCTTTACTGGAAAGGAAACAAGCTTCCGGGGACCGGTTTCTGGCATTACAGCCGTCTTCGGCCCAGCTTGCTTGAATCCTGATGGTGCAGTGAGCAAGGGACTCACATCTGAGCATACCCTTCCACACTTGTGGTGGCCAAAACGATTCATAAAGGGGGTGGTGATGGACAGAGTATCTGAATTAAGCAGAACACTCCTACCCAGTCAAAAGATCAGGGCTTGATCCATCACCGTTTTTTAGCTCACTGCACCATCCCAGCTCAGAACCTGGCTACATGCAAATTAGTCTGACCCTGGCCCAGTGCATCATGGGAACAGGGCAGACCAAACTACCAAGCCAATTCTTTACTGGAAAGGAAACAAGCTTCCGGGGACCGGTTTCTGGCATTACAGCCGTCTTCGGCCCGGCTTGCTTGAATCCTGATGGTGCAGTGAGCAAGGGACAGCCCGCCTGGTTTACCATCAGCCTAGGCATCAGCACGTTTCACCGCAGTTGCGGAGCCTGCATTGGCTCCCGGTGGCTAGACGTTGCACCTTCAAACTTGGCTGCACGATATTCAAAGCCCTGTCTGATCTTGCTCCTGTCTTTACTTCATCTAGTCTGAAGCGATATGTTCCCACGAGAGATCTCCGCTCTAATTCTCACAATCTTTTAATTATCTCCAAAATTAAACGCAAAAAACATGGTGGTCTCAGTTTCTCGTTTTTGGCCCCCAAAACTTGGAACTCCCTTCAATCTGTCTTCCGACACTGCCCTACCTACGACTGCTTTCGTAGGATGCTGACAACTTTCTTTTTTCAATCAGCATTCGAGTAAGCCCTGCTCCTGCCCTCCGCATTTGTTATGAGCGCCATGAAACCGTCAGGTGACCGAGCGCGGTATAACATTTTTTAACATAACATAAAAAAATTGTTGTCCAGACATTTTCATTTTTGGTTTGTGTTTTTGAATCATTGGAGTAATAATTTAGTTTGGGTAGATATCGCTGATCCGGGCTGAATTTTTCTGGACAACATTTTTGAAAAAAGCAGCTGTAGTGCAGTGAAGATGTAATATTTCAGGAAAGTACCTGTATGTGCAAGTTCTTTAGGTATAGCCTTTAGAAATGTTGTAGGTTTTAGCACCCCATAAGTATCTTCACAACCAGATGCACAAAGATTTTTCTCTACATATGCATGATCCAAAACATTTACACATCTTCTGATCAAGTAGAACTCTCTTTTAATGTGTTCACGCACAGAATATGACTTTGGGGGAAGATCACTTAGTTGGACTGATCTCTTGAATTCACTGTACCGTAGATCAGCAAATGTGTGACAGTAAGAACTTGGTTTCCACACACGCACAATGTATTTTTCTGTGTCTTTAAAGTCACATGCTTCTTCTGTCTCAGCAAATCATTTTAGAAACTTCGCAAGCTCAGAAGTTAAAGCTCCAAGCTTTGTTCCAAATTGTTCATAGTGTCATCACCCGTGAGAATATGTGCCTTGATAAGAACACTGGGATCTCTGTGTCAATTTTCTTATACAGAATATGAAGCGTGATTATGTGTCTTTTCTCTCCTGTTCTATAACGTAGCCATAACTATGACAGTCCTTGACTTATGAACATTGCAACAAATCTAAGTAGTACAATAACATCTGTGTCATTTGACAATACAATGACTCGATTGGAACCATTTCATAGAGCCCACTACATGTGGCACAACACGAAGGTCAGCTTCCTCCAATTTGCTGTTAAGTTCTTGAACAATATGACCCGTAGCTTTTGAATCTATCTCTGCAGGCACCAACTCCTCATTGACAATCATTCCACTTTCAGAAAGTGGAAATTAAGTGTTCACTGATGCATCAACAATGTTTTGGCGAGTTAACATCTCCAAGTTCATCTTGTTCAATGTTGATGACCAGATTTGAAGCAGGCAAACTCAATTGTTGCACTTGTAGACATTCATCGGATTCTCTCACATTCATTGACAGATAGTTCAAGATAACGGTCAAAGACAATGTGCAGTTCTTGCAAGGTGCACACTGACTTTGATATCTGTAGAATAGTCTGAATGGCCTCATCGAAGTTTTGCATGGATGAAGTCTTGACTAGTCGCAATTGTGACATAGTCTACAGCACCAGCAGTTTTCATTGAGGACACCTTTTCGAATTGAGATTCATCAGGTGAAAGGTTTTTTTCAAGCTCTTTTACGAGTTTGTGCTCCACTGGTTTGGTTGCAGCATCTCCATCAAATAATGCGTTTCTTTCCTAAATCCTCTCTCTGTGCTTGCGAAATTTGTTTTTTTATAACCTGTTTTGTAGTGGCTGGTTGGACTAAACACTTACTATGGCAATTAACGCGTGGAAGTTTAGCTTTAGTGATTATGTCAAACTGCTTTTTCTTTTTCAATACAAATCTCTCCTGCTTCAGTTCTGCGTATAGTTTCGATCCATGTTCCAGGACATCTAGTAGACTGTCTTTATATCGTTATCCACATATTGTTTGGTCACGAGTTCTGTAGTCGCACAGGCTCAGTCATTTCAAAGGGGTTTCCGTGCTGCATGAAATGAAGAAGGATGTCAACAAGTTTATTAATACCTTCCCATCTCTTTCCCACAAGTTCGTGTTAAGGAACAGTTTCACAATGGTCCATTCATTTTGAATTTGCCATCTCTCTGAAAACATTTTAAATAGAAAGGACTTCATGGTAAACTAGCTGCCTTTGAGCAGCATATTCACTTTTATGTGTCTGACCAACAATTCGCTTGGAGCTTTTCTGTGATCTCTGGGTCGTTTGTTCCAGTTTCATATCTGGAGCCCGAGCATTGAACTATCCCTCCCTGGCTTTCACCACAAAATGTCTTTTGATGAATTTTCTGTAGAGGTATGTTTTTTCTATCTCTAGCTTCTTCACTCTTTCCAAATATCAGGACCCATATTTCGGGTAGTTTGTGCAATCGAATTCGCAAAACAGAGTAATCAGTGACTCCACAGTCTTCACGTGCAGCTCCCAATCACCTTCCCGATCAGCATGTACCAAGTTTTTCACTAGCGCCATCTTGTGTAAAACAGTTCTCCAGTATTTGCAAAGTTCGGATTTTTCTTCACATTCTTTGAAAAACTCTATGAACTTGGTTTTCAGGTTTTCTGATTTTGAACTGAGTGTATTGAACATTGACTGGCTTTGCATTATGCCATTTGAATGCCGTGCACCCTGTGCCTTGTTCACCTCTGAGATAAGATATGCAAAACCTAATTTGTCATTCTTGTTCAAGAAAGCATTTCAATGCAATGTTTCTATAGCCTCAGATATGATGAGCATATCTTGTAACGAATGAACATAATGAGTTATGCTCAATACTGGCTGGACAGTTTTGCTTCCAAAGATTTCATCCTCAATAAGTGCATCGTCTATGCCACATCCACTGAGATAACTTCCTGCACACTGCAACACAACTTTTGTCATTTGGAAAACGCCCATCATTGGATAAAGAAAATCAAATTCTACTGGATGGCTCATAAAAATGTCAGCTACAATACGGAAAACCCCTTCTTCGGAGAAAATTGGCAGGATATGCTGGTCTTGAAGCTAAACACACACATTTTAGAATTATTTTTAGAGCTGTGTATACTGTTGAGTTTGTTACTGAAGAGGGTATTACTGGTGAAAACCGGTGAAAACTGGTAAACCCTACCTTCAGTGGGACGGTATTCTGGGAGATCAGAGCATGAATTCCAGCCCACTGAGGAATTAGCTTTCCTTCATCCTTCAGTCCGCACCAAATAAGTGGGAGGATAAATTCAGTTAAATCAGCTTTGAGGACCGCAGTATCAGGTAGAAGAAGATTCATGTTCTCAGCCACTTTGAAACTTTCTGGTAGAGTGGGACGTATTGATGGCTTGTAGTGATAGTGCACACATTGTCATGGCAGTTGGGTTATAAGTTTGTAGCTTTGTTTGTTTATGCCTACAGCTTGTTTTCAAGTATCTACTTCATTGGTACAGTCTTAAACAAGCATTTGCAATGCAATAGGTCTTACATTTGCGACACTTTGAGCTATTGGCATTGTTAAATGACAATGCCTTTAATTTATGTGTTTGTTTTTAAAACATCTAAAAGGCATGGTAATTTACAATGCAAATAGCTTAAACTCTTGCAAATGAGAGACCTATTTCATTGCAAATGCTTGTCTTTCTTGGGCATTGTGACACCCATTGACTCACAGCCTTAGAAACATCTTGTACTTGAGAAATTATGTTTAAAAACAAATTGTCTTATTTTTAGTATTATGTATATTGATATGTTTGTTTGCCATACATTATTTAAATGATTCATGTCTATTCAAATCATATCATTGTATTTTATTGAATCAAATTTATCCACATATATATATATATATTTTTTATACTTACATTAAAATCAATCTTTTTGATATCAATACAGTTTATTGCATTTTTAATGAGTTGTTTATAAATATGTGTCTCTTTCATTAGCCAGTTTTTGTTCCTTTTTGTCTGCCTGGGTTGTTACCTTTGCACAAAAAAAAAAAGACACCCATCAGTGGCACATGAACTGGGAATATGAACGTGCTAAGTGATCGGTAGAGCCTATTTCTTGTGAATGCCTTTATTTTGATATTCTAAATCTCTTTGGATGACTACATCCTGTGATAGATGATCGAATCTTGGTTATTTTGTTGCTGGGATAAATGGTGGTTGGATCGTGTATCCAACTCTGTGTTTGCTCAAATGAGAATGCTCTCTCTCTTTCCTCGCTCCCTTATTTTATTCATTATAATTAACTGCAGTTTCTGGTGTTTTTAGTTTGGCCTACCGGAGACACCGTTAGCATTAGCTATCTCCCCAGCTTCATGTTGTCAAAAAATCATAAATTAACAATTCAAACATATGTATAGGGGAGTGTTAAGTCAGCCTTTGGTGTGCTCAGCTGTCATTCACATTGGGATTCTACCCACCAAACCATATAGTATTGAGCAGTGAGTCTGCCCACATTAGCCTTTGGCTTTATCATAAATGTGAGTAACAGCATTTTGTCTAATCACATGTGCATAGAAAGGAGTGCACTTGACAGTCAGGACTGTAAAATCCATGCCCATAGAGCCTTTTCTTTTTGCTAATAAAAATACAGGTTTTCTAATGATGTGCATCAAAACTAAAAATAGGTTGTTTATTTGCTCCAAGTGCACCTCCTTCCTAGGATTCGTTCCTTTTTGCCCTGTCAAAATTCTATGCAGTGGTATTTTAAAAAAAAAGCTAAATATGTCTGAAGTGGAAAAATACAAACTAAAAGATTAGACAGTGAAAAGTGGAAGTGGAGGACTATGGAGAAATACAGAAGAGAATAGTAAAAGGGGCAGAGAGAGAGCAAGTAAAGAGAACAAAGGTAGAGGAGAAGAACATGAAGTAGAAGAATGAAGAGAAAATGAAAGAAAGACGAAAGGAGTAACTAAGCAGAGGGAGCAGTGTAGTGAAATGTGAAGTTTCATGAATCTTGTGTGTTGGAACTGAAATGCGTGTGAGTGGTGGAAATGCAGTGTGTGTGATAGAAATAGCAATATGTGAGCGTAAAGCAGAAATAGAACGATTAGTGGAGAGAGGAAGATAGAGCGTCAGAGTGAGGGAAAGGCAGATTGACAGGGAGACTTAGAGAAAGATGAAGAAGATGAGAGAGAGCTAAAGGGAGAGCAAGAGAAATAGAGAGAGGGGATACGAGAGATAGAGCTAATCGGAGAGAGAAATTAAACTTGAGAAGAAGTACAGAGTACAACAAGTAGAGAAAGAAAATAGAGAAAGAATACAAAATGTAAAGGTGTGACAGAGAGTGAAACACAGAGCGATAGAAAGCAAGCCCGAAAGAGAAAAAGTAAGAGAATTAGGAGAAGGTGGGATTAAGGTAGAGAGTGAGAGATAGACAAAAAAGAGCACTGAAGTGAGCTAGAGGGAAGGAGAGTGAAAGACAGCTGAGGGTAGAGGGAGAGAGAAAGTTTAAAAGTGAGAGCGAGAGCGAGAGAACAAATGAGAGAAAAGAGAGCAAGAGAGAAAAGCACAGTAAAAGCATGTGTGAGTGAAAGCTTGTTTATATTGTGAGGGATTAAATGAGTTCTGGTGAGTAAGAAAATGAAAGCACCTGCGAGATAGCGATGGTAATTTGGCTAGATGTAAAGAAAAAGCAAAGTGAGGAAGAACAATATTATGAGTATAAAAGACAATGAGATGGGAGCATTTTGTCAACAAGAAAGATCGGATCGAGAGAGTAGAAAGACAGAAGAAAGGCTGTCGTATAATTGAGAATACACATGAGATTTTGCGACCCATGTACCTAGTTTGCCATAATTGTTCTTGTGTGTAATATTATATCCATTGTTACATCCAAACACTGTTAAATGAAGGTACATGAGCTCGATTATGAAGGGATCTACACATGTATTCTAGTTATACATTATGCTAGGTGTTGAATTGTTGGTAAGTAGTGTGCTATATATAGTAATGAAACGAAATGGCCCATCAACTCGTTTGAGAAAGGTCGGGGGCTGAGCTAAGTGAATCAGGCGAAATGTAACAAAATGTAGCACTATATTGAAACTGACTGCACATACGGACAGTCTCTTATCTGCATTTCAGAGGTGCACAACCCGTCCTCCTACACACACACACACACACACACCTTAATTAGCCTCCACCGGCCTCTTAGGGGAACTATTTGAATGTTGCGAACTGGCAGGCAAGAGACTCCTGGTGAAATCACCATAGGAATCACGGAGTTGTCCCAAGGTCTGTACTGCTCAGCGACCAGAGGAGTAGCTAGCCCTCAATGGTGCAGTGGCACTGACACTTAGCCCCAATTTGATTGGTGTTTGCGCCTGCACCCCGGTGTTTACCTCGGCTAACCTGTCCTGTGTATTTAACCCCTTTGCTGCGGCGGCAATTACGCTACAGCGCTAGGGGGGAGGGGGGCTGCGCGGCGCTCCCATGCTCGTGACGGAACCGCTCCGTCACGAGCCTCGGGCGCGCTGTGCTGATGACGTAGCGTTCCGTCACGGCCCCGCCCACTCAACAGAACGTCCAGCGCAGGCGCGGAATCAGCGCCGCGCAGGCGTGCCGAGCTGGCCGTGACGGAACCGCTCCGTCATCAGCACAGCGCGTCTGAAGCTGGTGACGGAGCGGTTCCGTCACCAGCATGGGAGGGGTTAATTGACACCCTCCATCCGAAGAAGCACCGCGACTGCAGAAGGACACGTGAAAAGCAGGGAATGGAATAACCGAAAATAAAAACCCTTTAGCCAACTCCTTGCTTGAAAACAAGACAGTTTCACGGGTTCTGAAAATTAGAACTCAAGCATACTTACCGTGAAAGGGGAAGGTGTTATCGTTTAACATGAAATGAATGGCAGAGGCGGCAACTTCTCTCCCAGGCAGGCAGCCATGTCTTCTGAGGCTCCTGGCGGGGCAGAAGCATAGCAGCTATGAGTGGTTATTTTGAGCCCACTACATGCCTTGGCAGCAGGACGGTGGTTCATGCTCGGATGCCTGGGAGATAGATGCCACAGTGCAGGATGCCCGTTGATCCACCGTTGTCGATTGATATTTTTGCTGTAAGTCAGGGTTCCATGTGCAGACACTGTGAAATCCTAGATAAGACCAACGTAAGTGAGGTGAGGAAAGGTGCCTCCTTCCGTCGTCTGTATCTCGAACCTTCACGCTATGGGGGGGCACGTCGTGAAATATATGGAATGGATTTTAACAATGAAAGTGGAACCACTATTTTGTGTACAGTCACTGCCCACACTCTGACAACAGTGAGCTATGAAGCGGTTGTTCAAACTGTGAGCGGTCTGCAAATGGAATCAATAGGCCATTAGTCCTCCGACCTGGGCATTAAAGCTTAGCAGGGGTCCTTATGCACTGTTTCCTTCCAACTGAGATCTCCACAACCCCACTGGCGCGTAGCGGCGGCAGGGCCTGTACGAAGCAGGACACCCACTAGCAAGATGTAGAGGTAGCTAAGCCTTGGGGCTCTAGAGCCCAGTTCTGCCACTTTATATTTGGCCACTTGGACTGAGGGTTCCCTGATCATCAGACAGGCAGGTCCTGCATGGGGAGGGAGCAGCCTAGAGAGGACAAGGACAGCGGGTCGGCCCAGTGGCCGGCTTCCAAGGCTCACCTGTGGCCCTTTTTGCCACTGGGCCTCCGGGGAGAGCTCAGGACGACCTTACCAGCCAAGTCCAGGGCGCAGATGCAGCCTTCGGCACAGCCCCGCAGTTCCTTGATCTCCACCTCTGATGTCAGCCAGGCAGGTTCTGGCGATATTCCCCTCTGTACCATCCCCAATCCCTCATGACAGATGGGGCGATGGGGGGGTGGGGGCCTCGCAGCACAAACCCACTGACCCGCGGGGCACCAGACCCAACCAATATGCCCACAAGTCCTCAGGTCAGCCACTTGGCAGCCCAGCAAACGTCACAGTTCTGGCACCACAGGCCTCTGCCACACCACCAGCACAGACCGCAGGCAGGGCCCACTCCTCCGTCCGAGTGTCAAGGATCTCCGATCCAGCACTCTCCCTCCTCCTGGGTCCAGAAGGTCTTCACCATTTATAGTGGCAGCAAGGTCAGCTTGTCAGCACATAGGGATAGCAGCAGTTATCCCCTTCGGGGCTGATGACGAGCTCAGCTCGTCATAAGCGTAACGTGCCGTGCGTTGATGACGAGCTGAGCTCGTCATGTAACGCGGTAATCTGAAAAGCGCAGCGGGAAAAACGCTAGCGCGCATGTGGTTAAGCCAGATTTTGGCTAGAATTTACGGGGATGCCGACGGAGCTTCAGCTCCTTTCAGCCATTTTGGTTGGTGGCTTGGTCACGCCCCTCTTCCAAGAGCGTCCTTCACTACTAGGTTCTTCTTCATTAAGAGCCAGGATTGATGCTTTTTTTCATAACCTGGGGTTATAAAGAATTAGAATTCGGAGCTTTGCACATCTCAGAAGACTTTAGAGATATTCTGTAGGTAGTGAGGGTCCAGTCAGCCACAAAGATGTATACTCCAAAATGTGAACAATTCATGAATTGGTGCAAATGATGCATCTGCCTTTGAGCCACCAACTGCTACTTGTTGCATCGGGAAATGCTTAAAGTACAAGCCTGTCTTGACCATGCTAAATGCTCCAACAGTTGCAATATTAGGATGAGAACCTAAGCACCTTATTTTCCCTGTGCAGTATCAAAGAATTGACCAGCACGGTTAGCTTCTTTCCCAATGGTAGCTCTTTCTTAGAAGGTAAGCTCAGTCCTCTCAAGTCAACACATAAGACAGAGTTTAAGTACATCACATGAAAGATTGTGATACTACTCCCTCTCATCTCTGCATGCCTGTTGAGTACAATGCAGGCTTTTCCTTCTGTTCCAATACAACTTTAGTCTGGAAAGTAATCCCAGATCCTGTCTAAAGTTCCACCTCCACAGACCTATGGTACTCACCACTTTCTTCCTCAGTACATCCACTCCAGTTGAGAGTTCTTTCCATTCTTAGGATTTGAAGAAATGGACTATGTTATGTTTGCAAGAGTGTGTCCTTGAGGAATTTTGGCACTCAAACAAAATCTTAACATTCTCCTAGCAAAAAATTGCTCACTGGACTGCACCTTTCAATGCATTCTGGCAAAGCAAGGTCAATCAATTGCTTGCCTGAAAAGGTCTACAAGGGATATGGCAGCCACAATAACCACCTCTGCTGGAATACCACTGAAGAATATCCTCAAGTCTGCAATGTGGTAAACAGATCACAATTGTACAAAGCACTATTGCTTTGGTGTCTCATAGAGCTGTGAGTCCAGTGTTTGGAGGGATTTTTATTTTAGTTCATATAATTTGAACCTAGTGCCAACTCTACTTTCTGCTGTAGTACTTATATCTAGTCTTAATTTAAACATATATTAATCTTTAAAAAGACAAACGTTTACATGAAAATAGTACTCGCTGCCAACTACAAAGCTCTATTGTTGGCACCTTTCAGTTTCACATAGAGCTCTCCTCCTTCTTGGTGCTATGCTAATTTCTTTAATTCACTTGTGCTTTTAAAGAACTTTATCGATCTTTTTAGAGGATTGTTTATCCACTTCATTGGTTGTAATTCAGTTCAAACAATGAAGTGGCTGAGCCACAAGACCCCATTATATATGATGTGTGTATATTAACTCCGCATCCTCACAGTGGAGAATAATTAATATGTGAGCGTCTTTAAAAGATAGCAATGCTGGAAAACTATTATTATATTTAAGTAACAGTTATTTCCTTCCGTTCAGTTTGTGCAAAGTAATTTTTTGGGGGGTGGGGAGGGGGCGTTTTTCTGTGAGTGATGCAATCTATTTTGTCCGAACTGTGCGGTCTGTTTTCTATAGACTTTGCTTTAATAGTTCAGTGTATCTCATGATTCACTTAGCGTGATTGCCTCCATGATTCGCAGAATGTTCCTCACTTCAGTTCCCCTGAATGATGATTTGTTTGATGCTGTTCATGTGACTAACACTTTGTATTTCCTAAAGTATCTGATTGTGCACTGTTTCAAATTCCACTTTCTGTGCTTAGTGTAGGAAATTTGTGGATTCAGTTTTCTTGACCAGTGGAAAGTGTTCTGTGCACAGTTTGTGTGAATTCTGCAGTTTTATTCTGTATCCACATGGCATGAGTAGTGCTTATTTTCATGCTTTCAGAGTGGATGGTGCAGTTAGTTTTTAATGTATGCACTATTGTATATTCTTTGTCGTAGAGCACATAGGGACTGACATTCTGCTCAATTATGAAACGTCCTCCTTCAATATCTTAAATCTATATCTGAAGAGTGTATGTACTTGCTTCTCTCATCACATTCACCTTTTTCTCTCCATATCTAATCTCCAGGAGTACATGGATCCTATGAACGAGTACAATGCCCTCAATGAAGCTAAGCAAATGATTGCTGTGGCAGATGAGAATCAGAACCACCACTTGGAGCTAGAGGAGATTCTGAAATACAGCGAGTACTTCACCGGCAGCAAACTGATGGATTATGCGCGTAATGTGCACGAGGAGTTCTGAGCACATATCTGCTTTACTGTGCACGCAAGCCATGCACGTGTTATGGCCTGTGCACTCTGCCTGCTCATGCAATGGGGAATTGAATGAACGGCAGGAGAGAACTTCCACAAATCAAAGTTTGGACAGCTTAAACGGCATTTGGGAGATTACATGACAGCCTGGTCCCTCGGAATGGTGTTTCGGCTGAAGCAGTCATATGCATGCCAAGCAAAGTCTGGTGTGCAACTGATTCTGCTCACAACCTTAAAGTTCTTTGGAGGCATTGGATTGTCGAGCAGTCTCTCACTGTTCCTGTAGTCATCCTGTTCTCTGGGGTACTGCTGCTGCTATATGTGTTTCGTCCGCAGTATTGTTTGTGACTTGCAGCCGTCCATATCCTTTGGAGGAACTGTGATTTGTCGACCTCCCTGTTTAGGGGAATGCATTTGTAAATATTGGACCTATTCCACCATCTCAATCTTTGCTCATGCTGCATTGCCAATGAGAAGGCAGGTAGTACCCCTGCATACACTCCTGTGCCGTTGGGTGAGGAAACGGAGCGTTCCCATCGAAAAGCTAAAGGTGATTTCTAGTGGTAGCATAGTCAGTGGCATTTCAGCCAAACAGTGGGGTTTGTAATTCTAATTATGAATAGGGTAAAATAAACAGAAGTCTACACAGATTTTAGATATGGGATAATCGGTCTAGGTGAATCTACAGTGCATGAGCCTGATGCTCCGATTCTTAGATTCTTGCAGTAATTCTGATCAGCGGTGTAAGATGATAGATGATGGAAGAATTTCTTTTTTGTACATAATTGTTTTTAAAGAGCCAGCTGAGTCCGGTTGGTATGTATTTGGAGCACAGTGTGCTTCATACTCTGGTCTCCTGTTTGTATGTTGTTCAGCGCTGATGACCCTGGCTTTGCAGGCCTGCACCAGGAAAGATAGTGATGCCACTGCACGTTTCTCCATGCATAAGAAGCTAGTGCAGGCAACTTCTTGTAGACTTCTCAAAACCATACTTTATGACCGGACAAGGACACTGTGGTCTACGAGAATCCAAGTGAAGCAGGGTGATTCACTCACATTAGTGGGTGTCAGGGCTAACATGACTCGCTTGTTTTATGTAAATGGCATCATTCTGTTTCTAGAGCAAATTGTTACTTGCCGTCCTCTGTCAGTATAACAAATCTCTTAAATTAAAAGGTGTTCTGGAAAGCTGTGGCTCTGGTCTCTCTTTAGGCTGGGAATTTCTCCATTAATCTCTCGTCCATAAACCACTCACTCCATGATTGTTGCAGACTTATTGGCAGTAAGTATATATAGCGGTGTAGCGGGGTCTGAAGGAAAATGAAGTATACTGCGTCGGGGTAGAGATGGTTTTATTTTGAAATAGTCTCGTCTTTTGTGAGTAGCCAGTTTTACCCCTCAGTACTTGTGATTAGATTAAAGGTGAAGGAAAACAAACAAGAAAAATAAACAAGAATGCCACGAGGAATGCTCCTCTTCTTCCGGGCTGGTTTCGTCCTGTCCTACACATCTGGTCAAGGCAGGGAAGGTTCTCCGTATACCCCAAAAAAACACAAACAAATCCAGATCAGGATCTCGTCCCGGTCGTCTTAGCACTCACGGGGGAGGGGTGTGAGGAATCACTCTGGTGCACCGGTGAATAGGCAGCGAGGACGCAAGGGTGAGAGGAGTGATGGTGAGGGAGGGATATATTTACAAAATTTGTACACGGTGAGGCGGTAATCGGCAAAGATCTTAACCCTCCGGTTTCTCCCGCCTCCTGACCCAGCCTGAGAATCTGGCCCGTACCTGGGTCAGCCATGCTCCTCCGGGGGCGTGGCTTGGCGATACGTGTTCCCGTTGGCCTCCTGACTTCAGCTCCCACTCTTGTTGCGGGTCTTCTCCCTCCGGGCTGGATGCCTTCTCCGGTCGTCTCGGGTTCTCTTTGGCTGCACTGTTTCAACGTCCTTCTCGTTCCTCACTCTCCAGACTTCCTCCGGTGTCGGCGCACACCGCGTTCCGTATTCTGGGACTCCTTATTGGGCGGCAACTCTTGACATCACAGGAGGGAGCGTCATCTTCCCAGTTAAAGGGACTGTCCTCCCAAGTAGAGAGCTCCGTATTTGAGGCTGGACACGTTTCTTCCTGGCGAGGAGAAAACAAAGGGGTTGAAAGTTCCTGGGCTTCCCACCAGTCACCCCATTGGTCTTTCGCTTCCCTGCTGCCCTCGTGACAAGCGGGTAGCCCAAAAAGCCACACAGTTAAGGAATTTTCACAGTTTGATAATGAGCACCCTCGGATTGACCTCCAGTCCTCCTGAAATTTATATGAAAATTATGAGAGAATTCTAAAAAATACATTCATAAGTGTTTTAATACCTAGTCAACAACAGAAGATCATGTGTTGAAACAGCAGCAGGGGATGTGTGGTGAGTTGAGAGACAGATTTCCCAATGCATGTTGGTGGAGGTCTGCAGTTTGTAAGTAGCTGAGGGAGATCAGGGTCTCATGGTAAACTGGTGCTAGTGAGGTGTTTTAGTGGTGGACAGCAAGGAAGGGGGTGTAGAAAGGGTACCCTTTGTTCGTGAAAGCTGAGAAATGTTGTCCTTTTATAGGTGGTGCGTATTGCACACAAACGTGCATGGAGAATCTGGTGGGCTAGAAGACTCCTGCAGGGAGTCCTAAAGTGAATGTTGCAGCATTATCACCATTCTAATCTGGGTTCTACATGTGCCTGTGACCTTTTGATATTTTCCCCAAAACTCATTTCGTTGATGCTCCTTTTACAACCTAAAAACAGTGGGTTAGCACTTCTTTCAAATGCCCTCTCAACCCTTGGGATCCCATTCCAATGGAGCGTGAACAGTAGGTCAATAAACTCATGACTCCATCACAGGATGAGCCATCAATGACAGACAATAAGGCAGTATCCACTACTCCCACATTCAACGGCAATGAACACCGATCTATTGAGCCCGAATTTTCTCAAACTACTTCTGACAGCAACACCTGTCTACCAGACGCAGCATCAGTCCACCCCCCCTTAGACACACATCCATTCTTTGGTTATTAGATCCCCACCATTCGCAAGAAATGCTTTTACATGCCAACATCTAACATACTGCGTATAGAGTTGTCCTTTGCCTGGGTGGGTTCTGCATCACCATGCATATCCAACATTAAGGAAGTCACTTCAGGTTCCACCTCCAGGATACTAGAACATTGTTAACAGTGCACTTTCTTCCCAGAACAGATAGATCCTCAGCACAACACCACAGAGTGCGATCAAAGGCCTCCAATACTGTAATGCATCTGATTGAAGTTTGCTCCGTAATCCGGATCATAGCAAATAGCTTAGACTAGTTGAAGTATACTCTTTGCAAATTGTTTAACTGTTTGCCCTAAACTGCTTACTGTGCACACTTCTTTCAGGGGGGACAGTGCTTTATCCTAATCCTCATCCTAAATTGGGCCAAAGTTATCCTCTCACTTCCTTGTCAGGCCCTTCAAACTCTCAGTCACACCTGAGAGTCCTGTATATTCTTATATTCTTGATTGATCCATCCATCAGTTCCCTCCAGCTAAACCAAGGCTTGATTCTGTATATTGCCCCAGTCATAATTATGACCTCCTAGTTGAACAGAAGGTACCTTTAGTATCTGTGTTTCACCAATTCAAACTTGACACTCATTTCATCAAAGGATATTTTTCCAGTTTAGAAATCCATTTTGCATCCTTGTTCCTTTAATTCCCTCAGGCCTACCACATCATTAAACATGTACTATTCCAGATTACCATCCTGTTTGCTTTGTGGCTCCCACCGAGGATTTTCTCAAATCAACAATACTGTTGAGCACCTTCTCTAACAGCTTGCCACCATACAGATACTATACGTTTTACTTCCCGTAGCCCATTAATCTGTTCTGACTGGTTGCTTCTCAGGGGGAGTGTAAGAGGGGACGCTCCGAAGAATAGCTGAAAATCCCCGGAAAAAACTTCAAATTTAATGAAAAAGTAACATCAGACATCGACTACGCAACCGGAGAACACAACTGGCCTTCGGAGGTGACATATTTGATACTGAACACCTCCACTATGTGACTACACATACTTAGACAAATGGCGAGGTAGGTGCCATGGTAAACCCCCCTTTCAAATTCTGCCCAAGTGCCACCACAAAGTCGCCCAACCCGATCCACACGACGATCCAAAGAACCCTACGGAACCTTGCCAAAGGACTCCAACAAGGGAAGATTGCATAAAGCATAGAAGCCGAGGGTCGAGCACAAACCCGCGAAGGGAGCTACGCCCCCTTCGAACAAGGAGTCCACCACTCCAAAGAAGAGGAAATCTCGGGTCACCGACGCCAATAGAGCCCTCGAGGTTGAAGGGAAGAAAAATGCCTTGAGTCAGAAAAGGCGGCACTCCTCCAAAAGAAGGAGGAGTTTGACGAAGCACTCAATGGATTCCGTATTCTCGTGGATCCCACCAACTACAACGAAAATGTTGACGCTGAAGACGAAGAGGAAGAAGAAATCCTCGAATTGCCTCAAACCCCCGAACCACATGTCGAGGATGTCAAAGAATACATCGATATACAAGACGACAAAGACGCCTCTGAGACTTCCGAGGATCAATGGAACAACCTCAACACCCAAAGCCCAGAAGAGGAGATATGCTGCTATCCCTCCAAGGCTTCGCCTCCAGATGACATTGCATTCTATAACAGCCTTGTGAAAAGAGCAGCTGACGCTTTTGGAGTTGCCCTTGTAGAGAAGGAATATACCTGCTTCCTCTTAGAAACATTAGCCCCTGCCAACAAGGGCACACAGTATCTTCCCATGCTACCAAGCATCCTGGACCAAGGCAAATAAGCCTTTAAGGAGCCTGCCTCAGCCAAATCAGTAACACCAAGGGTGGAGAAGAAGTATAAATCCTCCTCCAAAGACCCTAAGTATATACAGGGAAATCCTGTACCAGACTCTATTATTGTCACCACAGCAAGGAAGAGGGACAACTCCCTCTCTAACACCGGCCCACCTCCAGAAAAGGAGAGCAAAAGGATGGACATGGTAGGGGGGCGCTAGAGGGCGCACACGCAGAATGGCTGCCTGACACTGCAGCTCCCGCACCTTGGCCAGATATCCTCCGAATATCCTTGACCACAGTTGACCAGCACTGCTTCTGACCCAGCCATCTGACGCGCGGAGCTGTCCGCTATCTTCGTTCCGGAGCCCGACTTTGTCCTGCCCTCGGACGCGGAGATCTCGCCGAGTGGAGGCTGACCGGTGAGGACCCGGGCTGCTGCTGGACGCGGCGGCCGGCTGCGGGGATCTGCGTGAGGCCGGTGCTCGCCACGCGGCTCTAGGCCCCACCTGCCCCGGAGCCCGCGGACACTGTATGTACCCCGTCCTGTCTCTGGCTCGCTGCAGAACTGGGAGATTCGTGATCTTGCTGCCGGTCCCTCACGGCGTGCGGGCACAGGGTGTGCCCCCCCCCCCCGGAGGATTGCCGGCGGGGCCTCCAGTGGATTGTGCTGCCTGGCGGACCTGGGGCTTTCTACTGCTGACCGCCGGAGGATACCGCTGCTGCCCCGTGCGTGGTGAGTGGTGCTCTTCCCTACAGTGCCCACCTTCTGCTCTTGCCTTGCGCCTGTCATCTGCTGGGGCGGGCTGCGAAGCCCCGCACTGCTCCTGGCATACCTTGCTCGGGCCCCGGGGCCTGCCGACCCGCTTGTGTTTCCCTTGGTCCGTGTGGGAGCCCCTGGGCGCCTGCTGCCTCACTGCAACGCGGCCCTCCACTGCTCCTGACTGTGCTCCCGGTCGGGCCTGCAGGATACTAGTACCACCACTTTACCTTTGCCTATCTAAGCCTGGGGTCGGGCCCGCCTCGCCTGAGGGCCCTTGCGCTGCAGCGGCCCTGTCAGGCTGTGTGCATTCATCGGGCCTGCCGGACACCAGTACCACCACTTTCAGCGCGCTGTGTTTCCCTTTCTTCCTCCGCACAGCCAGGCTGGGCATCGAGCCTGCCTCCCTGGAGAACATTCGCGCTGTCGCGGTCCTAGCTGCTCTCACAGCCGCGCAGTGGACAGCCTGGGCCTCTGGCCTACCCCCTCCTGCTTGCCGCCATTGGTGCTGCGCGTGCTGCGTTGCCCTCCTGTACCGCGGTTGGACGCTCCTGCCCGCAATTGTCAGGAAAGGGTTTCTCCACGCACTGCGGCCTTCCTGGCTGTCTGGACCTGGCTGGAGCTGCGCCGGCGCGACCCGAGCGACTGGTGGCCCCGACCTAGAGACCCAAGATGGTTCGTCCCGAGAACCGCCAAACGAAGATCAGTTGCGACGGCGCCAGGAAACCCACGAAGGCAGCTCCAGCTGAACCTAGCTCTGGTGCCGCTTCCACCTCCGCTCTTTCCTCTCCGGCCAAAGAACTTGACCTGCACCATTTATTTCAGGAAATGCGACAGGGATTTGCGACAGTGGTGGAGAAGGTGGACGGTGTCACCGCTAGACTTGATGCTCTGGCTCACAGAGTGGACCGGCATGAGGAACGACTTACAGCCACGGAGCAACGCATTTCCGATGCAGACGATGTCGCCTCCACTCATACAACACAGCTGGCTCGCATGGACGACCTCCTCAGGATTATCGCAGCGAAGAACGAGGATTTGGAAGCCCGTAGCCGACGCAATAACATCCGCGTCACGGGTATTCCGGAGTCCACCAACACGGGCAGGATGGAGCTCTACGTTGAAAAGATCCTCAAGGGATCCATAGGCGAAGATGCTTTTTCTCCACAATTCATTGTCGAGCGTGCACATCGGTCCTTGGCGCCTGTTCCTAAACCTGGCCTACCACCCCGGCCAATCATTGCCAAACTGTTGAACTACCGTGACCGGGATGTGGCTCTGAGAGCTGCTCGCACTCAAAGAACCCTCCAATATGATGGTGTAACTTTTTCTATCTATCCGGATTTTACCCCTATGGTGCAGGAGGAACGGCGTAAATTTCTCCCCGTGAAGAAGAAACTACGTGAAGCGCAATTGGACTACGCCCTACTCTACCCGGCGAAACTACGGATCACGCACCAAGGGAAACAGCGTTTTTTCACTAACCCCCAAAAAGCCGAGGACTACTTGAAATCACTCCGTAGGGCCAGGAGTGGTGATCGTGCTGCTGCTGATGTCTTGGGGGATGACGATCCTTCTGCTGCGGGGAACGACAACTGACCATGAACATTTCTCTGCACTGCATTTCCGCCCACCTAGCGCGGGCCTGCTACCTCTTCATCCTGTTTGATCCGAGGTGGCTGCCTCCTTGATGGGACTTGGTGATGTCTGGACACTTCTGTGGTAATGTATACCAGGATCCGCTTGCCTAGCCCTGGCCTCCACCGAGGGCGGTACAGTTTTTGGAGGCCAATGGCGGGTACAGCGGTTGTGCGCCCTCGATGTTGTTACCCCATCGGGTGTACCCCATACTGACTGTTGATATGTTGGACTTTGCTGTTGGGGGTAGGGGAGGGGGAGGGGGATTGGGGAGGGGACTGGATGGCTGCAGACAAGTTTGGGGCGCTGCGGTGGGTGGGGGGGGTCTGTTGGGATGGGGGAGGTCTGCACACCGAGTATTGTTTTGGATTATATCATTTACTGCTATATACATAGATTCGAGCTCTTTGGGAGTGCCTGCATTGCTATGCGGGAGACATGATATTATCGTACACCTTTTTACATGGCGGTCTTGGAGCCTCTAACACAGTTACACTGTATGTCATCGAATGTCCGTGGGCTCAACAATGCCAGGAAATGTCGTAATGTTCTTGCTTACCTTACCAGGCATAATGTGCATGTTGCCATGCTCCAAGAAACTCACCTGTCGCCACGAGGGCGGAACACCTTTGCAGGCAAATGGGCTTCTACCCGCGCTTTCTCATCCTACTCTACATATGCTAGGGGGGTGGTCATTCTACTCCGGAACACTGTCCCGTTTCATAAATGCGGGGAACTGATAGATGGGGGAGGTCGTTACGCTTTGCTCTGGGGGAGAATGGGTCACGACACTGTTACCTTTGCCAATTGCTACGCCCCTAATGTGGACACTCCTTCCTTCTTCACCACACTTTGGGGTAAAATCCTTGATGTGGGCTCCCGCCATCTCATCTGGGGAGGGGACTTCAACCTTGCTTTGGTGCCCAGCGTGGACAGGGCTGATGGGGCTGCCCAATATAAACCTAAAGCGCGAGAGGCCCTTGAGGGCATTGTGGCTGAGGGGGCCTTGGTGGACGTATGGCGGGCCCTACACCCGATCAGACAGGAGGGTACCCACTTTACTCCACAGATTGGCACCTGGGCACGACTGGATTATTTCCTTGTTACCCCCGGCATGGCATCTGGAGTCTTGACGGCCACACATTTACCGAGGACATACTCGGACCATAGCCCAGTCCTGCTGCATACTAGAATCCCGGGGTGGGACTGTCCTAGACCCCCTTGGCGCTTGTAACCGGCGGCTCTGTTAGATGCCCTTTTCTGATCTGAGCTGGGGGAGGAAATTGCGGACTTCTTCCCGAGGAACAAGGGGTCGGTCGACTCGGTAGAGCACATCTGGGAGGCCTTCAAGGTCACTGTCAGAGGCTTCTGTATAGCTAAAAGTTTCGGGGTCCTCCGGGACATACAGGCCACTATCCGTAAACTACACGGGGAACTGCGAGCATTGGAGAACCGTATGGTCGAGGGGGATAATCCCGCCTTACATGCTGAGTTCAGGGCCACACTAACCAAATACGAGGAGGAGGCGGACAGGGAGGCGAAATTCAAGGGGAAACACTGGCAGGCTCGGAGATTTTGTGAGGGGGACCGCCCGGGTAAAACACTAGCAGTCTTGACTCGGGTTCCCCGCGACCGTAACGCAATTCTGGAACTCACTGACGCCCAGGGTCGCAAGATCAGAGACTCGGAGGCGCTTCTCTCCACTTTCACTTCACATTATCACGATTTGTACACCACTACTGCTCCAGCAGAGATGCCTTACGCTGACTATCTGAGTGCCGTGGCGCTTTGTTGGCTCAGCGACGGCGACAGGGCCTTTTTGGCGGCCCCGTTTGAGCTAGACGAAATTCGTGAAGCCATCATGTCCCTTAAAAATGGCAAGGCGCCCGGACTAGATGGTCTGCCGGCCGAATTCTATAAAACATATATTGATATAATGGCCCCAGTCCTTCGGGAGGTATATGAGGAATCACTTGCTGATGGCATTCTTCCAGGGTCCATGCGCGAAGTGGTCATCACCTCCCTCCTTAAACCTGGTAAAGACCCCTGCTCATGTGGCTCTTATCGTCCCCTTTCCCTCCTGAATTGTGACGTGAAGATATTAGCTAAGGTCCTAGCTACAAGGTTGTCCTTGCTCATGACTAGGATTGTCTTGCCGGATCAGTCGGGGTTCGTTCCCGGGCGTTCCACTTCTCATAACCTGCGCACTTTATTTTCGCTTCTCCGCACAGTTCATCCTGATCTTCCAGTCGCTGCAGTGTTTTTGGACGCTTCTAAAGCCTTCGATTCGGTCGAATGGCCCTACTTGTTTTCGGTACTGTCCAGTATGGGCTTCCCCAAGCTGTTCCTTTCCTGGATACAGCTCCTTTACACACGACCGACGGCGAGAGTCCTTATCAACGGCAGCCTTTCTCATCCGATTGACGTTACGAGGGGCACGCGCCAGGGCTGTCCTCTATCCCCCCTTCTATTTGCGATCGCAGTTGAGCCTCTTGCTTGTCGGCTCCGCCAGCTGCATCGGGAAGGCGCCGTGAAGTGTCTGCAGCGCCAGATAGATGTCTCTCTCTATGCGGACGACATCACCCTTTATGTTAAATATCCTCATCTTCATCTCAACCCTTTATTGAGGGAGTATGTAGCTTTTGGGGGCATGTCAGGGATACATATAAATTGGTCGAAGTCCCAGCTCTTTCCCCTGACGCGGTCCGTGATTGACTTTCCCCTCGACTACCCTCTCGAATGGTGCCGTTCGGACCTTCGCTACCTGGGTATACAGATCTCGCGGGATCGGGAGGAGACCCTTCGCTCTAATTACGGTGTAGCGATCACGTCCCTTACTGCCACGGTCGACCGCTGGATCACATTGCCACTCTCCATGGCTGGTAGGGCGTCCCTCATCAAGATGGTTGTGTTGCCCCGTTTCCTGTACCTATTCCTCAATATCCCGTATTATCCGGGCGCTTTCTTTTTCAAGACCCTGAGATCGGAGCTCTGTCGCCTGTTCTGGGGTGGTAAGACCCCGCGGCTGAAGTGGTCCACACTGATATTGCCCTACGAGGCTGGAGGATTCGATGTCCCCGACCTTGAAGCCTACTACCTTTGCGCGCAGGCCCACTTTGCATTTCATTGGATGGCTCCCACGCCCTTCATGCCGCAACTGGCGGTGGAAGACTGGATCGTACATCCCACGCCCCTTAACGGTCTACTTCATTGTCCGGAGTCGATGATCCAGACTCCGCACACGTCGGTTTCCTGGACGCTTGGCGCCGTCTGGCAGGAGACTCTCCTGCTCTTTCCTATACTCTCCCCTTCTCCCCTTGTCCTTTCATCCCTCCCTCGAGCTTCTGCAGGAACGTGGTTTCCGGCTGCTCTGCGGTCGATTGTGTATTGTCAACTGGGGTGATCTTTTTGCGAATAGAGTATTCAAGTCGATTGACGTCTTCTTCACCACTCATGTCCGCTCCCCACTCGATGTCTTTTATTACCTTCGCCTCCGGCAGGGGATGAAAGATATCCTTCCAGACTATCCCCATGAGCCAGAGCCCCTTCCTCCACTACACTTTCTACTTAGTTCGCAGGATGGGGCACACCTGGTCTCCGGCCTCTACCGCCGACTCCGGTCGGGCATTGACCCTCTTGAGGCAGGTGCTCGAGCGGCCTGGAATGCAGACTTACCGGCCGCTCTCACAGATGAGCAGTGGCGGTACTGCTGCTCACTCACTGCCAGGATATCGGCTAGCAGCAGGCTCAAGATGATCCACTACAAGTTCCTGCAACGGCTATATTATACTCCGGTCAAAAAATTCAGGTTCCATCTTGCTGATACTGACGAATGCGAGCGTTGTCATGCTACTCATGCCGGCTTCCTGCACCTCGCTTGGGAGTGCCCGGCCGTGCGAGCATACTGGCAACAAGTGGTGGAGGCTCTCACTGAGATGACCAAGATTACCGTGGGAGCGGACCCGCTTATCACTCTGCTGGGGCATACGTCACACTTTCCGTCCTCTGATAGGAAATTCATAGACACCGCTTTGCTCTTAGCTAAACGACGTGTGGCATGTCGTTGGGGCCGTGGCAGGGCACCTAAGTTCAAGGACTGGATTTCGGATATGACCTATTGCCAAGTTCAACACGTCACTTATTCCGAACTTCTACCGCTCTCGACTAGGCCCAAAGACATTTGGGAGCCACTTGTCTCCTACTTGCTGCATCTGGATGACGATGGTACGTCTTCGACTTGACGACCGGGGGGGTGCCTGGCTGACCTCGACACCCGGGTGCTCAGAGACATGTGTCCCCAATGCTTTCTGTCCTGCTTCTCCGGCCAATAGGGTGTCTCCCTCCTGACGCATCGCGTGTTCCGATGCGACGCCCAGGGTACCTGGCTGTTCCTTTCCACGCTCCAATATGAGTGTCACTCCCGCCCCTTCCACACGCCCACTACTACATTAGGCCGTGATACATAGTCCTGGACTTAGTGCTGACTATGACCAATGGTTGCCATGATCGCCACCACTGATCCGAATTGTGCTCTGTGCTTGATATTCTCTGAATACCCATATGGACTCGTTCTCTTTTTCTTTTCCCTTCTACTCGAATGTGTGAGGCCTCTCATTGTTCCCTTTTTCTTTGCTTTTCCCTTTTTCTTTTTCTGTTTACTTGTTTTGGGTTGATAAGAGTTGGGGAGAAAACACTGAAAAAAACTGTTCTACTGCTGCGAATCCTGAAGTGTACATGCCTCTCTGCCCTCCCATCCCCTTCCCTTCACCCATCCTCCTCCCTCTTCTTCCCTCTCTCTCCCCCCTATCCTACCCACCCTTTTTTTCCCTTCTCCTCTCCCGTCAAACGCCCTCCCCCCATCGCAACCCACTTCGGTTTATCGCCACCGGGCCTCCGGGATGCCGGTACCCAGGCTGTGTCTCTCAATGTTGGAGCTTAATCCTGTGTCACTATTGTCCTTTTGCTGCCAGCCTCCGGGTTGTAGGCCTACACAGCAGTGTAATTTTCTAACTATGCAATAAAGCAGTTTTGAACACCAAAAAAAAAAAAAAAAGGATGGACATGGTAGGCAGGAAAATGGAAAAGGAGGCAGCGATGCAATGGCACATCGCAAACTCAAATGCCCTGTTAAACAGATATAGTCACCAGCAATGGGATGACCTCGCAGAGCTCATCAACATGCTCCCAGAAGAAGACAGGAAAAGGGCAAAATCTATTTTCCAGAATGGCAAAAATATTGCAAATACATGCCTAAAGTCAGCACTCGACGCGGCCAGCAGACAAATGTGCACAGGTACCACATTAAGAAGGCATGCTTGGCTAAGAATATCCAGCTTTATGCAGGAGGTGCAGACCTCCATCATTAACAGACCATTCACAGGGGTCGCCCTGTTCAGAAAAGAAGTAGATTAATCCCTCCAACAAATAAAGAAAGACAACGAAACCGCAAGAGCTATGGGAGCCCTGCAGCAAAGAGGAGTTTTTAAAAAAAGAGGTTTTAGTGGAAGGAAACACACAGTAAGAGGAGAATTCACGCAAGGACAACAGATGCCTTATCCACAATAAGGTCAAGGGCACGGGCAACAGCCAAGCCAACAGACAGGATATCACAACTGCCAACAACAGCTAAAGCAGTCCTTCTGAGGAAGAGGGAGAGGCAGAGGCCAGCTCTCCAGAGGAAAAGGAGCTGGATCAAATGGACTCCTGCACAAAAAAGGACCCACACACATCAGTGGGGGGGGCAGGATAGCACAATACCTGCGACAGTGGCAAAATATCACAACAGACAATTGGATATTAAATTTGATAACATACAAGTATTGCATAGAGCTGACAAACACACCACCAGAAAACCCTCAAAAAACAAAAATCAGAAATCAAACAATTGAGATCAGAAATGAAAGAGCTCCTTCAAAAGCAAGCGATAGAAACCGTACCAAAGGAAGGACATTTCAAGGGAAACTACTCACCATACATCCTAGTTCCCAAGCAAGACCTTATACTGAGGCTGATGCTTGACCTAAGGTTCATAAACAAGTAAATTTTAACATCACAAGAAGTCATCCATAAAGCCAGCTTCTTAGGTGCAAGACTCGCATGAGCTTATCCAACACAAAACAGGATACACGCCATCAAGCAGGAAACTTCACTGTACCAGAGGGGTCAATCTCTGACGGTGAAGAGAGTCATGAAACTCATGGGCATGATGGCATCATGCATCCCACTCATCCCACATGCCCGCTTCCATATCGACCCTTCCAGGAATGGCTTTCCAACAATTGGTCACAGGGAGTTGGGAGGATGTAGTAGTTGTTACACAAAAACTGCAAGCAGAAATACAATGGTTGACATCCAGGAACATAGCACTAGGCAGACCATTCAAAAGCCCAACTACCTCTGCGACAATCACAACAGCTGCATCCAACAGAGTATGGGGAGCGCACCTTGGCCAATTGAAATACCAGGCCAGTGGAATAAACTCGACTCCATAAAACACATCAACTACCTAGAGATGAAAACAGACCTCCTAGCACTCAAGGCATTCAAGAGAAACATTTGCAAGAAGACTACCTTGATTCAACACCACAACAATGTTCTACCTCAAAAACCGGAAGGTACAGAGGAACGTCTACGGCATTGCAGGTTCCCTCGCCGTGCGGCCAATGTGTATTTCTATGTGATTCAGACGACGTACACTTTCTGCATTTGGTCTGTCAGGACAGCGCAGTACCCTCTACCTGGGTTGGGCCATGTACCACTATCGCAGGCTCGAGATAAATTAAACTATTAGGAGAGCCACATCATATCGCCTTTGTCTATGTAAATATATCTTTTTACATGGCGGAATATTCTAATGGCCCTTTTGAATTTTCATCAATTTAAGGATTTCGTCGTCGTGTGAATTTGATTCCTTCACCTATTTGGAACCTTTTGTTAGAAATATCCCTGCATCAATCTGAAGATCGTTTTGGTTCTATGGACTTTCCTTTTGGAGACATTTTATGGTCTAATGAGCACAGCTGTTAAAGGTGAAAACTCCTGATGAAGACAGTGTTTCTGTCGAAACGCGCGTTGAGTCAGCCGTCCACCTGGTCTACATCTAAAAAGACCTAATAATCCATCTAAACAGAATTATTACTGTGTTTCTTCTCTGAGATCATTACTTATCAGATATCAATTTTGATGTGACACAATTTTTTATGATATTTATTTGTGTGTGTGTGTTTGAAGGATAAATGTTATTGTATGAAAGTATTAAGAATGTTGTGCGTCTGTGCCAATTTGTGTAGCTAAGGTCTGTCACATTGGGTTGCTAATATATGTGTATGATTATATAGAAAATATATCCGATAACTAACTGATATCAAAAAAATGAATAAATATTTTGTACTTTTCTAAAAATTTGTTGTTTGGAGTGTCACTGTTGTGTGTTTCCCTTAATTAATGAATAGGGAATTGCTAATGGTCTTGAAGTAGCCCTAGAAACTTTACATATTAGTACCTTCCCAGTCTAGGTGTACTTCTCACTAGTTCCAGGAGTCCCCTTCTTTTTGCAATTATTTCCAACAATTGGTCACAGGGAGTTGGGAGGATGTAGTAGTTGTTACACAAAAACTGCAAGCAGAAATACAATGGTTGACATCCAGGAACATAGCACTAGGCAGACCATTCAAAAGCCCAACTCCCTCTGCGACAATCACAACAGCTGCATCCAACAGAGTATGGGGAGCGCACCTTGGCCAATTGAAATACCAGGCCAGTGGAACAAACTCGACTCCATAAAACACATCAACTACCTAGAGATGAAAACAGACCTCCTAGCACTCAAGGCATTCCAGAGAAACATTTGCACGAAGACTACCTTGATTCAACACCACAACAATGTTCTACCTCAAAAACAGGGAGGTACAGAGGCAATCCCACTCACCAAGCTAGCACAACAGATCTGGAAATGGACAAATACACAAAAAATCAATCTGCAAACAATACACCTACCAGGGATATACAACACAACAGCCGATCAATTGAGCAGGCAGAACGGCTGCTCCCATGAGTGGGAAATAAAACACCAGACAATACAATACATCTTCAAACTCTGGGGGATCCCAGAGATAGACCTGTTTGCGACAATACAGAACAAGAAATGCTAGTTCTTTGCCTCGGTTTCATCACTCTGTCAAAAAGGAATGCCCTGTCGCTAGATTGGTCAGGGACATTTGCTTAAGCGTTTCCTCCAATACCCCTAGTCCAAAAAGTCCTGGAAAAAGCAAGAAAACCAGGAACAAACCTAATCCTCATTGGTTCAAAATGGGCCAGACAAACATGGTACTCAAGTCTGCTAGAACTGTCCAAGGGACAAATAATCAGACTCAAAGCGTACAAGGACCTACTAACAATGCAGCAGCGAACAATGGAAATTTTAAAGGAGGCAAGAAAACAAACCACAAGACAATGCTATGCCGCCAAATGGAAACTGTACACCACTTGGTGCACAGCATACAACCTTATGGACTCTATCAACACACAAGAAACACTAATCATATACCTAACACACTTCCGAGACAGCCACATCAATTGCTTAAGTCTAAAAGTACACCTTGCCGCTATCGTTGCATACATCAGGGAAAAACCATGCAACAGTTTCTTCATAAGACCGGTCATAAAAAGATTCCTAGAGGGATCTAAAAGAATTGCACCCGCAAGGACATCTCCAGCTCCAATGTTGAGTTTAAACACTGTCCTTCGGCAACTTATGGCAGAACCATTTAAGCCCATGCACAAAGCGGACCACAAACACATCACCTTAAAGACGGCAATCTTAATGGCCATTACATCCTTACGAAAAGTGAACTAAAAGCATTAACCGTGGAAGAACCATACATTCAAATCCATAAAGACAAAGTTATCCTAAGAACTAATCCTCAATTCTTACCAAAAGTTGTGTCCAAGTGTCACTTGAATCAAAACATCCTTCTACCAGTCTTTTTCAAAAACCCACTAACAAAAATGGAAAAAAGCCTCCATACCCTGGATGTAAGGATGGCTTTACTGTACTATCTACAGAAAACTGGAGAAGCTCACAAAAGCAAACAGCTGTTTCTTGCTACAATTGCACAATGGATAGTCCAAACCATCAAACTATGTAACGCCTCTGCAGGAAAAAACCTAAGCGTATGACCAAAAGCTCACTCAACTAGCAAGAAAGGAGCAATTCTAGCATTTATGGCCAATGTGCCAATAGGCACGATATGTACTGCAGCAACATAGGCATCCCCACACACTTTCACAAAGCATTACTGTGTGGACATACAGATGAATTAGGAAGCACAAGTAGGACAGAAGGTACTTCAACACCTGTTCGCTAAGTATTCCTCTTACCACAGCCTCCCCAAAAAATGGGAGCTACTTAATCTAATGCACAGCATGTGAATCCAGGAAAGGATTCACGCTGCAAAACAAAATGGTTACTTACCAGTCTGAGTAGTTTTGCAGCTTGAATAGTTTTCTGGATTCAAATGTGACCCACCCAGCCTCCCCTACAAGGAATACAAACAGGTGGGGAAATACTAAAGTACTATCTAAAAAAGTATAAGAAACACAGAAAAAGAATCCAAAGATGGCTACAACGCACAACGACCTCGGGCGCAGTGTGACGTCACGCAGGGGACGGACCTAGCACCAAGTGATGGTCGACAACGCCCAAAACAGGAAAAAGAAATAAAGAGCTATTCCGGACCCAACCACTAAATGGCAGAATGATGCACAGCATGTGAATCTAGAAAACTCTTCAAGCTGCAAAACTACTCCTACTGGTAAGTAACCATTTTGATATTATAAAACACAGGCAAGTCAGTCTGCCATTACCCATGTTAATATGGTATTGTTCAGTGGACTTGCCAAGCAATGTATCTGAAAGAGACACGTTAGTGATAGATTCCTTACCTTAGAATATCCCCAGGCGTCAGACTGGATCCGGAAAGTTTTGCTTAGCAGTACCCCTGCGCGTTGGTAGGTGGCGTCGTGCGGCTCCGCCTCCGTCGCTGGCGTCCTAAGCGCAGAGATGACGTCACGGAGACTACTTAGGCGCCACCCATGCGCTCTGACGTCAGTTATTTCTTGTTCCGCGCCAGCAAGCGTAGATCCGAGAGAGAGCAGTACTCCTAGTCAATAAAATGTACTTGTTTATGAGACTTGTCTCATGTTTTTGTCGAGATTTTGACTTTTTGGTGCAGTAGGGACGCCCGGGTTAAGTCCTGTTGGGACTGCTGTCGGACCATGTCGGTGACGGACCCGTTCACCGTATCTTTCTTCTGCTTGGGGCACGCCATCTCTCCAAGCCGTGCCCCAATTGTCGGGCCATGGTGCAGAAGGCTTGCGGGAGCATTCCCGGAAATTGTTGGAGGCCCGGCACTCGGTTCAGACTCGGGGACAGGTAAGTCCGTGCGCCATTAAAAGTTGAAGAAGCGGTGTTGCTCTTCGTCTCCCCTCACCGGTCACGGACTCAGTGGAGGGGGTGAGTGGTCTCTCCCCGCCGATCGTTTGGGTCCTCCGTTGTGGCCTGCGGCTACCCGCGTTTTTGGGGACCATATGTGCCTCCGCAAGAAGTACAGGTACTTCTATCGGCCATGGGCCGTTTCTTTGTCCCATCGGGTCCCCAGGAGCGCATTTGGGCCCCGCGGACCCCTTGGGTGGTTCTGCCCCCATGCCGCCGCCTTTGGGCCCTGTTACTCCGTCAAGATACCCTGTGGCGCTGTTGGCTCCAACCTTGTTGCCACCGCCGTTGGCTCTGGCCTCGGCACTGCTGCTGGCTCCGCCTCAGCGCTGCTGTTGGCCCTGGCCTCAGCGCAGCCATTGGCCCTGGCCTCAGCGCAGCCGTTGGCCCCGGCCTCAGCGCAGCCGTTGGCCCCGGCCTCAACCCAGCCGTTGGCTCCAGCCTCGGCGCGGCCATAGGCTCCGGCCTCGGCGCAGCCACTGGCTCCTGCCTCGGCACAGGCTCCAGCCTTGGTGCGGCCGCTGGCTCCGGCCTCGGTGCAGCCGTTGGCTCTGGCCGCGGCACTGCCGTTGGCCTCGGCGCTGCAGTTGGCTCCGGCTTCAGTGCCGCTTTCCACCTCGGGCCGCCTTCGGATCCGGCATCGGATCTAGCTCAGCACCGCCTTCGGATCCTGCGTCGGCGACGCCGTTGCATCGTTGCCTCCAGGGCCGGATTATATAGAGCCTGCCTTGTCCTGCCTCCAATTCCTGTTCTTGACTGGAGGAGGGTACTAGGAGGGGTCTGAGGACCTTCTCGCAGCTCGCTGTGAGGATGATCTACACCAGATTGACAATATAGAGAATCCCAGCACCCTGGGCTTATCTCCACGCCCTGATACACTGTCCCCCTCCTCTGTAGCTACAGTGGTGTGGGTTCACTCGGTGATATGGCATAGGGGAGGCCGCCTGTGCATAAGAGGCAACCCCAGTTTCATCGTACAGCGCCTTCTGCCAGTGTGTCTAGTGGTCCAGGGCTCTGCTTCTCCAAGGGCCTTTTGGCCCTCTATCCCAACTCTGTGTGGGACACTGTGGCGCAGTGCTGCCACAGTGGCGTGGAAGGTGCTCTCCCAAGCACTTGCCGAGGGCAAAGATGCGGTGGGATTCACCATTCATTGTGGTCTTGACCCCGAATCCTTCATTAGCAGAGCAATTTGTATGACTGCGTGTGTCCTAGGGCTAGCGGGCAGATCAGTCCACCGCCACCCATACCACCTCTGCCTCAAGGCCTTCCTAGTCTGCTGTTTCAGTCCACAGTTTCAGGCCCTCCACACGCCAATGGGCGGCAGGTTTCGTCATCACCTCCCCTACTGGCGCGCCATCACGTTGGACAGGTGGGTTCTGCAAACAGTCCGAAGGGGCTAAGCCACCCCTTCAACACTACTCCTCCTGCTATGCCACGTCGGTCCCGCCGGAGGTTGGGGGATCACTGGACGCCTTGCAAACAGGAAGTTGCGTCGCCCTTGGCCTAGGGGGCCATCGTGAGTGTTTTATACCTTTGGAACGTCAATCGTTTCCTGCACCCGCAACACTGGATGGTAGTGTTACACTTACAGGACGCCTACTTTCACGTCCTGCCAGCTGACCGGCATTACCTGCGGTTCACAGTTGACCACAAGCGCTTTCAGTTTACCGGGCTCCCCTTTGGGCCTAACCAGCGCCCCTCGGGTGCTCGCTAAGGTGATGGCTGTGGTTGTGGTTGCAGCTCGTCTACGCAGATAGGGGGTTTTCAGTTTTCTCCTATCTCGACAACTAGTTGTTGAAGGCGGGCTTGCCCCAGGCAGTCCCTGCATTTGCTGGGGTTCTCCATCAACGTGCCGAAGTCGCATCTGATTTCCTCTCAGAAACTCCTCTTCATCGGAGTGGTTCTGGTCACGGCACAATTTCGGGTGTCCCACCAGAACAGCGAGTCCGGGACATTCACTGAGGCTGCAGGGCCTCATGGCATCCTGCATCCAGCTGATCGATCATGCCAGATGGCATAGGCGGGCTCTGCAGTGGGACATGCAGTTCCAGTGGGCGCAGCGTCGGGGACACCTGTCCAAATACGTCCAGATCTCGGAGGGCACTGCACAAGACTTGCAGTGGTGGTTCACTGACCAGTGTTGAGTCAGCGGCAGGTCCCTCTCCCTTCCCCAACCGGAGCACACAGTGGTGTCGGATGCGTCCCTCCTTGGATGGGGCGGGCGCTTGGGAGAGGTGGAGATCAGAGGCCTCTGGCCTACAGTGGAGTTCCGGCTCCATATCAACAACTTGGAGCTTTGGGTGATCCGTCTGACGCTGACTGCATTCCTTCCCCCTGTCCGGGGACGTGTAGTGCAGGTGTTCACAAACAACACCCCTGCCATCTGGTATTACAACAAACAGGGTGGGGTGGGGTCGTGGACCCTATGTCAGGAGGCTCTCCGCCCCTGGACATGGCTGGGACATCAGGGCATTACCTTGGTGGTTCAACACCTGGCAGGTTTTCTGAACGCCAGGGCGGATGAACTCAGCCGCAGGTGCTTGATGGATCACAAATGACGTCTGCACTCTGACGTGGCGCAAGTTCTCATTCAGCAGTGGGCAGAGCCTACGTTAGATCTATTCCCCACTGAAGAGAACACGCAATATCATCAGTTCTGCGCGTTGGAATTTCCAAGGCTGCACTCGCTAGGCGAGGCTTTTCATCGCGAGTGGAGTTGCGGTCTATTGTACGCCTTTCCGCCTATACCACTTCTGCCCAGAGTGCTGAAGAAGATTCGACGCGACCAGGCCCAAGTCTTCCTTGTGGCTCCGGATATGGCTCGAAGATACTCGTATCCCGAGCTACTTAGCATGGCGATCGATCCCCCGATCCGACTGCCTCTTCGAGAGGATTTGCTGTCGCAGCAGCAGGGGACGGTCCTCCACCCGAACCTGTCCAGCCTCCACCTCCATGCGTGGAGATTGAGCGGCGACAGTTGACAGCTTTCGATCTGATTCCCGAAGTCTGTGATGTCAGTCTGGCAGCCAGGCGTCCCTCCACTAAGACGGTATACACCTGCAGGTGGAACAAATTTGTGGCATGGTGCACAGCGTAGGCTGTGGATCCCCTTTCTGCCCCTCTTTCTGAGGTCCTTCTTGCCTTGGCCCAGCAGAGCTCTGTTCTGGGCACTATTAAAGGTTATCTTTCGGCCATCTCTGCCTTTCTACGGCTTCCAGGTCAGCCTTCTCTTTTTAAATCCCCAGTTGTTAAACGTTTCCTTAAGGCATTACGCACACATTTCCTCCGGTGCCGTTCATAATGCCTCAATGGGACTTAAATCTTACCTTGACGTATCTGATGCGCGCTCCCTTCGAGCCCCTTCATAACTGTCCGTTGCGTCTTCTCACTCTCAAGACGGCTTTCCTGGTAGCTATCGCATCTGCTAGGAGAGTGAGTGAGCGAGCTCCGGGCTCTTTCTTCCAAACCTCCTTTCCTTTCTGTTCATCTGGACAAGGTAGTTTTAAGGACCCATCCTTCTTTCTTGCCAAGGTTGTCACGCCCTTCCACATCAGGCAGACCATCACTTTGCCTAACTTCTTTCCGCATCCTTCAAAAGAGGAAGAGAGGCTCCACTGTCTGGACCCCACACCTGCGCACTCGTTATATCTGCAGCGCACACAACAGTTCCGGGTCGGTGACCAACTCTTTGTTGGCTACGTGGGCACCCCACAAAAAAGATGTTGGGCCGTGCACAAGTGGACTATCTCTCGGTGGGTTGTTCTGTGTATCAAAGCATGTTGCTCATTGGCTAAGAAGAAGCCTCCTGTGGGGCTGCGTGCCCATCCTACCTGGGCAATAGCAGCCACTAGTGCCATAGGACGCAGTGTTCCCTTGCAGGACATTTGTCAGGCCGCTACGTGGGCCTCGATGCACACGTTTACCAAGCATTACTGCCTTGACAGTCCAGTCCAGAGAGACGGCTTCTTTGGCCGTTCTGTTCTCCGTGACTTTCTGGCTGTTCGCAGACCCACCTCCCGAGTTGGTATTGCTAGGGTATCTATTCTAAGGTAAGGAATCTATTACTAATGTGTCTCTTTCAGATGCACAAGTTACTACTTGTGTAACGATATATCTGTAAGAGACATTAGTTAGTGATGGATTCCTTACTTACTGCCCCACCCATCCTCCCCGTTCTGTGAACTGATTTCTAGGGTTAAGGTCATCCCTTTACGGGCCCTAGTTTCATGGCACCAGTGGGCAGTTTCTTGCATGGCTCTGCGTTCCTGGAGCAGAAAGTAGTGTACAGAACTGACATCCGCGCGCATGGGTGGCGCCTAAGTAGTCTCCGTGACGTCATATCGGCGCTTACGACGCCAGCGACGGACGCGGAGCTGCACGACGCCACCTGCCAACGCACAGAGGTACTACTAAGCAAAACTTTCCGATCCAGTCTGACGCCTGGTGATATTCTAAGGTAAGGAATCTATCACTAACTAATGTCTCTTACAGATATACCATTATACAAGTAGTAATTTGTGCTTTAGAAGCAGTACAGTGCCCAGTGCCACAACCACTGGCCCTCCCACCCCCGAAGATACACATCACCAAACTCTAGACGCTGTACCCCAGATGCAGCAACCTAAACTGCCACCGTGCTGATCCAAGTTCCACTGTAGACCTTTCACCTGCACCCATTGCCACTTCACCTGCCACTGCCCACACACCAACCCACCAGCCAGCCCCACCCCGAACATACCACAAACACCACCTGAACAAAACCACCAACTCTGATGCACCTGTCAACACATGCTTTCTATGCAAGCATTCCACTGAATTATGGGACCTCATCACCAACCTCGCACCTGACATTGTACTCCTCACTAACACCTGGCTCAACCCCACATCCGTCCCAGATATTGCCACAGTGATCCCCGACGGATATAAAATCACTCACCAGGCCTGCACCAACAAACCAGAAGGAGGAATAGCTATTAACCACTAAGAGACCATACAGTGTGCCAGCACCACTGGCGACTCCACCATCCCCAGAAAACATCTCAACTTCAAGCTTTAGATGGATGACAATACCACCATCAGAGGCACCCTCGCATACCAACCCCCAGGCCCGTGCTCCTGCGTCTGCAACCTCATCGGAGACTTCATTGCACCCCTAGCCTTAGACTCCAAGGACAACATCTTCCTCAGCGACCTAAACTTCCAAATCAACGACCCGATTGACAAAGACACTGCACATGTCCTTGACATTATGAGAAGCCTCGGATTGACCCAGAATATCCACGACCCTACACACACCACAGGACACATGCTGGACCCAATTTTCACCTCCAGCAACCTAGTCAAATACAGCCATGTCACAGAACTCGCATGGACCTGATCACTCCATAGTCCACGTCAGTATCTCCAGCCCTGCACTTCCACCCCAAGATGATTAATGCCCCTCACCAGAGGTGGGACAAAATCTCAGAGACTAGCTGGGCGAAAGCCCTCAACAACTACTGCCGCCAACCTTGAACGGGAGTGAAAAACGTCAATGCCTCGATAAGCAGTTGCGCAGACTACATAGTCCCCATCAAGAGGAACATCCAGAGAAAACCCTCCAAAAAGACTAGCTTGTACACCCAAGAACTCAGAACAGCGAAACAAGACAGAAAACAGTTGAAGAGGAGATGGCGCACCAGCAGGACACCGACAGGGCAGTCTTCGAATCCTCCCCCAACCTCTGCCACTGCCTGATGAGGTCAACAAAAAAAACAGCCCTTTCCGCAACGCATCGAAAACACCACCCAAGGAACTTTACAACATCATTAAGGAATTCTCCAACCCAGCTGTCTGCGAAAAAGAACATCACCCCCTCACAGGAGCTGTGCAACAACCTCACCCACTTCTTTCACGACAAGCTCGCAACCATATACAGAAACTTCGAAAGCCCAAACCACACCTAGGGACTTCCTCGACAGATGTCACTATTGTAAACAACACAAACTTCACTGACCACTTGGAATATCTTCTCCACCCAGGACACCACCTCCACCATGAAGTTCATCCACTCGTGAGCTCCCACGGAACCATGCCCGCACCACATGTTTAACCTCAGAAACCAAAGGATCAAACAGAACTCCCCACCCTACTCAACACCTCTATCACCACCGCAACATTTCCTGACGCCTAGAAACACTGAAGTCAGACCACTACTCAAAAAAAACCTCTGCTGACCCCAGGTAACTCAAAAACTACTGACCAACCTCCCTGCTCCCATTTCAAGTGAAGTTACTTGAAAATATCATCAACAATCAACTCATGAAACACCTGTAGCAGAACCAGCTACTCGACTCCTCCCAATCCGACTTCCACAGCAATCACAGCACCAAAACACCCTGATCACAGGCTACATCCGAACCCTCCTCGACTGAGGAGAAACAGCATATTTGTTCCTCCTTGATTTCTTGGCATTCTTCAACATTGTATCCCACCACACGCTGATCGAAAGACCATATCGGCAGCCATGGGGACGCGCTCAGGTGGATCACCTTCTTCCTCACTGGAAGAACCCAGAGGATCTGCTTGCGGCCTAAATACCCAAGGAGATCACTTGCAGTGTCTCCCAGGGCTCATCCCGCAGCCCCACGCTCTTCAACACATATATGACCCCACTGGCCAACCTCATCAATTTCGTACGTAAACAAAACCCAACTCATCCTTTTACTTACCAACAACTCCACCACCACCAGAATCAACTTCCACAGATGCATGACAAATCTTGCCGACTGGATGAAGAAGAACTGCCTGCAGCTGAACACAGACAAGACAGAAGTATTGATCTTTGGCAACAGGAGCAACACATGAACACATGAAACGACTCCTGGTGGTGATCAGACCTAAGACCTGCACCCACCGCCTCCAACCACGCCAGAAACCTCAGACTCATCATTGACAACAAGCTCACCATGAAATCACTGATAAACTCCATCTCCTCCGCCTGCTTCTTTACTCTGTGCATGCTACGTAAAATCTTCAAGTGGCTACGCCTACACACAAGACGCTCTGACACAAGTCTTCCTCACCAGCCGACTGAACTATGGCAATGCCCTTTGCATATGAATTGCCGCACACCTCCTACAGAGACTTTAGACCATACAGAGCCCCGCAGCCAGACTCCTCCTCAGATCCCCTACATCACACCCCAGCTCCGTAAACTCACCTGGCTTCCGTACAGAGGAGATGTCAATTCATGCTGTTGCCCCACGCAAACCAGGCTCTACACAACCAAGAACCTGCCTACATTAACCACCATCTGAACTTCCGCCAACCGTTGAGAAGACTATGCTCTGCCTCCCCCTCATCTACCGAAGCAGAGTGGAGGGCACTCCTTCTCCTACACTGCTGCAATGACCTGGATCAACCTCCCTGCGCACCTCTAGACCATCACCTCACTTCCAGAATTCCAAATGGCCCTAAAGACCTGGCTGTTCGAATATGCCTTCGGGACCTGCAAGCGCCTGGATTACCCTATTGTGTAATTGGCCGCTCTTTATAAATCCTGATTGATGTAAGTTCTGAAAGATGAACATTAATCTGGCATATCCGATCTTCCAAACGATTTGCCCAACAAAATCATTTGACCTAAGGATCCTGCCTGATCCAGCACACTGGTGGTTCTATCACCTGGTTCAAGAGCAAAGTGGAAAGCTTTTACTCTTGAGGTCCAGTTCAAGGTGGGTGTACCATATCCCTCTCACCTTAACCGCCTCCGTTTATTTAATGTACAGCTGTATATTTCAAGATGCATATTCCTGCCCAAAGCCAGTTTTGTGTGATATCTTAAATACTAAATTTCACCAAACATTTTTATTATAGAAACATGATCTTGCTTGGTTTCTGTTGTTTTAGTTACCACTGCATGCCTTTGTTTTTCTCACTGGCTGGTTATGCTTTTGTTTTGCAATTTTCATTCACAGGGCGCCTATTTAGTCAGAAAAAGTCCTGAGGGAACTGTAAAATTGATGTGTACTGTGTCTGAGAGACATTTTCTATTTGAACAAGTCTCCACCAGTACCTTGTGCATTTAATACATGTTATAGCCTTGCTTACAATTTTCATACAGACAGCCTGTGTAATATATTGTGAAAATTATGCATATTTCACACCCAGAACATTACTATATGATAGAAAGGTCTGGCTGCAGATTCCTTACCTTAGAATATTCCCCAGGCGTCATACTAGATCAGTACTTTTTTTGTGAGCAGTACCTCTGCGCACAGGTAGGTTGTGTCGGTGGCAACATCCACGCCCGAAGTGATGCACACGGTGTCTATACAGGTGCCATCCTAGTGCCCTGTCATCTGTTCTTTTCTTTCTGCACCAGTCAGTCCAGTCACTTTTTGACTGACCTTTTTTCCTCCTTTTGATTAAGACATTTTTGAGACATTGCCTTCTGGTGTGGAAGTCCGTGAGGAAGGCTGGTTTCAGGATCTATCGCGCCTGTTATCTGCAAATGTTGGTGACGGATCCACAACTCATCTGCCTTTGGTCGTGCCATATAACCCAAGGCCTTGAGGGAGCGCTCCCTCAAGCTTCTTGTTGCACGATCCATGATGACAGTCTCAACCCTGGTCAAGATTAAGGACCCTGGATCGGTCGTGGAGCCGTTCCAAGCGCTCGTCATCGAAGGCGTTCAGCTTAGTCCCACAAACATAAGAAGAACAAGAAGTCTAAGAGGTCTTCATCTTAGCCCTGTCCGCCTAAGCCATCTAAAGAGACAAGGTAACATTGGCCTTTGAGGCCTGGCTCTGCAGTTGAGCCTGGCCCAGGGCCGTCTCCTTGCCTCCCCGAGTTTCGTGGAGCTGGAACAAACCCCAACCAACTTGTGTTTAATGCTCCTCCTATTTGGGCAGCACGTCCCTGCTGTAAGCCCTCAGGGCCCCTACTGGTTTTCAGCCCGTGGGCTCGTCCCAGGCAACAGTCTGGATCCATGGACGTGTCAAACCGATGCCAGTCGAACGACCTTGACCTTCCCCAGCTCCATTGCATATGTCTCAGATAGCGCAGTCTCCATACTCATTCCGACTTTGACACGGAGCCGGATGGGCATCACCCAGCGCCGACTTGAGGTATTCCTTCCATGCTGGAGCATAAGCTCTATTACTATGGGCAAGGACTTGGGGGCAATTTGGAGGGGCCACTAGACCCTGATTAATTCCAGCCTCTATATGCCACCGAGGACACCTGGTGTGAGTATCTGGCTCACTCCAGTGGTCTGAATACCTCCCGAGATACTGGCCTAGTCTCTCCTCCTACAGTGGCTTTGGAGGAGGAAGCCTCATTTGCTATGGGGGTGAGTAGGGCGGCTGAGTTTCTGGACCTTCAGCTACCCTATGTAGCGGTCAACACAAATGCCTTGACGGAGGCACTTTAACTGGGAGTGCCCCCACTTTCAAACTGCTTCTCCCATTTAACGAAGCTCTAACTGACGTCCGACTCATGCCTGGTTCAAGCCCTGCACAGAGGCTCCCGTACATAGGACAATTTCCCGCCACAGATGACCCCAACTTCCTCACCCAGCACCCTACCCTGGAGAGCTTGGTGGTCCAAACCTCCATTGCCAGAGCAAATCCTGGCACATATCCTACCGCTCCACCGGACGATTTCAAGAGGCTGGATACCTTGAGAAAGAAGACTTTTTTGTCCACCAGCCTGGCACTGCGATCAGTGAACACCACATTCCTTTTGGGTCGATACTCCCATTCACTCTGGAACTCAGTTGCCTATGGTCTCCTGAGAAGACCCGAGCCATACTCTTCCAAGCTATTGCTGATGGGAGGGACACAGCTAAGAGCTTGCCATACGCTGTTGGCTGGATACAACCAACTCACTAGGCAGAGCGCTTTCATAGTTGGTGGCCCCTATGCGCTAATCCTGGATAAGGAATTCTGGCTTTTCATGGGATGTTCAGACCTCACTCATGGACATGCCCTGCGATGGTTTCGTTCTCTTCAGAGACAAGTTTAGCCTATGATGAATGGGTGGATGGTGCTAGCGTTCACGCCAACAAGGTCCGGACCCAATGTTGTGATTGGCATGTGCCTCCCAAGTAACTACACCCATGAGCAACTGGTTTAGAATAAACGATTTAGGCCTAGTGAGAGGTCTGTGCCTAATAATCAGTAGTAATATTTTGGATAATAATTCCCAAAGTTCTTTTTTAAAGCATAATGTGCCGTGTTATTTCTTATTACTGAAGTGCATTCAACTATTGTCTCTCACTATTGCCCTCGTGAATAAATCCCTTACTTGTTGTTTCCATTGTTTGCGTCTATTCCCACTCACATATTTCTATTCACATGATAACGAACCAATGACCCACTGGACATGTTTTTGTATTTCTTTTTGTTCACCTAACACTATATTTTCACTGTTAATGTCAGCCTTGAAAAAGCCCTCAGGCTTTCGGCCACTCTGGCGAAGCACGCATTGATCGGCTGTTCTTTTGTATTTGAATGTACTTCTGGAATAAGAATTAAACTGGCACATTATGCTTTAAAAAAGGACTTTGGACTTTGGGAATTACTATGCGAAATATCACTACTAATTATTAGGCACAGACCTCTCACTAGGCCTAAATCTTCAGAGACAAGGTAGGCTCTGCACTGGAGCACTTCAAGGACCGCAGAGCTACAGACCGGCCCCTGGGCCTTTCCATTGCCCCTCACCAACCCGAGTCTGCCTTTTGCTCCTTTTCGTGGCCACAGAAGGGGCTTTCAACCATGTGTCTACCTGCTCAGCCACTATGGCCCGCAGACTTACCAGCCCGTGCATGGCTGAAGATGCCATACCCGCAGACCTCATGGATCAGGTACCCAGAGGTGGCACGGTAAAGCACCCCAGGTGCCCCACCTCCCACAGCCCCCAGGAGCCGCAGCCTCCAGGACTCTTTAGTTTGACTTCCGAACATCATGGTCACTCAGTCGGTAGCTGCATTTGTCATCACCTGCACCATTGGAGGTCGATAACGTGGCATCCAGTGGGTAACCGCATACGTTATCACCTGCACCATTGGAGGTCAATATTTCCGACCACTGATTTCTCCAGATTGTCCAAAGGGGCTACTCCCTCCACTTTGTAACTACCCCTCCACCCATGCCACCCACTTTTGACAGGCTGACTGAGGACCACATCTCCTTACTGTACCAGGAAGTGGTGCCTCTCTTGCCCAAGAGAGCCATCAAGATGGTGCAAGCATCAGAAGTAGGTTGTGGTTGTTATTTTCACTACTTTGTGGTGCCCAGGAAGGACAGAGGCATTTGTCCTATTCTAGACCTGAACCCTCAATTTTTTCTTGAAAAAGGGGAAACTCAAAATGTTCGTGCTGGCTTAAGTCTTGTCTGCCTTGGACCCAGGAGGCTGGATGGTAGTGTTGGACTTGCAGGACTCTTACTTCCATATTCCCATGCTGCTTGTTACCTGCGGTTCACGGTAGGCCATGAGCATTTTCAGTTCACTGACCTTACCAGTGCCCTAGGGTGTTCACAAAGGTAATGGCAGTGTTTGTAGCTCATCTACAGAGATTAGGGGGTGCCAGTCTTTCCCCTGCCTCGACGACTGCTGTTGAAGGGGTGCTTGCCCCTTGCTCCCACCTTCAGACTACAGCTGACTTCCCGTGCTCGTGGAGGTTCCCTATTAATCTGCCAAAGTCACACCTGACCCTTTCTCAGACGCTTCATTTCTTTGGAGCTGTTCTGGACACAGTACTGTTTCAGGTTTATTCTTCCGAGTGGGGAGTCCATGATATTCATGCTATGATACTGATGTTTCAGCTTCTATTGTGGATTTCGGTGAGACTCTAAGACTGCTGGGCCTCATGGCCTCTGCATCCTGCTTGTGGCAAATGCCTTCTGGTATATGGAGGCTCTGCAGTGGGACCTGAAGCCCCAATGGGCGCCGCATCAGGGGAATCTCTCCGACATGGTCCAGATTTCGAAGGGCACTGCAAAAGATCCCAATGGTGGCTAACGAACTACGATTAGGTCAGCGCAAGATCCCTCTCCCTTCCCCAAAGAAATCTGACAGTAGTAAAAGACATGTCATTCCTTGGCTGTGGTTGCCATCTGGGAGAAATCAGAGGACTCTAGTCTCCAGCGGAATCCGGGCTCCACATCAATCTGTTGGAACACAGAGTGATCCCCATGGCTTTGAAAGCCTTTCTGCCCTCCATCGGAAGGCTAGTGCAGGTGGTCACGGACAACACCACTGCCATGTTGTACCGTAACAGACAGGGTGGGGTGCAGTCTGTCATGGACCCTCTGTCAAGTAACCATATGTCTCTGGACATGGCTGGAACATCAGGGCATTTCTATGGTGTCTCAACGCCTGGCAGGCTCTCAATCGAAGATGCCCACGAATAGTGTCTCCAACAGGCGGTGGTGAAAGGTCTCTGCAGTGGGGAGAGCTGTTATCGCAGCCCGCATACGTCTCTTTCTTCCCAGATAAACTGGTCCTTTGGACCCAAGAATCCTTCTTGCAGTTGGTAGTTACTCTGTTCCACGTAGGCCAGTCCTACCTTTTATGTTCCGCCTCATGCCTGTAAGGAAGAGTGAGACCCCACCAGCGGAACCAAAAAAGGACATTGTCATTCAACCTTGACCACACAAAACCATTCAGGTGGACGATCAATTTTTCGTGGGCAATGAATGAGCCAAAAAAAGGGAAGGCTGTGCAGAAACAAACCATCTCCCGATGGATTGTACTCTGCATTAAAATCTGCCAAGAAGCAACCCGTAGAGGATTTGCGTGCTCATTCCAACAGAGCAAAGGCTGTGACCACTGCATTAACGTGGAGTTCCTGAACTGGACATCAGCCAGGTGGCAACTTGAGCATTGCTGCATGCATTTATGAAGCACTACTGCCTTGACAGTCCGGTCCGTTGGGACAGACACTTTGCTCGTTCGGTCCTGCAGGACCTTCTAGTCTAAATCAAGTTAGCAGCCCACCTTTGGGAAGGTATTGCTTGGGTATCTATTCTAAGGTAGAATTTGCAGCTAGAAGACCCTGTCAGATGATAAAGTTACTTACCTTCCATAATGCCTTCACTGGTAAAGACTTTGTCTAGCCGCAGATGCCTTACCAACCAACCCACCCATCCTCTCTGGTCTGCAAACGGACTTAAAGGCACAGGGCTACCACCTTATCAGGGCCCTAGTTCCACACATCACTGGTCAGTGTACTTTGTGGCTCCTGGTATGGAAATCCACAAAACGAAAGTGATGTCAGCACATAGGGGTGGTGCCTATATAGTCCCCGCTTGTGTCACTCCTGGTGCGATGATGCCAACAGCCCCACATAAAGCCAAACAAAACCATCTACTGACGAAATATTTCCGGATCTAGTCTGACACATGGGGACGTTTCTTAAGTAAGTAGTCTGCGGCTAGATGGAGTCTCTACCCAATAAGACGTTACTGAAGGTAAATAACTTGTTCTTTTCACCCATCCCTAAAAAGCAGCCCTCATGAAGAAGGGACCCAGATCTTGATGTTCCTACCTATGTAGTTATACAGGCGACTTAGGTTCAAAGTATGAACCTCCTGGTCTAACAACCCAACTGATTGGAATACGTCTGAGATTGATTACAGTCACCAACCTATTAGCCAGGATGCTAGCAACAATAAAAGTAAAATTAGGTAGCAGGATGAGCATTTTATCACCTGTTTACGTCCCTTGTCACCTCACTAGATTAGTAATACAAAAAATATTTGTCCTTGTTCTGGTAAACCCCACTCTCTGGCTTAGCATCTAGAAAGAAGTGTAAATGCCAAATTATAAGCAAGACTGAGCAGTGATTGTGCACCCAAGGTCGTTGGTACCCAACATCTTTCCACAATGTAACGGTCCCACTATGGCTGAGCACTCTCCTCGGTGACACTGACACCTTGTTAACTAGTTATCATATTTTTACATGACTCTGTGAGGGTTGAGGAAGCCCAGATTTATTATACTGTTAGGTGGAAGAGGTGCCCAAATTGGTTACGGTTTATGGGGTCCTGATGCAGTTGGTGGTCTTCGTGTACAAACTGGTAATATCTTGCTATGCTTATTCTTTGGATTGAATCAGCTAATTATGTCTTGCATATTTAAGAAGCAGTACCAGAACAACAGACAAGGCAATTAAGACTCGTTTTTATTTTAGGAAGCATATTTCTCCAGCATTAAATCTATCTTATGTCTATGTGCTCGAATCATTTCCTGTCCTTGAGCTGGGAGTTCCATAGTTCAAATAAATTAAGTTAGTTGAAATTTCTACAGAAATACAATGAACAAGAGTTGCTTTATTATCACCAAATACCTCAATCAAAAAGACCCATGATATTCCATCCAAGGAAGTGAAGTCGCACAGCCATCAGACGCACCTTACCTCAATTTGTTTTTCTGTGCTTGTAGAAGGGAGTCCCATTAAGAGCTCTGCTCCGAATTTTTATTTTCTTATAGAATAAAATCAGCATTGATTAAACTCATGCCACTTCCTTTCGTAGTGTAGCTTTGGAAGCTAGTTTCCAGTCACAGCTGTGACCTTTAAAAGACACTATTACAATCCTGTGTGCGGTAAAAATACTTTTCTGATCACTCCCATTCAGACTGCATTTATTGCCGTTATTGCAAGCACAAACTTTAAGATCTGCCATATATGCTCTACAAAAACTTTTGATGACACAAAAGGCCATCTGCTGAGGTGGCTTCCTTGGGTGTAGATTCATCGGAAAGGGAAAACAAGCATTTACAATGCAATGGTTTTGCCTTTGTTAAAGTTAGAGCTATTGGCATTGCTCTTGACATTATTTGTATTTATGTTTTTTTTAACATAAATAAATGGCATTGTCATTTACAATAGCAGGACCCAGGGAAGAAAACGCGGTAACTCCCCCGAATCTGGTCCGGCCTTGACGGACAGATCCGGCTTCCAATGGCTAGCCTCCATTTATGGCGCTAGCCAATGGGAGTCGGGGGACGTTCCTATATCCCATATTGTAATCATTTGGATTTCGCCTGCGATGTCACGACCGCCTGCCAAAGCCCAACAGATAGTTGAACGGGTTGTGCAAGCGCCGCAGAGAATAGTGTACCACTGCCAGCCATCCTGCAGAAGTGACCCAACACTTTCAGCCTTCTCACATAGCTAATATCACTACTGTTTTATTTGGTGCCTATAATTTCATAGTGCTTTGAAGATGCCTAACTGAGGCAATCGACACTACACAGAAACCCAATCACATCAGTTTGTTGTGAGCTCTATTCTGTACCTCCCTTCTAAAAAGTTGTGTTTCTTCCCCCTGAGGCCCCTTTTGAGAGACTGCTGAGAAGAGATATGTATGGCGTCCCTTTAGTAGGGCGTTTATGTTGTGTACACAAGAGTCATTGTGGGTACAATGCAGCAGCCTAGTTACTGATGATAGGTAGACACTGAGCTAGTCACTCTGTGGTCACTGCAGCGCATTGTCCATGCAGGAATTGGTGGCTGCAGTAGTCCAGTCACTACGATAACTCACACCCTGCAGGAAGTGGTCACTGAGGGAGAACAGTCACTAATAGCGCCCTGATACCAAAGGTTGATGCAGAGTGGCTTACCATGGATGTTGCTCGAAATGTGCAATCTATTTCACCACAAATTAACACTTTCACAGAAACATAAGTTGATCCCTTGAGAGAGAAAATGCACTGAAAGTAGATGGGTGATTGCGCAGGATCCTTATTACTGGAAACACATACTGTACAGATTGAAGGTCAGCTTTTCCAGCTTGCTGAGCCATTCTTGCCCTATAAGCTGTGTGGGATCAAAAGATTACCCTGTGTTGGTCTACTAGAGATTCTTCCTTCTGCTGGTGACCGCCACTGAGCCTGTTCAGCCACAAGCCTGGGTGCAGCCAGTGAACTAGCACCGTCCCTACGCCCTGTCTAGTCACAGGTTCTCTAACCAACAGATGAATAAGGACAACGGCAAACCCTCTAATGTGCCTTTTTTTTTTAAGGGGGTGAGGGGTTATCGAGATTTTTGTGATAAAGGCAAGCACCTTGTGTGGTGCTGCTTGTACATGCTTGCAGTTCTTTCAAGTGCCTTACTGCCTTTCTGGTTTGTCCTGTGGGGATTGGCAGGAACTCTGCCAGACTCCCCGCCTCGGGATGCAGCCTGTCGCTGGCCCTCGAATGCACAAGTTTTCACAATCAACCCCAGAGGTGTTCTCAGCAAATATGAAATGTAAAGCAGCCCCCTGCTTCCGGATACAGCCTGTCACGTCACTGCCCTCGGATGCACGAGCTTTCACAATCACCTCCAGCGGTGTGCTCGACAGGTATGAAAGCAGACGCCCGGATTCTGGAAACAGCCTGTCATTAGCACATAAGTGCCAGTGCCTGGAACTGTCGTGGTCTGATGGGTAATGCGGCCATTCCTCGAAAGCAGAATAGGAAGGGAGAGGTGGTGAAGTGGTAGGAGGAGAGGAAGGGGTGAAGAGAGAGCGATGTAAGGAGTGTGAAAGTGAGAGGGTGTAAGTGGGAGAGAATGAGATAAAAGTACAGAGGAGGGAAAGAAAATGCCGGACAATCTGACTCTGTCTCAGGAGTCACGACAGCACAGATGTACCAAAGGGAGAGGCAGGGCCTCCTCTGGCATAGCCTACAGTCAGTGACTCTAAAGCAGCCACCAATGGGCGTTTAACACTCAAGGGGTCTTCTTTAATAAACTAAACAGGCCAGGGCGCCATTTCCTGATCCGATCTCCCAAAGCATTTTTTTGCAACTTCCAGTAACTAAGCCGCACCCGGCAGAGCCTCAAACTGTCTGCTGCCCAACAAAGGAAACCTACAACAACAAACGCTATCAGGCAAGGCCCCTAAGCCACCCTCCCTCCCCCAACTTCGGCAACGGGACGGAATCAAAGTCACCCCGGGCCCCAGTAATAATCGCAGCAGTGACAAAAACACTAAAACTGACAGTGCCCCTATAATTATGAGGTTGTTGCATTGCCTTTGTCATCGTGATCTGTCCTCGTCGCTCTCGAGCAAGACTGCAGTGCAAACAGCGTGGCAATAGCAAGGAGAGGTCGCACAACACCCACGATGAAGGCTTATGGAGAGCGGGGGGGGGGGAGGAGGGGGGGGGGGGCGGAGGCGGGAACGGGCACCGCCAACACCCAGAGATGCAGGCCGGGCCACGGGATTGCCAACAGCCGCCGCTGCCCCCAGGACAGAACCACATCGCTGCCGGCGGCTGAGATCCCCGGGGCTCCTGTACTCCCGAGCCTCCTGCACGCACGGGTCCGACCCACAGTACAGGCAGAGTGAGCTCTGCTCCGAGGGGAGCCGACCCTCGCTGCATTTATGTTTTTAAACTCCCCATGACGTGCGACTTACTTTGCTACAGCACTGCGGGAATAAAAACTGTGCGTTTAAAAAGCAATAATTCGCTTGGGTAACATCTGAAGTCCTACCTTCTGTTTATGTGCATCGCGGACAGCTGAATGGCGTCCCCCTTTTTACAATACGGCTTCCGAACGGACACACGGGTAGCGGGAGGGAGCCTCCCCTAGCCCCAGCAAACAAAGCACTCACCTGGACTTCGTTCCGGGGCCGAGGCGGGACTTGCTCTTTCCCCGGGGCTCCTCCTTGCCTCGGGACAGACGACGCTGGCTGCTTGCTGCTCTCCACTCCTCCTCCTCCTCCCGATGACACGGCGGAGGCTCGGCCGGCTGGGCCAATCCCAGCGCGGCCCTGGCTGTATGAAGGACGGCTGCTTCCCTTCGGCAGGAAGGCGGAGTCAAAATACAGTGCAAAGTGCCCCGTTTTAGATAAACGCAGCACACTATTTTCAAATGTTCTCTTAGGTAAGGAGTTGTGTACTTTTTTCCCTGTTTGGTCCCAACTAGTGAGATTAATTATCTTTGCATGGGCATCTAATTCCTCAGAGTCATTGTTTTAATTGCATGCTTTGCATTACGAATGGCAGGGGCATACTTTCTGAAACCAGCAGACACTCTCAACGACGGCTTCCGAACGGACACACGGAGAGGAGGGGGGGGGGTGGAGGCGGGAACGGACACACGGGTAGCGGGAGGGAGCCTCCCCTAGCCCCAGCAAACAAAGCACTCACCAAAACAGAAGCCTTTTCGGTGACTCGTCCATGTCGGACCAGATTCGGGGGCGTTCCCGGCTTTTGGCTGACGTCGCGTGACGTCGGCAAAAGCCAAAGAATCTCGGGAACATTTATGGAGCCAGCCAATGAATGACGAGGGCCGACCCAAAGCCACACTACAGTTCTCATCAGGTTTTCGCCTGCGCGAAAAAGATGCGCAGAGCGCATCTTTTCGCCAGGCAAAACCTAAAAAGGCTGCTAAAAGACATTTGGGAATATAAATACCACAGGAGCAAACCATAGACCCAAGTGGACAGGGTCATGAGAAATTCTAAACAATGCCCATGGAGGTATCACTGTAGACAAATGTGCACAATACCAACAATATATTGTGATCACAGCACATGTAAGTTGTCAGGGAAACGTAAATAGAGGGCTACATAGATGCATAAAAAGGTTTATTTGAAATATTAATTTAAAATCACATGTATCCGTGTGTCCCCTTACGTTAGTGAATATATACATGCAACCGACTAATGTGATGCAATAATCATCTGAAAACCAAGATCATGGAGCTTCTGAAATACCGACTCCAACAGAACTAGTGGTTTGGGAGAATAGCTATTGTCAAAATGGTAGTCTTACCACCTTTTTGTACTTTTTTTTTTTTATAAACCTTTCCATCCCGTTAACCAATAGCTTTTTTGCCTCACTGCGCAACTGCCTCATATGGGCCGGAACTCGACCTCGTGTCCCTCGGGAGGTCCTCACACTCCCCTATGAGCGTGGTGGCCTTGGTGTCCCTGATCTTCAGCTGTACTGCTATGTTGCACAGACCCACTATGCTTTTTACTGGTATCACCCGGATTCCAGTTTGCCCTTCCTGATGCCCGAGGGTGCTCAATTGTCGCATCAGTCACTATCTACTATATAACCTCCTGGTATAATGAGAGACCCAAATGCTATACATGCATCCGCCACTATTTGTTGGGCCTGGAGAAAATTGCTTCGATTCTTGGGAGGAGATCCCCTCTATTCCCCACATCTCCCTTTGCCAGGTAATCCTTGGCTCCCACTAACTCTGGAGCTCTTGTAGAGGGCGTGCTGCGTACACACGGTTTGGGGACGATGGGTGACTGTTTGAGGGCAGCCCACTAAAACCTATCAATGCACTGGCTTGGAAGGGGAGAACTACGCTCTTGGAGACTTTTACATTTCACCATCTGCTCAGCACACTTTGCGACGTGCTTCCCATTTACCCCTCTGAGCCGACTGAATTTTTTCCGCTCTCGCTTGTTATCACCACTCCTGTAATGGCCACCAAGTCTCTAAACTATATAATTAATCTCTACAGGTGAGGCCCACTGGTTTGGAGAAGGCTAGAGCCGCGTGGCGGCGGGATTTGGGTATTCCTATTTCAGATACAATATGGTACTATTGCTGTTTGCAGATCAAATTGATTTTCTGTATCCATGGACACAATATATTGTATTACAAATATCTGCACTGAGCCAGCACCACTCCTGATGCCCTTGCTAAGTTTGCCCCTGCCAGATCTCACTGCTGTCCTAAATGCCATGCAGATCATGCCGACTTTCGCCACCTGAAAATGGACATGCGGAGCTGTAGCGACTTTTTCGTCTAATGTCCATTCTACTTTATAAATAATGGTCAGTCAGGCATTTACACCCGACCCACTAATGGCCTTGCTGGGGTATGTCAAACCATTGCCGCTGGGTATCTGGCGCTTCACTGCCATAGAGTTCTTGCTGGCCAAGAAACTGATTAAACTACACTGAGGAGCTTCATTTTCCCCCTCAAAGTCGGCATTGCTAAAAGACTTATCCTACTGTGACACCATTGCAGAGATATATGACTCTCTGCAAACTATTACTTCTCGACCCAAAGATATTTGGCAGCCACTCAAGAGCTATTTGCTGTCTATTGCAGAGGACTCTGATAAAGTCTAAGCGAGTTGTGTTTGCCTACTCTTTGCTGGAGATGCTCCCATTTATGTGCGGCACTGTTAACATGTACACCCTGAGAGCTACTGTGACATTGCATGCTTGTATTGTGATTCCTTAGTATATTGTGGTTGATATGCACTTCTGTCTCTCCCTTTCTTCCCTTTCTTGCACTATTGTATTTTTTTTTCTTTAGTGGTCCATTGTGCCACTGATTTATGTTCTATGCTGATGTCGAAAATTTACAAATAAAGTTTTTTTTTTTTTTTTTTAAGAAACCCCATTTATGACAGAAATTCAGCATAAGAGGTCGCTCTTTGGCAAGAGCCTTTCTGGAATTGTCACTGACAACTCTTGGCCTAAATTCACTATGGGGGACACAGATCCGATTTTTTTCCAGTTGGTGAAAAAAGTAGTTCTAACGAATTTCACTTCTGGCGGATAAAGACATTTTTTTCCAGGAGATGACACGCTTGGATGACAATAGCCAGCTACACTTAATTGAAGCCCCAAACCTATCTTGATTCAGGGTTTAACGCCTACATCAAAGAGAGGTTTTGAGAAAGGCGGGGCAGGCATCGGCCCACCACAAGTATGGCGGGTGCACCGGCCCCCACCCCCTCTCTGTGTTGGGGCAGGCCTGTCGCGATACAATGACGCGACAGGCGTGCCCAGGTGCCGATTGGACCCCGGGTCTTCCTGTAACCCGGAAGTGATAGAATCACTTCCGGGTCACCAGTGAGCAAAGGCCAGCCCGGTCAGAACTGGCCTGGCATGTAGGGGGTTAAAAGGCCGTGGAGCGTGGGAGTCTGCCTCTTTGACTCTGTGCTCCACGACCTGCCCCCTCAGCCTCTGAAGAGGCTGTAATTCTTTTTCCCCACCCACCATCCCCTGAAGCAGATTATTGGTATTGTGATATAGGAAGGTTTTTTCACAGGTTTGTTCCAAATGTAATAAAGTACAGGTGTGTTGTACTAATATGTTTTGTTAATTAGAACTTTATCCCGTTTACAGGTCATCAATAGTCGTATTTAGTGCTATTCCTTGGTCAGGCGGTAAGGTCATGATTGGTGAGCAGTAAATGTAAGGTCCTTAGTGGGCGGCGCCATTCTTGAATGGGGTGGCCCAAGGGGAGGGACAAGTGGTCTCTCCTAGAACTCCATGGGCTGTACAGCCTGTTGGCTGGATGGGTGCGAGGGAGGGGGGAGTCACGCTTTCTCTAGGCTGGTTGGCCACCCCGCACGTGCACAATGACGCCAGTAAACGGCGCAAAGATGCAAGGGCCCCCTTTAATGGAGTTAATGGAGTTAATGGAGCGTACGGGGGTAACCGGGGGGAGAAGTACCCTCACGGTAAAAGGGCCCTCTGCGCATTCGCACTCCGACTGGAGGGCGTGGTTAATTGATAAGGATCTGACACCAGTTAGTGACCTTACCGTAGGCCCAAATAGGATACGCAGAAAAGTAATTACTGTATGATTATGTTTAATATGTTAGATTCGGATAGAAAATACCTTGTACTAGAATTATGTTAAGGTTAGCCATCAGATATTTGTATTTATCAATTGTAATCAATGTCAAGGAAAGTTTTCTGCGTAATCATGTAAATATTGTTTATTTTCAATTTTGTTTATTTGTATGTTTTAATAATTACGGCCGGGGGTTGTACGACCCCCGCTTCTAAAGAAATCCTTCTCATGTCCCGTTAATAATGTTTGATAATTGAAGGGTGGGGGTTTTAGGCAGTCCCAGGCCATATGAAATACCGTTTGAGGGTTCTTCCTTCACTCTTAGATCTGCTGCCATGGCAACGAGTAGAGGAAAGGGTCCAATGCCGATTATGTAGTCAAGGATCCGAAACAATGCTTCAAATATTCTGTTTATCAAGGGAGGATCGCAAGTCCATTTTAAGAGCAATGTTCAACAGCTGGGGACTACGTCACTGCAGGCAGGCCATTATAGCCTGCTTTAAGTCAAAGCACATACAGCTGAACTGTAGGCAGGTGAAATACCGCATGAGAGTTGAGCGAAAACTTGAAAAGTTCGCCCTTGAAGTCCAATCCTGATGAGCACCGTTGTTTGTTCCGTCCGCTGCTAAAGGTGCAGCAGTTTGAAGAACCCGTTCCGGGAATAAACTGGCTGTCTGTTAAGGCTTCGGCCGGGGGCAGATTTAAAGAGACTACAACCGCTTTGAATTATGAGCGAAAGTTTAGAAAATAATCAAGAGGAAAATGTGTGTAACCGCAAAAAAAGTCATTTAAACAAGCTTTGTACAGATAGCTTCATAGCTGAGGATGATCCCTTTATTACATTTGCACAGCTAATAAACTATATCTAAAGAGAACATGCAGTGGCGGCTCATCCGCTATGGCGGAGGAGCATCGCCCTACTGAACAGAAGGAAAATTAAAATGATAACTATCGTTATTATCATTTTAGTTTTCCTTTGCAATCAGTAGCTTTTCTGGGCGTAGCGGGCTGGGCTGGGCCCAGCAAGGGAAAGGAGTGATTTGCACTCCTTAACCACATCGCTGCTGAGGATATTCTTCTCCTGTGCTGGACAGCAATAAAAACGGGCGTGGTCATGACGAGCTCAGCTCGTCATGAGCACCTGAGAGGTATATGCCATGACAAGCTGAGCTCGTCATGAGCACTGAAGGGGTTAAGTGAGTATTGACTGCTTGACCTGCCCTCTCGTGCCGGCCAGGCAGTCATGGGCACTTTGCATCTTCCCCTCCAGGCTGCGTGAGGAACATGCAAATCCTCCCCTTCCCCATCTGAGCGCCGATTCACAGCGCTCAGATCAATCACAACCTTGCATTGCAGCATTGTAATTAGCTCAGGGGAACCTGGGAGCCGGGTGCTTCCTGCTGCTGGCCGGGACTTTAGAGGACAGAGAGCAGAGGAGAGGCGGATGCTGGACGTTTCAGGTGAGTGGTTTATTTTTTTTCTTCGGCCTCGTACCCTGTCTCCCCCCACCCTAAAAGCCCCCCTCTCCCCCACACCCGAATGGGGTAGCAGCCGCTACTGAGAACATGTTGCACCTACCCTTCTGACTAATTATTGCCAGGCCCTGTGATAACAAATTTAAGGTCAGGCACTGCCACTTTAACGTCCGGTTTCTGTACTTCCATCGATAAAGGAGGCTGATAGCTGTGCCATGTTTTGCAAAGGCCGCAGTGGCTGAACTTAGCCACTCCAACAAGCCTGTACAGTTATGACTACAGCCGAGCACCTGCACTTTAACCCATTTTGCATAGCTAAGCCTAGGACCTCTTATTTATAGAAAATGTGCTGCATTTTAAACTGTATTTTATGATCCTTCTATTTAAATTAATGAAAAATTTCTATGTGTATGACTATAATTCTCTTGTATATCTTTAATTTAAAAAAATTATTATTGCTGGACGGTGCAATGGTTTTAACTAACTGTGAACTTTGTAAATAAATTTGAAAATGTGCTGGGAAATGTGTGCTCAGTGTATAAAGTTGACACACGATTCTTAGTTGTGAAAAATCGTGAGCCAACACAGTGTTCATACTTAATATATGAAACTGCTAATAGACAATACACATTTTAATGACCAGAGCACTCAAATTCAACAATAGCTTTATTCGATTTAAAAGGTAAATCATAAAAGCATAGTTTATCACATAGTATTTCAAACAGAAAGTCGCAGAAGTATAAAATGGTTAAAAACAATTTCAAAGTCATATGTTAGGAGCCAGGTTAAAGTTCCACATTGATTTCCTCGAATTAATCTCGCATTTCAAGTACGACCAGAGCACTCAATAAATATAGTTTTCCTAGACCTATGTAGTTGGAATTTGGACATGCATTTCGGCGCGAGAAATACTTTGAAAATTCTATGTGAACCCTGTAATACAGAAGACGAACCCTATTTTTTGACAAATTTGGAGGCAGAGGTTTCTCCACCTGTAGATGTGGTTGTCCACCGCTAAGGCCTTACCTGCAGCAGCCAGAACAGCTGTAGTTCAGATACCTCTACCACAAAAATGGCAAGCCCGACCCATTAATAAGACATTGCCAAGAAGCAGTCCTCAGTTAGTTCAGCTCCCACAACTTCCCTTAAAGATGCAGTAGGGAGGAAGAATTCAGGTATCTGTTACTAATCGGGAAATGTTACTAAATTGATGTTGTAAATATCTTGCTATAGCCATACCTTCAAATTTGTTTAAAAAACACTGATCTACCTACGAAAATGGTGCCTCAACACTGCCTTTTTGCAGCAAAAATCCTTTCCATGATTACACAAGCATTTGCAATGCAATAGGTCTCGCATTTATGCAGTTTGAGCTATTGGCATTGTAAATGACAATGCCCTTTAGTTATGTTTTGGTTTTCAAAACATAAATAAAAGGCATTGTCATTTACAATGCCAATTGCTTAAACCCGCGTAAATGCGAGACCTATTGCATTGCAAATGCTTGTTATTTGCAGTCTCTCACTCTGTTAGACACTTGCCCACTTTTTTTCCTGGTATATTTCCATAATTCTCCATCTGCAAGGCTCACAGGACATCTCTTTCCTCGTCAGAATTTCCTTTCGCTCTCTCCTTCTGTATTTACTTATTTTCATGTTCTCCAGTTCACCATCTCCAATTCCCAAACAGGACCCGCTCACTTGTGCGCAAGCTCTGTCTTTTCCTTATCCTTTGGTGCTGCCATTTGCGACAGATTTAGGCCTCCTTTGTACACTTTCTCACAAATGCAGTTGACGCATATGAGACTACTGCTATGTGCGCTCGGCAGAGAGGCCAAGGATTGGATGTACACCTTTATGACCCAATGACAGACTCTCGCACTGCAAAATTTTTCAATATTGCCATGTCTGAGACCCGGCAGACCCCAGGCAACTTAAAGCCCCACTGTAAAGGCATAACGCAGAATCAAGACTAGGCAGCTCTGGTCGCCAAAATTAGCATTTACCAATTCTGGCATTCAGCAGCGCCCACTGAGACTTCTGAAAAAATCTTTGGGTTTCCGCACCTTTTTTTTATATTTAAAGATTAAGTAAAGCAGGCTGCAGCTGATTGGTGAGCCGCCATCAACGCTCATGCTCAAATGACTTGTTTGTGGATCAGCTCGTGCATGCCTTAAACCTGTACCATGTGTGGCCCCCAAAGCCTGCTAGAGCGCCTCTGTGACATTATGTCCAGTGCTGTTCACTCGGTCCAAATCAAGTAAATTAAATAGGAGCCTGGCTCCTACCCGGCGCTAAAAGTAATTGAGTCTGTGCAACGAGGACAAGGAAGGATTGAATTCCTCAACATCCTTCCCTTGGACCCGAGGCTCTGGCCGGCGCGTGACACTGCTGCCGCGCAGGAGCGTACTGGAGAGAATGACTTACGTCCTGACGGGCGGCTTCTTATTTAACTGCCAGTATTGGATTTTTGCAGTATCTGTCTATCTATAACCAGTGCATTAGGACCATTAATGGATTTTTGAGGCCAGATTGATTTTTCATTAATTTGGTACAAATCTTTTTCCTCTTCCACATAATTCTGTCTTAAAATGCTGCCACTGACGGCTCGATAAGTCCCTCATCACTCGGTGCAATTTGTTTAAAATATTTTTTTAAAAAGGTAATTGATGTCTTGTTCCAACTTGTTCCAATATTGTAACTGCATTGACAAGTTCAGCGTTCACAACGGTAGAACATCCACCTTGTGGGCTCCTTGCAACCGAGTTTGTACATAAATGTTCGCCAGGACTGATGAAGTACTAAACAAGAAGACAGGCAGGGAAAAGGATCACCTGGGACAGGGAAAAGACAGACCATAAGACGGACAGGAAAAAATACGGAAAAGGCAGAAGTGGAGCATGGCTGACACTGAAAAGGCGTGCAGACGGGGAGAGAGCACAGAGGAAGGCAGGACGTGGGGCAAGAGGAGCACCCAAAAGAGGGATAGAAACAAAAAACTAGAATCCTCCCCGGCAGCAGGACATACAGCCAGTGATTACCTGCTCGTTAAATCTTAACAAAAGACGTGCGCGTGCACTGCCGAAAACGAAACCTGTTGTGGGGCGGGACTTCCGTCTTCTGCGGGAAGCCCGCGCCCATGGAGTGGCTGGCCAGAGGAGCAGTGGTGATGTGGGGCTCCCATGCCCGAGGGAGAGCCCCACGGAGGCTGCAGAAGTCCGGAGTGGCGCCGATGCGGTGAGTGGGGCTTACTTGTACTGGGGGTGGCGGCGGGGGGGTATGTCTCTGTGCGCTCGTGTGTGTGTGTGTGTGTGAGCTCGTGTGTGTGTGCGGCGGGGGGGTGTCTGTATGTGTGCGTGCGTGTATGTGCGCTTGTGTGTGTGTCTCTGTGTGTGCGAAAGCAGGGGGGGTGTGGCTGTGTGTGTTGGAGGCTTTCAAGGGAGAAAGGAGATGGTGAAAACGAGTGCGACCTGATCCGATTCAGGCATGCTGCGCATGCCCATCTCTTGTCTCCTTGTAAGCAGAGCTGCCGACAATAGGTCTCTCGCTGCAACAGGGCTCTGCCCTGCGTCGCAGGTGTGAGACCTAAAAATGAGCTCATCCCTAAAATCTAGAAAAGTGTACTCTTTTACTTTGGATTTTTTCTGGTGTAAAAGAAATCTGCAAAATGGTGCCTGTTAGACCTGTCTGGATTTTTTTGCGCAGTCCCTCCTCATTATTATTTATTTTGTCCCCTTTTTGCCCCTCATACCCTTACTATTTTTCTGTCTACTATTTTTCTTAGGTGTTGGTCAAGGGGATAGGTGTTCTTTTTCCCCCCATAATCTTTTACCTCAGGCCCTGAGGCCTGTTCTGACAGGAAAGTTGGCACCACCTAAAATGGTGGCCACCAACTGCCCCAACTGTCGCACCTAGAACTTGGCCATAGCCTAACATAGGGCATTCCAGAACCTTCTGGTCCATGCTGGACCATTGAAGGGCAGCCTATAAAAGGCGGAATGCGAGGCAGCCATTTTGTCTACCTGTGGAAGTCAGCTGGCGGACAGGTGGTAGCTGAGGGTGGGAAAGAGGTTAGACTGAGGGTTGACCCCCTGGACTGGGAATCTGCCTTATTGGTCCAACCCATTACTCCCCTGTTGGTTACTTGTCCTGGCCCCGCTGTGGGAAGTTACTTGGAGACCCTGGGCGCCTGGCTTGCCCCTGTTCTAAATACTATAGGGGAAGTCTGTAGGAGAAGGAGACTGCAGCGCTGCGGAGCGCAGTCCTCTGCCCAGCTTAAGGATCCCAAAAGAGACTGTGCCACCTTAAGGATCCTGATCGAATTAGGGTTAATCCTGGTGCCCTCCCCTGTTGCTCAGTTCATTAAATTGGTAGCTGACCGACTTCTGGGAAGCCCCATTGCGCTACACCCCCAGCGAGCCCCTTCCTACCTGTGGCAGCGGAGGTAGTGGGATGAGGAGTTACTCTGCGTGGGAGCCGGTGGTTGCGTGCTGAGGGAGCAGAGGCGGCGAGTTGTCAAGCCGTTCTGCCATTTCCAGCGCGAGGTGAGGCGGCGCTGATTCCGACCTGCAACTGCGGCCCCGGAGGTGAGGAGAGGAGAAGAGGGACAGCGCGGTGTGTCCAGCGCGGTCTCTAGAGAGGAGACGCTACCTTCCCGCGCATGCCCCGTTGAGCCGCCGGGCTCCGTGAGGCGGAGCCGGATCTGCAAAGGCGGGAGCAGCCACTGAGGAGCGAGGAGCGCTCCGCGCATGCTCCAGTAACCAGTGCGCCCCTCTCACTCGAGCGCCTCAGGAAGGAGCTGGCGCGAGTAGAGAAGGGGGCCTGGGAAGGGCGCGCTCTGTTCTTCCTTCACCCCAGGAGCAAGAAAGTAGTTGGAGCGGAAAAGGGGGTATTTTGAAGGCGCTCTTCGCTATTCCCCCGCCCCAGCCTCAAATAAGCAGCTGGCTCGGCGGGAGGGAGTAGTGTGAGGCCAGTGAGACCTTGAGGGAGCTTCAAGAGAGCAGCGACGCGTGGAGACTGGGACAACATCGTCTCCACGCTACAGTAAGGAGTGGGGCCCTCAGGGGAGTTCTAAGCCCAAGGAATAATTCTAACTTATGCCTGTGCCTAACAATTTGCCTCCCAGGGTGGATTAGGAGCTCTGAGGAGCAGGAATCTAGTGCAAGACATACTTAACTGGCCTGAGTGGGCATAAGGGTTAACTGCCAAATATTGTATAATGCCCATTTAAAGGTAATGTGCTACAGGAATTGGTGATAATTTGCATTACAGATCCAAGGTGTTATTGCAAGTACTGAGATCAGTTATAGAGTATAAGTCCTGTTTAAACCTGTTTAAAAGCTTTGCCTAAGTTGAATGATAGAACCTCTAGTGATGTAAAAGCTGGTGACTTAAGTAGCACCTTAGTGGGGACTACAGTAATTTTCCCAATTAATAGGTTTTCTTCTCCAAAAGGGAATCTGCATAAAATGTCAATTTAGTACTGGTGAAAGACTAGCATATTTACAAGTCACATGTAATGAGTTGTGATCCTTTTTCCACAGACAAACAGTGTTATAATTTCTCCTGAACTAAGTGTAAATTTTTCCTGTGTGAATATTAAGAGTTAAACCAAAGAGTATATTATTTTTATAAAACAGCTCATATTTTCCTAACATTTTTGGTGTAGCGTTTTCTTTTGTGTGCTATTGCGTGGTTTTATTCTTGGGTGGTCTGCAACCTTAACACTGTGCCTCTGAAATGCATGTCTTGCCCTAGGCCAGGCTACCCAGTTCCAACATTTGGTGCCTAGCGGTGGGATTACTGACTTGGTTGCAGCTACTCACTAGTAATTCAACGCAATACACTAAACCTACACCAGGAGTTTTCTCCTTGCGGCCCTCCTAATTTACATTTTTGTTTTTTCTAAATTTATTTCTGGTGGTGGGTGGAGGTTAACCTCAGGTCACTTCGTGGTTTTCTCCTGCGAGTAATTACATTCCATGGCAAAGATGGAGGTGAATCTTAAGGAGCTGGAAGCCAATACTGTGGCCCAACTCAGGGATTAGTGTCAGCAGAAAGGGGTATTTTTTAACAAAGGTGCCAAGAAAGGAGAGTTGCTGACAAGCATAAGGGCATGGGTGGAAGCTCGTTTGAGGGAGGAACCAGAAACTGAAGTGGGTGAAGGGGACACTGTTACTGAGGCTGCATCGCTGAACCAAGTGGGGAGAGGGAATCTTTTGACAGGTCCCAGGATACCTTCAAGGGCAAGCAGCAGCGTCTCAGACAGGGGTTTAACCGAAGCCGAGCTAGAAGATAGGAGGGAGGAGAGGAGAATGAGGCTGGAGTTAGCTAGGATGGATATGCAAAGGGAGGAAAGGAGGTTAGCTCATGAGCGAACCCTCAAGGAGATGGACCTACAGGTCCTAATACAAAGGCCTCCCACTCCAGACAATGGTGGCAGCGAAAAGAAAGTAGACACCAGGGAATCTAGACCCTACCTACCCAAAGATGTCATTGCTAGTTACACCCCAGGTGATGACATTGCCAAATGGTTGGCCGCTTATGAGGTTTCTTTAAGGGCTCACGGGATCCTGGAAACTCATTGGGGAGGTGGGCTGTATAAATACATGCCACCTGCTGGCAGAGACACCTTGTTGGCTCTGGAGCAGGATGAGCAAACCCACTACCCTGTCATGAAGGTGGCACTGGTGAAAAAGTTTGGACTTACCCCTGAAAGGTACAGACAAAAATTCAGGGGAAGTCACAAAATGAGTACCCAGAATTGGGTAGACTTTCTAGACTACGCCAAGAAAGCTTTAGAGGGTTGGGTCAAGGGCAGCGAGGTAAAAGATTATGAGGGGCTGTACAATCTATTTTTGAAAGAACACCTCCTCGAGAAATGTTTTCCCGAGTTGCGCCAACACCTGGTGGACAGCAAGCTGACCGATCCCCGGAAGCTTGCAGAGGAGGCGGACACTTGGGCAAGTACCCGGGTGTCCTCCAAGGGGACTGGAGGGGATTCTCAAAAAGCCGGACAGGGCGCCCCCCAGAAGAAAGAGGGAGGAGATAAAAAGAAGGAGTTCTCCAAAGGTCCCCAAAATAATTTCCAAGGTAAGGGAGCAGGTTTCACCCCTAGGGCAAACCCGCCCAGAAACCCTAATCCTGGCCAAAGCCAGCAGCCAAGGGTTCTCCACTGTTTTGAATGCGGTGGTGTTGGACATTATAAGGGAGATGTCAAATGCCCAAAGAGACCACCCCCTCCCACCGGAGGAAAGTCACCGGGAGTAGCTAGTGTAGCGCTCGGGGAGGAGTTGCCCTTAGATAAGGGGGGTGAGTGGGCGGGTGTCACCTTAGTGTCCCTGGGAGAGCGGGAGATGGTGCCAAAAATCCAGGTGCCCCCAAATACTATCAAGTATGGGCAATGGGTTACCATCAATGGCCAAAGAGGGGAGGCTCTGAGAGATACAGGAGCCAGTATGACTATGGTGAGAAGTCAACTGGTGTCTCCAGAGCAGGTTGTTCCTAATGTACTCCACCCCGCCGCGATGGCTGACGGCAGAATGGGCCACTATCCAGTGGCTGAGGTTCCCTTTGAGTGGGGAGGGGTTGCAGGTTCACTTCGAGTTGCCGTAAGCCCTGCCGTGCCAGTTGATTGTCTGTTGGGGAATGACATGGAGCACAACACTTGGAGAGAGGTGGAATACCGGACGCATTCTGCGATGCTGGGTACACCTGACTGGGCCTGTGTAAGCACACGGTCTGCGACTGCCCGGAGAGGGAGTTCGCCTGGGTTGGAGCCTGGAACAATGGCCCAACCCGCTGCCAAAAAGGGTCAGAAACGGAGACAGGGACAGCCTGCTCCGGCTTCCACGCCCCATGTGACAGATCGGCCACCTGCGGTGGTAGGCCAGGAGTCCGTGGAGGGGGGAGTAGACTCTCTGGAGGATTTACCCATCCCTGCTGATTGGCACGTGGAGGGAGGTCCTACCAGAGAAGAATTCTGTAAGGGGCAGAGGGAGTGCCCTACCCTTGAGGGACTGAGGCGTCAGGCTGAAGCCCAGGCAGCAGGTGATGCTACGGGACACCACCATATTTACTGGGAGGATGGCCTCCTCTACAGTGAACCCAAGGTACCTCTACCTGGCTCATCAAGAGCCTTGGTGGTCCCGCAGCAATACCGAGCCTTTCTGCTGGAATTGGCTCATGCGATACCACTGGCAGGACACTTAGGCCAGGACAAGACCTTTGCACGGCTTGTCCTCCACTTTTACTGGCCTCAGATGAAAGTGGCGTCCAACACATACTGTAGGACATGTGTATCCTGCCAGGCCAGTGGGAAAACAGGGGTGAAGCTAAAGGCTCCCCTGGAACCACTTCCTGTCGTTAGCACCCCCTTTGAAAGGGTGGGCATCGACATTGTAGGGCCATTGGATCCACCAACAACAGCTGGTCACAGGTTCATCCTGGTTCTGGTGGATCATGCCACACGGTACCCAGAGGCCATTCCTCTGAGGACTGTTACTGCACCTGTGGTAGCTAGGGCCCTGATGGGAATCTTTACTAGGGTAGGATTCCCGAAGGAGGTTGTGTCTGACAGGGGTACTAACTTCCTGTCCGCTTACATGCGGACCATGTGGAAGGAGTGTGGGGTGACCTACCGGTTCACCACTCCTTATCACCCCCAGTCCAATGGACTGGTTGAGAGGTTCAATAAGACCCTGAAGGGCATGATAAGAAGTCTGCCAGAGAGCTTACGGAGGAAGTGGGACATCCTCCTACCTTGCTTACTGTTCTCCTACAGAGAGGTGCCACAGAAAGGAGTGGGCTTCAGCCCGTTCGAATTGTTGTATGGGCACCCAGTGCGTGGGCCTCTCAGCCTGGTGAAGGAAGGATGGGAGAAGTCTCCCAGAAAACCTCCCCAGGATGTGGTGAGCTACATGTTGGCCTTCAGAAGCCAGATGGCCAAGTTGTGGAAGCAGGCTGCTGACAACTTGGAGGCCAGTCAGGCAGTCATGAAGGAATGGTATGATCAGAATGCTCACCCGGTGGAGTTGGAGCCTGGCCAGAAAGTCTGGGTGATGGAACCTGGAGAGCTAAGTGCCCTTCAGGATCGTTGGACAGGCCCCTTCGAGGTGTTGGAGAAAAAGGGTAAGGCCACTTACTTGGTGGATCTTAAGACCCCGAGGCAGCCCCTACGGGTGCTGCATGCCAATCGCCTCAAACCCCACCATGAGAGGCCAGAGGTCATCCTGATGTTGGTGACTGATGGTGCTGAGGAAGCAGAAAGCGAGCCTCTCCCAGACCTCTTTTCATGTCAAGAGAAGGATGGGTCGGTGGAGGGAGTGATTCTCTCCCCGTCTCTCACTCCTGAGCAACGAGAGGACTGCCGACAGGTATTGGGGCAGTACTCTTCACTGTTTTCCCTTGTCCCAGGAAGAACCCACCTCTGTACCCATGATGTGGACACAGGAGACAGCCCCCCAGTGAAATCCAAGACCTATAGGCTGTCGGACAAGGTGAAGGCTAGCATCCATGGCGAAGTTGCCAAGATGTTGGAGCTAGGAGTGATAGAACCGTCCAGCAGCCCTTGGTCCAGTCCGGTGGTGCTAGTCCCAAAAGCCGCCCCACCGGGCACCACACCAGAACTGAGGTTTTGTGTGGATTACCGAGGACTGAACTCCGTTACCAAAACTGATGCTCATCCCATCCCCAGGGCGGATGAGTTAATTGACCGGCTAGGAGCTGCCCAATACCTCAGTACCTTTGACCTCACTTCAGGGTACTGGCAGATCTCCTTGACAGATGGAGCAAGGGAAAGGTCAGCCTTTTCCACCCCCGAGGGACACTTCCAGTTCTGTGTGATGCCCTTTGGTCTCAAGAACGCTCCTGCCACATTTCAGCGACTGGTGAACCAGGTCCTCTCTGGAATGGAGGGTTTCTCGGCTGCTTACCTGGATGACATTGCTGTCTTCAGTAGCAGTTGGGAGGACCACTTGCAACATTTGCAAGCAGTTCTCCAGGCGCTGAAACAAGCTGGATTGACCATCAAAGCCAGCAAATGCCAGATTGGGCAGGGGTCGGTTGTGTACCTTGGACACTTGGTGGGTAGGGGGTCAGTGCAGCCCCTGCAGGCAAAAATTGAGGCAATCATGGCCTGGGAACCCCCCAAGACACAGACTGAGGTCCGAGCTTTCCTGGGCCTCACAGGTTACTACCGTCGCTTTGTGAAGGGGTATGGCACTATTGTAGCGCCCCTCACAGAGCTCACCTCTAGGAAACAACCTCGACGGGTAGTTTGGACAAAGGCTTGTCAGCAAGCCTTTGAAAAGTTGAAGCAGGCAATGTGTGAAGCACCGGTCCTGAAGGCTCCCAATTTCTCCAAGGAGTTTATTGTGCAAACAGATGCATCCGAACATGGCATTGGGGCAGTGTTATCGTAACTAAATGAAGAGGGCCTGGATCAGCCTGTAGTCTTCCTATCCAGGAGACTGCTTCCCCGGGAACAGAAGTGGAGTGCAATTGAGAGGGAAGCTTTTGCGGTGGTGTGGGCTCTGAAGAAGCTGCGGCCATACCTCTTTGGCTCGCACTTCCTGGTTCAGACTGACCACCGCCCCCTTCGTTGGCTGATGCAAATGAAGGGGGAAAATCCCAAGCTGTTGAGATGGTCCATCTCCCTACAGGGAATGGACTTCCGGGTGGAACATCGGCCTGGAGTGGACCACGCCAATGCAGACGGTCTCTCCAGGTATTTCCGCCTTAGTGATGAGGACTCCCAAGGGGTTGGGTAGTTCTCCCCACTTTCAGCTGGGGGGGACGCGTGTTAGACCTGTCTGGATTTTTTGCGCAGTCCCTCCTCATTATTATTTATTTTGTCCCCTTTTTGCCCCTCATACCCTTACTATTTTTCTGTCTACTATTTTTCTTAGGTGTTGGTCAAGGGGATAGGTGTTCTTTTTCCCCCCATAATCTTTTACCTCAGGCCCTGAGGCCTGTTCTGACAGGAAAGTTGGCACCACCTAAAATGGTGGCCACCAACTGCCCCAACTGTCGCACCTAGAACTTGGCCATAGCCTAACATAGGGCATTCCAGAACCTTCTGGTCCATGCTGGACCATTGAAGGGCAGCCTATAAAAGGCGGAATGCGGGGCTGCCATTTTGTCTACCTGTGGAAGTCAGCTGGAGGACAGGTGGTAGCTGAGGGTGGGAAAGAGGTTAGACTGAGGGTTGACCCCCTGGACTGGGAATCTGCCTTATTGGTCCAACCCATTACTCCCCTGTTGGTTACTTGTCCTGGCCCCGCTGTGGGAAGTTACTTGGAGACCCTGGGCGCCTGGCTTGCCCCTGTTCTAAATACTATAGGGGAAGTCTGTAGGAGAAGGAGACTGCAGCGCTGCGGAGCGCAGTCCTCTGCCCAGCTTAAGGATCCCAAAAGAGACTGTGCCAGCTTAAGGATCCTGATCGAATTAGGGTTAATCCTGGTGCCCTCCCCTGTTGCTCAGTTCATTAAATTGGTAGCTGACCGACTTCTGGGAAGCCCCATTGCGCTACACCCCCAGCGAGCCCCTTCCTACCTGTGGCAGCGGAGGTAGTGGGATGAGGAGTTACTCTGCGTGGGAGCCGGTGGTTGCGTGCTGAGGGAGCAGAGGCGGCGAGTTGTCAAGCCGTTCTGCCATTTCCAGCGCGAGGTGAGGCGGCGCTGATTCCGACCTGCAACTGCGGCCCCGGAGGTGAGGAGAGGAGAAGAGGGACAGCGCGGTGTGTCCAGCGCGGTCTCTAGAGAGGAGACGCTACCTTCCCGCGCATGCCCCGTTGAGCCGCCGGGCTCCGTGAGCCGGAGCCGGATCTGCAAAGGCGGGAGCAGCCACTGAGGAGCGAGGAGCGCTCCGCGCATGCTCCAGTAACCAGTGCGCCCCTCTCACTCGAGCGCCTCAGGAAGGAGCTGGCGCGAGTAGAGAAGGGGGCCTGGGAAGGGCGCGCTCTGTTCTTCCTTCACCCCAGGAGCAAGAAAGTAGTTGGAGCGGAAAAGGGGGTATTTTGAAGGCGCTCTTCGCTATTCCCCCGCCCCAGCCTCAAATAAGCAGCTGGCTCGGCGGGAGGGAGTAGTGTGAGGCCAGTGAGACCTCGAGGGAGCTTCAAGAGAGCAGCGACGCGTGGAGACTGGGACAACATCGTCTCCACGCTACAGTAAGGAGTGGGGCCCTCAGGGGAGTTCTAAGCCCAAGGAATAATTCTAACTTATGCCTGTGCCTAACAATTTGCCTCCCAGGGTGGATTAGGAGCTCTGAGGAGCAGGAATCTAGTGCAAGACATACTTAACTGGCCTGAGTGGGCATAAAGGTTAACTGCCAAATATTGTATAATGCCCATTTAAAGGTAATGTGCTACAGGAATTGGTGATAATTTGCATTACAGATCCAAGGTGTTATTGCAAGTACTGAGATCAGTTATAGAGTATAAGTCCTGTTTAAACCTGTTTAAAAGCTTTGCCTAAGTTGAATGATAGAACCTCTAGTAATGTAAAAGCTGGTGACTTAAGTAGCACCTTAGTGGGGACTACAGTAATTTTCCCAATTAATAGGTTTTCTTCTCCAAAAGGGAATCTGCATAAAATGTCAATTTAGTACTGGTGAAAGACTAGCATATTTACAAGTCACATGTAATGAGTTGTGATCCTTTTTCCACAGACAAACAGTGTTATAATTTCTCCTGAACTAAGTGTAAATTTTTCCTGTGTGAATATTAAGAGTTAAACCAAAGAGTATATTATTTTTATAAAACAGCTCATATTTTCCTAACATTTTTGGTGTAGCGTTTTCTTTTGTGTGCTATTGCGTGGTTTTATTCTTGGGTGGTCTGCAACCTTAACACTGTGCCTCTGAAATGCATGTCTTGCCCTAGGCCAGGCTACCCAGTTCCAACAGTGCCCCATTTTGGATTTCAGATAGTTCAAAATGTTCTTGAGAAAGCACTCTTTTAGAATAGTTACAGCTCCAGAAGTGTTACAGCAACCTCCGCGTAATTGTTTGATATTTGCAGGACTCTTTCCTCATCCCGATTCATCCCAAACATCCCATATACTGTGTTTGGAAGTACCAAGGTGCCATCATCAGTTTGGGTGTTGACTTTTTATTTCAAGGCAGCACAACGGATGTTCACAAATTGTAGGGTTCTTGTAGCAGTGTTTTAAGTAGACTGGGTCAACAAGCCTTTGCATACCTGGACGACTGGTTGCTCAGGGGCAAAACAGTTTGCACGGCCAGGTCATGATGGAAGGTATGTATGCCTTTGTCCATTCCAATCTCTATCTCTCAATGCAACCAAGCCACAATTACACCACTCCTGCAACACTCGTTTATAGGAGTCATGCGGCTTGCAGGAGTAGGGAATTGGTATCCATTGTAAGAAACACCACAGAAATTGCAAACAATGACAATCCAAGGAAAGAAAACGCAGTACGTTCCTGCAAATCACTACTATTGGGCACCGTGTCCTTATGCATTTGCCTGATTCGGTACTGCGGATTAAAAATGAGTCCTTTATAATAGGAGTTAGACACTCAATGATTTTAAATGTCCAGAACTTTTGAAAACCATATTGAAGTCCCTCCAGAATGAAACAAGCAATGACATGATAGAAAACATAGTCCAACATATAGGAAGACTTGCCATTTCAAATGCATCCAATTCTGTTCATAATAGTGACACACTTTTTTGGAAGGATTGTGAACCCAGATGGTGGAGCAGCTCCATATGAGCATACTGGAGAGGAATACAGTCATAAGAAGACTATAGTCATCTCTTCCGAGGATACCTGTCTAAGGCTGTACTCATGTGAACAAGGAGTGTGACAAAAATGTTTTATATAAACATTCAGGGAGGAACAAAGTCTCAGGCACTCACAACAGAGGCACAACATCTATGAATTTGGACAATAAATCCCCCTCTTTTTGCTGATCCACCAAATGTTCTCGGGGAATCAAAAGCACATGGTCAGATACTCTCAGAAGAACAGCCAGTATCAGTCATGAGACCACACAGTCATTATTTTGCAAGGGCAGGATTAATCAGCACTGGAACAAGAAATAAATGCTGATTCGTTGCATGCAAGCCGAGGGGTGATGTGCTTTCGAACGCATGGCCCACCCTTTGCAAATGCTTTTTCAAAACTTCCCCTTGTTCAGGGGTTATACTGCTCCTGGTGAGTTCGAACAGTAAAATGGGTCGACATGGCAAGGACACAACCCAGAGGAGAGGTGATTTGTGCTTCAATGGAAGAGGATTTCTCAAATTCCATCAAGCAACAGAGTTGGCGTGGGTTCTGGGTTTCACATTTAGCACAACGAAGGCTTCCACACGGCCACATCTGGAGATGTGTTCTTGAATAAAATATCTCCATCAGAAACTGATTGATCACTAGAAAAATATCTGTAATTTCAGAGCATATTCCCTAGTTCCAGGTGTCATACCTTAACCATGTTGAAAGTTATAAAACTGTTAGGGAATTTAGCTTCTTGCATTCTAATAGGGTGACTTCTCGAGGAGTGCTTGGACAGACTGTGGTCACAATAACAAGGTGGGAGAGGGTGAGTATCTCTTAGTTATAGCAAATATTGCCAAGATATTCAGGTGTGGAGCATATTTAACGAAACAGGAGGAGTGCTATTGCTGCACCCCATCGCTATTGAGATTTGACGCACAATAGCATGTGAATGACAGACCAATGATCACTTACAGACACAACATAAGCGTGTTGATTGAGGTTTTTTTTTAAGAACGCATTATGAAGCCAGTTCGAAATGGTGGCCTTCAATTCACAGATTACTGCCATGAGTTGTATGCATAATTGTTTTGGCAGTTCTTGGTGAAACCTGGTGGAGGAAAGAGACTTGACCATGAGCAGAGAAGCTGTCACTTTCTCATCTGCTGCAGTGTGCAAACTTCAGGTAGAGTATGGAGAATATGTGGTGGTTGGCTCTCTATTTTAATTTGCTATAGCAGCGAAGGTTTAGGTTTCGAAAGAGTATGTTTTTTGCAATATTGGCATTTTTGGCCCTTTTTGTTGTGTACAGGGTGGACTGTGGACGACGTGATTCATGAATTGTCCAATTCAGGGCACAGGGCTGGAGCATGGGCGTCAGCAGAAATTTTTCCAGGGGGGTGGGCTAACCCGGCAAATGAAGGGGCGTGGCTAATGTTAATAGGGGCAGGGCTAACATGGCAGACAATCGGGATCGGATAATGCTCAGGCCAAGCTGAGAAAAACAAGCATTGGCATAGCCGATAGGTCTCGCCTTTGGGAACTTATAAGTATTTAGTTATGCAGCAGGTCCCAAAGGCGAGACCTATTGGCTATGCCAATGCTTGTTATTATATCTGGGCATGTTGAGGCTAGGAGACTGGGTCTCGATGTCGGGTTGGGAGCACAGCAATGACCTATTCAATTTGAATGCGTAGGTAATACAACCGGAGGCCGAAATGAAAGGTTCACTACCAGGAATAACAAGAAGGTAGAAAGTTAGGCTGGTTAGAAAGGTAAGGAGGGGTAGAGGCAGGCATGGTGGTGAGGGGAGAAACAGATGCATGCTAGGAGAGCACTGTGAGGGAGGGAGGCGAAATGGGAAGAGGCACTGAAAGGTGGCTCGGGTAAAGACCATAGTGAGGCAAACAGAAGGGTAGCGAGGGGTGAAGGGTAGACAAAGAAGTAAGGTGTAGAAGAACAAGATTCAGGAGCAGAGGCAGGTAAATCAAAGATGGAGAGGGGAAAATAACGCAGTCGTGGAACATGAGAGGACCAGGTAGAGAGAGGGTGAGGTGTGTCAGAGACAGGTAGAGACAGCTGTGGAAGGGGGAATAATAAAGACTGAGGTAGACAGTGAGGTAGAGGGGTGCGTTGATATAAAGGAAGTGCAGAGATGTGTCAGAGAGATGTTACTGAAGAGGAAAAGAAGTAGAGGTATTGAGAAAGGAGTAAGGTACTAAAAGAAGTAAGGGGGTGAACAGAGGTAGAACGAGTGGAAGGGGAGAGAACACGTAGAAGATGAATGGCAGGGTAAAGTGAGCGATCAAGCAGTGAGTGTCAGGAGTGTGATACAGAGGGATATGTGGCAATGAGCTTTCACCTGCCGGAACTGCAGCTTCACAAGCATCCGCCCCTCCATGCTATCGACCAGGAAGGAACCCAACCACCTCAGATGCATCCTTCTCAACACCCGCTCCACCCGCAAACACGCCGTTGAACTCTGGGACCTACTCGACTCAACTTCCCCAGACGTCGCCTTCCTAACGGAGCCCTGGGTGAACCCCGCCTCGGCACCCGACATAGCCATAGCCGTCCCAGAAGGCTACAAGATCACCCGCAGGGACCGCACCAATGGAGCAGGAGGAGGAATTGCCATCGTCCCCAGGAACACTCTCAGAGTCTCGACCAACACCGACGACACCCTCAGCACTGCCAAACACCTGCACTTCCAGATCCACACCGACCCCAACACCACCCTCAGAGGAACCCTCATCTACAGACCCCCCGGACCCCGACCACAGTTCAGCGACTCCATCGCCGACTTCGTCAGCACACACCCCCTCGCCTCCATGAACTACATCCTCCCCGGGGACCTGAACTTCCACCTCGAGAACAACAACAACACCAACTCCACCAACCTGATCGACAACCTAGCCAACCTCGGACTCCGACAACTCGTCACAACACCCACCCACTCCGCCGGTCACATGCTTGACCCCATCTTCTCCGCAAGCCCCCATGTCGCCTTCAACCACACCACCGAACTCCACTGGACTGACCATCGCTGCATCCACTTCACCTTCAAGAAACCCACCATGCAGCACCGCACCCAACAGATGCCTCGCCGCTGCTGGAGCAAAGTCACCGAAGACCAGCTAACCCCCACCCTCGCCCAGAGCCCACCCGCCGACCCCACCGACCCCGACACCTCCGCCCCCAACCTCAGACAGTGGATCAACGACTGCGCCAACACCCTCACCCGGATCAAGAAAGCCTCCAACAGTCACACCAACAAGAAAGCCAGCTGGTTCACTGAAGACCTCCGGGCCTCCAAGCAAACCTGCCGAAAGCTGGAGAAGACCTGGCTCCGTGAACGAACACCGGATAGCCACGCAGCCCACAAGAACGCCACCCGCAGACACCATCACCTCATCAGATCTGCCAAAAGGGCCTTCTTCAAAGACCGCCTAGACGACAACGCGCACAACAGCAAGGAGCTCTTCAACATCGTGAAGGAACTCTCCAACCCCAGCTCCAACACCAATGACAATTCACCCTCGCAAGACCTGTGTGACTCGCTGGCCACCTTCTTCCACTGCGAGATCGCAGACATCCATGACAGCTTAAACTCCACGACCGGCCCGAAAACCACTGAGACCTCTGCCCCCACGACCACAATCCGCACAAACCGCCTGCTCTCCTGGACCAACATCAATGACAACGACACCATCAAGATCATGAACACCATCCACTCCGGATCTCCAGAAAGTCATCAACACCTCCTTCGAGACAGCAACCTTCCCAGAGAGCTGGAAGCACGCCGAGATCAACGCCTTACTCAAGAAACCCAAGGCGGACCCCAAGGACCTCAAGAACTTCTGGCCCATCTCCCTGCTCCCGTTCACGGCCAAGGTCATCGAGAAGAACATCAACGAACAACTGACCTGCTACCTCGAAGAGAACAACATCCTGGACCCTTCCCAGTCTGGGTTCCGCAGCAACCACAGCACCGAGACTGCACTTATCGCCGCCACCGATGACAAGTCCATGCTGGATAACGGAGAAACGGCGGCCCTCATCCTCCTGGACCTGTCAGCCGCCTTCGACATGGTCTGCCACCACACACTACCAACATGCCTCCACAACGCCGGGATCCAAGAGAAGGCCCTGGACTGGACCACCTCCTTCCTCTCTGGCAGACCACAGAGCGTCCGCCTTCCCCCCTTCCGCTCCGAAGCCACCAAGATCATCTGCGGCGTACCCCAGGGCTCATCCCTCAGCCCAACTCTGTTTAACATCTTCATGGCACCGTTTGCCTACGTCGCCCGTCGGCACAACCTCAACATCATCTCCTATGCCGATGACACCCAGCTGATCCTCTCCCTCACCAAGGACCCCCACACCGCCAAAACCAACCTTCACGAAGGAATGAAGGCCGTCGCTGAATGGATGAGGAACAGCCGACTGAAGCTGAACTGACAAGACAGAGGTCCTAATCCTCGGATCCACCCCTTCGGCCTGGGACGACTCCTGGTGGCCGACAGCACTGGGAACCGCCCTAACACCCATTGACCATGCACGCAACCTAGGGGTCATCTTCGACTCCACCCTCTCCATGACTAAACAGGTCAATGCCGTCTCCTCCTCCTGCTTCAACACCCTCCGCATGCTCCGCAGGATCTACAAGTGGATCCCCACTGAAACGAGAAGAACAGTCACCCCGGACCTCGTCAGCAGCAGGTTGGACTACGGAAACGCCCTCTACGCAGGAGCCCCGGCCAAACTCCTGAGACGGCTCCAACTCATCCAGAACGCCTCAGCATGCCTGATCCTCGACATCCCTCACCGCAGCCACATCACACCCCACCTGAGAGACCTGCATTGGCTCCCGGTCAACAAGAGGATAACCTTCAAGCTCCTCACCCACACACACAAGGCACTCCACAACACCGGACCAACGTACCTCAACAGGCGACTCAGCTTCTACACCCCCACCCGCAGCTCCGCTCTGCCGACCTCGCCCTCGCCACAGTCCCCCGCTTCCGAAGAGTGACCTCCGGTGGCAGATCGTTCTCCCACCTCGCCGCCAAGACCTGGAACACCCTCCCCATCCACCTACGGCAGACCAAAGACCTGCTGACCTTCCGAAAACTCCTCAAGACCTGGCTTTTCGAGCAGTAGCAGCATCCCCCACCCCAACGCCTTGAGACCCTCACGGGTAAGTAGTGCGCTTTACAAATGATATGATTGATTGATTGATTGAATGAGCGCGAGGTGTGGGGTACATAGGGATATGTTGTGGCAGTGAGCGCGAGGTGTGGGGTACAGAGGGATATAAGGCAGTGAGCGCAAGGTGTGGGGTACAGAGGGATACAAGGCAGTGAGCAAGAGGTGTGGAAAAAGGGGTTCAGGCAAATCAGGTCGATTACCCCTTTTCAAGGTTTGCCCGGCGTTAGCCGCTTTTCACCCAACTCACGGTTACCAAATAAAGAGGCAGGCGCTGGAGACTGGAAGGCAGGAAACAGGAGTTTATTTCCGACGGAGCAGAACACATCAGATCGGACAACGAGGTATTGTTTCGAGGTGCTCTACCCGCATCTCTGAGGCCTGGCCTCTTATACACAGTTTTATGGCTTTATTACATTTGTAACATCCGTGGTATTGCTTTGAAGTACGGAAAAGGCATCTTTGGAATCCCCTGTTCAGGCCCGTTCCCACACATATCTACAGCAGGAGTCCCCACCCCTAATCTCAGCGTGATGGCTATCGCGCAGCTGGACATTCCGCTGGGAACAGAAATGCGGGCGATCGGTCGGATCTAGGGGTGTGAGGGCATTGATTAATCCCCGCTCCTTTGATGTGAGGCGAGGTCCTACTGTAGGGGCAATAAACTGCATCTGTTGGGCTAAATGATGGCCTGGGATCAGGCCGGACAATCGGGCACGGAGGAAGAGGTTATCAAAGGGCCTGTTTTATGAATGAGATGAAAGAGTGTGGGGGTTCAGCATGGGATGTGGCTCGGAGGCAGGGTCGCGCTGGAGGTGTGTTTAGGGCCCAAGCAGGAGAGACCGGGTGCAGTCAGGGCGCGGGGGGGGGATGCTTGCGAGGCCGGGGAGTGAGGGGGAGAGACGCGCTGGCTATCGGCAGTAGGCAGAGAGGCCATGGCACCTAAAATGGCTGCTGTGCATACTTGTGCGTGAGTCTGAGGAAATGGACAAGATGGCGCAGATGATGTTCAGTTCACAAACTAGATTTCAACAGTCCTCCCTTTTAACATGTGTCGCCAACTTGTCAATTCGGATCTATCCCCATAATGCCACGTATTTCTACCTCATAGAGGGGACTCATGTGCTCAGTTCCGAAGTCCAAAGTCTTAGGGCACATGCAGTTGGCAATGAGTGAACACAAAGGTGGCAAGCATTGAATACCTAGGCAACACCCACACAGTACCACGACCGGTATCAATATAAATGTAAACAACCTCCATCCCCAGTCCTTCAAAGTACCCCAGAACCAGCTCCCAAGCGACCATCCTTCCTGCTCCTGGTGAACCTCTGAGGAAAGTCTGTGGAGGTGCTCGATTGCTTTGTAGACTGAGGGCGAGTTATCTGGCACGTAGGTGCAACAGCTGGACCCGATGATGCGGCATGCTCCTCCACGGTCAGCTAGAACCACATCTAGAACAAGGCGGTTCTGAAGAGCCACCAGGCGGACTGCCTGAAGCTCGGCCGTATTGTTAGTGAGGATACCAGCCGTGATGTTCATGGTCGTTTCTACTGCCTGGGTCAGGTGTCGGATGGCGCGGCTGTTTGCCATTGGGCCCCACAGAGGAACAAGTCCCTTCACTGCATCCAGGGACTGTGCTCCGGTGGAGTCGGCTTGTTCAATGTCTCTTGCGCGCTTCTGCCGGTGATGGTTTGCTAGGGCCACGTACATTGGAGGGAGAATGAAGGCGATGTAGCAAGTACCCCCCCAACCTTTTGGAAGCCAAGTGTAAGCTTTGGTGCCACAAACAAAGTACATATTCGGAGAAGCAACAAAGGAGGGGGGATCAATTGGATCCAATGTTCTGGTGATGTGGCAGGAACTGTGACCCACCAGCTGTGTTCCCAGGCCTTCGAGGCACACGAGGCCCGTGACATTAATAACAGACAGAGCCACAGTCAGAGTGGCATCAGTTCGTTTGCGTAGGTAGGAGAAGGTGGGTCTGGCTGGATTATGGAACACCTGCATTTCAACTCGTTCCTTGGCAGGGATGTCCATATGGAAGGAGGAACCAGAGGTCAAAGAACAAAAGGGAGCAGATGTTCTTCCGGTTTTGTTCAGCCAGAACCCATGGTAGAAGTGTGACACTGTTTGACCAGAAGTGGCGTTGTCCTTGTAGCTCTCTTGCAAGAGGATCAACCAGGCAAGGCAGGAGCCGTGAACTGAGAAAGGGGAAGGGATGAAAGGGATGGAGTGTCCGGTGGCATGCGGGAGCAACCCGCAGATCCAGCAGTTTGTGGCGTTGGCGGCAAGGTTGTGTTGGTGCAACAGTTGCACGAAGGAATTGTTCCAGAACTCCTTACGCCTTTCTCGGAGCTGAGGCGAAAGGGAGATCAGGTGATGCTCTTTCATAGTGGTTGGCTGTGCAGTGGTCAGCAATATCTGATGAGCGGGTGCGCTCTCTTCCACGATCCAGAAGGAAGTCATGAGGAGGAGGCAAAAGAGGAGGACAATGAAAAGGGCAATTGTCTTCGATTTGTGTATACTGTCAGTCTTTGGGTTCCGGTAGTGGGTATTTCCGGTTGCTTCCATCATCTTCTTATCTGGCGCTTCCATCATCTTCGAGGTGCTCGGTAGTGGGCAGAACCGCAGACTTCGTTTAGCTTCTCTCCAGGTAACCCTTGGTTGTGTTTAGGCTACCGTTCTGAGATTCAACTTAGTCTGTGGTCTACTTAGCCGAAGCTCCCTCCTTTCGACGCAGGAAATACCCTTCCCTGGATGGCACAGTGGGATCAGAGAATTTTGCAAGTTCGAGTGCCTCGGTATCAGGATAACAGTTCAGTGATGGCCGGTCTTTGTTCAGCAGTTCTTCTTGGGTGCTGACGTTTTCTGTCGTGGCCAGGGTCGAGGAGACCTTCTTACAGTGGTGTGCGTGCAGCCAGTGTCGTTTCCCCTCCACTCGAAGAGCCGTCCGGGTGGTGATCAGTACTTGCCAGGGCCCCGTCCACCGGGGTTCCAGACTCTTTGCCCGTTGGAAATTTCGGATCAGCACATAATCCCCCGGTTGGATATCGTGACCCGGACCCCTGGAAGCATCAGGGATGGCCTGCTGCACCTGCTGATGAATGACAGACAATGTTTTAGTCAATTTGCACAAGTAATCAGACAGTAGGACGTCCGGGACGTCGTGAATGGAGGTCGGTTTAGGGGCAGTCCAGAGGTTCATCGGTCGCCCAAATACAACCTCGTATGGGGTCAAATGGTGCTTAGTGGGAGTGGAGCGCATCGATAGCACTGCCAGTGGGAGGGCATCTGGCCATTTAAGTCCTGTGGTGGCCACTATCTTCAACAGTTTTAGTTTCAGAGTGGCGTTGTGTCGCTCAACTAAGCCAGCAGATTGGGGGTGAAAGACTGCATGAAACCTCTGTTTTACACCCAACCCTTTCAAGATTAGTTGGATAACTTCAGCTATGAAGTGGGGGCCGTTGTCGCTCCATAGAATTCGACAAAGACCGTAGCGAGGGAAAAACTCTTTCAGTAGTACCTTGGCAGTGGTCATGGCAGTGTTATCACGGGTTGGATAGGCTTCTACCCATTTGCTGAAGGCACACACAATGACTAATACATACTTCAGGCTTTGGCATCTTTCTAGTTGGATGTAGTCCATCTGGAGGACCTCAAAAGGATGGTCGGGGACCCCAAACCCTCCCCGCGGTACCACAGTTCCTTTCCCAGGGTTGTGTTGCATGCAGATAAGGCATTGCTGGACCAGGCGTCTGGCTGAGTCGGGGATTTTGTCGTTGTGCCAGACCTTGGAGATGAGTTCGATCATGGGGGCAGATCCTATGTGTGCAGGGGAGGGAGCCATAGTCAGTATGGGGATCAAGTATGAATTGGTTAGCAACCATTTGTTAGTGTCCTTTGTCCGCCAGCAGCCTTCATCGTCTTTCAATCCCACCCGTGTCCATTCAGTCAATTCGTGTGGTGAGCTGGCCATCTGGATGTCCCTAATCGTTTCCCTAGCGTTAATCAGGGCGGAGACTAGATCTCCGTGGAGGATGGGCGTGCCGTGGGACGTCAGGAATCCCCTTTCTCTCCACAAGAGTCCAAAATGGTGAACCACTCCGAAGGCGTACTGGCTGTCCGTGTAAATGTTTGCCGTAGTCCCTGTCGCTATAATACATGCTCGTGTGAGGGCAATCAGTTCTGCCGCCTGTGCGGATCGTTGCGTGATGCGGGCGGTTTCAACTACAGTTCGGGCTGTGGTAACTGCATAGGCAGCTGAGGTGGTGCCGTCGGGGAGTTTTATGCAAGAGCCGTCTACCCATAGCTCTCCGTCAGGGTCTGTGAAGGCGGTGTCTCGGAGGTCAACTCTACTCCTAGTCTGTTCGTCTGTGAGGGTCACACAGTCATGTATAGGGGGGACATTTGGGTCGTTTTCGGGCAGAGGCAACAAGGTGGCTGGGTTCAGTGTGGTGCATCTTTTCAGCATGATGTGGAGTGCAAGCAGAGTCAGTTCGTATCCGGTCAGTCGTGCGCTAGTCAGGTGTTGCGTCTTAGTCTGGTTTAGGAGGGTGTCAACAGCATGGGGCACTAATACCGTGAGGGAATTCGAGAGTACGATCCCCTCACTTTGTCGGATAGAGACAGCAGCGGCAGCTACGGCTCGAAGGCAGGCAGGCAAGGCTCTCGCTACGGGGTCAAGGGTGGCAGAGAAATAGGCACATGGTCGTTGCTTGGGGCCAATAGTTTGAGTCAGGACAGACAAAGCGCACCCCTCCCTTTCGTGAGTGTAGAGAGAGAAGGGCTTGGTGTAATCGGGGGTTCCTAGGACTGGCGCAGAACAAAGGGCGTCTCGAAGTTCTTTGAAGGAAGATTGGCATTCGGGGGTCCAAGGGAGTGGGAAGGGGACATCTTTGGCTAGTAGGGAAAGTAGTGGCTTTACAATGAGGCTGAAATTTGGCAACCACTGCCGGCAGAAGGAGGTGAGGCCTACCAGGGAGCGGACTTGTTTCTGGGTCTTTGGGACAGGGGTTTCTAGAATGGCCTGAATTCGATCTGGTGTAAGCTTTCTCCCGTCTTTGGACAAGAGGTGGCCTAGGTAGGTGACCTGGGGTTGGCAGAATTGCAACTTCTTCTTGGAGACCTTGTGGCCATTTTCCGCAAGGAAGTGCAAGAGTTGGATGGTGGCTGTGACTGCAAGTGGAGTGGTGTCGGCCGCCAAAAGGATGTCATCGACGTACTGTATCAACACCACTCCCTCCGGTAGCTGAACGGCGTCCAGCTGCCTCTTGAGGGCCTGGCTATAGATGCTGGGACTTTCTGTGTAACCTTGGGGAGCTCTACAAAATCTATATGAGCGGGATTTTAACGTGAAGCCGAAAAGGTAGCGGCTGTCTGGGTGGATGGGGATAGAGAAGAAAGCGTTCTTGAGGTCTATTACAGTGAAGGTGGTGGCTGTGGAAGGAATCAGGGTCAGAATGGTGGCGATATCTGAGACTACGGGGTACTGAGGTACAACTACCTTGTTGACCTCTCGAAGGTCGATGATGAAGCGGTACGCTTTCTCATCTCCCTCGCCCTGCTTCTTCACAATGGGTAGGATAGGGCTGTTGCAAATATTGCTGACTACTTCCTCTACCACTCCTGCCTCTACCAGGGACTGGATTATCATTATCAATGCCGTCTCACCTTCGGGCGATATCCGATGCTGTGGGAGTTTTGGGAGTATCGCATCTTGGCGAACAGTTATGCGCACGGGGTCGATCATCATTCGTCCTACGTCAGCGTCAGTCTTAGCCCACAGATACAGAGGTAGAGAGTCAAGTAAGGATGCGTCAGCGTCGGAGATGGAGAACATGTGTCGTGCGGGATGAGGTCTGAGCAGAGTCGGGTTATCGTACAGAATGACTCGAACTCTGTCCTGTGAACACCTGATAGTAGCTCGGAAATGCTTCAGTAAGTCAAGTCCCATAATGGCATCGGGGGTGTTGGAGGAAAGCAGAAACGTCGTGTCAGTGGGGTTACTGTCCAAGTCGAAGGAAACCGGTGCGGATAAGGGGTTAGTGGAGGGCGTTCCATCAAAGCCTATTGATGTTATGTGTGAGCCAGACAAGGGTGCCCTTGGAATCAGTCGTTTAGATAACGCACTACGTGTCGCGCCAGTGTCTACCAGGAATGGAGACTTCGTACCTAGGACCTTAGCGGTGACATAAGGACCTTGCTGGTCAACATAGAGCTCGACTGGATCCCTTCCTTGCCCTTGGCAGTCCTATGCAAAGTCGCGGGCATTGTCGCAGTCAGACTGTTGGCACTGATTGTGCCGGGGACGGTCAAACGTGTTCGGTCTGCCAGGTCTGTCATTGTTGGTGTCGTGGGTGTGCCCTCGTCCCTGCCCTCTAGTCCTGGGGCCATTCGTCATGTCCCTCGTCTCTTTATTTTTAATCATTTCCAGAAGAACCGGACATTGAGACTTCCAATGGCCAAATCCTTTGCAAAACGCACACTGGTTCTCTTCGAGGTCTGTTCGTGGAGCGCCGGGTGTGGGTGTGCGGTCTCTAGGGGGTGGATTTCTAGGGGCATTCGACTGGTAGTTTCCTCTATACTGTTCCCTTCCTGTCGTCACTCCTTGCAATTGAGCAATCATCACTCGTTCTTTCAAGTCCTTTTTCTTTTTCTCTGTCGCCCTATCGTTCTCGTTCTTTTGGTGTTCGTAGTACTGAGCCATCTGAAGGATAGCTGCAGGTTTGGAGGCCCCCCAACTACTCTCGCTCGTCTGTAACTTTTGGGAGACCTCTTGCGATAGACCCTTTACGTAGTTTTGCACGAATAGGTGTTGTCCGGTTGCAGTGGTCATGTCTTGGCCACTGTAGTCGGAGAACACCGTCTCAAATCGGGAGAAGTATTCTGATACGTCTTCCTGGGGTTTCTGACGGCAAGCCGTGACTATCGACCAGTCTACCTTCTTCTCTGGGATCAATGTCTTTAGCTTCTGAACTATTTTGTCCGGGAGTTCCAGTATGTCTTTTACAGGTTTCTTTCCGGGCTCTCGCTGTCTATCTAGTTCACTGAGTTGATTCCAGGTATGTCCGAACAGATCTGTGTGGTCGGTTTTCCGGATTTGCTTCCATACGTCAGCCGGCAGACATAACCCGAAAAACAAGTCAATGTCCGCTAGAGTCATTATTGTTGAACCCAAGGCTGTACCTAGTTCGGTATAAAATGCTGTCGGGTTCTTTCTTAAATCGGGCAGGGTTTGCCTAAAAGTTAAAATATCTTGCCGATCCCATGGTTGATAAACCCAGTTGTACACAACCCTCCCCTTCGCATCTGCGTGGTTGATATCGTCGTTTGTTCCCTGACCTCGCGGGGGAACCCAGTAGGGGGCGGCTTCTCTGATAGGCATCATAGTGTTGGCTACTTCTGATGAGGACCCAGTCGTGTCAGGGACTGTAATCTTAACTTCTGGTTTCTGTTCCGTAAGGTGGCGGAAGACCTCAAGCGTTTGCATGAAGAGGTCCGTCACGTCGTGCTCAGCCTCGTCTCCAACATTGACTTTTCTATATAAAGCTGTCAGTTTAGCAGGACCCTGATTCTGATACCTATCCTCATATGCGTTCAGGGTGTGGTAGCTAAACCGTAAAACGAAATGCCGTCTGTGGCTACCGGCATGTGAATTGTGCATATCTATCGTGTATTCTTCGCTCTCCTTCCGTTCTACCAGTGTCTTTACTATCTTGTCAATTCCATCTCGCTCATCTTTGCTCAATCTATTCAGTCTGGCTGGTGGCTGCTTGCTAGTCTCGAGTTCATCTGATGTCGTTACTAATGCGGCCGGTGCGGAGGCCGTGAGGGCTGGGGTACTAGCTCCAAGGTCATTCTCATTTGTACTCGGAGCTGGCAGGTGCTGTACTAGAGGTTGGGAGGGGGCATATAGGGGGGGCATGTAGATGATCGGAGGACCTAGCAGTAACTCATCGTTCGCCCATTGTTTAGAGGGCAGCTCAGGGTAGAGCGTAGAGGGGGTCCTAACAGGGCATTGGCCTGCCGACTCAGATTCCTGCTTTTGTCTGGCCTCCTTTCTTTCTTTTATTTCTTCTTCTAGTTTCTTAGCGGTCAGGTGGGCTGCCTTTCGTAACTCTTTTCCTATTCTTGCTTCTTCTCTTTTCTTTCGTTGCTCTGCTTCTTTGCGCCACATGCCGAAACTATCAAGCATAGTGGGCGTTGTTTTATTGTTACAAAGGGCTGTTTCCAGCACGCTTATTTTTGCGTCATCGAAGGATGCTATCAGTGGCCACTGACTTTCCTGATCTTTTTAGTATATTTATGCCACAACTTACTATAAGCTACGGCGACTAGTCCTTATTTTAAAAACATATCCTTATTAGGGGTGCCCTCCAGAGGAGCCGGATGATCCACCTCTAATAAGCGGTCCGGGCTGAACCAACTACTGAACAATGGGGAGAAGATAGGCATGACGGGTTACAATGGGGACAAAAGTCTGCACTACCTATCCTTCACTACTTTGCGAAGACTAGACAGAATATTTCTATTCTACAGTATTCGCAAATAGGGAATACCCAAAGAGAGAACCAATTCCAAACAGTCAATGTTCGGACAAACAATCAATCAATCAAATGAGGAATAAAATAGGCGCGACGGGTTACAACGGGGGCAAAAGCCTGCGCTACCTACCCTTTCACTGCTTACAAAGACTAGACAGAATATCTCTATTCCACGTTATTTGTAAGCAGAGAATACCTCCAAAGAACCAATATCGAACAATCAATGTCCGTTCAATCAAACAATCAGTGGCGAGAAAGAAATAGGCACGACGGGTTACAACGGGGGCAAAAGCCTGCGTTACCTATTCTTCACTATCTGCAAAGGAGGACAGGATACTTTTATCCTTCCCCGTTTGTAGACAGAGAATTCTCGAGAAAGCAATCCTCGAACAAACAATGTTCGGGCAACCAATCAATCAGTGGGGGAGAAAGATACGCACGACGGATTACAACGGGGGCAAAGGCCTGCGTTACCTACCCTTCACTACCTGCAAAGGAAGAGAGAATACTTTCTATTCCTCTCCGTTTGCAGACAGAGAATCTCCAAGAGAACCAACAATTCGGAGAGTAATACTAGTATTTTCCAATCAATCAATCAAATATTTCACAGTTTGTCGTGTTACACGACCTTACCCGGACCGCATGGACAGTTTCCTGTCTTCCGATTCCAGCGCCCGATCGTCCTCTATCTTCTGTCGCGGCACTCCTGATGGTTCCCAGTCAGGACCGTAGATCACTCGAGAGAGGTCTGTTCGTAACCAGTGAAGTTCGGATGATCGGCTGCCAGACGAGGGTCTATCGGGCAGGTGCACTTCTCGATCGTTGCAGTCGTTCACTCCGTCGTCAGGTCCTCTCCCACTGGATCCACGTGTCGCTGATGGGCCCCACGTTTGGGACGCCAATTGTGGAAAAAGGGGTTCAGGCAAATCAGGTCGATTACCCCTTTTCAAGGTTTGCCCGGCGTTAGCCGCTTCTCACCCAACTCACGGTTACCAAATAAAGAGGCAGGCGCTGGAGACTGGAAGGCAGGAAACAGGAGTTTATTTCCGACGGAGCAGAACACATCAGATCGGACAACGAGGTATCGTTTCGAGGTGCTCTACCCGCATCTCTGAGGCCTGGCCTCTTATACACAGTTTTATGGCTTTATTACATTTGTGACATCCGTGGTATGGCTTTGAAGTACGGAAAAGGCATCTTTGGAATCCCCTGTTCAGGCCCGTTCCCACACATATCTACATCTGGAGTCCCCACCCCTAATCTCAGCATGATGGCTGTCACGCAGCTGGACATTCCGCTGGGAACAGAAATGCGGGCGATCGGTCGAATCTAGGGGTGTGAGGGCATTGATTAATCCCCGCTCCTTTGATGTGAGGCGAGGTCCTACTGTAGGGGCAATAAACTGCATCTGTTGGGCTAAATGATGGCCTGGGATCAGGCCGGACAATCGGGCACGGAGGAAGAGGTTATCAAAGGGCCTGTTTTATGAATGAGATGAAAGAGTGTGGGGGTTCAGCACGGGATGTGGCTCGGAGGCAGGGTCGCGCTGGAGGTGTGTTTAGGGCCCAAGCAGGGGAGACCTAGTGCCGTCAGGGCGCGGGGGGGGATGCTTGCGAGGCCGGGGAGTGAGGGGGAGAGACGCGCTGGCTATCGGCAGTAGGCAGAGAGGCCATGGCACCTAAAATGGCTGCTGTGCATACTTGTGCGTGAGTCTGAGGAAATGGACAAGATGGCGCAGATGATGTTCAGTTCACAAACTAGATTTCAACAGAGGTGTGTGGTACTGAGGAATATGTTGTGGCAGTGAGCGCGAGGTGTGGGCTACAGAGGGATATATTGTGGCAGTGAGCGCAAGGTGTGGGGTACAGAGAGATATATAGGCAGTGAGCGCAAGGTGTGGGGTACAGAGGGATTTTAGGCAGTGAGAGGGAGTACAGAGGGATATTAGGCAGTGTAACACAGGGTCGGGACGTCCTGCCAGACATGATAGGGTGCATACTGATAGATAGATATGTTATTGACACGAGACTGTGTACGTTTTAGTGGGATCTGAAATCCAGGCTATGCTGCAACCTCAATTTTTGACTTGGGAGGATAATGCATCAACCCCCCTCCCCAGAACTTCATTCAGAAGACCTCTTGCTGTCAGGCTACACAGTGTTAAAAGGAGGTCTTGGTGTCCAGACCTAGTTTGCCATTTCCCCTTAGGATGCAACCTGCACTTTCACCTATGGCTGATTAAGGAAAGAACTGCACGAACCAGAATGCCATTGAGCAAAAGTTTGAAGGGGGTGGGTGTATTTCCGCAACACCTCTATCAGTCGTGATGTCAAGTGGCACTCGAGGCAGAGCCTGTTCCGTTTCATGACCTTAGGGAGAAAAACCCGATCATGGCACACACAACACTGCTCTGTGCCCGCTGGTCTGGACAGCGCGTACCCAACCCGCCTCATTGGTTCAGGGTGGGATGTATGCTTTAGCAGCTCAAACTGGCCATTTTCATTCTGTATGTGATAATCAGCCACAGACAGAATGACAATGGGCGGGAGGGGCTGCGAGGAGGCGTGCAAGGTGCCCCATTAGGGAGTTGAGGCCTCTGGCAGGGAACCGCTCTGCTCCCTGCAGGGCCCAGAATTACAGACAAAAGGCGTCCATAAAAGCATTGGTGTCCGCAGGGGAGGCAAGGAGGGTGCTCCATGGGGGGGAGGGCAAGTGCCCCTCCTTGTGCCCCCCACCCCCTGCAGACGCTTATGGGCTGGAGTTCAAGAGCCGGGCTTTAAGGTTCCTAAGGAGCACCAGTATGGGCTGTCTACACTGGTGTGCTGGCAATCGGTTAAAATACAGGGATTTAAGATATACGTTAATTCTGAAGCCAGATGTTCTGGGCAGACTCATCCAAAATGTAAAGCTGCTCAGAACAACGATGATGGAGAGGGTGTTTATGTGGATGTTTATGTGGATAAAAGATTTAGGTGTTGTTAAGGAGTTGGTGCATAGAGCGCAATTTCTCCTTTGACATTTGATCTGGTTAGAAGTTTGATACCTTAGTGAGGATAAGATAACATAAACATGTTATCAGCTCCTCTTTCAAGCTGAACTTTTAAGTAGCCAAAACATGCTTCTAGTTCCTCTGTGCATCTCTTCCATCCCTATATTCAGTCTGCAACTCAAGACATGTTTCCTTTTAAAAGAAATTGCTGTTGTGTGTAATTAAGGTCACTGATTAGGGACCATCCTAGTTATAGACCATTGTGAAAGGTTCTCTCTTACTTTATTGGTGGTGACAGACTCCCTGTCTCCACTGAGTCCAAAACCATTCTTCCCCGATGGACTTCTGATCAGGAATTATTCTTCACAAGTGGCCTTGGAATCCCCTTGCCCAGTGGCAAGTTTCAAGTTCGACTCTAGCCTTTCTAGCCATAGAACAATATTTGCTTTCATTCTCTCCTAGCACCGCCTTCTGTTCAATAAATCTGAATTTGCCTGTGCAAATAGTACACATTCCTCCATACGGAGTTCTCCCCCCGACTAATACCTTAGAATATTTCATGGGTTTTTGCAGTTCTATACCCTTTTGATTCCAGTGGATTTTGAGTTGCACGCCCTCCTGAATTGAGGTTTTTCAGTTATTCAAGCAGAGGAAATTTGCTAGACTGCCTCAACTCTATGATAAGGGAAGAATCATCAGTTGTTTTTGCTACACATTCCTAGTCTGATGAACTCAATCCTATCCTGGTGGGATGAGAAAGAAAATGTTGTTATGCATTAAATCCTTCAAATTCTACCAGAGGCGTTTATGGGAACTGATTCTCGAATTCAGAGATGAAGGGAGTAGAACCATTACTATTAGATATGTATTATCTCGAGAGATACGGTTTTGTTACATCAGTGTTATGGAATGCTAGGAGGTATTTCTAGTCCTAGAAGCTTTTCTGGAAATCCCAATATCCCAACTAGTATAACACTCATTTTTAAAAGTCCTTCAAAGAATGTTTTTCTGTGTGAATAAGAATAGGTCCAAGGTTAGGGAGGGCTTTGTAGGCATGCATGAGGATCTTGAACTGGCATCTCTTCTGCATGGGGAACAAGTGGAGGTCTCTCAGGTGGGCTGTGATGTAAGTTTGTTTGGGGAGGGCCATGATGAGCCTGGTTGCTGCGTTCTGTATTGTCTGGAGTCTTCTGAGGAGCTGGATAGAAATGCCGACGTAGAGTACGTTGCCATAGTGGAGGAGACTGGTGGCGAGGGCCTGAGTGACATTCTTTTTGGTGTTGGTTGGGATCCATCTGAAGATTCTGCGGTAGCATTAGGAAGCGACTGCATTGACTTGTTGCTTCATGGTCAGTTGGCTGTCGAGGATGATGCCGAGGTTGCGAGCACGGTCGGTCGGCACGGGTGTGGGTCGAATTCTGCAGGCCACTAGCTGTGGTCTCATGTAGAGATGTTCTTTTCGAAGATCAACACTTCAGTTTTGTCGATGTTCAGTTGGAGGTAGTTGTCTCTCATCCATTTGGCTACGGTGGTCATGGTGACGCAGAAGTTGGTTTTGGTGTTTGACGGTTCCTCCATGAGGAAAAGGATCATTTGAGTGTCGTCAGAATAGGAGATGTAAATGTTGAATCTGTGGGATCTGACGACTTCTGTGAGGGAGGTTCATGTAGATGTTGAACAGGTTGGGGCTGAGGGATGATCCTTGTGGTACACTGCATATGATGTCTTTGGGTGCAGAGATGAAGGGATAGAGTCGGATGCTCAGTGTGCGTCTTGTAAGGAAGGAGCCGACCCACTTGAGGGCATCTTGCATTATGCCTATGTTGTAGAGTCTGTTGATGAGGGTGTTGTGGGAGACTGTGCTGAATGCTGCGGAGAGTTCGAGGAGGATCAGTGCCCCAGTCTCTCCACGGCTGAGGAGGGTTCTGATGTCATCTGTAGTGGTAATCAGCACTGTCTCAGTGCTGTGGTTGGCACAGAATCTTGATTGCATGGCAACCAGTAGGTGGTTTTGTTCCAGGAAATTGGTGAACTGCTGGTTGATGGCTTTCTTGAGTTGGGGAGCAGGGAGATTGGCTGGTCATTTCTGAGATCTTTGGTGTTGGTGGAGGCTTTCTTTAGGAGGGGTCTGACATTTGTGTGTTTCCATCTGCCCGGGAAGGTTAGTGTGTAGCGGGAGGTGTTGAGGATGCTGGTGAGTTGTGTGCTGATTGTGTTCATTGTGAGGTTGTAGAGGTGCTGGGGGCAGGAGTCGGTGGGCGCTCCAAAGTGGATGGAAGACATGATGGTTGAGGTGGTCAGGGTGGTGAGCGATGACCAGGTGGTAATGGTTTGGCTGGTGTTCGTTGGTTGGTTGAGATAGTCTGGGTTGAAGGTGGCGGGTTGGCTGTTAAAAGTGTTGATCTTGCTGTGGAAATAGTCTGAGAGTGTGTCGCAGTGTTCTTGAGAGGGGTTGATGGTATTCTCTAAGGCTGTCCGGTTTGAAAATTCTTTGACTATTTTGTAGAGTTCTTTTTTGTTGTTGGCTGTGGAGTTGTTGCGGCTGGTGATGGCTGCTTTCTTGGCTTCTTTGATGTGCTGGTGATAGTTGCTGAGGGCTGTTTTGTGAGCTGCTCTGTTGGCCGGGTTGTTGGTGGCACACCATCATTTCTTCAGTTGGTGGCAGTTGCGCTTTCTGGTCCTGAGTTCTGGGGTGTCCCGGCTGGAATATTTGGAGGTCTTGTTGAATTTTGTAGGTTTTGGGGCGACTCTCCCGGTGATCCAGGCAGCAAAGTTCTGGACGTCCTGGTTGAGGTCTGTTGAGGATTTGAGAGGTGGTGAGAGCATGTGACCACTGAGTTCTGGTGACCTTGCTCCAGCTGCAGTGGGAGGAGATCTGATGCTTGGTGATGGTGTGCTGGGCGTCGCCTTCCTAACGGAGACCTGGTTGAACCCCGCCTCGGCACCCGACATAGCCATAGCAGTCCCAGAAGGCTACAAGATCACCCGCAGGGACCGCACCAATGGAGCAGGAGGAGGAATCGCCATCGTCCTCAGGAACACTCTCAGAGTCTCGACCAACACCGACGACACCCTCAGCACTGCCAAACACCTGCACTTCCAGATCCACACCGACCCCAACACCACCCTCAGAGGAACCCTCATCTACAGAGAAGATCTGGCTCCGTGAACGAACACCGGATAGCCACGCAGCCCACAAGAACGCCACCCGCAGACACCATCACCTCATCAGATCTGCCAAAAGGGCCTTCTTCAAAGACCGCCTAGACGACAACGCGCACAACAGCAAGGAGCTCTTCAACATCGTGAAGGAACTCTCCAACCCCAGCTCCAACACCAATGACATTCCACCCTCGCAAGACCTGTGTGACTCGCTGGCCACCTTCTTCCACTGCGAGATCGCAGACATCCATGACAGCTTCAACTCCACGACCGGCCGGAAAACCACTGAGACCTCTGCCCCCACGACCACAATCCGCACAAACCGCCTGCTCTCCTGGACCAACATCAATGACAACGACACCATCAAGATCATGAACACCATCCACTCCGGATCTCCAGAAAGTCATCAACACCTCCTTCGAGACAGCAACCTTCCCAGAGAGCTGGAAGCACGCCGAGATCAACGCCTTACTCAAGAAACCCAAGGCGGACCCCAAGGACCTCAAGAACTTCTGGCCCATCTCCCTGCTCCCGTTCACGGCCAAGGTCATCGAGAAGAACATCAACGAACAACTGACCTGCTACCTCGAAGAGAACAACATCCTGGACCCTTCCCAGTCTGGGTTCCGCAGCCACCGATGACAAGTCCATGCTGGACAACGGAGAAACGGCGGCCCTCATCCTCCTGGACCTGTCAGCCGCCTTCGACATGGTCTGCCACCACACACTACCAACATGCCTCCACAACGCCGGGATCCAAGAGAAGGCCCTGGACTGGACCACCTCCTTCCTCTCTGGCAGACCACAGAGCGTCCGCTTTCCCCCCTTCCGCTCCGAAGCCACCAAGATCTGCGGCGTACCCCAGGGCTCATCCCTCAGCCCAACTCTGTTTAACATCTTCATGGCACCGTTCGCCTACGTCGCCCGTCGGCACAACCTCAACATCATCTCCTATGCCGATGACACCCAGCTGATCCTCTCCCTCACCAAGGACCCCCACACCGCCAAAACCAACCTTCACGAAGGAATGAAGGCCGTCGCTGAATGGATGAGGAACAGCCGACTGAAGCTGAACTCAGACAAGACAGAGGTCCTAATCCTCGGATCCACCCCTTCGGCCTGGGACGACTCCTGGTGGCCGACAGCACTGGGAACCGCCCTAACACCCATTGACCACGCACTTAACCTAGGGGTCATCTTCAACTCCACCCTCTCCATGACTAAACAGGTCAACACCGTCTCCTCCTCCTGCTTCAACACCCTCCGCATGCTCCGCAGGATCTACAAGTGGATCCCCACTGAAACGAGAAGAACAGTCACCCCGGACCTCGTCAGCAGCAGGTTGGACTACGGAAACGCCCTCTACGCAGGAGCCCCGGCCAAACTCCTGAGACGGCTCCAACTCATCCAGAACGCCTCAGCATGCCTGATCCTCGACATCCCTCACCGCAGCCACATCACACCCCACCTGAGAGACCTGCATTGGCTCCCGGTCAACAAGAGGATAACCTTCAAGCTCCTCACCCACACACACAAGGCACTCCACAACACCGGACCAACGTACCTCAACAGGCGACTCAGCTTCTACAACCCCACCCGCAGCTCCGCTCTGCCGACCTCGCCCTCGCCACAGTCCCCCGCTTCCGAAGAGTGACCTCCGGTGGCAGATCGTTCTCCCACCTCGCCGCCAAGACCTGGAACACCCTCCCCATCCACCTACGGCAGACCCAAGACCTGCTGACCTTCCGAAAACTCCTCAAGACCTGGCTTTTCGAGCAGTAGCAGCATCCCCCACCCCAACGCCTTGAGACCCTCACGGGTAAGTAGTGCGCTTTACAAATGATATGATTGATTGATTGAATGAGCGCGAGGTGTGGGGTACATAGGGATATGTTGTGGCAGTGAGCGCGAGGTGTGGGGTACAGAGGGATATAAGGCAGTGAGCGCAAGGTGTGGGGTACAGAGGGATACAAGGCAGTGAGCAAGAGGTGTGGAAAAAGGGGTTCAGGCAAATCAGGTCGATTACCCCTTTTCAAGGTTTGCCCGGCGTTAGCCGCTTCTCACCCAACTCACGGTTACCAAATAAAGAGGCAGGCGCTGGAGACTGGAAGGCAGGAAACAGGAGTTTATTTCCGACGGAGCAGAACACATCAGATCGGACAACGAGGTATCGTTTCGAGGTGCTCTACCCGCATCTCTGAGGCCTGGCCTCTTATACACAGTTTTATGGCTTTATTACATTTGTGACATCCGTGGTATTGCTTTGAAGTACGGAAAAGGCATCTTTGGAATCCCCTGTTCAGGCCCGTTCCCACACATATCTACAGCAGGAGTCCCCACCCCTAATCTCAGCATGATGGCTATCGCGCAGCTGGACATTCCGCTGGGAACAGAAATGCGGGCGATCGGTCGAATCTAGGGGTGTGAGGGCATTGATTAATCCCCGCTCCTTTGATGTGAGGTGAGGTCCTACTGTAGGGGCAATAAACTGCATCTGTAGGGCTAAATGATGGCCTGGGATTAGGCCGGACAATCGGGCACGGAGGAAGAGGTTATCAAAGGGCCTGTTTTATGAATGAGATGAAAGAGTGTGGGGGTTCAGCACGGGATGTGGCTCGGAGGCAGGGTCGCGCTGGAGGTGTGTTTAGGGCCCAAGCAGGGGAGACCGGGTGCCGTCAGGGCGCGGGGGGGGATGCTTGCGAGGCCGGGGAGTGAGGGGGAGAGACGCGCTGACTATCGGCAGTAGGCAGAGAGGCCATGGCACCTAAAATGGCTGCTGTGCATACTTGTGCGTGAGTCTGAGGAAATGGACAAGATGGCGCAGATGATGTTCAGTTCACAAACTAGATTTCAACAGTCCTCCCGTTTAACATGTCTCGCCAACTTGTCAATTTGGATCTATCCCCATAAGGCCACGTATTTCTACCTCATAGAGGGGACTCATGTGCTCAGTTCCGAAGTCCAAAGTCTTAGGGCACATGCAGTTGGCAATGAGTGAACACAAAGGTGGCAAGCATTGAATACCTAGGCAACACCCACACAGTACCATGACCGGTATCAATATAAATGTAAACAACCTCCATCCCCAGTCCTTCAAAGTACCCCAGAACCAGCTCCCAAGCGACCATCCTTCCTGCTCCTGGTGAACCTCTGAGGAAAGTCTGTGGAGGTGCCCGATTGCTTTGTAGACTGAGGGCGAGTTATCTGGCACGTAGGTGCAACAGCTGGACCCGATGATGCGGCATGCTCCTCCACGGTCAGCTGGAACCACATCTAGAACAAGGCGGTTCGAAAGAGCCACCAGGCGGACTGCCTGAAGCTCGGCCGTACTGTTAGTGAGGATACCAGCCGTGATGTTCATGGTCGTTTCTACTGCCTGGGTCAGGTGTCGGATGGCGCAGCTGTTTGCCATTGGGCCCCACAGAGGAACAAGTCCCTTCACTGCATCCAGGAACTGTGCTCCGGTGGAGTCGGCTTGTTCAATGTCTCTTGCGCGCTTCTGCCGGTGATGGTTTGCTAGGGCCACGTACGTTGGAGGGAGAATGAAGGCGATGTAGCAAGTACCCCCCCAACCTTTTGGAAGCCAAGTGTAAGCTTTGGTGCCACAAACAAAGTACATATTCGGAGAAGCAACAAAGTAGGGGGGATCAATTTGGTCCAATGTTCTGGTGATGTGGCAGGAACTGTGACCCACCAGCTGTGTTCCCAGGCCTTCGAGGCACACGAGGCCCGTGACATTAATAACAGACAGAGCCACAGTCAGAGTGGCAGCAGTTCGTTTGCGTAGGTAGGAGAAGGTGGGTCTGGCTGGATTATGGAACACCTGCATTTCAACTCGTTCCTTGGCAGGGATGTCCATATGGAAGGAGGAACCAAAGGTCAAAGGACAAAAGGGAGCAGATGTTCTTCCGGTTTTGTTCAGCCAGAACCCATGGTAGAAGTGTGACACTGTTTGACCAGAAGTGGCGTTGTCCTTGTAGCTCTCTTGCAAGAGGATCAACCAGGCAAGGCAGGAGCCGTGAACTGGGAAAGGGGAAGGGATGAAAGGGATGGAGTGTCCGGTGGCATTCGGGAGCAACCCGCAGATCCAGCAGTTTGTGGCGTTGGCGGCAAGGTTGTGTTGGTGCAACAGTTGCACGAAGGAATTGTTCCAGAACTCCTTACGCCTTTCTCGGAGCTGAGGCGAAAGGGAGATCAGGTGATGCTCTTTCATAGTGGTTGGCTGTGCAGTGGTCAGCAATATCTGATGAGCGGGTGCGCTCTCTTCCACGATCCAGAAGGAAGTCATGAGGAGGAGGCAAAAGAGGAGGACAATGAAAAGGGTAATTGTCTTCGATTTGTGTATACTGTCAGTCTTTGGGTTCCGGTAGTAGGTATTTCCGGTTGCTTCCATCATCTTCTTATCTGGCGCTTCCATCATCTTCGAGGTGCTCGGTAGTGGGCAGAACCGCAGACTTCGTTTAGCTTCTCTCCGGGTAACCCTTGGTTGTGTTTAGGCTACCGTTCTGAGATTCAACTTAGTCTGTGGTCTACTTAGCCGAAGCTCCCTCCTTTTGACGCAGGAAATACCCTTCCCTGGATGGCACAGTGGGATCAGAGAATTTTGCAAGTTCGAGTGCCTCGGTATCAGGATAACAGTTCAGTGATGGCCGGTCTTTGTTCAGCAGTTCTTCTTGGGTGCTGACGTTTTCTGTCGTGGCCAGGGTCGAGGAGACCTTCTTACAGTGGTGTGCGTGCAGCCAGTGTCGTTTCCCCTCCACTCGAAGAGCCGTCCGGGTGGTGATCAGTACTTGCCAGGGCCCCGTCCACCGGGGTTCCAGACTCTTTGCCCGTTGGAAATTTCGGATCAGCACATAATCCCCCGGTTGGATATCGTGACCCGGACCCCTGGAAGCATCGGGGATGGCCTGCTGCACCTGCTGATGAATGACAGACAATGTTTTAGTCAATTTGCACAAGTAATCAGACAGTAGGACGTCCGGGACGTCGTGAATGGAGGTCGGTTTAGGGGCAGTCCAGAGGTTCATCGGTCGCCCAAATACAACCTCGTAGGGGGTCAAATGGTGCTTAGTGGGAGTGGAGCGCATCGATAGCAATGCCAGTGGGAGGGCATCTGGCCATTTAAGTCCTGTGGTGGCCACTATCTTCAACAGTTTTAGTTTCAGAGTGGCGTTGTGTCGCTCAACTAAGCCAGCAGATTGGGGGTGAAAGACTGCATGAAACCTCTGTTTTACACCCAACCCTTTCAAGATTAGTTGGATAACTTCAGCTATGAAGTGGGGGCCGTTGTCGCTCCATAGAATTCGACAAAGACCGTAGCGAGGGAAAAACTCTTTCAGTAGTACCTTGGCAGTGGTCATGGCAGTGTTATCACGGGTTGGATAGGCTTCTACCCATTTGCTGAAGGCACACACAATGACTAATACATACTTCAGGCTTTGGCATCTTCCTAGTTGGATGTAGTCCATCTGGAGGACCTCAAAAGGATGGTCGGGGACCCCAAACCCTCCCCGCGGTACCACAGTTCCTTTCCCAGGGTTGTGTTGCATGCAGATAAGGCATAACTGGACCAGGCGTCTGGCTGAGTCGGGGATTTTGTCGTTGTGCCAGACCTTGGAGATGAGTTTGATCATGGGGGCAGATCCTATGTGTGCAGGGGAGTGAGCCATAGTCAGTATGGGGATCAAGTATGAATTGGGTAGCAACCATTTGTTAGTGTCCTTTGTCCGCCAGCAGCCTTCATCGTCTTTCAATCCCACCCGTGTCCATTCAGTCAATTCGTGTGGTGAGCTGGCCATCTGGATGTCCCTAATCGTTTCCCTAGCGTCAGTCCATTTTTCTGCTTGTGACCTGGTCACATACATGCGTGTCGTCGTCCTATTCTCAGCTGTGGTTCGGGCAGTGATGTCGGCCAGCGCGTTTCCCTGTCCGACTAAGTCTGTCACCTTCCTGTGTGCCTGGCATTTGATTACAGCTAATCGTTTGGGGAGGAGAACTGCTTCAATCAGGGCGGAGACTAGATCTCCGTGGAGGATGGGCGTGCCGTGGGACGTCAGGAATCCCCTTTCTCTCCACAAGAGTCCAAAATGGTGAACCACTCCGAAGGCGTACTGGCTGTCCGTGTAAATGTTTGCCGTAGTCCCTGTCGCTATAACACATGCTCGTGTGAGGGCAATCAGTTCTGCCGCCTGTGCGGATCGTTGCGTGATGCGGGCGGTTTCAACTACAGTTCGGGCTGTGGTAACTGCATAGGCAGCTGAGGTGGTGCCGTCGGGGAGTTTTATGCAAGAGCCGTCTACCCATAGCTCTCCGTCAGGGTCTGTGAAGGCGGTGTCTCGGAGGTCAACTCTACTCCTAGTCTGTTCGTCTGTGAGGGTCACACAGTCATGTATAGGGGGGACATTTGGGTCGTTTTCGGGCAGAGGCAACAAGGTGGCTGGGTTCAGTGTGGTGCATCTTTTCAGCGTGATGTGGGGTGCAAGCAGAGTCAGTTCGTATCCGGTCAGTCGTGCGCTAGTCAGGTGTTGCGTCTTAGTCTGGTTTAGGAGGGTGTCAACAGCATGGGGCACTAATACCGTGAGGGAATTCGAGAGTACGATCCCCTCACTTTGTCGGATAGAGACAGCAGCGGCAGCTACGGCTCGAAGGCAGGCAGGCAAGGCTCTCGCTACGGGGTCAAGGGTGGCAGAGAAATAGGCACATGGTCGTTGCTTGGGGCCAATAGTTTGAGTCAGGACAGACAAAGCGCACCCCTCCCTTTCATGAGTGTAGAGAGAGAAGGGCTTGGTGTAATCGGGGGTTCCTAGGACTGGCGCAGAACAAAGGGCGTCTCGAAGTTCTTTGAAGGAAGATTGGCATTCGGGGGTCCAAGGGAGTGGGAAGGGGACATCTTTGGCTAGTAGGGAAAGTAGTGGCTTTACAATGAGGCTGAAATTTGGCAACCACTGCCGGCAGAAGGAGGTGAGGCCTACCAGGGAGCGGACTTGTTTCTGGGTCTTTGGGACAGGGGTTTCTAGAATGGCCTGAATTCGATCGGGTGTAAGCTTTCTCCCGTCTTTGGACAAGAGGTGGCCTAGGTAGGTGACCTGGGGTTGGCAGAATTGCAACTTCTTCTTGGAGACCTTGTGGCCATTTTCCGCAAGGAAGTGCAAGAGTTGGATGGTGGCTGTGACTGCAAGTGGAGTGGTGTCGGCCGCCAAAAGGATGTCATCGACGTACTGTATCAACACCACTCCCTCCGGTAGCTGAACGGCGTCCAGCTGCCTCTTGAGGGCCTGGCTATAGATGCTGGGACTTTCTGTGTAACCTTGGGGAGCTCTACAAAATCTATATGAGCGGGATTTTAACGTGAAGCCGAAAAGGTAGCGGCTGTCTGGGTGGATGGGGATGGAGAAGAAAGCGTTCTTGAGGTCTATTACAGTGAAGGTGGTGGCTGTGGAAGGAATCAGGGTCAGAATGGTGGTGATATCTGAGACTACGGGGTACTGAGGTACAACTACCTTGTTGACCTCTCGAAGGTCGATGATGAAGCGGTACGCTTTCTCATCTCCCTCGCCCTGCTTCTTCACAGTGGGTAGGATAGGGCTGTTGCAAATATTGCTGACTAATTCCTCTACCACTCCTGCCTCTACCAGGGACTGGATTATCATTATCAATGCCGTCTCACCTTCGGGCGATATCCGATACTGTGGGAGTTTTGGGAGTATCGCATCTTGGCGAACAGTTATGCGCACGGGGTCGATCATCATTCGTCCTACGTCAGCGTCAGTCTTAGCCCACAGATACAGAGGTAGAGAGTCAAGTAAGGATGCGTCAGCGTCAGAGATGGAGAACATGTGTCGTGCGGGATGAGGTCTGAGCAGAGTCGGGTTATCGTACAGAATGACTCGAACTCCGTCCTGTGAACACCTGATAGTAGCTCGGAAATGCTTCAGTAAGTCAAGTCCCATAATGGCATCGGGGGTGTTGGAGGAAAGCAGAAACGTCGTGTCAGTGGGGTTACTGTCCAAGTCGAAGGAAACCGGTACGGATAAGGGGTTAGTGGAGGGCTTCCATCAAAGCCTATTGATGTTATGTGTGAGCCAGACAAGGGTGCCCTTGGAATCAGTTGTTTAGATAACGCACTACGTGTCGCGCCAGTGTCTACCAGGAATGGAGACTTCGTACCTAGGACCTTAGCGGTGACATAAGGACCTTGCTGGTCAACATAGAGCTCGACTGGATCCCTTCCTTGCCCTTGGCAGTCCTATGCAAAGTCGCGGGCATTGTCGCAGTCAGACTGTTGGCACTGATTCTGCCGGGGACGGTCAAACGTGTTCGGTCTGCCAGGTCTGTCATTGTTGGTGTCGTGGGTGTGCCCTCGTCCCTGCCCTCTAGTCCTGGGGCCATTCGTCATGTCCCTCGTCTCTTTATTTTTAATAATTTCCAGAAGAACCGGACATTGAGACTTCCAATGGCCAAATCCTTTGCAAAACGCACACTGGTTCTCTTCGAGGTCTGTTCGTGGAGCGCCGTGTGTGGGTGTGCGGTCTCTAGGGGGTGGATTTCTAGGGGCATTCGACTGGTAGTTTCCTCTATACTGTTCCCTTCCTGTCGTCACTCCTTGCAATTGAGCAATCATCACTCGTTCTTTCAAGTCCTTTTTCTTTTTCTCTGTCGCCCTATCGTTCTCGTTCTTTTGGTGTTCGTAGTACTGAGCCATCTGAAGGATAGCTGCAGGTTTGGAGGCCCCCCAACTACTCTCGCTCGTCTGTAACTTTTGGGAGACCTCTTGCGATAGACCCTTTACGTAGTTTTGCACGAATAGGTGTTGTCCGGTTGCAGTTGTCATGTCTTGGCCACTGTAGTCGGAGAACACCGTCTCAAATCGGGGGAAGTATTCTGATACGTCTTCCTGGGGTTTCTGACGGCAAGCCGTGACTATCGACCAGTCTACCTTCTTCTCTGGGATCAATGTCTTTAGCTTCTGAACTATTTTGTCCGGGAGTTCCAGTATGTCTTTTCCAGGTTTCTTTCCGGGCTCTCGCTGTCTATCTAGTTCACTGAGTTGATTCCAGGTATGTCCGAACAGATCTGTGTGGTCGGTTTTCCGGATTTGCTTCCATACGTCAGCCAGCAGACATAACCCGAAAAACAAGTCAATGTCCGCTAGAGTCATTATTGTTGAACCCAAGGCTGTACCTAGTTCGGTATAAAATGCTGTCGGGTTCTTTCTTAAATCGGGCAGGGTTTGCCTAAAAGTTAAAATATCTTGCCGATCCCATGGTTGATAAACCCAGTTGTACACAACCCTCCCCTTCGCATCTGCGTGGTTGATATCGTCGTTTGTTCCCTGACCTCGCGGGGGAACCCAGTAGGGGCGGCTTCTCTGATAGGCATCATAGTGTTGGCTACTTCTGATGAGGACCCAGTCGTGTCAGGGACTGTAATCTTAACTTCTGGTTTCTGTTCCGTGAGGTGGTGGAAGACCTCAAGCGTTTGCATGAAGAGGTCCGTCACGTCGTGCTCAGCCTCGTCTCCAACATTGACTTTTCTATATAAAGCTGTCAGTTTAGCAGGACCCTGATTCTGATACCTATCCTCATATGCGTTCAGGGTGTGGTAGCTAAACCGTAAAACGAAATGCCGTCTGTGGCTACCGGCATGTGAATTGTGCATATCTATCGTGTATTCTTCGCTCTCCTTCCGTTCTACCAGTGTCTTTACTATCTTGTCAATTCCATCCCGCTCATCTTTGCTCAATCTATTCAGTCTGGCTGGTGGCTGCTTGCTAGTCTCGAGTTCATCTGATGTCGTTACTAATGCGGCCGGTGCGGAGGCCGTGAGGGCTGGGGTACTAGCTCCAAGGTCATTCTCATTTGCACTCGGAGCTGGCAGGTGCTGTACTAGAGGTTGGGAGGGGGCATATGGGGGGGGCATGTAGATGATCGGAGGACCTAGCAGTAACTCATCGTTCGCCCGTTGTTTGGAGGGCAGCTCAGGGTAGAGCGTAGAGGGGGTCCTAACAGGGCATTGGCCTCCGACTCAGATTCCTGCTTTTGTCTGGCCTCCTTTCTTTCTTTTATTTCTTCTTCTAGTTTCTTAGCGGTCAGGTGGGCTGCCTTTTGTAACTCTTTTCCTATTCTTGCTTCTTCTCTTTTCTTTCGTTGCTCTGCTTCTTTGCGCCACATGCCGAAACTATCAAGCATAGTGGGCGTTGTTTTATTGTTACAAAGGGCTGTTTCCAGCACGCTTATTTTTGCGTCATCGAAGGATCCTATCAGTGGCCACTGACTTTCCTGATCTTTTTTGTATATTTATGCCACAACTTACTATAAGCTACGGCGACTAGTCCATATTTTAAAAACATATCCTTATTAGGGGTGCCCTCCAGAGGAGCCGGATGATCCACCTCTAATAAGCGGTCCGAGCTGAACCAACTACTGAACAATGGGGAGAAGATAGGCATGACGGGTTACAATGGGGACAAAAGTCTGCACTACCTATCCTTCACTACTTTGCGAAGACTAGACAGAATATTTCTATTCTACAGTATTCGCAAATAGGGAATACCCAAAGAGAGAACCAATTCCAAACAGTCAATGTTCGGACAAAAAATCAATCAATCAAATGAGGAATAAAATAGGCGCGACGAGTTACAACGGGGGCAAAAGCCTGCGCTACCTACCCTTTCACTGCTTACAAAGACTAGACAGAATATCTCTATTCCACATTATTTGTAAGCAGAGAATACCTCCAAAGAACCAATATCGAACAATCAATGTCCGTTCAATCAAACAATCAGTGGCGAGAAAGAAATAGGCACGACGGGTTACAACGGGGGCAAAAGCCTGCGTTACCTATTCTTCACTATCTGCAAAGGAGGACAGGATACTTTTATCCTTCCCCGTTTGTAGACAGAGAATTCTCGAGAAAGCAATCCTCGAACAAACAATGTTCGGGCAACCAATCAATCAGTGGGGGAGAAAGATAGGCACGACGGATTACAACGGGGGCAAAGGCCTGCGTTACCTACCCTTCACTACCTGCAAAGGAAGAGAGAATACTTTCTATTCCTCTCCGTTTGCAGACAGAGAATCTCCAAGAGAACCAACAATTCGGAGAGTAATACTAGTATTTTCCAATCAATCAATCAAATATTTCACAGTTTGTCGTGTTACACGACCTTACCCGGACCGCATGGACAGTTTCCTGTCTTCCGATTCCAGCGCCCGATCGTCCTCTTTCTTCTGTCGCGGCACTCCTGATGGTTCCCAGTCAGGACCGTAGATCACTCGAGAGAGGTCTGTTCGGAACCAGTGAAGTTCGGATGATCGGCTGCCAGACGAGGGTCTATCGGGCAGGAAACCTTCCCGATCGTTGCAGTCGTTCACTCCGTCGTCAGGTCCTCTCCCACTGGATCCACGTGTCGCTGATGGGCCCCACGTTTGGGACGCCAATTGTGGAAAAAGGGGTTCAGGCAAATCAGGTCGATTACCCCTTTTCAAGGTTTGCCCGGCGTTAGCCGCTTCTCACCCAACTCACGGTTACCAAATAAAGAGGCAGGCGCTGGAGACTGGAAGGCAGGAAACAGGAGTTTATTTCCAACGGAGCAGAACACATCAGATCGGACAACGAGGTATCGTTTCGAGGTGCTCTACCCGCATCTCTGAGGCCTGGCCTCTTATACACAGTTTTATGGCTTTATTACATTTGTGACATCCGTGGTATTGCTTTGAAGTACGGAAAAGGCATCTTTGGAATCCCCTGTTCAGGCCCGTTCCCACACATATCTACAGCAGGAGTCCCCACCCCTAATCTCAGCATGATGGCTATCGCGCAGCTGGACATTCCGCTGGGAACAGAAATGCGGGCGATCGGTCGAATCTAGGGGTGTGAGGGCATTGATTAATCCCCGCTCCTTTGATGTGAGGCGAGGTCCTACTGTAGGGGCAATAAACTGCATCTGTTGGGCTAAATGATGGCCTGGGATTAGGCCGGACAATCGGGCACGGAGGAAGAGGTTATCAAAGGGTCTGTTTTATGAATGAGATGAAAGAGTGTGGGGGTTCAGCACGGGATGTGGCTCGGAGGCAGGTTCGCGCTGGAGGTGTGTTTAGGGCCCAAGCAGGGGAGACCAGGTGCCGTCATGGCGCGGGGGGGATGCTTGCGAGGCCGGGGAGTGAGGGGGAGAGACGCGCTGGCTATCGGCAGTAGGCAGAGAGGACATGGCACCTAAAATGGCTGCTGTGCATACTTGTGCGTGAGTCTGAGGAAATGGACAAGATGGCGCAGATGATGTTCAGTTCACAAACTAGATTTCAACAGAGGTGTGTGGTACAGAGGAATATGTTGTGGCAGTGAGCGCGAGGTGTGGGCTACAGAGGGATATATTGTGGCAGTGAGCGCAAGGTGTGGGGTACAGAGAGATATATAGGCAGTGAGCGCAAGGTGTGGGGTACAGAGGGATTTTAGGCAGTGAGAGGGAGTACAGAGGGATATAAGGCAGTGTAACACAGGGTCGGGACGTCCTGCCAGACATGATAGGGTGCATACTGATAGATAGATATGTTATTGACACGAGACTGTGTACGTTTTAGTGGGATCTGAAATCCAGGCTATGCTGCAACCTCAATTTTTGACTTGGGAGGATAATGCATCAACCCCCCTCCCCAGAACTTCATTCAGAAGACCTCTTGCTGTCAGGCTACACAGTGTTAAAAGGAGGTCTTGGTGTCCAGACCTAGTTTGCCATTTCCCCTTAGGATGCAACCTGCACTTTCACCTATGGCTGATTAAGGAAAGAACTGCACGAACCAGAATGCCATTGAGCACAAGTTTGAAGGGGGTGGGTGTATTTCCGCAACACCTCTATCAGTCGTGATGTCAAGTGGCACTCGAGGCAGAGCCTGTTCCGTTTCATGACCTTAGGGAGAAAAACCCGATCATGGCACACACAACACTGCTCTGTGCCCGCTGGTCTGGACAGCGCGTACCCAACCCGCCTCATTGGTTCAGGGTGGGATGTAAGCTTTAGCAGCTCAAACTGGCCATTTTCATTCTTTATGTGATAATCAGCCACAGACAGAATGACAATGGGCGGGAGGGGCTGCGAGGAGGCGTGCAAGGTGCCCCATTAGGGAGTTGAGGCCTCTGGCAGGGAACCGCTCTGCTCCCTGCAGGGCCCAGAATTACAGACAAAAGGCGTCCATAAAAGCATTGGTGTCCGCAGGGGAGGCAAGGAGGGTGCTCCATGGGGGGGAGGGCAAGTGCCCCTCCTTGTGCCCCCCACCCCCTGCAGACGCTTATGGGCTGGAGTTCAAGAGCCGGGCTTTAAGGTTCCTAAGGAGCACCAGTATGGGCTGTCTACACTGGTGTGCTGGCAATTGGTTAAAATACAGGGATTTAAGATATACGTTAATTCTGAAGCCAGATGTTCTGGGCAGACTCATCCAAAATGTAAAGCTGCTCAGAACAACGATGATGGAGAGGGTGTTTATGTGGATGTTTATGTGGATAAAAGATTTAGGTGTTGTTAAGGAGTTGGTGCATAGAGCGCAATTTCTCCTTTGACATTTGATCTGGTTAGAAGTTTGATACCTTAGTGAGGATAAGATAACATAAACATGTTATCAGCTCCTCTTTCAAGCTGAACTTTTAAGTAGCCAAAACATGCTTCTAGTTCCTCTGTGCATCTCTTCCATCCCTATATTCAGTCTGCAACTCAAGACATGTTTCCTTTTAAAAGAAATTGCTGTTGTGTGTAATTAAGGTCACTGATTAGGGACCATCCTAGTTATAGACCATTGTGAAAGGTTCTCTCTTACTTTATTGGTGGTGACAGACTCCCTGTCTCCACTGAGTCCAAAACCATTCTTCCCCGATGGACTTCTGATCAGGAATTATTCTTCACAAGTGGCCTTGGAATCCCCTTGCCCAGTGGCAAGTTTCAAGTTCGACTCTAGCCTTTCTAGCCATAGAACAATATTTGCTTTCATTCTCTCCTAGCACCGCCTTCTGTTCAGTAAATCTACTCTGAATTTGCCTGTGCAAATAGTACACATTCCTCCATACGGAGTTCTCCCCCCGACTAATACCTTAGAATATTTCATGGGTTTTTGCAGTTCTATACCCTTTTGATTCCAGTGGATTTTGAGTTGCACGCCCTCCTGAATTGAGGTTTTTCAGTTATTCAAGCAGAGGAAATTTGCTAGACTGCCTCAACTCTATGATAAGGGAAGAATCATCAGTTGTTTTTGCTACACATTCCTAGTCTGATGAACTCAATCCTATCCTGGTGGGATGAGAAAGAAAATGTTGTTATGCATTAAATCCTTCAAATTCTACCAGAGGCGTTTATGGGAACTGATTCTCGAATTCAGAGATGAAGGGAGTAGAACCATTACTATTAGATATGTATTATCTCGAGAGATACGGTTTTGTTACATCAGTGTTATGGAATGCTAGGAGGTATTTCTAGTCCTAGAAGCTTTTCTGGAAATCCCAATATCCCAACTAGTATAACACTCATTTTTAAAAGTCCTTCAAAGAATGTTTTTCTGTGTGAATAAGAATAGGTCCAAGGTTAGGGAGGGCTTTGTAGGCATGCATGAGGATCTTGAACTGGCATCTCTTCTGGATGGGGAACAAGTGGAGGTCTCTCAGGTGGGCTGTGATGTAAGTTTGTTTGGGGAGGGCCATGATGAGCCTGGTTGCTGCGTTCTGTATTGTCTGGAGTCTTCTGAGGAGCTGGGTAGAAATGCCGACGTAGAGTACGTTGCCATAGTGGAGGCGACTGGTGGCGAGGGCCTGAGTGACATTCTTTTTGGTGTTGGTTGGGATCCATCTGAAGATTCTGCGGTAGCAGTAGGAAGCGACTGCATTGACTTGTTGCTTCCTGGTCAGTTGGCTGTCGAGGATGATGCCGAGGTTGCGAGCACGGTCGGTCGGCACGGGTGTGGGTCGAGTTCTGCAGGCCACTAGCTGTGGTCTCATGTAGAGATGTTCTTTTCGAAGATCAATACTTCAGTTTTGTCGATGTTCAGTTGGAGGTAGTTGTCTCTCATCCATTTGGCTACGGTGGTCATGGTGACGCAGAAGTTGGTTTTGGTGTTTGACGGTTCCTCCATGAGCAAAAGGATCATTTGAGTGTCGTCAGCATAGGAGATAATGTTGAATCTGTGGGATCTGACGACTTCTGTGAGGGAGGTTCATGTAGATGTTGAACAGGGTGGGGCTGAGGGATGATCCTTGTGGTACACTGCATATGATGTCTTTGGGTGCAGAGATGAAGGGATAGAGTCGGATGCTCAGTGTGCGTCTTGTAAGGAAGGAGGCGACCCACTTGAGGGCATCTTGCATTATGCCTATGTTGTAGAGTCTGTTGATGAGGGTGTTGTGGGAGACTGTGTTGAATGCTGCGGAGAGTTCGAGGAGGATCAGTGCCCCAGTCTCTCCACGGCTGAGGAGGGTTCTGATGTCATCTGTAGTGGTAATCAGCACTGTCTCAGTGCTGTGGTTGGCACAGAATCTTGATTGCATGGCAACCAGTAGGTGGTTTTGTTCCAGGAAATTGGTGAACTGCTGGTTAATGGCTTTCTTGAGTTGGGGAGCAGGGAGATTGGCTGGTCATTTCTGAGATCTTTGATGTTGGTGGAGGCTTTCTTTAGGAGGGGTCTGACATTTGTGTGTTTCCATCTGCCCGGGAAGGTTAGTGTGTAGAGGGAGGTGTTGAGGATGCTGGTGAGTTGTGTGCTGGTTGTGTTCATTGTGAGGTTGCAGAGGTGCTGGGGGCAGGAGTCGGTGGGCGCTCCAAAGTGGATGGAAGACATGATGGTTGAGGTGGTCAGGGTGGTGAGCGATGACCAGGTGGTAATGGTTTGGCTGGTGTTCGTTGGTTGGTTGAGATAGTCTGGGTTGAAGGTGGCGGGTTGGCTGTTAAAAGTGTTGATCTTGCTGTGGAAATAGTCTGAGAGTGTGTCGCAGTGTTCTTGAGAGGGGTTGATGGTATTCTCTAAGGCTGTCCGGTTTGAAAATTCTTTGACTATTTTGTAGAGTTCCTTTTTGTTGTTGGCTGTGGAGTTGTTGCGGCTGGTGATGGCTGCTTTCTTGGCTTCCTTGATGTGCTGGTGATAGTTGCTGAGGGCTGTTTTGTGAGCTGCTCTGTTGGCCGGGTTGTTGGTGGCACACCATCATTACTTCAGTTGGTGGCAGTTGCGCTTTCTGGTCCTGAGTTCTGGGGTGTCCCGGCTGGAATATTTGTAGGTCTTGTTGAATTTTGTAGGTTTTGGGGCGACTCTCCAGGTGATCCAGGCATCAAAGTTCTGGACGTCCTGGTTGAGGTCTGTGGAGGATTTGAGAGGTGGTGAGAGCATGTGACCACTGAGTTCTGGTGACCTTGCTCCAGCTGCAGTGGGAGGAGATCTGATGCTTGGTGATGGTGTGCTGGGCGTCGGTGATGGTCAAGTGTACACTGGAGTAGCCGGTCCAGGTGAGTTCTGTGGTGTGGCTGAATTGTATTCTGTTGCTGGAGGTGAAATTGGGATTGAGTGTGTGTCCGGCTTTGTACATGGGTTCTGTGACCAGTTGCCGATGTTGGTCAGGTTCCCAAGGATGGTGATAGAGCTGGAGTCATTGGGGTCATCAATGTGGAAGTTGAGGTCACCAAGTAGGACATGGTGGTGAGAGGTGACTGCTAGGCGGGACGATGAGATTGGGGATGGCGTAGAAGAATGTTGCTTGGGATTCTGGGGATCTTTAGGCAAGGGTGTTTCTTATTGTGATCTTTGTATCAGTTTGTAGCAGGATGTTGAGGTGTTCCTTGAGAGGTGTGGGGTCCTTGTTGGTGATGGTGCATCTGATATTTTCCTTGAAGATGCTGGCTATGCCTCCACTTAGTTTGTTGTGTGGTATTGGTGTATCAGCTTGTAGCCTTCAGGAGAGGCAGAGGTGCGGTCGGGGTTTGAGGAGGGGTTGAGTCATGTTTTGGTGAAGAGGGAAACATCTGTGGTAAGAGTGGTGAAGGTGTCCCAGATTTCTGCGGCATGTTTGCTGAGTGAGCAGGCATTGAGCAGGATATAATGGAACAGTTGTGGGGTGTTCTTGGTCTTGTGGGCAGGAGTGGTGCAGTATCTCTTGTAGGTTGTGTCGCAGGAGAAGTGGCAGTGTTAGCAGGTGAAGGGTCCTTGGTGGATCATGGGGAGGAGGAGATGCAGCTATTCTTTTGGTGTCCTGGTTCCAGGAGTTCCTTGGCAGTGTACCGTCGGGTGGCAGGAGGGCCAGGGGTCCTGGCACTAGATGTTGTCCCACTGTCAGTGCCGCGGCCTCCATAGTGGTCCTGGTTGTGGCCTTAGAGAACCCTAACGCCAGGTAGGGAACTGCAAAGGGTAGCGCGGGTCAGGGACGGCAGGCAGCGCATGAGCAGAGGGACCGCTGGCAGCTCAGGGAAGGGACAGCAGGCCTCCCAGGGACAAAAGGCAGCACAGGGGCAGAGTGACAGCTGGCAGTGGGGGGCAGTGTGACAGCTGGCAGTGCAAGGATGGCAGGCAGCACTGGGGCAAGGACGGCAGTCAGTGCAGGGGGAGAGTGACAGCTGGCAGCACAGGGGCAGGGACAGCAGGCAGTGCAGGGGCAGAGTGACAGCTAGCAGCATGGGGCAGGGACAGTAGGCAGCCCATGAGAAAGAGAGGTGGCCCAGCCGAGTCTCCTCCGGGTTCTGACGGCCCGTCCTTGTCCCAGGCAATGCAGGATTGGGTGCCCTCTAAAGAGGGGCTGGTGGCCGAGAAATGGTGGGAAAACGGGGTGGTCCTGCTCCCAGTAGCGGAGACTGCTGAGAGATGTGTTCTGATAGTGAAGGGTCAGGGTAGTCCATCGATGCGGGTGTAGGTACCCTCTAAAGAGGGGCTGGCGGCCAAGAAAGGGCGGGAAAACAGAAGCAGTCCTGCTCCCTGTAGCGGATACTGCTGAATGATGTGGTCTGCTGGTGGAGGGTCAGGGTAGTCCTGCAATGTGGGAGCGGGCACCCTCTAAAGAGGAGCTGGCGGCTGAGAAATGGTGGGAAAACAGAGGCGGTCCTGCTCCTGGTAGTGGAGGCTGCTGGGAGATTTGGTCTGCTGTTGGCGAGTTAGGGTAGTCGCCTGTGCATTGTCAAGCACTGCCAAAGTCTTGTAATGCCTTCTTTCACTTGAAGCCTAGGACACAGATAAGTTCCTGCTCTCTGGGCTATTTCTACAACAGGTTGTCATTGCAGTCGAATCCTTTGGGTAAGTCCAGATCTAAAAAAGAAGTTCAAGCGGGCCTTGTGCCAGCCTCACCACGCTCCAGCTGAGAACTCACTATTGGGACAGTGGTCTCTATCTGCTTCTTTCAGCTTCGGGAGATCAGCAGATTTCTCAGTGGTGAAGCTCTTACTCAAGTTGTTTTAGCCTTAGTCATCTCTCATATTGACTACGCCATCTCCCTTTGCTTTGGCCTACCAGCATATATATAAAAAAGACTCCAACTGGTGCAAAAAGATTAATTTATCGTCAGCGAGATGGCATCATGTTACCCCCCTTATGAAAAAGTTACCTTGGCTCCTGGTAGTCGAACGCTGTGCATTCAATTTGGGATGCCTCATCTTTAAAGCGATTCATGGCAATTGCCCAGAATTTGTATCGACCCGGGTCCAGCGATGTATATCCCCACTCGGGACCATGGGTCTTCACACCTGAATCTCTTGGCTACCCTTTCCTTTAAACGCAAACAATTGGGGGGACTAAGATTTGATGTCCTGGCCCCTCAATTTTGGAACTCTCTTCCTCTGGACATCAGATCTATGACATCCTATCCTCAATTTAGGAAACTTTTAAAAACCTGGCTAGTTCACCAGGCTTATGAATGAATCACTTAGCGGCAGGACCTCCTAGACCCCAGTGCCAAGAAACCGTGTGGTGTGTGTGTGCGCTATATACGTATTTTTTAACATAACATTAACATACCAGTGTTGCAGAGTAGATAGGCATAGAGTTCAGTGATGCAGAGTGCATTGGTTGTGTTTAAAGTGGTATAGGGTGCATTTACATAGAGCGCAGTGGCATAGAGTAGAGTGGCGTAGTGTAGAGTTGCATAGAGTGGAGTGGTGCAGCATAGATTGCAGTGGAGTGTTGTAGTGTGTAGGAGGGTGGCAGAGAGGCAGTGTTTGAGAGTGCAATGGTGTAGAGTAAATTGTTTGAGTAAAGTGGTTTACAGTGGAGTGGTGTAAAATGCAATGTCATATGATTCAGTGGTGCAGAGTAGATTAGAGTGGCTTAGAGTGGATTGGCCTAGAGTTCAGTGGAGTTGAGTAATGCAGAGTAGATGAGTATAGTGGCATACAGTGCATTGGCGCAGAGTGTTGCAGAGCAGAGTGCAGTGGCAAAGAGTGCAGAGTGGCGTGTCATAGAGTTCAGTGGCAGAGAGTGCAGTGTTGTAGAGTATTGTAAAGTGGTGTAGAGTAGAGTGGTATATAGAGCAGTGGCGTAGAGTGTTGCAGAGTAGAATAGAGTGCTGTTGAGAGCAGTGGTGCACAGTAGAGTTCAGTAGATTGGCATAGACTTCAGTGACATAGAGTGCATTGGATTTGAGTAAAGTGGCGTAGAGATAAATGGCATAGAGTAGAGTGGCATAGAGTGCAGTGGTTTAGAGTAGAGTGGTGTAGAATGCAGTGGCGCAGAGTGGAGGTATGCAGAGTGGGGTGGAGTGTAACAGTGTATAGTACATTGGCATAGAATGGTGCAGAGCAGAGTACAGTGGCATAGAGTGCAGTGGTGTAGAGTGGCATGGAGTCCTGCAGAATAGAGTACCATAGAGTGCAGTGTCATAGAGTGGTGTAGAGTAGAATAGAATAGCATAGAGGGCAGTGGCATAGAGAGACGTGGTGCAAAGTAGAATGGAGAGGCGTAGAGTGCAATTGTGCAGAGTGTTGCAGAATATAGTGAGGTAGAGTGCAGTGGTGCAGAGTAGATTGGCGTAGAGTTCAGTGACGTAGAGTACATTGGTTTTGTGTAAAGTGGTGTGGAGTACATTGGCATAGAGTATAGCGACATAGAAAGCAGTGGTGTTGAGTAGAGTAGAGTGGTGTGGAGTGCAGTGGCATTGAGTAGAGTGGTGCGGAGTGGCACAGCATAGATTGCAGGGGTGTAAAGTGAAGTGGCGTAAAGTGGAGTGGTGCAGTGTAGAGAGCAGTGGTGTAGAATGCAGTGTCATAGGATGCAGTTGTGCAGAGTAGATTAGAGTGGATTGGCCTACAGTGCAGTGGCCTAGAGTGGAGTGAAGCAGATTAGAGTGACATAGAGTGTCGTGTCATACAGTGCATTGTAGTGGAGTGCTGCAGAGTAGAGTGCAGTGACATAGAGTGCAGTGGTGAAGAGTAGAGTGATGCAGAGTACAACAGAGGGACGTAGAGTGCTATGATGTACAATAGAGTGTTACAGAATATAGTGGTGTAGAGTGCAGTGGTGCAGAGTAGATTGGCGTAACATTCAGAGATGTAGAGTGCATTGGTTTTGAGTAAAGCGTTGTACAGTGCATAGGCATTGAGTACAGTTGTGCAGAGTTAGAGTTGAATGGTGCCGAGTAAAGGTGTGTGGTACAGCAAAGATTGCAGTGGCATAAAGGGGAGTGGCACAGAGTGGAGAAGGGTGGCATAGAGTGCAGTGTTGTAGAGTAGATTGTTTCTGAGAAGAGTGAAGTGGCATAGATTGGAGTGCAGTGGTTTAGAGGAGAGTGCAGTGTCAGGATGCAGTGGTGCACAGTAGATTAGAGTGGATTGGCCTAGAGTGCCCCGGTGCATAGTGCAGTGGTATAGAGTGGAGTGATGCAGAATCGAGTGGTGTAGAGTGTAGTGGAATACAGTGCATTGGAGTAGAGTGCATGGGCAGAGAGTGCAGTGTTGCAGAGTAGAGTGGCATAGAGTGCATTGCGTAGAGTGCAGTGGCAGAGAGTGGAGAGGAGCACTGTATAATAGAGTAGTGCAGAGTGCAGTGACATAGATTGCAATGATGTAGAGTAGAGTGGCATAGAGTACAGTGTGTAGACTCAGAGTATAGTGTTGTAGAGTGCAGTAGTGCCGGGTAGATTGGCACAGTGTGCAGTGGCATAGAGTGCATTGATTTTGAGTAAAATGTTGTAGAGTGCATTGGTGTAGAGTTGTGTGGAGTAGAGTGGCGTGGCATACAGTGGAGTAGTGCACTGTAGATTGCAGTTGTGTAGAGTGCCTGAGCACAGACTGGATTGGCGCAGATTGGAGTAGAGTGGCATACCGTGCAGTGGTGTTGCGATTATTTTAGAGAATAGTGAAATGGCGTAGAGTGGGGTGGTGCTGAGTAGAGTACAGTGGCAGTGCTGTGATGAAGTTAGAGTAGCATAGAGTGTAGTGTCGTAGAGTATATTGAAATGGCGTAGAATGGATCGGCATAGTCAGCAGCTGGCATAGAGTGGAGTAGTATAGAGTAGAGTGCATAGGCATAGAGAGCAGTATTACAGAGTAGAATGTCTTAGAGTGGAGTGGTGCAGAGTAGAATGAATGTTTTAGACTAACCCCGGGCGGGTAACTATGCTCCGCCAGTGGAGTTTACGTAGTTTTGCCTACGCGGCGTTCCATTGCGAACGCGGAGTTCAGGCAATACTACGACTCTGTGGCAGAGTGGCCCCTCCACCCTCCCAAAAGAATGAAAACGAATTAAAAGGCACTTACCTGCCCGTGGCTGCCTCCTCCTTTACATCGCCGCTCTCCAGCCGTCTCCTCGCAGTCCTGCTCCACTGATGACCCCTATGTTGTACGTTGTAAGTGGATTTTAATTAATTTTAACTATTTTTGGGGGATGTAGGGCGCGGAGCATAGCGAAGTTCCACGGAGTTGCTTTCCAACTCCGTGGAACTTCGCGTAGAGGCACTACGCCTGCTCCGCCCATGGTTAGTCTAGACTGGAGTGGTGTAGAGTGCAGTGGTGTAGAGTTGGGAAGATTGAATTAGCATAGAGTAGAGGCATAGAGTGCAGTGGCCTAGAGTGGAGTGGTGCATGGTAGGGTGTAGTGACGCAGAGTGGCGTTTTGTAGAGTGGAGTGGGACAGAGTAGAGTGTAGAGTGGAGTGGAGAATGCATGGTGTAGTAGCGCAGTGCCTTTACAGACAACACATTTTCATTTGAAAGGATCATTACATTTGCACAAACATACAGTTTTACTGATAAAACTAGTGTGCAAATGATGTGTGAAAATGTTATCACCCAGGGTATTGATTTGTTTCGACTGTATAATAATATTTGTTTCCACCACACTTCGGAATTACTCAACAATGTGCTTTATTTGTGTCTTCCTATTTGGGGTATATTCTGAAATACCTGCACAGTTCATTTACAGACTTTTATTGGGTTGTAGAAAAAAAATAACATTGTACAGAATTCCTCCAGCACACCCCCAGTATGCAGCATGATTGTCACATAAAACCTCTCCCCTTGAAGTCAGAGAAAGAAAAGTAAATACCAAGCAGTGGAAGACAGAGCCAGACATTTGACCTCTGTCTTTGAATGCATCACAAATGTGACAAGATAAGAACAACATTTAAAGGCCTATTTACAGAAAGTGAGTACTGATGGAAGAATACAGTAAGTTTGGGCAACGGAAGTGATGAACTCAAGGTGGAGAGCCTAAAACAAATAAAGCCTGCAAATAGAAAGCAACCACATTTGAGTTATACACCACAAAGCTAGTGGCAGTCAATGAGTGGAATGCATCCCCAGGAAAGCTTTCCGAATGTCCTCAAGATGTCTTTAGCAAACTAGACAGCCGCGCTGTCTGGTAGGCTTCGACCTAAAAAAATGAAAGGAAGTCCTCTTTCTGTGGAAAGTTTTAAAGAATAAGTATTCAGAAAACAAATGAGAACTCTTTAGATTTGTTTGAGACCACTTTCTATAGTAAAAAAGGCAAGTAGGAAAATATCTTGGATGTATAAAAAATAAGCCCTCTTTCTGAGAAAATGCTTATACGAGGCATGGAGGAATGAGGTGATAACGTTACCGGGAAGAGTATGGAGAAATCAATCAAATGGAGACTGCAGAGTCTTCACCTGAAATTAACAAAGTCAGCCCAGGGCAGGAGTGCACCATCAAGCGACATCCAGCCCCGGCAAGTGGTGAGATTTCACACTGTGGTCTCAAGCCGAAGTTGTTGATAGCATGGCCGCAATCTTATCTGGAGATCTTCTTCCATAGTCTGTTACATATAAAGCTATCACTGGGCCTTCGCAGAAATAGAGCAGGGGAATGGGACCGAAGACCACATCTACAGAGGAATGTCTGACAAAATATCGAAAGACAGAATATCGACATACAAAAATATTGCAACAAAAATATCGATGTCAACAAGATCGACATCCTATCTACAACATGGTAAGTACAAAAATATTGAGAGAAAAAATATCGATGTCAAAAATATTGTTATAAATTTTTTTATTTTTTTTATTTAAAAAAATGTCAAATAAATTAAATACGTATAAATATAATAAACTTAAAAAAATATTTTTATAATATTTAAAATTAATAATTATTATACATAATTTAATACAAAATTAATTATACATATATATATAAAATATATACTTACTTAGGGCCTGATTCTGATGCGGGTTGAAAAGCTTTCCCACCTAGGGTCTGATTCTGATGCAGTTAGGAAGGCCTCCTAACAGCATTTGCTCCTTCCAAATCGGATCGGAACATGTCCAATTATGATGCGGTTAGGAACATATGCTCCCATTGAAGTCAATGGGAGTCCAACCAAATCGAATCGGGAAGCATCCGGATGCATCGTACTCCGTTGGTCAGACTCTCCCGATCAGAGTGGGTCAGCAACCATTTCCAACCCGATGCGGTCGGGAAGCATTTCCAACCCGCATCAGAATCAGCCCCTTAATATTAACTTTTAATAATTATTTTAATAACCTATAAATAATTAAGTAGGGAAAGTGTTGGATAGCGTAGGGGTAAAAATTACTATTCCCACTCCAGATAGTGCCACAGTAGGGAAAGTGTTGGATAGCGTAGGGGTAAAAATTACTATTCCCACTCCAGAGTGCAACAGTAGGGAAAGTGTTGGATAGCGTAATGGTAAAAATTACTATTCCCACTCCAGAGAGTGCAACAGTAGGGAAAGTGTTGGATAGCGTAGGGGAAAAAATTACTATTCCCACTCCGGAGAGTGCAACAGTAGAGAAAGTGTTGGATAGCGTAGACATTTAAAAATAACATACTTATGAATAAATTAATATTTGAAAATATTTAATTAATGATTAAATAAATCAAAACTATTTACAAATATCAATAAATAATTATTAAAAACATAATACCAATAAATAATTGAATAACAATAAATTAATAATAAATACCAATTAATAATAATTAATAAATATTAATTACCACTTAATAAACATTGAACACTTAAATAATTTGTTATACCAAAAATATTTATTACCAAACATTAATTACAAATTAATAATTCCTTATTAATATATTAATTGAAAATATCAATAAATATTATTTAGTATTATTTAATTACCGATTAATGATTAAACAATAACTTAATTTTCATAACCAAAAAAGTATACCTTTAAATAATTACCACTTAATAATTAATATCCAATAAATTAATACATTCAATATCAATACCCAACTATACATTTAATAATTACTTCATTACATATCAATTACTTTACACACTATGCCCCTATAAACACATAACAAGCTCCAATAATAAAATAATACACTTAGCATAATTATCAAATAATTAAAATTATTACCAATTGATAATTAATTACAATTAATAATTAATGAACAATAATATAATTAGAAATACCAATTAATAAAAATAAATTACTACTTAATTACATTTAAATTACTTCCCACCATATTCCCCTATAAACCCATAACCCGCTGCAGAACTTACACACACAAATTTATTAAAATTAATTTATAATTCCTAAAAATTAATAATTAATTTAGTATAATTAAATTACTTCCCACCCTATTCCCCTATAAACCCACAACCCGCTACGGTACTAAAATACAAAATTAACATAAATAACATGTTTTTTAAAAATAACACACACATATTAAATACATAATAATATACATAAAAATCATATAAAATCGATATTACTAACATCGATATTAGTAACATCAATTATTAGTAACATCAGCATTACTTACATTGATATTAAAAAAATGGATATTACTTACCTTCTATATTCTGTCCCTTCGATATTATTACATCGATATTTCTGTAGGTCGATATTTAAATCTCGATATTTTGGCTACTCACCCTACAGAGAAGGAGTGTAGTGATGAAGCTGCCTCACCAAGAATCCTGAAGGAGCAGAGGGGTAAGTAGTGGGAGTTTACAAATGCTTTATTAAGATTACAGGTAATTGACTAGGTATTTTCCGGGGAGTGATAGTTCAGTCATCTGTTGTCACCAATGTTAAGAAGTTGGAAGAAATCCAGCACCACAAGTAATGTTGAAGATCTTTAATCTACCATCACCAGTCTAGTCAGATAACAGTTGTAGGGAATAGTATGGTCTTGGTTAGCATAAACAAGAATGGATGATGGAAGAGGCAAGCTACCTGTAGGAATCAGATGGGGGAAAGGACCAGGGTATAACACTGTGGGCGTTATTCAAGCAGCTGAAGTCTTAGATTGCAGTTGCCTTCCACTGAGGTGAAAACTAACATCCTCCCAGAAGTCTTACAATGCGGACAGGTCATATCTGAACATTTACTCTTGTTTTTAAAGGGCCTGACTGACAGCCTTCTGGACACTTGGTCTAAGTCCTGCTCCTGCCCACTGGTGAGCAGTATCAGACTAAAGAAGGTAGCCCATAAATCCTAAAGAGACTGTGGCGAACATTTGTAACGTGCAACAAAGTCCCTTATGGTATTAATTAAAAGTCAGTTTCAGGCAACACGATTAATTAATGAGAGCAGAAGGAGAGAAGGAGAAAACCAGGGACACAACATTTTTGGTAACATAGAATGTGCTTTAGTAATTGCATATATTTGTTATTTAGCTTCATATATTCAAACATATGAGAGGATGACACTGCGTTACATTGAATGGCATGTAACCTGTTGAATACTGTGCACAAGTGCTCATGAGGAAGTATGTACAGCGACAAGAAGGGGCGCAACAAAGAACAAGTCGGAGTGAAATTTACATAGTTGGGAAACCCAAACAATAAATGATAATATATACAAATGGAGTCAAGTAGGGTATTCACCATCAGGACCAGGTTACTATTGTTTACATGGCAGTGGAGACCTATCACAACTGACAACAATTTGGGTTTGGATAAGGTCCCGGACCAATTCAATGTGGACCTGAAAAGCCTCTGCTGGAAGGGACGGTTTGGAAGTCTCAGGTGATCCAGCAAGGTTCACGGACGATCGCTCTGAGTAGCGATAAGCCAGGAGCTGCTGGGCAATGTACTTAGGGGAGTAAGCTGAAGGAACGATGAGGCGCATCAAGAAGCGGTCATTAGTCTGCCCACTGAGGAACAGACAGGTGACCCTTTGTGACAGACCCCTCAGTACCCTTCTCCTGAGAGCCTGTTAGTGCAGGCCTCCACTAGCAGCGTTTTCCCCTATTTTGTTCTTACTAAGCCTCCTCCCCGCCTCCACTGACCCCCAGACAAACGCAGTCAAAATGAAATTAAGGCATTTGTGAAAAGGATATTTTCTTCAGGCAGCGTAGCCCCTTGGTCAATCAATGCTAGCTGTTTGCTGGGAAGGTATACCCCTGCATTATGGGGCATTGTAACTGAAGTCACCAGCACTCCCAGAAAATGTTTGCACCAACTTGATACAGACAATTCAAGATAGCTATGATAAAACTAATTATGTCCTAAGATCCGCACTGGGCACAGCCGTCTTTTTAAGCAAATCTGCCCTAGCGTGGTGCTCCAGTCCAATGCATGGATGAGATCTGCAGGATTTTTGGATGAAGTTAAGGCGCTGCTCATAGATACATCTTTTGGCAGGTCTGTCCCTTTTTGTGTTTAGGCTGACTCCACCCTCGAGTGCTTCAAATAAAGTAAACCCACTGAATGTTTCCTTGGTCTCTCCATGCCTGCAAGGCTGTATCCACAGCAATGCCACCCATTTGAGGCATCGCTAGGGGAGGCAGAATCTAGGCCCATCACCCCTACAACTTGCCCTCCAACCCATTCAATGTTGGGATAGGGGATTGCCAGTGATTTTTACCATTTACCAAACGTATTTGTGCACGTGAGTTCCGAAGGACGAGGATGCTAAGCATTGAATTACAAGAAAACCCATATAAGAAAATCCACACTGGAAATACACCACGGGACCAGATTCAACTACAGACCCTAAAGTTTAATTTTACAATTTTAGAAATCATTACAGAAGGAAAAATGGCAAATGATTGGTTAATTCAATTCATCATTAGTTAATAAAGTTATAAGAACTGTCACTAAAAAAAGGTTTTGAAATTATTTTTAAAATAAATCAATAAAGACACTGGCATGAAGTCTGCCTTCAAACAAGAAAGTAAGAGCTCTCTCTCATTAACCAAATTTAGCGTGCTATATATCTTTCCAAATAGACCTCATGCTGTCAATGTGGTGTAAAACAGAAGTTACATCACAATATCCAATGGTAAAACAGAAAACACATCACATGAATAATAACCTTTGCTATACTTCTAATTATTAATATTTTATTATGTATGGAACAGGACACAAAAGCACATTTAAAACAATATGCACAGAGGAAATGGCCTTGTAAAGATAGTCGAGCTCTGCTTCTTCCTCCAAGAACATTCCAAACACAAAAAATAATACATTTTAAGCATACATCAGAACAGGACTGTAAAATTGCTTGAAATAAAAGTACTTTACAAAATGTTGAAGGACCTATTTTAACTCACACTGCACAGATCGAGAAACTAGAAACCATGTTTTAAATGTGCCAAGTACAACAACTGCAAATCGATTTGTGGCATAGTCTAGTCATCTTTAAAAAGCTCTGTTATGTCAAATACTGTTCAATTACATTATTTGTGACCTGTAACATGCTATCTAAACAGCCATGATTTATTAATTTTAAATACACTCTCTCAAGATCCAGCAGGCAACGTCCCATTCCCTCCGGTAGCAGCCTCCAAGCATCTTTAGTCAGCCCTGAGTGGCACACAACCTCCCCGTGGAAGGTAGGAGTGGCAGACATTTTCTCCAAGGGAGACAAGCCATAACATCTGATAGGTGGGTTCTACAGATAGTCCAATGGGCCTATGCTCTGCCATTCCCTTCCGTCCCAACACAATGGAGGACCATTTATCCATTTTGACGCAGGACTGTCAGGCACTAGTGGAGAAAGTAATCAGAGAAAGGGCCTGGCCGTAAACATCGGGACTGGCTGTTGCTCCCATTATTTCCTAGTGCCTAAAAAGGGAAGAGACTGTGTCCTATTTTAGATCTTCGACCTCTCAATTTCTTACTATGGAAGGACAAATTCAAGGTTCTATCTGCCCTAGATCAAGGAGATTGACTGGAGGCGTTGAACCTCCATACCTACTTCCATATCCCCATCCTGAAGGCCCACAGCTGTTACCTGTAGGTCAGGGTGGGCTCCTTTTCTGCCTTAACAGTGCCCCTTGGGTGTTCACAAAGGTGATAGGGGCACTCGCAATGCAACCTTTGAGGTCAGGGGTAGGGTTTTAAATTCTGTTCCACAGACAATGTTTTTCCCACGCCACGCTCCGTGTAGAGCGATGAGTTCCCAAAAACTCTGCGAAGCGTCACAGAGTTTTTCCTCTTGCGTGGCTTGGCAACGTTAAGTTGGTGAGCGCGAGTGAGGAAAGTCATAGCTAGACCGCGTTGAGAGATCCCAGCGAGAATTTTCAACATCGGCGGTCATGGCAGGTCGCTACCGCTCACGTTGAGAAACCTGCCACTTGCATTGAGGAAGCTGCTGCTCAAGTAGGTCATGTACTTGAGTGGCAAAGAGAAGGAGTGCCTTCTTGCGCTCTGCGAGGTGCAGTTTGTGCTAATTTCACAGCATGGGACCAACTCCTGGCACTAAAAATCAGAGCGAGCAGTTTGACTTGCCACACTCCACCACATGCAGAGCTTGGCTGGATTTTTTGGGCACTTCACGGAATTCCGCGTAGCAGATCTCCATAAACTCTGTCCAGGCCTAGTCAGGGGTATCAGTCTTCCCCTACCTAGATGACTGACTTTTGAAGTCAATCACAAACCACCTCCAGTACAGCAAACCTCGCACAAGTAATGTGTAGGCCTGGTTAGAGTTCACAGAGTTCTGCTACACGGAACTCAGTGAAATGGCAAAGAAATTCCACCGTGCTCCGCAGAGTTCGGGAAGCGGCAGAGTGCGGTAAGTCGCACTATTTGTGCTAATTTTTAGCACTGGGAGTTTGTCCCACGCTGTTAAATCGACACAAATGGCACCATGTGCAGCGCAAGGGGGCTCTCCTTCTTTCTGCTGCTTGAGTAGATGTTCTATTCGAATTGTAGCTTCCTCGACACTAGCGACAGGTTTCTCAACGCAACGCAATCTGCGGCGGTTGCCGACGTTGAGAAATCACACTGGGAGGTGGTCCAACTGTATGATTTTCCTTGCACACAAACTTAACGCTATTGAGCAGTGTAAGAGAAAAAACTCTGCTCTGCGACACTTTGCAGAGTTTTTCAGAACTCCGTTCTCTACGTAGAGTAGGCAAAACTCTGAGAACTCCGCTGGCGGAGTGGAGATCACCGCCCATCCCTAGTAATGTGCTGAAGTCCAGTGCTTAATTTAAGCCAGTTGTTTCTTGTGCTTGACACCAGCACTTCATTATCAACACCAGGGTTTGGAACAGTCTGCCACAAGGTGGCGCTGCCTGGCTAATTTAGAGATGACCACAGCAACAGTTAATTAATTATTCATTTAATATACACAAAAAATGACTATTACCTGCCACCCAAGCCATTCTTATATCTTTGGGGGGCTGAACTTGTACAAATTGTCACACTTCTAGGAGTGTGATGGTTAGTAGTTGTGTTGTTTCTATCATTGGTAGCACGGCAGAGGCAATGTGTGATTCAAGCTGTAGTGGCCTCCTGACGAGAGTTCTGGTGTTTTTTTTCTTGTTTACAAATTAAGAACTGCTGAAGTCACATCTGACCCTTTCACAAAGTCTCCCTTGCATTGAAGCCGTCCTGGCTAACATGAACTTCCAGGCCTTCCATCCAAGTCAACAAGTCCAAGACATTCAGGCTTTTATTGATGTTTCAGCCTTGGTCCTGGGTGTCAGAGAGGATGACTGTGAGGCTGCGTGGCCTCTGGCCTCCTGCATCCTGCTCAATGACCATGCCAGATGGCCCACGTGGGATCTGAAGTGAGATCTGAAGTCTCTGTAGGCACAATACCAAGGGAAGCTGTCAGATTCTATCCATATTTTGTAGGAGACTATGGTATAGCCGCAGACCCATCTCCCTACTCATGTCAGAGCTGACAGTGGTGACTGACGCATCACTACTGGGTTGGGGAGGTCATTTGGGAGAGATGGAGAGCAGAGGACTAAGGTCTTCGGATTACCATTGCAATTTCTAAGTACGCACTTCTATGCCTAATGATACATTTCTGACACTGCCAGTCAATTTACATTTTTAAATTAATACAAATAATCCATGGCAAATGTCCTAGTGTTACCTTTAACTATCTTTGGCTATTTGTACTTCTTGGTATCATTCCTACTTAAAACTTTAAAAATTCATATCTCTGGTTCCCCTTCCTAGATTTTGATCATTTTGTGTTATTTTGTTTTTTGTTATGCATTTCAACTTTATTACTATTCTAATATTGCATAAGTACTTTGCTCATTGCCTCTACGTTACACCTGTTTACTACGTGTTATAGCTGCCAGGGTGTTGCACTCAGGTTAATTTAGTGACTTTTAGGGTTCAACCTGACAAGGATTGTGGTTATTTCCTAAAGTGGGATCCTACTCCCCTCAATGAATAACCCAATTACATACAATCCTGGGAGCCTTGAGCTTCTATATTGATTGTACCAAGGAACACAGAGTGGATGATCAACTCTTTGGAGGATTTTGTGGTGCAAAGAATAGTAAAGCAGTGCAAAAACAAGTCATCTCCTGATGAATTACTCTTTGCATAAAGATTTGCTAAGCATTAGTAAACAAGCTGCCCCTAGAAATGGGCCTATTCCACCAGTGCCAAAGCTTCTACCACTATGATATCGGAGCCAAGATGGCGGCTGAGTAGGACCTGAGTCACTCACCTCCACATCGCTCCGGAGCTCCGAAGTCTTGACACCCAAAAGATGCGCCCAGGAATCGCGGATCAGGGCCATAGAATCACGCAGCACCGGCACTTCAAGTCACATCGACGAAGCAGGTGGGCTGAGAATCAGCTGTTGGCCGAAGGAAGGATCGCCCTGGGAGGCACTCGCAAGACTACTGCTTACTGCGCTCGCCGGCAAGCGTGAGAGCGTCAGTATAGGAGCCCGGTCCTGGTCGCTAAGCAACTGTGAAGCCAAGGAGAAGGAGCCGGGAGAAGCGTGCACAATGGCAGCTGCTCGTGGTGGAGCCCGGCAGAAGGATCGCAGCACGGTGCCCGGCCCCGCATTAGCCACCAGACAGAAAAAGAGGGAAGGTGGAGCAGGAGAAGGTGAAACCTGGCGCCAACCCCGGTAATCCCGGTAAGACTGCCAAAGACCTGGGGGGAAAGCTGCCAAATCCCAGCCGGTTAAGGGCACAGCAATGTCGGACAAAAAGCAACCGGTCATTTCTAAAATATTTTCTAAAAAACACAATGTGGACCGGGGGGCAGCTTCTTTCCCAAAACCCATGATAAAGTCTGGCTCAAAGTCTGGCCCCGCAGAAGACTTGGAGGAGAATGAGTTAAAGGACCCTCCTGACTTAATTGAGCTGAAATCTAAAAATCTGATGCTTGAGGATAACATATCAAACATGGAGGTGCCCGTATCTTGGGGGGCAAGTAGCGATACGACAGTAGTATGGACTACTGATCTGAAGGGCACAACCCCCGAAAAGACCCCCAGAAGCAAAGGTCCACATGCTTTTCCACGGCGGAAAAGCCGCCGCGGAAAAGCATGTTTTCACACGCCACCAAATTGCGGTCAACACCCTGCGGATCAGCGGCGGACGGACCTGCCGTCCGTCGCTGTTCCCACCGCCATCATAATCTGGCGGTGGGTGTTTTCTCTGACCGCGGTGGTGAATCCGCATCATCCGGGCCGGCTGTGGCTTCCACCGGCCCGACGGATGCGGATTCACCGCAATCATAAACGACCCCATAGACTGCTTACAGGAGACACATATAGAGGGTGGGCAACAGTATTTATTAAAAACATTAGGGTATAAACGTATAATTGCCTCCACTCAGGGTACTAAAACTAAAGGGGTAGCTATCTTAGCGAAAGGGGGGGGGGCCTTCAATTTACAAGAGCAGTATCTGATAAATTCGGAAGATGGGCCATCACGGAATGCCAATACAATAATTGGGAAAATAAGATGACGATATGTACAGTATACGGCAATGTGGGAGATGATCCAGAAGGCCCGAGTAGTATCACTAATGAATTGGTACACTGGCCTTTACCCCTAATTGTCTGTGGGGACTTTAACTTACATCTACCAGGGGATTGGTCAACGGATCCTACATATAAATATCAAGGGAGGAAACCTAGGGTCTTCAGGGCATTTAAGGATCAATGGGGGTCATTAGGATAGCGTGCGGAAAACCACCCAGACCGCCATGGATGCGAAAACCAACCGCCCGCCTGCACCGCGGATACACCGGCGGCCACATTAGGATCAACGGCCACTAAAGACCGACCGCGGCGGTAGCGGGCCAAGCAAAGCCGTCCCACGCGGGCGGTGATGGCCAAAAATCGACCGCGGCGGTCAGAAAAGCTGCGGAAAAGCAACAACCCGCCGCAAGGACAGCGGACACACGGCACGGGAAATTAGGATATCCCCGAGGGTGTCGCGGTCGGAACCGCTGTCACCGACCGCCGCGGCCGCACACAGGAGTGAATGGGAAAAATAGCGGAAGAGCTGCAGCATAGACACCGCAGCGGACGGTACATGAAAATCATGGCGGACGATGCCAAAACACCGCAGTGATGCCAAACAGTGCACAAATAAAATCAGCCATGCCCCCAAAATAAATAACACACATAAAAATATACAAAATAAAGAAAAAATATACGAAAATACCCTGGAAAACTCCCACAACACACCTGACACCCAAAATCCACTTGGACACACCCACACAGCTGAGTATAAAGCCACCCCCTTCACTAACCACAATCCTTTGCAACACTCCAGATTAGAAGGCCATACCCCACAACTAACAGGAGAGGCAAAAGAGCACAACACACACACATCCACCATCACCACCACCTTTACACCAGCACAAATAATCCCCCAACACACAACACATCTCACACCTCAACACCATACCCGTGCATCCACACCCCTGCAACCACAAACACCTCAACCACCACACACAATGACAACTCAAAAAATGCCCAAATTCACAGACAGTGAGTTGACAGTTATGGTCAATGAGATTGTGAGAGTAGAGCCACAACTGTTTGGTAGCCTGGTCCAACAGACACCATTAGGCACAAGGACACAAATGTGGGAAAGGATAGTCCAAAGGGTGAATGCAGTAGGGACCACCCCAAGATCCAGGAAGGAGATCATGAAGCGGTGGCATGATCTCAAGAGGGTTGTCAAGGAGAGGAGGAGTAAGAACTGGACGCTGGCGAACGTGACTGGCAGTGGCCCTCCCATCCCACCGAAAACATTCACACCGTGGGAGGAGAAGGTGCTTGCCATACTGCTGCCTGAGAGTCTCACAGGAGTAGCCGGGGGAGCGGAGGCTGGTAAGTACAAACAAATGCCAAACAACACACTGACATGTACTTCCTTGCAATACCTTAACACCATTACACTGTCCACCCTCACCCAACAGGTAGCTAGCCTTCTTGCTCAGGAGGCCTGTATGGGAGAGGGAGGGAGGCCTGCACTACCACTCCCACCATGCCCCCTGGCCCACAGCTCAGCAGGATACAGGCCTCCCCCACCCAGGAGCAAGTGTCAGCCATTGCCCTGTTAACAAACAAACTTACAGGTAGGTAGCAATCTTGTATTGGAGTACTGTTTGGGGGTGGGAGGCCTGTATCACTACTCCCAGCAGCCCCCTGGCCCACACTCCTGCAGCATGGAGGCCTCCCCCACCCAGGAGCAAGTGTCAGCCATTGCACTGTTAACAAACAAACTTACAGGTAGGTAGCCATCTTCACTTGGAGGGTGTTTGGGGGAGGGAGGCCTCTATCACTACTCCCAGCATGCCCCCTGTCCCACACTCCTGCAGCATGGAGGCCCCCCCCGCCCAGGAGCAAGTGTCAGCCATTGCACTGTTAACAAACAAACTTACAGGTAGGTAGCCATCTTCACTTGGAGGGTGTTTGGGGGAGGGAGGCCTGTATCACTACTCCCAGTATGCCCCCTGGCCCACACTACTGCAGCATGGAGGCCTCCCCCACCCAGGAGCAAGTGTCAGCCATTGCACTGTTAACAAACAAACTTACAGGTAGGTAGCCATCTTGTATTGGAGTACGGTTTGGGGGTGGGAGGCCTGTACCACTACTCCCAGCATGCCCTCTGGCCCATACTCCTGCAGCATGGAGGCCTCTCCCACCCAGGAGCAAGTGTCAGCCATTGCACTGTTAACAAACAAACTTACAGGTAGGTAGCCATCTTGTATTGGAGTACTGTTTGGGGGTGAGAGGCCTGTATCACTACTCCCAGCATGCCCCCTGGCCTACCCTCCTGCAGCATGGAGGCCTACCCCACCCAGGAGCAAGTGTCAGCCATTGCACTCCTCACCCTCACTTAACTTAACTCTTAACTCTTCCTGATGTGTGTGTGGGAGACCTGCATCCTGAAACGCAGCAACAATTTCATGCAATGCATTGACATCCAACATGTATCAGTAAATGATGTTCCTCTGCAATATGAAATTACACACACTGTTGCCATGAATTGTACTACTGCAGAATTCATATTTGTGTAGTGTACAGACAGTCCACTACACCCAGCTGAGACAATACTTGCACAGTGACCATTCCCTATCTACTCCACAGGTGATGAAGAACTCACTGCTGAGGGCCACACCAATGACCAGCAGAGCCAGTCTCCACCCCCGGCACATGGACTCTCAGATGCGGAGACCGAGGACAGTTTGGACGATGAGCTCCAGGCCGGCCCATCTGGTATGCCACAGACCCAGAGGTCCCAGGCCCCCATCCTCCCCACCACCACGTCTGCTGCAACAATAGCACAGCAGACCCCTGCTGTCACAGCCTCTGCCTCCACCGCAGCCACCACCGTTACCACTGACACTACCACTAGTACCCCCAGTACCACCTGCAGCACCCTCCCTGTCCCAGGGGTTGACCAGCCCACAGCAACAACTGTGGAGGGCAGGGAGAGAGTGCGTGGACCCACAGTGGCGAGGCAAGAGGTCCGTGGCAGCAGAGCACGTGGGAGGGCCAGGGTCACCACCAGACCTCGGGAGGAGTGGACACCATCCCTGGACCACTTCACCAGAGTAGTGGAGGCATACCAAGTGGTCCAGGGACTAAGTGTCCGGTCGGATTAACTTTTAAGGGAGCTCATCCTGCTGATGAGGTCCATTGACAACCGCTTTGGACAGATGGTGGACCTCATGGGCCAGCAAGTGGCGTTGCAGAGGGACAGGCCTGTGTCCCAACCACCACCTCAGTCCCCTCCTGTTGTGCCGCAGGATGACAGTGCACCATCCTCCCCTGCGCCAACAGACAGGGACGAGTCCCCTCACGCCGCTGGCCATTCAGCAGGACCCACACCGCCAAAAAGATCTAGGGGGAGTCCAAAGAAGAGCCTGGGAGTCTCCGGAGGCAAAGCACCTGCCACACGCCAGTCACGGAGCCAGCCGTGATGACAACCCTCTTCCTTACTGCATTGGACTGGACTGGACTGTCTTTACCCACATTTCCTTGCCAATGGCACCTGTCTGTTGGACTGGGTCACCAAATCCATGTGGACTCTACTCTTGCATCTCATTGAACAGGACTGTCAACTCACTGCTCATTCCCCACTGTCATGTAAATATTTCCGCACAAATCACATGTCCACTGTCAAAATAAAAAACCTGATGCACCAGTTTGTGTGCTGTATCGTTTTTAGTGCAATATTTACAATATTGACAATGTCCATTATGTGTCCAAATGATGTACAGTATGTAGTGCAGGATTCGTCTGTAGCACCTAGGGAGACACAACAGAACAACAGTCACTGGTCTCATTGTGGCATCACAGGCAGAACAGTACACAAAACATACACAAGACACTACAGGCATACTAGACAATGGGCTGCAGGTGTGAACAAATAGGGTCCACCATACGTTCACATATGGAACGTCAATGTCACTTTTACCACACACAGGTGACAGAACGTGTGCCTGTCTGTTACATCCGCGCATAGCCCTTCACAACAACAGCAACCACACCAGACAATGTACACGTTGTACCTCGTCGCCCACCTTCAAGTGAAGTAGCGTTCGATGAGCTGCTGGCGCAGGTCTACTTCTTCATCCTCTCCACTGTCCTCATCACTGGACTCAGGTCCATGAGCGGGTGGTGGCCTTGGTTCCTCACCATCGTCCAGGAGCAGGGGGACCCGCTTCTGGATGGCCAGGTTGTGCAGCATACAGCATGCCACAACGATCTTGCACACCTTCCCAGGTGAGTATGCCAGTGCACCTCCGGTCCTGTCAAGGTAACGGAAACTTGACTTCAGCAGGCCAAAAGTGCGTTCGATTACCCGTCGGGTCCTGCCATGGGCGTCATTGTAGCGGATGTCAGCCGGGCTCCTGGGATTCCTGAGGGGGCTCAATAGCCATGGCCGACTGGGATATGCAGAGTCACCTGTGAATGACAAACACCCATTGCAATGTTGCACAGCCAGAGTGCAGCAGGTAACACACAGCACACCATATCAGTAGGCATACTCACCCACAATCCAAGCACGCTCGGGATGTCCGTGGCACCATGCTGTTCCTCATGGTGAACGAATCATGCGCCGAGCCAGGATACTTTGCACACACATGAGAAATGGTCATGTCTGCAAGGCACACCACCTGCACATTGATGGAATGATAATGTTTGCGGTTCCTATATATGTGCTCCGTCGCCTGTGGTGCCACCAGACCTACATGGGTACAATCGATGGCACCAACAACATGTGGGATGTGCCCAAGGGGATAGAAGTCCCCCTTCACGGCAGCCAATTCTCCTCCCCGAGGGAAATGGATGTAGCGATTCCGATAGAGCATCATGGCTGCAAGAACATCCCTCAGCACCATGCTGAACATGGGCTGTGACATCCCTCCAGCGTTAGCCACCGTCTCCTGGAAGGAACCTGTTGCAAAAAAGTGGAGTGCTGCCATCACCTTGTATGTGGGTGTGAATGCCGTTGGATAGTAACGGCGAAGCTGCAGGTGAGGCTCCAATAGATCACACAGGATCTTCAGTGTTGGTCTATTCCGGCGGAATTTCCGTATTAATGCCTCATTCTCCATGTCCTCCAGCACTGTCAGGTGACGTAGGAGATTTGGCCTCCTCCTAGTATAGAAGTAAAATATAAAATGTCAGTGACAACCATCATGAGATGGCCACAGCACATACCATCAATGATGTAATGGGAAAAAAACGACTGCTTGAGAGATGCATGGCACACCAGGTGACATGGCTGGCCTTGTGATACACACAGAGGGCACACCTCTCCACTGTCAATACACAAGTGACACAAACACATCGGAGAATGTGAATGCACACATACTGGAGAACACACTTCACACGTGCAGGCAAGGTGCAGCAACATCCGCCAATGTTTTAGAAATTACCATGTGTGTATCATACCCATCTGCTGTACCTGTCACACCTCAATGCATCATGTAAACTCTGCACACATCCATCAACACAATGATCACAGTATCAGGAAAACGTTCAGTTGTGTGCATGAGCTGTTGTGAATGCACCAGTCTGATACGATACAATGCTGTGACACAAACCGTGTGAAGGTCATCACTGACCGACAACTAATGGATTTGTACCACATCATGAACACAAGCTCAAGAGTGTCAAGCATCATCAGCCATTAAGTGCATAAGTAACATGGCAGGGAGCACAGACCAAAGTGTGTCACACATAAAGTGCGTACAACTGTGGATGACATGGTAGTATGGCATTGTGTGTACAATGATGTGCCCTTTACCATGTTGCTGCTGTGTACTGATACACTCTTCAGGATTGACATAGCCATTAGTGGAAATGGAAATCGCGGTACCTACCGCCTGTCCCCGGCGGTGTGACACCAGCATCACCCCCTTCACAAGTGCGGAAGCCATTGGCATAAAGACAGTTGTACATGGCGGTGGGCAAGCTCCGCCGTATGAATCGCGGTACCTACCACCTGTACCCGGCGGTGTGACACCAGCACCACCCCCTTCACAAGTGCGGAAGCCATTGGCATATGGACAGTTGTACATGGCGGTTGGCAAGTTCCGCGGCATGAATTGCGGTACCTACCGCCGGTCCCCGGCAGTGTGACACCAGTACCACCCCCTTCACAAGTGCGGAAGCCATTGGCATATGGACAGTTGTACATGGCGGTGGGCATGCTCCGCCAGCGCGTAGGCGGTCATTGGATTATTTTGAATGATGCACCACCGCGGTAGCGCACCCCGGGCACCCGCGGACCATCACCGCCAAGGAGCATTGCCTACAGCCAATGGAAGCGATGATCGCGGTGGCATGATGCAAATTTGAAAGTCGCGGAAGGTGTGCTCCGCCAGCGTGTAGGCGGTCATTGGATGATTTTGAATGATGCACCACCGCGGTAGCGCACCCCGGGCACCCGCGGACCATCACCGCCATGGAGCATTGCCTACAGCCAATGGGAGCGATGATCGCGGTGGCATGATGCACATTTGAAAGTCGCGGAAGGTGTGCTCCGCCAGCGCGTAGGTGGTCATTGGACGATTTTGAAAGAGGCAGACCTGGACAACCAATTGGTGCTGCTCTACAGCTTACAGACGACCCCAGGGGGCTATAAGTTTGTGGGAGTGAGCCTCACATTTCCACAGCTCACAGAGCCTGCTGCCTGGGACCCTCTCCTGCTGCTGCCTCCTGAGCCTGCTACCTGGGACCCTCTCTTGCTGCTGCCTCCTGAGCCTGCTGCCTGGGACCCTCTCCTGCTGCTGCCTCCTGAGCCTGCTGCCTGGGACCCTCTCCTGCTGCTGCCTCCTGAGCCTGCTGCCTGGGACCCCTCACCACTCACTTCCGCCACAGGTGTTCCATGTCCACAGGGATGGCAAGGACAGAGTAGATCCGTGCCAGTCCATTCACCAGCGAGGAGCTAGAGGTCCTTGTGGACGAGGTGCTGGCACAGTACCCAAGGCTGTTTGGTGGCCCCAATGTCGTGGTAAGTCACCATGAAGGTAGCTGTCGGGCAGGGGGGTGTTAGACGTGTCGTTGTGCTGCTGCAGTATATGCCTGAGGGTGTGGGAATGTGTCAAACACTGACAGACAAGCTGTCTCCAGGGCGAAGCAGTGTGTGTGTGTCACAATGTCAGTCTTTTCCATGCCTGTACCTGTATGTGTGAGTGGGGAGTGTTACATTGTCAGCCATACAGAGCCAACAAATGTTTGCCATGTAGGTGCCAGGACATTACTTGATTGTGTGAGTATTTCTGTGTGCCCCTGTTGTCTGACTCAGTGTGACCCAGGGAGTCGGAGCAGTGGCTGCCCACACAAACGATAAACACCACCAGACTCACATGTTCCTTGCACCACTTCCTTCACAATGATTAATAGATATGCCACATCTGTGCCCTGTGTAATTGCAGACTTACACACTTCTGTCAATGCATAATATGTTGATGCATCTTGCATTTGTGAGATTATCCTGGACCCTATACGCCCCAATGTGTGCATGCAATCACATCTGTGTGGGCCATGCAAACTGCCCTTGTGAGGGGTCCCCCAGTTTTGGAGGGAGGGAGGTTACAATAGGTCCTGAGTCTGGGTCTTGCTACTGTACTGATAGATGTTGGTACGTGACTATGTGGAACTGGTCATTAACCCTTCTTTCCTCTCATACATGCAGCTCAAGGTGAACCAGCGTAAGGCCGTGCGGAGGGCCATTGTGGCAAAGGTGCGAGCCCTGGGGGTATCCAACCGCCGACGCACACACTGCCACAAGAGGTGGGATGACATCAGTCGGCAAACCGTGGCTGAGATGACATTGGGGATGCTACCTCGCACAGGGCGTTTGGCACGGCGCAGCATGACTCCAGTGATGGCCCGCATCTTGGCAGTGACTCTTCCAGACCTGGATGCACGTCTGAAGGAGCATGGCAAGCAGGGCATGGCTGGTGAGTATCTGGGGATCGTGACTTTGGCTTGGAGTGGATGCATGTGTACAGGGCCTGTGGCAGCGGTGAGCCATGTGATGTGCGTGTGTTGCTGTGCTGTGCTGTGTCATGTGAATGGCTGCTGTGATGTGTGCTTGTATCGGGTATTGTGCCACCCTGGCCTTACTGAGCAGAGACTCCCTGCTGTACTTTCCCATTGCCAGATGTTTTGGGCTCCACATGGTCATTCAGCGTTGGGATGGTGTGGGTGATCTATTATGGGGTGAACAGCAGTGTCCACTTGCTGAGTGTGAATTCATGTATGCCGACTTTGGCTGCACCAAGATCGTTGGTGCCCCAACATCTGCAAATAATGTGCCCCAGATTACCACATGGTGCTTGCTATGGCCTACGTGGCATTGTGGACTGTGATGTCCTAATAGGTGTGTGTGTTGTCCCCTCCTGTTCCCTGAAGGTCAGTTAGTGGTAACAAGTGTTGTACCCTCATAATGACCCAAGGTGTGGGCAGGCCAAGTTGTGTGTGGGGCACACTTCATGTAGGGGCAGGGTGTAGTGCTGTGTGGCATCAACATGGTTCACTCATGGCAGATTTTCAGCATTGCAGGCAGTGGTGTGGTCTATGTTGTGTGTAGCTGCACAGTGATTGCTGGGTGTGGTGGTTACCATGTACATTTGGACCTCTCCTGTACTGCATTGTTTTGAATTCATGTGACCAGATGATAACACTTACACAACCCTGTTTCTCTCTCTCATGCAGATTCACAAGAGACCACGGAGGGACATGAGCCAGAAACCAGTGGTGGCGAGAGTAGCACTACAGCTGCAGCGGAGGCCAGTGACACAGAGCCTACCAGCGCATCTGAGGGGGACAGAAGTATGCAGTAGGAATCCGTGGCTAAGACACAGAGTAGCACATCATCTGATGCCAGCGGGGATGCATCCATGTTGGCAGGCACAGGGGATGGGGAGTCTGCATCATCATCTACAACCCAGTGGCCATGTCCCATCCTCCCATCCACTTCCTCAGGAGCTGCCCGTATCCGTGTCACTAAGAAGGGACGAGTGACATTCACACCTGGCACCGCTGCCCCTGTACCTGTCCCCCCTGCTGCCCTCAGTGCAGAGTGTGTAGAGCTCCTGCGCCAGCTCTGTGTGGGCCAGACCGCCCTGCTCAAAGCCTTCAGTGACCATGACAAGAAATTAGGCCAGGTGGTTGCATACATGGAGGGCATACACTCTGACGTGGGTGGCCTACACCGTACAGTCCAGGCGTTGTCATCCACAGTGACGTCAGCCATTCAACAGGCACATGCTCCCATTGCAGCTCAGGTGCCTTTGTCCACCCCCCAGTCAGTGGCCACATCAGGTGACAGTGACCACGGTTCACCTGCGTCACCAAAAAGATACAGCACAAGGAACACACAACAGACACAACCCAGGCACTCCAGCCCACAGACACCATCCCCACTGAAGAGCAGGGCCACCCCATAATGCATAGACAAGAGCCAGTCAGGGAATACCAAGGCCAGGCGATCAATGAGGCTGATATCAGGCTCAAATGCCACAGAGGCATCACCAGCAAATGACTCTCCTGTCACTGCAAATTCACACAGACCTACCCATGCATTGTCTGTGTCCACTGAGGAGGTGTTACATATCAGGGGTACACCTAGGAAGAGCACAGGGACACATCCACCCACCACATCTACCCCAATTCTGAGTCCATTGAAGCAGGTGGAGGACGGCACTGTTGTCACCACTCCTGGCACAAAGGCAAAGCAGGGCACTGTAGACACCACTCCTGGCACAAAGGCAAAGCAGGGCACTGTAGACACCACTCCTGGCACAAAGGCAAAGCATTGCACTGTAGACACCACCCCTGTGAAAAAGACAAAGCAGGGCACTGTAGACACCTTTCCTGGCACAAAGGCAAAGCAGGGCACTGCGGAGACCACCCCTGTGAAAAAGTCAAAGCAGGGCACTGTAGACACCATTCCTGGCACAAAGGCAAAGCAGGGCACTGTGGAGACCACCCCTGTGAAAAAGGCAAAGCAGGGCACTGTGGAGACCACCCCTGTGAAAAAGGCAAAGCAGGGCACTGTAGGGGGTACACCAGGAAAAGAGGGGAAGGAGGACCTAAGGCGTAGCCAGACCAAGCGTTCCGCAGGATCCAGCACATCACCAGAGGTAGTGCCAGTGTCTGCACCTGATGTGGGACAGTTGGTGTGTGTGCCTGTTGGGTCATCAACACTTCCCATCAACCCCAAGACAGGGAAGCCAATTCATATTCCCAAAAAGTGGAAGGGCACCCCTCCAACCTCTCCCACCCACACTGTGTCAGAAGTCTGCATGACTCCACCTCCACGTGCCACTATGCCACCTGGTCCACACAGCCCTCCAGCTTGCCAAGCCACTGTTATCCCCACAGCACCTGGGGCTCCTTCACCCCAGTTAAGTGGGCCTGCTGTCACCGACACACAGCCAGGTCCAAGTCTACATGACTTCCAGGAGTGAGTTGACATCCCCCTCATGCGCCTGTGCCTCATACAGGTGTGCTAGTCCTGACCATTGTTTACAACCACGGACACTGTTGCTCTGCTGTGTTGGCCTCTCCCCTACCTTGGACACTGGGCCTGTTGCTCTGCTGTGTTGGCTTCTCCCCTGCCTTGGACACTGGGCCTGTTGCTCTGCTGTGTTGGCCTCTCCCCTGCCTTGGACACTGGGCCTGTTGCTCTGCTGTGTTGGCCTCTCCCCTGCCTTGGACACTGGGCCTGTTGCTCTGCTGTGTTGGCCTCTCCCCTGCCTTGGACACTGGGCCTGTTGCTCTGGTGTGTTGGCCTCTCCCCTGCCTTGGACACTGGGCCTGTTGCTCGGCTGTGTTGGCCTCTCCCCTGCCTTGGACACTGGCCCTGTAGCTCTGCTGTGTCGTGCTCTCACATGTGCCTTGGACACTGGCCCTGTAGCTCTGCTGTGTCGTGCTCTTACCTGTGCCTTGGACACTGGCCCTGTTGCTCTGCTGTGTCGTGCTCTCACCTGTGACTTGGACACTGGCCCTGTAGCTCTGCTGTGTCGGGCTCTCACCTGTGCCTTGGACACTGGCCCTGTAGCTCTGCTGTGTCGTGCTCTCACCTGTGCCTTGGACACTGGGCCTGTTACTCTGCTGTGTTGGCCTCTCCCCTGCCTTGGACACTGGGCCTGCTGCTCTGCTGTGTTGGCCTCTCCCCTGCCTTGGACACTGGCCCTGTAGCTCTGCTGTGTCGTGCTCTCACCTGTGCCTTGGACACTGGCCCTGTAGCTCTGCTGTGTCGTGCTCTCACCTGTGACTTGGACACTGGCCCTGTTGCTCTGCTGTACTCTCCCCTGCCTTGGACACTGGCCTTCCTTTTTGTGTTTCACCTGTGCATGGTATATAGCATTTTTGCACCATTTTGAGCCTTGCTGTTGTCTACTATTGTTGTACCGCTGCATCTGTGCAACATGTGAATAAATACAGTTACTTCTGGTGTGTGTTTTGTCGATGTCCTTGCTGATTAAAGTTTTGTTTGTGTTTGCATTTGATTGCCTGTGCAACATGCTCCATGTATCACTTCAACGTTGCAAGGCTCTTTGCAGCCATCATAATTTTGGGCAGGGGTGACAGGGTCTTAAGTCCATTCTGAGCCTGCAAATTGTGTGATCTGTGATGGCTATTTTACCTGGCATGCAGTAATCTTGTTAGTGATTTGCTGTTGTTGCCTACATTGTTCACATGTGTGGTTGGGGGACACTGCCAGCACAGGGTGTGATGCTGTGCAGATGTTTCAAAGCTGGCTGGGATATGTAATGTAGTATGTGTGTGGATTGCTTTCTGTGTGCCCAGCCTTGTATGTGTATGGTCATCTTGTGTTGGGCCTTGGTCCTGGTGCCATGGCCTACATGAGATGCGTGGTGTTGGGTGTAGCAGAGGTGTGCAGTGTGAAGGGTGTCAGTTTGTAGTGGATCTGTGTGTGCCCCTGTATTGTGTGAGACACACATGTGTCACCCAGGAGTTGTATGCCTGTTGTTTGTTTTGTCTTGCCCTGGGTAGAGGATTGTATGCCCTTGTGTGAGCTGTTTGTAGTGCACTGTGCTGTGTGTAGGTGTATCCATGGTGTTGTGTGAGACTCCTCCTTGTTGTGTTTGTCACTTTGGAGTGCACAAAGTGTGTGAGTTGCACGTCAGTGTTGTGTTTGATTGGTCCTCAACGTGTCCTGGGTGTTCTTGTGTGAACTGTGTGGCCCTGCTGCTCCACACTGGCATCGTGTTTGTGTGTGTCATGCATTGCAGGCATATGTTGGTTTTTCAACTCCTGTATGGCATGGTGTGAGTGGTTTTAGGCCATCCCCTATGTGTAAATACTAATCAAGTGGGGAAGGATCACTTGTCCTGCACAACCTTTGGTATGCAGGAGAAACGTGGGGTGTCCCAAATAAAAGACCCTCATGCACGTGATGGGTATGGTGGTAAATTTAGCGGTATATCTTGATTTTCCGCTTTTTTCACGTGTGTGCATAATCATCAGGTCAGTGTGGTTATGCAGCCTCCACCAGGAGGTTCTTACCCAAGGTTGGTACAGTAGTGAGCCAGTGATAAGGGAGTGGAGAGTGATTAGAATTATAAAAAATCCCAAAAATCAGATGGTAATTTTATTCGTTCTGTATTTGGGAGTGGTAAACTCTGTAGTAGTGCATAATATGGCACTGATTATGAGTGACAGATGCACTCAGAGTATTAAAATCATGAACGGTAGTGGGTTAAAAGACGGTCGACATGTTTCTGCCTCAACAGCCTTAAACTAGGACTTACGGGCATTCATCAGGACCTCGGGGTGAGTAAAGTGAGGAAAATATATGAAATAGTGCTCTTTCAAATGGTGATAAAAAATAAGGATATATTAAACCTGTTTTTCTGTTATGGAGGTCACAGTGTACCTGTAAAATTAAGAAAAACAAATGGCGTAACAACAAACAAAGGGCAGGGTACAGTGGGACACATATAGAGCAGAAATCTGCTTCACCAGTCTATTCATTGATAGACACATTCACAACAAAAAAATGGCAATACTTCATAGACCCGCTAGTGTATGGCAATGTCAACTCATTTATTACCTTTCCAAACTCATGCGTGGGACTGTAACATGCTCAAGGTTGAACAATGCATGCATAGATCAGCCAGTGTTACACCAATATTGCGGGCGTGCTTCACCGTTGCAAATAATGGTGATCATGCGGTATGCCCACAGCTTATATTTTAAAGTGAACATTTCAAGGTGGTTTTATTTAATTTTTATCGTATGTGTATTTGTGACTATTCTATCATCACGGGGAACACAGTTACCTCAAGCACTTAACTAACGCGTTACAATCGGGTAGTAGAGCTTCACACAGACTAAGAGGAAGAGATAGTGAGTTAGCGGTTCGTTTCTTCCAAATATACTTGCGGTTTGTTGATATCGCGCTCTGTGTGACTAGCACCTATTGCGTCTTCTGCTGGCGGCTTGTTGGCGCGCTCTACTCTCTCTGACCCGGAAACGGTGAGTCCGAGTTTCCGGGTCGTGATAGAGGACGGGGCTCTGACGTAAACGGAGCTGATTGGCCACTCCCAAGGTTACTATGGTAACCATGGCGTCAAGAGTCAGTCTCTTTTATTCGATGTTTTACTCGAAATCACTACGTGGATATACAAAAACATATGCTTAAATTCGATGTTTGTTTGTGCAGAGGCTATATGGTGCCTGGTAGATCATTGTGATGATTAGATCTTGATCGCTATGGGTTGAAAAACTGATAGGTGCATACAAGATGGGAATAGGGGCACATCAATGTGCATACATTATTGGGATTGTCGAGGTGTGTTTTTCTATTGTACCCGATCAGTTTCTGGTGAGACTGAGCCATGAAATATTATCATTCAATCCTTTGTTGTGGGTGTCGAGTCTATGCACCCACCTCTGTTCTTTTTCATAGAGGATTTTTTCAGCATTTCTGTCTTTTGTAATCAAAGTTTCAAGAATGACCCACTTTAGGTCTTCAGTCGTGTGGCCCATCTCAAGGTAGTGGTTTGCCATTTTCGTTGTGCTCTTTTTGCACTTCACATTGCTTCGGCGCTCACATATTCTCTGTTTTATTTTTCTACAGGTCATTCCGATGTATCTGAGGTGGCAAGGACATGTGATCATATAGACCACGTGGCTGGTATTACAATTTGTGTGGCTCCTCAAGTCCCATTTAAAATCGGGTCGTAATTGTAACTCTTTTGTGGCTTTTGTTAGACTGCACACTGAGCATGACCCGCATGGGTAATGTCCCGTCACCTATGGATTCCCCCATAAGTTTGTCATGTCTCTGGGTTTTTTTGGGGCAGGTCTCGTGTGGACCAGGATGTCTTTTAGGTTGCGGCTCCTTTTGTTGGCGAACCTGGGTTTCGGCCAAGACAGATCGCCCGATGTCAGAATTCTCCAATTTTTGTTTATCATTTTTTTGATGTCATTCGTCATTGGGCTGTATGTTGTCACACAGGTCAGTATTCCCTCAGCTGGTTCTTTTGGGGTAGTTTCAAGGAGTAATTCTCTATTCTGATTTCTCGCCCGTTTTTTGCATCTGTTTATCGTTCTTTTTGGGTAATCCCGGGCTTCCAGTTTCTTGCAGAGATCGCTAGCTTGTGATTTATACTCATCAGTGTCGCTGCAATTCCGTCGTATCCTGAGGAACTGACTGTATGGTAGGTTTTCTCTCAGGGTGCGGGGATGAAAGCTATTGTATGAGAGTAGGCTATTTTTGGCCGTCGGTTTGAAGAAAGTTCGAGTTTGAAGTGTGCCCGCCTCAGCATAGATGGTCACATCTAAAAAGTCAATGCTTTTGTCATCCGCAGAGTAAGTAAACCGGAGGCATTCATCTCTCTCGTTCATCCATGTGTGGAATTGTGATAAGTCGTTCTGGTTTCCTTGCCAAATTACAAATACATCATCGATATATCGTTTCCAGAACAATATATGATGATAATATGGATTGATCCCTTCATTAAGAATATATTGGTCCTCATATGTGCTGACATATAGTCCCGCCACACTCGGGGCGAATGTACTGCCCATCGAGGTCCCATGGCATTGTAGGTATAGGGTATCTCTGTATTGGAAGAAGTTTTCCGTTAGGGCCATCCGACAACACTCTAGAACGAAATGCCTAGGGGTTTTGTAAGTCCATACAGTGTTGAAAAGGATGCTCTCAAGGGTGTCCATCGTTTTACCTTGTGGAAGGCTGGTGTATAAACTTTCCACATCGAATCCAACTAAAAGCATTGTAGTTGGTGAATAATCAATGTCCTTTAGTTGATTTAGAAGGTCTCTCGTGTCTTTTAGATACGTTGGAGTTCTCTGGACCAACGGTCTCAGATACTGGTCTGCGAACTCAGAAAGGGGCTCCAGAATAGAGCCAATTCCTGAAACGATTGGTCGTCCAGGTGGAGGTGTCCGACCCTTGTGTGTCTTCGGTAACGAGTAGAAATAGGGGGTCCTAGGTGTAGGGGTTCTTAGGAATGCTCCTTCCTTTTTTGATATCCAGTTGTTAGTTTCCCCTTCTTAGATCATCATCGCCACAGTTCTTTGTAATCTTAGGGTTGGATCTGTGTTCAGAACCTTGTAAAATTTTACAAGGTTCTGAACACAGATCCAACCCTAAGAACCCCTACACCTAGGACCCCCTATTTCTACTCGTTACCGAAGACACACAAGGGTCGGACACCTCCACCTGGACGACCAATCGTTTCAGGAATTGGCTCTATTCTGGAGCCCCTCTCTGAGTTCGCAGACCAGTATCTCAGACCATTGGTCCAGAGAACTCCAACGTATCTAAAAGACACGAGAGACCTTCTAAATCAACTAAAGGACATTGATTATTCACCAACTACAATGCTTTTAGTTGGATTCGATGTGGAAAGTTTATACACCAGCCTTCCACAAGGTAAAACGATGGACACCCTTGAGAGCATCCTTTTCAACACTGTATGGACTTACAAAACCCCTAGGCATTTCGTTCTAGAGTGTTGTCGGATGGCCCTAACGGAAAACTTCTTCCAATACAGAGATACCCTATACCTACAATGCCATGGGACCTCGATGGGCAGTACATTCGCCCCGAGTGTGGCGGGACTATATGTCAGCACATATGAGGACCAATACATTCTTAATGAAGGGATCAATCCATATTATCATCATATATTGTTCTGGAAACGATATATCGATGATGTATTTGTAATTTGGCAAGGAAACCAGAACGACTTATCACAATTCCACACATGGATGAACGAGAGAGATGAATGCCTCTAGTTTACTTACTCTGCGGATGACAAAAGCATTGACTTTTTAGATGTGACCATCTATGCTGAGGCGGGCACACTTCAAACTCGAACTTTCTTCAAACCGACGGCCAAAAATAGCCTACTCTCATACAATAGCTTTCATCCCCGCACCCTGAGAGAAAACCTACCATACAGTCAGTTCCTCAGGCTACGACGAAATTGCAGCGACACTGATGAGTATAAATCACAAGCTAGCGATCTCTGCAAGAAACTGGAAGCCCGGGATTACCCAAAAAGAACGATAAACAGATGCAAAAAACGGGCGAGAAATCAGAATAGAGAATTACTCCTTGAAACTACCCCAAAAGAACCAGCTGAGGGAATACTGACCTGTGTGACAACATACAGCCCAATGACGAATGACATCAAAAAAATGATAAACAAAAATTGGAGAATTCTGACATCGGGCGATCTGTCTTGGCCGAAACCCAGGTTCGCCAACAAAAGGAGCCGCAGCCTAAAAGACATCCTGGTCCACACGAGACCTGCCCCAAAAAAAAACAGAGACATGACAAACTTATGGGGGAATCCACAGGTGACGGGACATTACCCATGCGGGTCATGCTCAGTGTGCAGTCTAACAAAAGCCACAAAAGAGTTACAATTACAACCCGATTTTAAATGGGACTTGAGGAGCCACACAAATTGTAATACCAGCCACGTGGTCTATATGATCACATGTCCTTGCCACCTCAGATACATCGGAATGACCTGTAGAAAAATAAAACAGAGAATATGTGAGCACCGAAGCAATGTGAAGTGCAAAAAGAGCACAACGAAAATGGCAAACCACTACCTTGAGATGGGCCACACGACTGAAGACCTAAAGTGGGTCATTCTTGAAACTTTGATTACAAAAGACAGAAATGCTGAAAAAATCCTCTATGAAAAAGAACAGAGGTGGGTGCATAGACTCAACACCCACAACAAAGGATTGAATGATAATATTTCATGGCTCAGTCTCACCAGAAACTGATCGCGTACAATAGAAAACCACACCTCGACAATCCCAATAATGTATGCACATTGATGTGCCCCTATTCCCATCTTGTATGCACCTATCAGTTTTTCAACCCATAGCGATCAAGATCTAATCATCATAATGATCTACCAGGCACCATATAGCCTCTGCACAAACAAACATCGAATTTAAGCATATGTTTTTGTATATCCACGTAGTGATTTCGAGTAAAACATCGAATAAAAGAGACTGACTCTTGACGCCATGGTTACCATAGTAACCTTGGGAGTGGCCAATCAGCTCCGTTTACGTCAGAGCCCCGTCCTCTATCCCGACCCGGACACTCGGACTCACCGTTTCCGGGTCAGAGAGAGCAGAGCGCGCCAACAAGCCGCCAGCAGAAGACGCAATAGGTGCTAGTCACACAGAGCACGATATCAACAAACCGCAAGTATATTTGGAAGAAACGAACCGCTAACTCACTATCTCTTCCTCTTAGTCTGTGTGAAGCTCTACTACCCGATTGGAACGCGTTAGTTAAGCGCGTGAGGTAACTGTGTTCCCCGTGATTATAGAATAGTCACAAATACACATACGATAAAAATTAAATAAAACCACCTTGAAATGTTCACTTTAAAATATAAGCTGTGGGCATACCGCATGATCACCATTATTTGCAACGGTGAAGCACGCCCGCAATATTGGTGTAACACTGGCTGATCTATGCATGCATTGTTCAACCTTGAGCATGTTACAGTCCCACGCATGAGTTTGGAAAGGTAATGAATGAGTTGACATTGCCATACACTAGCGGGCCTATGAAGTATTGCCATTTTTTAGTTGTGAATGTGTCTATCAATGAATAGACTGGTGAAGCAGATTTCTGCTCTATATGTGTCCCACTGTACCCTGCCCTTTGTTTGTTGTTACGCCATTTGTTTTTCTTAATTTTACAGGTACACTGTGACCTCCATAACAGAAAAACAGGTTTAATATATCCTTATTTTTTATCACCATTTGAAAGAGCACTATTTCATATATTTTCCTCACTTTACTCACCCCGAGGTCCTGATGAATGCCCGTAAGTCCTAGTTTAAGGCTGTTGAGGCAGAAACATGTCGACCGTCTTTTAACCCACTACCGTTCATGATTTTAATACTCTGAGTGCATCTGTCACTCATAATCAGTGCCATATTATGCACTACTACAGAGTTTACCAGTCCCAAATACAGAACGAATAAAATTACCATCTGATTTTTGGGATTTTTTATAATTCTAATCACTCTCCACTCCCTTATCACTGGCTCACTACTGTACCAACCTTGGGTAAGAACCTCCTGGTGGAGGCTGCATAACCACACTGACCTGATGATTATGCACACATGTGAAAAAAGCGGAAAATCAAGATATACCGCTAAATTTACCACCATACCCATCACGTGCATGAGGGTCTTTTATTTGGGACACCCCACGTTTCTCCTGCATACCAAAGGTTGTGCAGGACAAGTGATCCTTCCCCACTTGATTAGTATGTACGCATATCCAGGAAACTGAATGGATCAGTCTTTCTACCTCCCTCTTATGATTAGATAACATCCCCTATGTGTGCCACTTGTGCTTGGCCATTGTGGGTGTTCTGTCCCTCTATTTCTGTGTGGTACACCCCTTACATGTCTGCTACTGACGTGCAGGCTGTTTAACTTAGATGTCAGCTATCCCCTTGGTTTCCATGTGTGTGTGCCTCCCCATCACTTCATATGTGGGCTTGTGCTTTGTGGTGCTGTTCTTGGGCCATATGCGTTGTTCCAGTCTGGACATTGCCCCAAAGGTTTATGTGTGCTGTCCTTGTGCTAATGGTCATTCTGTAGTGGTCATTTGCACTTCAGCTGTGTGTGCTGGCCAGTGCTGTGGTGGAGGTGGCTTTGCTCTTGTATCCCAGAGTGGTGCATGTGTAGTTGTTGTGTTGGATGTGTGGATGTAGGGTGTGGTATAGCTTCAGTTCCTGGGTGTGGTGTTGTATTTGTGCAGTGCTGATTTGTGGTGTGTGATGCGGTTGTGTCAATAATGCCTGTTATGCAGACAATGCTTGTCGTGCAGGCAGTGCTGTGTGTATGTGGCCTTGGCATTGCCTGATGTACAACCCCTGTTGTCTTGTGGTGTTTGTTGATTGAGGTTTCATGTGCATCTGTAATGGGTTTGATGTGGCTGTGTGTGTTGGTCCAGATGCACTGCTTGTGTGTTTACTGTTATGGTGTGTGTGTTTATTTCCTGGGTGATGTTGTTGTGTACTCCTGTTGTGTCTGTGCTTCCATTGATTTTCCCCAGTTTGAATGACAGGGTATGTGTGTTTGTGTGTGAGTTCAGTATGTGTTCCTGTATTGTTTGTGTGTTGTTCTTGTGCAGGCATCGGTTGAGGCATCCCTGTTTGTGTGTGGTGTTTGTGGCTACACCCAGGGTGTGTGTTTGTGTGTGTGTGTGTGTGTGTGTGTGCTGGCAAGTATTGTGAGCCTTCAGTGTGTGTGGCAGTGGTGTTGTGTGTTCCTTGTCAGCCACTCCTGCAATGGCTGTCTCCCTGGTTGTGTGTTGTGGGGTGCAGGGTGTGTATTGTCCTTGTTCTTGCAGTGCTTGTTGGTGTGCATGGGGGTGCACGGGATGGGCACCTGGCCTGTGGGTTGGTGGGGTGTGTTGCTCTGTGGTTGGGGGCTGTGTGTCCCTGTGGTGTTTGTGGCCTGCCCATGCCTTGGAGTGGCCCTGCCTTCTGCATAGTGCGCATGTGTTGACCGCGGCGGTGACGTGACCGGGACTGGGACGTTGCTGCTGGTTGGCGGTAGCTGTGTGTCCCGGATGCTGAGGGGTGCCTTGTTGTGAGGTGGGTGATGTGTGGGTGCCCGTGTGGATGTGTTGTGTCCCCCAGCAGGGTGTCTCTCTAGTGATTGGACCCTGTGTCGGCCTGTGTGTTGTGTGTTGCATTTGTGTATTTGCGTACCTGCGCCGGCATCCGCTGCGGCCCATCTGACGATAGTGTTGTAGGAAGAACATCACCGGATGCATTTGGAGGGCTGGGTTCATGGCGGTCAGGACCGGGTCTCGCCTATCTTGCTCCGCTGTCGAGTTCCCGCCTGCTCAGGCTGGGCGGTGTCTCCGCTGCGGTGCGTCAGCTTGTTTGGGCCATCCTAATTTGCCGAGCGGGGCGGACGTCATTCTGCACGGCGGAGAGTCTCGATTGGCTCCCACCGCCGCGGTGGCAGGCGCACTTTGATGGCGGTGCGCGTCGCTCAGCGGCGGACGGGAAATTACCTATGTTTACCTATCCTAATGTGCCGGACGTGAGTTCCGCTGCTCGTGGGCGGAAAAAGCTGTTTTTCCGCCCCGCCACCACCAGGGTGTTGCCACCGCCCGACATCCTAATGGACCCCTATGTGTCTTACATGGGCTGATTGATAGTTGTCAATCGAATCATCCGGGAGACCATGGATTCACTTTCTTCTCCTATCCACATTCACGCCATGTGCGACTTGATTACATGCTCATCTCCAACTCTATGAAAGTCCTATGCACTATAAATAAGCTACCAAGGGTACTATCGGACCACAACCCATTAGATCTAAACGTAGTATGCAATAGAAGTAACCCCGTAATGAGGACCTGGACGTTCGAAAGGGCTTTTCTAAAAAATGAAAATTACTGTAAACACATGAGGGAGTGGATTACATCATTTTTAGCAATAAATATGGGTAGCACCCCGATTGAGATAGGAAACTGATGTGGGAGCAAACTGCTTCACCTCCCAGCAGGTTCGCCCCTAGGCATCATGGTAGATGCAGTTCGCCAAGTGTGTATACTTGCAAAGTCTCTCAAGTGTTTCACCAGGTGGGTGCAGATTAGTGCTGGCCATCTCTGGACACGTGTTTCTGGATTATTATCTGTCATCAGCAGAGATTAGGCATAAGATTATTTGGGGTTGCTGAGCAGGCTGCCGTATTCTTGGGTGTTATGCCTTGTAGGAGGATGCCTCGGAAACACCACGGATTTGAAGCTCTGTCCACAACTCCCCCACACCGGTTCACTCTACACCAATGATGTATATATACTGGTGATAAGAGATGATGCCAATGTAGGGAAAGCAGGGAAACAAAACAAGGAAAGATTGGGGAGACACAGGAATCTTAAATCCAGGATGCGAAGAGATCTGGTCAGCACTCACTATGGCCTCAGGACCCTCTCCTATAATACAAAGAACAATGATTAATACAGTGCCTATTATATCTGTGAGTATATATGTAATTAACAGGGATACTTAGTACCTGGAAACTATGTGCAGTGCATCTACCTGTACGTGACTTCACTTCTGTTGTCTTCACAGAAAAGTAGGTAGAGTGATGCAAAGGAAAGAACACTCCTATAAGGTAGGGATATTAGGTTAGCTCTCAGGGGGTAACATGGGCACGTATGTGTATAGTGAGCAATATATAAGAGTACCTAAAGCATAGCGTGCCGTGAGAAGAATGACTCCCTGTTTCTCCACAAGAAGTAATGCTTGTACTCTAATGGTGATTCCCTAAAACATAAGCGAGATAATCAGTATCTCCTTAGACTGTCCCGTGTAGATTTTGACCCTTAGGGAAATGGTCGTACCTGTTTGTGTCTTCAAATAAGGCTTAGAAGAAATCCTGGAGCTCAAATGCACAATCTGTGTAGCTCCTAACAAAAACATCAAACTACCCCTGCTTCTAACAATAAAGCAAACAAACTCCGAAATAAGGTTCGACAAGTAACCAAAAACAAACACCAGCGCCAAGTACGAACTGGTTGTAAACTCACCCGAGTTTACATCTAAGTAGGATAGCACCCGTACTTCTCTGACTAGAAGAGTGCTCGGTAATCAGGAGGACGACGAAGAACCGCAGAGAACTCCCGACGAAGCCCGGACGCCACAACCGTGACCCGAAAGCGATGCTCAATACCCGGAAGGAACGCAAAGCGTCGTACCATAAGAGAGAAAGGACTTTATAGTATTATCACGCATGTGCTAGTCCTTGCGCATGCGTTCTCCAGACCCTAGCGGCTCTCGCCAACCAAGCTTTTGCCAATCACGTCTTTATCGGGTCGGCAGGCATGACAGTACGCCCCTCCTAAACTGCCCCCTACAGGTTTGGGTTTTCCAGGATGGCGTCTATGAAACAAATGCACCAACCTAGGTGCATGAATCTGACTAGCAGGCTCCCAAGTGCGTTCCTCAATGCCATACCCTTTCCAATGTATGAGGTATTGCAGTCGTCCTCTGCTTCTACGTGAGTCTACAATACTTTCCACCTCATATTCCTCTTCAGAATCCACAATAACAGGCGGTGGACCTACTGGCAAACGTGTACCTGGTGCAACTGGTTTAAGGAGCGAGACATGGAATACGGGGTGTATTCTCATAGACACAGGGAGATCAAGCTTCATGGCTACTGGATTAATGACCTTAGGGATAAGGAAAGGGCCAATATATTTAGGTTGAAATTTACAAGCCCCTCTCAATGCAATGTACTTAGATGACAACCATACCTTGTCTCCTGCCTTATACACAGGTTCTGGTGTTCTATGTGCATCTGCCCCTTTCTTATATTGTGTCTTGGCTTTGTCTAAATTGTCCGAAACGGAGTTGTGTACAGCTTGTAGATGTTGCACCAAAGCAGATACTGAGGGAGTGTTGCAGGTGACGGAATGGGGTATTGGTAATACTCTAGGATGAAACCCATGAGACCCATAGAAAGGAGTGAACAAAGTGGAGAAGTGGTGACTGTTGTTATATGTCAACTCAGCTAGCCAGATGACTTCGTCCCATTCTTTCATAGACTGGAGACATTGGCATCTAATCAGCTGTTCTAGACTCTGATTAACTCGCTCTGTTTGTCCATCCGTTTGGGGGTGGTGGCTGGATGACAAACGCACTTCCACTTGTAATAGCCCACATAATTGCCTCCAAAATCTTGAGACGAATTGGGTATCCCTATCAGTGATCAAAACAAAGGGAATGCCATGTAACCGGACAATGTGCCTTAAAAATACTTGTGCAAGCTGCATTGAAGAAGGTAAACCAGGCAAGGGAATGAAATGGGCAGTCTTAGTGAATAGGTCTACTACCACCAATACTGTAGTGTTCCCTGTACTTGTGCGAGGTAATTCAACGATGAAGTCCATAGACACGGTGTGCCACGGACCCGGAGGGGTTGGAATAGGATTTAACAGACCCACTGGTTTGGTGTGAGAGGCCTTACCCTGTGCACATACGTGACATGTTTTAACAAAGTCTTGTATATCCTGTGAGATACAGGGCCACCAACAATAACGTTTCACCATTTCTACAGTTCTCTTGCATCCTGGATGACCTGCTAAGCCCTGTGTATGACACCATTGTAAAACTTCTTGCCGCAATGGCACTGTGGGGATATACAGACCTCCTTGTACGTAACCTAACCCGTCTTTCCATTGGGTTTCCTGATTCTTCAGATACTCAAGGGTTTGGGGGGTTTGCTGAGATTCTTGCACCTCTTTCATAAACCTTTCTTCCTTACTTGTTGCTCCTATGATTCTCTTGGTGTCTAGAATAGAAGGTGGTTCCTCCGCTGAAGGTAATGAATAGAATCCTAACCGCGAAAGGGCATCAGCCTTCCCATTCTTTCTTCCGGATCTGAAATGTATTTCAAAATCGTACCCACTGAAAAACTGAGTCCACCTTAGCTGTCTCATAGAAAGAGCTTTAGTTGTCTTAAGGTATTGGAGATTTCTATGGTCAGTGATGATGGTAACCGTGTATCTAGTGCCTAAAAGGTAAGGTCTCCACTCTTCCAGTACCTTCTTTATTGCGAGCAACTCCCTTTCTCCTACAGCATAGTTCACTTCGGGAGCAGTCAGTTTGTGAGAATAGAACGCCACTGGATGTAATTCCCCTGTTTCTGGATGGACTTGTGACAACACACCACCTACCGCTACCTGTGAAGCATCCACTTCCACCACAAAAGGGCTACTCTGATCAGGATGTCTCAGAACAGGAGCACTAGTGAATGCTTTCTTTAGCCTTTGAAATGCTTCTTCAGCTTCGGATGTCCATATAAAGGGGATTCCCTTTCTCAGGAGTCTGGTAATGGGTGTCACTATGTCTGAGAAGTGGTTAATGAAGCGTCTATAAAAATTGGCAAAGCCAATGAACTGTTGCACTTCCTTAACTGAGGTAGGTGCAGACCATTGCACCACTGCTTGTACCTTATGAGGATCCATTTCCAATCCTTGAAGAGAAATGATGTATCCCAGAAAGGCTACTTGTGACCGATGGAAAAAGCACTTCTCCAATTTACAGAACAGATAATTGTCCCGTAATCTTTGTAGGACGTTTTGAACATGATGTATATGTTCCTTCAATGTACTAGAATATATCAGTAAATCATCAATGTAAGCGATGACATATTGATCCAAAATGTCTCTCAAAACGTCGTTAATAAAATATTGGAAAGCAGAGGGTGCGTTGCACAAGCCAAACGGCATAACTAAATATTCAAAAAGTCCATATTTAGTGCAAAAAGCCGTCTTCCACTCATCTCCCTCTTTTACTCTTATTAGGTGGTAAGCACCTCTTAGATCTAATTTTGTAAAGTAGTTGGCCGTCTTAACCTGATCTAATAAAGAGGAGATGAGAGGGAGTGGATAGCGATTTTTAATAGTAACTGCATTGAGGGAGCGATAATCAATACAACACCGCCAACCCCCTTCCCGTTTCGGAATAAAAAAAAGGGCTGAGGATGCGGGAGATCTGGACACCCTTATGAAACCTAAGTCCAACATCTTATCGAGATATTCTCTCAGGTACACGTTCTCCTTTTCGGTTAATGCATAAACCCTACTAGTGGGGATACGTGCACCTGCTTGCAAATCAATTCTGCAGTCATATACCCGATGCGGGGGTAAACAAGTGGCCTCCTTGGCATCAAAAATCGACAAAAAAGGAAGATAGTCTTCCGGCAATGAAGTGTCTGGTTCATCTATTTGCAATCCTCTATTAGTGGTAGCGCTACAACCCTTATAAACACCATCCTGTTCGTAATTCAAAGGGTTAACGTCTTCCACTTCAACCTTTTCTTTTTGTAACACTGAATGTTTGATATGGTCTTTACAAACTATGGGATCAAATCCAATAATACCCTTTTGCCAATCGATCGAGGGGTTGTGGGCTCTTAACCATGGTAATCCTAAAACTATAGGGAATTGTGGAGACAATATAAGATCAAATAACATGCTCTCTATGTGGATATCAATTAATGTCACTAGGATGGTATCAGAAGTTTGTGTAATAGGCCCTGATTTTAGAGTACTACCATCAATGGTACATACTTCTTCGACGGTGTCCTTTTGTGTTATAGGGATATTATGTTGCTGAGCCCATCCTTTATCCATGAAATTACCGGAAGCTCCGGAATCTATCATAATGGGTATTCGTGTCTGAGAATGTTGCCACTGCAATAAAGAAGGCACAAAGAAGTGACTCTGAGTGAGAGAGTTCGAGGAGACTATAGATCCTGAATGACCCGATGCCTCAGTCTCTTTTGGCTTCGGGTCTTCTAGTTTTCCGACTTCTTGCTTTGTCTTGGCTTAATAGGGCACTCTCGTAAAAAATGGCCTGCCTTGCCACAATATAAACATAGTTTAAGATCACGTCTTCTCTGCCTTTCAGCTTCACTGATTGGACCTTTCACACTCACTATTTGCATAGGTTCTACTCCTTCTGAGGCAGGCACCATACTAGACTCAGACTCTGTCTTTCTTTCTCTATAGAAAGTCTTGCTATATTCATATTTTGTTTTATCTTTTCTGCGTTCTCCCAGTCTATGATCTAACTTGACCACTAAATCAATCAACTCAGGACAAGAATCTGGGGGATCCACCACATGAGCTAAAGCGTCCTTTAGTTCGTCACGTAGCCCTTTATAGAATAAGGCACTACGCTTTTCATGTGGCCAACTGGCTTCCACAACTAGACGATTAAAAGTCGCTATATAAGTAGGCAAATCCCTATTTCCCTGTTTCAACTGAAGTAACTCCGTATCAGCCGCATGGGTGAAGGTATGTTTGTCGAACAATTTGCGCAATTCGCCCTTGAATCTATCATAATCCAATAATAATGGATCATCCCTTTCAATTAATGGTATGGCCCAATTGGAAGCCGAGCCTCCTAAATAAGAAATCATGAAAGCCACCTTTGCTTGGTCTGTAGGAAAACAAGAGGGCTTGCACATGAAGTGCAATTGACATTGGCTGATAAACGCTGCACATCTTGTAGGATCCCCTGTGAAGCGTTCTGGGGGTGTAAGTGGTAAGGGGGGAGCAGGGGTAACCACCTGTATAACTGGTGTCTGTGAGCCCGAGGCTACCCCAGACCCATCCCTATCCATCCTATCCAATCTAGTTGCTAAGGCCTGGGTTTCCAACTGTAGACTTCCCATCATATTAGCTAAATCTGCTAGCGACACATCCATGGTGTTTGGGTGGCAAATATGTTACTAGGCTTTGCTTTCGGTTATGCCTTGTAGGAGGATGCCTCGGAAACACCACGGATTTGAAGCTCTGTCCACAACTCCCCCACACCGGTTCACTCTACACCAATGATGTACATATACTGGTGATAAGAGATGATGCCAATGTAGGGAAAGCAGGGAAACAAAACAAGGAAAGATTGGGGAGACACAGGAATCTTAAATCCAGGATGCGAAGAGAACTGGTCAGCACTCACTATGGCCTCAGGACCCTCTCCTATAATACAAAGAACAATGATTAATACAGTGCCTATTATATCTGTGAGTATATATGTAATTAACAGGGATACTTAGTACCTGGAAACTATGTGCAGTGCATCTACCTGTACGTGACTTCACTTCTGTTGTCTTCACAGAAAAGTAGGTAGAGTGATGCAAAGGAAAGAACACTCCTATATGGTAGGGATATTAGGTTAGCTCTCAGGGGGTAACATGGGCAGGTATGTGTATAGTGAGCAATATATAAGAGTACCTAAAGCTTAGCGTGCCGTGAGAAGAATGACTCCCTGTTTCTCCACAAGAAGTAATGCTTGTACTCTAATGGTGATTCCCTAAAACATAAGCGAGATAATCAGTATCTCCTTAGACTGTCCCGTGTAGATTTTGACCCTTAGGGAAATGGTCGTACCTGTTTGTGTCTTCAAATAAGGCTTAGAAGAAATCCTGGAGCTCAAATGCACAATCTGTGTAGCTCCTAACAAAAACATCAAACTACCCCTGCTTCTAACAATAAAGCAAACAAACTCCGAAATAAGGTTCGACAAGTAACCAAAAACAAACACCAGCGCCAAGTACGAACTGGTTGTAAACTCACCCGAGTTTACATCTAAGTAGGATAGTACCCGTACTTCTCTGACTAGAAGAGTGCTCGGTAATCAGGAGGACGACGAAGAACCGCAGAGAACTCCCAACGAAGCCCGGACGCCACAACCGTGACCCGGAAGCGATGCTCAATACCCGGAAGGAACGCAAAGCGTCGTACCATAAGAGAGAAAGGACTTTATAGTATTATCACGCATGTGCTAGTCCTTGCGCATGCGTTCTCCAGACCCTAGCGGCTCTCGCCAACCAAGCTTTTGCCAATCACGTCTTTATCGGGTCGGCAGGCATGACATTGGGTCACAGTACCTCTCCAGGCGTGCAGGTGCCTCTCCACGAGCTCGTCATCTCAAAGCGGCTCGAGGGAGCCTTTAAAACAGGAAACTGATGTGGGAGCACACTGCTTCACCTCCCAGCAGGTTCGCCCCTAGGCATCATGGTAGATGCAGTTCGCCAAGTGTGTATACTTGCAAAGTCTCTCGAGTGTTTCACCAGGTGGGTGCAGATTAGTGCTGGCCATCTCTGGACACGTGTTTCTGGATTATTATCCATCATCAACAGAGATTAGGCATAAGATTATTTGGGGTTGCTGAGCAGGCTGCCGTATTCTTGGGTCACAGTACCGCTCCAGGCGCGCAGGTGCCTCTCCACGAGCTCGTCAGCTCAAAGCGGCTCGAGGGAGCCTTTAAAACAGGAAACTGATGTGGGAGCACACTGCTTCACCTCCCAGCAGGTTCGCCCCTAGGCATCATGTTAGATGCAGTTCGCCAAGTGTGTATACTTGCAAAGTCTCCCGAGTGTTTCACCAGGTGGGTGCAGATTAGTGCTGGCCATCTCTGGACACGTGTTTCTGGATTATTATCTGTCATCAGCAAAGATTAGGCATAAGATTATTTGGGGTTGCTGAGCAGGCTGCCGTATTCTGTATTCTTGGGTCACAGTACCTCTCCAGGCGCACAGGTGCCTCTCCACGAGCTCGTCAGCTCAAAGCGGCTCAAGGGAGCCTTTAGAACAGGAAACTGATGTGGAAGCACACTGCTTCACCTCCCAGCAGGTTCGCCCCTACGCATCATGGTAGATGCAGCTCGCCAAGTGTGTATACTTGCAAAGTCTCCCGAGTGTTTCACCAGGTGGGTGCAGATTAGTGCTGGCCATCTCTGGACACGTGTTTCTGGATTATTATCCGTCATCAGCAGAGATTTGGCATAAGATTATTTGGGGTTGCTGAGCAGGCTGCCGTATTCTTGGGTCACAGTACCTCTCCAGGCGCGCAGGTGCCTCTCCACGAGCTCGTCAGCTCAAAGCGGATCGAGGGAGCCTTTAAAACAGGAAACTGATGTGGGAGCACACTGCTTCACCTCCCAGCAGGTTCGCCCCTAGGCATCATGGTAGATGCAGTTCGCCAAGTGTGTATACTTGCAAAGTCTCCCGAGTGTTTCACCAGGTGGGTGCAGATTAGTGCTGGCCATCTCTGGACACGTGTTTCTGGATTACTATCCGTCATCAGCAGAGATTAGGCATAAGAATATTTGGGGTTGCTGAGCAGGCTGCTGTATTCTTGGGTCACAGTACCTCTCCAGGCGCACAGGGGCCTCTCCACGAGCTCGTCAGCTCAAAGCGGCTCAAGGGAGCCTTTAAAACAGGAAACTGATGTGGGAGCACACTGCTTCACCTGTCAGCAGGTTCGCCCCTAGGCATCATGGTAGATGCAGTTCGCCAAGTGTGTATACTTGCAAAGTCTCTCAAGTGTTTCACCAGGTGGGTGCAGATTATTGCTGGCCATCTCTGGACATGTGTTTCTTGATTATTATCTGTCATCAGCAGAGATTAGGCATAAGATTATTTGGGGTTGCTGAGCAGGCTGCCGTATTCTTGGGTCACAGTAGCTCTCTAGGCACGCAGTACCCCGATTGAGATAGTCTGGGACACCATGAAGGCAGGCATCAGAGGAGAAACACTTCAGTTTTCAGTCAGGACCAACCAAAAAGGGAAGGCACAATTAGCTATGCTACGAAAGAACCTGAGCAAAGCAGAGGAAGACCTAATCAATTCGAGACAAAGTGGGCAGGTAACGGATGAACTGGCACGGGTGGCCGTCGCTAGAAATCTGGTATCAGAGATCTTTATAGAGAAAGCCATTACTAAAGCCACATTATACAAGAAGAAATCATATGAGCTTAGCGAACAAGTTGGGCACCAGCTAGCGGTTCGTACAAGAGAGGAGTTGACAGCTAATATTATAAAGGGCATTAAAGATCTAGATGGAGGGCAGAGAACCGAAGCATCCTAAATTAGAACAGCATTTCAGCGGTTCTATCAAGAACTATATAAAGAGCCAGATAGTGACCAGGAGAACCGGGAGGAGTATTTAGAGCAATGCGAGGGTAGCTGTCCTGATGAAGAAGATCAGGCTAACCTAGATAATCCCCTTGGGTGGGACTAAATTCTGCTCTCTATGAATTCATTGGCGAATGGCAAAGCAGCTGGGATAGATGGGATACCTACGGAATGTTTTGTGAAATTCACGGACCAGCTTAGAATAGTTATGCTGGACCTATTCAGCTCTATTTTTCGGGGCGGGAATCCACCTCCTTCTTGGTCAGCCGCGAAAATTATGGTTTTCCTGAAAAAAAACAAGGACCCCATCGAAATGGGCTCTTACCGACCCATTACACTGATAAATGCGGACTCCAAAATTTACTCTAAACTCCTAGCTGCCCGATTAGCGCCAATTATCCATAAAATTGTCTCAGTTCGCCAACATGGGTTTATCCCAGGGAGATCAACGACGGATCATGTACAAAAAGTGATCTCGCTATTTGATTTCACGGAAACAACAGGAGACCCTATGGCGCTAATTCTACTTGACGCGGAAAAGGCGTTCGATAGGGTCTCCTGGAAGTTCCCATGGGCAGCTAGGAGAAGATGCGGGATTACTAGTGGCTTCATTAAAGCCACACAAGGATTATATGTTGACCCAGGAGCTAGCGTCATGATTAACAGGACCCTGTCGGAGAAATTTACGATTACTAGGGGAACAAGACAGGGGTGTCCCTGTTCACCTCTCCTATTTGCGGTTTATATTGATGCATTCATCCGTAAACTTGAAAATCACCCCTCAGTGGCTCCTATTCGTGTATTCAATCATGACACAAAAGTCTTAGCATACGCTGATGATATCGCGTTGGTCACCTGCGATCCCAATAAAGCTATGGTAGTGATTGAGGAGGAGGCTCAGAGATTCGGAAAGGTATCAGGTTACAAGTTGAACTCAGGGAAAACCCAGATTGTCATCAATGATAAACTCAGGATGAGTGATAACAGGGTAACAGATCATGCAGTTTACCTTGGAGCCAATATAAGTGCAAAGGTAGACAGTATTATGAATATAAACCTTGATCCACTGTCAGTCAAAAATACTTTATTCGGTTCATTGCAAAAACCATAAAAGTGTACTACAAAATTCATCGAAGTCAAGACCTTGATTAAAAAATAATACGTTAGGTTACAAACCATTTCACAACGAAATCATATGTGTATAAAAATGTACATTATAAATATTATAGTTAAAAAAATAAAAACCTGCAAAAATCCAATTTGAGAGAGATGAGATAAAAATGAAACGCTGAGTCCTAGGGCCTATATATACCACTATGTACAATGTATCCAGTTAATTTTCCTCTTCAATCTTAAGGCAATTGTTAAAAAATGTGCTACATTGAAGATCTCCTATGTACTAGACAACAACTGTAAATATAAAAGGGCAGGGTTAACTTGTTTGAAGCCCTTGTCCTTGATGAGGGGAATAATTAACTTTTTGCGAATAAGACACAAATGCTTACAAAAAAAGATAAAGTGCATAGTGTCTTTGATTGAGAAACCGTCACAAGAACAAATCTCCAACTCCGAATCCTTAGTCCATCCTGGGCGTTCAGTAAGGAGAAGGTGGAATTTGTTCAGTCTGAATTTAGTCAATAAAAATCGATGGTTCATGTTATTGACGTTACTCAAATAGGGTTCTATACCTCCGGTGGTAATTAACATTTGGTGAGCCCTTACAGTTGGTTTACATAGATCTTTTTCTTCTATGTCCAGAAATGCCAACTGTTTATAAGTATCTTTCGCCCATTTGATGTCCCCCTTCAACAGTTTATTCGGTGAATAATACAGTTCCGGTCGGCCCAATTTAGCTGCCAATTTTTGGATATAATTCAGCCAGGGAATAGAATGACCATGCTCCAGGGATAAACAGTCCCTCAAGATTTCATGATTCAATTCTAGATCAGGGTTCAGCCATATAGAAATCCACTTCAATAGCGGCGCTAAAGCAATGCGATCCTCCAGATAATCAACCCCACACTCTAGATGAACAATATATCCCGGAGTAGACTGTGGGACACATAGCATGGATTTCAAAAACTTGTCCTCAGTCACCTGCAAGGCCTTTACGTTTTTTAACCCCCACAAGTCAGCTCCATACATCGCTATTGCAGTGAATGACAACCATTCCCCTTAAATGTGGGTAACTCCTTATCCCGCAATTTTGGGAGCATCAGACCATTGTCTGCCCGGATTGTCTCAAGGAGACCGCCCAGTTCAGAATGTTCGAAATGAATGTCTCCCTGTTCAACAGGGCCAAATAAGTCTAAGGACGGACACTCATACGGACATCCATGGATGTTAAAATCTCCCATGACTATGAGGAAATAGTGACTATCATTTGACTCCTTATAGTTTTCCAAAAACAAATTTAATTTACCCAGGTGCTCGGTCGTGGTGACTCTGTCATAAGAATTATAAAAATTAACGAATAAAATGGTTCCCACCCCACTTAAAGAAATTTGTACGGCCAGGATGTTCCGTGAACCAGTGTCTAGTTGGGTGCGTACCCCTTGGATAGTAGCTGCAATTAGGGTGACCAAGCCACCCTTCGCCCTCCCCATATTAGATTGGACCGCAGGAATATGGTAACACGCGTAACCATCCAGGCTCAAGATGTCACCCGTGTCCCATGTTTCCTGTAGGCCTATGATATCGTTCATACTAATGAACTCTCTCCATACTGTAAATGTAAATGTAAATGTATTGCGACTTATATAGCGCACGTATCACCCGAAGGTATCAAGGCGCTTGCTTAGGGAACCCGTCCTGGTATTCCCCTGTGAGATACCCCGGCAGGGTATCCACAAGGTGAAAGCCAGGCATCCCGCCGCGAGGGGCCGTAGTCATCTATCTTGTTTTTAAGACCAGCTACGTTCCAGGTCATTAGTTTTAAAGAGCAATCTCGATAACCAGGAGTTGTGTTATGGATGTATTAGAATCCCAGGAACCTGTAGCTTCTACCGTTGTCGTTACATCATGAGCGTTGATCACAACAACAGGAGCTAGATTGGTTTTTTGGCTACCTAGTCACTCATTTTAACCCAGATTTGAGAAGATATCAAATCTATTTAAAACGGGGATGGCAAAATCATAGGGCAATCTCCCTTTACTTAAATCACTGTTCATTTGTCTGGTCTGGGGTGGTGGATAAAAGAAGCCCAGGGGGAGTAGGTTTACATAGTCTTTTTCAATTCTAGATGACCCCGCCTGTCTTAATATGTCCTTAACCAGCCTTGGGATCTAAAGCTTATGACCACACAGTCGCCCTCTAGGCTTTTTTTGGTGTTACCCACCCATGGGACCCTTCTAACCATCAGTATATTATTTTCCAGGTATTCCCCCAGATCTGTTTTACTTGACAGATAGAAGAGTGTTTTATTTTTTATTGAAGACCAGTGTTCATTTTGACCCTCCTTGATTTGTGGGACATTCGCGAGAAAAATAGTGTGGGGGCAAGCCTCAACTGGTAGGTTTAAAGCTAACTCTCTCTTCTTAAAGGGCTGTGTGTGTAGGCCTGATCTCCCTTCTGGGACCTTAGGACCCTGTTTCTCCCCCATGGTGGCACCAGTCACTTTTGGGACCTGAATGGGAGTATTTGATACTATATTTGGGGATTTCTCTACAGGAGCCAAAGACTCTATGGGTATAGCAGTACACACTAACGGTGTAACCGAGCTTTCACTACTGACCATGGCTGGGACAGAAGCACCACCTGGTACACCTAGTACTCCCTTGTGCTTATCCAGGAGGCCCCCCAATCTTTTTATCTCAGCAGACATCCGGTTGAGCTTTGCCATTAAAGGTTTTATGATGACCTTTATCTTTAAATCAATAAGGCCAGCTAATTGGTTAAGCTGTTCGTCATCCAATTTAACAGTGCTGGCTCCTACTGGTGCATCATCTACCTTTTCTAAATTTTTAATGGGTGTAGTAGGTGTGACTACTTTTTTCCTTGTTGAACGGGTACCCATGCGTTTCGACTGAGTCTTTCTACATGCTCTAACCACTCTAGGAACAGGGGTTGGGGGATGCTGTGCTGTAGAGTCCGTTAGAACCTCCAAGTCCAACTCAACAGGTTCAGGCAATTCCAAAACAAAGGGTTCGTTGTTGTCACGGATACTACAGTCCCCCTGTTCGGGTGCGATCGGAGAAGAGGAACACATGATGGATGGCAAAGGATCGCAGCTTAACCCTAGGGACTGTCGTCTTTCGGAGTTGATTTTCTTAACCACTTTAACTAAGTAGTTATCCAAAGTACCAAGGACGGGTGGAACGTTTAGAGATGCCATACTGCTGCCTACTGTGAAGGAGTCCCGAATTGGTTCAGATGTATTGCACAGTATGTATGACACCCCCACTATCACTTAGGAGATACACGTGTCGCTACAGTTTACCACCGTGAATCACAACCCATAAATAAATATGATCTCACTGTGTCTTTGATGAGTAGGGTTGGAGTAGTCCTCAATTTCTTTGGGCCAGGGTCTGTGGCCCAGCCCAGCCTCGTCCAGCCCCGGACTGCCACAGACTGCCCCGCCCTTGTCCCGGGCAGCTCCCGCGCGCGACTCGCGGGGCGAGAGGCGTTCCTGTCTTTTCATGCGCCTCCGGGCGCTGCGCTGGCGTCACTCACGCGCCACAACCGCCGGGGCACCTGGGGATTGAAGTCCCTGCCCTCGCGTTGCTGGCGCTCGAAGCCGTTCACCTCACGGCGCTTAGGTGAGACCCCCGGTGTAGCAGTGAGCCGTTCCCCTCACGGCAATGGTCCTCCTCCTCTAGCAACGCTCCCAGTGAGCGCTCGGCGATCCTGTCTTTTCACGCGCCTCCGGGCGCTGCGCTGGCGTCACTCACGCGCCACAACCGCCGGGGCACCTGGGGATTGAAGTCCCTGCCCTCGCGGTGCTGGTGCTCGAAGCCGTTCACCTTACGGCGCTTAGGTGAGACCCCCGGTGTAGCAGTGAGCCGTTCCCCTCACGGCAATGGTCCTCCTCCTCTAGCAACGATCCACTGATCAACCGCACCAGAAAAGAACTAACCCGACTGGACAATCTGCATCTCACAATCGGTGGAAGGTGCAATGTCATTAAAATGCTTTTCTTGCCCAGATTGCTGTACTTCTTCCGCATAATATGTCTGGAGTTTACTCCTCAGCAGTTTAAAATCATTGAGACTATGTTTTCCAGATTTATTTGGGGCATTTGTTATGAAACGCTGTTTTTAGACGCACTATTTTTTAAATTGGATTTTAAACTTCTACTTACTGCCACCTAGAGCCTCCAGTTACCCGCAGTCCTGTCCGCCCGCTCCCCGGTCCACCACGGGTTTTCCCGCTTGATGTGGAGGGAGTAAGGCGGGACAGGGACATTCTTCCGGGGGAGAGGTCGGGGGCGGGAGCACTGCCAAGCATTTTAGATAAAAGCGAGGAGGAAGGAAGCACTCGCTGGATTATTCGTTCTTCAGGTGCATTAATGGGGGTGTGATTACGACATTGCTATTTTGCACAAATTGGATGAATTTGCCTGCATTTGTTATGAAACGCTGTTTTTAGACGCACTATTTTTTAAATTGGATTTTAAACTTGTACTTACTGCCACCAAGAGCCTCCAGTTACCCGCAGTCCTGTCCGCCCGCTCCCCGGTCCACCACGGGTTTTCCCGCTTAATGTGGAGGGAGTAAGGCGGGACAGGGACATTCTTCCGGGGGAGAGGTCGGGGGCGGGAACACTGCCTAAATTACCATAAAAACCGGCAATGTGTTGTTCGCGCAAGGCGCGCCAAAGGCAAGCCCGTCTGCGCCGGTCCGCGACCGCCCGGGACCAGGGGCCAAAACCCCTGCCTCTAATGCAATTTCATATGCATATTCACGGAGTGAGCTTCTAGCCCTAAGATCCATGGAGCTCCAACATTGCAATCTACTGAATATGGAACATCGCATGCCCTGTTGTAACAATTGTAAGTTTGGTTTTTCCCATTCAGCTCGAGGAATAACGGGTGAGAACGCCTGGGTTAGGAAGGATATGTCTAAGATGAATGAGGTGGTAACTAGACACTTCACATTTATCACTATCAATTACAGATCCCTCCCGAAACATAAGGAGGATATATTTAATCTCTTATTGGATGTCAAACCTGACGCTTTGTTTCTAACCGAAACGTGGCTCAACGCTAGTTCGGGTCCCGACATTGCTATGGCCCTACCATCAAACTATCTTATAGTGAGAAAAGATAGGGTAAATCAAACGGGGGGAGGCATAGGGATTATTTTTAAAAAAGAATACTCGTGTAAATGGGAAGATTTATCATTGGCCAACTGTGAAGCAGGACTGTTTAAACTTGCTTTATCTCCTCAATTCACGATTACAGGAATTCTGGTATATCGCCCTCCTGGTGGTGCCAGGGACTGGGTGGCAACATTCCCGGAATTCATTACTCCTCTGATATTAGAAGCATCCATTTTTATGATTTTGGGAGATCTGAATCTACACTTCGAAGACCAGTCATGTTCACTGGTTCAGAATTTTATTACGGATTTAGAAGCTCTCAACATTCATTTATGCAATGCAGGCCCCACCCACATAGCAGGCCATCAACTAGATCCAATTTTTGCAAATTTTGAAGGTCTGAGTTGTGAGCCTGCATTACCGGTAATCTGGTCCGATCACCATTTAATTATTTTTAACATTAAGAGAACAGATAACAAAGTTACAAGTAGTTTCAAGAACTCTTATTTTAGAAGCTGGAAAAAACTAAATATAGAAGACCTGAATACTCAATTAAATCAATTGAAACCCCAATTAAACTTAGATAATCTCAAAGTAAGAGAACAGGCCAAAATAAATCAATGGTTAATCAAAGCTGTAGAGTCAACTATTCCACTCTCAAGGAGTAAACGGGTCGCGGGGAGACCGCCAGCTCCGTGGTTTTCCGAAAGGCTTAAATCACAAAAAAGTAAATGTAAAAAATTGGAACGGAGCTGGAGGAGAGACTATGATAGGGAAAAAAAGGAAACATATAAACAAGCTCTAAAGGCATACCATCTGCTATGTAAGGTAACTAAGGCGGACTTCACTAAAAGAACTATTCTTGAAGCCCAAAATAACTCTGGAACCTTATTCAAAGTCCTAAAAGATCTAGCAGGGGACGCCCATAAACCAGAACCGCCAACACTATCTACACCACAGTGTAATGACCTTGCAAATTTCTTTAGTGACAAAATTGCTAACATTCATTTATCACTTGGAAATGAGGAGGTTCAACATCTTTCCCCGAAGAGAACCCTGAATTCCATGGTGAGGACAGATCCTCCCGGGAATCAATTGTTGAACTGGAAACCCCTAGACCTACAGTCATTTACAGAAATACTTAGCAGCATTAAATCGGGTTCCCCAAATGATCCTATTCCAGCTGGCATTTTTAAACAACTTGACCCTGACATACTTAATATTATTAAAGTATTGTTAAATGCATCCCTAGAGGAAGCGATACTACCGGAGACATGGAAACATGCGATGGTAGTACCATTGTTGAAAAAAGCAAACAGCGACCCAGAGATACTGTCAAACTATAGACCGGTATCACTGCTCCCTTTGTTTTCCAAAATTTTAGAGAAACGTGTAAATAAGCAATTAGGGGAATTCATAACCACCAACAAGATATTACACCCTTCAAAGTCGGATTCCGAGCAGGGCACTCAACAGAATCCACCTTACTAGGAGTTACAGAGGCTATCCGTCAAACGTTAGATCAGGGGGGTACGGCGGCACTCATTCTTCTTGACCTGAGTGCCGAATTTGACACGATATCCCATGATACACTACTAGAAACTTTGGAGGGAATAGGTATAAAGGGTACAGCATTGAGATGGCTTGAAATTTTTTTAACTAACAGGTCTTATCAGGTATTTTCTAAAAATAACACCTCAGAGATTTTAACTTCCCCTCATGGAGTTCCTCAAGGGTCTATCCTGAGTCCACTGTTATTTAATATTTATATTGCCCCTCTTGCGTGCATTGCAGACAGATTTGGTCTGACAATATTCTCGTACGCAGATGATACCCAACTGGTATTCTCCTTGTCATCAACTGAGAAAAAGAATCCCTCCTCCCTTCATTCCGGATTACAGAGCATGGCGCAATGGATGCACTCCAAAAAATTAAAACTAAATGGAGACAAAACCGAACTACTCCTATTCGGGAACCAGAAAGATCTATGGGGCTCAGCGCATTGGCCGGCGGAAATGGGGCCGCTCCCGAGAGCCGTAGCGTCAGCTCGGAATTTAGGAGTAATAATAGATGACAATTTGACAATGCGTACTCAGGTCACGAAAACAGCATCAGTCTGCTTCGCCATTCTCAAATGGTTGAGGAAAATTCTGTGGCAGCTCCCAGAAGGGGCACAGAGAACTGTTGTACAAGCACTAATTGGGTCTAGGCTGGACTACGGGAACATTTTGTTCCTAGGGGCCAACAAGGAAATTGTTTGTCGACTTCAGGTCGTACAAAATGCGGCAGTAAGGATACTTCTCCATCTACCTAGGCGAGCACATGTATCCGAACATCTACAAAAACTACACTGGCTCAAGATAGGCAACAGAGTAAAATTTAAAGCATTATGCTTTATGTATAAAATAAAAACAGGAGAAGCACCAACTTATCTGTGTAAACTGGTCCATAAATACACCCCGATCCGGAACCTCCGGTCTATCCACCAGGAGAGATTTGATGTCCCTAGATTCAGGCGAGCAAGACAAGGAGGACGTTCCTTCGGAAACATGGCACCAGTACTATGGAATTCAATCCCGCTTGCTCTTCGCCTGGAAACTAATTACATGAAATTCAGGAAAGGAGCTAAAACATGGCTTTTTAACCAAGTATGACACCTGAACATATGACCCTACGGAACAGTTATGATCCAAGGCGCCGGGAAACCCTCAGGGTAGCTGTTGCGCCATACAAATGGAATAAATAAATAAATAAATTTAAGAGACCTCGCTGTGCACTTAAATGGATTATGCTGCCTAAGGAAAGAGGAGGACTAGGTATGCCTAACTTCAAATTATACTACTGGGCAACGGTAATTAGATACTGTACGATGCTTATATCCAAAGAATATAGCAACCACCCTATTCCAACACCGCAAGAAATGATCCTGGGGGCGGGATGCGAGGGGTGTTTATGGCGAATTGTCAATGATAATTACTTTAATCAAGTGAAACTTAAGAGCATTTCTAGCATTTATAAAGTATGGAGTAATATACGAAAATTGCTAGGGTTGGGTCGTTATTCATGCTACACACCAGTTAACCGCAATAATGATCTACCAGCGATCTTTCAGGATAGTTGTATGACTAGGTGGATAGAGGCAGGTATCAACCAACTAGGCTGCTTTTATACACCAAGTGGCCTAAAAAGCTTTCAGAGCTGCACTCTGAATATGACATCAGCCATAGGGATTTTTTTAAATACTTGCAGATTAGGGATTTTTTGTTAAAGAAAGTAGGGGGACGGGAAAAGTTCCAAAATAGTACCACAATAGAAATCATATGCAGGCAAAACACCCCTAAAATCGGGGAAATTTATGAAATACTAAGTGAAACTTTCCCAGATGACATGGGCAAACAGCTAGCTGATTGGCAGACCAAATTAGTAATTAAGCCATCAACCCCAGAGCGTGCGTATGAATTATCACAAACATGTCTAATGTCTATAAAATTGCAGGCACAATTCTATGAAACCTTTTTTTCCCTTTACTATACACCTTATAAATTCACAAAATGGGCATCAGGAAAGGGAACAACATGCCCGCGTTGTTCACTGTATGCAGCTGATATTATCCACATGTTTGCCTCTTGCAACACATTATTTAATTTGATAAATGAAATATCTGATTTTTTATCAGGGATTTTTCATGTAAGAATGTCTATCTCAACTGAAGAAATAATGTTAGGAGTAGCCAATAACCAGCAGCCTATTCACATGCAGGGATTGATTTTCGTGGCCATGACTGTTCTCCGACTCTGCATAGCCTCATCTTGGCTTGACCAAAACCCACCGACTTTCGTACAGTGGAGGACAAGATTATTAGCGATATGTAGCCTGGAGGTGGCCATATATAAAACCAAGGGGATTAATAAAAAGAAAAGAGGTATGCAGATCTGGGGCCCACTACTTCAGTGGATACAAGATCACACCTAGTGATGGAGCTTAATTTGTGGGATTTAGTAGAGCTAGTAGCTTGTTGACATCTAGATCGTGATGCATTTATGTATATATTTATTTTCTGTATGTATTCTCATTTCTTTTTGTTCTTTATTTGTTTCTTGTATGGTATGAAACAATACCTTGGTCTCGGGGGGGGGGGGGGAGGGGGGTATAACTGTGAGAAAAACTTGAATAAAGATATTTAAAATAAAAAAAACAAAGCTACTACCACTATGTTAGCACGTGAAGTGCATGTCCTGGACATCTGCCTAGCAGCTTGTGTGCTTTGGTACACATGTTTACAAAGCACTACTGCCCCGATAATCGGGTCCATCAAGAGGGGCATTTAGCACACTCGATCCTGGTCTGACTCATTTCACTGACCTGCCACGTTGGAGGTAGTGCTTTGGTATCTATTTACAAGGTGATGAATCTGGGGTGAGAAGTATCCATTAGAAGAACAAGTTACTTAAATTTGGCATTAATCTTTTTGGTGGATACTATACATAACTGCAGATTATTCACCAATGTTCCCACCTTCCCTTCCTGTGAACTGGACTCTTTCCATCTTAAAAGGTTCCAATCTAGAGATCTGTAAACTGGTCATTCCAATTGGCCGATGGTCTCTATATCTGAGGGTATACCCACGAAAGACTTAGTGACGATAACTAGTTCTTTTAGGCACTTGCAAAGCTGAAACCCAGGCCATACTTGTGCTATGTGTGCATTCACCCAAAAAACCTGAACCAATGGGGATTGTCAAAGTTCGTTTTGATGCATAATGCAAATGAAAGAGTTAACTACTATCAGACTAGTGAACATGGTTTCATAGCCCCAAAAGTAGCCCCTGCTAGCTGAGATACATGCAGCCAGTCCTAGAGTTTTAGCCAGCAACACTTTGCGTGGTAGGGCTTTAAAAAGTCCGTATTTCAAATCGAAAAAGTAGAACTACAAGTCCCAGAGTGTACAGCATTGTTAGCTAAAAATCCAGAACTGTCTGAAAGCGTTATACATAACATTAAGCCGCCTGGCAGCTATGCAGTATACGGTGGACTATTCAAGTGAACAAAAAGGGTGACCTTGATCTGAAGATAGCAGTGAAGATGGGAGGGATTTCCTTCCAAGTGTAAATCTTTGCATTAAATAGCTAATAGTGCAAAAGTCTACTGCCATTTAAACCAATGGGGCATGCACATGGGCCATATTGCCCAACATGATCTTTGTTTAAGCAATCTATGAAAAATTACAATGAGGTCTAGCCGTACCTCTACAAATGGTGTTTGGGACCAAGGAGAAAGCAAACTCTGCAGCCTAGGGTGGTTATTTGACCCCATGTCATCCTGTCCTCGGTTCCCATTCATGGGTTTTCATGTGAAAACTTAGAGCATTCTGGATGTTGTATCTTGTTTTGCTTCAACTGAAGTTATTTGCCAACCCACTTGATATCAATGATTTGTGAGTGAAAGGTTCAGGACCATGGGGCGAGTCCTGAGCCGTGCAGATGTCGGAATGGTGAGCTCCTGACCTGGGGCACCTGGCCCGAATGAAGCACACTTCAGCAAAATTCCTCAGCCAGAGTAGGTGGAAAAATTGCAAAGTACTGTTATCCACTTGACGGTGACTGCGAGCCCAGAGCTGCTTTCCCACACAGCAACTCCGGCAGGGGCGGCCTTAGGCATGTGCAAGCTGTGCACCTGCACAGGGCCACCAAACCCCAGGGGCCACCACGCCAATATATATCCTTAATATAATAATCCTCTGAGGAAGGATACATATTTGCGTGGCAGCCCCTGGCAGGGATTTGGTGGCCTCCGGCTCTGTTCCACTTCCAAACACCCTGACCCCCCTCTTCACTGGCCTCCGTGCTCTGCCCCACCCTGACCCCCTCTTCCGGGCCCCCTACCTACGCTCCCTGCCCAAGGCCGCCATGAGCCTAAAGCCACCCCTGACTCTGGCACAGCAGAGAGGTGGTGGTGGCCAGCAAGCGGCCTGCTGCCTCCTTCAGAACTGAAAGTGAGGCCGCTCCTGGCGTGAACGGGCTGCCCGAGGCACTGTAGGAGAGTAAGGAGTGCTACTGAGAAGGACCGAGCACGTAGGTGTCCCGGGAGATGCTGGGGATTTTTCACTGGTCCCACACTCCGACAGAGACAAAGCCGGAGCATGTGAAAAGCTGTGCTGGGGATCCATGGATGTACTGTGAAAGGGCCGCTTCTAGCCATTCTGGAAATTTTCTAGACACACTCCAATGGATATTTTTAGCAGCATGGAAGTGTAAAGGGGAGAAAACGCTAAACACTGTCGATTTAGAAACATTGATTCCCGATTTATAAGAACCAAATGACAATTTAGAAAAGTTAGGTATATTACAAAGCCAAAAGAAACTGAACGTAAACACGCCTCAACACAAGGTTATAGAAATATAAAGGAAACAGCATGAAGCCAAATCTATGCACCAAATTCAGACGGTGCAACATAAGTAGAACTATTAATTTGGCAAGAAGGATGCAAAGTTTCAAAAAGCAAGAGTCCAAATTTCCCTGCATCGAGGGTCGGTGAGTGAAAAACATTTACATCTATCGCTATAGCGACATCCCTACCTTCGTGAGCAAGCTTTCCGGATTAAGGGTAAGGGTGTAAGTAATGGTGTCTTCCTAAGAAGTCTCTCCACTATGGAGATGGGTCAAGCAACATAAAACCACTATCGCAAGAGGAGAGCTCGTTCTGAGATGCTCCCTCTCCAAAGGCAAGGAAGATGGTTATTGCAGCAACCAGTTACCCACAGGTAAAGTTCCCATTGTGCACCTCTAGCACATACTCCACAATGGGTACAGTCATGAACCTACTTCTCCACGGTGTTCTCTGTGTACATCGTTTGCAACAGTTCGTCCTTGGTTTTCATGTCTTTTCCTGTGTGAACCCAACTTCTGTTCTTTATCGCCTCCCAGTCATATGATTGTAACTTCTTCTCTCCTTGCCTTGCTGCTAAAAAAAAGAGACATTATTTTGCTTCAAAGGTGCTTCTTCACCTGAAATGCAAAGCGATAAAAATTGTGGAAGAAGAAGCCGCACGTTTTGGTAAAACATCAGGATATAAACTGAACCCGGCAAAAACCCAAATTGTTATTAACGATAAAATAGAGATGTATGATGCTAGAGTAGTGGAGCATGCTGTATTCCTGGGTGTATGCTTAGGCGCTAAGGTGGACAAAATTATAGAGAAAAATCTTGATCCCCTTATAGCAACTACTAGGAAAAATCTGGTCAGGCTAGATAATTTACATTTGACGATAGGGGGCAGATGTAATATAATTAAAATGCTGATTCTACCTAAATTCTTGTATTTTTTTAGAACAATTTGCCTCGAATTTTCCCCGGGCTATTTTAAAATCATTGAATCTATGTTATCTAGATTTATTTGGGGATTCAAGAAACCTCGAAGGGCAGTAAAATGGACTATGCTACCGAAAGAAAGAGGGGGGTTGGCTATGCCAAATCTCAGAATGTACTATTGGGCCACGGTTGTAAAATATTGTGGGAATCTTATAGACAACGACTCCTGTGTCGCAGTAACCCCAAGTCCACAGGAAATGATCCTAGGGGATAGAAGTAAAGGTTGTCTATGGCGGCATAGTAATGATAATTTCTTCAAGAAAACTAAACTGAAGACAATTTCGAGCATTTGGAAAGTCTGGATTAATATCCGTAAATTGCTAGGGCTTGGGCGCTTTTCTTACTATACCCCTATTAAAGACAATACCGATCTTCCAGAGATTTTTCTAGATGGCTGCATGGCTAGGTGGATCGGAGCAGGGATCACCAAGCTAGGCTGTTTTTTTACCGCGGATCGGATAAAAAGCTTCCAAGAACTCTATAACGACTATAACATCAGCAATAGGGATTTTTTCAAATTCCTTCAGATCAGGGATTTCTTATCAAGGAAAACGGGGGGACGAGGCAAATTTCAAAATGTTGCGATAATAGACAATTTAAGAAGGGAAATTACCCCAAAAATTGGGGAAATCTATAAGGAATTCTATAAATCTATTCCTGACGATTTAGATAAACATTTGGATAGATGGCATTCTGATCTTGCGGTGCATCATGGAACGCCTGCCCGTGCGCTGGAGCTATCGCAAACTTGGCTTATTTCAATAAAATTGCAGGCACAATTCTATAAAACATTCTTTGCCCTATATTACACCCCGTTCAAAATGTCTAAGTGGGCTAGTGGAACGGGCACTGCTTGTCCCCGTTGCTCACTAGTGTCAGCCGATGGCATTCATATGTTTGCCTTGTGTCCAGAACTTACCATTATTAGGAATGAGATCTCTAAATTTCTCTCTGAAATATTTAACGTAGAATTGAGCATATCAACTGAAGAGATAATGCTTGGATTGGCTGGCTCTGAGCGCCCATATAACCAGCAGGGGCTGATCTATGTATCTATGGCAGTTCTAAGGCTCTGCATCGCCTCCGCTTGGCTGGACCACCAGCCACCATCCATAACACACTGGAGGGCCAGACTATTGGCAATTTGTAGCATCGAGGTAGCCATATATAAAAACAAAGGGATCAGGAAAAAACAAAGAGGTATGTCGATATGGGAACCTCTACTACAGTGGATACAGGCTCAGGATCCAGGGTAATTTGTCTTCTATGTTTATTCAGCTGCCTATTGTCTGTATGGTATGCCTGTTATAATATTATTTATATAACTGTTTTTCATCTACATAGATGTTCTTGATTTGGTGATGTAACATATCTTTTGTTTTGGATCTTGGTCTTCAAAGGGGTGGAGGGGGGGGATGGAATGTAATAAACATGAAAACTTGAATAAAAAACATTTAAAAAAAAAAAAAGGTGCTTCTTCACCTGAAATGCAAAGCGTGAAAAAGGACAGCCTTCACAGTGCACATGAAATTCAGAACATTAATTCTAAAGCAAAAATGATCTGGGGTTTACATTTCAGGCCTACAGCTTTAGCTAACATAAGAACGCATCATTGAAACATTACAAGTTACATAACTACATTTTATTTCAACTAACCCATTTACCAGATTATAGAAAATCTTGTTCTTAAACACATTTAGTACATAAGAAAAGTCAAACTTCACAACACAGTTTCTTCGCGTTAGTGTTTTTTGCTGGTTACATTTGATTCCTATGTTAGTTCTTCATATTACTTGTCAGTAAACTAAAATATGTCTCGTCGATACGTTAACACGGTTCAAAATTCTAACACACACAGTTACACAAGACGCGATTTTACGCTGGTGCACTCTACTCGTGATTATGATGCACCCTTACAAATGAGGAAAAGAAAAATCAACATTTCCACTCTATCAACTGTACGGTGCTTATCCTTCGCACCCCATGAGGCATTGAGAGCTTGGTCTAAGTGAGACTGGAGGTTCTGCTGGCAGCCCCCTGGGAGCTCCAGAGACCGTGATCAGGGTGCTCCATGGGATGTCACTTCCCATAGGATGCTTCCTGTCTGAAATGCCATCTGCAGACAATGAGCGGGGACCTACTTGTGGTGGGAATAAATAGCCTGGGAGACACTGCAGGGAGAGAGCAGCTGCCCATGGGGGTCATTATTTACCACACAGGCCTGCTGGCTGATCCTTTGGCCCCATTCTGAGACAAGTGGAGGAGGGTTCTGGAGCTGCGGATTCAGAGTCCTCCGCATTGATGATTTATGCCCTGTGAGCCGGGTACACAGAAACAGATAGGGGATCTCTAGGGCCCTCCACAGCAGCTCATGTTGGGGGGAGCGGAGGTGGGAGACTCCCTTCCCTGGGACACCAAGTCACCATTGCTACAAAGAAAGGTGATGTGGGGTCCTCCATCATGAAAAGAGAACTTGACAACCAGCTGGGTGGTTAAGCTTCAGGACTCACACTCGAAGATGGAGAATAAAATTAGGGCACTTTGAGACAAGTGTGAGGATCTAGAAGACTGCGCAAGGAGAGTCAATGCGTGGATCTGCAATGTCCCAGGACGAGAGTAAGGGGATGATGTTTTGGACTAGTATAAAGCTAACTTTCAATTTGTGCTCAAAGATGATTCCACTCCAGATAGCCCTATTATTTGAGCGCATATAGGTGGAGCACCCAATGACTCCCCAGGTGCCCGACCATGAGATATAGCTAAATTGGGATTGTCCCACCTCAATGACTCCAAATTGAGGGGGGTTAGGAAAATGGACATAGTTCTTTCCTGAGACCGAGTGATGGATCTTTGTCAGGATCTATCCCAAACGACTTTCAACAGATGATGTCTGCTTTCCCCAGTGACTGCAGGAAGCAAATACTGAATAGATTGGTCTTCCCCTTTGCACTGTGGTTCTGGATAGGGGCCAGGACCTACATTATTTGCATGGTGGAGGAGGCGCAGGAGCTGCCGAGGCCCTCAAAAGAATATCCAGATGCTCCAGTATACGCCAACGAGAGTCAAACCTCGGTCCGCAGAGCGAGCCTGACCACAGAGGCAAGGAAGGGTGACGACAAGCCTTGGCGCACCAGGAACAGATGAGAGAGGACAGGACCTAGACGATAGATGACATGGAAAATGGTAGGCATTGGGTACCAGCCTTGAGGCACACTGTGCAGGGGTGGGAAGCTACTAACGACCATGAGCTTGTCCCGTGGTGATGGAGCTCCGCTTGCTTGGTCCCTTAGGACACTTTGCATCACCAGCATGGAAAAGGGGCCCTCAATGTGGATCCATATTACAGACGATACACATATTGATTGAATATCATGAATTCCCCCTGTGGAAGGAGAGACTGAAAGGGTGATACAGTATGCGCTAAGCAGCTGGATTGGACTGGCCGAGATGCTTTTTTTATGTATGTATTGAGGGGCTGGGAGTTTTGTCCGGCAGGTTGGTGCAGGGGGGCCCAGAGGGAGCTAGTAGGGCTACTTCATGGTTCACCGCCATATTGGGATTGTCTTAGTTCCTTTACCCTTCGTGTTTGAGAAGTTAGAGGGATGGGGGAGTGGGTTTGGAGGGAAAGGGGAGTAGGGGTGGGGTTTATGGGTCTCCAGAAGGGGACTAAAAAATGGTTTGGTGAGATTAGGATACAGGAAGGATGTTCTCTATCTCATACACCCATACCCAATGGTTAAGATAGTTACGTGGAATGTGAAGGGATTCAATGTTTAAGATACATAAAATCTGGAGGGAAATCAAAGGCCTGCTACTGGATATAGTATGCCTTCAAGAGACACACCTGAGAATTTGGGACACAAACTTTATAAGACATTGTCTCTATCCAACCCAATATTTAGCTGTCCGATCAACTAAGAAGGAAGGGGTGATGGTTAGCATACACAAGGATTTTTCCTTCGATGTTAAGATTAAGCAAGACCTTCTAGAGTTGGGCTTCGTATACCTAGAGGGGAAGGTGCAGCATCAAACATTGGCTATCCTTAAGGCATATTTCCAAAATGAGGGCCTGGCGCAGTACATTAAAAACCTAGCAGACAAGGTTAGGACATGGGCATCGGAGAACCCTCTCTGGGTGGTGGATTTTAACCTGGCACCTCTTCCCGCCTGTAGAGGGAAGAGGAGCCCAAATCTTGAGCCACAATGCTGGGAAATGGGGCACGTCCAGCGATTACTATATGTTGGACCTGGCCTCGTGGCGTGGCTCCCCTGTCCCTCAGCACCCGTTAGCCTAGCCCAGCACCCAGAAAACCCCTGGTCATCCCCCACCAACAGACGACCATCCCCGCGTTCCGACATCCCTCTTCCCGACACCGAGCGCCCAGAACCTGCATCGCCCCCCAGGGCCCCCGGCAGCCTGTACCCTTCCCGAGGTCCCTGACTCCCTAGGCCTCGCCTGACCTCGGCCCCAGCGAAACTTAGGCTTCAGACGCGCCATGCCCGGCTGGGGGGTAGAGGGCTTCCTGAGTGAGATAAGACCAAGTAGTTTCAATTGCACCTCTGGCCTCCCCTGGGCGACTGGCTTCTTTCACACCTCTGGCCTTCCCCAGTGGGCTGGTTTCGATCACACCTCTGGCCTCCCCGAGAGCTGGCTCCAGACCCTGCTGGGCGTCTGGGAATTCCCGGATGCTTCTTCTAAAGGATCAAAGGGCCAACCGATGGAACACTCCGACAACCAGCCCCGAGGCATGAGATCTCCGCCTGAGAGGGTCTGGACATCAAAGGGCCTCTGTGCTATATCAAGGCCCGTCCAAGGACTAGCGGGCAGTTGTATCCTGGACAAGAGAGCCCTGCTGATCGGATCGCGGCTCAACCCTTGGGGGGAAGACTGAAACCTGGAACTTATCGAGCCCTGCTGACGCTGTCGCGGCTCATCCTCGTGAAGAAAGAACTGGAACCTCGGAGACCTGCTGACCTCGTCGCGGCTCCTCCTTGAACTCTGAGGACATTCGTTGAACACCCTGAGCTCTGCTGTCGTGGCCGTGGCTCCGCAAGAACTGACAGACACTCTGTTCACTCCGGATCGAGCCCTGATGACCTTGTCGCGGCTCGAGGAGTACTCTGGTCCGGCTGGACCATCGACGCTACCAACACGACCTGGTTTGAGAAGAAGTGAGTGGAGCAGCCAGTACGATTGCCATCTTCCGTATCCCCCGGCTCGAGGATTGAGAGCTGTGCGCAGGGTACGCTTCGTACTGGCCTCATACCGAGACTGTCCCGCTTCCCTCCTTCTTACCACTGAGACTTTACGGTCCCTCGATCGCTTGTAAATACGTGTTCATTTTGCCTAGATCTCTACTGTGTGATAAAGAACTTGCTTACTGAAATCCACGGTGTGGTGTCCGTTCAGAAGTGTGGTGTGAGTTCAGTGTGTACGATCCTAGACTCGAAGTCCTCCCGGCGGGGACCTTACGTAGGACTCAGCAGTATTCTTGGGAGAGGTGGGTCACTGAGTGGTCGCGTGAGCATATCCTGGCCCTCTGGGATCGCCCCTTCTAACACTATAGGACCCTATACTCCGTAGAGATGTTGTCCATTGGGGTTGTGCAGGTCTATCTTAGAGAGGCCTCTATCCCCCGCTTAACACAGGCCAATGCAGATAGCCTGAAAGAACTGATGACAATAGACAATGTACTGAGATCAATAAAAGATATGCACACTGAAATGCATTAGAGCTGGCCTGGACTCTCAACACACTGTTAAACTCCTTCCTGCAAACATGAACGGTCACCTCCTTGATGCAGCTCACTCATATTGCTCTTATCCATAAGGCAGACAAACCTGCGCATAAATGTGTGTCCTATAGGCCCATAGTGCTACTGAATTCTAAGAGTGTTTACGAATGTATTGGTGAATAGACTCCGACCACACCTTCCCTACCCGGTTTACCCAGACCAGTCAGGTTTCATTCCCCAGCGACAGGCCATGGATAATATACGATGGGTTCTGCTTTGATTGAGAAGGCCAATGATAAGAAAATCCCCATGGCGTTTCTCTCACTTGATGCTCAGAATGCATTTGACAGGGTCAACTAGGATTAGTTATTCGAGGTGCTCACTGCCATAGGCCTGAGGATAAATATACGAACCTGGATAGCAGCCTGCTATAAGGACCGCACAGCGAAAGTCTGGGTAAATGGATTGGGCTCGGTTTGCAATCCCACTGAAGAGGGGAACACGACAAGGCTGCCCTTTGCTACCCATCCCCTTTGTCCTGTCTATCAAGCTTCTGGCGGGCATGGTACGGCGATGCCAGGATGCCAGCTGTGAGCCTTTTGGGGAGTGACCATAATTAGATCCACCTATTTTTGGACAGCGTCTCATTGGCACTTACGGAACTCAACCATTTCATCCCTTATGTGATGGGGCCCTGGAAGCATATGAAAGGATCTCTGGCTTTCAATGGCATTCTCAGTAAATCGGCGATGATTAGCTTAGGAATTCCGGTGGGACCCAAATTGGAAATACTCATGGCCACTCCCTTGCACTGGGCAGAAAAGAAATTGAAGTACCTAGGTATGTATATTACACCATTGCATCGCCTACTGTAGGTTGCAAATTACCCTCAACTGATACATACGATCACCAATGATTTCCATAAATGGAAGAGTCTCTTCTTGTCATGGTTGGGCAGGGTAGCAGTGATTAAACAGAACATACTTCATTACCACAAAAGAAAAATAGGGAAGAAAAAGGCACCCCTACAGTCCTTCAAAAAATTCACAAACCACATCAGAGTAGGGTGCCAGTGTCAAACGAAAGAGCACAGGACTGGTCCAGCACCTCCTATTAGGAGTCGCGTGGGGGCCTTTCCAAATGATGCCTCACACACATAACAGTGTCATGCTTCATCATCGGCATTCTTCCCCCCTCCCCCCCGCCACACCGGTAAGTTGTTACTACAGAGGCAGACTCAACCTCTTCAAAGACTTCGAGGTAGAAGGAAGTTCCTACATAAAACTAGTGGACTGAAACAGGATCCAGCTAAATTAAAAATACCTTCGGGTTCCTCAGTTATCACTTTTATTCGTGAGGACCCTAGGTATGTTAAAATCCAATCTAATGATGTGTGTCACAGAGTGCAATGACTCACGCACAACTTATATTTGCCAACATGTTTCTGCTCTCACAACTTAGCCTAAAAGGTCTGGGGCATTCATCAGGGCTAGAGTATCCCTACAGTGTTGCCGTAGGTGTCATAAGGAGCTTAGATATTAATGTAAGTGGAACACCTACTAAGTGTCCTAAGTGAATCCTACTTAGGCTACTACCTCCAGGATTCCTTAAATAGCCTATTTAGGGCAAAACTGAAAACAAGGCATATGCACACACCTGTGTTAAAAAGAGAGACAACACACTGTATACACATGTATACAGATGTATTACAAAGAGAGATAAAATATTGAGATCCCTCATCCACGCTAAAGGATCAAAGGAATCATTCAATTCTCATCCCATGGTTCATTATACCCCCTAATATCTCATCCAACACGTGCAATCAATGGCACAGACAGAGGAAAGCGACTATGACCAGTACGTATAGTGGGTACACATAAAAGTGACAGGAGCAACTAGCTCCACATGCACAGATAAGAGGTGACACGACACCTACTATGTATCTGACTGTATCTTTTCCACGGTTAGTTAAGAGGATTGTATTAGAATTATTAAAATGGCACAATATACAAATTCACTACTGCACCTACGTCTTACCCTTTGAGGGCAGAAACATGTTGGCAAATATAGGTAGGGCGTGAGTCATTGCACTCTGTGACACCCATCATTAGATTGGATTTTAACATACCTAGGGTCCTCACGAATAAAATCGATAACTGAGGAGCCCAAAGGTATTTTTAATTTATTTGGATCCCATTCCTGTCCACTAGTTTTATGTAAGCACTCTCTCCTATCCCCAAGACTTTGCAGAGATCGAGTCCGCCTCTGTAGTACCAGCTTACTGGGGTGGGGAGAGGATGCAGCTGATGAAGAATGACATTATGATGTGTGTGAGGCATCCTCTTCCACTAAGGATGGCCTTCCCTTTCTGAACTCCCCCCACACGACTCCTAATTGGAGTTGCTGGACCCAATTTGGCGCCCTGTGCCCTTTTGTTTGATACTGGCACCCTACTCTGTTGTGGTTTATAAACGGAATATACTACCACAATTACTGAATGTTTTCCATGCCTTACCAGTGGTGTTCCCATATGATGCTATAAAGACCCTTCAGGAAGAGATAGACACTTTTATCTGGGAGGGAGGGGGTGCAGGCAAGGGTCTCCAGGAGAGTTGTGCAGGGCAATCGCCGCTCTGGGGGTATAACTACGTAATGTTAAAAAATATTACCAGGTGTACCGACTCCTCCTCTTCGTCGAATAGTTCTCATTGAAACGGAGGACAAGTGGATCCACATGGAAGCAGCGGTGATGAGTCGCGCACCGTGGGCTATGCCCTGTCTCCCCAAATATACAAGACCTCAGATCTGTTAATACTCTGAACTCCTAAAGCCAGCTATGAAAGTATGGGACTCGCTTACGAGGACTCGGACCCAAAAATCCTTCACCTCCTCTATACGCCAATGCTAGGGAATTGGGCATTGACACCAGGCCTGATTAAAGGAGACTTTGACCGTAGGGAGGAGGGTGGGGGGGGGTAAAATGCTTAAGGGCCTGTTTCAGAGACTAGACACTATACCTTTTCTTCACTTCTAGCAGGAGTACTGCTTCCAGGAAGTAGACCGTATCCACTGCTTCCATTTACGCATTATGCCCTCCATGCAGACATTAAAGCGGTGATTCTCAGACCCTTGACAACATGGGGAAAATGTTTTCCCACATACAGTGGCCCGAAGGGTCTTATCTCCAATGCCTATGCCATATTGTCGAATGTTGGTACCTGCCATGCATGGCCCTACATGGCATGTTAGCAAAAGGCCTTGGAAAAGCAGTTCTCAGCCTCTGAGTGGGGGAAACTGTGGGGAGATATCCACTTTCTGTGTAAAATTGTCCAGAACAGATAAACCATGTGCAAGATAATGATGGGATGGAATGTGACACCTGAGAAATTGCAACACATGTATAGTACAGCAGATAGGTTATCCTGGTGAGGGTGCGAACAGGTGGGTGACGTATTACATATGTGGTGGGCATGTCGAGGCTCTTTACTTTCTGGAAAGAGATCCTCAGCCACATCAGAGGAGTTGTCGGCTTCCCACTGCAACTGGACCCAGCAATGCTGATCTTGAATACAGCGATACCAAAGGGGCAGATCAGGATTATGAATCTGAACCAGGTCCCAGGATGCTCGTTTCCTGTCCAGGGAAGACATGGCTTGGCAGTTTGGGCTGGACTGTTCCCATGAGGCACAGGGTCAGACTGATTTGCATATGGCCATGTCTGAACTGGGGTGGTGGAGTGAGTTAAAGAATGGTGATGGATTAAACCCAGATCAGTTGACTGGGAGTGAGTATTTGATTTGCTCAAACGCTCCATCCATCATCCCCTTTGGTATCGCTTTATTCGCCCTAAGTTGGCTGGGTATGCCCAGACGTGGGTCCCTTGCTCACTCTACCACTGGAATCAAGATAGTCTGGCTGATGAGGATTATGAATCCGAAACCGGTCCCAGGATGCTTGTTTCCAGTCCAGGGAAAACATGGCTTGGCAGTTCGGGCTGGACTGTTCCCATGAGGCACAGGGTCAGACTGATTTGCATATCGCCATGTCTGAATTGGGGTGGTGGAGTGAGCTAAAGAATGGTGATGGATTAAACCCAGATCAGTTGACTGGGGGTGAGGGTTTGATTTGCTCAAACGCTCCGTCCATCATCCCCATGAGCATAGGAACGCCAGAAATTAAATATGTGACAAAGACGACTGGAGCTTGATTACAAACATGTCTCTGGCAGCGACAACACTTATTCCCCTGAAATGGAAGTCAAGCCACAGCCCCACTGTGTTGGAATGGGCGAGGAGACACTGGCCGCTACTAGCGATTATTATTATTATTTAAGAGTTTTCTATAGCGCTAGCTAGACCCGAGGGTATCAGAGCGCTTTACATCATTATCACACGCAAGAAAAATGTACACAGTAATATGTGTAGGAAAGTGGCTCTATATGTACTGGACCAAAGTTAGAGACAGTGTGTATAGAGTCCCCAGTCCCCAGAGGTTTGGCAGAAGCTAAAGTTGGATATAACCTTGCTCTCTAAAGTGGTAGCTTGGTCGAGCAGTAAGGCAGTATCGGAGAACAGTGTAAAACATTTATTGTACACACTCAGTCAGCAAATGGTCTCACACACTCAAGAACTGAACTCTAGGCCAATTGTTTTGTATCAAAAGATATAGTTGTTTTATTTTAGAACCAACAAGGTATCAAAATATACTTTCTCAGGATGAGTTACTTTAGTTAAATACTTTTCAAATAGGCAATAGACATTTTGAATGCAATAGTTACAGGTTGTTGCAATAGGCAACCCAATTTCAAACACAATGCAACATTGAGCTCAATGGGAATTTCTAGTTGAATGCAATTAGTTACTTTGTAGATTACTTTTCTAACCACAGGACTGGATCTTAGATTCAGTCCCAGGACATGAGCTGTAAACAGTTAAGTAAAAGCCTTTTGGTTAACGTAGTAGTTTTTTTTAAAGAATATTATTATATTTTAAAAGTTGACAAACCTTTTCAGTTGAAATTACCAATGTTATCCTATGGCAGGAAATTCAATTTGCAGGTAAAGTATGTTTACATTACTTTTGTAATTCAGCACTGGACTCCTAGGTTCAGCACTGGGACCTCCATCTAAAACAGGTAAGTAATTAAGTTTCGGTAGTTGCTACGATTTTTAAAGAATATTTGTAGTTTGCAAAAATCGACAAAAGAAATTTCACAGAAAAACAGTCAATGGTTTCCTATGGAGAAAATTCAGGGTACTGGTAACTATGGTTAAAATTACTTTTCAGGGTTTGTGCTGGGCTAAAAGGTTAAAATTCAGGGTACTGGTAACTATGGTTAAAATTACTTTTCAGGGTTTGTGCTGGGCTAAAAGGTGCAGCACCGAGATCTCTCCTGATAACAGGTGAGTAAATCGGAATTTGTTTTTCGGCTGATTTTAGGTGAATATTTTAAAGTTCCAAAACTCCACAATTAGAAGAATTTCCAAGTGAAACTAGTCAATGTTAGCCCATGGAAGAAAAGTGAGTTATTGGCTTTTAGGTAAGTACTCGACTGGCAGAGTTAAGGTTCTGGGCGTAGACTCAGGGGTCTCCCAGGGTCAGGTAGGTACAGTTGGGACACCCTCAGCGGCACTGGGCAGCCGGGTGCAGAGGTAGTTAGGCCCAATGTTATCCAACGAGAGGCAGGGGGCCTTCGGTTGGTGGCTGCTGGCTAGCAGGCCACGCGGCTGTGGGAGCTGGGCTCCTGGTCACTTGCTCAGGGCCAATGGGGAAGTAGGGTAGGACAAAGATTGCACTGCCAGGGGCACTCGGGCGGCTGGGTGCCGGGTGCTTTTGAGCCATCGGGCGCTCAATGTTATTCAACAGAGAGCTTGAAAAGGGAACAAAGGCTGCAGGCTTGGGGACGGAGGATCTTCTGGAGCGACCAACACTTCGAGGGGTAAGTTGGGATCTTGGAGGGTAGGTAGGCACTCCGGAGTTGGGCACAGGAGGCCGGGGGGCGCCGGGTGCAGGAGAGTTTTTGGACGTCGGGAAATCTTGCCCTCTGCTGGTCGCAGTTGGAGGGGTCCCTGGTTCTGATCTGCAGGCATCGTCTGTGTCATCGAGGAGGGTACTTGGGCACTGGATTCCAGGTCGGAATCGCCGGGGGACGTCCTCAGGGTCTTTGTCCACTCGGGCACAGGCCGGGTTCGGCGGGTGCAGAGTCGGCACCCTGAAATGGGACATAAGTTTAAGGAGTTGAGGGGTCCCCCGATGCTCTATTTACAAGCCAAGGGCTTCATTTGTGGCAGCACAAATTTGTAACGATATCTACTAGTTACCACATACCTAAGGGGGAGTAAGTGTGTCATTGCAGTGGAGGAGTCAATATATGAGCACCTACAGGGCGTTCATTGAACTGTTTGAGGCTGCTGGTTGTAAGCGTAGGACCCCCCAGGAACCTCTGGCAGCATTTCCGGACTACCAAGTAGGCAAAGTAGGCACCGGTCTTTGGGCCTGCTCCTTTTAGGGGGCACGCGACAACGAATCAAAATAATATTGATTTGGTCTTGATAGAAAATGACAATCAAGCTTTCTTAAATTGTTTCCAATTATCCAATTAACTTTTGTATAATAACATTATTAATTGTTAATGTTTAGTTTTGTGTAATAAATTGGTTAATTAACATTATTGGTTGGTAAAATTAAAAACGTGTTAGGAGATATTTTGTGAGGAAGGCCCCGAAATTTCGACTGTCTAGGGGCCTCCACAGGTTTTAATCTGGCACTGGGGTGTGGGGAAAGGGGGGTGTTCTCGTGCCAGACTAGACCTAGGACGTACTGATGAAGCTTGAGACATAGTCTGTGCTGTCAATATTGCTTATGTTCCATATCACAAAAAAAACTATAAAATCTTTTTGAAAGAAAAGTTCAGAACCAGAAACCGTGTCTGAGATGACAGCACAGTGGTTGTACTGCGCCTCAGAGAGATCAATCTTTGTTGTGGTGATTTCACAGCGACCACCAGCTTTCAGGAAAGTCATCTCGAAGTAAAAGATACTACTGCAAACTTTGTGTAGTTCAAATGCAATTCTCACACCTCTGGCGGGAGATCTTCACCTCTGCCTCTCCTATCTTTTTTGTATGGCGATCTTCTCCCCAGGGTCCGAGACCTTCACATAGTGACATAGATTTAAGTGGTAAATATGTGAGGTGCAAGGGGGAGTGGTGGGAAATGCAGAAAAAATACTAAAAATGGGTGGGGTTTAGAGAGGGACATGCGAAACAAAACAAAAAAAACACAACCACAAGTAGGCAAGGCAATGCACTTTCACAAAATACACATCTACATCTAATTTTGTAGTACTACTGACAAAACAGACTTACTCCAGCCAAGCCGCAGATCCTTGGAGTAAGTCAAGCACAGCTTATGGCCAACAATTGGTCCTTCAAAACACTCCCAAAGAAAACATTGGAGCAGCAAATTGCACTTATCCCACATAGGAAGCAATATACAATAAATGTATATTACATTTATTTTAAAATATTTTAAATGTCAGAATTTGTTTTAGTTAAAATGTTTTATTAACATAACACACAATTTTCACCATTGAACTACATTTCAATGCTAACCGAATAAAAATAGATTTTAAAATTGTGTAAACATAAAATATAACTTGCAATCAAGGTTGTAATATATAAAATACAACTGAAACTGTAAGGAGAAATAACATTTTTAATTAATTTAATGTATTAAAAAAATTATTTAAATGAGTAACATCAATTTAAATTAAAATGAAATGGTATGTTTAGTTTTTGAGGTAGTGTGTTGTGACTTGTTAGCCGTATGTGAAGAAGGGTAAGTGAAGGATGATTTTTTTTAATTTAAATAAATATATTATGCTTATTTACAATCTGTTTCGCTTTATTAATTTTACCCTCTTATTTTCTAAGGGAAGATCTCCACCCTGGTGGCAGAGAGCTCTACAAACAACCATAAAGTTACTAATTTTGAATTCCATCAATGAGGAGATCTCTGCCGAGGTGTAGGTATTGATCGCCATGTGTAATGATTTCGGTATGTACATTTACCAATGTGACTAGGGCTGTCTTGAACAAAATAGGTGCAGTATGGGTTCCTGCTGCTATACCACAAGAGCTGTCGATGATGGTTCCTGCTGCTATACCACAAGGGCTGCTGATGATTACTAGAATGACTTAAGAAGGAGCATGTCACAATTATGGGCGTAAGCACACCCTTGTGTGGATCCTAGTAGTAGCATAACAAGGATGCTGTGGTCCCTGGTGCAAGCGAGGAAAATGATCCCTTTGACTGCTATTGAGCAGGAAAGGAAGACATTATCAACGTTCAATGGACCCTCTGGGCTCTGTGCCCTGGTGCCACTGCAACTGCTGCACCAATGGTAGAGACACCACTGGATTGTAGTTTTGGAATAACAATTGTTGCTGTGGTTTGGAACCGAGAGACAATGGCAAAGTTAAGTATGGGCCCTATACTGGATTAGTTCATGGTAAAGCTGTGAGGTACATTGGCAGAGCTATGTTTGTAACCCAGTACTAGAATAGCTGTGAGTCGAGCACATCCAGATTTACCTAAACTGACTGAGGTGGGTGTGTAGTTCACTATGAAATAAGTGGGGGTGAGCAAGTCAAGACTGAGGTCATTGGCAAACTAGGTGTGGCGCCCAACAATGGAGACGGTGCCCATCGACCAGGCCGCATCTGAGGTGTTTTCCCAGAGCTTATGATCCTAACAGGATTAGGTGGAGCTGTAAGGGGTGCGCATCTCAGGATCGAAAGATGTGTCGAACAGGCCTATCCTCTCTAAGTACCAGGAACAAGATTTATTAAGGGATTCTGTGTTGCATTTGCGACACACAGGGTGTCATAAGGGCAACGCAGTCCCCAAGTCAGATTTACCAAGTAAACGTGGCCCTGCGTTGCTTGGAAAATCTGGAGTGACCCAAGGCAGGCCCCCCCTCCCCACTCGGGGGGGGGGTTGGATGTGCCACCAAGCTCTTTGCCAGGGCCGGTTTTCGGCCGATTTTGGGTCAGGGTGGATTTTGCAGCTGGGCTGCAAAAACGGCCCTGTAACAAAAACAGCCCCCAGGGGCCCAAAACCGGCCCCACCCGTGCGGCGTACTGAGGGATTGCCCGGTGCCCACTACAGGCAGTCCCTGCTTGCGTTACTCTGGCATGGAAGGGGTTTCATGGGTGGCGCGTCAGCGTTCCCACGCAACCACCCATTCATTTTAGCGTATTCCCAGCCTTACCAACACTGGTGTACCTGGGAATGTCCTTACCCAGGAGACAAAAACGGCCGGTCTGATGTTACCGTGACCGATAAATGTGACAAGTGGGTAGTATGTATTGTGCAAGAATTAAAGTGGCTCCTGAAAAAAAGCAGTGTTTGGTGATGGGTGTGAAAAGTGAAAGGTTATCGTAAAATTAGGTGAATCGGGTAGAAAAACGAAATTTATTAGTATCTCCCAATCCCTAAGGTTAAAAAGCAAGTGCAAGTGCGGGTTTGAAATAATAACCGTACTTGATGGTGGTCAACATGTTTCTGCATTAAATAGAACCAAGTTTCTAATGCATTCGTCAGGACCTTGATAGACAACACTACTGCTTAGAATAAATAATGAAAAATATCACCTGAAAGTCCCAGGTGTGTACTCAACCGTATACTGTTATCGCGTTGTATCACACGGTATTGGATCCAGACAGAAAGACAAACAAACAAGAAACAAAAGGACATGAATGAATCATATTCTCGTAGTTTTTTTACATATTCTCGTAGTTTTTTTACAATAAAAACCACAGTGTGATGGAGACACATTCACAACTACTCGGACAAAAAGTTCCAATGTGCACTCACGCACTAAGTAGGTCCCCCGCCAGTACTATACCCCGGCGGTCGGACTAATGGCTAAAATCGAATTGTAACGCAGATATAATTCCGCTGATTTTATTCAAAACCTATACACGTGATGCAAAGCATGCTGGGACATGTAGTTCCAACCGAGCTTTCGAAGTAACTTACTGTCAATATAGTAAATTAATCTTTAGACAGTGTTTATACAATAAATATACGTTTTCATTATTTATTCTAAGCAGTAGTGTTGTCTATCAAGGTCCTGACGAATGCATTAGAAACTTGGTTCTATTTAATGCAGAAACATGTTGACCACCATCAAGTACGGTTATTATTTCAAACCCGCACTTGCACTTGCTTTTTAACCTTAGGGATTGGGAGATACTAATAAATTTCGTTTTTCTACCCGATTCACCTAATTTTACGATAACCTTTCACTTTTCACACCCATCACCAAACACTGCTTTTTTTCAGGAGCCACTTTAATTCTTGCACAATACATACTACCACCTTGTCACATTTATCGGTCACGGTAACATGAGACCGGCCGTTTTTGTCTCCTGGGTAAGGAGAACCCAAATGATGAGAAAGAGGGCGGTACAGTGTGGCTTCTGATGGGAACTATTTTCTCCATATGCTCTTGAGCCTTGATTTGGCCTGCATTCATTAACATGCACAATGTCCTCACGGGTGTTATTTGTGTAGTATTGGTGTTGTGATCCATTCTGTTTGACTTATTTTATTTGACCCCCAGGTATTTTTTGTTGTGATAGTATTATGTCTTGGGGCATGTACCTGGTTGGTCGATAAACCTGCCCTTGGACCCTCCTCCAATTGTTTGTTGTGTATGTACCTGGGAATGTGTCAAAATGCTACGGCTTCCAGGAGGAGACGAAATGAGGAGAAATATCTTTATTTCTCCTCGTTGTTGCCTCTTTGTAAGTGTACTACATTCTGCAATCCTGCCTGTAACACGGACACCCTTGCACCATGGCGCAAAGTGCCATACATTGCAAAATGTGGCGCATTCCTTCTCTCTCCCTTTCACACAGCCCAGCTCAGCAAGTCCTCTTGCTGCGTTGTGCTGCGTGAAACCTTGATAAATCTACCTGACGTGACGCAGCTCTGCGGGCCGGGGAGTCAGTAGCATATTAAGAGCCTGAGCGGTCTCACCCAGCGCCAATGAGCATATATATTTTTTGAACACAAATACTATATTTCCTTTTATTTCCAGACGTGCCGGCGTTCTTCTGGGTCTCACTCTCAAGAACAAAACCGCCTCGTGCGCACTTTAAGAAACTGCCGTCTAGAGTGACGGGGAAGTGCAGGTTGGGGGAAATTCCCTGCTATGTATAAAGTGGCTCGCGCGTGGAACGGCTCCCACTCGGGTCTGGGCTGTGAGTAACTGCCCAGAGCTTGAATGACTAACAGCCCTGCAGAGCGTCTCGACTCCAGACTTCTCTAGGCGCCGCCGACGGCGAGGAGGACGACATTCACGGGATGATGCTGACCTTGGGGGCTAAGGGTTCCTCCCACCCGGCCTCCCCCCTGCGGCTGTCCTGCCTTCTGCTGCTCCTTTCCCCTGCCGGCTTTGCATTGCAGTGTCTGCCCACACAGCATGAATATGAGAACAAATGCTGCAGCAACTGCCCTCCAGGTGAGCGCTACCTACTGCCCCTCCCCCCGTCTCCTACGTGCGTGCGCGAGGCAGAGGTAAGTATGGTGCATGTTTTATTTCATTTCTGTCGTTATTTTTAGTGTTTCGTAGGTAGCTAACTGTAACTTCGTGTTCACCGCAGGATTCTACTTTTCCAGGCAGGGTTTGAGCATGCGAGAAATTAGGTAGAATGACATTTGTCTTCTGTGGTTGGTGGGAACAGGTGTCTCTCAGCCTAGGAGGGAATTGTCCCGGTCGGGCAGCCAGCGCTTAGGAGAAAGTTATAGCTAATTATTTAGCACTATAGGGAACAAGGCACTTCCTACTTTCACGGTAAGCCAGAGCAAAGTCAGCCCTTTCATTTTCAGCTCATGTAGCAATGCATGCTTCATCTGTAGGGTGGCCAGCAGGGCTCTAAGTGGGATGACAAAACTGGGGGGGTTTCTCATAGGGACGTGGCCATTGTAATTAAGGGCGTGGTTTAAAACACTTTAGCTAAAAAACTATACTTAGCATAGTGTGCTGCCCCACTGGCATTTTGCTGCTTCTGTCCATTCATCCAGATATATACATTTTTTGAACAGATTTTATTGATTTTTCATTAAACAGACACACTACACTGGCTAGGCGTGCTTTGGGGTGAAATCAAACAGAAGTATCACCAATACTGTGCGTATCAAATATTAACGGTACTAACAAGACAACATCTAAGACATGCAGTTGCCAATGTCAAGACAGTCCACAACATGGCCATCACTACAGTAGTCTAGCATGGTGCACCATAGTCCGTAGCCATCATAACCCCTTCCCCCACCCCCATAACTGTTCTGGAGGAATAAATGAGTAGGAGTGTTTTACATTGCCCAAGCCATCAGCATAGAAACTATTCCTGTAAAGAAAATAGCAGCACTCGTCCAGATATATAACACAACAAGTAACATTACACCTACAACAAGCCTGGACTATTGGCTTTGTCAATGGTTGTAAGTTGCATAAGATAAATGAGCAACAACTATCACTTCGTTGTATATAATATTGAAAATGCTACTGCTCTTGCGGGCGAGGTTGTGGCATATGACTAGAGCTGCCGACCTTCGAGCCTGACATCCTGTGATTAAAAAAATGAATTTGCCCTTGTGTAATGTATCATGTATCTGGTGCTCATGTGAAGCACTCCAAGTTTGCGCTATATAAAACTGAAAATCGAGTCTCTTTGAAGTTACATCAAAGGCAGTGAGGGGTTGTACTGTTGCAGAGTTAAGGTTTTTTTTCATCCTGAGGGTAAAAATTGAGAGCCCGACAGGGACCCGTCTCAGCACCTGCTTTTTAGGTTTTGCCTGGCGAAAGCTGCGCTCTGCGCAGCTTTTTCGCGCAGGCGAAAACCTGATGAGAACTGTAGTGGGGTTTGGGTCGGCCCTCGTCATTTATTGGCTGGCTCCATAAATGGAGCCTAGCCATTGGACGAGGGGCCTGTCCGTCAATGCCGGACCAGATTCGGAGGCGTTCCCGAGATTCTTTGGCTTTTGCCGACGTCACGCGACGTCAGCCGAAAGCCGGGAACGCCCCCGAATCTGGTCCGGCATTGCCGGCACCAGTGACTATCCTGCTCCTGATTGGTGAAGCTGCGTGGACGTCACTGCTGGTCCACGAGGGAGCCCACTCCTCGGGAAACTTCGCCGCCCGCCTGCCTGAGCTAGAGACGGGCCGCCGCGCTGCCCGCGGCGACCCGGAAGTGACCGGCCGGCCGGCCAATCCTAGCGCGGCCGGCCGGAAGTGCCCGCCCCCCGCAGCCCGGGGGAAGAAGGAAGACGGCAAGAAGTATGGCGGCGCCCGCGGGGCTCCCGTGGCCTGGAGGGAGCCCCGGGAGATGCGGAGGACGTTGCCGGTCTCCCATGCCAAAGAGGGAGACCGGAGAAGTGCCAGCGAGATTGCCGCCGTCGATGTTGCCGGTCTCCCATGCCGAAAAGGGAGACCGGAGAAGTGCCGCCGTCGCAAGGTGCAGGTGAGTCGATCTGCTTGCACAGGAGGAGCCCCGGGGAAAGAGAACGTCCCTCCGCGGCCCCGGAGAGTCCCGAGGAGCGGGAGCTCTCGTCCAGCAGCCGCCGGACCCGGTGAGTGCCTGCAAGGGGAGAGGGGCGTCGGGACACATTGTCGGTGTCCGCCCCTCCCCCCGTAGTAGAAGTCACCATGTCCCCTGCGCCTCTGTCCCGTGCATCCCCGTGCGCCTCCTCCTTCCCTCGTGTCGGGTCTCCTTCTCCGTGGGTCTCAGCCGTCTGGCAAGAAGCTGGGACTCGGGTAAAGATGGCGGTAAATGCTCCACTGGGGCACATTTGGAATGCATGCACCGGGCGGGGGGTGCCAAAAAACCGAAAGTAGAGTTCTGTCAGCACATGGAAGGGTTCTACTCCGTGCTTGACACCTGCCTTTATTTTAAATGCTGCCTTGCCTTCCTGGTGTGGGGTCTCGGTGGCACAGCCCATATGCCAGTATACTCTTCGATGTTTACATGAATGCTTTGCCTTTTCATAGCCGATTTACAGATTGCTCGACTGTCAGACTTACAGCGCTGTGCTTTTAATGTCTGTTCATGGTGAGGAGGGTGTCATGTGAACTGTGAGTGTGACATGATATTAGTTCTCCCCCTTCATGAGGATCACAGAGGCCCCGTATATTTCTCAAGAGTAAGTTGTTGGCAGTGTCTGCATGTGCCTGGCCTGCGTGCAGTTACTGCTAGGAAAATACCTCCAGAGAGGACTTGCTGTCTTATGCATACCGAATGTTAATGACACAGATTTCGTTAACGTAGGCCAGGCGTGTTAATGGGCTGGAGGGGTTATGTGTTTAATGAACCTACTTTCTGATGTTTAACCAAGCACAGGCAGCATATGGGTGGGGAAAGAGGGGTGCTTGATCCAGCCGCATCCAAAGGATGGTCATGGCCCCACCCATGGTCGTAGATGTCCATAGTGCAGCAGGTGCAGTGACAGTGTGACGTGCGACCCTATTTATGGCTGTCCTTTACTACCAACCACAGTGCCGGTCGGATTTTTCCTTGATCGCATTGTTTCTGTACGTATACACCAACAAGAGACAGGGTCACGACTTGTGCAGTCAGTGAACCCCCCACAATGTCACTCAGCTTCCCCGGAGGCTCCCCAGCCTCCTATGCACTTAACCGACCGATGAAACAAAGGGCGTGGCTCCAAAACTCAAAAGCTAAAAATATGTGCTTCGCAAAGAGTGCCAGCCGCCTGGTATTTTACTGTTTCTGCCCTTGTGTCCAGAGAGATAGGGACCCGTCTCAGCAGATGCTTTTTGGAACATCGTTGCTGAGCACTGGCAGGACCTGGCCCACTTAAAGCCCTGTCTATATGTGTGCCTGCTTCCATACATAATGTCAGAGTCTGAAGTGTAGAGGAGGTATGGATCTCTTTCTACAGAATCAATACTTCATGACGGATTAAACATGCAAACGACTTCATACTTGACCCCTAGTTTGTATTTTAAAATAAATGTAATAATCGTAACTACTGATTAGTAGAACAAACTATCACGAATTGACACTACATATGTGTTTTATTTTGTAGAAGGGCCATGTTTTGAGTTGGGTTTTCTGGGTGTGGCAAGTCTCTAGCTGTATTTGGTGAAGGAACAGCGACATTGTAATAAAGGGTCTCTTCTTTGAAAATTTCTGTGACTTAAAAAGGCATCTTGTTTCAAGAAGAATGTTACCGAAATATATTTTAGAATGTTTGAGTTCAAAAGAGGTCTTTGCTCGGTAGAAGAGGCCATCATCCACTTACTGCATTGTTAAAGGTGCATTTGTAACAGGGAATCAGGTGGCCCCCTATTGCAAGGCCAGAAATACACATAAAACACAAAGTAGGAGCAGATTATTCCAAATGCTTCTCTCACCCATTTGTCCTTTGCTTGTGCCTCCGTGTGTCCCTGTTGCCTGCTTGTGCCCCTGTTGCCTGCTTGTGCCTCCGTGTGCCCCTGTTGCCTGCTTGTGCCTCCGTGTGCCCCTGTTGCCTGCTTGTGCCCCTGTTGCCTGCTTGTGCTGTGTGGGTGTGTGTGGAAGGCTCTGTGTGGGTGTGTGTGGAGGGCTCTGTGTGGCTGTGTGTGTGGGAAGCTTTGTGTGGCTGTGTGTGTGGGAAGCTTTGTGTGGCTGTGTGTGTGGGAAGCTTTGTGTGGGTGTGTGTGTGGGGGGGCTCTGTGTGTCATTTGCGAGAGATAAAGCTAGTGGCATTGTAAATGACAATGCCATTTATTTATGTTAAAAAAACATAAATAAAAATAATGTCAAGAGCAATGCCAATAGCTCTAACTTTAACAAAGGCAAAACCATTGCATTGTAAATGCTTGTTAGAAATTGCCGGTGCTGAGCAATGGTAGAACCCGGCCCGCTTAAAGTCCTGGTGACCAGAAGTCCCGGATTTCCCCGGACAGTCCCGGGGTTCAGAAGAATGTCCAGGCGTCGCAACACTTAACTTAATTTTAAATAAATGTCCCGGTTTTTGGAACAAGTGTCAACTCCTCCTGCAAAACAGAACTGAAACATTTGCTTAGCGCCTCTGACGAGTGAAATAACTCACGTAGTTTACCTTTTTGTTTCAGGCAGCACAGGAGGGGGTCAGCTGCATAAAATCAGCAGAGAGGAGGCCAAGTGGGGAGGAGGGGGACTCAAGGGGAAGGTCCTACCATGACTGATGTTTTGTAAACGTAGCGTAGCCTCGTAAATGTGTGCCTAGCCATATATATATGGATACATTTACATTTACGGTCTCCTCCTGCTCTGCCTGAAAGAAACGGGATGAATTATGTTAATTTCAGGACTTCACACACACAAAATCGGGACATTCCACCTATTCCGGGATCATTGGCAGCCTTTAGTCCTACTTCTATGTCTGGCCTGTCCTGGCTTGTGCTGCTCAAAATCTGGTCACCCTATTCATCTGGCAGGCGAAAAAGTGTCGTTTATGTCTAAAATAGGGGTGCTGTGCACTCCCACTTATAACGCTAGCACACCCATGAATGCTTGCTAAAGTTGTTTAAGGTTCATATTTTTGTAGCCACAAAATATTCAGTATTTACAATTTTTTGTTGGATCTAATAAGCAAAGGATGAAATATGAATGTATGAAAACGAGGTTTAGAAGTATGTTTATCATAATCAAGTTATGCCACATTTTGGTGAAAACACCATGTTGGATAAAATGGATGCTGTTTTTGTCTCTGTTCTCCACTCCTTTATTCACCACTTCCCATCAGGTTTCCCTGCGCATCGCCTCTCCCCACGGATGTATGACGATACAACGAGGGCCATTTCAACGCGGTCTGTAAAATCGCGGTTTTCAAAACGCAAGTCGTTACATCGACTTGCGCTGGAGGGGCGCTGGATTTAGGAATAGTATAATTACTATTCTAACTCCAGTCTACATACAGTAGGGAAGGTGTTGGAAACAGTAATTTACACTATTCCTTGGTTTACAGTGCCCTCCAGCGCAAGTCGGTGTGACGACTTGCGTAGTGAAAACCGCGTAATAGTACCACGTTGAAATGGATGCATGGTAAACGATGTCTCCCTTCCCCACAAGCTCCGCAGAATCGAAGATAGTTGGTGTGATGTTTTCCAATAGCGATGAATATAAAGGCTTATTAATGAAACTTTTACTGTGCTATATAGACTGCAACATTCGCGGACTCTTCCGCTGTTTTTCGCAGACCAGTTAAGCTTTGCACATTCCTGAATTGCCTTTGCTTAATGTTGCACAGATAGCAATGAGATAGAAAAGCAAGATGCTTTCTTAGTAATGGGATAATGTTAATGTATAATGCCAATGAAGTGCATTATTCGGATTTGCCAATGAATTGATACATGAGATCATACCATGCTGAATATGTGCTTTAACTAATTGTCTATGCAAGAACTGTGTATAAGAACAATTTGAGTTTCGGGCGAATCAGATTTCAGAACATTTTTTAGCTTGTCTATATGCTAATAGTGATGCTGCGCAACCTTTTCTTGATTTTTGCTGCTCATTTGACACATAATAGTTTCTGAGGTTTGAATGTTCTATATTAGCTTTGCACTTGAGCCTTTATGGCATTATTTCTATGCCACTTGATTTTTTTAGATCTTTGTAATAAAACGCTTTGACCTTTCCCTGATCTAGAACTCAGTTATTGAGGGGGTCCCAGTTTCTTATGTTTGATACTCTGCTCAAATGATGTTGGATGGGGTGTTCTTTTATGTAAGATCAACCCAGATTGGACCAACTTGAGGTAAATACTGGAGTTTTGAAAATTGTTATAGCATCATGATTATTGGGGTAAAGTCTGAATATTGGGGTATGGGTTCCCAGGGCCAGGTTTAGAGCTGGTAGCCCCAGTGCAACAATGTTTGTTGGCACCCCCAATTACCACTTTCTCCACTATTCCCTCACTACCACCCATTGACAGTGCCCCTAAGGTCTCCGGTGTCGGATATGCAGCAGATGATGAATTACGTGTCAAATGCGAGAAATTAGTAATTACCCAGAAAATCAGCATATGCATTTGCTAATCCATTTATTTTGTTGTATAGCGTCACCCATACCAGTGTAAGGTGTCAGAGCAATTTACATCACATGCACATTACATAGAGACAATGAATCATAAGTGTGTAGATCAGTGTATAGGAAATGTTAGCCAGCCAGAGAACTACATGGTGTAGGAGTCACAAGTCAACCCTACTGGTAGACAGTATTGTTTAAGAATGCCTGGTCTGGAGAAGCACAAACTCAGAATTTAAAACGTAACAGCATGGTTGGGGGTTGGCTTTAGATAATAAGAATAGATTTCTACACAAGTGAACCCTTTATGCAACATTTGTGTAATGAAAGACTGGGGAAAGAAATCATAACACTCTAATTTATACTTTCAGTTTTAATGCAGCTCTTTGAAGATAGTGAATAGCTCACTGTTCTGTATTAGGATTTAAACTTGTAAAATGCAAGTAACAAAAGGGGCTCTCGAAAGAGCAGTAACACACTGACCTATTTACATTCTATGCACTTTGTGATCTGCATGGTACACATGCTTTGCAGCAGACATGTTAACCTCCTGTGCTACTTTATGTTGAGTCTAATGTTCCACTAGCCAAAGCTCAGATCTCCCTGCGCCATTCACCAGTTACTTGACATTATTATGTTTGCCTGAAAATTGCAGGAGGCAAGGAACGCGGTAGCAGGTGCTTTTAAAACCATTTTGTACTTGAAAACACGCGCCCTCCCAAAGTGAGCGCCCGGTGCGGTGGCACCCATCGCACCACCTTAGTGCCGGCCCTCCGGGTTCCACTTCGACATGCTCAACCCAGTAGTGGTTTGTTGGATGGGATGAGTGACAACCCTAAGTGATGGCAGCCTCTGCCCTTCAGTCATTTAAGTGCAAAGCCCTGAGCTTGCGTCTGGCTGGTAACTTTAAGCTAGAGGTGGGCGAACCAATGAAGGCTCGAGTCAGGCCCAAGGTCCTCTTGGACCCTCGTGCTGATTCAAACTGTGACTTCTGCATGCTTACACCCTCTTAACTCTGCACGCAGTCCTGTGCTCCTCATCTGCCCGTCCTGAAGCCGAGGCCCCCAATGGGAGACACTCGAGAGTGGTGGAAAAAGTTACATTCTGTTTATAAGTCTATTCCCAGGGAGCTGGTAAGCCAACAGAAAGATGCACTCCTAAACCATCTTCCAGGTCCCCTCCTCCCTATGACTCCTCAGGTTTTAGTGAAGTTTCACAGAGCCTGACGTCATATCTATCTGTCTGCCTTCCTGCTGTCTGTCTGTCTGTCTGCTGCATTCACTGCTTACCCTTTCTGGGGAAAGGCAGTTTTAAGGAGAACTAAGTTTTTTTTTCTCCAAACCCACACAACATCCTTTTGTATTGGATCTGACTGTCACAACCCCTCTTATTCCTTTGCACTGTCCCCCAGTCCTGCCACAAGACACTGATTAGAATACTCTTTGTCAGAATTTGATTTGGACATCCAGGCTACATTTATCTTAAGTGGTCTAATTACACCACGGCCCCCCCTCTTAGAGGTAATACCCTGAGACTCCAGAAGACACACGTCAAGGAGATGAACCAGTGATTCCTGGGCTCTGTGCTGCCCATGATTGGATAACCTCCTTTGCATGTTTTGATAGGAGAGGCAGAGAAGAGTTGCCCAGCACTGCAGCATCACCTTCTTTATTAAGATGGAGAGATTGTGAAGAGCCCATTAGCCAGGGCAAATGGAATTATGTGCAAGGAGAAGACCAAATTAGGTGGCAAAGTTGACAAATTGTGCAGAAAGAAAAGACAAACTATGCTCAAACATTTGTGATCTTATTATTTCATTATTTTGACATTTTCCAAACACATGTTAACACTGTGCAGAAGTTTTCATCTCATTATGACCAGTTTAACACCCAAAGACTCCCTACCACCTTAAGCTGTTATGTGTGGATGACTACTGGGAGGTGAGTGCAGCAGTAAGAAAGCATATGCCGCAGTGAGGGGAGATATTATAATTTTCCAACAGTTGAGTGTGGTTTATTTAAGGAGTAAAAGCGACAACAGATCTGGCCTATGGCTTCGAATCCAAATAGGATTTGCTTGTTACTCTTCCTAGCATTGCATATCTGGTAGTAATGGACACCACTTGAGAAGGGGTGATCAGTTGCATGTACAAGCATGCACTGGTCAAGAGAGATAGGGACAATGTAACAAACTGCACATGTATATTTGATAAACAGAATATATAGTGATCTAGGTCCTAAAGAAGACGGTCAGCAATCATTCATTCCACCATAAGTGTGTTGACCAACTTTTGAGTTCCCCGGGTAAGACGCAACATTTGAGGAAGATAAAAAGAGTGATCTCCATGTTGGGGGTATATGGCTGCTTGTCTGAATATGTGCGATATGGTATGAATGGGAGATTGTAGAGTTGAGTCGGGTTTGTAGTGAATGAATGTGTTTTATTGATATGAACGACCAATTATATTCTTTGTATGTACAGAATTGTGGCAATGGTGTTTTTTTACATTGAAAATTGTGAAAAGGGGATAAAAAATTACAAAGAATGTATTAAATGTGCTAATGATACTGTTGCGTCAGCGAATATTTATGTAATGAAATTTGAGCAGGAAGTAATACAGATTAAGCAGCAATGTCTATTGTCATTTAACACCCAAAGACAGCAATAAGCAACTGAAAGGTACCTAGTCAACCTTTGTAAAGTGCATTCTATGGCACATCAACATGTGTCGCTATGTTTTTTCATGACTTTTCATCTGTTTGAGCTAGAAACAATTTTTTAGACATTTGGAAGATATGCAGCAGATGATGAATCATGTGTAACCCTGGGCAAAGCACTACGCTACTCTTGCGTAGTTTGCGCTACTTCGCACTATGCGAATTGCACGTAGCACAGTGCAAACACGTGTAGCGTAGCATAGTGCAGCGGTAATTTTTTGCTTGCTCGCGGTCCTCAACGTCAAGTTGGCGACCGCGAGCAAGCAAAATGACATCCCAGCGAGACTTTTTCCTCGTTCGCAATCTGCAACATCAAGTTGCCGATCGCGAGGTTGGAAAATAAACCTCCCGGCGAGATTCTCAACGCGGGGAGGTCAGGTTTCTCATTCATTGCGAGTGGTCGCGTATGCTCGCGACCGCACACGATGAGAAACTACCAGCCCGCATTGAGAAAGCTGCCGCTCGAGTAGAAATCTACTCGAGCAGCAGAAAACGACCGCTTGCACTGTGCAATATGCAGTTTGCACTGATTGCACAGTGCGGACAAGCATTCAGCACTGTGCAATCAGTGCGGACAGCATTTTGCACTGTGCACTACGCAGTTCACGTAGCTTGCGTAGTGCACTTCGCGTAGCTACGCGTGGCGCTACTTTGTGAGCTACGCCCAGGGTTAATTATGTAACAAATGCGAGAATTTAAAAATTATGCAGAAAATACTACAGCCACAAAATCAATCCTATTGCTTATCTGTGTGCGCCTCCCCCATGGGGCAGGGTGGGGGGAGGGGTAACAAGTCAAAAGTCTAGCACAGTGGAACTCTGCCATGAATTTTTGTCTGAAGCGAAGCTCTGCTCTTCCCTTCTGTTGATGTGAAGATGTGTAATGGTGTTGGAGCTCTGAACCCTTTTGCTTTGCTGAAAGGTGTAATTCCATAGCATATCACCTTGAAACTAGTCATCAGTCCCAGATTCCCCGCTTGATCAAATTTTGGGATCCTTAACAATTACTTTATTTAACTGTGGCTCCCTTTTCTTCATCAACACGTTTGAAAGCACCTTCAAATACATCAGTTCAGGATTTGTGTTCTATAAAAACTTCTCTTGTGTATGGTTTAAGATTATAATTGTGCTCTATCCATATTAACAGCCCAAGCCACATAGATGGGCAGACACCTGACACTCCTCTTGATTCATTGATGACATCATCATGGGGGAGGGAGGGTCAGTTCATGAATGTTTATATGTTCCTGTTTAGAAACTATTACTTCTAATAAATGGCACTCAGTGCAGGTTTACAATCTGGTGTACTAAAGTGAACCTCTCCCGTTACAAAGAAATTAACTTTTTGGAAATTTGAAGTCTTTAGTCTATCCAGAAAAAACAATATCCTGGAAAAAACAAATACTCTTGGGGAAATAAATGAATGAAAACTTGTCAAATTTAATCAGGGCTGCCTCATTGATGTGGTTTGTTAAATTGGTTTTATGATCATTGTTGAAACCTCGTTGTCGAGTAATCGATTAGTGGTTTTGACTGTAAAGGACAAAGGGCTTAGTAGGCACCTGTTTCAAAGTCCGTTTTAAAAAAAATACTGCCGTGTCTGAAACCTGGAGGGACCCAGCCCTCTTAAAGCCCTCGCATTAGAATCATACTGGAGGCCTTGGCGGGATTGCTTTAGCAGGCAGAAATTTTCTTGCAGATTGTAAACTTCTGTGGACATTATTTGTGTATGCCAGCCAGCCAGCCCTATTCATCGTCCTTCTATTTTGGTTTAATGCCCATGTTCTGCCAGTAGAGGGATCAGTGTGAACACCACACACGAGTCTGTTTGTATCTGTTTCTATTGCTCGGCCCATTCAGTTAAGGGCTGTTTGGTGTGAGTCATTAGGGTGTGACCTGCACCTCTTGCAGGGTCTTTTTAGAGAACCAGCATGGCTATAATCCCTAAATATATGAGTGTGTAAGAGGATACGGTTTCTTAGGGGGTATTTGAGCGGAACAACCGCACCACAGTGCCAATGGAAGGAGAAGTACATAAATACATTCATTTTTTATTTTTTATCAAACCTATCAACATTTTACAAGTTCAAATAATTTAAAAAAATCATATTCATGCAAATAAATCTGTGAATTGTAGAATTAAACTGTAAATTGTTGCTTTAAGGAATTTGCAAACATATATAGGTTCTTTTCATCATAGTAAAGTATATTTCACGCGAATTAAGACTTTTTCCTCGACTTCAGTGAAATAGCAGTCTTTTCCTTGCAGTGTAGGTTACTCTTTCTTATGTTGCTAGTTTAGACCTTTTTTTATTCATGTGCTAGCAGTCGCATGGCCAGGTCCTTTCCAGTTTTTTTTGCCTGCCATGACTGTTTTCTGTTGGGCTAGTTTTTCTAGCAATCTCCTCGTTTGAGGTTTAGATACATTGGTAACAATTATCACATTTTCTTCTAAATGTATAGACTCTGAGTATCAACAACAACTTTCTTGTGAGTCTTTTCTAAAACAGATCTGCCTCGAGATGGCGAAGGAAAGGGGGTGGTGATGAACAGAGTGTCTGAATTAAGCAGACCACTCTTACCCAGTCCAAAGATCAGGGCTTGATCCATCACCGTTATTTATCTCACTGCCCCATCCCAGCTCAGAACCTGGCTATATGCAAATTAGTCTGTCCCTGGCCCAGTGCATCATGGGAACAGGGCAGACCAAACTACCAAGCCAATTCTTCACCAGAAAGGAGACAAGCTACCGGGGACCGGTTTCTGGCATTTCAGCCTCTTCGGCCCGGCTTGCTTGAATCCTGATGGAGCAGTGAGAAAGGGACTCATGTCTGAGTATACCCTGCCACACCTATAGTGGCCAAAAACGATTCAGAAAAGGGGGTGGTGATGAACAGAGTGTCTGAATTAAGCAGACCACTCTTACCCAGTCCAAAGATCAGGGCTTGATCCATCACCGTTATTTATCTCACTGCCCCATCCCAGCTCAGAACCTGGCTATATGCAAATTAGTCTGTCCCTGGCCCAGTGCATCATGGGAACAGGGCAGACCAAACTACCAAGCCAATTCTTCACCAGAAAGGAGACAAGCTACCGGGGACCGGTTTCTGGCATTTCAGCCTCTTCGGCCCGGCTTGCTTGAATCCTGATGGAGCAGTGAGAAAGGGACTCATGTCTGAGTATACCCTGCCACACCTATAGTGGCCAAAAACGATTCAGAAAAGGGGGTGGTGATGAACAGAGTGTCTGAATTAAGCAGACCACTCTTACCCAGTCCAAAGATCAGGGCTTGATCCATCACCGTTATTTATCTCACTGCCCCATCCCAGCTCAGAACCTGGCTATATGCAAATTAGTCTGTCCCTGGCCCAGTGCATCATGGGAACAGGGCAGACCAAACTACCAAGCCAATTCTTCACCAGAAAGGAGACAAGCTACCGGGGAAGCTTGTTTCCTTCCCAGTGTAAGAATTGGCTTTTGTAGTCTGGTCTGCCCTGTTCCCATGATGCACTGGGCCAGGGCCAGACTAATTTGCATACAGCCAGGTTCTGAAACTGGGATGGTGCAATGAGCTAAAAAACGGTGTTGGATCTAGCCCTGATCTCTTGACTGGGTGAGAGTACTCTGCTTAATTCAGAGACTCTGTCCATCACCACCCCTTGTTGTAAATATATTTTTGTCCACCCTAAGCGTGGAAGGGTATACTCAGATGTGAGTCCCTTGCTCATTGCACCATCAGGATTCAAGCAAGCCGGGCCGAAGACGCCTGAAATGGCAGAAACCGGTCCCCGGAAGCTTGTTTCCTTCCCAGTGTAAGAATTGGCTTTTGTAGTCTGGTCTGCCCTGTTCCCATGATGCACTGGGCCAGGGCCAGACTAATTTGCATACAGCCAGGTTCTGAAACTGGGATGGTGCAATGAGCTAAAAAACGGTGTTGGATCTAGCCCTGATCTCTTGACTGGGTGAGAGTACTCTGCTTAATTCAGAGACTCTGTCCATCACCACCCCTTGTTGTAAATATATTTTTGTCCACCCTAAGCGTGGAAGGGTATACTCAGATGTGAGTCCCTTGCTCATTGCACCATCAGGATTCAAGCAAGCCGGGCCGAAGACGCCTGAAATGGCAGAAACCGGTCCCCGGAAGCTTGTTTCCTTCCCAGTGTAAGAATTGGCTTTTGTAGTCTGGTCTGCCCTGTTCCCATGATGCACTGGGCCAGGGCCAGACTAATTTGCATACAGCCAGGTTCTGAAACTGGGATGGTGCAATGAGCTAAAAAACGGTGTTGGATCTAGCCCTGATCTCTTGACTGGGTGAGAGTACTCTGCTTAATTCAGAGACTCTGTCCATCACCACCCCTTGTTGTAAATATATTTTTGTCCACCCTAAGCGTGGAAGGGTATACTCAGATGTGAGTCCCTTGCTCATTGCACCATCAGGATTCAAGCAAGACGGGCCAAAGACGCCTGAAATGGCAGAAACCGGTCCCCGGAAGCTTGTTTCCTTCCCAGTGTAAGAATTGGCTTTTGTAGTCTGGTCTGCCCTGTTCCCATGATGCACTGGGCCAGGGCCAGACTAATTTGCATACAGCCAGGTTCTGAAACTGGGATGGTGCAATGAGCTAAAAAACGGTGTTGGATCTAGCCCTGATCTCTTGACTGGGTGAGAGTACTCTGCTTAATTCAGAGACTCTGTCCATCACCACCCCTTGTTGTAAATATATTTTTGTCCACCCTAAGCGTGGAAGGGTATACTCAGATGTGAGTCCCTTGCTCATTGCACCATCAGGATTCAAGCAAGACGGGCCGAAGACGCCTGAAATGGCAGAAACCGGTCCCCGGAAGCTTGTTTCCTTCCCAGTGTAAGAATTGGCTTTTGTAGTCTGGTCTGCCCTGTTCCCATGATGCACTGGACCAGGGCCAGACTAATTTGCATACAGCCAGGTTCTGAAACTGGGATGGTGCAATGAGCTAAAAAACGGTGTTGGATCTAGCCCTGATCTCTTGACTGGGTGAGAGTACTCTGCTTAATTCAGAGACTCTGTCCATCACCACCCCTTGTTGTAAATATATTTTTGTCCACCCTAAGCGTGGAAGGGTATACTCAGATGTGAGTCCCTTGCTCATTGCACCATCAGGATTCAAGCAAGCCGGGCCGAAGACGCCTGAAATGGCAGAAACCGGTCCCCGGAAGCTTGTTTCCTTCCCAGTGTAAGAATTGGCTTTTGTAGTCTGGTCTGCCCTGTTCCCATGATGCACTGGGCCAGGGCCAGACTAATTTGCATACAGCCAGGTTCTGAAACTGGGATGGTGCAATGAGCTAAAAAACGGTGTTGGATCTAGCCCTGATCTCTTGACTGGGTGAGAGTACTCTGCTTAATTCAGAGACTCTGTCCATCACCACCCCTTGTTGTAAATATATTTTTGTCCACCCTAAGCGTGGAAGGGTATACTCAGATGTGAGTCCCTTGCTCATTGCACCATCAGGATTCAAGCAAGCCGGGCCGAAGACGCCTGAAATGGCAGAAACCGGTCCCCGGAAGCTTGTTTCCTTCCCAGTGTAAGAATTGGCTTTTGTAGTCTGGTCTGCCCTGTTCCCATGATGCACTGGGCCAGGGCCAGACTAATTTGCATACAGCCAGGTTCTGAAACTGGGATGGTGCAATGAGCTAAAAAACGGTGTTGGATCTAGCCCTGATCTCTTGACTGGGTGAGAGTACTCTGCTTAATTCAGAGACTCTGTTCATCACCACCCCTTGTTGTAAATATATCGAGATGGCCTAGCAGCATGTGTTTTTTTAAAATAAACTTATTTTGCCACATCTGCAGCATTCATCTGTAATATGCGGCTTTTATTCTTTTATTTTTTTGAGCTCTCCAGTACAGTTTCAAACACGTTTTCTGTTGCGGCAATCTACTGGGTTAACCAGTTGTAGATCTGGAAATCTTCAACGTATCTGCTTCCAGTTCCCCCTTCCAGGCAAGCCTACATATTTAAGCAACAGCTTCCATATTGTTTTGCCCAATTTTATTGAACATAGATGATGTTGTGCAAACATTTCTCAACCAATATTATGGTTAGGGTTATGCTATGGCATTTTGCTTGTAAGTCTATCATTCAAGTTCTTCAATGCAGTTTCCCACTTCCTGGTATTTTAGGTTCTCATATTCTTCTACTCTGTAATCAGCCTATTGGCCATGTATGTGGCTCTGATTCTTTTTGTTTATATTCCCCTCTCAGTTCTGTATAGGTCAGGATTTCGTGCCTATTTGTCATGTGTCTCTCTTGATTTATTGCATTTATATTAACATTTTCCAATGCATTAATGTGTGATTAATTGGTATTTCATGATTGTTCCAAAACGGGATTGTCTCTAATTTTGTCAGCACGTATTCATGTATACAGCTTATATTGTAGAATATTTTTCTAGTTATCATTAAACATGATGCATTGTTGTTTTTCATAAAAGGAAGTGTTCCTCATAGAATTCTTCTTGACAGGGAGCTCTCAATTAACTGTTCAGGTTTCATCCAGGAAGGCAATTCTGTTTCTCCTATTTATTTGTTGAACATTTGATTATTTTGGCCTAGAATAAAGCATCCATAGCAATATCTGATCGTAGGCAAGCGCATTATACTCTCGTTATCAGCATTTGCCGTTGTTATAGCGAAATATGTTTTTTTTTACTTGAGATGCATGGGTCTGGTTACCACACCAGCATATCATCTATGTTAAATAGGGGCCTTTATTTCAGTATCTTCATATTTTAACTCCTCTTATTTCTTGCCTATTTTTAATAACATTTTTGATGTTTTTAAAGTTATGTCAAAAACCAGTGGGGATAGAGGGCATCCTTCTTTAGTGTCTTTCTATACTTTAAATTTGTTTAATGTTTAACCATTTACTTTAACTTATACTACCAAGCTTGAGCATACGGAAGTAAAGCCAATGATAACATATTATACAAATCTTATTCTTGAGGAAAGCCAGAAGGAACAGCCAGTTTAGGTTTTCCAAAGTTTTTTTGATTTCAGTGGATATTACAATGGCTTCTTTCCTCCTTTTTTCTACCTGAAAGTAGTCCGGGGTTGTTATGCTCATATCTTTTCTTGATGAAATCCACTTGATTTTTATGTATTAACATCTTGATCACGTCTTCTAGTCCTACTGCCCAAAACGTTGTTAATACTTTCATTTCTAGATTCATCAAGTAGTAAATTGCCCTAGTCTTCCTAACTAACTGAGGGGGTTGCCAATCTTTTCAAATTGCCTATTTCATACATATCAGTTGCATGCATAAAGTGGTAATTTATTTTCAATAACTTGAAGAATGTAACTAATAATCCATCAAGACTGGGGATTTTTATGTACTGGAATTAGAGATCATATAATCTAATGTATTATAATATATATGGGATAAAACCCCTGTCATCCTTTTGAATATTGCATGTATAGAGTGGTTCAGTGACCACATAGAGAAAGGATACCAAAGGCAGGGTTCCTTTTACAGGTTATGGAATATTGAGATGATGTACTCAAAATGTATGGTAGAGGATATTTTATTCCTTTAATACATGGTCACGCCAACAGCCTTCCCAAAAAAAGTCGTAGATCCCTGGTGTCTTGATCTTTCAGATGATAGAGGTATTATGGTTGGAGTCATGAAGATAGTATTGGATGTTGTGGACAGGTCTAGTAAGACGAAAAAGCCTAAGACTCCACTGTCTAGGATGCATAGTGTATCATCTTTTTATTGCTCCTTGCTGCTAAAGCCAGATCGAAGGTTATCTAGTAGATCATTCTTCTAAATATGTTCGTTAAGTTGAGAATCTACCCGATTGTCTATGGCTTTAGTTTTTGACAGGAGGGATGCTACTGTGTGAAAGTTGTTTGCCACTTTAGAACTTATTTTTAGTAGAGGGTCACTTCATCTAGCTCCAAGCAGTCAAGTAAAATAAAATGGTTCAGTAATGAGTTTATATTTTTCACCCAGTATGGGACTAGCAAGCAACGTTGATGTTGATTCTGAAAATCATGAACATTTGACACAGCCTACACAGTGTTGGATTTTAGAAAATGTTATGAACTCATTAGCTAATCGCAAGCATCTATGTTGTGCTTCATCGGCATATCCCACTAACCAAGAGCAAGAAATCGGAAAGCAGATTTCCATTATTTCGATTTTTTTGTGAACAGGGTCATTAAAAAAATGTACATAACACTTGCACATTGGACCATTACTTTTTCCTTAACATTTCATGAATGGCTGAGGGTAAATGGAGCAACTCAACAAAAGGCACTCAAAAGTGCCTTTCATTCAGTAGTTTGACTTTCACAAATATCACCCCACATGGCGTTCCCAGTCAAAAGGCTATTTGGGGATCCACCTATAACTTTGCTTTCCATTACCAGTGAGTGAATCACACTTTACATTTTTGAAGTTTGTGCACATTGGTCAAGGTGGCAAGTAGACACATGGCCACAAATGCCAGATGAGGATGGCAAAGAGGAGGAAAGTAGCTATTCCATGAATCACTCCATAGGACTACCTCCAACAACCAGCATTTTGGTGCCAAAACCTCTCCAGTGACCATGGTTAATCTGCACCTGCTTATGATGGCCTGAGAAATGTCCATTTGGACTAGACCTTGATGATGTCTCCATCGTGCTTATGGCTCATTCTGCAGCACAACCATACCTGAAATGTAGTATCTTGATTTCTGACAAGTGGACAAATTATCCACAAGTTTTTTTAGGGTCGACCTGAGAATATCCATATCACATGAGCACAAAAGGAGCACTCACCAATTCGGATATTGCATACAGTCATGGCCTTGCTGGAGAAAAGCTAGGAACTTGCAGGCTCTTGTCAGAAGGCCCGCGACTTCTCCTATCCTTATGAAGTGCTGAACCTGTCTTTTCACAATGCTGCACTAGCTTTTCCAAGTTTCTCCACATACCTACCAAGTGAGACCACACAGGTAAATCATCCTTCTGTGAGAAAACATCATTGTTTCACCAAGGCAGCAGCCTTCACTCCAAGATGCACACTAGGCCACACATTCCAAAATCCCCAGACATCCCAATAACCTCCTGTTACTTTAAGTATGCCATGTTGGAAGTAGGTCAAAGGCATAAATAGAGATTTGTGCACTTATGGAACAAATATCTCATCATCTTCCAGCTGTCTACAGCCAAACTACAATTCTGGCTCCCCCTGACTGGGACATCTCTTCATATCATTTCTAGTCAAGAAACAAAAGTATATTTTGACCGATGCTAGAGCTGAGAATCATAAAAGTGGATTTTTGAATTTATGTTATATACTTGGCTGCACAGAGTGGAGCATTTTTCTGTTGGCCATTAGTCCTTAAGGAAGTGCAGGGATCTGAAGCGATGGTTTACGAAGTTCATCCTGAAATAAACACAGAACAGTCGTATAATCAACAAGCTGGCACCTAAAGCCTAAATAGAACCATTAAACATTACATGAATGCCTGTTAGAAACATGAAAACAAATACAGAATGATAAAGTGGGCTCACAGCTTTGCTAATCCTTTCATGTCAGTTCCCATTGAAATCATCAAGTTCCAGCATTAATATAACAAAGTGCACAAGACTCAAAAATATCCAAACCATGGTACCCAAATGAGTTAAACAGAAACAATGGAAGCATGACAACATCTCAAAAACCACCAGGATGCACCAGAGAGTTCAATAACACTGAATAAACCCAGAACACTAAGGCAAGAGCATAACACGTTAATACTAACTGGTAAGGCTCACTTGCCAAATATATTGAAAATGGTACTGTAACAACTACATCTACAGCCATTCTCCAAGAAGTCTTTCGTGAAGTGGTGTACGAAAAAGCGACATTTCATATGGACAGAGTGTAAGTTATTTCAGGTATACCCCACAACCTCAGCTTTATATCTCTGATGAATTCTCTATGGACCAGAAAAGCTAGTGGAAGAACCCATTAAATTTACCATGTCTCGCCATTTCTAATACAATTACTTTGGCTATCCTCCTAAAGCAAGAATTGACTAGTTATGAAAATCAATTGTAGGTGCAAATCTTCTAAAAACTTTAAAAGCAGCAAGAACACGAGCTGTGAATTCAAGTATTTTCCTGCTTGGCTTCTAGAATGTCCACTGACTTTTTGGAAGACACTATGCTCTCCATATCTTTTGGAAATTTCAGTTTACATTTTGTGCCAATGGTTAGAAGTTGTGGCCACTACAATAATTTTTGGTAACAAAAATGCTGGCAAGTGCTGCATGTATGTGTGTATATGTATTTCAAAACAATACCCTTTCAGGGTTAGAGTGCCGTATAAATTAAGCAAAAAAGAAGCAAAGAACTCTGGTTAGTTCCCAAGTTTAGATGTAGAGCAGCTCTGAATCTGCTCACCTTAAAAGTCTATTTTCTAGAAAAGTTTTTAAATATAAGATTAGCACAGTGCCATCCACGCTGAGCTAGAAATGGACAAAGTCTTTTGCCATTTCTACAGCAAAAAATGTAAGCATAGGATTGGCAAAGTACATCTACACTGAGCTGTAAAATGACAAAAGCCTTGTACTACTCCAGACTCCAGACACAGGATTACAGCTTTGGATTGATTAAAATACCATCCAAGCAGGGCCGGACTGGGAACGAAAACCGGCCCTGGCAAAGTGCTCGGCCGGCCCAAGACCCCCCTCCCTCCCAAGGGGGGTTGGAGGTGCCGCCGAGCTCTTGGTCAGGGCCGGGTTTCGGCTGATTTTGTTACAGGGCCGATTTTGCCGCTTTGCTGCAAAAAAGGCCCCAGAGGCCCAAAACCGGCCCCCACCCATGCGGCCCACCGGGGGATTGCCCGGTGCCCGCTACGGCTAGTCCGGCCCTGCATCCAGGCCAACCTGGAATGAATAAAAGCTACACCTGACTAATGTTTCTTTATCATTGTAGCTCTTCAGAGAGGTTTAGCGTAGTCCATATACAAGGGAGCGTAAAGTGGAGTGGTACAGAGTAGAGTGCAGTGATGCAGTGGGGAGTGGAGTGGCATAGTGTGGAGAGAAGCAGAACAGACTGCAGTGGTGTGAAGTGTTGCAGAGTAGAGTGGAGTGGTGTAAAGTGAAGTACACATGGTGTGGTAGCGTACTGCCATTACAGACAACACATCTTCAATTGAAATGACCATTACATTGCACAGACATACAGATACAGTTTTACAGATGAAAGTATACTGAGCCCAAACACTAATATGTGGAAATTTTCATCACCAAGTGAATTGATTTGTTTTGGATGTATTAAAATATTTGTTTTCACCACACTTCAGAAGTACCAAAAATGTGCTTCATTTGTGTTTTTCCAATTACGAAATATTTGCACAGTTCGTTTACAGACATTTGCATTTTGTTGTGTGCTAGAAAACAAAATAACATTGTACAGCCTTCCTTGACCACCCCCTAACCCCCCCCCCCCCGTGGCAAGCATGATTGTCACATAAACCCTCTTATTAGGAAGTTAGAGAAAGAAAATCAAACATCAAGCACCCTGGAACTCTGAGCCTGGCATTTGACATCTGTCTCTGAATGCCCAGCAAATGTGACAAGATAAGAATGAGATTGAAAGGCCTGCTTACAGTAATCGAGCACCGGTAGAAGAATACAGTAGATAGGATTTGGGCAATGGAAGGGATGAATTCAAGCTGGACAGCGTACAACAAACAGAGCCAGACAATAGAAAGCAAGCAAATGTCAGTTACAAACCACAAAGCCAATGGTAAGCAATTGGCAGAATGCATTTCCAAGGAAGCTTTCCAAATATCTCCAAAAGTGATAGGTGGAATGCTTGAATTGACCCCTGCCATTGGTAGTTTCTTGGTGCCAAATTCGAATCCATGGTTCTTTAGCCCACTATGCCACTCTACAGAGCGGCCCACGAAATACAAATCAGTCTTGGTACTGCTCCAATTGGACTAAGTGGTCTGATTGTTTTGGTTGGACTTTGCAGATCATGCATACAAATACAGATTAATTCATGCCCCTTGCCCACACTCAACAATGGTAATAAATGCCATATTGCACTATTTGCTTATACATGTGTTCTGCTATGAGTATTGGTGCAGCAGACTTTATCATTTGTAAAGTATCACAGCACTATCAAAGTCAGGACACTCTTTTCAAGGAGTGCTAGTATTTTCACTGATTAGTTGTCCTTGTAATCAGGTAGTGAATATTGATTTGTCGAATGTAACTCGTAATAAAGGTTTGTATTAGACAGTATCTTAATCCTTGATCCTGTCAGGGAGCTTTGCAATGTGCCGGTGTGCATGTGCCGAAGAATTCTGCTGAATATTTCATTCCAATGGGGTGATCAGTGTTCCAGTGTGTGTCCTGAATAGACTGTATTTTTATTAGTGGCAAATTCTAAGTGTATTTAAATGTTATTTAAAAACGTGCATGGTTGTGAGGAAAATTATTTTGGGAGTTTGATGATATTCATAGGGCATGTTACAACTGTTGCATGTATTCGATAAGGTATGGCTAGCGTGCACTGATGGGTGATTGTGATTTCATGCTTTTCATTGATTGCTATTGGTAGAATTATAATAGCTAACTGTAAGGAATATATCTGCAGGACTGCATGCAAGTAAGATGTAGGTAACATGTTCTGCTGCAAGAGGTCTGTCAAGCCGGAGAAATTCAAACACTGCACACATTCATAGATTACAACACGAGCAATGGAGCACTTGGTTTAGAGATGAGCACTAAAGATGTTTGTTAATTCAATATACATTAAAAATGACAATTATCTACAGCCCAAGCCATTCTTATGGCTTTGAGGGCCTGGAATAGTCTGAATTGTCACACTTGTAGTAGTGTGATGGTTAATAGTTGTGCTGGTTCTATCATTGGCAACACTGGCAGAAGCAAAGGGTGATGCAATGTACAGTGGCTTTCTGACAAAGACCCTGGCACACCTGTTTTCTAAAAAAAAGAAATGGTTATGAGGATCCCCGTTTACAAAAAGTCTGATTTGCCTCGTGAAGCTGCATCTTCAATGGTGTACTCGTATTTTTTGTTTTGAAGTTTCCAGTGGGAGTGTCTAAACCAGTGACGTGTCTGTGAGGTAAGAAGTTTGATGGGTGTGGCTGTAGTTTTTAACACATCCATTGGGTTCAGTCTGGGTTATTTCCAATGAGCTTTGTCTGACATGTAATGTGTGAGTCACTTACTTGTGGTAAGATCTTTCCTTTGGGGAATTCCTGTGGCCATGTATTTACCAATCTGGAAATTGTTGATAGATGTTAGGAGGTCTGCATGATGTATTGTGCTGAAGTTTAATGTCTGGCGTGTTGGGAAAGTTAGTGCTGTGGTGAGCAAAGTCACATCCTCTTTATGGCATAGAGGTATTCTGTCTAATGTGTTCTGTTTGATATTCTCTCTGTTTAGTTTTTAATGCTCTTGTGCGTACATTAATGCTTAAGTATTAGGGTTACTTATGCTGTGTTGGATGTATGTTTGGACTTTGTCTATTTTTTTCTGTTGGATGCTCAATAGTGGGAATATTGTAGGCAATGTTAAAACATTGCATTGTAATACCTACGAAACCTTGAATTTAAACAGGAAAGTGTTTTGGTGTTCCTATTAAGAGGAACGGCATTGGGTATTTGAATTGATAATACAATTGAATATTTTGATTTTGTTGGGACAGGAATGTCACCTGGATGGTAAATGTCACTGTGCACTGAGTGCACAACTATACATCAAAGTGATATGCTGATCTTTTGTCATCATGCTTTTCTAGCGTTCCCAATAATGAACCTATGTACTGGATTACTATCTATGCCCTGGTGACATCACTAAAGCAGTGATGGCAGATTACTGTACTTTGTGAAGTAGTAGTTCGACCTGACCTTTTTCGCTTTGTCAATAAAAAATCAAGCCTGCTGCTCCTCTTGTGTAAAGTTCTACTGTTATGTGAAACCCAGAACCTTGCGCTGACGTTACATGTGCTTGTCAAAAGTGTGTCTGTGCAGTGAGTGTGAAGTACATGTATGGTAGTAGAACTCTATGTATTATGGGATCTGAGTACTTGGACCTGTGCGATCCATATTGTGTGCCCCTTATTTAGCATGGCAGGGATAGAGGATGGGCATAGCTTCCTCAGACAGTGAAAGTGTATTGCACATACATACATACAAAGAACCAGAGTTGGCTGTTGTGCTTACTCCTACCTCGTACCAAGAGCTTGGAATGACCAACCCCTACAGATTTGATCTGCCTTCTCAGTACTTGAGCTTCACAAGAAACTGAAAACATGGCTCTTCACCTGGACAAGTCACAGCCGACATAACCCCTGATTCCTCAGCTCCAAGATACTCTCCAGGGTGACCTGCGCACTTCACAAATACCCTTAACATAACATAAAGTTTGCCTTAGTGTTATTGTTGTAGTGTTGTTCATCCATCTCTCACTCTGGTGTCACCTGTTTCACACTTCATCTCTGTTCTTTCCCATCTCAGTCACACTCTCCTCACTTCTTTCTCACCTTTCTGTCCATATTTGCACACATGCTTAATTCCCTTTCACTATTATCTCTACCTTGTTTCTCTCTCTCTCTCTCTCTCTCTCTCTCTCTCTCTCTCTTTCTCTCTCTCTCTCTCTCTCTCTCTTTAATCGTTTCTCTCCATCCCTTTTCTCTCACTGTCATCCTCCCTTTCATCTTCTCCTCCTCACTCCCTATAAAGAAGATTAACCTGGGCGGGAGATGTGTGCCACTTCCACAGAATACTAGCTGGTACTGGTTTCTCTGTTCCCAAAGAGCCTCAGGTTTTACATTATAGGAACGAATGCTGAAAAAGGTCAACTCTGGTTGTGAACTGGTTCAACTCAATCTATGTCTGCACAGGGCCTCACCAGTGTCTGCAATGGAGTTCAGCTGCATACTTGGAAGAGCTCAGCTCTGTCTGCCCAGGGTCGCAGTGCTATGTATGCAGGAACTCAGCTCCAGTTCAATGATAGAAATTACCTATCGGTATATGGTATCTGCTCTATCTGTGCATGTATTTAGCACTATGTGTGCAGGGACTTGGCCACATCTGTGATGGAACTCAAATCTATCTGCAGAGAAGTGAGTTCAGCTCTACAATATGATAAGGTATGTTTGTGGCAGAGTTCCACTCTCTTTGTATGCACAAGAACCTACTTTTCTCTGTGGAATGTGTGTCTTCTAACTGTTCAGCCTATCTCCAAAGGAACAACCAACTTCCGCTAATTAATAAAATAGGCACCAAAATGAGCTTCTTGATACCAAGCAGACTTCACCCTTTTGAACGTTGATTTGTTTAATTGACTGCTCTGCAAGAGTTTGGACACGGTGCTTGTGGCAACCGGACAAGTAGGGACCGAGGACAGGACACTAGGACCCTGTGGGTCATGAGGGAGGTGACCAGGTCACCGGACACCACATCCGGTCAGGGGACAGGAAAGGGGCAGATCGGACTAGGGCGACCACGGGGACGGACGTATGTACAGCCAGCTGTATCTACAAAGTCAATAAAGATATGTGAGTGAACCAACCTGTGTCCTGTGGGTCATTGTCCTGTGTGGTGCCCACGACGAGGACACGACAACTGGCGACGAAGGCGAACTGGACGTGTGCCCATTCGTGACGTGAACTCAGGAGCCCACCCTGGATCGCGTCGTGAAGAAAGAAGAGAGAAGTGCCTTGAAGAATAGCCATCAACGCGGGAGCCCACCCCGACTGATGCGGAGAAGAAGACTGCTGACTCCGGTAAGCGCTGTAACGAAAGCGCGAAGTGAAAAGAAAATTGGCGCGGGCTCTTGCGAGAGTCTCGGCGGCCATTTTCAAGTCAGGCGCGAGAACCAATCACTGCGAAGGAAAAGACGGCGGCCATTTTGGAGTCAGGCATCGCGTTGATTGGACGCGAAGTCTCGCGAGAACACCGGCGGCCATCTTAAGAGCAGGCGCAGGAGCCAATCAAATCGATGGAAACGGCGGCGGCCATTTTAAACAGTCAGGCACAGCGCAAACAACGAAGAAATAGAGGAAAGAAAGGTGGAAAGTAGGCAAGTAAAGAATAAAGAATAAAGAGGCACCGCAAGAGAGAAAACAAAGGCAAGAATACAAAGCAAGGAAAAAGAAGGCAGAAATAAGTGCCAGAATACCGTACATATGTTAAAAAAAAAGGACAAGATAAGAAAAGAAAGAGACATAAAGAAATAAAACAAAGAGACAAAGAAGTAACACAAAGAAAAGGACCAAGAAAGCCCAGAAGAGGCCAAAAAAACAGCAAAGCAAAGAAAGAGATCACAGAGAGAAAAGGCAGAAAAGACAAGGAAAACAAAGAAAGGACTAAAATGAAATAAAGAACAAAAAAAACAAAAAAAGGGAAATAAAAGAAAGAGTGCAGATAAAAGGAAGAAGGAAAGAATGGCAGATCCAAAACCGAGCGCGCAATACAGGACACCACTACCTTTCAATTTGTCGGAGCCACAAACAGGAATAAGGTGGGAGAAATGGATCAGACGGTTTGAAAGATATGTAGATGACACAGATGTAGCAGAGGGAAAGAAACGAGGATTACTGTTGAACCTAGCAGGGGATGACGTTGTAGAACTCCTGGTGACACTGCCTACCGAGGAAACAAAAACATATGACCAACTAAAGAAATGTCTAACAGCCAAATTCGACCCACAGCGCAACATTGACTTCGAACGATATACTTTTACAATTGCATGTCAACAAGTCGGCGAAACACTAGACGACTTCGCAACAAGGCTGAGAAAGTTGGTAACACATTGTGAGTTTGACAAATTTGATAACGAGCAAGCAATCAGACTACGGATCATAGAAGGCTGTCGCGACACCGGGTTCAGAGCAAGAATACTATAGGAACCGACCTCATTGGAGAACATCCTGTCCCTAGCGAGAGCAGAGGCGAGAGCAACGGAACATGCCAAAGAAATGGAAAGAGGGAAAATTGTTGAAATCGAAAACGCACACTTTACGACAAACAGATATCGCACAGACCGATGGAAGAATGACTGGAGGGAACAAAAAGAGAGGAGACGACCTGAAGGAACATGCTACAAGTGTGGAATGGAATTTCCACACAGAGGTCCATGCCCAGCATTTGGCCAGACATGCAGAAGATGTGGTGAAAGAAATCACTACGCCAGTATGTGCCAAGGCGCAAAATTCAGAGGCGACGACAAGGGGAGAACGGGAAGACAACAGGAATCGACAACAAGACATGTCAGGTATATCGACAATGAAAGGAGAAGTTCATCACGAGGGTCAGGCGAAGAAGAGGAAGAAGTGAAAGTGGAAAGATTATACCACATGTCGGAGGTGCACATCGAGCGGAGCGAGGAAGAAGAAGCAGGAGAGACAACACAGCCAACAGACAGAAGCACCAGAGGAAAGACGGACCAGGCCAAGATAAGAGTAGGAGCGCATGAAACAGATTTTATACTGGACAGTGGTGCAACATGCAATGTCATGTGTATATCGGAATACGAGAGAATGGAAGTAAAGCCGGCCCTGAGAGCGTCCCAGGCAAAGGTTTTTACCTGGGGAGCAAGGAAACAAATAACGAACTTGGGAAAATTCACAGAGGAACTGAGATACAAGGACACAATAAAAAGAGAGGACATTCATGTTCTACAAGGCGATGTCCCAGGGCCATGCCTGATGAGCAACAGCACAGCGAAAACGATGGGCCTTATAACGATGACATGTAACAAAAACAATAGACCTGCTGAGAGCAAGCAAAGAGAAGACTCAGGGAACAAGGAAAGAGGAAGAGAACAAAAAAGAGTGATTGAAGAAACCAATACAACAAAGGGCGGCGGTAGAAAGAAAGGAACGCGAAGCAAAACAGAGGACCGAGAGCAACAACGAAGACGACGAGAGACTGGCAAAAAGGGAGCAGAAGGAGGACCACGGACGAACAGAAACAAGGCAAAAAGGAGAGAGCAACGATGAAGAGAAAGAGCGGCTGGCACACTGAGAGCAGACGGAGGACAACCGAAGAGCAGAAACAAAGATGATGGCAGAAAACGACAATCAAAGAAGGAGAGCAAGGGGACAAAGAAACTACGTAGGAAAAAGTAGGAAGCAGAGACTGGGGAAAAGGTTCGACGAGACAGACAAAACATCTCTCTCTCTCTCTCTCTCTCTCTCTCTCTCTCTCTCTCTCTTTTGTCACCACTCTCTCTCTGTCTTTTGTCACCACAACAACAAGCAAATGATGCAGTCAAGGGCTGAAGGGGCGGAAGTGGTCAGGAAAACAGCATCATGAATATTTGTTTACAACAAAGGAGGAGATGTGGCGACCGGACAAGTAGGGACCGAGGACAGGACACTAGGACCCTGTGGGTCATGAGGGAGGTGACCAGGTCACCGGACACCACATCCGGTCAGGGGACAGGAAAGGGGCAGATCGGACTAGGGCGACCACGGGGACGAACGTATGTACAGCCAGCTGTATCTACAAAGTCAATAAAGATATGTGAGTGTACCAACCTGTGTCCTGTGGGTCATTGTCCTGTGTGGTGCCCACGACGAGGACACGACAGTGCTGATCTCTATTCACCCTGCCTTCTTCTTATCCCCTCCCAATGGCACACCGTCTTCCTTCCAAGAGTGTGATTTGTTGTAAACATCTCCTTGATGCTCATTGCTTTTACGTCATTTTGGTAAGTGCTTTTGATCTACATTTGTAGTGAGGACATTTTGAAAGACCAGGGAATCTCACGCTGAGACAAGGAGACAATGTTAATTATGAAACGAGACAAAGGTGAAATGTATGGACTGTAAAGGGGCCGGTTGAGAAAAATGAAATGAGAGGATGACAGGGAACAGGAGAGAGTGCAGCGACATGTGGCGAGGGGGACATTCGGCAGGATTGACAGTGCTGAGGTCCACATGACTACCTAAGGGCAATGCAATAGAATTCCAATTACACTGTAGTATATGGGAAGGAAAGAGTGGGCATAAGAATAATAGCAAATTAAACAACTCTTGCCTCTAAGCACCAAGTTTGAGCTTTAGGTGGACTCTGAAAAGATGGGAGTCAAGTGGACCATGTCTCTGAAGTAGGTGTGTTAACGACACTTAACGGTTTGGATCCTTTGAGATGTGAATGCTTCTTGGAATTGGAGCAGGCAGCGTTGTCCCTTTGGCATAAGGTTTTCCAACCACCAACTGCCACTTGCAGAGACGGTAAGGATGATCAAGAAGTAGAACACACGAGGAAGGAGCAATGTGGGGAAAACCATGTTGCTGTGGCACCTCCTCAGTCTATTATATGCTGCCAAACAAAAAAGGGCAAGAAGCACTCAATGACCTCCTGGGAGGTGGACTGTGAGATGTCTGAGGGGCGTAGTTCAACTATGATCCCCTAATACAGGCACAATCCATTTTATTTAGGAGACATACTGCACATGCCTCAGGCAGCACAACAGTATATTCACTAAAAATGGGGCTGTTAGGACAGACATCAGTGCAGGCCTGAAGCCAATGAAAAGCCACAAAGTGCAAAAGGGGCAGGACCCCCACTTCCATCCCAGCTTCTTATAGACCTGTGCTTCCAGTCCTCTCAGCAAGGCCACTAGAAATATGCGACTGTGCGGCTGCTGCTTCTTTCATTCAATTATGGTTTTGCCACATTTGCCACATAATCCATCATCTGCTGCATAATCTACAGATTTAATCAAAAAACCTTTATTTGTAGCTCAGACAGTTCAAATGTTACTAAAAACCCAGTGACATTTGTTGCTGAATAGCAGAAGTCTCTTTTCAAAGGTTGACTGGTCACCTTTCGGCTATTTATGGCTATATTTAGGTATTAAATTGGTACTAATGAGGTGCATCCTATGCCCAGAAAGTGTAAAATTAAAAAATAATAAAATATCACAAAATTTGCGGCATTACGAAGTATAATTTGCCTTTTCTTGCTGCATAATTTAGTCAAACCTGTGGCATAATTTGGCCCTCATCTGATACATAATTCCAGTCGCCATGCCTATCAAGAAGCTCAGATGGGTATTGAACTGGGTCTTCCCCTTTTCAATCCTGCGGTTGCTGCTCAATCTGGCTCCTTGTTGGGAATCAAGATTTGCTGGTTCTTACACCCAGCACCAGATTCCTGCTTTGCTGCTGCCAAGGAGTTTCTAAGTTGTAAGCTAAGTAAGCCAGGTAAGTACAACAAAAATGTTATTTCTCTATGCTTTTGTGTGTGTGTTTGTGAGAGATTTAGAGTGAATGGAATTGAGTGAAAGTGTGTATGTTTGAGAGTGTCAATGAGAGTGAAAGTTAGAATCAGAGTTTGGGAGTGTACATGAATAAGTGAAAGTGAATACGAGCGGGTGAGTGAAGGAGAATGAGTGTGTCACAATGTGTTATTGATTGGATGTTGTGAGAAGGAGTGGAAGTGAACCGTGGTTGTGGCTATCAATGGTGCTGCAGGTACAATTGCACCACGACCTGTAGTGAGTGAGTGTGTGTAAGTGTGTTAGTAAGTGAGAATATGGTTCAGTGTGAGTACGTTTGTGTGTGAGTAACAGTGAGTGGAGTGAGTATGAGTGAGAATGAGCAAGTGAGAGAATGTGAGTGAGGGGAAAGAGTCTATGGCCCAAATTATCAAAAATGTTAAACAGCGCAGCACCCAAAGTTGCTGCATTGTGTGAGAGGGGAGAGCAGGTAAACACCATACCTACAACGATATGGCACCGTCATGCTCCCTCCCTAGCCCTGGCACACAATTAGACTCCCAAGCGCCACACACATTACTTTGCACCATAGTGCAAAGGTATCTGTGTGAGTCTAGCATAGGTTGTGTAGTGGAAGGGTGCCCATCCACTATAAAACACCATGCTTTGACTAGCTTTAAAACTTTTCCTACTTTGGATTTGTGCTGTACTGTCCAGTACACATGCAAAGTGGGAAAGAATTTATCCTTTTTAATGCCTGCTTTCAAGTGGAGTTTATTTTTTGATGCAAAGCACTGTCTACTATTGTTAGTAGATAGGGTTTTACGTCAGAAACCATGTGTGGTTGCAAGAAAATGCCAGTGTACAACCCATCGAATGCCCCCTTGATGCAGAGTAACACAAAGCAGCCCTGCTTTGCGTTACTTTCAGGATTTGCATTGGAAACATCATTTTTCACAGGTTTGGCTCTCTTTTGTGACGCAAGCCCAGTGCAAAATGGTTGTTAATTTGGGTCTAAATGTGAGCGGGAATAAGTATGAATGAGGCAAATTTTGTAAGAAAATGGGATCAATTCCTGGGCACTATTATGCCTCACCACTTTTAAAGATCACCAGCCACCTCTGACACCAATACTAACTGACGAGATGTGGCCTAAGGGCCTGAGCTGCCAACTTTGTAGCTTGGGAACGAGGTTTGACTGCCAGCATCAGCTCAACATCCTATGACCCTGGGCAAATCACTTAATCCCCCCCATGCCTAAAAAAAAGAAATGATTTTGTGTAGTGTAATCTGTTGCTCATTTAAAGCACCCTTATGCCTTTGGTCCAGGTTTGCTCTTTATAAAACTGCTCAAATAAAAACAATAAGGTAGGGAGGAACATTTTACCCAGAGGATTGGGACTGCTATCCACCGGCCCTCTTTGCTATCCATCCACCTCACCCCTATTTTTGCAACATCATTTAGCATGTTCTTATGTTTTAGTCAGTACTTGGCGTTGTTTGGACCAAAATCACAAATTCTTCCCATCCCATCTTGTTATTGACAGAAAAGAAAGGACTGCTGGATGGTCACTGCATTTAAAAAACTCTTTGCATTTTAGAATGTATTTAGCACGTATTACCCCTCCCAGGAGTAGTAAGCACTATATAAATTCATTTACAAATCAAGACAATTTGGGATTTCTGTCCTGTTTGATTGGAAGCAGAGGAAGATGGTAGCGATTGCCTCTAAAGTGCAGTTGCGGTCTCACATACCAGTGTTAATGGGCAAGCATTGTCTCACTTTAAAACAAAGGGTGACAGGCCTTTTGCGCTATTACTTAGAAGCACAACTCCGGTTCCTCCTGGAATGGTTCCAAGAGGAATCTTAAAAGCACTGGCTGCTCATGGATAGAGCTGTGGTAGGGCAGCACCTGTAGAAAATCCCCTTTCTACATAAGACTGCCTGACTGAGAAGCCTCTATCTCTCCACCATCACCAAAACCTCTCTAGAGGCTTGGGACTGAGTGAGTGGAAGAGGAGGTCTAACTACATTCCCTTCTCCATTGGCACCGATACTGGCCAATGAGGATTTCACCCCCGGCTAATTTCCACAGTGGTTCAAGGTTGGCACCGAACCGGTTGCTGGTCTATAGGCCACCTATTTGATGAGGAGGGTCCCATACCCTTTGAACAACTAGGTAGCCATGCAGGAACTGTTTTTGGTGTTCCCATTGTGGTGCCCGTATTTAGGGGCACCACCGTGGGACCGCCCAAAAAAGCTCGCCAGACACAAGGAAACTCACATTCCGGTGGGAGGTGGGCACACAGATTTAGCTGTGTAGGAGCACGAGACATAGCTTGCGACACTCCCACAGTAGCTGAACTGCTTAGGATTTCTGCAACATAGGATTGTTTACGCAAGCGTGGCAGATGATGCTATCAGCCCAAGACTGGTAGTAAAATACGGCGCTTTCCCTCTTTTTGACCATTCATGCAACAAAATGCTGCAGATTGCCGCACAGCGCTGTGTGTAGATTGGAAAGTGTGATTTTGAGGAAAGACTTAATTATAGCTCGAGAGAGTGGGTAAGGTTACTCACTAGATGAGAGTGACCTTTGAATATGCCCAAGCATCCTCCTTATCACACAAAATATTTATTTCGTACTTCCCTTTACCTCTGTCAACATCACATCCTCTCAGCCTACATTAATCTCTTCTTCCTCTGACCCTTTCTTTCACCCATACTCAACTTCTCCTTTTTTTGTCACCAATGCTATCTCATTTCCTTCACTAACTCCTCTTGTCACTCATCTTTCCTTTTGTATCATGTGTTGACCTTTTGCATTTTTTATACTCTTGTTAACTCTCTTCTTTTATTGATTCACCTTTGAACTTGTCTTGACTTTCATTCCCTTTTTCCTATTTCTTTCTTTCTCTTCATTTTTGCCACCATTTTCTCTTCTTTCTCCTTCCACGTCTCTATCTCAACTTTTGCACATTCGCTCTTATGTCTTAAGCCCCTTAATGTTCTTATGCCATCTATTATACCTCTTGCACATTCAATTCCCCTTTTCCATATTTCAGCCTACATCTCGCACTCACTATCTTTTATATTTTAAACGTTTCTTCACCTTTTTTCTCACACTTACTCACCATCTCTCTTTTATATACTTTTTCTTCTCTCTACCCTTCTTCCCTCAAACTTTTCCCCATTTCTCCCATTTCTTTCATTAATTTCCTCCTGTACAACTTTCTCCTCTTACACTACTTCCTCTTACATTTCTCCCCTCACAATTTCTCCCCTTCACCCTCCTTTAAATTACTTTCCTTTTCTCCTCCTATCTGTTCACATATTGTACTCTCTCCCTTTCACGCTTGCATTCTTCTTTCCATTTAACCATTCGTCCCTTGCTTCTCTCCCCACTACTCTGCCTGTCTCTGTCGCTCTCTCTACAGTTACATTTTACCTCTCCTCATCCTCTCCTCTCTCCCATGGATTGGTCATGGAGACGTTATGCTCTGAATTGAACAACTGAGGGTTGGGTCCAGGAGTTCCAGATGATATTGTCACCAACAATTACTGCAGTCTGCATTCTTAGTGAGTTCAAGCACACATGATTTAGAGCTCTTGCTGGGGTCTGAAGCGTGTATCTATGGGAACTGTGGTGCACTGCTGATCCCAAGCATACAGGTTTTAGATCTTGGAAATCATGTCAAGTGATCAGAGCTACCAACCACGCTGGGTGCAGTAGGAACGGTGACAAGGGAGGCAGCTCCTGAAGCCCCATGGCCATGCCTTCATTGATCCACTTGGAGTGGTACCTAAAGATGCTGCAGATGCGGGTTGCTGGATATCAGCAGCTCAGAGCAGATTGCAGGAGCCTCACAGGCATTGGCTTCCCAGCCCAGGATTCCACTCTGATGGAAGGCCTCACCAATATGCCTGGGGAGCTGGAGGTGGCAGTCATGGAACACCACATGGTCTTCCTTCTCAGGGGCGGCTGGTGACATTTGAAAGTGGTGAGCGTAAACTAATTTGCATATTGCACCGCAGCGATCGAGCGCAGCGAGCGAGCCCGAACCACCTTGCATCCATCCATACATCATTCATGCATCCACCCATCTATCCACCCACCCACCCTGCATCCATACATCATTCATTCATGCATCCACCCATCCATCCATCATGCATCCACCCATCATTTTTTTTTTTTTTTTTTTTTAACATCATTTTTATTGCATCACCAGTATAAATGTACAGACAGGGTATGCATCAAAAGTAACATGACAAGAGCCGACATCATTAAAGACAATTGTTCTCCATCCGGGGAAGTCATCCCGCTCTTGAAAGGTGTGGCTCCATAACCATTCTGGTTCCGTTCCTTTTACAGTGTCTGACCGCTTCATTGTGCATACATCCCTGGAATGCCTTCGCAATTTACTCCCCCCCACCACTCTTAATTTCGGTACCCCAACAACCCTCCAATCTAGCTTCCTACCCGCCCTCCCCCGTGGTCGCGTTGCGCTTGGGTAACCATGCATTAGTGCCCGGTGTGTCAAGGAGGAAGCAAACATTCACTAAGATGTGTTCTCCTGTGTAGTGTCAGGGTCCGCTCCATCTAGTTCGCTTTCGCCTTCCTGCCCCCCATCGTCTACATCCCTGAGCGCCTGCACCATCACCTCCCATGCAGTCGCCCTTTCCAGCGCTTTCTCGTCATTCGACCTCCAAGCCATCTGGTATCGTAAGGTACTATCACATGCGGCCCATCTCAGACACTCCCCATACCATCTTTTATACGTGGGCCCCACTTTGGACTTCCAATTACGTGTGATCTCCCGCTTGGCTAAGATAAGCCCTAAGTCTATGAATTTACTCGACAGCGTATTCCTAGATGTGTGTGGGAACCAGTGAAGGATGCCAACAGCTTTGGTATAGTGGATATCCCTGTCCGTCGCGCCGTTAAGGGCCCGCCCAACTTCCTGCCAATAGTCGCCCAACGTAGGGCAGTCCCACAGCATATGACATAGGTCCGCCCCCGCTGTATTGCACCTGGGGCAAGCAGCGTCGGTCGTCCCAAAGTACTGGCGGAGTTTCCCGGGCGTGAGATACGCCCTGTGGACAACATAAAAGTGGATCAATTGAAACCTTGCATTCCTCGAGCTCTTCCGCGCCCTCCTCAGCAGTTGGCCCCAGGTCGTGTCTGGTATCTCCATCTGGAGGTCCAGCTCCCACTTGGCTTTTAGAGCTGCTAAAGGCTGTAGGGCCTCCCGCTGCATTCTCGAGTACAGGCACGTGACGGCCTTAAAGGTTCCGGCTGCCATCATGGCGTACTGGCAGGCCATCGCGGTGCCCGGTTCCTTCAGCCCATCCCCCCAATGGGCTCGCATGGCGCCCGTGACTGCCGCGTGCAGCAGGTAGTCGCCCCTCGGTAGGTCAAATCTCTCCTGCAGGTCCTGAAATGGGAGTAACACCCCATCTACGTAGAGGTCTCCGAGCACGTGCACTCCCGCCTCCTCCCACTCTAACAAGCGTGACCAATCACCTCCATGTGGGAGGGCAGTGACCATTCCCAGCGGTATTTCGGGGGCATACATAAGGCGGACACCCGCCCGTTTACGGGCTCGATCCCAACATAGACGGAAAGTCCGTTCCTCTGTCGTCAGGTCTCCCACTCGGAGTTTCTGGTGTAGCGTAATATAAGCTAGAACGTGTCGTGGGGTGCCTACGGCTCTCATGTCTTCGGGGCCTCTATACGCTCTAGCCACTTCCTGAGTAAAAGTCTGCAGCTGCGCGGCGAGGTAATAGCCCTCGAAATCGGGCACTGCCATACCTCCCTCATCTTTGGGGCGCAACAGCGTATCGAGCGCTATGCGTCTCCTACCCGTGCCCCACAGGAACGCTATAACCAGTGACCTCAGACGTTTGAAAATCGAACTCGGGATCCATACCGGCAGTGTCCTAAAATAATATAGTAGCCTGGGTAGAGCTACCATTTTAAGCAGGGAAATTCTACCAGCCAGGGAGAGCGGTAGAGACGCCCAGAAGTCCATAGACCCACGCAAGGCGTTAATACAGCGAATTATGTTGCCTTCTAGCAGGTCGGATGGGGTGTGGTAAACATAAACCCCTAGATAATGTAGGCAGCGCGGCTCCCAACGGAGTTCCTGAGCAGTGAGTGGACACAGCTCTCCCGACCTCAGGGGAAACAGACAGGATTTGGGCCAGTTGACCCTCAGTCCCGACAGCCCACCGAACTGCTCCAGTAGCTTCCGCGCCCCCTGAAGGTCGGCGCCGGCATCGGCCAGAAACATCAACAAGTCATCCGCATATAGGGATATGAGGTGTGGCCTCTCCCTAAAAGACAGGCCGGCATAGTGGCGGCCCAGTCTGGCTACCGCAGCGAAGGGTTCCATTGCCAACGCAAACAGCAGTGGGGACAGGGAGCAACCCTGTCTAGTACCACGCCTAATCGGGTATTGGCTCGAGATCAGTGCACCCACCCGGACCCTAGCTACCGCCTCAGTGTAGAGTACCTTGGTCCACCGTATATAACCGTCACCCAACCCAAAGCGACGCATCACCTCATACAGATATCCCCATTCGAGGCTGTCAAATGCCTTCTCAATGTCGATGGATAGGACAAATGGGGAGACGGTGTCCGGCCACTCCGCACCCATCAGTCTCGTGAGTCTACGGATGTTATGAGTGGTATTGCGCGTTGGTATGAAACCGCACTGGTCACCATGAACCAGGCTCGTCATGTGCACTAGTAGTCTGTTGGCCAGAATTTTACTGAGGATCTTATAGTCCGTCGTCAACATAGATAACGGACGATACGAGGACAGTGCCGCACTCTCCCTGCCCGGCTTTAATAGTGGAATCATGAGGGCCTCGCGCATAGAGCCCGGGAGTCGGCCTATCTCCTGCGCCTCATTATATACCTCGCGCAGCCGTGGAGCAAGACGTTCTAGGAATTTGCCATAAAATTCGATCGGTAGACCGTCGAGGCCCGGGGTCTTGTTTCTAGCCATCTGTTTTACAGCACAGCCTATTTCTCCGAGGGAGATGGGCCGTCCTAATTCTTCTGCCTCCGAGTCCTCCACTCGTGGTAACTCCAACCCGTCTAAAAACTCCTCAAGCTCATCCGTCCCACCCGTTTCACCACTCAGATAAAGCCCTTCATAATAAGCTCGGAACTTGTTCAGGATCCCGGGTTGGGAGTGGCAAGGCTCCTCCCCTGGTTCCTGGATCCTCATGATCGGCCCTCCCCCCCGGATAGGGTTAGCAAGCCAAGCCAACATCGCCCCCGCCTTATCACCTTCCGCATGCGCCCTCGTCACGTACGCCTTATGGTCGAAGCTACGCAGCCGCTCCAGCTCCACCGCCATCCCTTCCCGCGCCCCGCTAAGCTCCTCCCGCAGTTCAGGGTGATTCGGGCGCCTCCTCTCAAAATCTCTCAGCCGCGTCTCAGCCTTGTCTAAATCATCCAACAGAGTCTTTCGCGCTCCCGCCGTGTGCCCAATACAGTGTCCCCGCACCACCACCTTGAAAGTGTCCCATTCAACCGCCCTCGTGGAAGCCGAGCCACCGTTCTCCTCAAAGTACCCCTCAATACGTTCACTCAGGGCCTCCCTGAACAACAGGTCGTCCAGGGTATCAGGTTGCAGGCGCCAGGTTGGCACGCAGTTAACAGTCACCATCCATTCCAGAGACATCAACAAGGGGTTGTGGTCTGATATCGTCCTGGCCAAGTATTCCGCCCCCCCCACCGCTGGGAGCACACATTCCGCACAAAGAAACGCATCCAGCCTCACATGCAAATCATGTAGGTGCGAGTGAAAGGAGTAGTCCCTAATGGTGGGGTGCAACGCCCTCCATGCATCCGTAAGGGCCCAGCTCTCCCGCCATTCCATTCTACGCTTGGCGATCCTATGTGCCGGGGACGCGCGCAGCGGGGGATGGGATCTATCTAGCAGCACATCCTCAACTGAGTTGAAGTCTCCCCCCAAAAGGACCGGCCCCGCCAAATAACCCGCCAATTTGCCCGATATGGTAGACAAGAAAGCAGGCAGATCTACATTAGGAGCATACACATTACAGAGAGAAATCATCCTGCCTCTCAGCCTTCCCTCCACCGCCACATACCTGCCCTCTGGGTCTATCGACGACTTCGATACCTGGAAGGGGACCCCCGCCCGTATCCAAATCAAAGTCCCCCTCGCAAATGCCGAGAATGTCTTATAGAATAACTGCCCCCTCCAGCGCCTTTGGAGAGCCGCCCCCTCTTGCTTATTTAGGTGCGTCTCCTGCAGGAACGCTATGTGAACCCCCCTACATTTGAGGTACGCCTGAATCTTATGTCTGCGCGTCATGGACTGCATACCCCGCACATTCCAGGTCACACATTTCAACGCTCCGGTACTAGCCATTCCCCCCTACACAACCGGACCAAACAGTAAAGAACAGTGGTCGTATAAATCCCGCGACCACGGGCCCTCCCCCCCATCCCCCCCAAACAGGAAGCCATACCCCTCCATGAACTACAACCCCCCGAGCAACCCCAACCGCTCGCAACTCCCACCCCCCCAGGACAGGCCCCCCCACAGCTGGAAGTACCCCCATCCAAACCAACACTCCCGACCACCCCTCAAGGAAAGGTGGTAATGTTCGCAGTCTCCACTGCGATGACCTTAGGGGCCAGTAAGGCGCGGCTCAATGCTAGAAAACCTCCAACAAATCAGCCCCGCGATCTCCATCCCACAATCCCCACATTACAGCCCCCCAAAACCTCAGTCAACATCCGATGCGGGTCCATCGCCCCGATGTCCAACCAGCTAGTCCATTCCGCCAAACCAGTTCAGCACGCCTCCAGGATTTCTCCCGAGGTCTGCGGCGTCACACTAGGGCCCCGGGCTCCGCCAAATTCCGATTGTCCTGTCTCTGAGCCCGTGCCCGGGGCCTCCGAATCCGTACCCTTCTCAGACTGAGTTCTGGCGGCTCTGGATAAGTCCACCACCGCCTGCAGGGCCGCCTGCCTCTCCGCCTCCGTCTGCGACATCGATGGTTTCCCGGTCCTCTTGCGGTTCCTCCTGATCCGTTGTGATTGCCTGATCGGCCTGTCCATCTTAGCCTCTTCCTCCCTGGCCTTAGCACCGTCCGTACCAGCCTTATAAGTGTCCCACCATTCCCATGCGTCCGCGGAAGACATGAAGAATAGGGATTTTTCATCCACCACCACTCTGAGCTTGGCAGGGAAAAACAGGGAGTACTTGATGCCTTCCTGGCGGAGCTCCCGCTTGAGGGACAGGAAGTTTGCCCGGAGTCGCTGAGTCTCAAATGTGTAGTCCGGGAACATGGTGACTCTGCTATTTTCCACTTGGAAGGGCCCTGCCTCTCTCGCCCTCTGCAGAAGCCAGTCCCTGTCCCGGTAATGGAGCAACTTGAACACCACCGGGCGAGGTGGAAGGCCCAATGCTGGCGGACGCGCCGGAACTCTATGCGCCCGCTCCAGGGAGAAGAAGGGGGACAGACCTTCAGGCGCCACCTCCGTCCGCAGCCAGTTATCTAAATAGCCCACCATGTCGTCGCCCTCAATCTTCTCCGGCAGGCCCACCAGGCGTACGTTGTTGCGCCTGTTCCTGTTTTCCGCATCCTCGGCCCTCCTTTCTAACACCTTCAGACGGTCCATCACGTCGGCCATCTGGGCCTTTACCGTTGCCTGGGCCGGGGCCAAGTCTTTGATCGTAGATTCCACAGATTTCACCCTGTCCTTCAGTTTGTCGTGGTCGGCCTTCAAGAGACCCAAGCCCGTTGCCACCTGAGCTATATCTCGCTGCAGGGCATCCTTCGTGGTAGCGATGGCTTCCAAGATACGGTCCTGCATCCGCTGTAACGCCGCTTGGTCTCTCTCCGCTCCGTCCGCCGTCTCAGCGTCAGTCACGCCATCACTCTTCCCCTTCGGCTTCCCCATTGGGGCCTGGACGGGTGACGGTCTGCAAGTGCGCACCAGGTCTTCCTCCGATCGTCGCCGGGCACCGATCTCCGGCCTAGTGCTCAGGCCCAGAAATGTCACCAAGAAGCAGGCAGCACCAAGCGTCCGCGGCCCAGCCCGCGCCAGTCGCGCTAGAGGGCCGGGGTCCTCTCCTCCGGGTCACTGTCGCACCGCTATTGCCCCAAGCCTGAGACGGTCCTCAACCACCGTCCAAGGGCGCGCCTATTGTCCAACTGGCACCCGGGGAGGGGCGCGATGCAGCCACCAACGCCTCTAGCGTGGTTAGGAATGATCTGCGGTGGGTCTCCGAGCAGACGTCTCCGTCTCTAGCTATCTCCTGCCCTCGCCGCCATTTTGGGGTCCGCGACTTCCCGGCCAAGTTTAGCTTTCAGAGTCGAGTTACTGCTGTGGGAAGGCTCGGTGTCGCCCTCCGTGGGTTCCGGACCCTCCGCAGTATCGTCCAGTTACGGATTATGTTCTTTATCTCGGGGTTCAAATGAATTATCAGGATATTATCCGGGATCGGGCACGGAGCTCCGAGCTCACGCAGCCTACCTCCTCGGCATCCAAGCCACGCCCCCATGCATCCACCCATCATGCATGCATCCATCCATACATCATTCATACATCCACCCATCCATCCACCACCCATCCTGCATCCATACATCATTCATTCATGCACCCACCAATCCATCCATCCACCCATCCATCCATCATGCATCCACCCATCATGCATGCATCCATACATCATTCATGCATCCATCCATCCACCCATCCATCCATCCATCATGCATACACCCATCATGCATGCATCCATGCATCCATCCGTACATCCATACATCATTCATGCATCCACCCATCCATCCACCCATCCTGCATCCATACATCATTCATTCATGCATCCACCCATCCACCCACCCATCCATCCTGCATCCATCATTCATGCATCCATCCACCCATCATGCATGCATCCATCCATGCACCCACCCATCCACCGAACAATAATTAATGTACCCACCCTGCATCCATCCATCATTCATGTATTTTTATGACCATATAAAAATAAATTATGGACTCTAACAAGCCTTTAGGATCGATGTTTAAGGATGTGCCAGTTTACATATTACATCACCCCTACCTTTTTATGCTGGAAACCTTCTACCGCCCATGTATTTGCCATCCTGTAAGCCCTAGGTATGTACTATACAAATTCACATACAAACATACACCAACATGCATGCAATAATAAATGCATATATCATGCTATTCCGCCTCTACCGTTTGTTAACATTTTGAAATTTTATAACCTTAGTTCAAAGAGTACATTATATTTGTGGTGACAAAGTTGTTAACTCATTTTCTGGAAAATGTTTATAAAATGAAATCTGTTGAAGGCTGTTGTTGCAACTATCAAAATAGAAATTCTGAGAATTTTTACATTTCCAAAACCCCATGCCGTGAAATAAACGGGTGACCTGGAATAGACGCACACATATCTGCAGCAGATGCTTTAACACACTGAACTATCTCAAGTCATTTGTGCAAGCTAGTTTACTGGAACACCGAAAAACACACACTCTTACCTTGCTGCTGGTCCCGGTCCGCGCCACCTCTGTGCTCTGCTCCCCACACGTCACAGGCTCACAGCGTCCCTGGCCAATCCTGGTGCCAGGGGCACAGGTACCCTCTCGCCTGCAGCACGCCCATTAGGGCTCCTGATGGGCATGCGCAACGCCGCCAAAACACAAGTGCACATGTGTGGGCACGGGTAAAAATTCACCCTCCGTCCCCACGCATGCATACTTGTGTTGCCGCCTGTACGATCATGTCAATGAATCAACATGACGCCCGCCCGGCGGTCTGACATCATGTTGATTCATTGACATGATTGTCATGAGGGAGCTGCGGGCGGCGTCGGGCAAGGGGGGCTACGCCCCCACGCCCCAATGGACGAACCGCACCTGTTCCTTCTGTAGGCCATGGTGGCACCAAGAGCAGAGTGCAGCCTGGCTGAATGCCCATGACTGCACTGGAGATGAACTGGGCGAGAGGAGAGGTATCGGAACAGCGCCCATAATGAATATTACAGGACAATCACTCAATGATAGTCCAGGTGGGGGAAGCACTTGCCATTTGCTATATTTATAGAACCCTCAAAAGTATAGCATATCTAAAAACAGATGCATGCTGACCAGTTTGAGTACATTGGTGCTTCACTAAAATATGGAAAATTAGAAAGCACCAGCTGCCCAATCAGTTATGTGCTGCCTTGGCTATTATTGGTATTCAGCCAAAATTCTGAGTAAAAAATATCGAGATGCATAAATATTGAGTTTTTAATATCGTGAGCCACAAATATTGTGATGCAAGAACATCATTGACAAGAATCGATTTTCTAAGGTAAGTAATATTGATGTCAAAAATACCTATGTTGTTAATATCGTTTACATATATATATCTGTGTTCTTAATATTGATGTTAAAAATGTCGATGGGCATTATTATGATAGCGGTAAACCCGCCTCCGGCAGGGATGTACTTTGGGGACCCGTTGCTGGTCCCCGTTGTGCAGGGGCAATGCAATTGTGCACTTGTGCAGTTCCCTGCACCAGGTGGCAAGCACCACGTGATGGCTGCCACATAGTGCAGGGAAATGCACAACATGTATTTTTGCCATTGTGGCATGTGCTGCAGCCAGCAGCACCCGCCACAATGGTAATCATGCACAATGCGACCGCCAAAGTGGCACATTATAATTGCATGTGCGCCATATGGCCGGGTGGCCCCGATTCCCGTGGCGATGGTGGACGGACTAAAGTCCGTCCGCCATTGTAATGAGCCCCTATGTTATTAATATAATTTCAAAAATATTGTTGTTAATAATATAGTTTTTTTGTTATTTGTATGTATTTAAGTATATGTTTTAATTCCATATATTATAAATAGTGTGTATAATTAATGTTAATGCATTTTAATATAATTTGTAAATTTTTAGCTGTTTTTTAATTTATTTAATGGTTTATTGTAATTTTTAGTGTCATAGTGGGTTGTGGGTTTTGTAAGATGGTAAGTAATTTAATTATATTTGATTAAGTATTAATTTATAATTATTCTTAATTATTTAATTGATAATTAATTATGTAAATTGTGGAATTAATTTATTTTTTATGTGAAGATTTAGGTGTGGGTTGTGGGGTGTGTAGGCTTATAGGGTGGAAAGTAACCTAATTATAATTAATTCATAATTACGTTTTTAACTGTTATTAACTATTTAATTGATAATTAATTATGTGTAAATTATGTAATTAATTCATTTTTAAGTTATGTTTTAGTTGAGTTGTTAGGTTTATAGCGGTACAGAGTGGGAATTAAATTACTTATAATTAATAATTAATTTAAATTATTAATTATTTAATTGAGAATTCATTATGTAAATTGTGTAATGAAGATGTTACAATTAATGAATACATAATTGAAATTAATATTAATTATTTAATTGATCGTATTTTAAGAAAATTGTGTAATTAAGATATTTTTTTTAATAATATATCAGGTGCAGGTTGTGTTTTTAGGGTTACAGGGTGGAAATTAATTAAGAAATAATTTATTGATAATTATTTATTACTTTCACATTAATTATTTAATTAATTAGGCTAATTGTGAACTTATATTTGTTAGGTTATATTTTTGGTGTGTGTTTAGTTTGTAGAGGAATGGGGAAATTATTTAAGTAATCATAAATAAAAAATATTCATTTCTTTTAAATATTAATTTTATTATTTAATATGCTAATTGTATTACACTTTGTTTATTTCTATCACATTTTAATTGTTGACCGTTATGTTTGTGCAAATATAGGGGTCGATTAGGATCGCGGACGGACTTGAGTCCGTCCGCGACCCCTGAGGAGGAGGGAACGTCCGCATGGGCTGCGGCGTTCCCTCCGATCAAATTAGGATGTGACCGCCAGTGTGGCGGTCACATCCTCCATCTCTAACATTGCGGCGGGTGCAGCTTCAAGCTGCATCCGCCGCAATGTAAAAAATCCATGCACAGCATTTGCGTGCACAAAGCGGCAGGCAACGCGCGGTGCCTGCTGCATTGTGCACGCAAATGCAGGGGGGTACCATAGGTACCCCCCATGTGCACCCCCCACCCCACCTTCACCCAGGGGGCCCGCAACGGGCCCCCGAAGTGAAGGTCCGTATGCTTTTCCACGGCGGTAAAGTCGCCGCGGAAAAGCATATATTTTCAGACATCCTAATATGCCTGGCGGTGTCTGATAGACACCGCCAGACATGTTAGTGCTTTTCCGCCGCGGTCGCCTTCCGACCGCGGCGGAAAAGCGGCGGACAGATTATCAGACCCACCAGCCATCCTAATTTGGCGGTGGGTCTTTGGAGTCTCCGCCGCGGTTTTTCCGCATCCTCCAGGCCGGCGGACACTTCCGCCGGCCCGGAGGATGCGGAAAAACCGCCATCCTAATCGACCCCATAGTGTGGTATTTGAATTATATTAATAATATTAGTGTCAATTGATAATTATTAAACATTGTAGTTTTTGTTTTTGGCAAACTCGTCCTTCCTCTCCTGACAGGCTTTAGATGTGGTGCGGTGTCTGCATTCCTGTACCTAGGCATATAAAATTGAGATTGCCCGACATGGGGATTGCGATTGTATCAAATAAATGAGAGAAGCTAGCTCTGGGGGCTCTGCTAACTCTCCATTCAACAGGGCCCGCAAGGCATGCCTCATCCTAAAAGAGTGAAACTGCATCAGCAAAGTTGGACCATCAGCTTGCAGTTTAATCTGTTCCCAATCGTGGAGCATCTTACCAGTGAAAAAATCTCCCATACAACGTATGCCATGATCCCATGGGTCCCCCAGTGCAGCCGCCTCCCGTTCAACTGCAAACCAACTCCACCACTCTAAAGGTAACTGCGGTGAGTAAAGTAATGGAGCACGCTGTATATCCGCTGATTTCCTCAGCAGGTATCTCGTAATGCAGGCAAGATCTATGATATGGAAAGAACGCTGAGGTTTATCAAGGAGATCAGAAGGCAGGGCCATTGGAGATGCCCCATCCTACTCCAGATACAAGTGTGGCAAATCCAGGGGGCCATGTATCCAAAATATGGTGCATTTGGGCCACCCGACGAGCAGGGAAGAGTGAGTGTAGCCCACTGTACGCAAGGCTCTTTAACAGCCCAAGCTAACCTCAGCATCAGGGAATGCAAAGTCCTGAACATAGCCTTTGGCAACGATATACGAATATTAACGAAAAGAAATACAAAGCGCGGGAGCACAAGCATCTTTATAATAGATAGGCGCCCGGCAAGTGAAAGCCGCAGACAGATCCAGCGGTCAACGGACTCCGCGAGGCACTATGACTTTCCTATAATTATTCCATATTACCACCTCTTGATCTGTATGCCTAAATATTGTACTGGTTCTGAGGTCCACTGTAGTGGAAACTCAATCAGAAAAGGGGTCGTGGCATTAGTAAATGGAAACATGCGTGATTTGTTACAATTAATGTGCAATCCTGAGTGACTACCGAAATGCACCACCTCACGCAAAAGTAAAACATTCCATTCTGGTTCGCAGATATACAAAAGTGTGCCATCTGCATATACCGATATTATAAGGTTATAGTGAGGAAATCGGATGCATGGGCGCCAATCTATTAGCCAGGTTTTTTACAAACAATTGTGTATCTGTGTTAAGAAATTTCAATAGTCGATATGATGAGCAGGGCTTGGCCGGCTTGCCCAGCTTGAGTAAAGTAATCAAAAGTGCCTCCCTCATAGTTGCGGGCATAATGCTGCCACGCGCCATCTCCTCAAATAGATTGATCAAATGTGCTACTAACTTTTCCTGATATGCCTTGTAAAAAGCCACCGTAAGGCCATATGTGCCGGGCACCTTGCCACCAGGCATGTCCCTCAATGCTGCAAGGACCCTATGTGAGTCTGTCAGTCTCTTCATGGCAATGTACGAGAGATAGTCGGCAGTGGCCTGTTCCTCATAAGGGATACGGGAGGCATGTAGTTCAGAGTAATATGTCTGAAACCTCTCAGCAACCTGGGCCGCCCCATGTAAGGGCGACCCTTGCTCATCCAGCACAGAAAGCACCTCGTTATCCTCTCTGCTCGGCCTAACCAAGGCTGCCAACAAGGCCCCTGGTTGCTCCCCTTCCCCATACACCCTAGCCATAGCATATCTCCCAAGATGGGTTACCACGCTTCGATCCAGCTCATTATACTTTTCCAGCTTGGCCTTGGTGTATCGCAGGTTCAGATGTTTCCTGATAAACGCGTTTAAGGTCTGCGAGTTCTGTTTCCAGTTTTTGCAGTCGATCTCGAATAGAGCATAGCACTCCCGCATGTTTAGAGATAGTGATCCCACGAATATATGCCTTATAGGCCTCCCATACAGTGGCCATCGTAGTCAGTGTACCTAGATTTGCGCGAAAGTATCACTAAATGACTGCACTAATTCTTCGCAAAACACTGCATCTAGTAGGGAATACTGCGGAAAACACCATGCAAATGTACATCGGTGCAACTGTGCAACCTCTAGCACCAAGCGTACAGGGGAATGGTCTGGGTACAATCTTTGGAGATGGTCGCAGCAGCTCAGACTAGGCAATAAACTACAGGAAGCAAGCCGTGTGTGCATGTCGTGCAAGGAGGAATAATGAGTATACTCTCTAACCTGTGGGAAGGGATTGCACCACACAGATACCGCAGTGATAACATGGGCCGCTGCCAAAGGCCTCTGTGGGGGACCCTTGGAGCGTTCCAGTTCAGGGGCCAAGAAGCAGTTAAAGTTACAACCCCATTTTTTAGGGATATCACCATAAACAGCTAGTTTAGCATACAATGAGTGTAGAACTGTAGATCATCATAGTTCGGCCCATATATCCCCACCAACACCACATCCAAAAGCTCTTTAGGCAAAACATAACCACGTAACATCCCCCTTGTCCACATTAAGTTCCTGTAGCGTAAGTCCTGAACCTCGACCAGTCCATATTAAGATCCCCTGCGCATGTGCATTAAACCCCGCAGCACAGCACACACCTCTCATGCATCTCGGCGTAAGCACTCTGGCATTTGAGGTCAAACGTGTTTCCTGAAAAATGGCCACATCTTGCTATGATGTTGCAAATACAGCACCACTTTACAGATCTTGCGATTGTCTATTCAAGCTTCTACCATTCCAGGTCAAGAAACTCAACTTCGTCAATTATTTAGATGAGCCACCAACAGCTGCCATAGCTTATTCTTTCTCCCTGCCATATTGCGATGTGTAAACTAGTAATTACTGCCCAATTAGTAATTGTACTCTCATGCTGCCATGATTTAAAAAAATGCTGGTCCCACCCACCATCCATGCCGTGTTCCTTAATTTATGACATGGCCAATCGTATCCCCCCCCACTGCCCACCCGTAACCCCCAACAACATGTCCCATATAGAGCAATTTGCATCACACATGGAGGCAGAGATCGCCCGCCAAACAATCCTGCAACCAAGTCGCAGCAGGGCCATTCTAACAGTAGCAAATTCCCATAATCATCTTTACAGTAAGCATAAAAATGAATTAACGTGTCCCCACACTCATGCAAACTGAGATACAAACTTGCATTCCTGTCTCTATTAGTATCAGGAGTGCCCAGTCTATGCAACCCACAGTCCACTACAGGAGTAAGTGTAATGACCCGACTAGAAAGCACAATCGGAAACCCGCCCATCATAAAGTTCATACATAAAACAACAACATGCGGAATATGCGAATCGCCATAACAATGGTAGGTGCATCATAAACACTAAAAACATATCATCATTATGTCATACAAACTGTATGATACAGTGCACAGCAAGGTGTCTATGTACGATGTTCAGTCCTGTTCGACTAATTCATAGTTCGAGACCCAGTAATCATCCACCTGCCCTGGCGATTCACGTGCTGGTTTTGAGGACACACGCATCTTAAGAAAATGCTGCACAGCTTCATGATCATTAAAGATATTGGGGCATATTATCAAGGGGGTTTATCTCCGCTTTTTTGGCTTTAAAAGCCAAGAAAGCGGAGATAAAACGATCTCCCTATTACCTAGCTGTCGCTAACACCAGTTAGCGACAGCTAGTAGGAGATAGCGACCATCTTGGGCCCCACTTTGCATGTCAGTGATATTTATCACTAATGACATGCAAAGTGGGCGTGCCAAGATGTTAGCGACTGGAAACAGTAGCTAACATGGCTATCTCCTATTACCAACTTTTGGAGATATTCGCGCTAAGCGCGAATATCTCCAAAAGCTAACACCTGCCCCTGAGCAGTTCTTAGCCATGTTATCCAATGGGAAGTGGATAACATGGCTAAGAGCATTAGCTCGGTAATGCATGAATATCGCTGACTTTTCAGCAATATTCATGCATTGCAGCCGTTTTTTATCGCATTTGCGATAAACCTTGGTAATACCAAGGTTTATCTGCGGTAAAAATCGCCGCAGCTTAGCGGTAAAATTTTCTCTCTAACCAAGCAATAGCGATAATTATCGCTATTGCTTGGTAATATGCCCCTTTATATTTCCCATCCACTTTGATTCCAAGCGTTCCGGGTACAGCATTATGTATTTAGTACCCTCAGTTTACGTTTCGTCGGCAGAAACTGCCTCCTCGCTTCCTGCACCTGCAGAGTGAAATTAAGGAAGGTGGAAAGGTCCGACTCCGCCTTATCATAGCGAAGTGTCTGAAGCTCTCAAGAGCAGCATAGGGCAGCATCTCGGTCTCTATAATTAAGTACACTTGCAATGATGAGGCGAGGTCTAGCACCCAGTACCGGTTTTGGTGCCAGCGACCTATGCGCACGTTCCACTATAAATATATCTGAAAAGTATCACAATCCAGTAATTTGATAAGAAGCAGCTCGACAAAAAGCTCCATATGCCCAGTGTCTGTGGACCCAGCACCTCTACATCATCTGCTTTTGTTTACAGGGCCCGTAAAGTTTTCTCCATCTGCTTCTGATTGCCAGTTGTAGTGGTTTGTTCATCTTCTGCATCCGATACATGCCTCTCCAGCATATCCAAGCGCTCAGCATGCTTATCAATGCGCTCCGACTTCCTGGCCATTCCATACGACAGCGAGTCAATCTTACCATCAATTTTGGTATGGCTGAGTTGCATTGTAGTCAGAATTTGGCGTAAGTTGTTACCCAGTTCGAGACTAGAAGCATTAGTGCAGGCGCAGTTGTCGCCGAGCCCTCTTCACATGTTCTGAATGATTTGCGCTGCTCGAATTGCAATTTGGGCTGAGTTATATCCAGCTTAAAAAAGAACAATTGATGGACAGAATGAAGAACAATGTCATACATTCACCCCTATAAGAGATCTGGGCCTAAATCCATCGTTTTTTGTTCACCATGCCATTCCAGTTTGGACCCAGCCATATGCAAATCAGTCTTGACCCTGCACCCAATGGGTACAGTTCAGCCCGGACTGCCAGGGCAGGTCTTCCCTCGAATGGAAACAAGCATCCTAGGACCGTTTTTGGGCTTTCAGCCCTCATTAAACGGATATCCTTGTGACTGGGGTGAATGTTTGCATTGTCCAGCATTTGGTCCATCAATTGTTTCTTATTTTATCCAGCTTCCCCATTCTACGAGGTGTAGCAAAAGTTACCAATATCCCCAACGCCAGATATTCCACGATGTGTAATGAGGTACACTCCACAGGGCCTCCGCCGAAGCCGTTGAGTTACCACCAACAATCTCTGTGCACCACCCTTCAGACACGTACTGTGCAGGGAAAGCAGGAAGCGCCAAGCACCTGAAGCAGCCCCTAAGATAACAACGCTGCTATCGTTGATTCATGCAGGCAGTCCGATATGGACAAGTAATCGCTGCTATCCACGGATGCAGTCCCCTCCCCCGCAGGAACCACGACAGCGAGATGGCAGGGGCCAGGTTCTGCAGGATCAGCAGAAGCAATGTGCCTCTGCGGCATCGCCGGCCCACTGCATTAATATACCCGCCGGGTCACTCCAGTCACAGGCTGGCACCCATAGCGGTTCGCTCTTGCTACAGCCCAGGTGATCCCGGCAGACGGTAGGTCAACCGAATGTGCACTCTGCCACAGTCCGCATGACACAGCACGGTCTTGTCTGGCACTCCTAACTCCTGCCAAGGCACAATATGTATTGGAATCTGTCCACAGCCCAGCCCCTGGAGGGTCACCGGCGGCACCCTCCACCAGGGTCGGATTGGGATCGCAATTTGGCCCGGACACTGACGAAAAAAGTGGCCCACATTTGCGGGCATGCCCTTTCCTGAAACACACAAGGAATGTAAGTGGGAGGATATTGTTCTTGGGAAGGACACAGGGCTAAGGTGACAATGTCCTACAAGCTGAACACCTGAAAATCAGACAGGCCCCTTTCTATCACAAAATTATTCTCAGCCCTCCAGCGCTGGAGCATCTGAAAACAGCGAAGCCCCTTTCTCTTAAAAAATGATTCTCCACCCTCCAGCACAGGAGCACCTGAAAGCAGCGAGGCCCCTTTCTATTAAAAAATTATTTCCCAGCCCTCCAGCGCAGGAGCACCTGAAAAACAGAGAGGCCCCTTCCTCTTAAAAAATTATTCCTCAGCCCTCCAGCGCAGGAGCACCTGAAAAACAAATGCCCCTTTCTCTTAAAAAATTATTCCCCAGCCCTCCAGCGCAGGAGCACCTGAAAAACAGAGAGGCCCCTTTCTCTTAAAAAATGATTCCCCAGCCCTCCAGCGCAGGAGCACCTAAAAAACAGTGAGGCCCCTTTGTCTTAAAAAATGATTCCCCCGCCCTCCAGCACAGGAGCACCTGAAAAACAGAGGCCCCTTTCTCTAAAGAAAATCATTCCCCAGCCCTCCAGCACAGGAGCACCTGAAAAACAGAGGCCCCTTTCTCTAAAGAAAATCATTCCCCAGCCCTCCAGCACAGGAGCACCTGAAAACCAGCAAGGCCCCAGCTATTTTGTAAATTACTCAGCCCTCCCCAGCGCTTCACTGCCTCAGGGCAATGGCATAGCAGGAGAGGGTCTAAAGCAAAAACACAGCTTCTGGGCCATCCATGGGGGTGGGGGGAGGCTAAGGTGAAGATGGTACGAGTTCCCCACATCACCTGGCCCCCATAGTGAGACCCATTCTTCCTCACCCACTATGCCCTGAATAAGAAGAGCTGTGGGAGAGGACTAATGCAAGCACTGTTTCTGGGCTGCGTGTGCCCCAGGGGTGCCGAGGTGAAAATGCCTCATAGGCCTGAGCAACACCTGACCCCCTGGGAGGCCGATTCTGGCACAGAATCACCCCTCCCCAGCCCACCATCAGCATGATTGCTTGGCAGGCCAGGGGGTCAAGGAGAAGCCACAGCTGATCATCGCTGAACGGCTGGCTGCACAGCGAAGATGCTTTCCTCTCCCTGTCAGTGCTCTCTGTGGACTGATAAAGGGGGAAAAAACGTCCCACAGAGTGCACTGAGACACCGGCTCTTCGGCCCATGCCCGAGTGCCCGCAGTGCCAATCCGCCACTGCCCTCCACCTCACCGCCGGTCCTCACAGAAGTCACCGTAGGCCATCTCAAGGGCTCACGTAGGCACCAACCGCACCTCAGTTCTGCTTCACAGAGGCGTAGGCCCTCCGCAAGTGCAGATGGCGCGCACTGCAGGCCTCACACCTCGCCAAGGCCACAGCAGTCCATTTCCATTGCCAGCCGCGGGCCGTGGAGGGATTGACGGTGGGGCAGGGAGGCGGGGAGGGGGAGGGGCAGGGTGGAGGGACCTAAAAACCGGCATATGGATAATTGCAGGTAAATACACAATGTAATTAATAAAACAAAATTCGTAGCGCGCACAGCATCGCATTTTGCGATGCAGTCTACGCTACGAAATTCATTTTAATAATTAAATGGTGTACTTACCTGCAATTATCCATATGACGGTTTTTAGGTCCCTCCACCCTGCCCCTCCCCCTCCCCGCCTCCCTGCCCCACCGTAACTCCCTCCATGGCCCGCGGCTGTCCATTGCCCGTAGCACAGTCTCTGCCAGTCTTTCCTGGCTGAATCAGCGCTCCATGGCAGGCTTAGCACTAGACACCCCTTATGAGTCCAAAGTAGGAGGGGATGGCATGGGAAATTCCAGGATAGTTTAAATCTGCCAAAGGAGCTCGTCAAGCAAGTGGCCATCTTGAGGCCAAGCAAGCTCCGCCCCCCTCAGCGGTGGGGAATAATTAGGATGATATTAAGGTCCCAGTTTAGACTCATCAGCCCTGCCTTAAAAATATATAATTCTCAAGCATTGGGGACGGCGTGATGTGGAGACGAATTATGGGATCATCTCAAAGTGGACTTATTTTCAGCTGTTGAAAACTGTTTATGCTGCAGTTTATAGGACTTCCTGTTAGCACACCTTTGCTGCCGCCCATTGGACCGGAGGTTGAGACCAATCACTGACAAAATAGGGTTATGTCCCCATCTCTATTGGAGAAGAATCTGGTTTACCCCAGAGCTCACCTCCTATCGCAAAGACCTGGAAGAAATTCAGTGTATTCCTTAGATTTCTCATGGATAAGGTATATTAAAGCTACGTTAATAGATATAGGGTTAGAGAGCCTGTGGAGTTTTCATGGTGCAGTTAGGGCTACACCTAAGTTACTGCTTAAATCAGTGTATTGGCAAACCAATGACTTTGCACAACTCTCTAGGCGGTGCTAAGAATCCCTGACGGAAATGTTCCTCTCTGCAAAATGCGATGCTGTGCGCGCTACGAATTTCGTTTTGTTAATTAAATTGTGTACTTACCTGCAATTATCCATATGCCGGTTTTTAGGTCCCTCCACCCTGCCCCTCCCCCTCCCCGCCTCCCTGCCCCACCGTCACTCCCTCCACGGCCCCCGGCTGCTGGGAGTTAAAAAATACACAGAGGCCATTAGGATGCCTAAATAGGTTGACAATCATTCCATTTGTTTTGGTGTTAGTAGGTTCCTGCTGGGAATGTGGAGACTGAGACAAATGGTGTGCTCTGATCCGGTATCACTGGGTATCTAAGTCATTATGTTTAGTCCTATGCCTTTACTACTGAACACAATATGTACAGTGACGTGTGATGCAGGGTGAATTTTGTTATCATTTATATTTAATAATGTATCCTTCCTTAAGCACATCCGCAAGGAACAGGTAGTAATATTTGAAACTGCACAAGTCACTTTATGTTGCGATGCGTATTTATAATTGGATTTTTAAGGCATCCATATAAAACTCAGGTTAGAAACGAATATTCACCCAGTATTAATAGATTTAAGGAGTGTATATTTGTTTTTCTTATCTTATTAAGTAAAGTGCTATCATGTAAGTGCAAGACCGTATTTTATATACCAAGATCTAGTGGAAGTGGTGCTTAAATTAAACTGATTGTCTCCTTTTAATGTAAGTTTTGTTGAAGACGTTTTATTGTTTTATTTTATTACTTGTTTGATTCTGCTTTTATGCCTTTGTGCTGAAATAAACCTATTTGAATTACAATTATTGTGGGGTCTTACTAGTAAATGGATTAAGGCTCGAAAGTGTGGCTGTGAGATTGAGGGATGCCACACAAGCATCCCTCTGTGAGCGTCTACTATTGGCTTGCATGTCCTGTCTTTTTGAAACTGGAAGTGCCCACTGTGGATTCAGCAGTGACGGCTCAGGCCTTCTTACTTGTCCCCTTCAGTGCGGATACCTACTGGCTTCTCGTGTGTAAATGGCTCTGCCAGTTTCCTTTAACCAAAGGTTTTCACTTCCATCTTTGTGAGTTAAAAGTGAAAAATGTTTATGCACTCTGTGCAAGGTGCAGGATGAGTGGGATGCTTGAGTGCACATTTGACAGGTAGGAAGGAGGAAATCAATTCGACTCTCTGTGTATATAGCAGTATACACGCTAATTTATCAACACAAAGAGGAATGAGAGGGAGGTTCAAATGCAATACAGCCGGTCTGCTGTTGTCTTGTGGCGAGGAGATGTGTGATGTGCCCTGAGCGACACATCCGGATACACTAAACAGCGCTAAGTGGCATTACGGAAAGAAATTTCTACTACAATAATGAATACAAGGAAACTACACAAAGACAGAGTGTACTTCACCCATTTCTTTTCTTGTTTTTCCTGAACATCGCACTTAAATTAGGGTGCTAGCCAATCGGGAGAGAGGCAGCAGACCTGTCCAGGTGGATGTCCATGGCCTGCCCTGGCAACAGATAAAGGGCAGAAAGATGTTAACTTGATCCTAAAGGGGCATAACAATCCTTTTGTGAAGCATGTCTGACTACAATACACCCTACTGTCAAAATGAAAGTCAGGTCAACATGTGTGAACTGGACCAATGAAAATGAAACTTGTTTGTTTTTTCAGGCAAAGAAATGCGAGCGAGGTGTCGCGAAGGAAAAGATACCACATGCCAGGAATGCCCGAATGGATGGTACAAGAGCGGTACCAACATCTTCAGTTGTGAGAGATGCACCACATGTAGTAAAGGTATGGATGAAATATGTGGTGTCTCACAGCACTGCAAATGATAACCCTGCTTCTTCAGACCCTGCAAGCCTACCCTGTTACGCAATTACTAGGCAGCTAACTTGGCTATACTACTAGAAGACAACCAGATGCTGGAGCAGCCTTATTTTCTCTTTCCCAGGAGATTATGTTTTTGAACTTAGAAACAGATGCTCTTGGTATGTGGTATGTGGGTGCCATGTGATTTTTTTGACCTGGGCCCTCCAGCAACAACTGACATGGCTGTCTGGCTCTTTCATCAATCCACTCCTTCCTTTTGGACCACAGTCAAAAAATTAGGCTTGCATCAGTTATGACATCCACAATTTTGCTATCTCACATCATTCCCCAAACATCATCCTTCTAGTGTCTTCTATATTACATTTACCTATGCACACCAACACAGTTACCAGAGCAGTACTAGATAGACGTCCCACTGTATGCAGATGAAAAGCAAATCCACCTCTTTCTAGATAAATGTCTAAACATTTCTACTAATGTTACCTCATGTTTGGACCAGGTTCTGTATTCATTGAAGCAGAGATTCCTCTTCGTGAATGGAGCCAGACTGAGATCATCATTATAGAAGGACATGGGGCAGTAATTTTGTATTTGTCAATTGGGACCTCCCAATTACCACATACCTGCACTCTTGGGAACTGATCAGTTACATTTATGTTATTGTTATATATCTCGTAACTGCAAAACTCTGACTTCAGAACACATCCAAATGTTACAATAGTTTCTCCTCTTGTTTTGTGTTCTGATTGTCGTTTTATATTTCAATTCATAAACCCCAGTGCATTTAAAGGCTGCCTTACTTTTCTTCAGGAGGCAACAATATATGCCTCCTAGATATTATTTATCATTCAAACCACATTTTCCTAAAAGAGAAAGATATTTATAAAAAACCCGCTTAACTAAAGAAACCATACTGCTATTATTCATATATTAACCCTTTCTCTTTCTAATCAATATTCCAGTCTTAGTCCGACAATCACTAACTTCATGCACATTCTTTCTTCACCACCTCCTCTCAATTTCACCGACTTTCACATTAATGGCGGGCTGACTCTTCTTTTTTGGCTTTACACTTTCCATCATCATATAAACTAGACAGACAGACCTCCCTTCATTCAATACTAACAGAAACATGCCTTTCTTTTGAGGAATCGAAACTGTTCTTCATTTCTTATGTTGGCTCTTATGAATTCTTTGCCCAAACTTCTTCCATTTCATTTGCTATGAAAACGTTTAAACGGTTTATTCAATTCTGAATCAAATTGTATTATTTTCCAATACCATTTCGATTTTGTTTTTTAGATCCAGTAACACTGTTGAGAATATTTCATCAAAAGGATCAAATAATCTTTTACTAGTTTTCTTTTATATATCTTTAGCTCGTCTCAATTGACTCTTTGTATCTTTATTTCCGAATTTGTAAAAATAATTTCCTTGTTTTCTTGCTATCGAAATATCACCTTTTACTTGTCTTTTAAAAAAAATATGAATACGTTTTATTTCATGTTAACAAATAGTCAAAAAAGAAAACATAAATAACAAAATATTTAAAGTGACAATCCTATATAATAAAAAGAATAAAATTACTGTTAATTCTATACACCACGTTCAATCATTGTAAATACTTTTTTTTATATATCTTTATTAACATTTTGCAATACCATTACAAAGACAATTTATATGTCCATGGCCACATATGCAGAGCATCAAAACTGAATAACAGCATATATATTCTGATTACGTCATATATTATCTTCCAAACCAATCCTATTCTAAAGGCACTCCAGTGGCATACATGTTCCTTTATCCAGTCCAGCCCCTACAGAATATCCCATGCCATCCACCATGTTAAATTTCTGGGGCCTACTAGTGTCTGTGTAATCTCCCCCCGCCCCATACCCCCCTCTCTCAACTCAAACACCCCTCCCTCACCATGTCTGGTCTATCTCTTCCAGTATAATTACTCATCTCGTAACTGTACTGTCCATATCCATTCATTATCAAGTAAATCCTAATGGGTTGATCCCCCTGTCTCCTGTGTAACCCGTGACCCATGCCGTGCCTGTGCATTCCCATCATCCTCCTCGTTTTGTTCACAATCCGCATTATCAGTTGTCAATTCCCCTAACATCGCCCTCCATGCCCGCACATCGTCCTCCACCTTTTCATCCCTCCTAGTCTGTTGCATTCTGAGTATCTCGGCTGTCACCCATTCCTTCACATCTCGTTTCCATTGCAGCACTTTGGGCGGACGTTGGCTCAGCCATGATCTGGCAATCCGCCTTTTCACCAATACCAGTCCCAACAGGACAAATCTCCTACTCAGGCCTTTCCTTTTAGGTCTGGGCAACAAGCATAACAGCACCACCTGAATCTCTCTTGCTATCCTCCACTCTTTTACTTTTCTTTGTGCCATTAATTCTTCCTCTTCCAATATGATTCTTTTAGAGTGGATTACCTGCCTGTAAGGTAAATGTTCTTTAGGAGTTGCAGGGTGGAAAATAGAAGCAATAAACAGGCCATTTCCTACCATTGGGTTTTGTATAAATACTGATTTTTCATCTACATTATCTTTTATTAATCTTCAAATCTTCCATGTATTCTTCTCCAAAATATTCTTTTAAATGTGAATCTTCATAAATAGGTTTGTCACTGAAAGGGCAACATTAGATCCCATAGAGAATCCTGTGGGTTTTTTTTTAATTATTTATTTTTCAACTTAGAAAATTGTATGGAAGGGCAATCTTGATAAATTGCATCACAAAAGTCTTATTTGCAGTACAATCATCCTCTCTCAAAGCTTCTTCTATAGACTACTCCACTTTCACATACATGATTTTAGGCTGTGTTCACCCATTGTGGACAGCAATTAATATGCCTTTCATGTAATTTGTTCCTCGTTTGTTCAACAATCCATAGTGTCTCATATTTCATTCTTTTAACTATCGTTTGTAAATAGTGATTGATGTACTGCCGACTGGAACATGGAATGTATTCCTTCCACAATCGTACAAAATTAAGGATCAATGTGTATTTTAGGGATCATATAATAAATACATATTTGGATACTCCATTATCAAAAAAGTACAACATTTTTCAGTGATCCAATTATTTTCTTTTGCTTCTTTCTCTATTTTCATGATCAATTCTTTATAGTCTGTTGTATGGTTACCCTCCAATTATAAATATATTATAGAGTCCTTTAACTAGTCTCCCACTTTAGCCTCATAGACCACTATTGGCCCTTGCTTATTTTTTATTGTCATTTGACTGTTCTTCTCTTATCTTTTCAAGATTTTCTTTTTCAGTATTTGTCAAGTTGTCTTTTTTCTCATATTTTTAGTTGACATTCTTGACACTACATAACAAAGATCTTTCAAGTAGAATCTGAGCTGGTCTTGAGTCCTTCAACTGGCCCAATATCTTTGAGTCCCCGCCATCTACCCCCATAAAATCCAGGACCTTAGGGATACATTGTGACTCTGAACTGTCATTTGTTTTTCAGTCTATGCAGTGGTCAATGATATCAATCTTTAGCTCTCTGTACTTTGAACATTTCTCCCAGCACTCCAAAGCAATCCCCACTGAGCCACATCTTAAAGCTCCACTTAGAACTTTGCAATATAGTCACCACATATCTCACTAAGAACAGCACTGCAAGACATAAAGGACTACAGAACCAGTTTAGTACCAGAATACTGTGGCCTAAATATAATACGACAAAAAATGTAGTGTCCTATGTCTCGTTTACAAAACTATTGCCACATTGAAATTAATAATGGAATATCTACACCCAAAACAGCAATATTTTGTGAACTAAATTGAGGCAAAATATTTACTTCAGATATATTTGAACCACAGAATCAGGCGGCCCAAAGCACCTTATCAACCTCAAACGCGACCACATCATGGTGCCCTGAAAGCTCTTCACTTGCTTCCAAATAAAACCAGGATCCAAGTCAAGGTCCTCTGCTTTGGCCTTATAGCATCTTGAGCCACCCACCCATTCTACCTGCAGAAACTGGCTCTCTACTACATCCCAGCCAGAAATCCTTAGTCTTTGTTTGATCACGTTATCCATTAATGGTCATTGATATTGCAGAATGGAGGCAGAACCTTGAGAGTACTAGGCCTAATACTGTGTTACACCCTCAATCCTACACTAAGATTTAACCCAACTTCAAGTGTTTCAGTTTCTAAAAAATGTACTTTTCAGATAAGATTTCTCTTTGAATTCCTCACAGACTAGGGTTTGTGATAAACAACATGCATGGACCTGGGGAACTAGGTAGGGCTGGGAATGGTAGTCGTTTCCTGAGGGTGCTACAGAGTTCATTACAAGCAAGGAAAATTGAGGTGCCCATTTCCCATCCCTGACTGGGACAGTAACAACCATAATAAGGGTCTCTTCTACCCATGGGGGTGGTAGCACTTCGGCTACTGAATTAATGCCAGCCTAACTCCCGAGAGGTGGAAATCCTGATTACACGTATTAGACCATGCATCTCATACAATGGGTGAAAAATATTACCTCAGGGAGTCTCTGAGGGTTCTGCAGAAGAGTCTCTGCAAAAGAGGGAAGATGTATTCTAACAAAGGGCCCTTTCTTCTCAATGCTTTATTATCATTGTTATTCCTGATATTATTCTTACAGTGTGTCACATTTAATAAAAAGCTGTATTTACATAATTATTTGTATGTATTCCACCAGATCGGGGAAGCACTGAAGTACGGAAGTGCACCAAGGAAGAGAATGCTATCTGCTCGTGCCCCCGGGGTACAAAGCCAGGTAACCCAAAGAACACCACCTGCCTGTGCCCTGCTGGCCACCAAATTCTTGCACAAGGTAAGCCACCGCCCCTATCAACAGCATTCTGCCTGTCAGCAGGAGCGGCTAACAAAACTGATCGGAGCATCCTTCTCCCAATCCCCTTCTTCCGTTACCACTGATGACGTCCTACTCGCCCTGCATTGACAATGACCAGAGTGCCCTATCATTTCATGTTACACCACTGTAGTAAGTTACGCCTAAGTGGCCTATTCAAACACCAAAACATTTATGGGGTGTCCCAGATTCTAAGTGGGATGAAAAAACTGTGTGGGAGGATTCAAAGGGGCGTGGTCGGTGTAATTAAGGATGTGGCTTAATAACACTTAAGCTAAAAAATCTGTACTTAGCATAGTGTGCCGCCCAACTGGTATTTTGCTGATTCTGCCATTGCATCATGATATATAGTACAAGAAACATTACACCTACAAAAAGTAACAGTACGCCTACCACACACGTTGTCAATGGTTAGTTGCATAAGATAAATAAGTAACAGATATGGCTTCATTGTATATAATATTGAAAATGCTTCAGTGCTGAAATGATGAGCTGTAAAAAAACTATAGCGAGTCTCTTTGAAGTTACATCAAAGGCAGTAAAGGGTGGTACTACTGCAGAGTTAAGATATGTTTTTTCACCCTGAGGGTGAGGGCAAAAATGGAGAGCCCGATATGGACCTATCTCAGCACCTGCTTTAGGACCCGGCCCACTTAAAGCCCAGGGGTATTCGATATAGACCCTCAGAAGGGAGCAAATTAATGAGGGGGGTGAGTAAGACAGTGTTCTTTCAATTTTATGGTGTTCTTATTATGGTGCCTCTCTTCTAATGTCCATACACCTTCTCATTTATGAAAGTGCTGGAAAAAGGAAGAATCAAGTGATTTGGACTGCCTGTCAGTAATCTGTGCATCAGTAATCTTCCAACATAGGGGCCCTTAAAAGCATCAAATATATATTATTTAATGTTAGGTTCTGGTAGGACTGTCTTATTACTATGGCCAGTGCGAGGCTGAGGCAAACTAGCCACTGGTCTAGAGTGACAAAGTTCTGGGCGAGAAGGTGTGACGTTTGTGAGATCTTGCGGCTGAAGCACTGGGCTGACTTCATTGTTAGACTGAGAAGCAAAAAGGTGATAGTATAATGCTTGAATTAACCTCAGCTACTGGTAGGTACACACAGCTGCATTGCAGTTCATGAGTTTTTTGCTCTCTCTCTCCAGACATGGGACCACCATATACCAGCCAGCGTGTGGCCTAGCCCAGTAGGAACAGTACAACTCAAACAAGCAAAACATGTTCAGTCTAAACTGCAAATTAGCCTGTTTCAGCCTGTGCTTGAACGGCTAGTTCATGTGAGGAGTTTTATAGTAGTGAAAGAGACTGAAATGCAGTCCAAGCGGTTGCCAGGGTATGAGACTTTTTGAAGCTTTCCACCATTGCATCATCTTTGTGTTTCCATGTGATGCCCCTTGTGTGAAGAATATGCCTAGAGATGGGTTTCTTCTCTACTACAGCATCCAAGTTGCATAATATTTGCAACAAGATCGAAGCAGTATTCACTTGCTGGTGTACTTGTCAGAGGAGGTCCAACGCGCGGAGCTTAGGATGGATTGTTTCTATTGGTTTAGGACCACATATGAGTTGCATATGATTGGTCCATGTCACGAGTGACATAGTGGACAAAGAACCAAATGACTAGAATTTGGCTTGGACAATTGCCAGTGGCTATCACTTTTGCAAGCATTCTACCCATCATATTTGTGTTTTGTGAATAGGTGTGCAGCTCACTCAGTACAATTCCTGGGGTGCCAGACGAATAATAAGCTCTATTCCCCTGCTTTGCTCATTCACATTATTAATCTTCGACTCATTGAGCCACCAACTGTAGTCCCTTAGAGCACAGTCACAACTTGGCATCATTGGCTTGGATCCTAACACACACAAGTACACGTGCATACACACACACACCTGACTGTAGGTGCCTGAATAAAAAATATAAGCACCAACTCAACTGAAATGATAAGTACTGTAATAAAAAATATTATGACATCATATGTTTATTATGCAAAACTTTAAACTGTCCTATAGTTCAATTAGAGAGAACACCACACATGCATTAAATACAGTACCAGCATGCCATATTGTTGAGTATCGCCAGGGCTCGAAGTGGGCCGGGTCTTGCCAGCGCTGAGCACCGGCAGTTTTTTAAAGGAGATCTCGAAACGGGTCTCTATCAGGCTCTGTTTTGTGCCCCGGCACAGGCGTTCCGTTTTTTCCCAGGCTGCAGTGACAGCAGGCACATGATGTGCCCGTGCCCACCCTGCTCACTTCTCACTAGTGGAGAAGGTACGGCATGATGTCATGCCAGGTGAGCGTTGTTGTGGGAGGGAAATCCATTAAAGAGTCATTTTCTTTCTGGATTTCCCTTCTCTTTTTGAAACGCTGGAGCAGCAACATCGTCGTGGTGTCACCAGTTCTTTAATTGGAGGCGTTTTCAATATTATATACAACAAGCAATAGTTGCTGCGTATTTATCTTATGCAATTAACAACCATTGACAAAGCCAAAAGTCTTGATTTGTTGTAGATATGATGCTACTTGTTGTATCATATCTGGATGCACTGACAGAAACAGCAAAATACCAGTCGAGCAGCACACTATGCTAAACATACATTTTTGCTTACGTGTTTTCAACCCACAGCCTTAATTACATTGGCCACGCACCTTTGAGAGACCCCCCCAGTTTTTTAATCTCACTTAAAGCCCTGAGTATCGCCATGCTTGCAACATTATTCCATTTCTCGGCAAGCCTCAAAGCGATGTAGAATAGACGACATTAAATAGGACTCCTAACATACATCCAGCATAGTGCAGGTAGGCTGACAGATGACTATCTGAATTCTTCGGCAGCGCCCTGCTGCTTCGTATACTGCACCAACACACTTTGTGCTGGCCAACATACTTCGCCAAATATCCCAGTAGGGACCCAATAGATTGGCTAAGACCTCAGGCCACACCCATCAAACACCATCAAACAGAAATATACCTATAATTATGCAACTCTTACTGAAACATGGTAAAGAACCAAAAACCCACAGTTGATGATGCAACTCCACAAGCAAGATCAGACTAGGGTCTACAAGGGATTCTCAAATTCCAGGTCAGAATATACCTGTACTTTATTAGTGCTGCAAGTCCATAATAATGGCAGCCTGCCCTACATAAATCACTGCAGCATAACATGATATACATTCCTGCCTCAGCGAACAGAAGGAAAGATGACTTACAGTTATCCAAATTGTAGTAAGGAGGAGGAAATGCATGGCATGATGTTTTTTTCGAAGTACTCATTTGTTGTATAGCGAAGACACAATTTTAATTCTCTGAACATTGAAGTGAGGTGTGTGTAATGTGGCAGAATGTTTTTTAAGTGTAGAGGGAGGTCATGGGGTTAGAGAAGATGTAGATTGGGTTGGTTGGCAGAGGCAAAATGTAACTTTATCTAAGGCAAAAAGACTCCTTCCACCAACCCTGCTAGTTAGAAGTATAGAAATGAAGAGCCTTTCTTGCACTTATCTCCCCTCAGCCACAGCAGGGTTTTTCTGGAAGAAATGTACCCAGGAACACTGGAATGATATGTATCTGTGATTGCGTCATTTTCCACATAATTATGGATTTACCACGTTAACCACATAATCCATCATCTGCTATATAATGTTCTGATTTATCCTTAAAAAATTGTTTCTACCTCAGTTTGTTCAAATTTTACTAATAAGTAAGTGTCACCTGATTTTGTAATGAAAGATCTTCGCAGAAGTTGACTAGTCAACCTTTAGTTGCCTATTACTGTAGTTGAGTGAAAAATTGTTACAAATGAGATGGAACCCTTGCCCAGAAAAAGTTTATATGTGTAAAAAAGACAAAACAATGCAATAATACTGGCACTAGATGTGCCACATTATGCCGCATGATCTGTCTTTTCCTGCTGCATAATTCAGTCAACCCTGACGCATAATATGATCCTCCCTTATCGCACAATTACAGTGGCCCTGGCTTTACCCAGAGGTTGGTACTTTTTTAGGTCTCGGACTATTTCCATTCCGCAGGAATGGAATAGGACGAGTCTATAGCAGTGAAACCAAGAGGTTCACCATGAGCCCAAAAAAGAGGTTTTTCACGAGTGCATGTGCTCTCGTGCACGAGCTTGCCCGAGCCTTCTGCCTGCCTCCTGCCTTGAAGGCAATCTGCTTCTCCGCCCCCTGCTGTTCCCTCCCACTCGCTCGCACATCAAAGGCTGCTCACTCAATTTCTCCTCCCCCTCCCCAGCCAGCTTCCCCCAGGCCGTGTTCCCTCCCCTGCTACCCCATCCTCACTCATCCCTCGCACCCCCTCCTCCTTCAGGCCCCCACCATTTGCCCTATCTTGACATCTACCCTGATTAATGGGCCTATACGTACATACTTAGCTCATACATTAAGCGAGAGCTATTAAAAAGATGAGTACTGACTGGCTAAGAGTGTTAATAGTTCTTCAATCTTGAAGAGTCCAACATTTACATCTATGATAGTTCTATGGAATTTTGTATTTTATTTTTATGGTCTTCGCTACTCCCATCAGTACCAATAATGTCTACATTGCAGGCCTTTGTCCTTCCTTCAAACAGGATTCCTGCTCTCCAAATACCCCTCCTTTCCTCTGCCCCCTCCAGGGTCGCACCGCGGTGATAGTCGGGAAATCCCCTCCTCGGTCCCTCCCAAGATATGGCCCTACTGCAAAAGCACAACATTTCACAAAATGCGTGCATGTTTTATTCAATAGCTTGCAAGCAGGCTTCGTCTCAAATTTAAACTACATGGGAGGCATGCCGCCATAATTTCAGCTATGTGTAGAATTAAAAAAACTCCATGCATTGCCAAGGCACCGAGGTTTCTGGGCTAAACTCGTAAAACAAGACTTTCTCTAGCGTGCCCTTCGCTCCACCTACCCCACCCCCCCTTTTCCAAACCCGCTCCACAGCTGTGTATTCCATGATTTAATTATGATGGTATGCAGTCCTGTTTTCCAATTTCCAAGAATGTTGATGCCTGGCAACGCTTCAGCGCCCGGGCGAACTCCGCCCACGGCACCCCGTCTCACTGCCACGGCTAAATGCGCCATCGCCCACGGATAATTACAGATGGAAGGTTTACCGCGTTTAAGGCCACACCGGCTTACAGAAAACATGCCACATGGGTTTGACTCAATGTTTCCAATATCGGAACGGAGCTGCAGTGCCAGACCTGTGGTACTCTGAAATCATGAATGACGAACATTCAGCCTGCGACAGGGTAAAGAGTAGACCTCGCCAATTGGACACGAGAAACATCTGAATGGCACTTGCAAAGTGAAGGTGTATTAAGGGGCAATGGCAATGAACTTAAACAGATTTATGGTAACGGCCCGCCCATAAAACGCATACAGGCAGAGGTTATGAAACTACGTTGCTTTGCCTGCGTTTGTTTCCAAAAAGTTGTTTCGCCCGTTTCTCTCTGATGCGATTCTTTACTGTAGAATAGACGCTAAACAGGGTTTGTAGATTGTAAGAGACCGTAAAAAAAGCATTCAGAAATGTTAGAAATTATTAAAAAATCAATTTCACCCAATCATCTCCCAATAGCAGACCACAATAAAATCTGACAATTTGACAAATGCAGTAGTGCTCACTTGGTTAGCGAGAAAACGGGTATAACACAGTAGCCATTTCAGTCTGCATTATTACTCGTCCATATGGCTTTTATAAAATGCATTACAAGGAGTCAAGTCAAGGTAAGTGTGGAATAAGCAGGCCCACATGGCCCAGATTTTCGCGGCAGCATTTTCCACTTAAATGTATATTTGCCGCACTTGCCACATAAACCATTATCCACTGCATAATCTGCAGAGATGGCACAGTGCATGTGCCTGTGCACGCGCTTTTCTCCCGAGCCTCGGCATCACACTTCAAAGGAATTCCTTCTGCTCCTTATCTCCTCAGGCACTTAGCGTCTACGTGTGTCTCCCAGGCTCCTCACAGTGCCATATGTCCTCAGGGCATCACACTTCTAACGCGAACGACCATCTGCTCCTTGGAATGCTGGCATGGTTGCCCAGTGCTGCCTGATCTTCTTCAAAGGCAGCTTGTAACCCGAGCTGCCCTCTGCCTTTGCATTCTGAACTCTTTCTTGGATTTCACACACAGTCCATAGCGCTTCCTTCTACCTTTCACCAGGCACACACACACACACCACCAGCCATCAGTGCACGCTTTCACCAGGCATACACACCACCGGCCCTCAGTGCACACTCTCACCAGGCACAGACACCATCAGCCATCAGTGCCCGCATTCACCAGGCATACACACCACCGCTGTCAGGGCACGCTTTCACCAGGCACCCACCACCAGCTGTCAGTTCACGCTTTCACCAGAGACACAGACACCATCAGTCGTCAGTGCATGCTTCCACCAGGCAGAGTTTGACAAGAAGAAAAAAAAATTCTTGCGCAAAACGATCATAAATTGCAGAAAACGCGACAACGCGCATTTCAGCGCAGTGGAAAGGCCTTAGTAAAGGTTGATTGGTCACCTATCAGTTGCTTTTTTGATGTAATTGGGCACTTCATCGGTGCTAATGTGGTGCCACCTTTGTGTAGTCAGTGCGAATACATGGATATGGAGAAGACGTGGGGCCTCCAGAAAAAGTGGCCGTATTATATGCCTTCTATTGGGATATTGTTTTGTAGTGTGTGCATTTAGTATCTCCTAGTGGGAATGGCTCCCTCCCCACAGGTTCATTGGTAATAGTTTTGCTTGAGATTGGGGATACTAGCACTCTTCGTGTTCATGTTACGTCCGTATTAGTGGCCTTTAGGAGTATGGCGATATGAGATATTGCGAAGAAGCCAACTACAGACCAAGAGCAGACTGGCTTTCCTTCTTAGATCTGCTTTGCTGTCAATTTTCTACCTTTTATAGTTACTGGTCCTACTAATGACCGAATCGTCACCCACTACACACAATCCTTCCGAATTTTACATAAGGACTGAGAAAGCTAATAAGTTGGGCTTTTCTAATCTAATGCAGAGGTTATATTATATTCAAAAAGCCATTGTTATTTGTAATATCAATACATCTAAGTCACGTCAATACAAAACATGTGGCATTACAAATGCTAAAAGTGTCACATTTGCTAAAGTTAAAAGTATTGGCATTGTAAATCACAAAACATAAATATAAAATGTCATTTACAAAACCAATAGCTCCAACTTTCCTACTGCGAGACCTATTGGCAATGCCAGTGCTTGTTTTAGCTGGCAAGGAATTACTCCTATGGTTCTTAGCCCTACTGGCTTTTCAGATACACAGGCCTGTGTGTAGCAATTCCTACATCCTCCTGTGGTGCGATCTCTGTACGAATATGTCTACCACCTGGTCGTAACTCCAGAATTTGTTTATTAATAAGACGTCTTTTGTTTGCAGAATGTGTCCCCTGTCAGCAAGGCTACTTTTCCAGCGACAACCAGCCATGCCGACAGTGGACCAAGTAAGTTGCGTTTTCTGCCCTCCTAGCCACTTGGAACATTATCTCATGTGTAATCAGCCTGTCAAATATTTGTAGGTTGTGTCTCTTGTATAGAATATGTTCAGCTGTGTCACTTTCAGAAATTATTATAGGGCGCGTCTTTTTCATTATGTTTGATTAGTGCCTTTAATACAACTTTAGCAGGTTCTATGTCTTGTGCCGATCTATTCAGGGTGTGTCTCTTGTTCAGAATTTTTGCAGAATGGCCCTTGTGTATAATTGCTATAGGCTGTTAACTGTGTAGCTATTTAGCATGGTGTTCCTTTTGTCAGAGTTTGTTCAAGAAGTCTTCCTTGTACATAAGATTTTGCTAGATGTATCTTGTTAAAAATCTTACATTTCTCCAGAGTGGACATTTTAAATGCTGTCTCTTTTCAAACTTTATGCAGGCTCTGCCTTTTCTAAAGATTTTTTGGGGATCCCTATCATGTACATTTTGCGTACATTGTGTCTTGTGTTCAGAACTTTTGTAGGAGGTGTCTACGTTTTAGAAACCTGATGCTCTGAATTATTGCAGTTTGCTTCATATTCACACATTTTGCAGGATGTCTCGTCTTCAGAATATGCATAGAATAAGCCCTTTAGCTAATATTTTCAGTTTTCATCTTGTTTTGATATTTTTAGTGAGTCTCTAGCTTAGAACTTTTGTGGATTGTGTTTTTTGAAGATTTCTTTATGTTTGTATGTGTGCTGTATTTTATCTTTCCCTAAGAGCATCTTATTTAATTTTTTGATTTGAAGGATTCAGTAGAACGTTTAGAGGCTATATCTTCTGCTCGGAATTTATCTAGGCTGTTCATTTTATTGTACTATGTCTCCTATTCACAATCTCACAAGATTTTATCCCTCGAGTAGGATTTTTGCAGGGTAGTTTTGTTCAGAATATTTGTAGGTTGAGTCTTTTGCTCAGAATGTTTAAAGTCTGCATCATATGTTCGAATGTTTTGCATGTTGGCACTGATAACCATTTTTTACTGGTTAGGTCTATGGTAAAAATTGTTTGCATGCATTGTCTCTTGATTAGATATTTGTTCAGGCTGTGTCTCTTGTGCACAGTTTTTGCAGTGCGTCTCGTCCAGATTTTTTGCTGGTTGTCTCTTATTTTGAATTTTTGTAGGGTGAATACGACTGTCATGTTCAGACTGTTGCAAACGTTGTCTCTGGTTTAACATTTTCGTGGACTGCGTCTATCACCGATAAAAAGCAACGAGGTTGTGTCTTTGTCAGACTGGTGCAGACTGTGCCTCTTGTTTCGAATTGTACTGGCTGTTTCTACAATTATTTCTTTTCAACTTATGTTTCTACCAAACTTTTCTCTCGGAGTTAATGTCTGGAGATTTTTATAAAGTGCGTTTGTTGTTTATGACTTTTGAAAAACATTTATAAGATAAGAATTAAAGACTGGAAAAATAATTATGATTTTGTTCCAATAATTTCTAAAGTTCATCTTCATTGTTATAAGAGTTTCCAGTTTATTAACTGATTTGCTAGACAATGAAATAAAAGCAGCAGGTATGCTGTTCCGGTTTAGCCATTTGCTAGCGTGAAATGTGCATCCCAACTGGGATTGGTGACCGATGAACAGTTTAGCAGAGTTGGGGCAGGATTAGAGATAACCACCCTATCTTTACGTGAAGTGAGCTATGGTTACGAAACGAATAGCACATATCCAACCTTTGTTGGAAAGGATTTTGGATCCAAAAAAAAATGAGTAGCAATTTATATGAATGAATTTTCCAAACTGTTATATAAAGTATTTGAGTTTTTGTATGAAGTTGAAAGTATGGTTGCTAAAAACATGTTTTTTTTGATTATGTAGAAGATTGTGTGTTGGCCTCTGAAAAAAATATTTGATCCCTTTTCTGTCTCTTGTAGGAAGGGTTTACTATAACATTATGATTAAGGAAATTATGTATGCTATTTATGTTATTTGTATCTGTATCTGTTGAAGGTTAACATAGTTCTTCATTCTTTTTCTCCCCACCCTTTCCTCTTATCCCCTCACTTTATTTTATTACCCTAATTCACTCTTTTTTCCCTATGTTCTAATTTATTTTTTTATTCATTTGTCTCTTCTCTATCCGGCCTTTCCTTCTTTCCCATCTGTTAAATCTCAGTTGTGCAAGTAAAGGAGAAGTGATTGAGGAACCTGGATCTCCAGAAAAAGATGTTAAATGCAGCATGAAGCACAAACCCCAGTCGGTGTCCTCCTCTGTGTTACCTGCCGCGGTGTCCCCCACCTTGTCACATGTTGTGAATCGGAGCATGACATCAGGTCCCACAACCATTCTACATGGCACACTGACTTTAACGACCAGGCCCAAAGATGCGCTCACCACGCCAAAGCGAAACCCAGACTCTATGTACCCCTCAGGTGAGGATGTGAGGGTTAGCTGTGATACCTAAGGCTGGAAAAAGTAACATCCGAGATATACCATTGTTGTCTAAGGGACTTTTTTAGTGTTTGTCAGTATGCTTGTTGGCCAGCAAGCTCTTTGAAGGGATAATTTACGGTCCCACTGCAGAAGACCGCCTGCAGTTGTCACAGCTATAAGGCAACAACCATCTGCAATTCCACCCTTTCTTGTCCTGTCTCTGATCGTAAATAAAGGTGTATTTAGCATATTACTTCTGAGTAATGACAGCAATACATAGGAGATCTTCGCACACTTGGGTGAGGATATCTGTGCCTTCACCAGAGAGGCTATTTTTAATGCACCCCGTGGACAAAGTTATTTGTTTTTCAAAAACAAACTCCCCAGCAGGAAGTTGACTTTGAAATACAAAGTACAAATGGCTCTGACGTGTTGACACTTTTCTACCAGAGAACGGGCAACGGAAGCAGCATTTGTTTGGTTTCCTGTAGAGGACTGCCAGATTTTCCCTAGCAATCCCAACCAGGAATAAGCATTTGCAATGTAATAAGTCTCTCATTTGTGAAAGTTAGAGCTATTGGTAAAGTAATTAATAATGTTTTTTACGTATGCTTATTTTTTTGCAGTAGAGTGGATGTATGTTGTTTGTAGTGGAAGTATGTTGTTTGTATTGGAATTGTTACCTGTGAAATTGTGTGGTTTAAGGGTATTTGTGTTTTGGAATTATGTGGTATGATGAATATATATTGGTGAGAGTTGTATAGAATATATTGAAAGTAATATGGAGAGGGATAGGTAGTTTGTGTATGAAGTGGTGAGTGAACACTGGAGATAGTAGTTGCAAAAGTGTGTGTGAAAGAGTGAAAAAGGGTAGAGAATGTTGAAGGCGTAAAAAGAGGCCGTGTTTGTGTAGGTAGAAGACACCGAAAGCAGAGGAAGGTAATGCATGTTAGAGGTGCTAATTTTTTTTAAATTATTGGTGATGAAACTGTGCTAAAAGACGTGAAGTGAATGAGTATGGGAAATGATGGATTAGTGTGTGAGAGCGAGATAGTGTTGTGAGAGGGAGAGAGAGAGAGAGAGAAAGAAAGAGAGAGAAAGAAAGAGAGAGAAAGAAAGAGAGAGCATGAGTAGTGTAAGTGTTAATTAGAGGGCGGTGGAAGTGATGATAGGTGGATTTGAAGTTAGGTTTAGTATTTATAGGAAGGTAGCCTGTGTTAGTAGGTAATTTGGAGAGTAGAGATGGATTTTGAGGGCTTTATGTGTGGGGGTAGTGGAATTGTGAGATGTTAGGGGTTAATGGGCATGTGAGATATAGATGATAGAGGTACTATTTTGTTTTTATTGTAATTGCTAGTTGTGTGCTGAAATTGTGTGTTGTTTAGTGTATTTGTGTTTTGGAATCATATGGTATGGAGATTAGATAGTGCTGAGAGCTGTACTGAATATTTCAAAAGTAATTTTGAGAGGGTCAGGTAATTTGTGTATGAATTGGCGATTAAACACGAGAGAGTAGTAGAGAAAGTGTGTGTGACTGAGTGAAAGAAGGGAAGAGACGCTTGTAGATGAATAAAGAGGTCGTGTTTGTGTATGTTGGATGTTGACAAGACACTCCTTGATGCGCTCTGAGTAGAAGTTTGTGAATCCTTATGGCTGGCAGCCAACTTCTTGACTTCGAATAGATGATAGGCAAAGGTGGTCGCCTGCTTTGACCTGAGAAGGCTCTTAGTGCAAGATATAAGTACAGCACAACAAAGCAACTCCCACCTACGTGGCACTCACCAGTTGCTCTTTGGAAGTGTTGGTGCCCCCAGGGATTAGGCGCCACCCATTACTCCGCCATATGAATGGCTGGCCTGCTGCCTCACAATATTTTCACTGGACAGAGCCTTAGCAGGCAGCAACCTTTGGCTTTAGAGTTGGTCAACAGAAGATTGGTACGCACGATAACTGCCATAGAAGAAGGACAAATAGACACGGTAATGCGAATATGGGCCATAGGAAGTGAAGACAGCCTATGGATTACAAAAACACTGAGTGTTTCTTTAGTTATGGAAATAAATCAAAATCCCGACAGTTGGATTACAAACAGGCATGAAAATGTCTTGCTTGTGGGGTCATGATATGAACCTGTGAGAATTAGTAAACTTATTTTTTATTTGTGTCTAATGGGCCCCATTAGTTCGGTGCGTCTGCTGCATTTTGGAGGGAATTGTCCTTTTGTTGAACGAATATCACTTTCTTGATCACTGATCAATAGTTATGGTGGTGCTTGATGACCAACAGGAATCTCACATGGCAAAGGAGGAGCTATTTAACCCAACAAAAGCCGGTGTTTACGCAGGACAGAAAGATGAACCAATTAAAAAGATGGGCGGTGCTCCAAGCCCATATTCTAGGTTCAGCATGTGTTGAAGAGACAGTGCATGTGCTGCTTAGCGAGACCAAACATAGATGATGGAATAGCTGCCCTAAAGAGGGTGGACGGTCTAACATGCATTGGCCTAAGACCTAGCAGCTGCACTTTTTGATATATTTTGTGTCTGCCATCATCTACAAGAGCCCCTGACTCATTAATATCTGAGTGATCAATTTGCCTCCCATGGCTGTAAACTTCCTGTCTGAAAGATAGCTCTCCTCTCTAAGGCTGTAATTTTTGTATCTGTGAGATAGCTTTAGTAAGACTGCAACCTTTGTGTCTGGGAAGGAGTTCTCTTGTGTAAGTCTGAAACCTTTGTGTTTAAGGGCTTGCTCTGCAACACGTCTTTGATGGGTGACTGATTTATGTTGACAAGGGTGTCACTTCATCGTAAAAAGAGCTGTCACAATCTGTTTACCAATCCTTTGCAGTCATGGCTGAGTTACATTTTCTCAGTGTACAGTTGATATGCATGTAAATATTTGCTATACCATGCATATTTTAATATGAACCACACATTTTTAATGCATGCATCCATAAACTTTCAGTCACACCTCTCATGCAATAAATTCCTAAGGAATGCAAATGTTGCTTTAAGAAGCAATGCACTCGTGTTGTCCCTTTTCTGTTTGGAAGTCATAGTGGTAATATCAGTGATGACCCTTCGTGTCAAATGCAATTGTTTATTATTAATTATAGAAAGAGACATGAGACATGAATGCAGTTTATAAGTAGGATTGTCATAGTTCGTTGATCATGTTATGTTTCATTTATTGCTCTAAAGCAGCCTGATGACTATGTAAGCGCTATACAAAAACAAAAATAAATGTAATCACAAAAGGAAATATTAAAATTAATTAAAGTAATCTTACTTATTACAAATCAAATACATCTGTCCCACATATTACGATGTAGTTAACCATATAAATGACTCAAAATTGCAAAAGTGTAAAACAAAAGGAGTGGTAAGCATAGTTGGTTCATTAAAAAGGACCGTTTTTCTTGCAGTAAGACATTGATGAGAGTGAGAAATGGCTTGCAATACAGGTTCATGTGTGTATATGAGCCTCAAAAGCAGCCTCCAGACACGAGCTTCAAAAGCAGCCTCCAGACACATTGATCAATCTTTTTAACACCAGGGGATTCAGAAAGCCAGGACCTAGCAATGTATCGAGCTGGTGCTCTCCGATCATAAATACCTGCCCCAGCCCCTCCTCCTTCTCTGATCAAAGTTATAAGCATGCACACCAGCTTCCTCCCTCAGGCCCAGGCTGATCTGTGGCAGTATAAACAATGTGCAATGCGGGAGGTCTGAGCTCCTAAAATAATACATTCATGCTCCTGACCGGTCCCATCAGGTAAGCAGAGGCACCAAAAACACTTACGGACAGGTATCTCCGAGACCCAACCACCCCCCGGCCCATGAATGTCCTCGGACCCTCCCACCTGTACCTCCATCATCCCGCATTGCTAAAGACAGCGCACACCACACTTTCTAAAACTTTTTGAGTTAAGGGTCATAAAGCCCTGGCCGTGTTTATTATGTGACTAGCAGCCCGTCCCGACGTTGTCCGGGGATGAAATGTAATGTGTGCAATGTTTGTAATAGTAAATCCTAATTTATGTGGCGCCGAGTGAATTCCGCATTTCTGAAAGCTGTGACCCTTTTTTTAGGTGTGCCCCCTCTGACAACGCCAAGGCTCACAAATGAGTAAAGTTTTGTTTTTGTTATCGCCGCAAGTACTGTGAGTGTTATCAGTAATGGAGCGTGAATGTGCGCGCACATTAAAATCCAAGACCATTCATTTTGTGTTTTTTGTTTTGGCCCAGGCCCCTCTGACAACGGTGACGGCCACAAAGGCGTGAATGTTGCGCCGAGTGAATTCCGTGATTCTGAAATCCGCGCCCCTTTTTTTTAGGCCTGCCCCCTCTGAGAACGCCGAGGCTCACAAATGACTAAAGGTTTGTTTTTGTTAGCGCCGCAAGTACTGTGAGTGTTATCAGTAATGGAGCATGAATGTGCGCGCACAGTGAAATCCGCGCAGATTTTGTTTTTGTTTTTGTGCCAGGCCCCTCTGACAACGGTGACGCCCACAAAGGTGTGAATGTGACGCCGAGTGAATTCCGCGCTTGTGAAAGCCGTGCCCCTTTTTTTAGGCCTGCCCCCTCTGACAACGCCGAGGCTCACAAATGAGTGAAGCTTTGTTTTTGTTAGCGCGGCAAGTCGGCAGTTAGCGCGGCAAGTCGGCAAGTACTGTGTTAACAGTAATTATCCGTGAATGGGCGCGCACAGTGAAATCCGCGCCCATTTGTTTTGGGCCATGCCCCTCCGACAACGGTGACGACCACAAAGGAGTAATGTGAAGTGTAGTTTGAGACGCCCATCGCTACTTTGACACGCCCATCGCTGACAGCATAACGCCAACGCCCACAAGAGACTACTTTACCCCTAAGGTTCTTTGACCTTTCTAATGTATATGGTGGCCAGCTGTATAGCCTATGTCCATCTGCTGCAACTCCCCTTTACAATGCTGTATTGGGTGTTGTGATTGGTACTGTACTTCTTGAGATTACCCGCCTCAAAGGTTTCAGCTCTCTCTTTATAATAATAGTATAGATAACTCATATTAAAAAATGCACTCAATATCACTTTACAAATATTATATGAGGAAACCCCATAAAAAACGTACAGTATTATTTACAATTTTGATGGATGGCTAACCTTAACATAGACTCTAATACATGCAAATACCTAACCATATCTAGCCTTCCCCTGAGTATCCAGCATTGAGTGTATGAGTGAGATCATAATCAGTCAACCTGTGTGGGCCCCTTCCTCATGGGAGGGGCCCACCCCTTGCATCCCACCCCAGAGTAAGCTTGTGCAGGGGCCCCGTCTACCCATCAGGTTACCTACCTCGGGCAGCCCCTATACTCTCATTATTCTCCTAAGGGCCTGTGCTAGCTTGGTGCCCATGTGCCCGTGCGGAGATTGGCCATAAGGGCCTGTTGACAGCGAGCACTCCCAGACCCCTATACCCTGAAGCCTTCAGCCGATTTGCTGCAAGCACCCCTGGAGGGCCCGTGACACCACTGTCCCACCTATCCCAAGTAAAAGGATGCCTTCTATTGACCCAAAGTGCCCCACCAATCATGACCTCACCCTCGACCTAGGATAGATCAATAGATACGACAAATAAAACGCCAAATAGCTGAATAAGAAAAGTTAATGCACATGCAACAGAAAAGAGCTAACAAAAACGCCAACTTAAATATTGCGAAGCTGAAAGAGAAAGTTACTTCAAACATGAGACAGGAAAAATTAAACCACAAAGCAATCTGCTGTCTAAGGGGAAGGTGTGTGGGACGAACAAAAGTAGTTCTGGTTCCCCGATTGGGGGACCAGTGGCATCCTGTTCGCGAAGCGGACAAGTAGAAACGAGACTGCTTCACCGCTCCGCAGCCACTTTTTATGGGTGGGGCCCAGCACGAACTGCAAAGGAAGTGACCTGGAAGTGCTTAGACTGGTTCTGGGTCGCCGCGCACCCGAGGCACAATCCCTGACGCCAATACTGGCTGGTGGCAGCAGCATCACACGCAGCAGCCCGCAATCTCTCGGGCTGGTCTGATGCGACCACCATAGGCGCAGCTCCCCCAATGTGGGGCACCTTGTCATATGGCCAAGTATCGCTGAGACCCATCCCCCTCATGAATGACCTCGGACCCTCCCACCTGTACTTCCACCATCCCTCATTGCTAAAGACAGCACACACAACACTTTCTAATTTACTATTTTGAGGGATGGTTAACCTTATCATACACTCTAATACAAAGAAATTTCTTACCATATCTAGCCTTGTCCCTCCATATCCAGCATTGAGCCTAGGAGTGAGGTCATGACTTGTCATCCTGTGTGGGCCACTCCCTTAGAGAATGGGGCCATTCCCTTGCATCCCGCCCCCAAGTAAGCTTGTGCAGAGGGCCTGTCTGCCCGCCAGTTTCCCTACCTTGGATACCCCTCATTACCCCCCCAAGGGCCTTTGCTAGCTTGAGGCCCATGTTCCAGTGCGGAGATTGGCTGTAATGGCCTGTTGGCAGCGAGCACTCCCACACCCCGCATTCTCTAGCTGACTTGCTGCAAGCACCCCCTGGAGGGCCCCGTGACACTGCTGTCCCACCTATCCCAAGTAAAAGGATGCCTTCTATGGACCCGAAGTGCCCCACCAATCATGAACTCAGCGGCCAGAGGCCAGCATAGTTCACCTACTAACTGGCCTCCCCCCACGATGGTCATGTCAAAGTGGCTAATGTACACAATTGTGAGGACGTTTCCAAGAAATATCTAATTACCAAGTTTAGAGAGGTGAACCCCAATCCTGGACAAAGAAGCGCGCCCCTTGGATGCACCCACGTGGGATAGTCCGCAATCTTGGCGACCTGAACAGCTTATCAACTTTCTTATTAAGCCGATTGATGAAGTGATTAATGTTCCTGACTGACCCACCCCCTCTCCATTGTAACCGTGGGATGATGTGGCACCAAGCGATGATTGACTGAGGGAGTGTCTTTGCCAACCAGCCCATTTCTGTGATCAACAGTTCAAACAATTCCCTCCTGCCAAGGTGCACCAAATAATTGCCTCCAAGATGCATTACCATGATCATATTGGGCGTACATCCCTTGAGTAGCCGTGATTCAAGTGTAAGCCCCCAATGTGCCAACGTAGCCCTCCTTGCCCGTGGAAAGATACATGGTAGCCCACCTGGGGGCCCAATCTTCGAAGCTACCTGCAAAATAAACATGCTTAACCTGCTACACATAAGAATTGTCTATTACGAATACTTCGTCAACTCTGTCACCTCAGTATGCACCAGGTTTGGACAACATCCGGCAGTCGACTTGGCACTTCAGACTTTCCACCTGTGTTGCAGGGCAGGAAAATTGGGAGAGAAGGAAAACACATGACGGTTAGCAGCAATCCTACAGCATGTGAAACCTAACATAATTCATAACAATTGGAGGACCATATGCCGATCCTCTGCTCGCCTGACCCAAGAGTAGTGGGGAGAGGGGTTGGCCTAACGGCTAAGGCGCTCTACCTCGGACCTGGGGATCTGGGTTCGAGTCTCGGTAACGACGCCAAACACCTCCTGTGATTCTGGGCAAATCACTTAATCTCCCGTGCCTAAAATGAAAGTGTGTCCTCATGTAACGTAACTGGTGCTATGTAAAGCGCTCTGATACCTGATTCGGTTCGGGTCTAGTTCGCGCTATATAAAACTCTGCAAAAAAAAAAAAAAAAAGAGTACCATTGCTGTCGCCGCAGTGGCTACCCTAATCCTGAATGAGTGAGAACCGAACTGCATGGGGTCAAATCCCACTGCCAACTGAAGCACCTTGGAAACTGAAATCTCATCAAGGGAGACACATTGACATGCACTAGGAGGCTGCCCCCCTGCCCAAATGGGCCTATGAGCCAAAGATAATTTGAGGTTACCCACAGGACAGCAGGAATTGCCCAGTGCCCTAAGCAAGATAATGTGGGCACCCCTGCTTCCCTGTCTTGGAGCCAGTAGCGTAATAGTAAAAGAACCCTCCAAACATTGCACATGGGCCAGCTGCAGTCCGCCTTGAATGTCCTTGTTCTTGGCCACCAATTTCCTCTCCCTGAAAGCCCCTAGAAGGCTAGCGTATACACTGCCCTGAACAGGCAAGCCTCTTCTGCAGACCTACAGATATTACCTAGGATGCCCAGGACCTCCGCCAGCTTGCCAATAACAATGGGGCTTCTGGCATCTGGCTTTGTCCCTGCAAACGCTGCCATCCCCCAAGACTGGAATGATCTGGTTACATTTAGGTGACCACACAGTCTAAGAAAGAAGAAAGTCAGCGCCATGTGACATCACTCACAAGCTACAGAGTGCCCTTTATCCCATAGGGCTCCCAACAATGACAGACCAGAAGAAGATAAAAGCGAAACCCTCTCCCTCCCAGTCCCCAAGAAACGACAGTAAGCGCTGAATGCCCCCTCATAGGCACGCCTCATCCTGGGTGCTAAACTGGCTGCCACGATGGCCGGTAGGCTTGGGCATGAAGCTGCCACTAATGGTCCAGAAAAGGCGTCAGGAATTAGACTGCTTCTAGGTGGTAATACCTGAAAACCTGCATCTTAAAACGAGATAGAGCATCACCAGCATTATTCAACACACCTGTGACATGCTTGGCCATAAACAATGCATTAAGTTTCAAGCATTGTAGCACAATCTCCTTCAGTAACCTGAGTATCATCTTACATTTGGCTGCTTGTTGATCAATGCATTATACCACCATCATATTATTTAACCAAAATATGGCTGAAGTGTTGCGGAACTGGTCTGGCGAAATGGACAACTCCACCAGGATGGGAAAGATTTCAAGGAAACCAATGTTGGCGACAAGCCCAGACTCCACCCAGGGAGGTGGCCAGCGTTGTGCGCACCAAGCCGGGCCCAGGTTGGCACAAAAGCCTATGCTGCCTGCAGCGTCCTTGAAGAGATCTAGCTCTTTGCTGGCCCTGGTGGGGATGAGCCACACCACCATGCCATTGAAGTCCCTCAGAAATGCCAGCCTAATGCGCATGTTCTGCCGAACCTTGCTTGACAAACTGGTGTTGTGGTGCTTCTATCTCAGGCCGACCATTGCCTGTGCAATGGATCACGAGAACGGGCAGACCATGGGAATGATCCTTAAAGTGAAATTGAGCTTCCCAACCACCTTCTGCAACTATTGAACATGACCTTCTTTGTACCCAAACAATCCTGCAAGGCCTGGGAAAAGTTAAGGGAGCTGTGACACACCAGCCTCTGAATCTTGTTCAGTCCCAAGGAGCTCAATGCCCGTTGCAGGCTCCACATTCTTGCCTCTTGCTAAGGCAACCCTAAATTGCCTCATTAATGCACTGAAAGACTACAATGCATTCCTGCAGACCAGGACAAATCAAGAGGAGGAAATAATCCAGATAAGCCAAGACTCACAGGTTGCCCTTTCTCCATCTAAATGCCCATTCGAGGAAGGAACTGACCTTCTCGAAATTGGACCAGAGACCGAGCAAACCACAGGCATGCATTTATCAAAATAATATGCTCCCTCAAACTGGAAACCTAGCAGGTGAAAATCCTGTTTGTGCACAGGGAGTAGGCAGAAAGCTTATATGTCTAACTTTGTCAGGAGAGTGCCCAGCCCCAACTCTTGGATCATAACACTTGCCTGGTCCAAGGAAGCATACTTTACAGAATATAATGTCCAATTAATTGCCTTGTTTACTAACTGACCCCTAGGAGCAGAGAGGTTACATATTAATGTAAACTCCCCTAGATCCTTCTTGGGCACTACCCCTAAGGGAGAGCAAAGCCTTCCAGGGGTACTAAATCATCTGGGCCGTCCTCTCTTGCCAGGCCCACCTCCTTGACAATCTTTGCCTCAGCTTCCTTCCGGCTTGACCTTAGGGACTGCTGGTTCTTGCAGTAGGACATGCCCACACATCCCAGGGCTGGTATCTGGAAACCCTCTCTGAAACCTTCTAACAAGCCCTGGGCTGCTACCGGGTTACTCTACACATTAAGCCATTGGACCATTGCCAACCAATTGACAGGGGGGGGGCTTGACTAAAAGTGGGTCATCAATGCTGTTTTTTGCCCCCTTTATCCTTGGACTTCCTGAAACACTTTGATTCGGGATGGGAGGACAAGCCGCAGAAGGAGCAAGCGTGTTTGAACTTGACTGTACCGTGAGGCCTGGGACAGGAACGCTTGTTGAAATCCCAACATGCCTGCCCCCCCTCCCCGGGCTGCAAAAGGTACCTGAGCAAAAGGGCTGACTGGGGGGCAGCGTCCAGGTGCTGATCCTTCATTTGATGCAGCCATAGGACAACATCAACCTGATTCCAGTCCAAAGTGGGGCTAGTTGCCTTAACTCTCCTGAACTCTCTGTCATACTCCTTCCATCCCATGCCCCCATATTTGTCATGCGCGCATGCAATCCTGCTTTGGCCACATGCCAATTGCATGCTCAGATTATTAAAATGCTCAGCTAGGATTGCCTGATAAATCGAGAACCCTATTAACCAATTCACTAACGTTTCCTCCTCCCTCTTCTTGTATGGCGAGTGGTCACAGTCCCTGGAATGAGCACACTCCTTGCACTGCTATGCTTCCTCCCTAATAGGCACATTCTGGTGTAAGTCAAAATTGTCAACATATGCCCCTCTCCAAATTTTTTCTTCCACCTCGGCCATGACATGCCAGCCCAGCTGGTCATGTCCCGACTGTACCTCCCCTACACCTAAACTCCGCAACAGAGTTGTCGTGCCTGGATTCCGAGGATCCTGGGCCTTTGGAGCATCCTCCGTCAATGCTGCACCACCCTGCGCACCTTCAAGTAGGATCTTGACAGCCACTGATGGCCCCTGGCTCATCGCCTGTGAGACCCCGGTGACCTAACACACTAAGACCTCTGAGGCCGTGCCGGTACCCCTCCCAATGCAGCAGGGCCGATGTGAACAACTTGAGCCCCTGATCCCTCAAAGTGTACAACCATCCTCCTGGCCTTTTCCAGATTGTCACCTCCAGTGGCAGGAGCCCACCCCCCAGATTGGTCACTAAATCTTGCGGGCTGGGGGACCCCATCGGAGTCACCCATATTGCCAAACAACTATTGCCACTCTGCACACTCCCTCCACCAGCCACTGGACCCATTACGGCTGAGACACTACCTTGTGCCAACACTGGGTCCAGGGTACCCGGCCCCAAGGGCGACTTCCTCGGAGACGCCTCCACTGGCACCCCCACTCTCCTCTCCGAGGGAGCAGCTACTTCCTCGCCGGGATGCGCCCCAGGGAGCCTCTCTACCCCCTTCTGCTAGCCTGCCACCTAGCTCTCTTAGGGACAGGGGGAAAAGCTGACTTAGGGGCCACTGCGGCTCTCCGGCGCCTCTCCCCTGATGACTCCACCCCCCCCCTGCCTCTCCGCAGGTCGGCGTTCCCTTAATGCCACCAGGGACTCGTCCATAGCATTCATCCTGCGCATCATAGCGTCCAAAAGCATTTTCATGCGCATGCGCTTCGCGCCCTTCTGCACTATCCCTGCTATCTCTGCACCCGCAGAAGAATCAAACAAAGCCCCACAGAAAACTGCGCAAAAAACAAACCACGCCTTCTAAAATACGTGTTTGTAGGTAATGCACAAAATGTAACACTCACAAGCCACAGAAACCCAGGACACCTCTGTAGCCCAGAACACACCACCACTGCCCACAACACAGCACAGGGAAAACCCATCTACTTTTCAGTCCCCTCAGCAGCAGTGCCACAAGCCAAGGCTGACCTCCCAACCAAAATCAAATGCCAGGCTTAAAAAACGATCTCCCAGCCAAAATCAAAGTGCAAGCTGTAAAAACAAATTACTAAGAACCAATTACAGGCCCACAAGTCCCTTCCCCCTCACCCCGGCCTCCCAGAGCCATAGTAGTTCCATCGGTACGCCTCTGCCCACAGCTTTCCCAAAACCAAATGTCACACAGACAAGTATGTTGGGATGAAGAAGTTGCAAGTTTATTTGTAGAACAAATAACAGGATGGGTTAACTGACAGGCGACCCCCTACACCCCGCAACCCCTTGTTGCAGGGAGCCTGAAGTTGAGCCAAAGAAACAGACACCAGCGGCCATAGCCCGGTGTGGTACCTGGAAGGAAATCCTCCCACCGGCGGACCTATCGTCCACCCACCCCACCCTCCGGACAAGGGAGAGTTAACTCACACCTTCCCATCCGGACGGGGCGCTATCGGCAAGCCCCCGGTTGCTCAGGCTTACAACCGCCCTAAGGACTAACGGGGCGCCGTCGAAACCAAGTCCCCAAGAAGGGCCCCTTGGATTATGTATGACTCAGCACGGTGCGTTTCGCACTGGGGCTTCAGGTCCTGTTCATGCGCCTGTCCTGTATGGGGATCGCCTTGTAACTCCTCCTGCAACAAGAGAAAACATGAATACATTATTACTGTCCCCCCCTCCCCACTTCCCCCCTTTTCAGCGGGTGAGCGGCAGGGAGGGGAGCTGAAAAGCGCGGGCCTCGCGTCCGACGGGGAAGGGGAGGGGGCGGGGCAGCCTAACGACCTTACGGCTGGCGAGGAGCAGCCAGAGGAGCGACTGACTAGTGTGGGGGCAGCAGCAAAGAGAGCGCGTGGTGGGAGGGGCTACCTTTATATCCTGACCCAGGGGGCCGCCCCTCACCCTTATCGTTGACGCCCCCCACCTCCCCGCCTCCATCCCCGGAATGGGCAGCCGGCTGCCCACGGACCTACTACGGGGTCTGCCCTCCTATGGGGTCCCCTGCAGGGACCGTGGGCATCCTGCATAGTAGTTCCAACGGTACGCCTCTGCCCACAGCCTCCCCAAAACCAAATGACACACAGCCAAGTATGTTGGGATGAAGAAGTTGCAGGTTTATTTGTAGAACAAATAACAGGATGGGTTAACTGACAGGCGACCCCCTACACCCCGCAACCCCTTGTTGCAGGGAGCCTGAAGTTGAGCCAAAGAAACAGACACCAGCGGCCATAGCCCGGTGTGGTACCTGAAAGGAAATCCTCCCACCGGCGGACCTATCGTCCATCGACCCCACCCTCCGGACAAGGGAGAGTTAACTCACACCTTCCCATCCGGGCGGGGTGCTATCGGCAAGCCCCCGGTCGCTCAGGCTTACAACCGCCCTAAGGACTAACGGGGCGCCGTCGAAACCAAGTCCCCAAGAAGGGCCCCTTGGATTATGTATGACTCAGCACGGTGCGTTTCGCACTGGGGCTTCAGGTCCTGTTCCTGCGCCTGTCCTGTATGGGGATCCGCTTGTACCTCTTCCACAGCCCTGGGCGTGGCACCCGCTGTGCCCAGCGCCCCCACTACCTAGCCCCCTATTCTCCTCTACCTGCATCCTGCTGTTTCCAGTGCCTCCCCTAAATCTAGTAGGAATATTGCCATGCCTACTTTGGACAAATGTACCCCGTCAGATTCCCAGCAACCAATGGATTTGGCATGCAGTAAGCCGTGCCTGATGAAACCCACCCTTCGCATTTCAGCAAATTTGCGCATAGCTGCGTTTACGCGCCTGCGGGTAACTTCTAGCGCCTCCTGCGAGATCGCCCCATGCCATATAGGTCTGGGAGTTATTTCCGACCACAATACGCTGCATGGTCCCAGTTCACTGCTCAAGATGCTCAAGTCTTTCCTCATTGCATCTAATAAACGCCTCTTGCCTAACGTTACCAGGTCATTCCCCCCTAGCTGCACCACTAAGATGTTTGGCGGCGGTCTATTCTCCCTCAATGTCCTACGCAGCGTCGCTAAGAGTGCCGCCCAATGCATTCCGGGGAGGCCAAACCAGGATATACTAGTGTTGGTGAAGCCATGCGTGGAGAAGTGTGGCTCAATGGTTAGAGCGGCAGACCCTGATGCAGAGGTCTGGCCCGAGACCAGGGTTCAATTCCTGCCTCGGCTGGTCTTGGCGGATCTTGGGCTCATAATTCCTCGGACCTGATTTCTCGCCTCGGTGCCTACTCTAAGCATGGGTCCCACGCTGCAACTCTGGGCAATAGCTTGCTTAGTCTCCACAACGGCCCCCTACAGCGCTAGGGATGCCTGGTTGCACCCTGGGGATGCCCAGGAGTGGACATTTCACAGGGAAAAACCAGGAAGGGTTCCCTAGCGGTATGAGTACAGCGCCAGGACACTCAAGAGTATCAGTGCATTTTACAAATACGTCTACATTTACATTTACATTTACATTTACAAGTGCTTGCATTCACCCATCTCGCCAGTCTTGTGACATAAGAGTGCCCCATCACCCACACCTCTGTTCCTGCAATAAAACACAATGGGTTGCAAGATTATAGTTTATTTGAACACTTCAAAGCACTGCAAAGTAAAACAACCACCAAAACGTGGCAACTGTAATCTATAATTCACATTGTACCATAAACCAGAAAAGGCCACCTAACCATGGCATACGTAAACATATTCTCTCTTTGTCTACACGTTCCCTATCTCACTTCTGCTAACAGGGCGTATTGCACTCACTGGTCTCACATATCTTTTGTAGCAGTTGGAGTCCCACCGCCCTACCCTCTTAATCGCCTCGGCTGGAAGACCTTCCCTGAAAGCTGTGGTAGCCGCCCCTATCCTGAAAGAGTGGGAGCTGAACTTGGCCCCTTTTGTCGTGTAGCCTGCCAAGAATAGGCACCCCTGCATCACATGCTCTACATGGTATTTCGTGACCGGGGAGCCGTCTAAATGTATCAATAGCAGCACCTCTGTACATGGGCGGCAAGACAAGAAGGCGGCTAGCAGGGCCACCGGGCAGTAGCTGTCGTTGCCCAGGCGATGTAATGAAATGCTCCTACCCTTGCCTGCCAGGTCTGTCTTTGAGAATTGTAAGTAAAACTCTACTGATTCAGCTGTTAGTCATACATCCTTCATCTGCAGAGCCCTAGAGTTCATCTCTTTCTTGGAGCGAGCCACCAACTCCCCCATTCTAAAGGCTCCAAAAAACGCTAGGCTGAATGTCACTGCGAAGAGGGATGCTTCGTAGGCAGAGTGGGTGACCGTGGGAAGGGCATCTAGCATCCTTTTTAATGTCTCATAATCAATAGGGGCCCTTTGGTCTACTGATTTGGGCATCACTCTTGCCCAACCTTTGAGCGCTGCCCTGGTCGTAAATAATGTGGTGGGGTCCTTCTGACCTAACAGCCTGGCATGATGCCCGATGGCCGACAGGTGACCAGCCATCCACGAGTGGCTCTTCCCCTCATCCTTCTCCCAAACCATGAATGCGTGCACCCTGGCAACCTGTATTGAAGCCTCCTGCTCCCAAGGGCCCATGATTTCACAAAATGTTTTTACGTAAGTCTGATATCTTCTCATAGTCCGGGGTGCCAGGGACATCTCGCCTAGCTCTCTAATGCGCTGCGCCACCGCAGCAGGTTCCAGAGCTGAGCCGGGAAAGGTGTCATCTCCTCCCTCGCTCTCGGCCAAGCCTCTCGAAACCGCTGCCAATGAAAACGTGAAAGGGCGTCAGCAGCCGTATTCTGGACTCCTGGGATGTGCCTAGCTCTACATTCCACGTTATTGTACAGACATACTTTGACTAATTCCCTAAGTAAGCATAAAACAAGTGCACAAGAGGCAGACTGGGAGTTGATGGCTTGGACCACAGCCATGTTGTCGGACCACAGGACCACCCTTTTTGCAGTTAACAAGGCAGGCCAGAGGTGGAAAGCAACTATAATTGAGAAGAGTTCTAATACCGTTATGTTGGCAGTTATCTTTTTCTTTCTCCACGCGTTGGGCCATTTCGCTGCGCACCACTCCCTGTCGAGGATTGCGCCAAAACGCTCCCTGCCTGACGCGTCAGTAAACAGCGTCAGCTCCTGGCTGCTGGTCCAGGGATCCCTCCATATGATGGAGCCATTGAACTGCTCAAGGAAATCCCCCCACATCCTGAGATCCTCTTTAACCCCCAAGCTCAGCCTCACTTGATGGTGTCTGCGTTTTATTTTGGCAACTGTCCTGGCTAACCTGCGCGCAAAGGCTCTACCCGCTGGAATCACTTTGGTGGCGAAGTTTAGTCTGCCATGCAAGCTTTGTATATCGTCCAGTGACACTTTATCTTGCCCCAGTACTGCCCGGATCTGAGCTGCCAGTTCCGTGACTTTATCTGCTGGAAGCCTAGCCTCCCCTACCTTGGTGTCGATTTCCACACCTAGGAAAACTAGTACCTGCGCTGGCCCCACTGTCTTCCCCGGAGCCAATGGCACCCCCAGATGTTCCGTCATTTCCTGGAATTTTGCTAGTGCCTCAGCGCAGTCTAGTGTCTCTGCTCTACCTACAAACAGGAAGTCATCGAGATAATGAGTCACGCTCTCAACCCCTTCCATCTCTTGGAGTACCCACTGGAGGAAGGTGCTAAAGGCCTCAAAAAATGCGCATGAGATGGAGCAGCCCATGGGCATGCACTTGTCATAGTAGTAATTATCACCCAGCCCAAAACCCAGTAAGTGTTGGCTGCTGGGATGCACTGGCCACGAGGCGGAAAGCCGACTCAATGTCAGCTTTGGCCAGCCAGGCCCCTTTGCCAGCCTTACGTACGAGGTCCATGGCCACATCGAATGAACAGTACGAAACGGAGCACACCCCTTCCTCCAAGTTGTGGTTGATCGACTCGCCTTCGGGGTAGGACAGGTGGTGTATCAGTCTGAACGCCCCAGGCTCTTTTTTGGGCACTATCCCCAGGGGAGAGACTACGAAGTTGTCGAGCGGTGGCTGTGAAAAGGGACCAGCAACCCTCCCCAGCTCCAGTTCCTTAAAAACCTTTGCTCTCACCACCTCAGGATTGTCCTTAGCTGATTTCAAGTTCTCTGCGTCTCGTGCCACCGGTGCCCCTATGTACGGTATGACAAAACCTTCAGCAAACCCACCCAGGAGCAGTCTCCCATCCAATCTATTCAGGTATTTATTCAGCAGGGTAATCAGTCGATCCAGTTTTATTGGTGAGGGCCCCTTCACTGCGCTGATCTTTGTAGCTAACCGGCTGAGGGGGCAGTACTTGGGCAGTACAGGGCTGGTGAAGGCTTGGTGGGCAGCGGTAGGGGGGGTGGAGGTGGGGCGGGGGGGGGAGGGCAGCTGGCGCACCTATGCTACTTATTCTGCCAGGACCCGCCCCTACCCCCGTGCTGACTACCTTGCTTATGTCCCTTGGGTGTCCTGCAAGTTCCTGCCTGGTGTTGCCCTCCACAGTTGCTGCATGTGTGTGTGAACTTGCAGGATTTTCCCCAATGGCAATGCCCGCTGTTAAACAATCTGCATGACCCTGCAAGATACTTCCAACCTCCCCTTCTTTGACCTCTCCCCCTTTGGCCACCCCGAAAGGGCGGAGTGCTTTGCTCTGTGTGAACCGTTGTGTTACTCTTTTCAGGTGCCGCTACCTGCGTGTCCTGCCCTTTGCTGTTTGTTGCTACGCCTTGAAGCGCCCTAGACCCCATATGGTCCATCCACAGCTGCACCTCTTTGTGATCCCAGCGCATGTTAGGCGACCTGGACATCTTCTTCCTGAACTCCCTGTCGTAATTCAACCAACCTACACCCCCCCACTTTTTCGCCTCGTTATGGATTAGTCTACCGTACTGGACTAAGGCCGGTCCCTGATCTGACATTTTTTCCAAAATGACTGCAGACAATATAGCAAATGCTTCCAACCAAGTGTCAATCGACTTTTCTGGCCAGGGCTGAAATCTAACTTTTTTGCCGTCTTCTTTTATCCCTGCCCTACGTACGTCTGTACCTTGCTGACCTAACATGAGTAGTGAGAAAATATCAATGAACTCCCTTTTCCATATTAATTCTTTTGCCGCCAGCGGGACCTCCCAGGACAAGGAGGATCGCCCTGACAACAAGGGAGCGTCCAGCACCACCTCCTCCTCACTGCTTGGCAATGCGGGTGAGGATGCTGGTGTCGTCGTAGGGGGAATCGGTACCAACGGGGGAATGGGCACCGTGTTCGGTGAGTGTGGCGCTGGGTGAGCCGGAAGTTCCAGGGATATGGGAGATGTAGCAGGTGATGGTGGTAATGCTGGCAAGGGCGCCGGCGGAGGGTGAGGCAGGGTGGTCAGGACCCTACCCTCCTGCTCCAAGTTGACAACCTGTATTGGTGGTGATCCCACCGGAGCTAACGGTACCACCCCCGGGCTGCTCCCTGGCGGATGGCCGACCGTTTCAGGCGGGAAAGGAACAGATCCCCCATTTCCCCATACATTCGTGGGGCCCACACCTCCACCAGCGCTGTTTGACACACTTTCCCTCATCTCCTTCATAAACACTTCTAGGGTGGACATGATCTTACCAAGATCGCTTCTAGTGGCGTATTCCGCCGGCAGTTGTACGAGATCGTGCATGCCTGATGGACCAGGCACCTCATGTACCACTGCGACTGTCGTTTTTGCTCCGCCCTTCTTTTTCGTCGGCGGTGGGAATTCTTTGTTCGTGGAAACCCTTAACCTTTTTGACGCTCTAGCGTGGCCTGCGCCACCTGTGTCATCATCATCCAAGGCTATAATGTCATTGTGACCACAGGGGGCCGGTGTGCTGGCCTTAAGCAGGTCTGTAGCCCACGCCAGGCCATTAGTCTCAACAAGTTGTAAGAAGATCGCCGCATGCGCCGCTTGTGCGTCCGAAACCGACCCTGATCCTGTGGCAGCTGTTCTCCGTTCGGACATCCTGTGTGGCCTTAACGCTCCTGCAAGAAAAAGTAGTAGTGACCATCCAAACGAATCCTGCCGTGGATCCGTAGTCCCCTACCCTCCTTTCTAACTGTAACCATTCTCTTACTTACTTGGAGCCTCGGGGCCTCGGGTATAAATTGGGTGTCACTAGCCTTCGACTGCGGTGCGGCGATGTCAACTGTGCGTCTCGCTCCTGTATTGATTGATATAAACATCATTTAAGTTTGGCCCCACCCTGTGTCCGGTACCCTAAAGAGGACCCCGGGAGACCGGACCATGAACACCGATCCCCCCCGGTCGCTGTCTGAGACCCCTTTTTTAAAGCAGCGCCCCCTAGCTTATTCATTCTTACCTTATGATTGTGCGATGGCACCGTGCTCTTGCTTCTCTGAATGGATTGCCTATCCCGGCTTTTGCCTGTAATGGGGAACACGCATTATACATGCACTGAGGGCAACGCAACATGACCACAACGAATAGCGTGACTCGCATGCAAATACACAACCTCCCCTCTAAGTTAGTTATGTGCTATAAGGTACCGACCTAACGACATTGTCTGAATTCACCTACGGATGGACACACCTGCCCAGTGTGGTGTTCAAACCTACGAGCCAAACGAATGTGTCTGCCTGGTGAGGCCTGGCCTTGCTGCCAGTTTACCTTATTTTTTTCCAATACACTCGTGCAAAAGGCATTCACATTAAAACGCCCTGTGGACGTCGCCCTTTCGGCCCATGCGGGGGCATGCCACCCAGCTAATGATCTCCCCAGCCTACACCAGCCGCCCCTGCAAGGAAAACCTCTTCAGCCCCAGCGCAGCCTACATTAGTGGACGTGAAATAGAGGAGCGACCGGGTGAAGCGGGACCTTGCCCAAGCCCCATGATATGGTCCGAGTCTGGGCTGTGCGGCGAGCCCCAGAGGACGCACGAGCGCCGCAATTTTCGCGGTGGGTCTTGGGCGGTTGGGGCGGAAGTACCCTTCCTCGTAACAGCGCACCAGGGCCGGGTGACGCCATTATGGGACGCTCCAGCAGAGGACTGAGTGCTACCCGGAAGTGCTTCGTTAAAACCGGAAGCGAACAGGAGCCCACCCCGCGCTCCGGTGAGAGGAGGAGAGAGATAGCCTGCGTCTGGCGCCCTCCACGGGGGTCCCACGAGTGAGGGAGAGCCCCTTGGTGATCCGCTGAACGGAGGGAGAGCTCAGAGGACGGGAGCTCCCTTGTAGCACGGCCGCTGCATAAACCTTGAGGATCCGCGCAGAGCGGAGCCCCCGCCGTCCCGGTGAGTAAGGAGGGCAAGTGGGGGCTCCGCGAGTGCCTAGGTGTAGCCGGTCCTAACCCGGTTACAGTATCGAGCGGGCCCGCCAGCACGTTCAGAGTCCCTCGTGGGGAGCCTCCGAGTACCGGGAGCATTTTGATCAGCAGCCCGACGCGCGCAATCATCTGCCCGGTCGGAGACGCTGCCTTCTTCCGCAGATAAACCCCGACTGCAAACCTGCCGAAACGCTGAACGTTCAACCCAGCCTTAACCGTTGATAGAATACCTAGATCGAGCCTAATCAACTTAATTAAAACGTTCTTGGTATGTCGCAGCCACGGCCGCACGTAATGCGGGCGGAGACCACGCTCTGACGTTCAACCGCATATCGCCGCTTCGGCCGCTGCAATTACATGCCAACTTCCAACGCTACCCCCGCAAAGATAGCCACATGGCCGAGTTTGCGGCCCCTGACTCAAAGCTCCATGGTCTATGGCCATAAAACCCTGACTTCCGGTGCCCCCACACAAGCAGACTGCATAGATGTGTGCGCAGCCCATATCTCTAATCCCCTACGGTCGTCGCCCTAACACCGCGCTGCCGCTCGAGATTGCGGTGCCCCAAACCCCCACAACAGACCCCAGCCACGTCGCACGTTCACGGATCTCCTGCCCCCCCGTAGCATAGCCATGGAGCCCTGTCGACTTGGGTTTTGCCCAAGGACGGGGCCCAGGGGGAGGCATTGTAATCCGCTTACCTTTAAGGAGCTGAAAAGCGCGGGCCTCACGTCCGACGGGGAAGGGGAGGGGGCGGGGCAGCCTAACGACCTTACGGCTGGTGAGGAGCAGCCAGAGGAGCGACTGACTAGTGTGGGGGCAGCAGCAAAGAGAGCGCGTGGTGGGAGGGGCTACCTTTATATCCTGACCCGGGGGGCCGCCCCTCACCCTTATCGTTGACGCCCCCCACCTCCCCGCCTCCACCCCCGGAATGGGCGGCCGGCTGCCCACGGACCTACTACGGGGTCTGCCCTCCTATGGGGTGCCCTGCAGGGACCGCGGGCATCCTGCAGAGCCGCCACCATGGGCGCGTGGTCAGGCGAGTAAAACACTCGAGCCTGTACGGCTCCCGGCATAGGGCCAGATTATTACTGCTGACTATTGGTCAGAGGAATGCAGAGAGCGCAGCGGACATGTCAACAGTGTGGCTACAGTGAAGAGAGACAAAAGCAGAAAAATGCAAACAAACAAACAAAAGTAGTTCTAGTACACTGGACGGGGAGTTAGCGGCATCATGTTGGGCGTAGCGGCCAGCAGAAAAGAGACCACCTTTGCCATTCTGCAGCCCCTTTTATGGACGGGGCCCAGTGCAAACTGAAAAGGAGGTGACCCGGAAGTGCTTAGACCGATTCAGGGTCACCGCGTGCCCGAGACCCAATCCCTGATGCTAATACTGGAACACACCACCGCCCCCAAACTCCTGGCTAGTCCGACGCGACTGCCATAGGCACAGCTCCCCTGATTTGGGGGTGCCTTGTCAATTAATCCTGGAAGAAGAGTATCACTTTATGGAACCTAAAAGAACTGTGGGCATATTATCAATAATGGCGTTAAAATTATCGCCGCTTTAGCGGCAGGAAACTGCAGCTAAAGCGGTGATAATGGGCTTGATAATATGCCCTTGTGAATTCCTATAGAAGCCCATGTTCACACAGGACATGGGCTACTATGGGAATTCACAAGGGCATATTATCAAGCCCATTGTCGCTGCATTAGCGGCGATAATTTTATTGTCGTTCTTGATAATATGCCCCTGCATCCCTCATAGCTCCTTAGAGAAATGTATCACTCTCAGCTTCGTAGATAAATATGCCACAGCTAGCTCAATAGAAGAGAGTATATAGATATTTAGAGGAATTTATCAACCCTGTAATTTGTCTAATGCACCGGTGTGCCAGACTCTGAGCATTGCCATTGGGTAGATTTTTGTATCTACTTACTTAAGATGACGTCTCTGCTTTTCTGCTTCCCAACACCTAGGTTTTTGGTTTGCGGTGATCCTCATCCTGACTATTCTCGCCATCTCAGGAGTCGCCAGTTTTGTCTTTGTTCTCCAAAGGTGTTCGAAGAAGAAGGGTCCAGTTGTAGTCAGGACTAATGGTAAGTCTTGCTTGAGCACACCATGCATTTCTGGATATGGGCTACGAGGGGTCCAAGGAATTTCTGCATACAACAAAGCTTTTTGCCTTTGGAGCGCTCTCTGTCCTATTGAGGTATTCTAAGTTCAGGGGGCAACTCTGAGGGGGTGGTATTTGAGGTGTGACACTCCCTCTAATTAATAGATTATGTTGTGTTTAGTTGGGTCCAGGGGCCTCCATGCAGGCTAGAAGTGTCTATGGTTGGGTTTCCACTAGGATTAGCAGCCCTCATAGCATAGACTCAGACCTCTGTGAAACTCTGCAGGGCTTGTAAACGCCCACCCCTCTTCTTCTCTCTCACACAAACAGGCCAAGAATAAACAAAGGACTGGATGGCTCTTATATGGTGCAGAGAAGCCTTTAAATTTAGAACTATTTTCATCAATTTTGCCATGTCAATGTCAGGGATGGTTGGGAAATCTCTGTTCCACACCCCTCAAACTATCTAACTAAGCTACGCCCCTAACTAAGCAGCAGTTGGAATGGAATAATTTGCTCCAGGAACTCATTGTCATGGAGTGGATGGAGAAAGGGTGCAAGGTGTGGAACTAGGATTTGGCTAATTGATCATGGTAACAGAGCAAACTAGGCTGTCTAGTGAAATGTACTTCTACAGTCTATCATGTCACCACTACATTAGTACTGGCACATCTTCACAACACAGTCATATGTTTAAAGTTGCATTACCAAAAGTTCTCAGAAGGGTTTCTATATTAGTACCGGACAATGATGGCAAAACTTAGCTGAACCTCTATATTTTATTGGGAGAGTATAATGACTTTTCCTCAGGACAGTTATCCTTGTAGTAGAACAGTACCACGCTTCCTTCGCGACCTGTCATATTAGAACACTCTAGCATCAGTACCAGCATTTCCCTGCAGGCTTCCATAATTGCAGATGTATATATTATTTGAACAGTACAAGCGGTGCCAAGGAGGTCTATTGAACTCTTTGTGGGACAGAGCCAGCACTTCTCTGTAGGGTTACCTTATCATAAATGGAAGAGTATTTGCAGTTTTCTGCATGCAGCAGACTCTTAAGAACGAAGTTTTTGCCTCAAAACTAAGGATGGCACTTGAAAAGATCGTACACATATTGAAATATTGCTAATAGTTCAATATACTAATTGGAGCGCAGAAAGCGTGCATTGTATACACCCGTTTTGAAAACTAAAAATAATTTTTCTTCATACTCCTTCTCAAACAATGTGTGAGAAAAAACCATTCCTATGGATTTAATTGTTCAGTATTTAAATATTGTAAGAATACTAGCAAAAAATACAAGTCTGTATCAGGATACAATTAATGATTTATTATTTAACAACTAAAAAACAAAGCTTGACCACAGCCTGTTATTATCATACTATATTTGTCCATTATATCATAATATTCTTTATAAGATGAAGCATTCAGTTGCAGTAATGATACAGGGCAATTGAGCAGTACACAGGGAGTGTGAAACACGTGAACGTGAGTTCATCAGCATATGAAGTTTAAAAGGCTCTGGCAACACAAAACTATCAAACAACTGGACTGGTCAGAATGATATAGTTCCAGTGAGCCCGGGAGTTGGTCAACAATCAGTTCAGAAGGATCTTAGCCAACGTTTCGGTCCATAAATGTGATAACTCATCATCAGGACACATTATCACAAAAGGATTACCACCTAGCAACGTATATTATACTATTGTAATTGTATTTATATAGTGCCTATTACCCCTGATGAGCCGTTGAAGCGCTTTTATTGAGGACATCCTACATTCATTGCAGAGCAAAGATGGATAGCAATCTTTGCTATTTTTTCTATACCTTCAAATTTAACCTCTTTGAACATGAGCAACATAATTGTGTTCATCACCACATATGCTTGCCTTATAGCTTAAGAGTTTCTGCTCCCAGAATGACCTCATGGGTTCTTCCCTTTTGATATCTTATCTGAAAGAGTTCAGATGTCACCAATAACAACGCTACTGAGAAACACTGTTTCGTTCAAGAGAATAAGCAACTTTTACATGTTTTAGCCTGTTTTCAATACATTTTCATAGCGAGCCCCTCCTCCCATGTAAAGCGAACACTAAATCCTACTAGCCAAACATATTTCAAAATGTACTATTTGTTACTGAAGTTTCCAAACTATTTTTGAAGAGAATCCCCAACTTACGATCATAGAATTTGAATCCTATTGTGGTTTGCCCAATAATACTTCACTAAGATGCTTACAAATTCTCCATTTGTAATGATATTTTCCAAGATAATACTTTAGAAGGAACCGCCAATCCCCTCCGAAAAATTGCATTGCATCTCTACCATATTTTAAACAATGTTACTTACCTAGATATCATAGAAATTTAACATTTTCCGCTACATTTACCCACAACTCATCCAGCACATTCCATCCGTATGCCTGACACACCGTTGCCCTGAAGAACATGGGGAAGTTTACATACTTTCTTCTCTAGGAAACTTTCATCATGCTGGCTCACCCCTGCATTAAATGCTACAATGATAAGGGATTGATATTGTCCTATCTCTTTAACTGTGCTGTGGTCGGAACGCACACCAGAAATTGATCTTCTCTTCTTTGACTTGCAGGGACAAATTCCTGTCGCATCCCTATCCAGGAAGAACAGACTGATTCGGCATCAAGTCTCACCAAGACCCTGGATAGCGGAGAGCCCTAAATTTCGTAAATCTATGTTCTGTACTGCGGGCGCAGAATGAAGGCAACTTCCTCCACATGTGTCTGCTGGCATCCAGTGGGCCTATGTCAGAGGGATGACAGAATTCACTTCTTGAAGACCATCATTGTCCTCTTTGAAACTGACTTCAGACAACTCCTTTTGCTCAGAAAGAGGATTGACCTTGTGCCCACTTTCTGCATGGTGACACCTGTTTACATCCTTGGGGTACTTTTTAGCAGTATTGACTTATTTTCCCAGTCAGATATGATTTGAGGATCTACTGATGTGTATGTACAGACTACAAACAGAGTGGTTTATTTTTACATAAAATAATGTGAATTTTTAGACTGTTCATTGAATCCAATGGCTTTCCTGGCACCACTGACAGATTACAGATTTTTATTGTTACTCAACTCAATGGTATACTTATTTTATTCACCTAAGAAGGCTGAAAAGCTGATTTGACATGGCGCAGGTGAAACTAGCATATTGGGTCCAAACTCTTTCTCCAGAACAGCTAAAGGCAGCTGTTTGTTCTTCATTATATCTATCTCGGAAGAAATTATCCAATTTCATCCTCAGTTGAACTTTTGGAAGAAAGCAAGATAAGCCAATGGTGCTAATGTAAGGAGACAACGTGATCTTTGGTGCTCTTCTAGTCTCCCACCTGTGCATTTAAGGTCCTCATACTTCACTCACTATCTCTTGCTCTTAAGGACTTGAATTGAGTTAGACTCCCAAGCCATCTACGACTGACTGTCAGTCTGTATTTCCAGCAGCTCAGATACCTGGTGATTCCACACATAAAAAAGATTGGCTTCTCATTTGGTCCCTATGTTACCTTCATCAGTACAGTCAGTAATTGAAAGTTGGTCTTCACTACATACGACAATAACCAATGAAATGTAAACAACTGCCCGCATGGCTCCCACCATTTTAAATGAATGGAAATCAAGAGTTGGTTCAATGGTCCAGTCTGAATCTATGCCCTATCTACTAAAACAGGGCCTGGTGAAAATATGCATCCAGTTGTTTCTAGCCGATTGGAATATTTTTTCTAGCAATGTTTATTTTTCAAACTCAATATGAGAGTAATTTGCTTTTGGTATTTAACTGTTGTTTCAGAACATTCTAATTGTTTATTAAAGATGTTCATCTCAAAATGATTTTTTTGAAAGACATGTAGTGTTGCCGACTATTGGTTTTTGTTTTTTTTCCCCATACAAATCTAATGTATTCTTTTGTGCAAAACCACTACCAGCATTATAGCTTGTACCATCTGCCTCTGAAAAGCACCAACTCCAAATATTTTGCTTAATTTTTGTTGCAGTGTGAAATGTGCATCATATGCTCAAAAATAAGTCATTTACTTTTCCTAAAGAGGAATTTGTAAAATTAGATTGCTTCTGCAAAACATGCTAAATATTTCAATTCATTTCTAGGTTTTTATTCTGGTGTTGTGACATGACAGGGTCACTTGAAAGAAGAAGGGCACATCATTCCTAAAGCATTAAGCATTAGGTTAGAAGTCAAAAAGTTAGTTTTTTTCTTTAGCAAGCAGGTTCTATGTACGCACAGCAGTGTATAGAAGAGATGTGTAACCACTTCGCGCAACCGTGCTACATTTGTATGCATTATTATATATCTGTGTGTTATGGCCCTTTCTTTATAACTACCCTAGAATGGGCTGCCGTCTTTACTGCACCTAGTAAATACCTTTACCCTACGGTGAGGAGGTTACCTGCTGCAGACTATACCATCTACTCCAACTCCTCCAAGAAAATTAGGGAATGACGTGGACTTGGTGCTTTCCCCCCACAAAGTTCCAAATGTATCTGTTTCTACCAGGCATTTTCCTCCAGTACATTTTGGAAACTTTGACCTGGGAAATTTACTTGCCGAAAAATGTTGGGTATGCTGCAATAACATCAATCTTCTTAATTCTGGGGAGGAGCCACGCTAGCAACCAAGATGGCCGCGTAGGCTCCCGGCTCCGCCGACCTCTTACTCCCGCCGGAATATCCTGATATTTATCCTGTCCTTGCGCCCAGCCACAGTGTGTATGAACCTGCCGTGAGATTAATGGTGCTTTCCCGAGATCTCTAATCGCTCGGCTGACGAAGATATGTCGAGGGGAAGTTTGCGGCCTAGATTTGCCCAGAAGCCGGGGTCTCGAGTACTGGCCCATCCGGGTTTCAGTTCAACAACATCGGCTGTGATGGTGTGATTGGGTCCGGTCTACCGGAGTGGGGGGAAAAAATATTTTTCCTCGCCTTTTTCGGATTGATGTGGATGACGGTTGGCTGCATTGCTGAAAGTCGGAGGAGGGGTGACAACTCAATGCTTGCAGCTGTGGACGGGGGCCCTGCCCGGTGACTCGATAACGGGCCGCTGGTGTTCGCTGGGTTTGGCTCTCCGCCAGTGTTGGCGGCCCTAGGATATTATCGAAACAACCGATAAGTCTCCCTCTGCAATCGACCGTTCCCTATTCGCCCGTCCCTGTCTGAGACATCGAGCCTGCCCGGGAAAGCGATCATGATCGACACCGATCGAAGAGTGGTTGAACGGAATGTGGGTGAACCCTCGCTACGAACTGTGTTGGCAGCCATTGAGTCAATTCAGGTGTTCGTTGAAGACCGCATTCAGACGATGATGGTGCGCTTGGCTGAGATGGAACGAATTGGACCGGACCCTACTCCACTACAAGAAACAGCAACAACCGAGACACCCAATATGGCCACTCTGATGAAGGAAATAGACCCCCTAGCGTGTGAAGTATCGGAGCCTTTGACCAGTGTTTTGGACGATGTACACAAGCTTGATGCCACCAAGGGATTGTTTAGCCTACGGTCGTTGCCGACTATGGAAGGACTAATTGATGTTCTCATTCCAGAAACTTTTAACGAGAATTGTTATCGGAATACAACTGCGCCACTTCCCTATGCATCTGAGCCGCTAAGATGGCGGACGACTCAACGCTGGGAGTTCATAACGGGGAAGGGAGTCTCTGGACCTGACGATGTTCACGGCACTATCGTTCTACTACTTTGTCTTGCATTGAGTTCTATTACAGTCTTATCATACTCAGACTGTCCTGTGGAAGAGGTGGTTTATCCGGAGGGGACTCATGTGTCTGATCGGGAGGGGCAAGGATGAGATCGAAGGACTGGGTTTGACTCAAATATCGATGGGCATGGGATCTGCTAAACTTATGCTATAGTAAGGCTGGGCGGTGTTTGAAGATCCCCTTGCTGAGATACATATTCGCTATCTGATAGATTTATTGACTTCACTTTGGGGATCCTTGGTTCTGGCGGGGGGGAGGGGCGACCTGGAGCCTGTACGAACATGCCCTCCTCCACTTCTCTTCTCTACTTCGGTAGATTCTTCTTTTAGAACCTTGTTAGTTGGGGCGACAAGCACGCTGCTACTGGGGGTTAGGCGATAGCCGTTTGCAGGGGTGCAGGGTGGTGGATGGGTTTATTGTTTTCTTTTTGTTCTCGCCCATATGTTTTTTTCTCTTTTTCATTTTTTCTCAGTCTTTCCTTTACTCGTAATATTGGCGAAATATCCTGACTTTGATCCTAAACCTCTAGTATCTGGTTGCCATGATTCTCCTGCCGTTTCGATTTTATGGGTGGGAAGATATTGAGGACCCGCAACTAAACTGTTAACCGATTATACTGATGCACATTTTGTTTTGTGCTTAATTGTGCGAGCCTCTCGAGTATATTTGCTGCTCTACGTCTATTCTGTTTTTTGTACCAATTCACCCTGTCATTATTGGATGTATGTATGGCACCGGATATGTCTGTTTATTTTTTTGCTTTAAAATAATAAAAAGATTTATATATAAAAAAAATATTCTTAATTCTAAAATGTGTGTTACCAGGAGTTACCAAGCATATCAGGAGCACTTGTAACCAGCGTCTAAGCAGTCTCTCTCTTTAAGGGGCACCTGTTTTGTAAAACAAGCATTGGCAAAGCCAATAGGTTTTGCCTGTGCATAATTTATTGGTTTTGTCAATTCTTTTTACGTGTTGCACAGCAGTTGAGCTTCTCTGCAACATGATTTAATTGAAAAAAGTGCTATGATGCAGTGAATGCTGCCCATGTTGTAGCACTTTTTAAAGCTTTTTGGGCCATATGTATCAAACCTTTTTCCCGTTTGCAAATGGGCAGATTCTCAGTTTGTGAATTGGAAAAAGCCTTTTGGGATGTATCATCCCAAAAGGCCATCACAAAACAGAGAATTGCAAAATTTGCGATTCTCTATTTTGCAAATGCAATTAAGGAATTGCAAATTGCGATTCCTTAAAGGCAATTCTGGAAGCATTACCACCAACTTCAAGTTGGTGGTAATTTGCGATTTTCTTTAAAAAAGCACTTTTTAATTTTTTTTAAAGTGCCATATGTTGCACTGTATGTGCGCAAAATGTGCACACATGCATATTTCAGGGGTGCAACAGGGTGTCCTTTTGGCACCCTTGCAACCTTGAAATTGCGATTCACTAATTGGTAATCGCAAATTGAGAATGTCTTCCCATTTATTCCTATGGGGCTTCTAGTCCATAGGAATGAATTGGAAGGTATTGCTTATTTGCAAATCTCAATTTGCGATTTGCAAATAAGGAATATGTAGTATTCGCAAATTTTTTAGCAAACCCTACATATATTGCATTTTAGGATCCTCTAAAAAACGCAATTTGAGAATCGCATAACTCTTTTTTTTATACATATGGCCCTAAGTCATGTAAAAAACACATTGACAATGATTTTGCGTAGGCGAAACCTATTTGCTTTAATTGTTTGATGATATGCCTATGACTCAGTTACTGTTTTGGAGTCAAAGAAAATAACCTTGTCAAATTTGCTTTTAATATCAGAGCTACTCAGACAATGAATAAAAGAGGGGAGCTGCACAAAAGGCCTAATTGCGATGCTACAAGCGCATTTGTTTCCAATCATCCAAATTAGCACAAAAACACCATACATACAGCGGGAATACAGTGCCTAAAACCCATTCTTAAGAAGTAAGTTCACCATGTTGTAAAACCTAAGTGAGTGTCGAGGCAAAGGGTGGGGTTCTGGACTTCGAGCATGAAGTGAGCAGTGAGCACCCATGACCTAAGTTGATAACATAACTCAGCGAGTTAAACACTCGCTGTTGAGTTGTTTGTGCCATCTGCAGGTCACATTGTTAGATTTCTGTCAAGGCTAAAGTCCTTTATGCCTTCAAGGTATATAAGTAGAATGCGCGCTAAACGTGAACTTTTATACACAGTGCTGCAAAATGACAAAACTGGCAGCAAATGCTACATTACAGCAAGCTGTTTTTGCAGTGGGTCAACAATAAGTTGCTTTCCGTGTGAAAATGTGTGTACTGTAAATAAACTACTGAATACGAGCCCTGCGCTTAATGTCAAACAAGTCACAGGTTTTAAATTTCAATAGTAAAAAAAAAGTATGTTCTTTATTTTTGCAGAGTGTGTGGATGTGTTTTTTAAGCTATAATGTCGGTGCCATTGGGTTTCAGAAACAGGCATTTTACTATTCTATCTATGCACACAATGTGGGCTCCAGTCCTGCCGAGGCTCTTTCACAATTACTCCCCACATCACAACAGAAAAGATGAATTTATATCATCTATATTCACTGGCAAAGAGCCCCCTGGATGGGCCCTTGGGCATTGCAGCGCCAGCCCAACGAGGAGCTGCCCGATGATGAAGCATGATGCCCAACTGAGTGTGTGAGGGCCCTGGCTTCTGATCTATCAGCTGCCTCCGATTTATTTCCTTTCCTGATTCTATAGGAACTGCTTGCTTACTGTTTATATGCTGACTCAGGGAGCCTGTATGCTAGACCTTAAGTGCACTCCCAGTCCCTCTCTCTTTACTTTGATTCCCAAGGCTCCACCCAAACAAAATTCCTGTGAGCAATAAACAAAATAGAGTACAAACTTGGCTCAATGACATAAACCTGGACAGGTTTGGACCCCAACTTTCACTGAGTGCCAAGGCACTTGGAGTCACCCTGGACGCCATCTTCCCCTCAAGTAACATATTACCAAGAAAAGCAAGAAGTCCTAGTACCACCTCACTCTCCTTAAACCTTTTCCTCCAGAAAACTACATTAGAACTGCTGCTCAAGCCCTCTTATCCTTGTATCTAGATGGTGGTATTGCCCTTCTCTATAGCCACCCAGATGCCACTCTGGCACTCCTTCGGGGCACCCTTCACGCTGCAGCACATCTCATTCAGGGCCTGAAGAAATATAATCACAGCACCCCTACTCCAGATTGAACTCTATTGGCTTCCTTTGCCAGCCCACACCATCTTCAAAACCTGCTGCATCATTTACAAAGCTATCGCCAGAAAAACGCTCATCTTGTAGATAAGACTCACAAGATCTGGTGGATTTTGGTACACCTCCAACCAAAGCACCATCAGATTTCTGTCGAAGAAGTTTCAAAAAGTAAAAAAAAAACTTTCCAATCAATACACCCATGTTCTGGAACAGCATCCCTGTTTCAATCAGAACTACCCGAACGTTCCTCCAATTTAGGAAAGAGTTGAAGACTGACCTCTTTAAAGAATACTGAATCATATTGCATTAATCGTCCACAACTCATCTTCCCCCAATTTTCATTTCTTAATTTGATGCTTGAATAGGTGTATAAATTTCACTTAATTTGCTTTCACGTAATTATCCAAAATTCTAGCAAAATAATGTGAAATTACACATATTTACGCAAAATTCAAATCCATCATTTAGCGCCATATTTTAGCTCGAAAAACTTTTCCTCCTTTCGATTTTTGACTCAAAGATACATTTTGTGCTGAAAAAAAGAGCAAAACACAAAAGCACCGTGAACATCAGCCGCTGATATTCTATTGTTGGTGTGTGTTCACAGTAACATTTTACCACGTATTGCACATTCACTGTAAACTGTTATAGTGAATGGTGAGTAATTACGTGATGTAGCATAACTTTGGGAATTTCGAGTTGCAAGCAAAACAGAAATTCCTGAAAGCACAGCAGCTTAATTAAATATTTCACCCAAGCCTACAATACACATACATACATGCATATATACACACAAATAAACCCTTAGGGGGTCATTACGATGGAGGAGGAACTTTTGTCTGTTTGCCATTGTGCCTGTGCATGGGACTGTCTGCCTGGATTGCGGTGGTTCCACACACAAGATTATGATGCGACCGCTACCGTGGTGGTCGCATCGTGTATCTCTGACATTGTGGCGGGTGCTGCTGACTTCAGCACCCACCGCAATGTCAGAAATACTGTGTTTGCCATTCCCTGCCCTACGTGGCAGGCACCACACAGTGACTGCCACTTATTGCAGGGAAATGTAGGGGGGTACCTTAGGTACCCCCAGTGCATACCCACCTCCCCCAACACAAGGGGGGCCAACTACGGGCGCCCAAATGCAATCCACGCCAGCCAGTGAATGGCGGTTTCACTGCCATACACCGGCTGGTGGGGAGGCAGCATCGTAATATGGCAGACGCGCCTGCTAGGCACGGCCACCATATTGTTGATGCAGGATGGGTCTGCAAGGCAATCGTAACAATTGCCTGTGGCGGTCCCGTGGCGGACGGACTTTGCGTCCGCCAGCGCACCGCTCGCCACTGGGTGGAGAAGTGCTTTACGATGGCAGTGAAACCCCCACTGGTAGACTGCTGGTGGCGGTTTCATCGTGATCAGCCCCTTAGTAAGCAATCATAGACCCATCAACCGGGAGCAGATTACATTTGTACAGTGAAGACTAGGGAGGACCAGAACCATTGATCCTAGCATTGAACTTTTTTAATGTGAAGGCCTCTTTAAAACTGAAAAAATAAACATTTTGTAGACCATTAATATTGTTTTGGTCTGTGTTACTTTTCTAGGGTCATCTGTAGAAATTAGTTGTTCTAGAATATTTACCTCAAATCTTTAATTTCTAAAGGTGTGCAATAAAGGTGGTGATGTGGGTGTCTATGTGAGTCTGTTTGTATGTGGTGTAGGGGGCCCAACTCTATGTGATTGCAAGAAATGTTATGTACTGTTAACGCGGGATTTCTGGTCTATTGTTATAGATCTAGATCCCAACTCCGGTCGACTGAACCGTTGGTACCTGTCATAGAGTAAAAGGCAATCCACTACTAGGTCAATCAGTTAATGACTTACACCACTCTAAAGAACCACTTAAGCTTAAAAAGTTTAAAAGTTTATTACAAAGCCAAACTTAACTGAAGATACAAACATCTCAAAATAAGGTTCAAAAGATATACGGGTATCAATACAAACATGAATTTTCTAAATGTTCTTAGTCTGCAGAAGAATATCACCAAAACCAATTCGAAAATCATCAAAGTTGCAAGAATAGACACAAGCTGTAGCTTGTGAGTCATTTACAGAAAGGAAGAAAATCAGATTAGACTGTCCCTACACTAGACTAAGTGACATCCCTACTTAGCAAGATCTTAACCTAAAAAGGTGTCAGCCGTGGTGACTTCCAAAGAAGATCACGCACTTCCCTTAGTCTTTGTTTCAAAAACGATGTCTCGCAGTTCCCTATCTGCCTACCCATCCGCTCTCTTAGGTTCCTCAGACCATCTGCCTTAACTCCACCCAAGGGTGCTGTCCCTAATACAAAATCACATTTACAATAGAAACGCCCTTTAGAGACGCCCCTTAGAGACGCCCCTCACGTGGTGTTGGTTCTGGTATGTTCCATGCTGGTACTCCTCTGCACCCTTCGTTAGAGTTGACCTTGCTTCCCAGGCTCCTCTCCGGCAAGACGGTACCCCCAGGAAATTCCTGAAGACTCCTCCAGGCCTGTGCCTGGCTCTCTTGAACAAAAGTCTATTCATCACTCTCTTGATTAAAACCTCCTCGCACCTGCAAACAGACACTTGTACTGTGGGCCCCAAATTCCGGCCTCCCCCGTATCTACTAAGTCGTAAACCATTCGAACAGGCTCCACAGTTTGTGCCTAACACGACCTTTCTCCAACGAGCACATGCAGATCAAAAGAAATGACTTTCTCTATTCAGGCCTATTAGAATTACATAAAACGGCCTATGCACTCTGCAAACCTTTAACTTATTTGTCTAACCAGTATTCTAACTTATTACACACAATGATTATATGAAACACTTCTATAAAACATTTTTCCGTTCTATGATCAATAATACTTTGAATTACAATAACATCAAAATCCACCATCGTGTAAGAGTGTAACAGCATCTTGTACTCTATGTGAACTGCCATGTGGCCTACACATTTCTACATTAGCAGAATTACATTTTCCCCTACCACCGCCACATAACATGAGATTTCAACATCATTCTAACATCTCTACAAACATCTACCTTAGTTCTTCACACTTGATATAAGTATTCTATTTTAATTAAGCACTCTTATGTATTTTCACTCTATAGATTCGACACTCTTATATAATGTTTACTAAACTAATACAACGTGCTTGTAAATATGGTGAACTTCTATATTTTTCTTGATTTGCGCTCTCTCAATCCCCCCTTTGATGACTTTTAGTAGTCATCACCATTACAACACCATCCCTGAGGTATGGACTGAGTCAAACTGAAGTCGTTTCAGTACCCCCTAGTTTCATCATCTCTAGAGCCTTCAGACTCCTGTACTGATTATCCTGCATCGCAGTCAATCTCCTCTCCTGCTCTCTCATGGTTCTTTGCAACCTGTTTGACCTATACCATTTGTACAGCCGTACCAATCCCCACAGGGTGATTATACAAACCACTATTATGATGATAGGTTTCAGTATGTACCAAAGGAAACCCTTTCCTAGGTTGGCAAACCAACCTCCAACTTTACCCATTCCTTGACCTACTTTCTCCCACACTGTTACCTTTGTCAAATCCTCAATCTCATGATGAATTTCAGTAATGTTCCGAATGTACTTTTCTAAAGGTTTTGAATTGTCTGGAATGTAAGTACAGCATTCTTGGACCTTCAAAGCCTTACAGACTCCTCCCTCTTTGGCTAACAGAACATCTAGAGCAAGTCGGTTCTGAAGAACCATTGCCCTTATCGATTGCATTTCTCCCTCCACCAGCATTAGTGATCTAGCAGTACTGGCGGACAACCTATCTACAACTGTTGCCAATCTTCTAATCTTGACATCATTTAGTGCTATCCCTAAAATAGGAAACATAGCACCAAATACGTCTCCAACTACCTCCTCAGCGCTTACATCTCTTTTTCCTCTCGCTTGAGTTCCTCCCTCTATAATTTCCAAATCCTTAGCATGGTATATTTTGGGGAAGACAATTGCCAAATAACATGATCCATACCAATAATCTGGTAGTTTCACATATGCATTTCTTCCACAGACAAAATATACATTTGGGATCACCTGCATTTCTTTCAAGAAGTCTTTCGAATAATATTCTAATTGGAAAGCATGTTCACAACTCACTTTTCCCACAAACACATTCTCGTAATAGGTTTCACCCCTATGTATACACAGTTTCCCTTTTTTCTCTCGGTCTAATGCTATTGGACCATTGCTACCCTTTCTTTGGTGTGACCTTTCTTCCTCGGTCCAATCTGTTTTCCATTGACCTGAAGCTTTTAAGATCTTCTGTCTCCGATATCGATCATCCACTTGTCCTACAAACTTTTTCTCAATTTCTGACACTTTACAAGTCAAATTATTTCTTCGGGCATGTGAAGTATCTAATGTTTTCCAGGGAAGGAAACATTTCTGTAATCTGTCTTCACTCTTATAATAATCCCACTTGTTTAAATGTTTGTAGTTCGGCACTTCTGGTAAAACAGCATCGAAATTTGAAAAATAATATTCAAAACCATCACGTTCATAAAATATACTCAGCAACAAACTACATGTAATTCCATACGTCAATGGAAGATGATGATATCTAATACCTTCGTCTACAGAGGCCGGCAATTTCATACACACATAGCAATTTTTAGCCTCCATAACATCAACATATTCATAAAGCAATTTAGCATATGCATTTGATTTAAAGTTTCCCTGTGATTCATCTACATAAAACCTACGAGTCTCAGCTGCTAGTAAAGCTTTGTCTTTCTCTGTATTATTCCCCTTTTTACCAGCAGTAGTAGGTTCCTGTATCGATACAATTTTTGCTTCCTTTGTTGCTTTCTCTTCATTTTCATGTCCCACTACATAAGATATAGTAACTACTAAAACTATAAGAAAAATCACTCCCACTAAAAGTGTGCCTACTATGCATTTTGTCCTGCGGTTCGGGTTGCCAGCCTCCATGTTCTCAAGTCAGTATAGCTCTGGTTTTCTTTCACAGCACAATGTCTCTTTTCTAACCACACCTGGAAGCTGATAATCCCTTCTGCAAGATCAGTCTTTGAGTTCCATAGCAACAGACAACCCTAACCCTTCTCCATCCTCTAAATGGAAGTCCCTAGTTTCTTCTTCTTCCACTTGGCGCTAGGTTATCTCTCAATTTGTTTATTTACAAAGTCTTTCACACAGTCTTTTAGCAATCCGAAATTATACGTGTTCCAGCGACTATAATCACGGCTTCTAATATTTCCAAACGAAGAAGGACCTCCCCAAGTATTGACCTCCTTGGACAACAAGTCGGGAAATCTATTCTGTTTAAAACCAGGTCTCTTATTCCGCTCAGATAAGGAGAATAGGGGATATTGAGTGTCAGCAACCCTTCGACCTCCACTCCCGGTATCAACAACACTATTTCCACTGTTATGATGGGGTCAGTACTGATCAGGGTCACTTCCCTCACCCTCCCAGATCCCTGTACACTGGACATCTGCAGTGAGGTAGGTCCACTCAGGAGTAGCGTATCTTCTGCTAGGCACTCGCACTCTCCTCGATCTTCTCGGACCTTCCTGTTCCTGTCCTTGTGCACTTTCGTCCAAATCCGAGTCTTCAGATATAGGGGCAAGAGTTTTCTCTGGAGCTGGCTATAAGCTTGGCCTCTTTCTTCTTTCACTTGGCCAACTAGCTTCTCCACGCCTTGTTCTCCTGAATCTTGTCCTCTCACTCAGTTCTTGATCACTTTGGGCTTGATCTGTGTCTGAGCCGTATTCACAGCAACTTTCTCCTTCTGTGGCAACTTCCGTTTCACTGCCGTCCTGTCTTTCTTCTTCTGGATCTGTAGCGCTCCCAATTTCTTCCGACACCCCCACAGCTTGACTGATCCCCTCTAGTGGTTCGCCGTCCACAGCTGGATTTTTATCTGCGAGGGGAGCTGTTTCTTCTAGGGGTGCTGGAACTCTTCGAGTATGGGAAGCGTGAATCCAGTTTGGCAGCCCTCCACACTTCACAGCGGTATTCGTTGTCAGGATAACTTGATAAGGGCCCTTCCAACGCACGTCTAGGCAGTTCTTCCGGACGTGCTTCTTCAGCAGAATCCAGTCACCTGGGCACAAGTCGTGACATAGATCTCTTGAAGATGGAACTTCAGCAGCCTGCACCTGAAGAGACACAGAATGAATGGCGTCAGACAGACCCTTGCAGTAATCCAGGATCAGGTCATCTGTAATATTCAACAAAGCTGTAGTTGGAACAGACGGAAGTCTCATTGCCCTCCCCATTAAAACCTCGTGTGGAGAGAGACCTGTCCTCCTGTCTGGTGTGCTACGCATACTCATGAGTACCAAGGGCAGAGCATCAGGCCAACTTAAGGAAGTCGATGAACATACTTTGGCTATTCGGGACTTCAAAGTGCCATTGATCTGCTCCACGATACCTGAAGCCTCTGGTCGATAGCTACAGTGCAACTTCTGATCAATGTTCAATGCAGAGCAAAGCATCTTCACAACTTCACTGTTGAAATGAGTTCCTCGATCTGATTCCAGGGAGGTCGGCACCCCGAAGCGCGGGATCAACTCTCTAAGCAACAACTTTGCTACTGTGAGTGTATCGCACCTGCGTGTAGGGTATGCTTCGACCCATCTGGAAAATATGCATACAACCACCAGAACATACCTGAGGCGGTTGCTTTTTGGCATCTCAATAAAATCTAATTGCATTCTGTTGAAAGGCCCCCCAGACCTCCCAATGTGACTCATTGTAACTGGTGTTCTTTTCCCTACGTTCAGTTGCTGACAAGTAACGCATCTCCTACAGACTGCTTCTGCTGCAATCCTAAACTTAGGGCAATACCAAGTCTGCCTAAATACCCTCAGCATGGCATCTCTTCCTAAGTGTACTGGACCATGTATCTGTCGTGCCATTGGACTCACTAATTCCTCAGGTAATACTGCCCTACCATCTGCTGAAACCCAGAAGTCCATTTCACTTTTCACACAACCTGCTGTTTCCCATGCCTTTTTTTCAGAATCAGGTGCGTTCTCTTGCATGTTTTTAAATCCTCCCAAGTATCAACTGTTTCTAGCATCATGTTTAACTCGGTCTTTTCCTGAGCCCCACCCACTTCCACCTCCGTGAAAAAATATCCGTGCTCAGCACAGTAACGGGCAACTTCGTCTGCATATCTATTACCCTGCGACACAAAATCTGTATTTTTGGTGTGGGCTACGCATTTGACAATTGCAATTGCTGCTGGACCTTGTAATGCTTCTAACAACAGTCGCACAAATTCCCCATTTCGAATAGGCGAACCAGAGGAGGTCATGTAACCTCTCTGAGACCACAACTGCCCAAAATCATGAACTACACCGAAACCATATTGGCTATCCGTATAAATGGTGACTCTAATTTTGCTACCTGCTATACAGGCACGTGTCAATGCAATGATTTCTGCTACCTGAGCGGAGTGTACTCCTTCCAGGCAAGCGGCTTCCACAACTCCAGTAATGGTGCAAACAGCATAAGCTGCTCTCAACCGACCAGTATCGTCTCTTAAACATGAGCCATCAACAAAGAAAATTTCATCAGGGTCGGTCAACGGCTCATCCACAATATCTGGTCTTGGCTTGGTGCATAGTTCAGTCACATCAAGGCAATCGTGATCTTCACATTCTTCGCCTTCTATATCATTAGGAAGTGGCATCAATGTAGCAGGATTCAAAACAGAGCACCTCTTAAGGGTCACGTTCTCCGCAGCAAGTATAACTTGCTCGTAGCGCGTGAGCCTACTACTGGTCAAGTGCTGTGTCTTGGTCCTGGTCATTAACAGTTCTACAGAATGAGGTACATACACCACTAACTGGTGTCCCATGACAATATTTTCACACTGCTCAATGCTGACACCTGTTGCAGCAACGGATTTGAGACATCCGGGCAACGCTGGGGCTACTGGATCTAAGGTAGCCGAAAAGTTTGCAACTGGCCTACGGGCATTTCCATGAATCTGTACCAAAACTGACAAAGCACAACCCTCCCTTTCACAGCAGAAAAGTGAAAATGGTTTCTCATAGTCAGGCATCCCCAAAGCCGGAGCACGACACAAGTCCTCTCTCAGCTCTAGAAATGCCATCAAACAATCCTTGTCCCATGGTACCGGATCACTCACCTCCTTGTGCGTCAGTTTTTGTAAAGGTTTTGCTTTCAGTGAAAACTTAGCTATCCACTGTCGACAATAACCAACCATTCCTAGGAACATCCTAACTTCTCTCTGTGTCGTAGGCGCGTTCATCTTCATTATCGCCTCTATCCTATCTGGTGACACTTTGCGCTTTCCTTTTTCTATCCTGTGACCCAAGTACTGTACTTCTGTCAGACAGTACTGCAATTTGTTCGGAGATACCTTATGCCCATTTTCAGCTAAATGGTTCAGCAAGGCAATGGTATCTGTCTTACAAGCTTCTTCTGTTCCTGACGCAACAAGTAGGTCGTCTATGTACTGGACCAGAACCGAGTTCTGTGGCAGTACTAGACTTTCAAGGTTTTTCTTCAATAGCTGGTTGAAAATTGATGGGCTTTCTGTATACCCTTGTGGGATACGACACCATGTTAGGACACGATTCTCCAGCTTAAAAGCAAAAAGGTACTGGCTCTCCTCATCCAATGGGATTGAGAAGAAAGCCTGACAAAGATCTATCACTGTGAACCACTCAGCTTGGAATGGTATCTGAAACAGTATCACTGATGGATTCGGTACCACTGGACAACATGAAACAACTATGTTATTAATCTTTCGAAGATCTTGCACTATTCTAAATTTCCCACTAGGTTTCTGCAAACCCATAATCGGGGAGTTGCATGGACTACCCACGATTTCCTTCAGTATTCCCTGTTGAATCATAGAGTCGATTACGGGTTTTATTCCTACAATCGTCTCCGGGGTCAATTTATATTGGGGCGTTCTTGGATATTCAGCATTTGGTTTTACCATAATCTTCACTGGTTCTACTCCTTTGATCAGTCCTATCTCTTCTCCAGTAAAAACCCATACCTCTGATGACACTGCATCTCGTAAGTCCCAAGGAAGGTCCTCCACAGTCAGGGTAGGATACAGTTCTATGCATGTTCTCGAATTTGTAACTTTAAAGGTAGCATCATCGTCTGTAGTCTGTACCTCTACTCCCTGAGGTGTGCAGTATATTGTGCAGTTCAGTTTGCACAATAAGTCCCTTCCTAACAGACACACAGGACTAGAATCACATACCACAAACTGATGTTCATCGGTATAGTTTCCTATTTTCACTGATACTGGTTCCGTCAAAGGGCTATTCATTCTCCTATTTGCAACTCCTACCACTTGAATCGTTTCCCCTGACATTGGTAGATCTGGAACCACTACCGATCTCAAAGTTGATCGAGTAGCTCCAGTATCCACCAAGAATGTTGTAGGACACCCTGCTACTTCCGCCTCAACAAACGGTCCTCTTTGATCTACCTCTAGAACTGCCCCGAGGGTACAGTCCTCCTGCCTGCTTACACGTCTTCCCGTCAATGGATCAACGTAGTAACGCTCTTCTCCGTCTATAAAAAGAGCCATTTGTCTATAGGTCTTTCCCCCTGTCGTAATCTTTGGTGGCTGCGGGAACTGAGCTCGAGGAGCCGAAGTCCCCCCTTTGGCCACCTTACCCTTTGTCACTGTCACCCTTTGGACTGGAACTTTCTGAACTTCCTCCTCTAGAACTTCTAGTTCTCCGTTTTCAGGATTATAGGGACACTCGCGTCTCCAATGTCCCACCTGATGACACTGGTGACACTTTGTCGTTTTTTTCAAAGTAGCAAAGTCTATTCTAGGTCTCGGGTTTTCCTCGTTGTCCTTATTCTGACCGTTGGATTTCCGTCCCATTGTCCCTGTTCCCTGTTGCTGCTGTCCTCCCTTTCCAGCTGACTGCATTTGCACCATCATCAGTTTCTCCTTTAGTTTCTTTGCTTTGGACTCTATTTCATCACTACAATACCTTGCATATCTCAAAATCTCATCTAATGGTTTGTTTTGCCAACAAATTAAATGTTGCTGAATCATCAAACAAATATCAGGTCTCAACCCCAAAACAAACTTTGATACAAACTGTCCTATATCCTTGGGATCCATTACATCTAATCCACTGTATTGTTTGAACGTTTTCAGCAATCGTTCATAATACTCATGAACTGTCTCTTTGGGCTCCTGTCTTGTTCGGTCTATTTTTACCCAATCTATATCTTGTGGTGGCACCTTCTCCTTCAACCATGTCATCACCCTATCATATTTTAACATTACTGTTTCTGACGGTCCATTAGTACGTCCATCTCTTTCTGGTTCTGTGGTTGGCCATTCGACACTAACCTTGCATGCTATCCACAAGCCTCCTGGGACCACAATGTCAAATAGGGTGTTCAAATCAATCCACAATACTTTTGAAATCTTGACAAACCTCTCTACCTGCTTGTACCACTCTACAGGATTTTCCCTTAACTTCGGAAATGAGTTTGTAAATGCAGCCAAATCTCCCCTACTCCAGGGCACGTGTACATAACTCCCATTCGCTATTTCTCGCAAAGGGAATGCCTCCATCCGCATTAGCCTTCCTTCCGGAGACATCACATTCGCGCTCCGCCTAACAGTTCCCTTTTTGGACCACCTCTCTTCCCATTTGTCCAGATCCCTCCATGCTCTTATTCCTGTGATCAGTTCCCTTATGTGTGTTTTCAATCCAGTAGTCCTCCTCTCCTCTAGGTCCTGATCTGAATAATGCAATCTATGGTTACCCTGTAATGCCTTAGTTCTGGACAAATCTACCATGTACCTTTCTGCCAGTGCAGACAATTTCTCATGAGTGGCTCTGGCCTTTCGAGTGATGTCCTTTGCTATAAACAGCAGCTCATCTTGCTCGTACATCTCAATCCTTTCTATAGGCAGCGTACCCTCTATTATATCGTCCAGGTCAGATCTTAAGCTGGACACATCGAGTCTTTTGGCTTTTATTATAGCCTTCAACATGCCATCTCTAGAGAATCCATTTACGTCTCTCCCATCACAGCTCTGAGTCCTACGTCTGGGCTCAGGCGTGTTATGGGGAGTCCCATGTTCCCATCTCTCCAAGTCCCATGCAGTTCCATCCTCTCTGGGTGTATAGTGAAACACTTTCCTATTTCCCATGTCTTCACAATTTGCCTGTGACCTCTGATCACTCGACGCATGGCAAGATCCTTCGCGGTTCCCCATGCTCTCACGGTTCCAGTGCTGTACATTATCGCCAGGTGCGTGGTGAGTGCACCTAAACCTATCCCTGTATTCTTGGGTCCTTTGGTCTCCCTCACTTTGAATGAGACGAGATGTCTCTCCACACTCCGTACTTCTGCCTTTTTGCTCCTGTCCATTTCCTCCGTCAATATGACGTGTAACTCCTCTATTCTCTTGACTTTTACCTTCCCTCTCCTGACTGCTTTCGCTAGCCCCGCAGTGAGATAATATCCCATTGCCTCGACTTCCCCATTCTGCTTCTGCTCTTGTCCTGTTGCTCGGTACTTCTGTGGACCCATCCCATTCCCTCAAGTCAGCCCTCAACTCTTTATAGGATTTCGGCCGTGGTCCCCTCAGGTCCATCGGTCCTCTCTGACCCCCCTGCTCTGTTACGGGAGCCACTGCTGAATCCAATGGGGTGCTCCACGTTATTGGTCCTGGCAATTGCCTCCAGGCATTTGTCGTGTTATTCCTTCCTTCCATCTCAACTCTCTCTCTCTCTAGCCGTACCTGTTCTTCCTCTCTCCCTTTCTCTGGGTGATAAACCGACACTATAGGACCTATGGTGACGGGTACTTGAAGAGCATCTGGCAATCCATAAGACTCAACCCTCTCTGTTGCTGGCATCTTCTGCACCACAACCCTTCCGACTACTCTCGGTACAGTACTATGTTGAGGCGTCTCCTCACCTTTGGTAGGTACCCAATTCGTTATAGGGAGTGGCCTGTTTTCTTCTAGGTCAACCCTACCTTCCCTTGGGAGCTCAGTACCTTCTGTCTCCCTATAGTCCGGAGGCGGTCTATCTATCAACAACCTATTTATTAGGCCATCCTCCGACTCGCTCTCATCATCTTCTTCTATTGGTCTCTTTTCTCCTGTAACCTCTCTCACTGGGTACAACTTATCCACCTCAATCACCTGTACCCTCCACTTCTTGGCTTCCGCATCCCATTTGGCATCTTGCACTGCCCTCACTGATCGCCGTACCCTTTCCTGGCGCCTGTTCTGACTCCTGTCGTGCGCCGCCCTAATCCACGCGTTAAGGGCCTCAAACTGTGTTGGTCTAGGCAAAGGTCTCAATGAGGACATAATTGCTTTCAACTGATGTAACACTTCTAGTCTAAACGTTCCATATTTCAGAAAAGTCAGTTCCTCATTCCCTTCTGTAATCTTACTCCAGGTACCAAGCCACAGTATAGTATGCAACCCAACATTCGTTGCCATATAGTGAGCTGGTGTACCCTCTGGCGGTGCCTCTTCCCCGTAATAAGATTCTCTTCTTTTTCTCTTAAAAATCCCTCTCAAACATTTAAAACACTTCATGTTCAAAATCTACGAATTTCTATTTTCTCCGCGTTCGTTTACTTCCTGATGACAATCCACCAATCTCAGCGCGGTTCTCACTAACTGCCCTATCACCGCGCGGCTTCTCACTGACGTCACACCAACCGCCCTATCACAGCGCGGCTTCTCACTAACTGGCCTATCTCAGCGCGGCTCTCGCTGATGTCACTCGTCCCAGCGCGGCTTCACACCGACCGGCCTATCACAGCGCGGCTCTCGCTGACGTCACTCGTCCCCCTTTCGCAGCAGTTCCCCTCCTTTCTAAGCTCGTCTCCGCGGTCATGCATGCGTCCCATTCATACTCTGAAAAATGATTACTTCCGACCAAGCGATCACTTTCCTTGACTGTACGTCCACAGTCTAACTGTAATTGTCACCTTAACTGACGAAATGTCTTTCCGTGTACGTCTAGACAATCGCCTTCTCTGATAGGTTACTTGCACACGGTAACTTTCGACCTGCGTCCGTTACCCACACACTCACTCTTGCATTCCCCCTATCTCGGTCCTGCGGGCGATCAATGGTACCTCATGACCCCCTTTACTCTGGTCGACAACTTCTCTGGATGTTCGATACACCCGAACCACTTAAGCTCTTCCTCGAACTTAAGATTTTCACCAGTTCACCCGTTTCCCAGGTTGCCAGTCTACCAGTTGCGCGCGCTCACAACCCTCTCTCAATCACACTACAGGCATTCAACTCCGCATGACATTACAATACAAATACAACACAAAACACCGCAATCTGTCCACGCATGACCCTTGTTATACTCACTCTCGTCCGATTCTGCTGCTTTCCTCTCGTGCCGTCAGCACTTTCTTCGGCAGGCCACCTCTCGATCTCTAGGGACCTTGCGGTAAACTTAACCTAGTCTAGATCACCTTCCTCAAGAAGGTAACCATCCTCACTCTGCTACCAACTGTTAACGCGGGATTTCTGGTCTATTGTTATAGATCTAGATCCCAACTCCGGTCGACTGAACAGTTGGTACCTGTCATAGAGTAAAAGGCAATCCACTACTAGGTCAATCAGTTAATGACTTACACCACTCTAAAGAACCACTTAAGCTTAAAAAGTTTAAAAGTTTATTACAAAGCCAAACTTAACTGAAGATACACACATCTAAAAATAAGGTTAAAAAGATATACGGGTATCAATACAAACATGAATTTTCTAAATGTTCTTAGTCTGCAGAAGAATATCACCAAAACCAATTCAAAAATCATCAAAGTTGCAAGAATAGACACAAGCTGTAGCTTGTGAGTCATTTACAGAAAGGAAGAAAATCAGATTAGACTGTCCCTACACTAGACTAAGTGACATCCCTACTTAGCAAGATCTTAACCTAAAAAGGTGTCAGCCGTGGTGACTTCCAAAGAAGATCACACACTTCCCTTAGTCTTTGTTTCAAAAACGATGTCTCGCAGTTCCCTATCTGCCTACCCATCCGCTCTCTTAGGTTCCTCAGACCATCTGCCTTAACTCCACCCAAGGGTGCTGTCCCTAATACAAAATCACATTTACAATAGAAACGCCCTTTAGAGACGCCCCTTAGAGACGCCCCTCACGTGGTGTTGGTTCTGGTATGTTCCATGCTGGTACTCCTCTGGACCCTTCGTTAGAGTTGACCTTGCTTCCCAGGCTCCTCTCCGGCAAGACGGTACCCCCAGGAAATTCCTGAAGACTCCTCCAGGCCTGTGCCTGGCTCTCTTGAACAAAAGTCTATTCATCACTCTCTTGATTAAAACCTCCTCGCACCTGCAAACAGACACTTGTACTGTGGGCCCCAAATTCCGGCCTCCACCGTATCTACTAAGTCGTAAACCATTCGAACAGGCTCCACCGTTTGTGCCTAACACGACCTTTCTCTAACGAGCACATGCAGATCAAAAGAAATGACTTTCTCTATTCAGGCCTATTAGAATTACATAAAACGGCCTATGCACTCTGCAAACCTTTAACTTATTTGTCTAACCAGTATTCTAACTTATTACACACAATGATTATATGAAGCACTTCTATAAAACATTTTTCCGTTCTATGATCAATAATACTTTGAATTACAATAACATCAAAATCCACCATCGTGTAAGAGTGTAACAGCATCTTGTACTCTATGTGAACTGCCATGTGGCCTACACATTTCTACATTAGCAGAATTACATTTTCCCCTACCACCGCCACATAACATGAGATTTCAACATCATTCTAACATCTCTACAAACATCTACCTTAGTTCTTCACACTTGATATAAGTATTCTATTTTAATTAAGCACTCTTATGTATTTTCACTCTATAGATTCGACACTCTTATATAATGTTTACTAAACTAATACAACGTGCTTGTAAATATGGTGCACTTCTATATTTTTCTTGATTTGCGCTCTCTCAGTACGATGCAGACAATATAAGTTTGATAAATACTCCTTGGGTTACTTAGACCCACAATTCTGGCAGGTATTAAGTGTTTTTTCACCCAGTTTAAACCTCTTTCCTAAGTAACTAGAAACAATCTGCACATACCGAGTTTACATGCATTTTGTAAGCTTTATTTCCCATTTAGCACTAACATTTGTCTAGTGGGAATTGTCTCTCCTAAACTGTATCTTAGCACTATTCATTAGCACAAGTGTAGAACTGACCCAGTCATTGAGATAGTGTGTTTAAGACAAATGAGGTATGCATGGTTAAATACGGCAGTTCAATGTAGTAAACAGTGTGCCTTTTCAACAGGCATGAGAGACAGAGCAAGTAAAGATGACGGAAAACATGAGTCCAATTCACAAAGATTTGGATCTTCAGCAATGAGGAAGCTCTTTTCTCACTTCTCATCTCTTCTCAGTCTCTTAACTTTTCTCGCTGGTTCTTCCCCACTTGCAACCGCTTCCTATAGATGCTGCACACTTTCCATAGAGTTGACTTGCTACCTGGTCATTTTGTTACCAACATGGATGGTATGTTTAGGTTTGACTTGCAGACAGCTTAGCTATCTGCTGTTGAGGACCTATTTTGGACAATCCCAATACTTTTAGTGGGCTTTGGGTCAGCCAATTGCTTACCATTGGTTGGCTTTAATGTCACTCTTATTTGCTTGCTTCTTATTGGGTGGACTTCATTCCTCTTCTAGTGTTAGTATGTCGCCTGAAGAACAGTTTCATTATTTTCCTTTTCATTGGGTGGCTTCTGTCATTTCCATTGCCCACCAATGGCATAACATAGGCCCCAGCAGCCCCCGCGGTGCGGGTGTTGGGGGGCCACCAAGCTCCAGAGGGCCCCTCAGCACAGTACTCAGGCTGAGAGCTCCTGACTGATCCCAGAGGGGGGCACTACATGTAACTTGCATTGGGGGCCCCTCAAGTTTCATTACACCAGTGCTGCCCACATTCAATGAACTATTTTAATTTGCTTTAAGCATTCCTTAAAAGTGCATGTGTTTTCTTGCCCGCTCCCTCGTGTGCTGCTTCCCCCCTTAAATCCCCACACCATGTGCTCTTTGTGTTGTTACCCACTCCCAAGAGCTAGCTTCTTGCTTTCCCCAACCCTTCCAGTCTGTTTTTGTCATTTCACTTTTCAATTCCTAAGCTGCCAGCTCCTCTATTTGGCCTTTAACCCCACTGGCGTAACGAAACGGGAGGGGGGCCGTTGCACGGTATGTGGAGGGGCCCGCTCCGGACTAAATCCGGAGTTCTCCGGCCAGAGGACTGTGCTGAGGGGGGGGCCTGGAGCATGGGGGGCCCCAGTATGCACTTCTATGCATTATGATGCATGCACACACATATATGTCATGAAACTGGATCACTGTAGTGTCATGATGCACACATGAGCTTGCATGATCATTTATGTGAGCATACACATCATCGGTCTATGTTTTTTTTTCTGATGTTGGTCAACAGTAGCAAGATTTTTTTTATTTTTTTTGATTTGGCAATGTGGTACAGCGTCATCAAAAGGCACTGGCAAATCCAATAAGTCTGCATATGCAAAAAGAAAAGGCACCAACTTTTGTCTTTGCTCGTGCTTTTTTAAGGCAAGTAAAAATATTTGGAAACCCCGCTAACGGTGGTACTTTTGAGCTGTTTGAAATACGAGATTTAAATACCAGTATAAATCATGTAAAAAAACATTTCCAACCTATCTGTAGATAGATAGATAGATAGATAGACAGATAGATTTGAAATATTTCCTAATATTCCCTAAAGATTATTAAAGCTAACATTGCAAATTTTACAAGGATATATAGCGGATTTTACAAAAAATCTTATTCAAATTCCTGCTCCATGCCCATCCAGAATCTCAAAGTTGCTATTCTTATCTGAAAATGGCGACAACTCCTATACACACCTATCATGCCTCCACTTGAAATCACCTCTTCCCTCCGTTCTCTGCTTTTCCACCTGTCCTTTGCCAAAGGGAGGAATGCCCATTGTGTTACGAGCTCATTCCCTTTATTTTGTGTTTTTGTTGCAGAATACTCTGCTGTTCCTTAACTGCCTTAACTTTATACTAATTGACCTTTTAATAGCCCCTCTCATTGCTCTTTATCATATAGATGCAGCGATTAGCCCGTGAGAGGGTCCCACAGACAAAGCTGATCAAATATAGAAAGAAAGAAAAGAAGCATTGGCAAAGTCAATAAGTCTAGCTTTGCCAATGCCGATATGTAAAGTTTTGTTTTAAAGAAATGAAAACACTGGAGGAAAAATATCTTGAACCTATACATTGAATACAATATTTTCAATCTTCGTATATGGCATGCCATGATTTATTATTCAAAAACTGTTCACTCTGGAAACACTGAACATAATTGAAAAAGAATAGGGAAGAGTCAATATGTAAGGAAAGTGCTTGCCAAGGCCGAATATACTTTCCATAGGACTGTGAACTGAAACAAGTGCTCCAGCTATTTGGTCTTCTGCAGTAGCCTAGGGAGTGGATTTATAAGATTCCAGGAGAAGAAACATCTCCTTTCCAGTCAAGCCAAGGACACCTTCTGCCTCCACTGCTAGCATCATAAATGCACCTTTGTATGCCTCAGCCTGTGCTGTCATTCAATATTTGGCAAGCAGGAGATAAAACTAAAACAACCCTTAATGTCTGCTCTTTAGAAATACTCCTGAAAATATACTTTTTGCAGACAAGCTTGGAGAGATAAGGAGTAACGCTGAGGGAGAAACTGTGACAGGAAGAAGCCGCACATGAGAGGGAGTGCAAGAAAACACATGCACTCTCATGCATGTCCCTTGATATTGTTTGGAAAACCAAGAGGATACAAGTGATCCAATTTAAATGATGGTAAAGAAGCTAAGTGACCGGTGGGGAACAAGAAGAGGAAGGTAAGCCATCAAATGAGTATCAGGCAAATGGTATTGCCAAGAAAGTCAATCAATGGTAAGTAGTGGGTTGAACCAAAGCCCACTCTAAGTATTGGTGTTGTACACAATATATTTTCATTAACAGATAGCTAACTATTGTCTGTAGACAAGACCAACAAAGATGAATGCAGAGGCTTGCTGCATTTTGAACTCCACCGCTTAAGGAGGGCCAGTACAAATTTTTGACCTGGCTGGATTACCAGTCGATTCAAAAGGGGGTGGTGATGGACAGAGTATCTGAATTAAGCAGAACACTCCTACCCAGTCAAAAGATCAGGGCTTGATCCATCACCGTTTTTTAGCTCACTGCACCATCCCAGTTCAGAACCTGGCTACATGCAAATTAGTCTGACCCTGGCCCAGTGCATCATGGGAACAGGGCAGACCAAACTACCAAGCCAATTCTTTACTGGATTACCAGTCAGCAACCCCACCCTGGTCCAGCACTCAGCACCTGACGTGGGCTGGAGGGTGACTGAAACCCTTTCAGCCAATGGTCATTTCACACCTACGATGAATAGTTTGAGTAATGGCATTCAGCTGCAAGACCACCAGGTTTTTAAATTTTACAGACTGTCATTTTGCCAGTATCGTCCCTGATCACTAAAATAATAGAATTCTAAAGGGCCCCAACTTGAGGCCTGAGTTTAAAGCATGCATGCAGCCACTAGTGGGTGTTTTCAGAAAGCAGATAATGGATTTCCAGATTCATGCAGCTGATACACAGCTGGAAGAACAGATGGTGAGTGATGAGAACATTACACAAAGTTGCCTGGTTGATATCGTAGCTGGATGAGATACACTTCATGGACCGAAGAAGGTATACGTGAAATGAGATTTATGTGCATGCGTCGGCACCCCATCATCGTTGCCCTCACATTTTGAACAGATTATGAATTTAAAACTCTTCCAGTTGCCTCACCTGCTGCTACAGCGGTTTTTGGCTTCATGATATTCCCTGCAAGATCTGTGACTCCCACATTTGCATTACAGACCATGCGTAACTAGTGGAACTTGGAAAACCCCACATTATGTTATCTAGACTATGCAGACGTATTGCATGCAGAACTCCAGGCCTACTGTGTAGTCAGACCACAGCAGAGATAGAAACCTGCCACATTAAATGAGGCACTTGATGCATTGAAACGTATTTGTGTATGTATTTACGGTAATGTGCATATTACAAACTTGTTTCTGAAGCAGTGGAGTGTTGAACAGAGGAAAAGGCACCAAGGTATGATTTAAGATCATTTATATAAAGGATGGTGGCTGATGAACTCCTGTTATGTTGGGGGGTGGGGGGGTCGTTGTCCTTGAAGAGACGAGTCTTCAATTCTTTCTGAATGTTTGGAATTCCATTCAAATAGGAGGAACTCCATCTTTGTTTATTTGAAACCGTGGTAGGTACTTGACTTCCAATTCTAGATTAGGTTCAGGCAAGGTTTGAGTCATTAAATGTTGAGGAAACTTTAAGGTAGGTCAGTATTGTCTGGGAACTGGTGGATGCTGATGTTGTACGTGAATATGGCTCGAAGGGATCCATGTAGTGATTGAAGATGATGGCAGAGAGTTTGGAGCCAACAGGTACTTTACAGGAACAAAGAGGTTCTGAGATCTTACAATGGCTACAAAGGTGGAAATACTCTGCTCTGTATTGGGATTCTTTACTTTCTTTTGATATTCAATTTTGTGACACTGTAACTACAAATATGTGTGTGTGAGTGAGTGTGTGTTTATGTGTGTAAATGTGTTCCTTGTCACAACTCAAATAGTATAACATTAGTAAAACCTTTGTGGGCATATTTTCATTGCAGTATGAGTGGCAAATTGTCTTTCTGATGCACATGTATCTTATATTTATTTACTACTAAGAAAAGTAATTGCAGTCAAGCCTCTTAGTTGTAAAGGTTTTGACAGTAACACACAGTCGTTAGAGCTTCTTCAAGTAAAATCTAATGGAAGTAATATCTTGCAGCAATAAGATCTCTTGGCATTAAAGCATTGCAGTGGTAAGACTTCTTGATAGTAAGCCTTTTGGCTTGAGTGCCGTCCCTTACTTCCTTTGTGGACTACATGCAGCCTTTGTGTATCGGCACACAATTATGCAAAAACAAACAACTCGGCATGCATGGCCTTGCTTGGAAGTTTTGTGCATGCGTATCAAGTGCACCTTGCTGCTTTTGAAGACATAAATTCTTCCCAGAAACAGCAGAGATGCATTAGCCGGTCACCAAGAGGAACACTCTATCAGATGGGTATCATGAAATGTAGGGCCTGATTTGGAGTTGGGTGGTATCATATAGTCCTCCAATTTTTGGTGTAAGGGATAAATCCTCAAGTGGCAGATTCTCTGATGCGGGTAAAGCCTGTGGCAAATCTTCTGTCTACAGACTTTCATCTGCTTTCCTATCCTTTGTACAATTAAGGTTCCATGGCGGTGTGCTATAAGGACAGATGTTTTGGGATGGTGCCACAGATGTTCCCTTAAATGGCTGATTGGCCACAGAACATCCAATGGGCAGTTAAGGTGTTGCGTAATATCCCTGATCGACAATGAATAAAAGGTAGCTGCTATAAGTATTCGTTTTTCAATTATGCTGATGTTTTTCTCCAGTGTTCACATTAACATCTAAACATGCTTATTGACGTAAGTCAAGTGGGTTTGATTCTGGGATGCTGAATTTTCCAGGTAATCCTGTTAGAGGCATTTCCGGCCTGGTGTTACATGAGTGCAGTGGGTTATGGTCAGCTCTTCTTGGGAAGGACCATGGAGTGTTCAGGAATTGTTGAGAAGATCCTTGAAGTTCTTGAATCATCTGCTTGTAGTGTTGGGAGGCTTCAGCTGATCTTTGTGTATGTGAAGTTGAAGTATGTGTGGTATGTGTTACCTGTCGAGGGAAACAGCAATACAGCATCAGTATTTGAGTGTCAATATGTCTGTCTGACAGGTCACCTCATTTATTTTCCTAAATCCATCTGTGTGTTCTGGCCGTGCACAGGTGTACATACGAGTCAGTGTGCATTGCTACCTTAAAACCTGTTCTGAGACATAACACTTGGTGGTAGGAACTCTCTTCCTTATAGCATTTCACAAAAAGGTTATTTTGGCAGTAATGCTTTTCTGCCTTCCAGTGTTACGATTTTTCAACAAAATATTTCTAAGGATTAAACAATCTACACAATCAAACCTGGTAGAGGGAAGATCTTACAGCGTAAATTCCTCCTTTCATTGATTGTATCTGAGCGGCTGCGGCTTTTCTCCTTGTGACCGGACCTGGCAGTGCCTCCACCTATGACGGGCCCATGATGCACACGGCCCACTCACTTGCTGATACCCAACCCACCCTGTTTCCGATGTAGTTATCTACACCGCCTTCCATTTCCTGACTCTTGCATGGGAGGCCGTTCCAACTAAAGGGGGAAGAGGAAGAAGAAAGTGCTCTGTGCTGTGGCTCACCATGACTTGTGAGTGTTTAAGGTGACTCACATCTGCTATTCTGGGAACTCCTGAGCTGAATAAGGTAGAGGTGGTGGGGAACTGACGAAAATAGCCTCCTTTAGCCTGTATCCTTTCACCGTGACCATTGCTTCAGTAGCAAGTGGGGTTGAATTCATTCGAACAAAATGAATGGTCAGGGTGAATAATGTAAAAATGTTACAATCAGAAGAATTTTGGTGGCTGTTTGTTACAAATGTTAGCTATATCTCCCTACATAGCAAACTCAAAGACTCAGAAAGCACAACTTGGCAACTTGAATGTAAATTAGCCAGGTTTAACTTCAGGGTCTTTTCTAACTCTTTAATATTACACATTCTTTGAATTAGAAGAAAGCACAGTTGTTCACATTTGTAAACAAGGAATTGAAAAATAGTGTGAATTCAGTTATAAAAAGCACATTAATGTTAGCACAGCAGAGTGACGGTTGATCTCAGTCATCAAGTATATGATAGCATTGCATTGTTTTGCAGCATTTATACTGGCGCTTACTACCCACATATGGGGCGCAAATGATTGAAAGTTGTTCACTGCTTACGTGGTCCCTTTCTTCAAGACTAGAATGCACTGTATTCAATGTGCAAGACTGACTTGACGGCTTCCAAAATTTGGTCAGTGTTCTGGCCTTCAATATTATTGGTACCAGCCTTCTTCAGAATGGTGAATATTCAAACCCAATAACGTTATATTTCTCATAAACAATTTTTCATGAAAGTCCTGCTTGCAAAACGACAGTGACATGAGATCTCAACTTCTCAAGTCCTTCCTTTAAATTTAAGATTGAGAACTGTGAGTTTTCATTTAGTTAATTTACTCTGTTATGTTCAGGGGTCTTGCCAGCCTTTTTAAATGAAACGCAGCCCATGTATAATATATGCACATTATGACATCTAGTTTTCAATTGTAATATCCTAGGAGTTATTTTCCATTGACATCTATAGATACCAAATTCAAAGGACTACCAACATCGTTGAAATAGAGCTTAAGGCTCGACTTGAGGAGTCCTATTAATACATTAAAAGCATGTGACTGGGATAAAGAAAGGCCAATTTTTATTTTAAACTAAATGCTTTAAATGATATGTCTTAATTAGTTCAAGTTCAAGTTTATTGTTTATTGTATGATTACTTAAAATCATTACAAATTACATAGAAAAACAGTTTCACGATGAAAACCATGGTGTCACGTAAATCTTTTCAAAGTGACGCCGTTAGAAATGGGATTTCTGGTTGACTAAGTTTGCACAAAAGCCAGGCAGTAACCACCATTCTAGTCAGGATAAGGGAGTTACACTCCTAAAATAACCCCTGCTCACCCCCTTGGTAGCTTGACATGAGCAGTCAGGCTTATCTTAGAGGCAGTGTGTAAAGCATTTACACAAAACCAACAATAATACAGTGTAAACACTACAAAAGGAGACCACACCAGTTTAGAAAAATATCCAATATTTTTATATACTTAAACAAGACCAAATACAATAAGAATCCACAATACAGTACTTTAAAAATAGTTCCTTCACCAGATGTCTTTTAAAAGGCAAAATTATGTTGAAAACACAGTTCATACGAGTCGGTAACTCGGTCCGAGTCTACCGCGATTCTGAAAACAACAGAGCCTCACAGTTCTAACTGACAGCGTGGGTACGGGCCAGCAACAGCGGAACAGACTCGTTTACAGTACCTTTCTTAATGCGGCTCACAGGGAGGTGCGAGTCGGTCTTGGCATCCGTCGCGGTTGCAATAGAAAGTGTCAGCGGTGCACGGTGCGGTGTCCCTCGATGCGGCGCGAGCAGCGGCTCGGTGATGATTGTCCAGACAGCGTAGGTGAGACCAAGGCGGGTGCTGCAGGGCGAGACGGTGCTCGATGCGGTGCTGGCAGGTGACCGAGCCGGTCATGGTGTCCGTCGCGGTTACGGTGCAAAGTGGAAGCGGTGCACAGTGCGGTGTCCCTCGATGCGGTGCGAGCAGCGGCTCGGTGATGATCGTCCAGACGGCGTCGGTGAGACCAAGGCAGGCGGTTCAGGGCGAGACGGTGCTCGCTGTGGTGCTGGCCAGTTGCAATGCAGCGACGGAGACGGTTGGTGTGAATTGGTGCAGGCCGAGCCAGGCAGCTGTACGTGACAAGGCGGTCACGGGTGTTGAGCCAGCGGCGACCGAGTCGGTGAGACCAGGCCAGCGAAGTGAAGCGAGACGGTGCTGGTTGCGGTGCCTCTCGATGCTTTGCAGGCAACGGCTCGGTGAAGATCCTGCAGATGGCGTCGGTGAGACCAAGGCGTGTGGTGCAGGGCGAGTCGGTGCATCCTACGGTGCCTTCAGCGGCAGAGTCGGCTGACAGAGTCGGCCGCGGTTCCCTCTTCTCTGTGGCAACTGAAACACTGGTTCCAGGAGCGGTACCCAGAGGTTGGTGAAGTCTTTGCAGTCCCTGAGACTTCTTAACAGGAGGCCTGCTCGGTTCCAGGCCCTTGGAGATACTCAACAAAAGTAGAGAAATCTCAGTTCAGTCCTTCCACTGCCCAAGGCAGAAGCAGAAGCTGCAGGCCAACCCAACAAAGCAACAACACAGCAAAGGGGCAGTACTCCTCCTGGCAACTCTTCCAGCTCTTCTTCTTGGCAGGTTCCTTGATTCCATCGTGATCTAAAATCTTGGGGTCAGGGCCCCAATATTTATACCAGCAATTCCTTTGTCCTCGGAAGGCAGAGGGCCTGTACCTAGTTCAAACCAGTTCTGGGTGCATTATGCCAGTGTGCACCTTCTTCCTTTGCCAGTGTGGGCCAGGGTCCTCAGACGCACCACAGGATGTGGAGCCAGCATTGTGGAAGGTGAGCCCAGCCCTAGGCAGACCCAGGTGCTACTCCTCCCACCCACCTAGGTGTAGATTGGCCTATTCAGCCCGGCTGAATCACCCTGTCTCCCCTCAGCTCCTGTCACTCACAAACCAGACAGACAATACACAAGCTAGCAGAGGTAGGCTGGATGGTTAGGTCAGAAAATACCCACTTTCTAAAAGTGGTATTTTCAAACACAGAATGTTAAAACCAACTTTACTAAAATATGTATTTTATCATTCTGAGTTCAGGCATACAAAACTCGAATTTCTACCATGTTCCCTGGGTCAGTTAGGATCATAGGATGTAATGATTAAACTGCCCATTCTGGCCTATGGAAAACAGGTAGCCTTGCAATAGTGAAAAACGAAGTAGGTTGTAATTCAGGACATGCCACACACACCAGAGCATGTCCTACCTTTCACATACAATGCACCCTGCCCTTGGGGGTACCTTGGGCCTACCAGAGGGGTGAATCACGTGTAGTAAAGGGAAGGTTTAGGGACTTGCAAGTGGGTGCACTTGTCAAGTCGACATGGCAGCCCCAGGCTGCGCACAGGCTCTGCGTTGGCAGGCCAGAATTACACTTTACGGGCTGTTTTCGTGGGTGGCACAATCCAGTGCTGCAGCCCACCAACAGCATTTGATTTAGAGGCCCTGGCACTCGCAGTGCACTTTACTAGTGACTCACACATAAATCAAATATGCCAATCATGAAAATACCAATCCATAACACATTTTATACAGGAGCACTTGCACTTTACCACTGGACAGCAGTGAGGAAAGTGCGTAGAATCATTACACCAGCAAAAACAGAGTCAACACCGGGTGGTCAGAAAGCAAAAAGTCAGGGGAAACACACCAAAAGATGCCAAGTCTAACACATGTCCCCTCTAGCTGAAAGTAGGGAGAACTACCCACCCTCCTGGGAGTTCTCTTCACTAAGGCGGAAGAACCTGGACAGACCATCTGCATTGGCGTGTTCTGTACCAGGGCGGTGTTCCACCGTAAAGTCCATCCCCTGTAGGGAAATGGACCACCTCAGCAGTTTTGGATTCTCACCCCTCATTTGCATTAACCATCTGAGGGGCCTTTGGACGGTCTGAACCCTGAAGTGAGTCCCAAACAAGTATGGTCTCAGCTTCTTCAGTGCCCATACCACAGCGAATGCTTCCCTTTCTATGGCACTCCACCTCTGTTCCCTGGGGAGTAGTCTCCTGCTAAGGAAGACTATAGGCTGATCTAGGCCCTCTTCGTTCAGTTGTGAAAGCACCGCTCCCACACCATGCTCTGAAGCGTCAGTCTGCACAATGAATTCCTTGGAGAAGTCAGGTGCCTTGAGCATGGGCGCCGTGCACATGGCTGCCTTCAGGGCATCAAAAGCTTTTTGGCACGACTCAGTCCAGATCACCTTCCTTGGCTGCTTCTTGCAAGTCAGCTCTGTTAAGGGGGCAACAATGGTGCTGTAGCCCTTAATAAATCTCCTATAGTAACCGGTGGGACCGGTGTCAATCTTGGGCTGTAGGGGTGCCACCTTGCCGCTTCTTACCTGGTGTCCCAAGTATACCACCGAACCCTGCCCGATCTGGCACTTACTGGCCTTGATCGTGAGGCCTGCTCCTTGCAAAGCCTTCAACACTTACTGGAGGTGCTGTAAATGTTCTTCCCAGCTGGAACTGAACACAGCAATGTCATCCAGTTAGGCGGCACTGAAATCCTCCAGTCCAGCCAACACCTGATTGACCAAACTCTGAAAGGTGACAGGGGCATTCTTCAACCCAAAGGGCATCACCCGAAACTGAAAATGACCTTCTGGCGTTGAGAACTCTGATCTCTCCTTGGCCCCATCGGTTAAGGCAATCTGCCAGTACCCAGACATAGATGAAACCGGGCAGCTCCCTACCGATCAATGAGCTCATCAGCACTGGGGATGGGGTGCGCGTCAGTCCAGGTGACGGCATTGAGCCCACGGTAGTCCACATAAATCCGCAGTTCTGGAGTGGCACCGGGTGCAGCAGCCTTTGGGACCAAGACCACTGGGCTGACCCAAAGGTTGTGCGAAGGCTCAATCACCCCTATCGCCAATATCTTAGAGACCTTCTCCTTGATGCTGGCCCTGACCCGGTCAGTCAACCTGAAAATCTTGTGCTTTACAGGAGGTCTGTCACCAGTGTCCACGTCATGGGTACACCAGTGGGTAACACCGGGGGTCAGAGAGAACAGTGGGGCAAACTGTCCCAACAACTGGCGACAGTCCCCCTGCTGCTCCTGAGTCAGTGTAGGGGAGAGGATCACACCCTCCACTGATCCATCATGCTCCTTGGTAGACAGAAGGTCAGGGAGACGTTCACTCTCCTCTTCCACCCCATCATCTGTCGCCAAGAGCATACTCACTTCGGATCTCTCGAAGTGGGGCTTGAGGCGGTTCACGTGAAGGACCCTCAGAGGGTTCCTTGGAGTCTGCAAATTCACCAGGTAGGTGACGTCACTTTTGCGCTCCATCACCTCATATGGCCCAGTCCACTTGTCCTGCAAGGCACAAGGTTCCACTGGGGCCATAACCCACACTTTTTGCCCAGGTTGAAATTCGACCAGAGTGGCATTCTGGTCATACTACTTCTTCATTTTTTCCTGGCTTGCTTCTAGGTTTGCCTGAGCGAGTTTCCTGAAGCGGGCAGTCTGGTTTCGGAAAGCCGGCATGTAACTAAGCACATCCTGGTGAGTTTTCCTGGGAGCTGCCTCTCAGCCCTCCTTCACCAAACTCAGAGGTCCTCTGACAGGGTGGCCATACAGGAGCTCAAAGTGGCTGTACCCAAGAGACTTCTCACCTCCCTGAATGCAAAGAGCAGGCATGGCAAGAGGACGTCCCACTTACGCCTCATGGGTTCCGTTAGACCCTTGATCATGCCCTTCAAGGTCTGGTTGAATTTCTTCAACAGACCGTTTCCTTGGGGGTGGTAAGTAGTGGTGAACTTGTAGGTTACACCACACTCCTTCCACAGGAATGTCATATACTTGGACATGGAATTGGTCCCCCTGTCAGAAACCACCTCTCTGGGGAATCCCACATGGGAAAAGATCCCCATTAACGTCCGGGCCACCAGTGGCGCCGTCGTTGCCCTGAGAGGGATTGCTTCCGGGTACCGGGTGGCATTGTCCACCAAGACCAGGATGTACCTGTTGCCCATGGCTGTCTTGGGATCCAATGGCCCCACAATATCCATCCCTACCCTTTCAAAGGGTGTACCAACAACAACAAGAAAAGGTTGGAAAGGAGCTTTGACTTTCCTCCCACTCTTACCACTTGCCTGGAAAGTTTGGCAAGACCTACAGTGTGCATCTGGCTGCCTTCGCATGTGAGGCCAAAAGAAGTGGGTAACAAGCCTGTAAAAGGTCTTGTCCTGCCCCAAATGTCCTGCCAAAGGCACATCATGAGCCAGACCCAGTAGGAAGGTCCTGAAGCGCTGGGGTACCACCAGCACATGGGCTGACCCAGACTCAGCGACCTTAAGCTCACTGTATAGGAGACCATTCTCCCAGTAGATCAGATGTGACCCGGACTGATTACCAGCTGCCTGGTCTGCAGCCTGCTGCCGCAGACCCTCCAGAGTAGGGCACTCTTTCTGCTCCTTGCAGAATTCCTCCCTGGTGGGACCCCCTTCTTACTGCCAATGGGTCAGCTCAGCGATGTCTCCCAGTTCGGCTACTTCCCCTGTAGGCACGGGGGCGTCCACCTCAAGGTCCGCTTCCTCCCGTTTTGTGGGACCTTCAGGGGCCGGTTTCCCGCGCCCCCTGCCCTTTCTCTTGGCAGGGACTAGGGCCACTTTTTCAGGCTCCAAGTCCTCTCGATCACCCTTTCTAGCCGCCATTGACCGAGAAGACACGCATGCCCACTCTGGCAACCCAAGCATCTCCAAGTGAGACCTGAATTCATCATCCTTCCATAAGGAGTGTTCCAGGTCGTTACCTAGCAGACAATCTACAGGCATGGAAGGGCTCACAACCACCCACATAAATCAAATATGCCAATCATGGAAATACCAATCCATAACACATTTTATACAGGAGCACTTGCACTATACCACTGGACAGCAGTGAGGAAAGTGCGCAGAATTATTACACCAGCAAAAACAGAGTCAAAACCAGGAGGTCAGAAAGCAAAAATTCAGGGGAAACACACCAAAAGATGCCAAGTCTAACAGATGCCATATATTCTATAGTTGATAAAAATACAGAACCTGAATGCAGACATTTAATACAAATCGATAATGTATATTTTAGACTAAAATGTAAGAAAGAAATACAGGTGCTATGCCAGAAAGCGCTATATCATTATTTGTACAAAACCTTATTACCGGCTTGATATGTTCGAACCGCCTATAATGAAGTCTTTCAGTCAACAAGATTGTTTTTCTAAATCTGCTTATCGGAGGAATTTCCTGATTTGTGTAAAATATTTTACGCCCGACAAGTCAGAATGATTGATGAACCCTCCATCCATCTAATCATGGCTTGTCTGCATGTACGAATATTTAACTCATTTAAATCAGTTTTAAAAATGATTTCCTTAAGTCCAGCAGGACACACACACAAAAAATGGGTTAATGTTTTGTTAGGATAACCACATAGTCTGCAGTTCAAATCTTGATTATTACTGATGGCTTTAAGTCCTTCAAGTAATGGATTCCCAACCGATAATAGATGAAGCTCTTTTTTCTCTCTGTGCTGAAATGGTCTTCTAGGTGCGCTTGGGGTTTTGTGGGAGTATAGGTATCTATTACTAACTTTATTGAATGTTGTATTTTCTGCCATGCTCTCCCATACTAGTTGGATATCTAGTTACACCAAAGATTTCCTCAAATAGGCTCTCTCATGATGTAGGTGTTTCTTGGGCCATTTGGGCTTTTATCTCTTCCAAGCATAGATTGTTCAATGTGCCGGGCTCTGATGATCGTAATTTGTGGCACGGCTTCGCAAAATAATTCATGCTCCGGAATTTCTGGTTTTGAAGGCCAACTTCTAGCCATACCTGTGCAGGAGATGCGGACTTAGGAAGGCTAAAAACAGCTTTATATACCTTAGTCTTGAGCTCGTTCAGTAAATATGCCTCCTTACCGCACAATGTTTCCAAACCATAAGACAGAGTAGGTAAAGTTTGTGCTGCCATCACATTTAAAAGGTGCGTGTAGGCCAGACAACTCAATTTTTTGTTCAACAGTCAAAAGGCAAAAATGAATGATTGGGCTTTGGCATTTAAATCCAATTCATGGTCCTTGTATGAAGTGCCCCGTACAAATGTTATGCCTAGATATTTATGAGAGGCTTGCTCTTCCACTTGGTCGTCCTTAATGTACCATTTAGACCAGAGTTATTCAAACTGTGGGGCGCGCCCCCCAGGGGGGGCGCGCACTCCATCGTAAAAGCTTACCTTTGTTGTTTTCTTTTCCCTCTGTCCTACGTCCAAATTATCACCCATTTCTAATGAGGATTTTTGATTGGATAAAGCCAGAGCAGCAGCCAATCAGCATGTAGGAACGTCACCATTGACGTTCCACCACTCAGGTGGGCAGCAGCCGATATTGCCGGAAGTGCCGCGAGATTTGCGGGTATAAAGCTCCTGCATTATATTTTGGCTGCCTTTTCTTCCTGTGAATGTGTTCCTATCTTTTACTGTCGCCTAGCTGTGAAGGACTGCTTCTGAAATCGAAACAGGTAAGAGGGCTTTTTCAGGTATCCTCCAGTGAAAGTGCTTGGCCAGGTATGTTTGGGCATTAACCCACTTCCTGCCCTCTGTTTACCTATTAATAAATGTGTCATATGGTTCTTCATTTTCTCCGGTTTACGGGCGGTTCATTAAAACACTGCTGGATTGTATTTGCAAGTGTGGTTCATGGCTGATCTTTAAAATGCTGCAGGACTCTTTTTAGTAGAATGGTCACGAAGCACAGACAGGGTTTATTGTTTTTTCATGTACATTACTACAATGTTGTGTGCCTATATAGACAATGTAGCCTAGGCAATTTAAATATTGGTATGTAGATGCGCTTCTGCTCCTACAGCAGAAACATTGAGTGCTGAATTGAGACAATATGAGGCTGTTTTGAAGCAGTGCTTCCTCTCAGCTCTTCAGTTGTTTGGTTTGGTTACTGAGATTGCAGGAAGTGCCATGAAATGTTCAGACATAAAGCTCCTGCATTACACTTTTGCTGCCTTTTCTTCCTGGTTTCCCGTGAAGGCAAGAGGGCTTTTTCAAGGTCCGTGGGGGGAAGGGGGGCATGTTGGGCAGAGACTAAGTACCGTTCTAGACTGGAAGGGGAGCACAAGCTGAGGATGGCAGTAGCAAAAATCCATCCACAGATTGACCGTCTCTGTTGCTGTTATTATCAATCTGTCATGTGTTAAACAAAGCATCCTAGTAAAAACAATTTGCACACATTTTATCTTGGAAAATTGTGTTTTGAGCTCTGTAATAAGTTCTGTCATTTAACCACACCCACTCACAAACCTACAGTTTACTAAACTCTTATTGTGTTCAACATTATTTGCCGGATATGGCCCGGGATATGCGGCTTGCGGTAGATTATGTAGTGAACCATATTCCAGAAATTTCTGTCAGATGGTGGCGGGGCCCGACATTTCAAAAAATTCAGCTGGGGGGCTCAACTTACAAAAGTTTGAAGACCTCTGATTTAGACTTATTTTTCTTGGGGTCCACTAGGCGTGCAACCTTCGTTTTCGTTTTGTTCAGCTCTAGACTTTCCTGGTCCAGGTAAATTGCTAAGTTGTTTATTGCTCTTTGCAGACCAATCGGACTTTGACTTAGCACAATGATGTCATCTGCATATTGTAATAAAGGTATTGGATCTTTGGCCAGCATTGGCGGATGACTCTTTGCTGATAGCATGTGTTCAGTTATGTCTGCTAGGAACAATTTGAATAGACTCGGCGCCAGGACGCAGCTTTGTTTTAAGCCGTGCTGACTGTTTATTCTTGCGGATGCTCTGCTTCCGTCACCTAGTTTCACTCTTCCCCAGGTTTCCATGTGAAGGGCGATCATTGCATCCAGTAATTTGTCAGTAGCCCCCAGGTTATTAGTTTATTCCAAAGTCAGGTTCTGGTCACTCTACCAAACGCTGATTTCAGTTTGATGAAGCATGAAAATAATTGTGTTTTCCTTTTTAAAGCTTTTTCTCTTAAAAGTGCCAGGGTTTCCAGATTTGTGGGTGTTCCCATTCCCGACCTATAACCTGTTTGAAACTTTGGGATTATGCTCTTGTCATTTATTCATTCGTGAAGGTGAATTAGGTGACTTGATGCGTATAATTTGGCTTCTACATCAATCAGAGATATCAGTCTATAATTTTATGGCTTACTGTGGTTACCATTTTTAAGTATTGGATGGATTATATTCCCTCTTCAGGAATTCAGTACAATGTTCTGATTAAAAATGTAGTTAAAAAGGGGCGTAAAATAGTCTGCCCAAAAGTCGGGTGCGTTCTTGAAAAGAGCGTTTGGAAGCCCATTTGCTCCCGCTGCCCCCTCCATTCTTAGTTGTTTTATTATTCCTCTTAGTTGTTTAGTATTGGTAAGATTTTCTGGCTCATTACTGCTTATCTCTGATTTTAATTGATAGCAGGCTTCATGAGGCTGGAGACCAAAATGTTCTACTCCGGAATTTTTCTCTCCAGATACTTCCAAAACCATAGCTGCTTTAACATGCCTGTTATAATCCATGTTGTTATACATGTTTTGGACATGTTTAATCCATATGTCCTCACCTGTTCCGGTTTCTTGTTGGAGTCTTGGTTGTTACTGACGATTGTAAAATCTATGATTGATTGGCTTTTTCCACTCAGATACGTGATGGGCGCTGGTCTGTCTCCGGTTACATTACCGTTCAAGGTAGTTAAGCCTAAAGCTTCCAACTCTCAAGTTATGGATTGAATTCCCAAAACGTCCTTCCTCTTGCTTCTAGACTGTTTGCTAGAAATTAGGTTACTGTTAAAATCTCCCGAAATTATCAGGTTTCTGTGTTCATGGGTCATTTGCAGCACCTTAATCAAGTTCACCAATGTTAGGAGTTTTTCCTTCTGCCGCTTTCTCTCTGGGGGGATGTATACGTTAATTATAATTAGTTGCCAGCTTAACTTGTTGGAGTGGTGTTTACCGGTCAGTTTTAATGCTTGCAGCCAGTTTTCTCCAGCATCCAGTTTTTCTATAGACCAGTCGTGTTTTGCCATGGCGTAAATTGATAATACTCCTCTAGGATACCCGATCTTTGAGAATTTTTCTGCCAGGATATGATATCCTTTATAACCCGGAATTGGAACTGATTTTGTGTTCCATATCTCTTGGAGCAATATTAGGTCTTAATTTGGAAAAAGGACATGATTTCGTGGTCTTGACCCATTTCTTGAAATCCGTGAACGTTCCAAGAACAGATCTTTATTAATTTTGGGTGCTTTACTACTAAATCAACGGGATCTATCCATGGATTTCGTCAGGTACAATTTTTGCTCAAGGCCGTTGGGACCCAGGACCAGTCCTGACTGTTGCCTAGCCGCTGGTCAAGGTTTGGTGGGATTGCTTTTTCATTTTTTTAAATTAAGTTGTTTTCCACAATTGGCGAGGAGTTTCTAGCGCCTCGTAAGCAAGATTTTTGGCCATTCCTGGGCGACTGCCCCGTTTTCGATGTCACTGAACTTTTTGAAAGGGATAAAGGATATTTTGGTCATTTGTGAAGCCTTAGAGTAATACCCCAGGCTTCCAATATTGCCCTTGTTGCATAAATCCTGTCGACTAGATCCTTAGAAGTCCAAGTGGTCAAGGTCTCTTCTTTGTCTTAATTAGGGCCGAACCATCAGTGTATATGATAAATAATATGACTTCATCCTATGTCATCATCATTGACAAATTTACCCTCCACAATTCACCCTCCACAATTATCTACTTCCTCTCCTCATCCACCTCTATCACGCTAACTTCTCCCATCTTATTTCCTCGTGATATGTTGTCTGTTCTTCTTTCCACCAGAAATGTATAAACATTAATTAAGTCCTGTGTGCACTTTAAACATGTACATCGTCCACTGGTACATCTGTGAGGTTCCAACTACTCAACATTAGGAAAACCCCTCGAACCTACCATTCTCTGGCCAGGTCCCTGACTAACAGTCTAGTGATGAGTAAACCTCATTACTGTAACAACAGATTAACATTTTTCTCCAAATATACCTTCACCCCCTTGACTAAGTCAAAATTTCAATACCATACAAATGCAAACTTCTCTGTCACTTGCATACCCACCCAAAGGACACCAATTAGGATGTCTTGCTTTCAAGTATATAGCACATTCCAATTTAGTCATATTTTTGTTCAAAGCTACCTGTGGCATGGCCCCAGATTATCAATATGCCAAATTACTTAGCACGCTAGTATCATCATCAATTACAATCCATCAACATTTACCTGTTAGGTTTAGGTCTTTCCACTTGTTCAGACCAATACTGCTGAACACTATACCAACCAAAGAGAACTAACCACTCTCCTACTGAATTTAAGTGGCACTGAAATTTCAAGTTATTGATTTTGAAAGACATCTAACTTAACTATCCTAATTCAACATCCATCATGCAACAACTAATCTCACTGTCACTTCCCCTGGTCGCCCATCCCAGAAGTGACCATAGGTGCTACTTGTAAATATTTGATACAGTACATAAGCGGCTCCTGTGCTAAAGCGGAAGACTGTCGCCTACTGCTTCAACTGCAAGCTGAATACAAAAATAAAATGATAATAAAGTTATTATCAATTTTTTTTTGTATTCAGCTTTCAGCTGAAGCCAGGCGAGCGGGTCTGGGCTCCCCATGTCACAGGGGGAGAAGTGGTGGCAGCACCAGATGTGCGTATGATGGTTTGGCCGGCCGTCTCGGGTCAGCCAAACCGCCATGCTCACTCTGCATGTCCTCTAGCCAGGCTGCATTACAGCCTGGGTGGAGAACGTGCCCAGCCTGCCGCCCCTGTGACCAATCACAACGCTGCTATAGGCAGCTTTGTGATTGGTCAGGGTATTCTGGGAGGCTGTGTGCTTTCTGCTGAGTGCAGATAGGAGGACAGAGGAAGAAGAGGTGGCGGCCCGGGGTATTAAGGTAAGTGATATTTTTTATTTTTTACTTGTCCCTAACACCCGCTCCACCACCCCTGTTCAGTAGCAGCCGCTACTGATACAGTATACTTTCTCATCAGGTTTAATGTGTCTTTATAACATGTAATTTCGGTGTGTGTGCCCCCATTATTAAGCCAATATACAATCCATAATCCAATAAAGGTATTTCTCAGAGAATTTCAACCCCCTGTGAATTGTGGCATAAGAAGCAGGCAATCCACTAAGACGTTTGTGCTAGGTTCAAGCAGTACAAACATTCTGAAGAACACAACATAATACTATTCCTACACTATTAAAAAAATATAAAGAAAAATAGATAAAAAAAGCATGAAGATCATTAAAGTAGGTTAACTGGAACAAGAGATATAAATTGTGAACTTTTAATTGATAAGTCAAACACTATGGAAAAGCAAGGGTTTGCAGTGGAGTGGGACCTAGGCGCAACTTCAGGTTGAAAGCAATGGAGCAGAGGTTGAATATATAAAGCGACTTGTCCCAGTCAAAGGCTTTATCTTCAGACTTACAGGTCTATTAACAAACTGCATTTGACAGTACTCCTAAAGTATTCAAAAATGCTAATCACAAGTGTAAATCTCCTCCTACTCTTCTCCCATCTTTTCTATGTGGATATCCTCACACATGTAAGTCTACTACTTAGTAGTACATGTGGCAGAGACCAGGAGGAGTGGATGAAAAAGGGGCATACTTACTACTAAAAGGGGGTAATAGGGAGGAATAAGGAGGGGTTTAGGGAGCGCCATACAATGACCCACAAAAGAGTAAGCCCATTGCTAAACACAAACTGCACTTCTAAAGTTAATCCAGCCAAAAAGGGACTCAAAACAGCAATAATTTACTCCAGCTCAGACCTGAAGTAAGTCCAGCGCCACACATGGCTAACCACTGGTACTTCAGCACCCTTCCATGGAAAATAATGGTGGTATGGACATAAAATAAATGACTAAGAAATAATGCTAAATTAAATAACTTAAAAATACAAATACATAATATATAATGTTTATAAAGTGATACATTGACTTTTATTAAAATATAATACAATTGTCTTTAATTAATTCTATACATCACTATTAAAATTATCATTGCATAGTAAAAATTTGTTTTTCTTTTAGGTAGGAATGTATTTAAACTTCAGAGAAATAATTTCTATTTAGTTTAAAATATTACAATTATTTAAAGATTTAATTCAAAAGTAAGGTAATGGTGCAGTAGGCATCTTCTGGTCTGACCTGCAACTCCTAGTTCCGAGGTGCAGGCTTCTATGCGTCAGTACTCTTTAAAGCCATGGTCTTCTTGCGGTTTGGGGTCTTTCTTCTTGTTGGTTCACTAAAACAGGTAAAGAGGAGGCCAACCACCTGACCCCTGGAGAGCAGATCCAGTCCCTGACTGCCAGCGAGAATCGGGAGACTTTGAGTCCTAGTGTGAGTCCAGCAGGTGTCAGAAGTCAGGATTCGTTTTCCAGCATTGTCTTATTCGTCAAATGGAGTCTTACAAGGTCCAGAAATATTCTGAGGAAGTGGAAGCTAAGGTGCCAGATTATGTATATTAACCCGAGATTGGAGAAAATCTACCACTCAATGCCAACTATTTTCTCACAGTCACCCATTCTCCTTGCGCAGGACTTCCTCTGTGTTTTACTGTAAAATAGTCTAGGTACCCTGTTTCAATGTGGCAAGCCCCAGCTGCCACGAGGCAGGATTGTCTTTAGCTTCTTGACTACTTCCCCACCTGACAGGGGAAAAACTGTTTTTTCCTACTGTGACTAGAGATTGGCTGTCAAGAAGGAACTAGGGAATTAATAGGAGATTTCATTCCTGGTGTCTCAAAGTCAAAAGAGGTAGTGCTAAAGCTGACCTTTGTTTCTGCCATATGTTCCTTTCCACTCCTAGATAACCAACCCCACTAAGTCCTCAGCAGGTAACACCAATTGGCCTTTCCTGTGCCAAAAGGCAAGTCATTGTCAAGCAAGCCAGAGTGTTAACTTTCCCAACCAAACATGTATATTCCAGCACTGGAGTTGTGATAGGTGGCAGAACTGGATTTCCTTCCTACTGTGACTGGAGACTGCTGTCTGGGAGGATCCCGGGAGTAAAAGGAAAAAGACATCCATCGCCTCTCCAAGTCAAATAAGGCAGTGCTAAAGCTGCCCTTTATTCTGCCAACTGCTACTATCCATTCCCAATAGCTAATCCCTGCAAAGTGGTCAGCAGTTAACATCTAGTAGCCTTTCCTGGGCTTGAAGGCAGATCATTGTTCTCTGAGCCAGGGTTGTTAACTCTCCCACCCAAGGATGTATATTCCGTCTCTGGCGTTGATGATTAAAAGGAGTCAGTTCTGGCTCAAGCAGCCTAATGTACATTTTTACAAAGTAATTTTTTTGCTTCACTTACAAAATCCTGATTCCATCTTTAAGTCAATTTTTAAAAACGAAGCAGGAAATATTCTGAAGCATTTGTCTAGCTTATTTCTTAGCAGAGGTGGAAAATAAAGATTGTAGTCCCACCAAGGTCTATGGATATCATTTAGGGGCTGCCAGGGGTCGCAACAGCGTTGGCTTCTCCTCTAAGGTGGAGGAGCACCGCCCCACTGCTCTTTAAGCAGTGGAAAAAGGAGAAATATAATCATAATAACGCAACATAGTCACAGCTAGCAGGGGAGGGGGCACTTGCATGGCGGTTTGGCCGGCCGTCTTGGCCCGGCCAAACAGTCATGACCACTTTGCATGTTCTCCACTGGCTGTTTTGTACATCCATTTGAGGTGAACATGCACAGGCCCATAGTCCCCAACTGAGCGCTGAATCACGGCTCTCCGACCAATCAGGACGCTGCTGTCATGGTGACAGTAGCATCATGATTGCCTTAGGGGAGCCTGCGTGTGCTTCCTACTTCTGGCAGAAACAGAAGAAAACGGAGCTCGACGGAGGCTGAGGCCAGCAGCCAGGTAAGTAATTTTATTTATATTTCTAAACCCCGCCTCCCACCCATACTTTACGGTGGCAGCCGCCACTGGGTTGCAGGAGCAACCCTTGGACTGCTCCTCGCTATTCCTGCATATGGTAAACATCACTTACAACAAAACTTTTACAACGCACTACCATTACAACGCGGTCATTACAACGCAAACCATTACAACGCATTGCGCTGGGGGGCGCTCTAGGACAGGGAATACGTTTAATTTACTATCCAACACCTTCCCTAGTGTCCACGGGGACTGGAGTTGGAATAGTAAATTAAACTATTCACTATCCAGCACCCAAAAGCGCTATGCGTTGTAATGGTATGCGATGTAAAAACCACGTTGTAAAGGCAGGCGTTGTAATAGCCTGCGTTGTAACGTCATACACCCCTGCATATTTCCTTGCTGTCCCCAGCCTCCGAGGCTGCAAGAGCAGCACTAAGAGTAGAGGGAAAATAGGACTGTCACAGCTGTTTACCTCTATGTCAACGCAGCCCCCTCCTTGTGCATCTCAGAGAGGCACTCTTCCCAACAGCAGCAGTATTGTTTTGACCTGGAGAGCTAGGAGGATGCTATAGATCATTAACAACTAAAAGTTAACAGTGTAGGCTCCAGCCATTACTTTGTTCTGCTTTTCAGGTAAACTGAAGAGAAGAAAGTAAGCTCACAGACTCTGATGGGATGAGTTTTAGACCCTTTTGTTACATTGTATAACATTTCTGATTTGAAAAGCACAAGCACCCCAAGCTTTCCTGAATTTAACACCTGAAACAATGTAATTGATTTCATGTATTTTTAGGTTTGTTACCATGAATAAGAATGAAATGTAATTTTTTAAAACCCCTCGTCAATACAGTTAAAGGTATAACCCACTGAGCTATAAGCAAATAAAACACACCCACTGTGATCAATAACAGAACTACAAATACAACACTGATGATAAAGCTCCTGAACCATGGACCACTGCCTCCCCTTAAGTAACTTTTTTATACATTCACCGAGGGGAAGAGGTCCCAAGGGGACCCCTTCTCTTTTGTGAATCGGTTACCACCCCAACTTGGGATCAGTAAAATATCAATGCTTTCAGACTGAATTGCAGTTGCATAACATTGACCCAACTAATACATATTTGGTATTTGGAAGTGATTCCTACAACACTCCTCTTCCATATATCGAATCGATATCCATTTCTAAACACATTTAGTGAATTGGAAAAACATTTTTGTATCTCTGACTGCATTTATTGCATAAGTAAAAAGGTTTTTAACGTTTGCAAACTCTCTGATTATCAGAATCGCAGAGTTTGAAAACGCTCAAACCATTTGTACAACTGGCCTTAAGAGCAGTTTTCAAGATTTGAAAGGCTAAATATAAAATGAGTATAAAATGGTATAAAGAATAGGTAAGTGTGGATTTTGCATACACACAAAACTGAAAACATGTTTAAGAATCAGTAGACATGTGGTCCATGAATGAAAGATTAGATTCACAGATAAGAACAAAATTGGAAGCTGTTGGTGGGAGAATGAGATGAACCTGGTTGGGTGAAAGAAGATAAAAAAAAGGGAGGTAAAAGTTTGGGGAATGAGGCTGGAGAATTGAGAATCTCATTTGTCAGAAGGACAGGGATGCAATTCATGAAATTGCATCACAGATTTGGAAGGTTAAAAACAACAAGTTTTATTTGCCTCTAAAACCAAGGTCAGGGATCCGCTTTGTGAGGTCAGTACTCTCTAAAAACAATGCCTGGGTTGCAAACCCTGTTCTGTTAGCAGAGTTTGTGAAGTTTTTCGCACTCCACGCTCCAGGGAGCTCACAGAGTTCCAACAGAGAGCAGAGTTTTTTCCACGCTCGTGCTCGCCAACAGTAAATTGGCGAGTGCGAGCAAGGAAAATCCAGTGCTAGACCACTTCCCAGTGAGATTTTTCAATACGAGCGGTTGCGGATAGTCACTACCCATCGCATTGAGAAACCTTCCATTCACGTTGAGTAAGTTGCCACTCGAGTAGAAATTCTACTTGAGTAGCAGAAAGAAGCAGCTCCCTCTCGCTACGAGTGATCAGGGCCGGCTCTAGGGCAGTGCGGCCGGAGCCACCACGCCGGGTGCTGACTTTGCATGGGGGCGCTTGTTTGCTAGTTTATATTGTGCTTAAAAGCACCTGCTGCCCTGTTACTGGCTTCCAGCAATCTTGAGGCAACAATTAATATGTCAAGAAAACTCCGGTGAGGCGAGATCGGGGTTTTGTCTAGTAGAAGTTTTGACTCCTGGAAGTTTTGATTCATGGTAAGGTAGCACAGAGTGTTAATATACTTGCTGCAAAGAACATGTGGCATTCAGATCACAAAGTGAATGTAATGTAAACAGGTCAGTGAGTTACTGCTTTTGTTAGTGTCTTCCTTTTGTTAGTTGCAGTTTACAGTGAGCTATTAACTGTCAAAGAACTGCGCGCAGACTTCAAAGAATAGATTAGAGCGTTTGGATTTTTTCCCCAGACTTTCATTATTCTAATGTTGCAAAAAGGATTAATTTGGGTACAAATCAGTTCTTGTTATTAAAGAGAGCCCCAATCCATTGTGTTACATTTTAAATTCAGAGTTTGAGCTTCCTCAGACCAAGCACTCTTCAATTATACTGCCTACCTGTATGGATAATATGTGAATCCACCCCTGTTGTCCTCTGTCTTATGTAACATTTTCTATACACTGATTTACACACCTATGATTGATAGTCTCTGTGTAATGTGTGTGTTATGTAAAGTGCTCTGACACCCTTCACTTTTATGAGTGATGCTATAAAATTAATTAAATGCATCTGAAATAGAGTTGTTATAGAGACTGTTAAAGGGTGGTGGGGAGGTAATCCGTGGTGTAGGAGGTCATGGGGGGGGCGTAAAAAAACACTGTCACACTGGGCGACACCAATGCTAAAGCCGGCCCTGCGCATTATGCAGTTTGCGCTGTAAAAGCACCCGGTGCTAAATATCAGTGCGAACGGTGTGAGGTGACCTACTCCGCTGCTCACAGAACTCCGCGTAGCTTACCGGAGTTTTTTTGTCACTTCGCTGACTCCGCCCAGGCCTACTGAAAATTCAGCATTTTGATGTGCTGACTGGTATGCTTTTCTACACTGTGGATCTAATGATATACACAACCTTGCAGAAGTTGAGAACCAGCGGAAGAGATTACTTTATCCTAATTGCTCTGGATTTTGCTTAACAGTTTTACTTCATGGCTGTATTTTTAAGTCAAATGATTATATGCAGTATTTAGGTCCAAATGAACAGCCAAACATGTAGATTGATGCGTATCTAAACTAATGGCCACTATGGAACATGTGGGCATCATGCAAGAGAATCCGGTGGTGCCTTAAAAAGATGAACAGCAACTAAAACAAGCATTGGAAATGCAATAGGTCTCGCATTAGAAAAGTTGGAGCTATTGGTCTTGTAAATGACAAATATTTTATTTATTTGCTGGTTTTTAAAATAGCTAAATTGATAGCTTTGTCATTTACAATGCCAATAGTTATAACTTTCGCGAATGTGACACCTATAGCATTTGGAATGCAACATGTTTTGTATTTACGTGACTTAGATGGCAGCTCTGGTCGTTAGGCCACATCTCTAGAGAGCAGGAGAGTGCAGCAACGTAAAAATCTAACATTTTGTAATAAGGACTAGAGCCAGGAAGAAGAATGCGGAGGCAAAGGCGCGATCTTTATAGCAGCAGACACAATCTGACTCTGCAGAGTGGGAATTTATCAGGAGCAATAAATAGCACCCAATTAAAATGTTTCACTGAAAATTGGAAATAACATGCAGCTTTTGGCACTGACCACTCCAAAATCCGCATGCCCCTGTATTTAAACGGAAGTTTCTACCCGAAAATTATTGGCAGATTTGATCTGACAAGATTTACCGGTGAGGCGCTTTTTCTTGTAATGTTCGCAATTGAGATATGAACGACAATCGGTGATTCTGCACACAACTTTCCACAGTGTGTTCCATAAATACGTGGCTGCTTTTCCACGCACACATTTTTTTCAGGATATACCTGGTGAAAATGTCTTCTTGTGTTCCTGCAAAACGTGTAATCCGTTTTGACTGAAAACTGCCATTAACTAGTCCCTGTATTTTTAGTTAGCAGCTCCTTGAAAGATTGGCGTTTTCAGTGTTAAAATGTTTTTACTACACGTGCCAGAGTGCAGCCTTCTGTGGCCTAAAAAAACGAAAACTATCTAAAGGTGACAAGAATGACAATATGATGATGCCACTTTGCTGCTATGAAACCGCTTCTAAATAAAATATACAGGAATACAAGAGCATTCTGTTTCAACCCCCTGCTTTTTTTCCTCTAAATTGCAGTCACAGTCACGATGAATGTAAATTACACCCGAAAGAGCTTTATTATTCCACATGTTGGTGACAATGTGGAATATCAGCCAATTCTGCAATTCCTAACGAGCTTAAGCATGAATGTCCCCTTTCTCAAGATCGAACAGTACTTGTATAATTTCCTCTCTCTTAAATTGCTTTACAAGCCTCTTATGAGAGGTAAAATGAGCCCGGGCCTGGCTTTCTTATGGTAAAACAGCACCATTAACGTGTGAAGGATTCACCTCTGTTGTGAGCACGCAAGCAGTTGCCCTTGGACTGCTTGCTGTGTTGCCACCTTGGCTGTAGAGAGGGCGGGACAAAGGGTTCTTGCTGATTCTATTGTGATTGTAATTGCATCTATATAGCGCTTACTTCCCTCAGGGGAAGTTGAAGCGCCTTAGATTGCATCCAAATAGAACACAGGCATGCAAAACAGTAGTGAATGGGTCTGTGGGGTGCAAGAAAGGCACATAGCTGAGGTATACGAAGGAGCAAGGAATTGTGTGTGTTGTGTGCCTGGGCGTGTATAGAGAGAGTGTGTCTGCTTGTGTGTGCGCGGAGAGGAGAGAGGGTGGGGGAAGGGGGGGGGGTGCCCGCAGTTTTGCTGTTCCCAAGAGCTGATAATCGCACCTGTTACTTATTACCGATTAGTAGACCTCGGAAAGATGAGAGGCTGGGTCGGACCTGTTAAGATTTAAAGTCGTGGCGCGCAAGTCATGCACAAATAAGAGCAGTGAGCGCTCCTCTTACAAATCATCGATGTTAGAGCAAAAGGTCTGTAAAACAATATAATCAGTCAAATTAATATCAAATAATTTCATATATTCATCAGTTAAAGAGAATAAAAAGCAGATGGGATAGATCAACCGCGACTTCAGAGCGGGTCAGAATTTTTAATATCATTGTAAATGGGAGCAATTACGGCATTAATGCAGGACATTTGAGGACATTGCAGATCCACTTGATGAGGGCTTGTGTAGGGAGTTGTTTTGCTTTACAGCTAGATTTACGCTACTTCACACGTGCTTTCATGTATGGGCATTGCTTCTAAGGTCTGTGTGCAACCTGCAAGACTCTGGCTCGAATCTTGGTGTCCCCCCGCAGCTTTTCCTTATTGCTAAAATTCGTACCATTAAGGGCTCATTACAAAGTTTTTAACAAACCCCTTGAGACCGAGAGGGATGGACGAGCTGCTCTCCCTGCTGCGCCCCTCACTTCCCTACTTATGACCGGGTGACTGTCACTGGTTTTCCATACCTAGGAGTGATAGAGTAAACAAGACGGAGGGAAGGCAGAGAAGGGGAGGGGGAGGAGAAATGCGACACGGCGGGCAGGGGAGGGTGCCGAGCGGGGAGAGCGGCGATAAGGGTGTGAAGCAGCAGGGGGCCTTTGAAGTGAAGCTAAGCTTCACTTCAAAGGTGTGGGAGGAGTGGTGCTAGGCAACAGATGGCGATTTGATGATGTGCACGCGCATTTTAGGTCAATGCGCTTGCGCATTGACCTAAAAGCGCATGGGCACAGCACCAAATCGCCAGTTGGGATACTAGTTGGGTAAAGTCTGTTTAAGTCGCTATAGTCTCGCTCTGCTCAATGCGCATGCGCATTGAGAGGCGAGACCTAAAAAGTGATGGAAGGATATTGTGAATCAATCTCAGCTACTGGTGATCACTCTGGTTACAGTCCAGTCTGTGATTCTTCATCCACTATGCCACTCAGGAGAGAGAGAAGCTGTATGTACATCAGTCTTGGTCCTGTTCAGATAAGAACAGTCTATGCCGAGCAGCAAGTAGGGTCCTCTCCAGATGGAAGGCTCATGCATGGGCTACAAAGCATGTGGCTGTACCTAAGATCTGACTGCTAATAAACACGTACCATTATTTCCTGAGCAGTTCCACAGTTCTCTGAAAAATATCCTTCCAGGCTCAGCACCACGTCAGTCGCAGGATCGAACTGGCATAGAGGGCAATCAGACAGGACCCGACGGCTAGTCTCACAGGTCAGTGTGTGGGCTGGTTTTGTGGCTGTTTGTGGGCCTGTTGTATTGTCTGTTGGGCCAGTTTTTACTTTGATTTCCCTGAAATTAAAACTAACATTGGTCGTAGCATGCTCACATCCATGCATTATTCCATACCAGGTAAAACACGTATAGGTCGAGTCTTTACAAGTTCAAAACTGTCCCAATTTGCAAACATGGGGCACTTTTTTAGCTACCTTATTCCCTAATGGGGACCACCTTTTTAATACCCGGGTCTATTTTCTATCCCTGTCTGATCCTGGCCAGTCACATGTGTACTCGTTCATCCAGGCGTTACCACCTATGAGAAAATGCACACATAAATTTTAAAATGATTCATTGCAGGGAAGTATGTTTCTTTTAGGACGAGGTGTTTTATGAAAGTTGCTGAGAGGCACATGTTCACTAGAGCGCGGGCAATGCCCTGGCAACTTTAATTGCAGGGGCAGAAAGAAGACTACTGGAAACCTCCTGGCACTTTTATTCTAAAATCATGCACGTTTTTATCAAACCTGCTCAGTGAAACAGGTTTTTTGGGCTCTAACGTAAACAGGATTTTGTTTCATAGATTGGCGGCACACAGGCTCTCCAAGACCGGGTGTGTATTGTCTCCTCAGACCACCTCTTAGACTTAATCTCTCGTCCGTGCAAGAAAGGAGAAATGTGAATTCAGTGGAAACGGGAACGTCTTGCGTCATAAACAGACACGGCCTCGCCTGTCCAATGAGATCATAAAACCACTCAGGTTTCGAGGAAACTGAAACGTCGTAAAACCACCACAAATGCAAAAGCGGGAAGTTTCGGCCCCCTTTAACCGTTCAAAGCGTCGGTTTAACGGCGCACGGTGCTTAAAGTATTGTAGAATAAGTGCCGGGCCCAAGGATTTTTCTCAGCAGCGCGCGGCCAGCGTTTTTAAAAGGAGGCGCAGGGCTGCTGGAGAGAGGTATCAGTTCCCCAAAATGACAGGGGTTTTAAAAATCCCAGTGCCACTGAACGAGCGAGAGTCGACATGGGGGGGGGAAAGTTTAAGTACAATTGGGTTTGTGGGAGAGGGGAAGTGGATAGTGAAGATGTGATATTCAAAGGTAAATCCGGCAAGACTTGTCCAGCCATGTATTCAGAAGCACATATTGCAAAATATATAAATAATTTGGGGTAAAGAGGCGTTTAGTAGTGTATGCTCTTTTATAACAAGCATATTCTCCATTTAAAATGTGTACGTGATGATAATAAGGGGCAGATTTAATAAACGCTTGCGCAACCAGCCACCTTGCTGCGCTGTGTGAAAGGGCAGAAAGGCGCTATATTTAACATAATGCCACACATTTCTGTCCTTTCCTTGCATTGGGGCCCTTACGGCTGCCTAGCGCCAAGGCAGGCACCCTTGCACCATGGTGCAGAATGCAGCACACTTAGAAAGAGGAAAAAACAAGGAGAAATTACAATATTTCTCCTCGTACCATTTTGACGCATTCCCAGGTCTACCAGTAATGGTAAATCTGGTAATGTGCCAAAATACATTGGTGAATGCGTGGGAACACCCACACTCCCCCCATGATACATTTTGCACTCATAGCTATATGTAACAGCTCACAGATTATGAAGTGGATTTTAAAATGATCTAGAATCCAGCAAAGATATGCTATTGATAATTCCTGAAACAGCGAGAGTCATTCAAAGCGCTGTGTGTGTGTACCGTAGCATCTACCTTAGCGTTCTTGCGACTTGTTTAAGAGCTCTACTTTATACCACATTCATATTTTTACTCTTGATAATGCAAACCTATTAACAATTTTTTTTATTATATCTTGAAAATAAAACAGTAGCATGTGGTGACAGATGACATTCCTGATCACAACATGAAGGCACAGGGACACATTAATAAATGTCCCACATTGTAGAAACCATGGCAACAATCAATAGCGTTATCTAGAACACACAATGCAGTGATTAAATCAGGGTCATACTTGCTACATGTGGTAAATAATGCAGCATGGAACGGTAAGTTGAAAGATACTTTAATCCAAGTAAGTAAGGAGAGACAGGAGCGGACTCCCTTCCACGGAGGCAACAAGCAACTGCCGTAGAACCAAATCCTGAGTCAAGGGTAAACATAGAACATACACAATAAAGCATTCTTGTGGAATACAGGTAATGTAATAGCTTTCGATAAAGACTAGAACAACAACATATGTACTACACATCTTCCATTCCAATGTTAAAAAATAAAATAATAGAAAACCTAAGAAATAACAACAAGTTCCTAAAGATAACATAATTTAGCAAATAAAGTCTTGCAGATAGACTGGTGGTCTGCGGGACCTCAAAGCACGTGCAGAAACAGCCTTGTCAGAAACAGAGTCTGGCGCACATACCAAGGAACTCCCAGACATGGTAGCATCACCACAGACACCATTGCGAACACTCTCCGACATGGCCAAAGAAGTATCTTCCTCAGGAGTTTGAGCTGGGAGATAGCCACTACTACACAGAGAACTGATGTGATCCTCCTGTGGTGCAATTGCTTCCCCTCTTTGATATAAAGCAACCCGTCTGAAATTCCAACCCTCACTATTATTGAGAATAACACAGTGATCAAGTACTTTTTTTTACTGTAAAGAGCCCCTTGAATTTGGACAAATCTCTCCCCACCTTACCACTCTTGATCTTGACAAGATCACCCACCTTAAAAGGCTTCGAACGTTAAGATGAAGACAGAAGGTCAGAGAAGGAAGAAGGCAGCCCAGAGCATGTCCCTTGCAAAGTGACAACTTGTTTCATCCAAGAAGGAACAAGTTTCTAGCCAGGTGTCCGCCCTCTCATAAGTTGATAGGGGGAAGATTGACCATCGACAATGGGAGTATTCCGATACGCCCAAAGCATTTCATTGGCCATTTTTCGTACTACTAACCCACTGGCAGAGGCCATTTGGATGATTCACTTGACAACTTTGTTAGCTCTCTCACACATTGCGTTACCTTGGGGGTTGTACAGCGAAGTGTAATGATAGGAAACACCACAATTCTTGAGAAAAGTTTGCATCTCGTTGGAGACAAGTTGAGTGCTGTTGCCAGTGATGAGGACAGAGAGAATACCCTCGTCCTTAAAAAGATTTCCCAAGAATTTAATGGTATTCTCCGTGGTAACCCTATTAGTAAATTCTACTACCAACCACTTGGAAAAAACATCGACCACGACAATGGCATATCTATCTCTTTCATGTAGTTCCCCCAAAGGACAAATACAATCAAGACAGATGCTGTGCCAAGGTAACCCTGGGTTCTGTATGTGTGCATCAGTAAGTTTAGGACCTACTTTAAGTTGCTTCTCGCCTTCTTTACAAATTAAACAATTCTCCACCCACTCAACCACTTGAGAATCCATACCTGGCCACAAGAAGTGATTCTTGAGAGGGCTTTGTGTGAGAGTTTGACCAAGATGACCTTCATGTGCTAATGCTAAATGTTTGTTTCTAACACCAAAAGGAGGGATGAAATTTTCACCTTTGACAAGAACATTGTTATTATTAAAAGAAAGATCATCGAGGACTTTGAGATAAGGTCGGACAGAAACTGAGATACAACTTTCCCTTCTGGAGCCCAATTTTAAAAGCTTGATGACTTCTTGTAGAGTCTGATCAGTATTCATTTCACATTCCCAATCGCCTGCCTCAAAAGCACCCTCACATACAAACACAGCATCCTCATCACCACCCACAGAAGTACATGGATCAATAACAGTTCGCCTGTCTAGAGGCATTCTAGAAAGGCAGTCGGCCTGAACATTCTTCCACCTTTGAATATACTCAATTGAGTATTGACACTCCTGAAGTTTTGATGCGAGTTTGGCCAGTCTTGCTTACCCTTTCCCAGTATCACCAGGGGACAAGACTTTAACTAGGGGTTTATGATCAGTTCTTTGAAGAAATGTCATGCCCCTCAAATATGATCTGAAGTATTTCAAAGCCCAAGATGCTGCCAATGCTTCTCTTTCAATGACGGAATATTTTTTCAGCATCAGTCAGTGTTCTAGAAGCAAAAGCAACAGTACATTCAGACCCACCTTTGGACTGTGATAAAATCATCTGTCATGTTCTCAAAGTTACACTTGATGGACATTTCTCAAAGTCTAGAGATGAAATCATCGATAGACTCTCCAGTTTTTTGACTTTGGGTGTAAAACATATACCTATTCATGAGTGAATTCTCTTCTTTTGAGTATCTTACTTCTAGACAACAGATTACTTCTTTATATTCATCCAGCATAGCCTGCCCATTAGCTTAAAGAGCCTGAGGTAGATAATCTCAAGTCCACACAAAAGCAGAGTTTTCCATCAGCCTTCTTGGTGACGACAATGGGGGAAATCCATGGGGAAGCCTCTACAGGTTCTATGACCCCCAAAGCGAGCATGTCTTGAATGATATTTTTAACCTCCTCTTTAACAACAATAGGGACACGTGACGTCTAACTTTGTGCTGAACGTGAATGGAACCTTTTTTTATTAAAATACGATGTGAATAACCTTTGAGTTGAACCAATTCTCTAAAAATATTGTCAGCTTCAGATAAGATTTTATCCAATCCCTAATCCCACACTTGTTGCCAAGTTGTGGTAAATAATGCAGCTTGGAACAGTAGGTGAGTTGAAGGATACTTTAATCCAAGTAAGTAAGGAGAGACATGAGCGGACTCCCTTCCACGGAGGCAACAAGCAACTGCCGTAGAACAGAATCCTAAGTCAAGGGCAAACATAGAACGTACACAATAAAGCATTCTTGATGAATACAGGTAATGTAATAGTGTTCTATAAAGACTAGAACAACAACTTATGTACTACACTACACAATTCCATGAGTAGTATCCACAATAGGCTCATATAACTCCCCTATATGCTTTCCACTTTCCTCATATTTTAGTCCAATTGGACAGACAGCTCCTTCCCACATAAACCACCCTCTCAGCCTGCATACACCAATCCATGTCTCTCTTCCAGTGCCTCAAACTCGGGCTCAAGTCAGACCTCCACATACGTGCTATATTCTTCTTGTCCACCATCAGTCCCAGTGTGAGCCAAAGTCTGTCCATACGGGTTAAGTTGGTCTCTGCCCAGGCATTTAGGAGGCACCATTTGACTGATAGTCCCAAATCACGGCCACAAACACCATTAAGACAGGACAGCACCCTCCCCCAGTACCGCTGAAGCACAAGGCAACTCCATATCATATGGAAGATTGTGCCCTCCTGTCCACACTTCCTGGGACAAAATGTGTTATCTAGTTTACCCATTTTAACCAGTGTAGTACAGTCATAATATCTGCGATGAAGGATTTTTATTTGAACTAATCAAAACCATAAGCGTATGGCCACGGCTCTTGGCGAAGCTAGTGCCTCAGATCATTCGTCGTCTTCAAAATCTCCAAAGTCTTGCTCCCAATTCAATCTCAACTTGGTCAAAGGATCTGGAGTGTTATGTAACAATTTGCTATAAGTGAGTGAGATCGCCTTTTTCAGTCATCTAGCAATCTATCTTCCAGCGGGGAGGAATCAGGGAGGTTGTCCCCTTTTCAGATCGCTTTTCATAAAGCATGGCAAATTTGCAAATAACGTCAGGTTTCATTGGGTGCCAACTGGAAATCTCTGTAGCTCCTTAAAAGAAAGTATATCGCCCTGCCTCCACAGATCACCCACAATGGACAAACCAATGAAATCTCACTTATCAAAGGCTCGTTTCATAGCTAGGGTGCCCAACTTCGTCATGTTCCACAGTGGGGTGGCCGCGTTATCCTGTCTTTCCAACCCATAGTGTGTGCCAAAGGGCTAGCTTTGTCAAGGTAGGACTGGGAAAGTGTGCAGCACCTGCAACCCCATAGATGGCTCTAAGATAACCCCCCAGTTCCATGTTGTCCCTATCCATCCGGTATGCTGGTTTGTCATCCGAGAGATCGACTCAATGATTAATAGCACTCAACTACGCCGCCCAATAATACTTTTATATGTCCGGGAGAGCTATCCCCCATCATACCATCCTCGGGTAAGTTTCTGGAGGGCAATTCGAGGGAGACCCGCATCTCAGAGAAAAGTGTACTTTGCACTATCAATGGTTTTAAAATAGAATGATGCGACAGGGTAAGGTTTATTGTGAAGAGCATAAAAAAACGTGGCAAGGCCATAATTTTGAAGAGGACTGCCCTTCCCAAGAGAGATAGCGGTAATGCCCTTAAGTGTAGTACTTCCGCCTGCAATTTTGTAAACGGTGATTCCAAATTGCCTGTTTAAAAGACCTGTGGCTCCTGGGTTATGAAGATCTCCAAATATCAGAACCGTCCGTAACTACCTGGGCCTCACAGTTGGCTGGCAGAGCCATAACTGCCCCACTAAGTATGTAGCAGAGATTTGTTCCAAATAATAGTTTATTCAGAGTACCAACGGTAGAGCGTGAATATATTCACAATTCTGTCAAATGTTGTGTTAGCATCAGCAACATAGAGCAGAATATCATTTGCGTTAAGGGAGGTTCTATCTTCCCACCCTGTGGTGCACCTCAATGCTCTTATAAAGGGTCACTTCACACCCAAGCCACGAGTGGCTCCAAAACAAGAGCAAAAATCAAGGGGGAAAGAGGGCAGCCCTGCCTCGTGCCATGTCGTAGAGGGAACAGTGCAGACGTACCTTCATTAACCGTGACCTGGGCAAGAGGATCTAAGTATATGAGTCGAATCTAAGAGAGAAAGCAAGGGTCAAGTCTGAGCTTCTCCAATACCGCATAGATCCACTCCACATTGTCAAAAGCCATATGTGCATCCAAGGTCAGAAACTCCTTCTCCCAGGGCATGAAAGCAGTGGCACGATGGATGTCTTCCAACTATTTGCAATGCAACGTTGGGAAGACAGAAGTCATGTTGTTTGGTGAGGCAAAACTTCTCTGGACCCCAGACTGGTGGCCACAAGATCTTGGCCCAGTGCCCAAGCCTAAACAAACCGTCAAGAACCTGGGAGTCCGATTAGATCAGGAGCTCAATCTCAAACAACATGGCAACCAGGTGGTGGGAGCCTGCTTTCATGTGATGGGCATGCTGCGAAAAATCTTCCCCTTACTACCTGATACAACTAGGAAGACGCTGGTCTAGGCGCTTGTTCTGAGTCGTCTGGACTACTGCAATGGCTTGCTCCTGTCTGCCAATGAGGGAGTTATGAATAGACTTCAGGTGGCCCAGAACACGGCTGCGCACCTGGTTCTGAACGCTCCCCCCCGCACGCCTTCTAAACCTCTGTTGACAAAATTACATTGGTTATCTGTCAAACAGAGGGCCAAGTTCAAGGTATGCTGTACCATACATAAAAGCCAGAATGGAATGGGTCCTGCATACCTGACTACCAAATTTGTCCCTTATACTCCTTTGCGGACACTTAGATCGAGTGAACAAAGCCTTCTGTGTGTACCCAGAGCAAAGAAGGCCAGACATGGAGCAAAAACATTATCAATAGCCGGACCCTCTCTCTGGAATAGTCTCCCAATATCCCTCAGGTTACGTGTAGATCACTTTCCTTTTAGAAAAATGCTGAAGACCTTCTTGTTTAAACAGTAGACTATAACAGCTTCTAAAAGCCCTTCTTTTCAACATTACTGTAGAAGCCTAAGGCGCGGAGATACTCCTTCGGGAGTGAAGCCAGCGCGGTACAAACCTGCAAATAAATAAACAAATAAATAAAATAAAAACAATATAAGAGCAGCTTCTCGGGTCCAATCAGCTCGACCCAAGACCCCATGCAGGCGACGCAAGTTAAGTGCAGTACTCCTACCCGGCAAAAAGCAGGATTGATCCGGGTGTACTAGTGGTCAAAATACTTGAATCAGATGTGTGGCCAAGAGTATCGCTAATAGTTTGACCACTGCATTTAGTAATGATATGAGTCTGTATGGGGCACAGTTCTCCAGTGGTCTACCTTCCTTTTGAATCACTATTATATTGGCTTTGGTCTCTGGGCAGCATGCCCATGTCATGACTTTCCTGGAAAATGGTAAGAAGTGGGGGGCAATTGTGTGCACTAAAAGTTCATAAAGCTCTATGGGAAGGCCACAGGGGCCAACAGCTTTACCTGAGTTCAAAGCACGAATGGCCTCTGCCAACTCCCCTTCCTCCCCTTCCTCCTAATCCTTGGAGTCTCTATCTGTGTGCGTGAGACCATTCATCTGGATTTCAGCTAGTAACTCATGGAAGTCCTTGATCGTGGCCGTATTTACTTAAAAATATATAGGCCCTGGCTACCTCTGTCACTACATCTCTTTATTTCTTCTGCTTCAAGGCTAAATTCTGTTTAAGGTCACTGAGCACCTGTGGCGATTTGGGATTCAAAATTCTATTCATCATAATACACTAGAGTTATTCTATTGGAATCACCCAGAGTAACTCAGTGCCTTGCAAGGACAATAGCCTTACTTATAGCTCTGTTCCCTATAATACTAGTTCAATTCAAGAGAATGTTTTCTCTGTTTAACAATAAGCCTCACTCTGAGCTCTGCTCCTGACAATGCCTCGTGTCTTTCAACTCTTTGCTTTGGTGATAATCTAGAAATACTAAGATATATGTTTTTGGTAATAGCTCAACTCAGAATAGTGCTCTTGATAATATACAAACTCATTTAGACCTTTGCTCCTAATAACTTAAATTAATTTAGAGGCCTACCACGAGTCACTGAGAGCAAGCAGGGCTGGAATCAGTCACCTATGTACACTGTTGGGAGGGAAAGGCTAGTAAAATTAAAGCAATGTTTTCGTCCCTTAGGTAGTTAATACTTATAAAAAAACGATCAAAGTGTTCTTTGGACGAGTTCAGCAAAATAGTTGCAAGAAAGCCTTTGCTTCAGTTGATACCTTCAGTGCCAAAGTAGGTGGATATGACAGTATAAGATCATCTACCCTCCAAAGATGATCCTAATGCCACCTCTACTATACTAACCCAAGAGGTCATAAAAAAACAAAAGGTCCTCCCATCACACCCCACTTACTCTAAATATTCCATGTTAAGTGGGTTTAGAGAAAATTATTTTGATTAATTTATGTGGCTATGGATTCATTATTTACCATTTATTATTAATTCATAATAAAGTTGGTAACTTGCCATCGTGTTTTGAGACTAAGCTTGCTAGAGAATGAATGACTTTGAATGCATGCTTTTAAACCTTATGAAGCACACAGTCACTCATAATAGAGCATCCTGGTGCTAAGGTTGAATGATACTCAGAAGAAAGGGAAGATAAGAAAAAAATTGAAAATAACTAATTGAGGGAATAACATAGTGCCTAGGGGGCCAAGATGAGGCAACATCTTCAAGTGCTTTTTGCATAGAGTTTCTGGTTCTGTGAACCGCAAAGGGCTGGGGAGCGGGTTTCATGCCTTGGAACCTAGAACCGAGAAGGATTTGCTGCCTCGGGTTTTAAGTCTGAACGGGGAAGGGAGGGGGAGAAGGACGGGGTTGTTGAAAAGATTGGCATGGGAGGACCTCAGAGTTCTTTTGGTTGTGTAGTGAGTGAATCTGGCAATCAAGTGTTTTGGTCCAGTGGCTCTGAATGTTCTGAAGACCAGTATAAGAATCTTAAAGTTCCTTACGTATTTTAATGAGGATCCTTTTGTACCAATAGAATGTTTAAAAATGTTTTTCGCCAGCAAAAATGTCAGAAAAGCATTACAAATAAATGTTATTGTTAAAGTTCATAAAAGTGTCTGAGGTTGTAACACACGGTAGTATTATCCCTTCACAAGGAGACATTGACACCACAGTAGTTACTTACTTATGACCAGGGCCACTGGAATTATACGATTGTGCGGCTGCAGCATTTCCTCCAAATTTATAGATTTGCTTCATTTGCCACATAATCCATCATATGTTGTAAAATCCGCAGATTTTAACAGAAAAAAATTTGCTTCTTGCGCAAATGGTTCAATAGTATATAAAGGCGCAGCAACACATGTTGCAGAGCAGCGGAAGGCCTTTTCCAAAGCTTGAAAGGTCACTTTTCTGGTAGTCTATTGCTATATCTGAGTATTAAGCTGGAACAAATGAGGTGCAACCAATGCCAAGAGAGTGTCAACTAGTGTAAAAATGACAAAATAATAAAATAACTTTATCATAAAATGTGCTGCATTCCGCGCTCCCCAGTCACGGCCACTACAGGTAAGAGCGGTGGGGCTGGCTGGGGGGATTCCGGGAGACGACCACAAGGGAAAATTAATTATTTATTTAATTTTCCCTTATGGTCGTCTCTCAAAATCCCCCCCAGCTGGCCCACCGCTCTTACCTGCAGCGGCTGCGGCTGGCCCTCCCCGCCGCATAATTGCGGTGGCCCTGCTTATGACCTTCCCTGCCAATGAACTGGAATATGTGTCTCATGAGGGTGATAGGCTCGAGCCCTGCACAGCTATCCCTGACTCGCCTTCTCTGCAGTCCACACTCTAGGGCAGCTTTGCCTTTGCAGTGATGCAACATGAGCATTGTATGTCAACGACGTGTAACACCAAAACATGTCACACAATGCACTCCCAAACTCTTCCAATGAGACACAAATGCCTGTAAACACAAGTGTTATTTATGTCTCTCACTACTTTCGCTGCACTATAAGCAGTGGTTTAGCTACATATAACACAAGAACACAATTCTGGTCGTCATGCACTACACCAGAAAGAATCCTGCACAGGTCACACTACAAACTCACAACCTGCCAACCAAGCACCCGGTACATAGCCGCGTGGTTCAACTGCAAAGTGCCAGCAGTACGAGATATTTACAATTACACTACAGTACATTGCAAATTTGCACTGCAATATTCCTGACCTAGTACTTACACTAAATCAAGGAGTCGAAAGAGTATTTTCTAGTGTGTTGTATATAAATGGAGTAAGACAATCATTCACGATTGAAGGACTTCTAACTAGAAATTGAGTCCCAATGAATGGAATGGTTCCTCGTCATGATTATTTGCAGTGCACAGGTTCCAAAATGCCCAAAGTGAGGAACAGACCAATACCCCAGATTGAAGTGTATACCATAACAAATTATTTTGGGATAGCACAGCCCACTCTATCATGACATACACTGGAAAGACCTTCCGAGACATACAGATTTCTTAAAAACTGCGCCTTATTCTGTTTGAATACAGAGCTAAAACATGATGAAAGCACACTTGTAAGGCAATCATTTGGTTAGGTTTTAACTTGTTCCAGTTTATGTGGGGCATCTCTAGTTGCAGCGTGCCTCGGTCGGGGTGCTGAACACTAAAGCTGCATAGTCTTGATTCCACCTCATGCCTCTTTAATCCTCCACCGGACACTCTCTGCCCCTTCCTCTCATTCTGGCAGATTCTTGTGTTCTCCCTTTGTCACAATTTTTTTCTGTCTTTCTCTTCCTCCTTCTTTCCCCTTTTGTGTATTTCTCTCTCCTACACTGGATCAAAGTCTGTAGAGGAAAATAAGTGTCTGTCCCAAAAATGAGTGCCAGTAGAACCCACCGGCAACCACCGGGTCAAAATAAGCACTGGTGCACCTCAATAATGAGTTGCGGCATTCAAAGTTGTTGAAGGTCCCCGGATATGCACAGCTCTTCCAGCGCATACTAATCAGCGGCAGCAGCACCCTTGCTATTGTGGTTTGAGATCCTATGCAGCTCTATCAATCTACCTTAATCCTAAAATTAAAGGCCCCTGCTAATCCAGGACTGGAATTTACACTCCGCTCTCTAAATGCCCACAAGGTTAACCTGCCATGCTTAGTGTCTCTCACTAACCTGTTTTCCTGCGGATGCAAGACAAGTCCTCATGGTAGTTCCCAAATTCTCCCCAGTAACGGATGCCAGAACGAGACGTTCATCAGTCAAGCCTACGGATCCAGAGGGGAAAGGGGAATGGGATGACAAGAGAAAGAAAGCGAGAGACAAAGCAAGAATCTCCAGAAACTGGGATTCCCTTCCGGACTTTGGAACCTTCCTGCTTCCTTTGTCCTTCTGCAAGAGGAAGGGAAGGAACAACCTTAAAACTTAAGACATTGCCTTGCAGTTCTCCAATATGATTTCAATAGTCACACTACTTCTACTCAACCAGCTTCTATGCCTGTCGGTATCCCCTTCCCCACTTTTGATGCTTCCTCTCTCTTTCATTTTCTGTGATGTGGTGCTTTATCTTAAAATAAAAGAACTATAATGCACAGGTTCTTGCTTGATGAAGTGATGTAAATATCAGGAAATGGATTATAACTACATATCAAGGTCTTTGTTCAGCAAAGAGGTTTTCCTGTTTGACAATACATCTTGACACCAACTCATTTCATGGAGTACTGGGTCCATAATGTTGATGCACTCTACTAATTTATATGTGACATACATAGATCAGAACATACAAACTTATCACCCATGAACCAACATTGAATCCTTCATTTGTTGTGCATAGGTGTAAACCCCTCCTAACAATAGCACTAGATTGGTAGAATTACATATCTATCTTAACCTCTTCCATGCTCATGACGGCTCCCGGCTGCAGGGGCATTGTAAATATGCCCCAGGTGTCCAAGACTCAATCCTCTGGAACTCCTCATCACAGTAGCTAGAACTACAAGATGGTTTTTCGTCAGATTTTACAGAGCGTTAAAAACCAACCACTTTCCGTTTGCAGGTTGATTGTTCAATCTATAATCTTTTGCTTTTAGTTAGTAAAGCCAGGGCTTTCAGTGAGCCAGGTCTCACCGGGTCTGAGCACCAGCAGTTTTTTAAAGGGGGCCTCGAAACGGGTCTCCATCGGGCTCTGTTTAGTGTCCTGGCATAGCTGGACTGCAGTGACAGCAGGCACATGGATGTGCGCTGCTCACACTGCTCACTTCTCACTAGTGTGCGTGTGCTCACACTGCTCACTTCTCATTAGTGTGATCTGCTCACACTGTTCACTTCTCACTAGTGTGCACTGCTCACACTGCTCACTTCTCACTAGTGTGCGCTGCTCACACTGCTCATTTCTCACTAGTGGAGAAGAAGTTATGGCATGAGGTCACGCCAGGTAAGCACATCGATGTGTGCATGCTCACACTGCTCACTTCTCACTAGGGGAGAAGTTACTGCATGACGTCATGCCAGGTGAGCGTTGTAGGGGAAGGGAAATCCTTTAAAGAGTCATTTTCTCTCTGGATTTCCCTTCTCTTTTTGAAACTCAGGAGCAGCAACATTGTCGTGGTGTCACCAGGGCTTTAAGTGGGAGCTTTTTCAATATTATATAGACGCCATAGTTGCTGCTTATTTATCTTATGCAGCTAACAACCATTGACAAAGACAATAGGCCTGACTTGCTGTTGGTATGTTACTTGTTATATCATAGTTCTGAATGCAATGACAGAAACCGCAAAATACAAGTCGGGCTGGCACACTATGCTAAGCATAGATTTTTAGTTTATGTGTTTTAAGCCACGCCCTTAAATACATTAGCCACGCCCCTTTGAGAGACCCCCAGTTTTTTCATCCCACTTAAAACCCTGAGTAAAGCTAAACAGTGAGCATCCCTCTATAAACATTTATATACCCCATCCCAGCCTTTCTTTGTACATAGAGTGGGTGGGGCCAAGGACCTGCTGGTGTGGGAATACGCAGTGTATAGGTTTTCATCGGAAATACACGTTTTTGGTCAGATAATAGAAACTTCAATGATAACCAGCAGATGGCAGTAGTACCCTGTCAATTCCCTGCTCGCAGCTGTTCTAAACGCTGATGGGACATCAAGACTTCAACACATCGTGATAAATGTTCTTAGGTGGAATTTAAATCCTAAAACCGTAATAATAAGAAGCAGGGCCCTTAGATGGCAGCACCTTCCTCGGTGCTTCTAAGTAACAGAAAGAAACCGCAGAACGATTGACATAAAATGTCTGAAATACAGCAGAGAAGTCTGAGATACAAAAAATGTAATTCAGATCAATTCCAGAATTTCTAATTTAACTCCCCATCAAAATGTTGCTAGTGACTAGTCATCACCTCGGAGGAGGCAGTACAGGGAATCGTGGAAAAATATACTCAGACCAAAAAAAACACATTGTAAGGTGTGAGATAAGAGATCAGGGGAAGTTTCAAGAAACCGAAGGACTTGATTTAGAGGCTGCAGGACTGAGTAAAGGCTGCCATGGCGCCAGAAGAATGTACACCTGCCACTCTGCTTTTATTCAACCTGCTAAATGTGGGGGCATATTTATGAACTCCTTGCGCCGCCGCCGTAGCGTCACTTTTTGTGACGCTCCGGTGGGGCCAACCTTGAAATCATACCTATGAGGCCACGCAAAGCCAGGTTACGTGGCTTTGGTTGGGCTCATAGATATGGAATAAGGCAAGGCAGCAAAAACCGAGAGGCGGTCTATGGGCGCTGCGGTGGGTGTTTTCATGCAACTCTTATGGATTTTGGTGCTTTCCAGATTTACAAGACCATGTAAACCTGGGGATGTGCCAAAACCTTACACTTCCCAAGGTGAGGAGTAACGAGGAGAAATAACTTTATTTCTTCTTGTGTATTACTCTTTCCATGTGTGCTACCTTCTTCAGTGCACATAGAGGAAAATGCCTCCTTTGATTTTTTTTGTGTGCAGCAAGGTACCCCTTCCTGCACAAAACAATCCCGAGGCAACACAGGCCCCCTTGCACCATGGTGCAAGAGTTGGATGACGGTTTTGGCTTCTGAAATGGCACCTGTGCAGGGGGAAAGGACAGGAATGCACCGTATTGGATAAATATGGTGTATGCCTGCCCTTTCACTTTGACTTAGGGAGCTCAACAGGGTGTCTTGCTGTGCTGCCCTGCGCCAAACCCCACAAATGAGGCCCTGGGCGTTTACCACTGGCTCCACGCTGAATTCTACATGTTTGTATGAACCGCTGCCACAGCAGTTCATACAGTTGTTTAAAAGTTTGGTGCGCGCCCATCATTGGTGACAGATGCTTACCCCAAAATTGTAAAAGTTTTTTCTTTCCCAAAAATAAACGCCCAATTTCGAGCCTGGGAGGCTATAAGGGAGGCCCAGAGTCATGAGGAGGCACAATCATGATCGGGGGAGCCAATGAATCTAAAGATAGACTAAGGTCAGCAATTATATCTGCATTATTTTGACAGTTACTGCTCTCAAATAAATGGAATACAAATAAAAATGTGATAGTAAACTTCCCTGACTTCATTGGTTACACACATAGATATTTTAAGACAGCATTGGGGGTTAGGGAACATGCAGCAGAGGTGTATGTTATCTAACACAGCAGAGGGCATGAAAGTGTTAGGATTGGTAGAAGGCACTCACTGGAGAGACATGGCGGTAACTTCTTGTAACAGGTTTAAAGGATTAGAGGATTACAATGTCAGCTACTAATGTAATGTATAGGTCACAGATTTGTATTCTATCTAAGGTAGCTCAGTGGGTTAATATGTTTGTTGCAGAGATCCTGACAGTTTCACAGAATTAGACTATAGGTTCGTTCAGCTTTAGAACTGGCAAATAATTTCAGTGCTAAAAGGTGATGATGATAGCCACAAGTTGACATGTTATGAAACAAATAAATAATTTATAATCATGGTGGTCACAGACTGACTTGTTTTTGCAGGAAACATTAATTTTGATAGCAGCTCTGCTGTCTGAAAGGGGAATGCAGCCCATGGGCACTTTCCCATACACATAGTTGGCTTTAGTATGTCCTGAATATTCTTTGATTTTGTCGTAACCAAAGCTTTAACAGAAACATACAAATATCTGTGTTCTAAAATGTGCTGTTGAGTGATTTGCCCCTGTGTGAAGTGCTGGAGTAGAGACATGTGGCGCACAGGTTTAGGCAAAGAAATAGCTGAGTTCGAATGCAAGAATTACTGGAAGTTCACCAAATAAAAGGGCTGACTTTTGAGTATGGCAGGTTACTTCTGTCCGTCAGGTTAACGGAACATTATGGGGCATATTTACAAGGCCATATCGCCACCAGACTGTCACTTTCAGTGATGTTCTGGTTGTGATATCTCCTTCTCCTTATTGACAAGGCGCCATTAAGCCATTTAACGTTGTTTAATGCCACCTTGTCAAGAAGGCCCCTTTTCAAACTTCCCTTAGCGTGAAAGGGGCCTGCAATGGGTGTTGCAGCAGTGGGATTTCTGCCGCAACACCCATTGATTTTTGATGCTGCCCCATATTTACAAAAATGGACAGCGTCAAAAACTAAGACCAGGTAAAACCTGGTTTTAGAATGGTGATACTGGGAGAAATTATTAATTTCTGCTCGTATTTTGCTTATGCATAGAAACAACAAATCACCATTATTGATTGTTTATATGCAAGAAAGTATCCCTTCCTGCACATAAACAATCGCCCCTGCAAGGGTGCCTGCGCTGGTGCTAGGCAGCTTTTTTAGCGCCAGTGGAAATGCAGGGGTGCACCATATTTTTGTAAATACGGCGCATCCCTGCATTTAAAACATTTAGGAGTGCAGCATTACCAATTTTGGAGTAACACTGTGCTCTGGCTTTTTATTGTAAATATCCCCCCATGTCTGCTATTCTGATAGATAGAGGACCACCACTTTAGAGAACACTGCCAGCCTAGCGATCACCTCTGTGTGTTCTTTGGTAGCAGCTCCTGTGAAGGCACACTAAACTGATTTATTTTTAAAAAACAAACCCCAAAGGTGGAGTTTAAAAAAATAAAAATAAATAAATAATGGTCCTGGTACTTTTCTGTCAGTGTGTGGGGCGGTCATTATGTTTTGTTCCTGTTTGTGAACTCCAGGTTTTTTCAGGTGATGATGGACAGAAAAAAGGAGATCATGCTCTCCACTTTAAATAGGGTAGGTGCTTCAAAGTACCTACTCTCTCTGTTGGCCTTCAGTGTAAGTTTTTCAATGGTGGAGCCATCAGGTGCACCACTGTACAAAAACTGATGGTTCGCCTGACTCTGAATACAGTTGTAGGACAAAGGGTGTGGCGGGCAGGGTACTCCGTCATACTTGTGACGGAGTGCCCTGCACCCTAACTCCAGATCAGGCCCATAGGCTATATTTAAACTGATAACTAAGTATCTGCAAAGGATGAGCTGTACTTTGGTCCACCAGATGGCCAGTCGCAAAGAAAAATCCTTTGTTAGATGCCCAGTGAGCGGTAAACATCCTTTACAAAGCGGATTTTACTCCGCAATGCTTTCACAACGCGCCCGTTACAACGCAAGTCGTAACCACGACTTGCGCTGGAGGGCGCTAGAGGATAAGAATAGTATATTTACTATTCCAACACCTTCCCTAGTGTCCACGGGGACTGGTGTTAATAGTAAATTATACTATTCTCAATCCGCGCCCCCAACGCAAGTCGTGGTAACGACTTGCGTTGTAAGGGACGCGTTGTGAAAGCACGCGTTGTAATAGAACGCGTTGTAATGTCGTACATTCCCAGTGAGCATGTGTATTTAGGTGTAGTGGCAGTGCCAGGAGTAGGGGCCTTCTGAAGAGGCACACATGAGAGTTTTTACTGGGTTTAAATAAATCCTTTGAAGCTTCTGTACTGGGACTGATCCCACCTTCAAGGAAGCATTAACATCTGTGGAGGCTGCCAAGGCCAACACAAGGAGAGGGCATCTGAAGCTGTTTGTCTCAGGCCTGCCCAGTTTGGTTCCAAATTCTCCCATTGCAGCATGTTTTTACTGATAAAACAGAATGTCTTGACTCATTTTTAGGTCTCACCTATGCAGTGCACATGTGCTGAATAGGAGGAGACCTTTAGTAACGAATTCACTTTTTGGGCCAAAAACGTGCACACATTGCATTGCTTTCAATGGCAAAGCGTGCACGTTTGGCGATTCCCTTGTGGGAGCGATCTTTGAAACCATCTGTTTGTAATTAACAGATGGTTCCTGCTCTCTCCCACAAGGGAAACAGGCGCAGGCCCCCTCCTATCTCCCTTCCCCCTGCTGCCTCCTCCTCTCTTCGTCAAACGTTAGTTTTTTTTTTACTTTTAGAGTGAGGTGCGCACGCTTGTTCTTTTTCTCTTAAGACTCTCTTCGCGAGAGTCCTATCTCTTCACGTTCCTAAACCAGACTCTCTCCCTCTCTTGAAATCTCTTTTCACATATCTCGTCTCCACTCCTTTTAATTATTTTCACATTTTGAATTTCCCTCCATCTCTATCTGACTTTTTAAATGCATCTTCCCATGTAGCCCATACTCGTTTGAATATCCTTCCTCTCTTTTAATCTCCCTTTCTCGGCTACATTCTCATTTAATAAATCTTTTCTTTCCGGTTTCATCAATATCCATTCAAACTTCATCGGAAAGCATAATCTCTGTCTCTTTAAATATATATTCTCCCCCTCCCCGCCTAAATGTCTCTCCCTCCAAAAAACCTGAGGCTGCCACCCTTGCTCCACCATCCCCTGCCTCGTCACCAGCCCCCACACCTTCTGCGTCACTGTCCTCGTGCCTTCTGTTATCCTTACCTCATCAACTCACTCCGTGTCACCACCGCCCCCCACACACACAGACCCCCTGTCAAACTGGGCGCGTTGCTGCGCCTATCCCCCGCTCTTCCTCACCTGCTTCCACATCCCGTAGGATGCTCGCAGCAACCCCTCTGCATCCCTGGTCTCTGCGGGACGCGCTGCGTAGAGCCAGGGATAGCTGGAGCGGAGGTTGGAGGAAAACGTCCCCCGCCCCCACATTCTGGTCAGGCTGAGCATTATTGTCTACTACCGTAAGACTAGGAAAACATCAGCACCAAAAAAAAATGAATCAATACAGAATGAAAATCCAACACCCATAAGCTGGAAAATCCAACAACAAGTTAGGCCAGGAAAACCAACACTTCCAGGCCTGGAAAGCCAATATCAACAGGTCTGGAAAGCCAATATAAACAGGTCCTGTATTCTAATAAAATGAGGATTGGGAATCTAATAACCCCATGCTTGGGAATACAAAACTCACAGGCCTCAAAATCCAGCAACTTCAAGCCTAGAAATCTGACAACCACAAGTTTGAAAATCCATTATGCTCAGACCTGGAAATCCCAAAACTTCAGACCTAGAAATCTAACACCACGGATGGAAATCCAACATAGGCAGGTTGGAATTCCAAGACCCCATATCTGCAGAGCTGGCATTCAAATACCACCAGGCAAGAAACCAAACATCACCCCAGTGATGGAAATCCAGTATCCCTGGAATCAAAATGCAAACGTCCTGTCATAGAAATCCTACAACCCAAGGACAATAAACCAAGAATCCCCGATAGAGGGACTGGGAGCAACGCTCAGAAACAAGTTCAACGGCCTCAGGCTTAAAAACCCAGCACCCCAGGGTGGTGAATTCAGCCCAAATAGCAGATAGGGAATTTCAACACCAACAGATATAGAAATACTCCAAGGACAATTACAACACCCCTAGGTTCCGAATTCCACCCCTCCTGTTGGGCATATAACTCTAATACCCCCAGATCTGAAATTCTAACATCCCCAGGTCTGGTATTCAAATACCTTCCAGTACCACCCATAAATGGAATTTTAACACCCTAAGTCTGAATTTCCAAATCGTCAAAAGTTTGCCATTCTAACAACTCATGGACAGGGATTCTAACTCCCCTGTTCTGGAACTCAGAACAAATCATGCAAGTCTGGAAAACAATAATTCCCCCATGTAGACCTCTAGCATTCCCATATCTGAAATAAAAAACAACAAAAAAACTTGTCTGGCATCACACTACCTCTCAGATCTGGAATTCCAACATCTAAGGTCTGGAATTCTAAAATCCCAAGGTCTGGAATTCCAAACCTCATGGGTATGTAATTGGAGAAGCGTGGCTCAGTGGTTAGAGGCGGCAGACCCAGAAGCTGAGATCAGCCGTGGACCAGGGTTCGATTCCCCGCCTCGGCGGGTCTCGGGCTCAAAAATTCCACGGACTCGACAATTCTCGCTCCGGTGCCTACTCGACTCACGGGGTCACACTCTGCGACTCTGGGCAATAGCTTGCTTAATCTCCACTACGGCCCCTCGCGGCGGGATGCCTGGCTTTCACCTTGTGAATACCCTGCCGGGGTATCTCACAGGGGAATACCAGGACGGGTTCCCTAAGCAAGCGCCTTGAGACCCCTGGGTGATTCGTGCGCTATATAAATCGAAATACATTTACATTTACATAACCGCCCCCAATTCTGGAGTTTTATCACAACAGTTTTGGCATTCCAGTATCTCTTAGGTCTGAAGGTCTGATACCATTAAGTCAGGAATTTCCACACCCCCATTTCTGGTACTCCAATATTTCACAGGTCGGTAATTCTAAAAAAAACCTAGTCTGGAATTTGAAAACCACTAGATCTGGAATTCTAATCTCTTTCAGGCCTGGAATTCTAATGCCACTATGCCTAGAAATTCTGCAACAAACAACAAAGTGATGGAAGGAATGTTTGAATATAGCCTTAGAGCCCATTAAAAAGGCCTGCTCCAGTGCTTTCAACAAGGGAGCAGGGCTTTAATGGCCCGAGCCCGCTCAGAAGGTTCTAAGGCTATTAGAACATTCTGCCCCAAGAGGGCAGAATGTTCAAATTTGTAAAGCAAAGGCCTCACGGTAATCCCCTCAGGCCCCATGAGGCCTTTGTTCACAGCTGCTGCTGTGAACAAGCATTGAAATGTTGATGCTCCGGGCTTCTACCATCCTTTAGAAGCCCAGAGTACTCCATTGTTTAGGATGTACCAAGCATATCCTAAACTCACTCAGAAGAAGGTGCTTTCATATGTGATAAAGAAAACAAGCATTGGCATAGCCAATAGGTCCCGCCTTTGGGACCTTATACGTGTTTAGTTATCCGGCACAATATCCTTGGTGCAACAACATCGACTGTTGCATGGCTAAACACGTATAAGGTCCCAAAGGTGAGACCTATTGGCTATGCCAATGCTTGTTTCTTAATGCCGCTAAGGCAAGAGTCGTAAAGATAAGGCTGTGCACTGCTGGTTAATTCAATGTTAGTATTCTTTATCGTGCTCCTAAGCTCACTCCCCGCCCGGGAGTGTAAAGGCAAATCAAAAAGATGCACCAACACTGGCTGTGTGGGTGTCTCCTAGGGCACAGGTTCATGTACTGGAACCTCCAGTCAACTTCAATCGTAATAAAGTTTGTTGAAACAAATCGTTGTCTATATCCAAAGTATTTTATTCATACTTCCATATGGATCAATCATAATTCTTGGGTTCATTACATTTGTCTTTGATCAATAAATCACCACAAAAACTTCCAATGCGATTCAGCTATTTAGCCTTCATCGGGGAAGTCTGTAAAGCAAAGGACATAGATGTGACCCCTCCATATTATACCAAAATCATAATGTCAATCAAAATTCATTGTTTCTACTCAGTCATAAAATCATATATTACAGATAGCATATTGTAGAAGAATACTCATTTGACTGCGAATATGACTACTCATGCAGTAATTACGACATGCTTCTCCTGTTTAGAGATTCTCTACGGTGTGTGTATCGTAAGCATAACCCATATTAGAACGAACTTATGCAAACAACATATGCGTGACCGGTGCATACGCTATAACTATCCCCAATATCCAATAGTATTCGTATCGGAACCACCTCTGATTTAAAATAAACCACTGTTTAGAGGATAGATCGCGGGTTCACAAAGGTCGAACCTCGCCTATGATCTTACCGAGTATCTGAAGTAAAGGCTCCCGCGGGTCCCTGCCCGTGAGGTCCATGCATTCAAGTTAGCGTGTGACGTATACGGAAATACAAAGCTCGTCTAATAGCTTTCATTATCGCGAGAAGACGCGATGGTGCTTGTGACGTACACGGAAGTGTTAGATCACGGATAAATGTTCTTAAAGGGATACAGTTGCACCAACAAAAAAACTATATCTTTCTACAAAATGCGAAAATTCAGATAACAACCCATAGAAACCTGACGTGTGAAAAGTTAAAATACAAATGACACAAATATTAATACAGATGACACCAATATTAATAATGCGCTGCACTTTCAAATATCTCTATAACAGAAACATATGTACATAATTCATAAGTAACAAGAAAATTCTGTCCGTTCATTCATCCCTTTTGGTTTGAGCGTCTGTAGATGGTATATCCAGAAGTTCTCACGCATAAGTAAAAAATTTTTGTTGTCCTTGTCATGACTTTTTTCCACCACTTCTAAAACACAAGCTTTTAATTGGCTTATTTGGTGCTTAGCTTCAATGAAATGGGTGGCTACTACAGATTTAAGCACTTTGGTTCTTATATTGCTTTTATGCTCATTGAGTCTTATTTTCAGTTTGCGTTCTGTTTGGCCAATGTACGCCTTGCCACACGGGCATTTAATCATGTAAATTATATTTGTAGTGTCACATGTCGCATTTACTTGAAGATTTATTTTATTTCCTGTCATTGGATGGTTGATGCTTTTGCCTTCCATGATATTACTGCAGTTATTACAATTCCTACAGGGTACTGTGCCCTTAAAACTGATGTTGGGTCCAAGAACCGGACAATGTTTGATTAATTCACCTAGATTTTTTGCCCGACTGAAAGCAAAGATAGGCAAGTCCGCAAAAATGTTCTTGAAATCTGGTTCCATCTGTAGTAGTACCCAATGTTTTTTAATGATTTTCTTGAATGCTTGAATAACTGTGGAATATTTGCTAACACAAGTTATAGCAGTATCCTTGTTGGTTTTAGTGGCTGTTAACAAAGAACTTCTGTCTTTTGACTGCCCTCTTTCCATTGATGATGTCAGAATAGACTCAGGGTATCCTCTGTCTCTAAATTTCTGTAACATTTTCTCAGATTGCATCTTGGATTCATCAGGGTCTGAAACTATCTTCTTAACTCTCAGCAATTGTGAGTATGGTAGATGATGCTTGAGCGGTGTAGGATGAAAACTTTGGTAAGATAACAAATTGTTTCGATCAGTCTCTTTGGTGTATAAGTTTGTCTCAAATTTGTTATTCTTTTTTGTGATCTTCACATCCAAGTAATTGATTGTTTCATCATCAGTTTCAAATGTTAATTGCAGACGTTGGTCTATTCCATTAAGTTGTGTGATGTTGTTAATCAAAATGTCTTTGCTGCCTTTCCATAAGATGAAAATATCATCTATATATCTTATATATAGACGTAAGTTATCCTTCCATTGTTCATGCTCTAGAATATGTTTTTTCTCAAATTGATACATAAAGACATTAGCGTATGATGGTGCTGCCGAATTGCCCATAGAGGTGCCAGACTTCTGTAGATACCATTTGTTTTCCCATTTAAAGTAACTGTGCATCAACGTGAAATTGAGGAATCCATTAGAAATACTTTCATAGGTTCTTCATAGGTCATTGAAAGTAATGCTTCTTCTACTGCCTCCATACCCAATGAATGCGGTATTGAGGTGTATAGTGCTTGGACGTCTATGGTACACATTATGATTTCCTCATCTGACTGTAACTTCACACTGGCTAGTTTATTCAAGAAATCGGTGGTTTCTTTGATAAATGTGCTCATAGTGTTCACGAAAGGCTGTAGGTATTTATCTATCAGTTTGCCCACTGGTTCATGAATGCTTCCACATGTAGTTACTATGGGTCGACATGGAGGATTGATGGGATCAGTTTTAAGGGCACAGTACCCTGTATCCTGTAGGAATTGTAATAACTGCAGTAATATCATGGAAGGCAAAAGCATCAACCATCCAATGAAAGGAAATAAAATAAATCTTCAAGTAAATGCGACATGTGACACTACAAATATAATTATATACAAATATAATTTACATGATTAAATGCCCGTGTGGCAAGGCGTACATTGGCCAAACAGAACGCAAACTGAAAATAAGACTCAATGAGCATAAAAGCAATATAAGAACCAAAGTGCTTAAATCTGTAGTAGCCACCCATTTCATTGAAGCTAAGCACCAAATAAGCCAATTAAAAGCTTGTGTTTTAGAAGTGGTGGAAAAAAGTAATGACAAGGACAACAAAAAAATGTTACTTATGCGTGAGAACTTCTGGATATACCATCTACAGACGCTCAAACCAAAAGGGATGAATGAACGGACAGAATTTTCTTGTTACTTATGAATTATGTACACATGTTTCTGTTATAGAGATATTTGAAAGTGCAGCGCATTATTAATATTGGTGTCATCTGTATTAATATTTGTGTCATTTGTATTTTAACTTTTCACATGTCAGGTTTCTATGGGTTGTTATCTGAACTTTCGCATTTTGTAGAAAGATATAGTTTTTTTGTTGGTGCAACTGTATCCCTTTAAGAACATTTATCCGTGATCTAACACTTCCGTGTACGTCACAAGCACCATCGCGTCTTCTCGCGATAATGAAAGCTATTAGACGAGCTTTGTATTTCCGTATACGTCACACGCTAACTTGAACGCATGGACCTCACGGGCAGGGACCCGCGGGAGCCTTTACTTCAGATACACGGTAAGATCATAGGCGAGGTTCGACCTTTGTGAACCCGCGATCTATCCTCTAAACAGTGGTTTATTTTAAATCAGAGGTGGTTCCGATACGAATACTATTGGATATTGGGGATAGTTATAGCGTATGCACCGGTCACGCATATGTTGTTTGCATAAGTTCGTTCTAATATGGGTTATGCTTACGATACACACACCGTAGAGAATCTCTAAACAGGAGAAGCATGTCGTAATTACTGCATGAGTAGTCATATTCGCAGTCAAATGAGTATTCTTCTACAATATGCTATCTGTAATATATTATTTTATGACTGAGTAGAAACAATGAATTTTGATTGACATTATGATTTTGGTATAATATGGAGGGGTCACATCTATGTCCTTTGCTTTACAGACTTCCCCGATGAAGGCTAAATAGCCAAAATGCATTGGAAGTTTTTGTGGTGATTTATTGATCAAAGACAAATGTAATGAACCCAAGAATTATGATTGATCCATATGGAAGTATGAATAAAATACTTTGGATATAGACGATTTGTTTCAACGAACTTTATTACGATTGAAGTTGACTGGAGGTTCCAGTACATGAATCTGTGCCCTAGGAGACACCCACACAGCCAGTGTTGGTGCATCTTTTTGATTTGTCTTTACACTCCCGGGCGGGGAGTGAGCTTAGGAGCACGATAAAGAATACTAACATTGAATTAACCAGCAGTGCACAGCCTTATCTTTACGATAATCACAGTTCCTGCTCATTTGACTGTAGCACGCCAGGATATAAAGATGCAATTTGAAGAGATTACCCAATTAACCGAAGCCAGAGCAGAAACATTCGCGTATGCGAATGATGAAATTTCGAGAATTTACTCCCTTATTGATGAGGAATCATCTGGATATGTCACTTCTAGAACAAAGGAACAACAAACTAAACAGCTCCTCTATTTATCACGCAAAATCATCAACCAGCGCTTGCACGCCAGTACAATGATCAAATATCATAAGGCATCAAGAATCCTTCGGGGTCTCAGAATATCTTTAAAACCATCTCTTTGTAAAAATTCAAAGAAATTCCGTGACAAATGGTACGCAATACTTAATAAGTGCTCGCTCGATTTAATTCTGTTAATAGTTGAAGAACTGTCACAAATCCTCCAAGAATTGGAAAAAGAGATTAGTACAGTAAAGGAAGAATTGGGAAAGGCAATGTCTAGCGAAGAACTCAACAATATCCTAGAAGACATTAAACAACAATTGGCAAAACACACAGAAGAAGTTAATGAGAGAAAACTCCGTAAATACCGTCGAGACACTCTCGACTACAAATTAGATGAGGTGTATTGTTGGGCAGAAGCCTATGCAAGAAAGAGACAGACCCGCCAATATACATCCCAAACTGACACCTCATCCACAGATACCGATACCTCAGGAAGAAACACAAGAACAACACCTTCTGATAAACCATCAACTAGCTCAAATCAAGGAACACAGCCTTTTTTAGAGTTAAGTTCAAACACAGGGGAAGACAGAGGAGGTCAAAACGAAAGAAACAAGACGGAGAGTGTGAAAGAAGTTCCACAGACACGGAATGTTACATCGAAAAAAGACAAGAAAAAGCATCAAACTTAAATAATCTTGTGATCAATATTTCTGATGTGAAATTGCCGCAACTACAAATTAAGACATTGCAAAAAGGCACATATTTTGTCCCTACATCTCAAACTAATCATTTAGAATTAAACATCAGCTTCTTCAAACTAATGAGAAAGTTAAGACTTCGCCATTTTTTGGAAAATGTAATCTTGGAAAAACAAGAACAAAAAGAAGATTCACTCAAAGGACTTAAGATAACCAGCACTTATATGGCACCTTTGAGCCATAAGACATTGGATTTATTTGAACAATTAGTAAAACAAGATCTAACCAAAATCAACTACCGAAAACAGTCTAAAACCAAAAATCTTACACAAAAAGAACAGGCTGTTTTAAAATCTATAGCGAACAACAAAACTATCATTTGTCAGAAAGCGGACAAAGGAGGAGCTTTGGTTATAATGAATGTAGAGTATTATATTCGTCAAGCATCTTTGCACTTACAAGACACCAATACATACATGGAATTAGACTGCAATCCAACAAAGGAGATACAGACAGTTCTAAGAGAAATCATTCAAAATGCTTCATCTAAAGGGGTTATCAATGAAAAGATGGAAAAATACCTTAAGACCGATTATCCTAAAGATCCAAAGTTTTACCTCACCCCTAAAATACATAAGGATCCCATCAATCCTCCATGTCGACCCATAGTAACTACATGTGGAAGCATTCATGAACCAGTGGGCAAACTGATAGATAAATACCTACAGCCTTTCGTGAACACTATGAGCACATTTATCAAAGATACCACCGATTTCTTGAATAAACTAGCCAGTGTGAAGTTACAGTCAGATGAGGAAATCATAATGTGTACCATAGACGTCCAAGCACTATACACCTCAATACCGCATTCATTGGGTATGGAGGCAGTAGAAGAAGCATTACTTTCAATGACCTATGAAGAACCTATGAAAGTATTTCTAATGGAACTCCTCAATTTCACGTTGATGCACAGTTACTTTAAATGGGAAAACAAATGGTATCTACAGAAGTCTGGCACCTCTATGGGCAATTCGGCAGCACCATCATACGCTAATGTCTTTATGTATCAATTTGAGAAAAAACATATTCTAGAGCATGAACAATGGAAGGATAACTTACGTCTATATATAAGATATATAGATGATATTTTCATCTTATGGAAAGGCAGCAAAGACATTTTGATTAACAACATCACACAACTTAATGGAATAGACCAACGTCTGCAATTCACATTTGAAACTGATGATGAAACAATCAATTACTTGGATGTGAAGATCACAAAAAAGAATAACAAATTTGAGACAAACTTATACACCAAAGAGACTGATCGAAACAATTTGTTATCTTACCAAAGTTTTCATCCTACACCGCTCAAGCATCATCTACCATACTCACAATTGCTGAGAGTTAAGAAGATAGTTTCAGACCCTGATGAATCCAAGATGCAATCTGAGAAAATGTTACAGAAATTTAGAGACAGAGGATACCCTGAGTCTATTCTGACATCATCAATGGAAAGAGCGCAGTCAAAAGACAGAAGTTCTTTGTTAACAGCCACTAAAACCAACAAGGATACTGCTATAACTTGTGTTAGCAAATATTCCACAGTTAGTCAAGCATTCAAGAAAATCATTAAAAAACATTGGGTACTACTACAGATGGAACCAGATTTCAAGAAAATGTTTGCGGACTTGCCTATCTTTGCTTTCAGTCGGGCAAAAAATCTAGGTGAATTAATCAAACATTGTCCGGTTCTTGGACCCAACATCAGTTTTAAGGGCACAGTACCCTGTAGGAATTGTAATAACTGCAGTAATATCATGGAAGGCAAAAGCATCAACCATCCAATGAAAGGAAATAAAATAAATCTTCAAGTAAATGCGACATGTGACACTACAAATATAATTTACACGATTAAATGCCCGTGTGGCAAGGCGTACATTGGCCAAACAGAACGCAAACTGAAAATAAGACTCAATGAGCATAAAAGCAATATAAGAACCAAAGTGCTTAAATCTGTAGTAGCCACCCATTTCATTGAAGCTAAGCACCAAATAAGCCAATTAAAAGCTTGTGTTTTAGAAGTGGTGGAAAAAAGTCATGACAAGGACAACAAAAAAATGTTACTTATGCGTGAGAACTTCTGGATATACCATCTACAGACGCTCAAACCAAAAGGGATGAATGAACGGACAGAATTTTCTTGTTACTTATGAATTATGTACATATGTTTCTGTTATAGAGATATTTGAAAGTGCAGCGCATTATTAATATTGGTGTCATCTGTATTAATATTTGTGTCATTTGTATTTTAACTTTTCACATGTCAGGTTTCTATGGGTTGTTATCTGAATTTTCGCCTTTTGTAGAAAGATATAGTTTTTTTGTTGGTGCAACTGTATCCCTTTAAGAACATTTATCGTGATCTAACACTTCCGTGTACGTCACAAACACCATCGCGTCTTCTCGCGATAATGAAAGCTATTAGACGAGCTTTGTATTTCCGTATACGTCACACGCTAACTTGAACGCATGGACCTCACGGGCAGGGACCCGCGGGGGCCTTTACTTCAGATACACGGTAAGATCATAGGTGAGGTTCGACCTTTGTGAACCCGCGATCTATCCTCTAAACAGTGGTTTATTTTAAATCAGAGGTGGTTCCGATATGAATACTATTGGATATTGGGGATAGTTATAGCGTATGCACCGGTCACGCATATGTTGTTTGCATAAGTTCGTTCTAATATGGGTTATGCTTACGATACACACACCGTAGAGAATCTCTAAACAGGAGAAGCATGTCGTAATTACTGCATGAGTAGTCATATTCGCAGTCAAATGAGTATTCTTCTACAATATGCTATCTGTAATATATGATTTTATGACTGAGTAGAAACAATGAATTTTGATTGACATTATGATTTTGGTATAATATGGAGGGGTCACATCTATGTCCTTTGCTTTACAGACTTCCCCGATGAAGGCTAAATAGCCGAAATGCATTGGAAGTTTTTGTGGTGATTTATTGATCAAAGACAAATGTAATGAACCCAAGAATTATGATTGATCCATATGGAAGTATGAATAAAATACTTTGGATAGAGACAACGATTTGTTTCAACAAACTTTATTACGATTGAAGTTGACTGGAGGTTCCAGTACATGAATCTGTGCCCTAGGAGACACCCACACAGCCAGTGTTGGTGCATCTTTTTGCTAAGGCAAGAGTACCATTAGGTTTGTAATAAATGCATATTTTCACTCACCCTGGAGTATGTCTTTCTAATTGTGATCTGCTTCTTACATCAAAAAACTAAGAGAGGCCCCGAAAAAGTGTTGGAACCCCACCCCAGCACTGCTTCTGACATTCCTGGAAACTGCTTTGCAATTAGCCCTGGTTCTCACTGAAGGGGGCTTGACGATGGTATGAATGGCAGGTGACACCATAGGTGAGCCACAATGGAAGTGGGATGTGTACTAAAACGCAAGGATTCATAATAATGTGAATACAAAGTTGTGTGAAAGGAAGACAGCAGATCAGAGCCATATCTAAGCAGAAAGGTTGCTGTATCTCTCAAACCCTACGCGAGCACATTTTAGGCTACCTCTGCAACACACAAACATTTGCACCACAGAGAAAGAGTGTTTGTGTGATTGCTAGCAAAGGTGTCTTTCCAGCACAAAACACTTGATTAGAGATAGTTTTAAAGATTTCAAAATGTGTATGTGTGCTGTCTAGTACAGAACACATGCAACGCTGGAAAAGTTTGGGGAAAAGAAAAAGTTTCTCCAAAGTTACACTTGCCTTGAGGAGGCAAAAATGTTTGGTGCAAAGCCCTATACCTTTTTAGGTCACAGTCTACCATGTTGAGCAGCTATGTGGTATGCGAAAGACATCTTAGGGAATTTCTGAAAGTTTGTATTCCGCATGTTACTTGCCATTGACTTTGTGGTTTGTAACTCACGCTTTCTTGCTTCCCCTTTGCTGGCTTTATTTGCTTTAGGCTGTCTAGGTTCAGATCGGCCTGCCCGATGAGAAAGCTGTGTACACTGTATTGTTCCTCAAACTTGTATTCTGTCAACAGGCATTTAAATCTTATTCTTATCTCATCGTGTTTGCTGGGCATTCAGAGACAGAGGTCAAATGTCAAGCTGTGTTTTCGTGGGAGCCTGGTTATTTTGCTTTTGGCTGACTTCAAAGTGAGAGCGTTTATAGGAAAGAGGAATGCAGCGTACTTTCTCCATGGAGCCTGCTTATGCCCTTTCTTTTAATTTAATTTTAGACATGCCCATCTCAAAAGGTATCTTGTTCTTCACATACACAAAACATTTACACATTTTTTTCAAACTTCCTCTTCTTTGCTGAGTCCATTTAATTTGTGCAACTACCCTTTTAGAAACAAAGTTCTAAACCAAATTTCAGTCTCAGTGTCTGCCTAACATATGGTGATCTTGGGCAATTTACGCTGTTGATGGCCCATTTACTGCCAAGCACAGGATAAGATCTTTTCACAGGAAAAGAGCCAGCCACATTGTAACAGCACATGTTGTGTAAAGCACATGCTTTATTTATGAAGTCTATGGCAACTCCATTTGGAGAGTTGAATAAGATTAAAGGGACTTTTAATGAAGCTTTTGAACGTATGTTTATATGCACAATAATTATGTATATTGGTCTGCAACTATACCTTTTTTTGGAACACATACATTGCTGGATATGAACGATCTCCTTGTGTTACCTTGCAGGCACCCTGTTCCATGACATGAATGGTGCAGCAGGTGCAGTGGCACTGGTGCCAAAGGCTTTAGGAAACCCACTGAACACCGATTATTGCTATATGTTACTGCTAAGCAACAGGTCACAAGTGCAGAAACCATCTAGGCACTAGAGCCATGATTTGAATGGTGCAGTAGGTGCAGTGGCACAGGGGCCAAAAGCTCTAGGTTACCTACTAAACACAGATTATTGCTATATGTTACTGTTAAACAAGCGGTTGCAAGTTCAGTTGACTCGTATGCACTAGGGCAATGATTTGAATGGTGCAGCAGGTGCAGTGGCACAGGGGCCAAAAGCTGTAGGAAACCCAATAAACTCTGATTATCGTTACTATTGTTAATACTAAGCAAGCAGTCACAAGCGCAGTTACCTTCCAGGCACAAGGGCCATGATTTTAGTTGTGCAGCCGGTGCAGTGGCACAGGGCTAAAGGATCCTGGATGCGCCCATCCTGTGCTAATGAGGTTATGTATGTTGCAGCTTGCCCTTGGTTAATAGGGAATCCCTCTCCCATTGATTTCACAAATATGTGTATGATGCTAGTGATGTATAGAATCAAAGGGGTTGTAATAGTAGTGTCTTTATTTAGCAAGATAAATCAAAGGTCCAAGGTGATTCTCATTGAGTCAGAACCACTATATCCGAAAAAACAAAAGAAAAGCCAACATGTGTTTCGCCCCCTTAGCGGTATGCAGGCCTGGGTCTTTTTCAAGGTTAATCATACATAACAGCAATAGAATATGGAGTTCGAAATCCAAATATAAGTATAACATGATTAAGTCATCCATAAGAAAAAGTTATTATGACAAAATACAAACATAAAAAAAGAAGAAAAAAAAGACATACACCAATAGAATGTAGAGTGTGAAATCGCAATATAAATATAACATGCCTAAGTCATCCAATACAAAAAAATCATTATGACAAAATTCAAACAGAAAAACAAAAAACAAAGAAGAAAACACAAGAACTGAAAAATCGCCAAAATGTTACGAGTGTTCAGTGTAAAGTTGCAAATATTAGACATATGTATGTAGTAAGACATGCATATTGACATAAAACCAAGAAAGAGTATTAAGATGCTGGGCTCTTACCGTCGTTTAGTAGACTGCTTTAAAATATGATTGTCATAGGACGAAGGCCCTTCAAATCAATTTGTAATCTCATCAGATATGATATCATGGAATCGTGCTTGACAGCTGGATTTTCAAATCGTGGATATCCATGTACCTGTAGGGTAGTAGTAAGCAGTTATGTTATCGCAGTGTTGGCCATTTATAAAGAAGACATCTAGGAGCGCTAAAGAATGTGAAAAGTCACAATTAGGAATGTATGGATGATGAGCATTTCAAAGGGAAGGGGTGTCAGGTAGTGGGGTACTTATCTGCGGTCATTTGGTTGAGGAGTCACTCGTGGTCGGCATGGGCGGCATGATTGTTTAGTAGATAGGGCTTGGCATCAAAAATGATGGGCCGTCCAACGGGAATGCCCAGGTACTACCCAAGGTATGCCCCCTTGTACCAAGTAGTCTAATTGCACATAGTGCTTCTTTGTGATACTTTAGGGATACTTTCTAAGAAGACACAAGTTTATGTGTGAAGAGTAGTACTGAGGAGGTAGTGATGGAAAAATTAGAGTGTGATTCCTTATGTCTGGGTATTGTCAGTGAGGTCGAGGTGTGGAAGTGTGATTGTCCAATCATGACAGGGAGGGGGTAGTGGGGAAGAAGACTAATTAAGGGTTAGGAGAGGGGGTGAGGAGAAGAGAGCGAGTGTGCAGCGACTGGGTAGGTGAAGAGCAAAGGAAGAGTGGCCAAAAGGAGAGCGCAAGAGGAGAGCATATATGAGAAAGTGCAAAGTATGAGTAATAACTGGAAAGAGTCTTAGGACATGCGGCAGAGCACAGGTTGAGAACTAAGGGCAGAGCAGCAGGAATAGTTTAAGGGAGGAGCGAAGGAGGGGCAGAACAGAATAGGGTCAAAGTGACAGAAAAAACAGAATCAGAGAATGGGGCCCTAACTCAGAAACATGAAACACCAGATGGATTGAGAAAAGGCAGCTGATGCTCCTAAAGTGCCCGTCCAGTGATGTCAGTGGTATTTCCATATGTATATATATAAAATAAATAAATGATTACAACAATCTAACAAAATATTATTTTTAACTAATTAACTATTTTAAATACCTTACTTTAAAGTATGTATTAATTACAAAATACAATATTCTAATGATATTCAAACATTTTTGGGTAATACTCTCTTTCACTTGATTTGTGTTCACCATATTTTGTAACACAACCAAAGAGCAACATAAGAAACGTAGTCCATGGCAGTCAGCTAAGACATTGTCTTGTAAAAACGATGTCCCCAAAGCAATTAGCATCCAGGACAAACATGATAGTTAAGCTGCTCTGGCCCACTTCGTTACCACAAACAGCATTTTAAGTTTTTTTTTATTTTACAGAGTTAAGACCTCTGCTGTAGAGATTTTTGTGTATCCAGAAACTGTTAGGGTATAATAATGATACGATAGCTCTTGTAGTTAATGCTATTATTGTAGAGATGTGTGCAATCTAGTCACAGGTTTGACATGTCATAAAATAGCAGTGAGACTTGCAAGTTGGCAGACAGAATACTCCATCACAAAGGCATGGAGAGTCCTGCCCACGAAACCCATGGCCAGCCTCATTTAGGAATGAGAGGACGTTAACTATTTATTTATTTATTTAAGGAGTTTAATATAGCGCTGGCCGGACCCGGGGGGTATTGGAGCGTTTAACAATAGTTTTTTTGCAAGAGTCATATAATAGAGTAGAGTTATACATATTGTTTCAGAAGTCCAAGTGTGCTGGGCAATATTGAGGTAGTCCGTGAGTCCTGAGATAACCTTGTTGAGTGCACGTTGTCTTGGGTTGAACCTCTCGGGGTGCAGGAGGTGGTCAAAGAGCAGGGAGGAGGTAGGTCTTTGTGATACAATGTCAAGGAGCAACAGCGACTAGGGATTTCCGTTAAGGCGGTGGCTATCCATTCTGGAGGGAGCGGTTGAGGAAGATAGGTAAGGTAAGGTAAAGATTTATTATGCATAGTTAATTAAAACCATTGCAATACATGTTACACAAAATTCTTAAGATGTCATTATTTAAAACCATTAAAATAAAACATAAAATTGGAAGTTCATTACTATTTGCACCAAAGATAACTCAATACGGCTGCTCAAAACACACTTTTTACATTGAGTGGGGAGCAGTTCTGATCCCCGTGTTGGATTGTTCCCGTCCTGGCTCATGCATGTGCTATTTTTTCCGCTAGCGTTTTGCTTTCCGCAAGGGTGATCCTCTGGTGTTAGACGGACATGTGCAGTGAATTTATCCTTGCATACTATTGTCTGTCTGCTTGTTGGCCTGAGTCTATGGTATTGTCCCCCGATTTTGGCAGTCTTGGCATTCTTTGCTCGGCCTTTGCGAGAAATTTCACATATCTGCAGTTTAGTTTGGTGTTTAATGGGTTCAGGCAGGCGAGCACCGCTTGCCTTCGGGTGCTGATCCCTTTTTGCTTGAATTGATCTTTAAGAAGCAGTTGGCGTGCTTGTTGTAGTTCTACACATAAGCAGGTAACGTGGAGAATATCGCCTTTCTTTGATTCGCATAGCATGCAAGCTTCATTTCCGTCTTACCTAAGCCATGGCGGTAGGTGCTCTGTGCTTGGCAGAATCCCTAGTCTGTATTTTAAGAACTTAATTTTTGTGGCTTTCGGGTAACCCTGGTTAAAATATATTTGTAGTGTTAGAGATTTGTAAGAATTGAGGGTCATCCATGCATGCGATCTTTTAGAGAATAGTGCCTTATCCTCCAGTAAGGAGAGTGATTTAACATTTTTCCAGACTAGTTTTTTAAAAGTACTGTGCCCAAGTTGTGTGTCCGAGAGCGCTGAGAGTTTGGTAGCTTCCAATGCTGCCTGCAAGTAAGTTCTTGTCTGAGAAGCATCCCTGCCTTGTATGTCCTGCCATAGCATAGAGTTTAATGTATCTGTAGTGGCGCTTCTAAGTTTGTGCCAGCAAATGATGTATGCCCCGTTCCTGGCTAAATCTTGCTTTTGCAGGCCGAACTCCAGTCTTATTTGAGCCGGAGAGGTGTAAAGCGGAAGCGAGAACATTGTTCTGTAAGCTTCGACCTGTGTGCTATCCAAGTCTTTGGAGTCTCTTCCCCGCATAGCCTCGCTGCCATAAGTAATCATGGGAAGCAGCTTTGCCTGGACTACTTTCAAGAAGGGGGTCAGAGTCGGATCCATCAATTGGGTTGCTAGGCTTTTCATCGTCAAGGCAATCAGTGCTCCTCTCCTTCTTATTTCCTGCTTCTGCTGCGCAAAAGCGCCTTCTCTGTCAAAGATGACTCCCATGTATTTGTACACACAAGCTGGCTCAATTTTTAAACCACCAAGAGACCAGCTCTTCTGTTGTTTTTTGTTGGTGTTTATTGACATTGTGCGAGTCTTACTGAGGTTTATTTGTAGGTTGTTTTCCATGGCGTATTTATGCATTTCAGTCAGAAGACGTTGGAGACCTCAGAGTTTTCCCTCCTATCCTCGGTGAATGGGAGTTGCAGGCATCGAGCAGTCTCGGTAGAACCGCCATAAAGAGGTTAAACAAAATTGGCGCAAGCACGCACCCTTGTTTGAGTCCTTTGGTGGTTCGAACTTTTGAGGACAGATGAGCGCCACTTCCTAGTTTCACCTGCACCCAGGTGTCGGTGTGAAGAAGCATCAGCATGTTTAGGGTCGACTGCGGTAGGCCCCATTGTGCCCGTTTCCCCCATAGTCTGCCTCTCTCGATGTTATCGAATGCCACGTTGAAGTCGATGTAACACAAGTGTAGCGGGAGCTTTGTGTATTTTGCTGCATCGATAATTAATGAAATGGCAAGGATGTTTGTTGCTGTTCCAGGCTTTTTCTGAAAGCCAGTCTGGTTCAGCGGTATAATCAGGTTTGACTCAGCCCAAAGTGCAATCTCCTCTAATATGGTGCCGGCAAAATATTTCGCATCGTTATCAAGAAGTGCTACTAAGCGGTAGTTGTTTGGGTCAGTCTTGTCTCCTTTTTTGTAGATAGGAACGATCGTCAACCCCCTCCAGGATTCTGGGATTCTGTTTAGTAGCCTGATTTCCGCGAATTGAAGGTGCATGATGTCCGCCCACTCTATGTTCTTTGCTTTGTAGAGGGCAGGTGGGATGCCATTTGGTCCCGGGGCACCTTCTTTCCTGCCTTTGGCTATCTGCTTTTTGATTAAGGCTGTCTGCTGGATCCTCAAGTTATCTTGGGGGTTGGTAATTATGCCTTGAGAGGCCTGTCCCAGTGTTTCTATCGTATGCGTTTCGCAATTTGTCTCTGTAATCTTATTGGTCCTCTTTTGCGCTCCTCCATGCTCTGTGTGGTCATTGAAGTGACTGGAGAGGTATTTAATCCAAATCTCTTCAGTGATATGAGATCCTATTTCTTTATGCTGCGGGCGCATGATCCCATTCACTGTTTGCCAGAAACGGGCGCTGTTGTTAGTATTTATATCGTATAGAAGTTTAGCCCAGGCCTCATTTTCGACATCTTTCTTGATGTTCCATTTTGTTTGTTTGAGCACTGCCCTTTGATGTTTCAACTCTGCTCGTAGGCTGATGTTGTTAGGGGCTATTCTCAGCTTCCGTAGCATCAGGTTTACTGATCTTTTTAGTTTCTTTAGTTGTGCTCTCTGTTCTTTCTTTAGATTGTTCTTGCTGCACTCTTTGTGAGGATTGTCTTTTGGGGTGACAGTAACTGCAAGTTTTTTTTAGCAGTGTTGCCGTAAAGTGATCCCAGTAAGTAGTATGCCCAGCTGCAGTTGATTTTTGGATGTCGAAAAGTTGAAGTGCAGCTTCGGCTTGTAAGGTCGAATTAACTGGCGTACATTTGATCCTTTTTTGATTCAGGGAGTAGGTCGGCCCAGCACTGTGTCTGGCCTGATTAAGATTGGCGTCTTTGATATTATATGGCATTCTCGGGGGCGGTGGTCGCTGTCACCCTTGTCTCCCATTCTATACCCCAAAATGTATGGAAATCGCGCAAGACTAGCGAAAGTGTAGTCCAGAATGGAGCTCGTTGTGATTGAGTAAAAGGATTTTACTGGAGAAGAGTCTGTCGAAAATCTTCAGTTCAATGCCCGAAGGTTTTGATATTCTAGGTCGTAAAGAAAGGGCTATTGAGGTGTTTTTTCCTATTTGGTAGGGCGCTTTGCGGTGGTATATTATAGATTCTGTTTAGAGCCAGTGCCTCCTCTCCTTCTGACGAGCCAAATAGATCTTGATTTAGGTCCCCTGTCAGAAGGAAGAGTGGCTTTGCCATCTGGGTGGCATACTCAGCCAGTTGCTTGATAATTTTGGATGAGTCTTTCGCTTTATTTTTTGGGTGGACGTAAGAGTTAATTATGCATACCTCTTCTTCTTAATTCTCGAGGATTAGTCTTATTGTAACTGTTAATGATGTGGTTGAGAATGAGTCCATAAGGGTTTCTGAAGCTATTGTTGTAGTGGAAACATAGGTGGCCAAACCTCCTGAGTGATGGCCGAACCTACTAGTCCTTGCGGCTGGTGTGGCAAAGCAAGTGTAGCCCTTAATGTGCTGCGGGGCTTTGAGCCAAGTTTCTTGCAGCGTTATTATATCAAAAAGGGAGATGTAGTGCTGGAAATCTGGGTCGTCCATTTTTGAGGTTAGGCCATTGATATTCCAAGAGCAGATGCCTAGGGTTGGTGCCCTTCACCCGCTGCCGGCTCTGACTTGTGAGTAGCGTCAGTCCTCCTCAGGACATATGAAGATGGTACGGGACAATGTTTACCTTGTTGGAACTTGGTGTGGCTCCGCTTCTACCATTGAGCGTGCTTCCGATCAAACCCAAGTACTGCTTGTGCTCCTTTTCAGTGAGCTTCCTCGTGCGTCCCTGATTGCACTGAAAGTGTGGACCTGGTGTTTCTTTGGCGCTGGGCTCGTCCGGCTCAGGAATGGTACTTGGTGAGGCTCTGCTGCTGCCATTGAGCGTGCTTCTGGTCGATCCCAAGGGCTGCTTTTGCTCCTTTTTGGTGAGCTTTCCAGTGCATCCCCGAGTACACTGAATGTGTGAACCTGATGTATCTTTGGCGCTGGGCTCGTCCTGCTCAGGAATGGTAAAGGGTAGGCTGGTTTTTGAAAGGGGACCAACTTGATTCCCCAATTTTTGAGTAGCTCTTATTCAGCTAAGATCAAGTCTGCAATGTTGCAAGTTGTCTTAGTTGCCTCCGAGGTTTGTGGGTTAACAGCAGGTAAAAATTCTACAGAGACTAGGGGCCATATGTATCATGCAAATTCGCAATCGCAAAGGCCAAAATTCTGCGAATTTCGGCCTTTGCGAATGCGAATTTGCTAAATGGAATGTATGAAGCAAAACTGGTGCAAAATAAGGTATCGCAAAATTTGCGATTCCTTATTTTGCAATTGCATTTAAGGAGTCGCAAATTTTGAGATTATTTAAATGCAATGTATGTAGCAAAAAAAATAAGCAAAATGCCCTTAAGGAATCGCAAATTACCACCAACTTCTAGTTGGTGGTAAGTTGCGAATTCCTTGAAAAATGCACATTTTTGCATTTTTCAAAGTGCCATGTGACGCACATACATGCGCACCCGTGCACATTTCAGGGGTGCAACAGGGTGTCCAAGGTGGGGGAACATCCTTTACAACACAACTTTTACAACGCACTACCATTACGACACAACTTTTACAACGCAAGTTATTACAACGCATTGCGCTGGGGGCGCGCTCTAGGATAGGGAATAGTTTAATTTACTATCCAACACCTTCCCTACTATCCACGGGGACTGGAGTTGGAATAGTAAATTAAACTATTCACTATTCAGCGCCCCCAACGCAAGTCGTTGTAACGACTTGCGTTGTAAAACCTGCGTCGTAATGGCATGCGTTGTAAAAGCATGCGTTGAAACGTCATACATCCCCAAGGTGCCATGTGGCGCACATACATGCATATTTCAGGGGTGCAACAGGGTGTCCTTTGGACACCCCTGTACCCTTGAAATTATTCTCAATTTGCGATTAGCAAATTGCGAATCGCAAATTGAGAATAACCTCCCATTCATTCCTATGGGCCTCCTGGCCCATAGAAATGAATGGGAAAGTATTCCTTAATTGCAATTCGCAATTTGCTAATCGCAATTAAGGAACTCTAAGGAATCGCAAAAAAAATGCGATTTTGTACATACATACCCATTTGCGATTCTCAAATAGCGATTTCTTTTCACTGCCGATTTTTGGAGATGGTTGAATCTTCAGTGTTTCTGTGTTTAGTTCTTCATTTTGTATGATTTGGTCTCTTGTTAGTGAATCTTGGACCCTTTTTCCATCATGATACATCGTTCTACTGTTTGGTTTTTGCAAGTTGATTTGAAGTATTTGATACCTGGTTTGCCCGATGTGTTGAGCCTACATTTGTTGCATTAGCTGTATGTTTTTCCTGTGTGCCTGCGAAAATGAAAAAGTATTTTGTTGTGGTTTTTGATTGCGCCCTTTCCTTTTTTGTTGACGACATTGTTTAGCTTTCAGTTTTTGCGGGTTCCCTATTCCAATCGGTGGTGTCTCCTCGTTGTGAACATCAAGGTTGTCCTTTGGCCTTTTGCCAGGTTTTTCCCTCCTAGATGATCTCTCTTTGATTTTGATGGTGCCCAGATCTTTTGTTGTGTTTTCTGCATTTGAGTTCTTTATATCGCTTATGAGACCAGTTAGCATTGAGGGCAGGGTAACTAGTTTGTCGACTACCTGGTTGCAGTTGCAGCTGAGATAGGTGTTTGTTTGTGCTCTCATTATCAATCTGTTCAGGTTGCCCAGCTTGTCATCGATACCGGCTGTGAAAACTGCCAGTGTGTTCAGAAGTGTTAGTTGTAACTCCATCTTTTCTGATTGGTATTGCGAAGATTCGACGGCTAGTTGAAATGTATTTAAGAGAGAATTCCAGGTACCAGAATGTTGTTCTTTCCTGAGTTCTTTCTCGTTTTTGCTATTGTTGGTATTGTGAGCAGCCTGTGGGGAGTTTTGGTGGGGGTGCTCCTTCTGGACTGGGTTGTAGGTTCCCATTCAAGTGTGTTAAGGTAAGACACCATTGCCCTGCCGTCTTCTTTCTGGATTGGGTCCTGAGCGCCTACCCCCAGTCCTCCCAGGTTGGTGGGTACTCTGCCTTGGGCATAGGCATACAGAACAGTGACTGGTAGAGCACTTTCCGTCGCTGGATTTGTAGTCTTGATCGGCGTGCTGTGACTCCTGGATTGCGTGCTTCTCTTAAGACTGAAGTTTGTTTCCCTGGATTGTTCCTCTGCTTTTGTACTTAGTTCGACCCGGGCACCTGCTTGGGTTTGACCCTTTCAATGGACCAGTTGCCTGGTTTGTCATCTGGTTGTGATGGTGTGGTAACTATTTTGTTGGCTTTGAGTTCTGCCGGTGGAGTCCTCTGGCTATTACTCAGGCTGCCTATTTCCTGTCTACCTGCGAATTGTGGAGGAGGTGGTGGCGGATCGCCAACAGATTTGTGGGGCTTCTCTCCTTTGGTCGCCTCGATGCTGTTGTACCATAGGCTTGTCTAGAAATAAAGGGCTTGTGATGGATACTAGCATTGGTGATGGCGGTGCTGGTACCAGTGGTGGTGATGGTAGAAATGGGGTTTGCAGGCCTTGCAGGGATTTATTGCTTGAGAAGATGGCTGAGCCCACATCCTTTAAAAAGTTGAACTTCGTAAAAATCTTTGGTTGGTAACAGTTACTTGTGGCTTGCAGTTTTGTTGCTGCCGTCCCATGAGGCTCGGCCGATTCCAGCTCTGTTGTGATGAGGTTTGGCTCTATGATGTAGTTTGCGCTCTGGTTTGATTTTTTCCCTTTTTTTGCCTTTGGTTTTGACGCCAGGGTCTCCCTAGTCCTGCCTGACCTCATGAGCTTGCCTTAAGTCACCTGGAGTCCCCTGAAGAACGTCTAGTGGTTAAGGGCGTGGTTCAATTGTCAAACCTGTGGCTCCTGCAATCCTTTTGGAGGTCCTTTTGTTCACCAGGCGTTCACCAGGCCTCCACCAGAGGTTCCGGTGCTTGATAGGCGTATGGTTGTATTCGGTTTGCTATTTGATGTGCTTGTGGCAAGTTAGATCTACTGTTTGCTGCTCTTGTGGAGTTTTTGAAGGGCGGTGGGCAGTGATAATGCAGTGGACGCAATAAATGCAATGAGTACAGAGAGTATAGAGAGCTCAGTATTCAGTGTTCAAATATGCAGTATGCAGTGTGCAGTATTCAGTGTTCGATGATTGGAAGCTTGGCACTGGCTGCCTGCTCCCTGTGCCCTAATCCCTGCTCCCTTATTGCCTCTGCGTCCTCTCCTTTCCAGCTGCTGGAACCTCCAAACAGTCAAAAAGGCCTGGGCTGGGCTGAGGTAAGGTGAGTGACCCTGGAGAGACCTAGGTGTGACATTGAACATTGAACAGTGAATCATAGCTGCCCAAACTGCCGGAGACAGTGAGTAGTAGATCGCAAGTGGTGGCCCCCCACACTGTAGACTTTCTGCTGCTCCCGAGATGTCTAAGAGGGAGCCTTGGGGGTTTTGGGAGGCTCTTTAGTTCAGTGACGCCATGAGGGAGGAGAGAAATGCGTCCACAGTCACCCTCAGGTGCTCAGTAGGCACGTTTATTTTTGTTTGGTTTTTTTGTGTTCTTTTTGGGGCCCTATTAGAGTCCTTAACTAGCATTTTAAATCCTAAAGCCGACTTTAAGGACGTTGTAACCATGTAACATTATAGCCTTCGAGGTCTTTAAGGTGGACCGAGCGTTGGCACAAGTTTAAAGTTCAGGGTTGGGGGCAAGCAACTCACAGGACGCAGCGCAGGCGAATGCCCGGCCGTTACAGAGTTGGAGAATTATGTGGCTCCCCCAAGCGGGCTTGCGGGTACTCACGGTGCTTGTGGAGGGGTTGTGGAGGGCTGGCCCGCTGTCGCCCCGCAGCTCTGGTCCCGGCTGTGCTCCGTCAACCTTCAGCTGAGGACCGCCGAGAGCCGCTGGTGCCGCAGGAGCCGAGAGCCGCAGGTCGCGGGAGATCACGGGAGGCCACGGGAGCCGTGCAAATCCGCTACTGATTTCAATTTGCACGCCACTCCCCCCCACGCTCCTTGTCAGATCACGGACTGCTGCGGTCGTTGCCCTGAAAACCTGCTGTCAGCCCGCCGATAGTCCGGCAGCCCCCGTGCCTGCTCCCACTCCACTCCCTCTTCCTTCTCTCTCGCTCGTCTGCTCGCCTCGCTCGCCTGCTGCACACGTGACAAATTCCAACAGGCAAGAATACCCCGACAGAGTTTTCCCACTTGTGTAAAGTCCCTCACTGCGGAGTCAGAAAACCTGATTCTAAACTCTCATTGGTTGAGGAAGAGGACTTTTAGGTGTTTTTTAGAATTTTGTGAAGGACAAAATAGTTCTGATATCTGCTGGGATTGAGTTCCAGATTTTGGCGCGTTTCTGGTGAAGGACCGTGCAGCAGTTTTTTGTCTGCGTGTTTTCATAGGGATGAGAAGTAGGGTATTGGAGCTCCTTAGGTTTCTTGTCTGACCAGCCCTCTTGAGTTTGGCGGCCAGATAGTCAGGTTTTACTGTGTATAGGGCTTTGTGCGTGAGGCAGGCAGTTCTGAAACTGGCACGCAGTTCAACTGGGAGCCATTTTAGTTCTCTGAGTGGTGCTGAAATGTGATCATATTTCCTAATGCCAGTGACCATTCTGGCTGCTGCGTTGAGAGTTGTTTTGAGGGGAGCTAGGTGGGATTTTGTTGTACCAATGAGGGTTGCATTCCCATAGTCGAGTCTGGATAGCACCATTGATTGGGTGGCTTGTTTGAGATCTTTGGTAGGGATGAATGGTTTAATTTTGTTGACTAGCTTCTGATTAAGGAAGGCACTCTTTGCAGAGTTTTTAATGTGTTTGGCCATGTCGAGTTTTGGGTCTAGGGTGATTCCTAATGATTTTACGGAGTTTGCCAGAGTGAGATTACCATTGAGAGCATCCATAGCTTTTAGCCATTCTGCGATTTGAGGGTTCTCTTCTTTGTTGGAGATGAGGAGGATATCAGTTTTGTCTTGATTGAGCTTTAACTGTTCTATTAATGGAGTCCCCATTGATTATGTCGACCGAATGCATCCACTGACGGACCAACAGAGTAGAAGCTGTCGGAGGAAGGGATATTACACCACTTACCCTATTTAAGGTGGACAGTGTAATGTCTGTTTTTTTGCTAGCCTGTGACCGCCAACAAAAACCCAGCAGTGAGAGACAGGAAAAAACAATAATGACCTCCAGACAATGGGAGAAAACTCCCAAGGTGTGGGGATCAATAGCTTTTACATTTTCAAAAACAAACTCGTGCTTTAGGAATCTGTTTTTGAAAAACAAAAAAAAGTTTAAAAGTTTGATGACTGGCTGTCAAAACCAATGGAGTTTATCTATTATGTACTCCAATGCTCAATGGGATCAAATTCTGGAGGGGTTGCACAAAGGAGTACGAGAAGTGCGTCTCAAATTCTGTATTTTTAAAATTCTTCATGATTGGCACTGGTCACCGGTTAAATTACATCAAGCTGGGTTATTATCGCATACTTCTTGCTGGAGATGTTCTAATCCTGGTTGTGACATAACACATATCATTTGCGAATGTCCACGCTCCAGACCCTTCTGGATCTTTGTTGGCAAAACTTTGAACTCTACAATGACATTAATGTTACCACTTACATCTGCCACCATTATTTTACATGACTTCCGTGGTTTTCCAAAACTTTCTAAGCCACAGACTCGTCTTCTTCACACTGCTTTGGCTACAGCCAAAATTTGCATTTTACGCCATTGGAAGTCTTCATCTGCTCCTTCTCAGGAAGAATGGTTGGTGGCAATGATGCAGACAGCCTTACATGAACGCACAATTTACAATCTTCAGGACCAAGCTGACATTTTTCTTCAAACTTGGTCCCCCTTTTTGGAAACCACATTGGATGACGATTCTAACCCAACTCCCTCTTCTAATGTGCATCCTTTACCTTCTTAATTTTATTATCTCATATGCTTTTCCTGTACTATTTCATTCTCTTTATCCTTTCTCTTTCCTTCTCTCACCCTCCCCCATCATTACTCTGGCACTCTTTTTTGTTTTTCTTCTTTCTTTTAATCTTGATTATATTTATTTAGTCATTCCGTTACATATAAGATACATTCATACCTTTTGTATTGTTATTTTATAACAGATTGTAGAGTATGTACTAATAAACTTTTTCCTTATCTGTATTACTAGGAGTAAATTTCATAATCTATCAATTCATTATTCTTTTCAAATATTTTGCAAATAAGGTGTTCTTATTTACCTTATTACATTGATATTTACTATGTATTTTATTGCATAATTCAATAAAAAAAATCAACACAAAAAAAACAAACAATGGAGTGTGTCCAACAAATATTATTCACATTTAAACGAAACAGTGGTTCCCTTTAATGCACAGAAAAAACTGCCGGTGAGCTCTAAAGTTTGGTGGCGGTAGTCCATCAGGTGGCAGAGGTAATGTCCTCCTCCATCCTGATGGTCTCCACCGCCAGACTCTAAATCAGGCCCTTAATGTTTCTGCTTTAAAGCACAGGGTGGAATGTATTGTAAAGCATAGAATGTAATCTCCTGGTATGGTAAATTCTTTTGTTTCAGAGACCCTTCTGTTAGTAAGTGCTAAATTAATATTTGTTGGGGTTATTGCACACACAGACCATAATACATGACAATCTTAAGGGCAAGCAAAGAGCTTATGCAAAACAAAGCTTGAGAATCAAAAACACCTGCAAATCTCAGTTAATCTCTTATGTTGTAAAGTGACACAATTTGTGTCTTTGTTTGCGCTGATCAGACACCAAGTCTGTAAACAGGTGTTTGCTTCTAGCTGTGATACTTTTACTTTCAACTGTTCATTGCCAAGATAAGACCTGAGGAGCTCCTGATTACCTTTAGTATGGCGTTTGTTCTGGGACCATCTGAAAAGTAAAGCATGAACGTTTGCCATCATAGAAGAATTGCTTTTTAACTCTTTTAGGCCTATGCTCTCTGTGCACATCTATAAAATATTGTGCTGGATTCAGGCACTAACGTTTATTTCTCTCAGATAGATCTGCCTCTTATTTGGGTCACACGAAAATGCTCATTGAGATGACTAAGTTTATTTTTGAGACATTTATTTTCAGTGTAATGATAAATTTGTTTACAATTCTGTGGCAGTGGCTTAGCAATGGGATTTGTATTTGCCCCATCATACGTCAACTTGCTGATGGTCTTCTCTGCAAGCACAAGGGATTTTGACTTGAAGGAGTATATAAGAGAGTTACAAGTCTGGATACACTATTATGATGATGTATTTCTCTTTGGAGCTCACAAATAGAAAAAGTGCTATTGTGCATTACATTACTTCAAACCAAATCTTGTAATCTTCAATCAGCAGCACTGATAAATCTGATGACACAGAATTTCTTGATCTTCATGTCAAGGTCATCAATTATATGATTAGCAATCTTGTCTCAGAAAAGAGACTTCATCTCTGTCTCTAGTTTATGTACAGAGTGTTGTCATCTAAACATAGAATAATTGCATTCACTTTGGTGTATTATTTGGAGCTAAGTGCAATTGTACATTTATAGATTATTATTTAAAAAAAGGTGGATGGGATGCTTTAGGATACAGGTATCAACCTATCTAAGAAGCTGAAATAGTTCAGAAAAAAAGCTGATAGGAAATGAGCTAGTGAAGAGGTCAAAACTAAAAATTTATGAAAGTGGATGATTGATTTAATAGACACAACCAGCAAATTAAGAAACATTGTGGAGAAGCATCATTATCTCTTGAGGTGTGATTTACTACAACAAAAGGGGCTTTGTGAAAGAGTTAAAGTAACATGGTTCAGAGCTCACAAACTGATCTAAAATAATTAAGAATGTATCTGAATATTGTCACAATATCAAACGTGGCTGATTGATAAAGGTTTGAATAAAAGTGGCTGCCGTTTCATATGCAATATTGCTATTAACACAGACAAACAAATAAGGAGTCCAAATTATAACATATGTGAAGGTAAATCAATTATACATTGTAGCAGAATATACATCATTTATATTCTGCTATGTCCCTTTATGTTGGTAGTACAATTCAGCAACTTAAATTCTGAATTATTAAACATGTTGGTGACTTCAGATGAGGCAAAACGCCAATTGCCATTCATTTTAAAGACCCCCAGAATGGTGATAGTAATGCTAGTTATTTACGAAAATATGTAGAGTATATGAACAGCTAAGAGAGACAAATCATAAATTATCTGTAGACCAGGAAGAGGCCAAAGTGAACTTCTCACTATTCACTTTTTAGTGCCTAATGATCTTAATGTAGACGAGAATCAACATTTGTTTTTGTAAGTTATGTTGGTACGGTGTCAACCGACTGCTAATACTTAATATCCTGCACATTTTGTAAGTGCAACATATATGTAAATCACATGCTACACATAGATTGGGCCAGTTTTACCTCCTTAAGTGATTGTCTTAATTGTCTTAATTTATTTTACAGGACTACTTTTTATCTTGATATGTGTTACATAATGCTACTAGGACTCAGGAGAAATCATCAGAATTTTATAGGAGAGGACAGGTTGGTGTGGGTATTTTCTTTACTTAATATCAACAAAGTCAATGATAGGTAATGGCAATTAACACTTGAGGATGTGATAAGCAGTAAATCAAAAGTATTGATGCCTTATATTTTCATACACAATCAGAGATAATAATTCTCCATCACTTTGTGAACTAGGAATTAAACTATCACAGTCTCTAGCACAACTATTGGTGTTTAGTTAGGGGGATATGCCACATAAATGTTGAGGAATTCAAAGCATAAATCAATTCTGGCTTAACTAACCCATAGTATAGCCAACGGAGTGTTCATTGGTTTCAGGTGAGGCATGATGTGACCTTGAGAATGCCTCCGCTGGCAGGACAATTACTGGTGTGTGGTTCCTCCCAGCGACATCACATTTATGACGTTTTTGTATGGCATAAACATGAAAAATGTAGGCCTGTACCTACCTTCCTAAACTAGAGCCTCTTTACACGATGCCTGCAACGACTGTGCCATGACGTCTAAAAAGGAAAATGAGTCGTCATCGGCACAGCCAGTGGGGTCTATTCTGCACCCTGATCTCTTGTTTTTAGGAGTGTGCTTCCTTGACTTCTGCCGATAGGGCACTCTCCTGAGTCTGCTGCCAGCCTTCAGTTTAATCTTGAACATGCAAGGAAGGAAAGGTTATGATGAGGGTTTTCTCTGTGAGGTGGAGCTTCCTGAAAGGCCAGAAGCTAGTGCCCAGTTCTGTCAGAGAGAAGCTTGCACTGCTTGCCATTCTGAAACTTATATATAAGGGAGGGAAGCTTGCACTCCTGCTGTCATGATGCACTGTTCCTCGAGGAATATAAGCTTACAACACTTTTGCTGGCTAATGTGTGCTAACTCTGCCCTCAGGGAAGTTTTCTCTGCTGCTGTTGTGTTGTACATGGGGCGTAAGGCTTGTACTGCTGCTGCCCATGTGGTAAAGGGAAGCTTGCAATACTGTTCAATGTGATGTACCTGTTCAGTAAGGGGAAAAAAGCATGCACTGCTGCCATGCTTAATTTTTAAAATAATAAGTGCCGGGGCCCTGACCAGGAGACCACAGCAGCTTGCACCACCCATTACCCGTCATTGCTGTCAATGACGGTACCAAAATACCTCCGTCGCCTGCAAGTGCAACAGTTCAGATTATTCGAGGTCCCCAAAACTAAAGGAATATCTGGGGAGGTAGGCATTAGTAATTTTTAAAGTATATTGTATTCATAAACAACCGTTGTTCTGCTCATCTCTGAATTTGATGAGCAGCGCCACCATGTGGCAGACTGCCATACATGTGTTGACAATTAAGTGCCAGTGCCCAGCACTGGAAACCACATGCTCAAATTAAGCACTGCCTGCTAATGCTTTACTTGGTCTTCAGGGTGACAGCCTGCCCTGTCCTCGACCTGCATTACAATTTCTTTGTGGCATAGGAGTTAGCACTGTTGTTGTTCATGTTCTGTGACAGTGGGAAACTATCCCTAGTGTAATGTCCAGGCCTGGCTGGACACGCGCTGTGGGGAGGCTAGGCCTCAGACGTTGCAGCGCTGCAATAAATGATGACCACACTTGATCACTGGTACTGGGCCAAGACCCAGAGTGGTCTTACGCCCCTTTATTTAACCCCTTGAGCGAGCTCGCCTTTGGGGTGCGTGCATGCGTGCCAGCTATGCGTGAACAGGCAGGGTGGCGCCGTCACTACATCCCTCCAATCTTTTATATACAGTGATCTTTCCTGACTACATTCTCAGTCTTTCTTTATGCACCACGCAAAGTCTTTGAGTCTTTTGCTGGGGGCTGGGTTTGGCCGGAGACCATACCTCTGGCTCCGGGAGTTCTTCTCCATCACAGACCCCTCTGTCCCTCCTCCTGACTCTGGGGACACGGCACCTGGAGTCTGTGGCTCTCCCACCGCCCTCGATTCTTCTCCGTTGCGGCATTGTACTGGTCTAAACTACTGACGGGGGTGTTCGTCAGAGCCTATGCTTCTCCTTCTTCTGACTCCTCAGTGACACCCTCTGTTGACAATGGCCCATGCTCCACCCTCTTGAACCACGAGGCGTTCCTGGTAACCACACGAGTCCCCTGCAACGCTGACACCAAGGTACCTTGCATATTGATGACCTCTCACACCTCCGGTTCATACGAGGTGCGAAACTTCCAGCCAGGGTGTCGGTCCTTTACGATGACTCTGTCACCAACTCGGATGTTCATCGGCTGTGCTCTGCGATCCTGGCTCGCTTTATCATTGGATGCCTTTTGCCGGGCCTGGTCGGCTTCAGGGTTCAGCTCTGGGGAACTCCACGAGGGATCTGCAGGGACACTGTCCCTCAGCGCTTTTTGGAACATGAGGTGCACCGGTGCACACTGGGTGGTGCAGTGCAGTGTTTGACGATAGGCACTTAGGAATTGCTGAAGGCGCTGCTCGACATCCTCCCCTTTCTCCACACAGATCCTGAGACCTCGGTTCATTGTTCGCATGAACCGCTCCACTTTGCCATTCGCCTGGGGCCACTGTGGCATGATTTTGCAGTGTCGAACAGCACGGGAGGCCAGGTACTCTTGGAACTCTCTTCCCTGAAAGGGTGGGCCATTATCTGACTTGATTTCTTCCGTCAGTCCCATCATGGCGAAAACGCGCTCAAGTGTGGTCCGGACATGTTGGAAGGCTGTTGACGACACCACCTCCACCACCGGGAACTTGCCGTGCGAGTCGACGAGAACAGGGGTGCTTCGACCATCAGGGAACGACCCAAAGTCGAGACTCACTTTGGTCCAGGGTTCCTGGCAGGGGTCTTCAGTGATCACCGGATGGGGTGCCGGGTCCCCTCCCGTGATGTTACAAGAGTGGCAAGTGCGGATGACCTACTCAACCATGGCATCCATGCCCGGAAACCAGACCTTGCTTCGTAACCTGGCTTTTGTCTTGGATATCCCTTGATGCCCTTGATGCGCCAGATGGACCACTCTCTCCTGAAGGCTCTTCAGAATCACAAGGGTGGTGCCTCGCAGCACAACTCCATGAAGACCTTCACTGAGCTCGCTCTGGACCTTCCACATCTGTTGCAGAAACAGTCTTTCATCCGCTGTTAGCGCGCTGACCCCGTTGAGGAAGTGACACCAGTTCCTGTTGGCTAACGTGGTCTTGACCTTGACTAGGCACTCATTAGACTCGGTCGCCTTCCCAACGTCTTCTAGCATGAGAGCAACTGGGCACGCTTTGAGGGAGAACATCCGGACATACTCCTCAGTGCAGTCTTCATCGGATAGTGGCTTGAATGGCACAGGCGGGCCGGGGTGCCGCCACAGGAAGTCAGCAGGGTTGTTGACCCCTGGACGAAAGATTATGTCGAAGTGATAGGCCTGTAGTTGGACAGCCCACCTCTCAAACCTGGGAGGTGCCAGCTGAGTTGTCCCTGCGAAAAGGGGAACAAGAGGCTTGTGATCCATGACCACTCGAAATTCGTGTCCATACAAATAGAAATTGAAATGCTGGCACGCCTTGCGCTCTATCTGCGCATATCGCATCTCCGTTCCGGTCAGCACCCTGCTGGTGTGTGCAGTTGGGGCCCACTCGTTGGACTCTGTCTCCTGCATCAGGACGGCGCCCAGCCCCACGTGGCTTGCATCCACCACCACTTCGGTGTGCGGATGGGGGCGAAAGTACACTATCACTTTGTTATCGATGAGGGCCTCCTTGACAGCATGAAATGCCTGATCTTCTTTCGGGAACCAGACCCATGGCTGACCAGACTTTGTGAGATTTCGGAGTGGCTCAGAGAGGAACAACAGATTGGGGATGAACCGGCCGCAGTATGTGGCCATTCGAGGAAACTGCTGACCTCTGTGGGCGACGTAGGCCTCAGGGCGGATCGTATGGCCGCTTGCTTTCTTCAGGTCAACACGCAGGCCATCTCTGGAGAAAATGTAGCCGAAGAAATCTACAGACTCTTGATAGAACGAGCACTTAGCTCTATGCAGGGTGAGTCTGTTTTCCGCAAGCCGTTGAAGGGTAGCCCTGAGATCCACGTGGTGCTCTCCAGTGTCTTAGAGAACACGAGGATGTCATCGCTCAAATTGATCACACCTTGCAAAGCGGTGAGCGTCTCTCTTATTGCGTTCTGAAACCCCTCCGGGGCAGAAGACACTCCGAAGCTCAGTCTTTTATACCGACGTAGCCCTACATGAATGGAGAATGTCGTGATGTTCCTACTGTCAAGGTGGAGCTCCAGTTGGTGATAGCCGGCATTGAGGTCGAGCTTGGTGAACCACTTGGCACCGTTGAGGTTGGCCACAATGTCATCCATGGTAGTTGTGAGATGACGTTCTCTCTTCACGGCCTTGTTTGGAAGGCGCATGTCAACACAGAGCCGAATGGCTCCCGGCTGATTCGGTTTGGAGGCTATGACCAAAGGCAACACCCACAGGGTGGGCCCGACACCTTCTCTATCATACACAACTCCTCCAGCTTCTTCACCTCTTCCTCCCCCTTAGCGCGTAGGTGAAATAGCACCCGTCGATGCCTCAGGGCCATAGGCTGAACTGTGGATCAATGTGTAGCTTGAACGTTTTCCCTTTCAGGTAGCCCAAACCCTCAAATAGTATGGGAAGTCTCTGAGTATTCCATGGGCGTGTAAATCGTACACCTGGTTTGCAAAGAAAACCAACTCCAGGTCTCCTGCTGTGTGACAACTGAGGAGGGTTCCTTGTTTCCCTTCCGTGACGTGAAACTTTGTGTTGAGACGACGTCCCTCGTTGGCAACCTCAACCTCCATGACTCCTCGTAAGGGAAGTGTCTCATTCCCGTTGTTTGTGTATATTCTTGCTTTGGTTGGGAGGAGCGGCGGGTGCGATGATAACTGCTCATACTGGTCACTGTCCATTACATTCACCGACACCCCAGTGTCTATGAGGGCACTCACGGGAGAGACAACCACTGTGATAGTGCACAGTGGCCGGCGTCCCGTGCCTTCTCGACTGACGAATGACACGAAGAACACATCATCGTCTTCTGCCCCCAGTCCAAACCCTGGCGGGGGTGGTGTCCACTTGATCCAAAGGGTCCTCGAGCGTCAGCTGTCTCACAGCAGTCATTGGTTCACGTGAGCTTGGGGCGTTTGTCCTTCCTCTGCCACTCCTGCAGGCCTTCACAAAGTGGTTGAGCTTACCACACTGGGAGCATGTCTTCCCTTTCGCAAAACACCTCCTTTGTTCCAGGCCGTTCGAATCCTCAGGATTGGTTCGATGCTATATGGGGTCCACCTCTCAACCGCCCCAAGTCTGTAATTAATAATACACAGACTAAAGGATGGTCAAGCGAGGGAAGGAAAGGATGGGGACAGCAGGGAGGGAGATCTGTGAGAAGACACAAAGAAATACAGAATAATAAATACTAACAGTCTTACTCAATTGGTTTACTGTGAATGCATACCCCTTCACTCTACTAACCTGTAAAAGAAAATACTGATGACCTGATACCAGGAGGGATGAGCTTGAACCTCTCTATTTCCAATATGCTGAAAATACAATTAAATAGGTTGAAATCTGTTCTCAATGTATACGCACACGATACACTCTGTTATAGGTAGTCCTATATGTATACCTGAAATAATGCGAGGAAACCTTTCTGCTCATTCACCACCACCTGGCCTGTTATGCTTTAAATTCAAGAAAACATTCTGCTTCAGCAAATACCAGAAAATTTAATAATCCAAGGTACGAGTATATAAACAAGAGTTACGTCACTCTATATATTTTGTAGTGGCAAAATAGGATCACTGGTACTCTTTAGTTCCTCTATCCAAACAAAGGGCAACTCAATCTTTCCCTCGCAAAAACTCCAAGGCAACAACAGAAAGGAGTTCGCCAACGCAGGGAAATGGGTGCCTTAACGTCTTAAGTAAGTATCAGGAAATGTCAATAAACGATAACCTTTTCACAAGGTGATTTTGCCCATAGTTACTGTGCCACTCCCACGGAATCCACAAGAGGAGAATAAGGCACTCTTTCAAGTTCCAAAGGAAAACACGGAAAACAACCCAAGCAAATCTCCAAAGGGTAAAGTAATAGGACACACAGCGCTGTTCCTACAGCCGAGTAACTGAAGAGTGGTGCCACAGGCACCCTTACCCTTACGCCAATACTCCAGCCGGACCTCAGACACTCAGGACAGATTCGGAATAATCGGCAGCGTTTTCCCCTTGCTGTCCGATTTAGAAAGCTTCCGCATCACGTGACGACGGAAGAGCGTCCCCTACGTCATGCGTTGCGCTATGCTGCCGGGAAATGTAGTCCTCGGCCCGTTAGCGCCTGTCTGGGCGACTGCAGCCCTCGTGTCCCGCAACAGTACATCCGCCCTTCCCGAGAGCACAGACAGGAACATGGATTGTCAGGGTGGCGGCGGTAAAAAGCAGCCACCAGTCTGGGGGCGTGTACAGCAGAGGCCGGCTCCCAGGAGTTATCCTCCACACCGTACCCTTTCCATGCAATCAAAAACCACCATTTAGCACGCAAGATCTTGGAATCGAGGACCCTTCCCACCTTGTATTCTTCCTCCTGATCAACCCATACCGCGGCCGGCCTGGATATTGCAGGTCCCGCAGCAGGTTTCAACAAAGAAACGTGAAACACCGGGTATATCTTCATATGCCTTGGCAAGGAAATATGAACCGCCACTGGGTTTACATGTTTCACCACCTTAAAGGGACCTATGAACCTGGGATTGACCACACTATACTGTCTACAATCACCTTTGCGTTCTCTCATTCTATGGTCTAGACGCATAGTGAGTTCTATCAAGGACAAGCATGTTTGAGGTTGCGGATCCACTTGAGCGATAACATCTTTTAGTTCATCTTTAAGGCCTTGGTAAAAGATGGCTGACTGTTTACTTTCTGGCCATTGAGTTTCGGCCACCAACCTCCTGAAGGTATTCAGATAACTCAATAGATCTTTGTTTCCTTGTTTCAGTTCCAGTAATTCTCTGTCTGCTGAAAACGTGTCTGCTCTTCGGTCAAAGGTTTTCTCGAATTGTGCTCTGAATTCGTCCCAATCATATAACATGGGATCATCTCTTCTCACAAGCGGGACAGCCCATTGTGCAGCGTCTCCCGCTAAATAAGAGTTCAAAAACGAGACTCTGGCTTGGTTGGTAGAGAATACCTTAGGTTTGCAATTGAAATGCAGCAATACTTGGGTCAAAAAGACTTGCACCTTCTGCATGTCCCCAGTAAATTTCTCGGGAGGAGCTAAAGGAATTGGAGTGCGTATTTCTACTACCATTGCGCTAGCAGTAGGTGGTGTAGGGTTACCAAAATCAAATGGATTGCGTTGCATCCTATCTACACGTGCCTGTAAAGATGCGATCTCCTTACGTGAAGCAGGCAATTCCACCCGCACAAAGGCCAAAGCTGCCACTATATCATCCATTGTGGCCATTATAGCATCGACACAACCAGGAGGATATGGTTATTCGTGGGCCGATTATTCTGTTCCAGGCCATTCGAATCCTCAGGATTGGTTCGATGCTATATGGGGTCCAACTCTCAACCGCCCCAAGTCTGTAGTTAATAATACACAGACTAAAGGATGGTCAAGCGAGGGCCCCGTTAGCGCCTGTCTGGGCGACTGCAGCCCTAGTGTCCCGCAACATCCTTGCTGGAGGGTAGTCCAATCCGCAATTTCCACATGCGTTTCTTTGGGGCAGTCTCGTAGGTCCCCTCACCGGTGCTGGCCATCTCTGAATAGCGTCCACTCTCTCCTCTTTGACCACGGGGGTCGTGTCGGTGCGGGCTGCGATGTGGGCTGGTTGAGGGCCGCCTCCATCTCGTCCGGGTGAGCATTGGACAGCTCATGGGATCTGGCGAGCATGAGAATCTCATCCAAGCTGGTGCCCGGTTGTCGGAGTATCAGGCGGCATAGCGTCACTGAACGACACCCCTGAATGACTTGCACCCTAATCTTCTCCCTCTGGTCCGGCAGCGTGCAGAAACTTACCAACTTCCGTACGCGTTTGTAGAAAACATCAATGGTCCCGGCCTCTCCTTGCCTTGCGTGTCAGAGTTTGAATCGCTCGAAATCAGGGTTTATTTGGGGGTCAAAATGCCTGTGCAGGGCTGCTACCGCCCCGTTGTAGTCATCGTCCTCCCCTGTGTTCGGCAGTGTCTCAAACAAATCATGCAGTTCACCCCCTCTGTACCACATGAGGAGCGACCTTTTCACCCTCCTGTCGGTCTCTCTTACGCCCACGAAGTAATGGTCTAGGCAGCTGATCCAGAACTTCCAGCCTTCCGCGGCTGTGGCGGGGTCGGAGAGGTCACTGAACGGTGGCAGAGGGGCAGCCATGGCCAGACCAGGCCAAGCGTGGGCAATGTAATGCTCAGCCTACTTATGTGTCTGTTAGAATGTTATGAATTAGAATGTTAATGAGCTTAGAGTCAGTTGATCTAAGGGCTGAGCGAGATACAGACTGCTCCTGGTGGGGTTCCTTACTTATATACTTAAGTTTCTTATTTATGTATATTTAAATTCCTGTTTCCTCCATTCACTATTTTATCTTTTCATCTCAGTTTCTCCTTTTATCATTATAAAAATATTCACTACCTTATCTTCTCATTGAGTTGTCTTTAGTGCCTTCAGTCCCTCTTAATTAATTTTCCAGTCTTCTTCATTGTTCCCTCCATTCACTATTTTATCTTCTCATCTCAGTTTCTCCTTTTATCATTATAAAAAGAGAGATAATGTAATGTAATGCTCAGCCTACTTATGTGTCTGTTAGAATGTTATGAATTAGAATGTTAATGAGCTTAGAGTCAGTTGATCTAAGGGCTGAGCGAGATACAGACTGCTCCTGGTGGGGTTCCTTACTTATATACTTAAGTTTCTTATTTATGTATATTTAAATTCCTGTGAACCTATCTTTAATAAATTCACATGAAGATAATCAACAACGAACGGACAATTATTCATAACTTTACAGGCAGGTGGGTCTGCCTGTTGAGGAAGCGGCCGTTGCACTGCAGGGGCACCGCCCCCTCCATTTTTGTCCTGCTGACTCATCTTTGGCCATCAGCGCACGTGCTAATGGTCCTGTGTGGTGGTGGCAGGGTATGTTGTAGAGGGCAGGCCGGCGTGGGCCACCGGCGACCCTGCTGCTGCTGGATGTGTGGGGGCAGGTAAGCAATGTGTGTGCTTCCTACAGGGGTAGCTCTTACTTTAGCGGGGCTGTTCATTTGATGCCAGCGCTGGGCTGGTGCTTCTTTGAGGCCTGACGGGGCAGACCTTGAAGCATGACATGCCCAGGTCCTGGCAGCCTCATGACACAGGAGGGCGTGAGCTTGCAGGGATCAAAGGGGTGCAGGAGCGCGTGCTTTCAATGTCAGGGACGTGGGCTGTGATCACTTCAATTATCACCCTTCTTGTGGCCCAGACTCTACTTCTAGGGTAGGGGCCAGGTGCGATGGGTACACGCGTGTGGATATAACGCGCTGCAGGGCCCAACACTGCCATACGCCGAGATAGGCACTCGTGATCATGAGAGCGCGGACGGGCACAGAGTGACACTGCCGGGACACCAGCGTGATCCCTCTGTTGGCCGGGGCAACAAGCACAACCAGAGCGGACATGCGAAGAGTAGGGTCAGCCTCACCTTGGGGGGCTGCTCCTGGCACCGATGACCGCAGGCAGGCAGCGGTGCAGTGCGGGGTGGGCACCCGCCGAGGATGCACGTGCCGGTGCACCTCCCTCCGATGGACAGCAATGCTGCACGGGGTGGGATCCCGCTGGGTCAGTACACGCAGATTCAGCGGAGGGGACCGCACACCACCACACGGGGTCTCCCACGAAAACAGCTAGCTGTGACCACGAGCCCTGGGGATGGGAAGAGCAGGTGAGGCACACATGAGGTGTGGGTGGGACCCGCCTCATCACCAGTGTAATGTCCAGGCCTGGCTGGACACGTGCTGTCGGGAGGCTAGGTCTCAGGCGTAGCAGCGCTGCAATAAAGGACGACCTCACTTGATCACTGGTACTGGGCTGGGTAGCGGTCTTATGGCCTTTATTTAACCCCTCAGGCGAGCCCGCACTCGCCGTGCGTGCGTGCCAGCTATGCGTGAACGGGCCTGGTGGTGCCGTCACTACTCCTAGTACTGCCCAACCGGTACCTGGGTTGTGTATTGGCCAAGGTATGTAAAATCCAGTTTTTTCAGACAACACTCAAAAAGCTTTGCATAGACACTTTACGGGCCGTTATTTTCACTGAGAGGGACCATGGGATACCATGGGGCACAATGACAATTGCAAATCTTAAAATGGGGGATTCCGACTTACCAAAAGGAATAGATTGAACTAATAGAAAATGTAAAAGAGCTATAGCCTCAGGTTATCTTTCCTTAGCAACCAGAACTCGTGACTCAGATAGGCAAAAAAGGCACAGAAAACAGCGGTTTCAAACGTGTCAAATTCCCATGACTTAGTGAAACTGCTGCAGATTCCTTACGAGATAAGAAAAGAGTCAGTTCATAGTCACTGTAAACGAAGCGAAATAGACACGCCTTAAAGCCGTGCCAGCAGGTGTGAGCTTGCCTTTTTCCTATGAAATAAAGGGTACTCCCACCAGAGCATGAGCAATGGTAATGCAAACAGGAAGTCTCCTGACTCACACACAGGTCGTTGTAAATCCCACGCTAATGTTTTAAGTGACTTAAAATGAATACAGTGGGTCAGTGCACCTGCTGCAAAAGCTGCGTGAAATCTCAAGTTGAAAGTTCAAACCAACTCTATAAAAAATAAACTGCACTTGGCTTGGATGCGAATAATGCTGCAGTTTTCAAGTTTTTCTGCAGCACAGTGAAAAGAAAAACTCTGTTAAGATATAATTTGTTTATGCAGTTTTATATAGCGCCGACATTACCCAAAGGTGCTGGATGGAGCGCTTCTCAACAGAACTAGAGCACAACAGAAGCACCAAGAATGACATCATTAATGAATGTTCATTGCACAATGTGAATATGAATTCCACTCTTGGGAAAGTATCATACAGAGTTGAGGCAAAAGAATAATCCATAAGAAAGGGGGGAATGGAATGTCAGGTCTGAGAGGGTTGATTAACTAAACTATTCTTTAAATAGGAGGACTTACAGCTCAGATTTAAAGTCTGTTGTTGAGATAGGGGTCCATAAGCCCAAAAATAAGGTGTCCAGATTCTGGTAGCACTCCCTGAAAAGTGTTATGACATAAGAGGCATATTTACAAGTGCCTATCGCCATGGGAGGATCCCCTTTTTTGACCCTCCGGGGGCGTAGCGCCATTTCCCATATTTATAGGTGACACTAAGCCACTTAACGTGGCTGAACACCACCTTGTAAATATGCCCCTTTCCTCTGTTGCAAAAGGGCGTGCAAAGGGTGTAGCAGTGGACATTCTACTGCAACTCCCATTGCTTTTTAATGCTGCCCCAGATTTACAAGGCTGAGACAGCGCCAAAAACAGCGCCATTCTAATACTATGAATTGCTTTACAATGAAGATACAAGGAGAAACCATTATTTCTCCTTGTTTTTTACTCTTTAGGGGGCAAATTACCAACAAATAGCGATATTTATTGCTAAGTAGGGCTAGCGGCAATATTTTTATTGCCCCGCATCACCGGTTTTTATCGCTGAGATAACTTGCTATTAGCAAGGTTTATCTCAAAAGTGATAAAAATCAGGCGAAATGCGTGAATATCGCTGAGAATACAGCGATATTCACGCATTAGCGACAAAATGCTCTTAGCCGTGTTATCCACCTCCCATTGGATAACATGGCTAAGAACTGGTCTGAGCAGGCGTTGGTTTTTGGCGATAGCGGGAATATTTCCATCGCTACGCCTGCCTTGCTAATAGGCGATAGCGACGTTAGCGACTGCTTTCAGTCGCTAACAGGTTGGGTACGCCCACTTTGCATGTCATTAGCGATAAATATCTCTGACATGCAAAGCGGGCCCCAAACCGCCCGCTATCGCCTAAAAGCTGTCGCTAACATCAGTTAGCGACAGCTTGCTAATAGAGCGATAGAATTATCGCCGCTTAGCGGACGAAAACGTCCGCTAAACCGGCGATAATTGCCTATCGCCACCCTTGGTAATATGCCCCCAAATTTGATAGAAAGAGCAAATCGCCATGAATGATTGTGGCAGGTGGGTGTCCCTTCCTGCGCATATACAATCGCACCTGCATCACAGGTACCCTTGCCACATGGTGGCAAGGGTGCCTGCTATGGTGCTAGGCATTTGTTTTTATCACCAGCACATGGGGAAATGCAGGGGCGCACGCTATTCTTGTGAATATGGCGCATCCTTGCGTTTCAAAAATGCCAGAACGTTGCACTGCTGATTTTGGCGCAGGTCTGCAATCCAAACTTTTTTTTAACTATGCCCCAGAGGTTCTTTTTTTAAGGTTAGTGGTTCTAAAAAGTGTGCTTCAGCATTTCGGTATGGTCTACTACCTCCAGAATCTTTGAGCTTGGCTGTGAAGTATGGAGTAGTGTGTAGGGCCTGTGAGTGATGGAGGCTGTTTAGTAAACAACTCTAATTTCGATGGCAATCCAGCGAGTGGTTAAAAGTACCAGTGAGATGTGTTCATTCCTTTTGGCTCCAGAGATAAAGCATGCTGTTTTCAGTGGACCCTGATTAATTTTTGGGAAGAATTGTTAGGAAAGAATTGTAGTAATCGATTCTCAACAGCACTAGTGATTGGACTGGGTTTTGAGATCACGTTCTGGAATGAAATGACAAATTGCCCAAAGCAGACGAATTTGAGAGCATGTTTTTTTGGACACGGTGTTGAGTTATGACTGTAGAGTCAGTCTTTTATCAGGGATGACTCCTAGGGATTTGACTCTGTCAAGGATGGAAAATGCCTTTGTGGCTGTTGATTGCATCCAGCCAGGATTTCACCCGAGGATGAGAATGGGAGAAGGAAATGAAGAGAAATTCTTAGATTCATTAAGTTTTAATTAAGGAATCCACTTATGAACAATGTTAAGAGTAATCCATGTGGACTCTCTGTGATCTGCCTGTAAGTTGTGACTTGAAGTATTTTAGGGCCACTCTATCGGTGGCTATGTGATTTTTAGGTTTCGCCTGGCGTCGGAGCTCCTAGCTCCGCCCAGGAGAAATCTTATGTCCCTACAGTGTAGGGCTTAGTCCCGCCCTCTGTTCCATTGGCTAGCTCCATAAATGGAGGCTAGCCATTAGAACAGAGATCTGTCCGTCAATTGCGGAGCAGATTCGGGGGCGTTCCGGCCATTTTTACTCATCCTGCCCCTTCTGACAACGTCATGCGGCCGTGGGCGGGGTTTATTTTTTTTTGTCCTCCATGTTTGTTTTGGCCATTCCGCGGCCGACTGCCGCCGGAGGAAGTACAGGTCCAGGTGAGTGCTGGCCGTTCCCGCCGTGTCCCCCCCCCCCCGCTGCCCATCATTCCAGCCGCCCCCCCCTCCCGTTGTCCGTCGTTCCCGCTGCCCCCCCTCCCGCTGTCCGTGCTCCGCCCCCCCTCCCGCTGTCCGTGACCGACCATCTGTTATGACATGATATTAAATTGTACACCGCGCATTATCGACTGTGCTGCTAATGCGTTAAGCATATGTTTTTAATTTGGAGTGCCCAGTGTTCATGTTTGAGTGGCCCTTTCACTTTCTCAGCTGGTTGGACTGGGCTTGGTGAGAGGGCTGCGCCGAGCAAGGGTTGGCCAGAAGAAGACATGCGGCTGCACGCACAAGTGCGAAAAAGCGCAGAAGTGGTCGGCATTTGCCCCTTTAAATCGTCGCTTCATATGTGCGTGTGAAGAGGTTCTACGTGCAGCCGACGTGCCCCTTGCGAACATTCGTCTAGACAAATGCTCCACTTTAACTTTTTTGTAAGTTGTATGCACGTTAGACCAGTCTTTTTTAAAACCCTTTTTTAAAAAGACATCGGTGCGATTCTAACCAATGCCGACCTTTTAGATTTTTATTATTTCTAAATGATGACGTTATTTTTAATGTTGGTAACCTTTTTAAAAACTGCCATACACGCCAGTAGATCAATGGGATTTTGCACTTGGTGTATTCTAAATTGTTTTAATGTGTTGGTGCCAAAAAGCTACCGAATAAAGTTTGAAACTGAATTGATTGAACTAGTCCGGCCTTCTATTTGCACGTCTAAAGCACTGCTTCGCTTTTCAACGCTGTTCCTCCGGACAGTCTCCTCAATTCAAACCACCTCTGCAGTCTCCCACACCTGCGGACATTATTTCGCAACTGGTCTACTTTTCTCCACAGACCTCTCGGCAAAGTCAGCCGCAGTCTATTTCACCTCTTAAAAACTACGGAGTCTTATTACTAGCCTTTGCACGGATTCTCTTCTCCCATACCCGCACATGCTATCTCTCATCACACTATATTCTTTCCGACGTTACTCGTTTCCACTAAGTTTTTATCCTCACTCCTGTCACTGCCGTCTGAACGCGCCCCTCCTGTCTTGCCTACAACCGCAACACACTGACCATTACCGTCTGAACACGCCTCCCCCCCCTGTCTTCCCTTAATAAACGAACAGCGACAAATAATGTATAAGGGGTAGGGGAGGTTCACTGAGACCAGAGTTAGAAAGCCCAATTCCTGATAAACCGGGTTTTACCCAACAACCTGCTCACTTTCCACTCCATCGAAACTCTGACAATTTCTCTCTCCAAATTTACCTCTGTCGTCACAGTGAGTTTTTTATGGTCCGGAAGTATCGCCACTTCTCAGTATCTCTCATGTCCATTGGTCAGCGGCACACCGAACCGGACCATGAACCAATGGTTGTTCGTTACTGAAATAAGTTCCGAGTTAAGCTCAAACTCCGTACAGGAGAGTGGGTTTTGCCATAGAAATGTGTGCATGAATGAGAACGATATCGTTGATCAAAAAAGTTCGATAATAATACTGTCACTTGGTGCCAGCTCCTGGGCTGCACAGAGCATCCCCGGGTCTGCGGGAGCAAATATAGGCACCGAAAAAGCCACGCCCTCTGAGGCACCCAGACAGGCGCTTCTGCTCAACTTGGCACACTCATGGCAGTGAGCGACTAAGTAGAGTTGCAGTGACACCCAGAAGCGCTGCAGCGAGGGGGGCTCAGTGTGCTGCAGCGAGTGCCGCCTGCTCACGAGTCATGCAGTGAGACCCCGTGTTGTATGTAGTACGTCAGTGAGCAAGGAGCAGAAACGGCTCCGTGAGTGAATCGGAAATATTGTAGGACATGAGTGGGAGAATGGCAGAGGTGCTGCCAGTGAACCGGAGGGTGTCACTCTGTAGTTCAGCCGGGCATGAGACTCCGCAGTGGTTCCGATGTCAGACTGCAACACTCTGGAGGCCTCACCAAGCGACAAAGAGGAACGCTGCATCTTGTTAATGAATGGCTCCCGAGTGTGATTCAGTGAGTCAAAGAGCTGCAGCCAGTAAGCCAAGGTTACTAGGAACCAGTGACGTGGCCAGTGTGTCATGAGACCTAGAGCAAGGAAGGAAACGGGCCCTCTGGCCGCTGCTTGGACTGGGCAATACAGCAAACCTCAGGATTCAAGGGGTCCCAGTGCCACTGCACCTGCTGCCCCAATGGAAGCTACGACGTCATGCGAGCTGACGCTGCAGAGATGCCATTTTCCCAAAGTCGCAATATATTCACTCACATGAATCACTGACTCAGAGAAAGCGGATATCATGCCTGTTTGCACGGTAGATTAATGTTCCCCGCCTACCTCACAGCCCTTGAAATGACTGATGTCTTTAGCAATAAGAAAACACGTGCGGCAGGGAGGAGGCTGCAGGGGTTGCACTGTAGAGTAATGACACAATTTTACGACAAAAATTCCTGCTAAAACATATTTCAAAGTTCCCATCTAGAGGCACACATCTTAAACGCGCGTTGGATTTTCCAAAGTTCATGAACCGAGCCCTCAGGCAGCACAGCTATCCCTCGCGTTAGAGAGACAGTAAGTACAGGGTACGGCTCAGATCTTTTGTACCTCCTTACACAGTTTTCATTCTCTGGCAGCTGAATATTCCCTCTGAAAACAAACCTTAAAAACTCAGGCTTTTGACAGCAGAGATATCCCTCCTGTTATCCACATCATCAAGGCTAAGGATTCATAGGACAGCCTCATCCCCGCGGATATATTTAGCATACAGCTGAAAGATTCATAAAGCAGAGCTACCCCTCAATTTACACAGATCGTGGGGGCTCGGGGCCTCCAACAGACCCCCTATGCCATAATGCATGCGGTGCTACGGGGTTGTACTGTGAAAGGACAGAGCAGATTTATTTTCCATGTAAGGCGGATGACACAGGCAGGCAGCCGAACTACCCCTCAAGTTACTTTAACCTTAAAGGTCACGGGCAGCGGATGACCTTTTTAGGTTTTGACCTGGCGAAAAGCTGCGCAAGCAGCGATTCGCTCAGGCGAAATCTTATGTCTTACACTGTGTGGGTATGTGTGGGGGGCTCTGTGTGTGTGTGGGGAGGCTCTCTGTGTGTGTGTGTGGGTGGGGCTCTGTGTGGGGGGGCTCTCTGTGGGTGTGTGTGTGGCATTTGCGAGAGATTAAGCTATTGTCATTGTAAATGACAATGCCATTTATTTATCTGTTTTCAAAACCAACACATAAATAAAAATGTTGTCATTTACAATGCCAATAGCTCTAACTTTTGCAAAGGCGAAACCGTTGCATTGTAAATGCTTGTTAAGAGTGTCAAGGACACTACAGTGAATTAATGAGTTAAAGGCCACATGTATGTCAAGAGGAACGAGTAGCCAAAATCCAAAATGTTAAACACATTTAGGACAACCTCAGCAAATACAGCTTTGCTATATTGATTGAATCCTAACTGCTATATATCCCATAGGCCCTTATCTTGGATGTTTTGGGTAAGCTGCTTTGCTGCACAGTGTTTGATGACTTATGGATTCAGGGAGGTTGGACATTTGGATAATGGGAGTTTGGATACATGGCAATAGTTGTTCAGATCGTTCGGGTCCACACAGAAATGTTTGAGAAGTGAGGTGACTTGCCCGTCATCAGGCTGTCAGGGATCACTATCTGGCTGAGGGAAAGAGTCACTAGTTGTGTCCTGTAGGGAAACAGCTGTAGAGCAAGGTCTTTGGCAATATTGTCTGGAATCAGATCAGTAATGCTTGGAGGATTTAGTCTTCATGATGGAGTTTAGTACTTCATCTCAGAGGTGCTGAAAGTGTATCACCAGATGCCCGGTACAAGAGATTTTGAGTCAGGGACACGAAGATTTCATCTCGGTTTAGTCCATCAGATAAGTAAACATTTTATTTTTGTCTTCTGCCTCTAGTATAGCCACAATCTCAAATATGTTGGGCTTCAAAGTCAATACCTTTGGGGGTTTTCTCAGTGGATCTTTATTGGACTTTTCAATAAGTAGATACATAAGCACCACGCAGAGCAACAACATAATATATGACAATGCCACAATACAGCTGTAATATTGTTCACACTGCGTTAGGAGTGTATAGATTCTGGGCAGATTCACTTGTATACTTTGGAGCTCCTATGTGTATAACCACATACACAATATCAAAAGCAGGTGGGAATAAAAAGAAAAACAAGCATTGGAAATGCAATAGGTCTCGCATTAGAAAAGTTGGAGCTATTGGTCTTGTAAATGACAAATATTTTATTTAGGTGTTGGTTTTTAAAATAGCTAAATGGATAGCTTTGTCATTTTAAATGCCAATAGTTATAACTTTCGCGAATGTGACACCTATAGCATTTGGAATGTAACATGTTTTGTATTTACGTGACTTAGATGGCAGCTCTGGTCGTTAGACCACATCTCTAGAGAGCACGAGAGTGCAGCAGGGGAGAGAAGCACAGAGAGTGCAGCAAGGAAGAGAAGCACGGAGAGGGAGCCCAAGAGTGAAGCAAGGGTGAGAAGCAGGGACAGGGAGCCTGAGAGTGCAGCAGGGGACAGAAGGATGGGCCCATATCTCACACCCATCTGCGCTTCTGAACCCCTGCTCTGCTCAGGGACCTGGCCCTCAAAAGTTTGTGAGGTTGTCAACGTACGTACCCATGTCATGTGGAGAGTAGGCACAATTTTGCTTCACGCCACTATCAGTCGGCTCTAGCAAAGAGAGACATGCATCAAGCAAGTAGCATTTACAGATCACATGAGAAAATACAAATCTGGGTTTCTATATGTCCAGTTGGGGAAATAGAAGCAAGCTTTGAAAAGATGCCCATACAATCGCAGCAAATTCCTCTCAACGATATGGATGAAAATGGCTCAAGACAGCACAGGGGTTGGTTTTTGGGGGAGGCAATCGTTGGCACCTCCAGGGGCCATCGTAGTGCCCATGCATGCAAGCAAAACAAGCTGTCCAAAAACAGCGCAGGGGTTTTGACACGAGCGGGTAGGGTGGAAAACACAATAGAGAGCGTGATGAGAGGTGAGAGAAACGGGGTGGGTTAGAAACAGGAAGGAAGGAGTGAGGGGGATTTAGAAACAAAGGAAAGCGGGTGGGTGGATTAAGGAGAGCTCCTGTACCCCATGTGCTTTGGACAGTAAGTGAATCCTTCAGGGGCAGGCGCAGAGGCGCACAAGTAACACACTTCAAAAGACAACAGCAGCAGGCAGCTGTGCGGTGCCGAACCAGAGCTCAGCACCCGAGAGAGCAGGAAAGGATGCGACAGCTCTGACGGCAGAGCCGTTTGCAGGAAGGTGTATGCGTGTTTGCACACCCGCACTGGTATGTGGACTGTCAGGTTGTAATGGATATGGCTGCTGCACAGGCGCGCTGGACGCACGTCGAACAGTAACCAACCTGTGCTCAGAGCGGCATGACGTGTTCAGCACGCCGCTCGTTTCATTGGCTGGTATTAACAACAGTGACGTAGTCTGTGCGCAGGGTGCTGCATGCTGACTGAATGATAACCAGTCTATGCGGTGCATTACCAGTCAGTTGGCACTTGGTGCGGGAATAAAATAAAGCCGAGGACAAGAAGCGGCTAGAAGAAGGAAGAAAGAAATTTGAACAGGGAAGAAATTCAAGGTTCTGAGAAAAAAGTTGGCTTTAGTAACAAGTTCCATTTTGCAGTAGTAGGATTAAAAGCTCTTTCATTCAGGGCACTAATCCTTAAAAAAGAAGTGGGAGGGTGGATTAAGGAGAGCGGATTAAGGAGAGCGGGAGGAGGCAGCGAGTAGTTTTTAAAAGAACAGCGAGCGAAGACAGAGGGCATTGCTGTGGGGAGGGGGGAGGAGAAATGCGACACAGCAGGCAGGGGAGGGGGCGGAGCGGGGGTGTGGGAGGAGGGAGAGCGGATTAAGGAGAGCGGGAGGAGGCAGCGAGTAAGCCAAGACGGAGGGCATTACTGTGGGGAGGGGGGAGGAGAAATGCGACACGGCAGGCAGGGGAGGGGGCGGAGCGGGGGGGTGGGAGGAGTGTGGCTTTGGGAACAGATGGCGATTTGATGATGTGCACGCGCATTTTAGGTCAATGCGCTTGCGCATTGACCTAAAAGCGCACGGGCACAGCACCAAATCGCCACAGTTAGTTAAACTTTGTTTAAAGCCCTATAGTCTCGCTTCTCTCAATGCGCATGCGCATTGATAGGTCACGAGACCTAAAATTGACACACTCAAGTCAATGTGTCTTAGTTTACCAGTCGTGCCCCCATGGCTGAAAGAATCATGCCCAACAGGGGCTCAACTGTCCAAAATTACCTGTGAAACAAAGAAACCAAGCATTGGAAATGCAATAGGTCTCGCAGCATTAGAGTTAGTGCTTTTAGAATTGTTTATGGGTTTTTTGTTGTAAATCTTTAGCATTTTTATTTCTTGTAGCCAATGCTAAAGAATTACAAATCAAAAAAGCCATAAACAATTGTAAAAGCTTTAACTAAAAATCCTCTGAGACCTATTGCACTGTGTGAGGGTGAGGTGTTGAGGGTGAGTGAGGGTGAGGGTGAGTGAGGGGTTGAGGGTGAGTGAGGGGTTGAGGGTGAGTGAGAGTGAGAGTGAGTGAGGGTGAGGGTGAGTGAGGGTGATTGTGAGTTAGGGTGAGGTGTTGAGGGTGGGTGAGGGTGAGGGTGAGGGGTTGAGGGTGAGTGATGATGAGTGAGGGTGAGTGAGGGTGAGTGAGGGTGAGTGAGGGTGAGTGAGGGTGAGTGAGTGTGAGTGAGGGTGAGTGAGGGTGAGTGAGGGTGAGTGAGAGTGAGTGAGGGTGAGGTGTTGAGGGTGAGGGGTTGAGGGTGAGGTGTTGAGCGTGAGGTGTTGAGGGTGAGGTGTTGAGGGTGAGGTGTTGAGGGTGAGGGGTTGAGGGTGAGTGAGTGTGAGTGAGTGAGGGTGAGGTGTTGAGGGTGAGTGAGTGAGGTTGAGGGGTTGAGAGTGAGTGAGGGTGAGGTGTTGAGGGTGAGGAGTTGAGGGTGAGGGGGTGAGGGGTTGAGGGTGAGGGGTTGAGGGTGAGGGCGAGTGAGGGTGAGGGGGTGAGGGGTTGAGGGGGTGAGGGTGAGGTGTTGAGGGTGAGTGAGTGAGGGTGAGGCTGAGGTGTAGAGTGTGAGTGAGAGTAAGAGTGAGGGTGATTGAGGGTTTCAGTGTTAGTGAGGGTGAGGGGTTGAGGGTGAGTGAGGGTGAGGGTGAGTGAGGGTGAGGGTGAGTGAGGGTGAGGGGTTGAGGGTGAGTGAGGGTGAGGGGTTGAGGGTGGGTGAGGGTGAGTGAGGGTGAGGGGTTGAGGGTGAGTGAGGGTGAGTGAGGGTGAGGGGTTGAGGGTGAGTGAGGGTGAGGGTGAGTGAGGGTGAGGGTGAGTGAGGGTGAGGGTGAGTGAGGGTGAGTGAGGGTGAGGGGGTGAGGGTGAGTGAGGGTGAGTGAGGGTGAGTGAGGGAGGGTGAGGGGTTGAGGGGGAGGGGTCGAGGGGGAGGGGTCGAGGGTGAGTGAGGGTGAGGGGTTGAGGGTGAGTGAGGGTGAGGGGTTGAGGGTGAGTGAGGGTGAGGGGTTGAGGGTGAGTGAGGGTGAGGGTGGGTGAGGGTGAGTGAGGGTGAGGGTGGGTGAGGGTGAGTGAGGGTGAGGGGTTGAGGGTGAGTGAGGGTGAGTGAGGGTGAGTGAGGGTGAGGGGTTGAGGGTGAGTGAGGGTGAGTGAGGGTGAGGGTGAGTGAGGGTGAGGGGTTGAGGGTGAGTGAGGGTGAGGGGTTGAGGGTGGGTGAGGGTGAGTGAGGGTGAGGGGTTGAGGGTGAGTGAGGGTGAGTGAGGGTGAGGGGTTGAGGGTGAGTGAGGGTGAGGGTGAGTGAGGGTGAGGGTGAGTGAGGGTGAGGGTGAGTGAGGGTGAGTGAGGGTGAGGGGGTGAGGGTGAGTGAGGGTGAGTGAGGGAGGGTGAGGGGTTGAGGGGGAGGGGTCGAGGGGGAGGGGTCGAGGGTGAGTGAGGGTGAGGGGTTGAGGGTGAGGGGTTGAGGGTGAGTGAGGGTGAGGGGTTGAGGGTGAGTGAGGGTGAGGGGTTGAGGGTGAGTGAGGGTGAGGGGTTGAGGGTGAGTGAGGGGTTGAGGGTGAGGGGTTGAGGGTGAGTGAGGGTGAGGTGTTGAGGGTGAGTGAGGGTGAGGGTGAGTGAGGGTGAGGGGTTGAGGGTGAGTGAGGGTGAGGGTGAGTGAGGGTGAGGGTGAGTGAGGGTGAGGGGTTGAGGATGAGGGGTTGAGGATGAGGGGTTGAGGGTGAGGGGTTGAGGGTGAGTGAGGGGTTGAGGGTGAGGGGTTGAGGGTGAGTGAGGGGTTGAGGGTCGCTGCATCCCATCTTCCGTATTGGGGAACAAAGGAACGATCCGAGCAAGCTCCCTGTCGGGTCATTCTTAAACGCCCCTTTGAAAGCACGTCAGCGGCAGTGTTGAGCGCCAGAAGGATTCGCTTCAGGGAAGAAGAGCTGGCCGCTTTGTTTCGGCGACTGCAATCCAGGAATGTGAAGTCAGGCGAACTTGAAAAATAAAAGTCTGGAAAAATGAAATCTTTCTGCCCTAATTTCCCCCAAAAGAGCCTCCATTCGCCTTGGTCAGGTTTTACGTTGCACATCTGATAGAAATGCTGGATCGCCGTTTACAGGGGCACGTCCTGCCTCTCCGCAGAAAGTACGTTTCTATTTCCAGGAAATAAGTGAGCGGCACCAGACAGTGATGTCATCCAAGAAGTGCAACAGAGAAGCCACCACCACTGGATGCAGGACGCGTGCCTCGTAAAAGAAGCAACCTAACCCAAATCTGAGAGATCTAATACCGCATTAAAAAACAATGGCAAGTAAAAAAAACAAGCCATAATTGCTGCAAAATACATGTCGGGCGGAACACTATGCTAAGCACAGATTTTTAGCTTAGGTGTGTTTAAGCAACGCACTTAATTACTTTGGCCATGGCCCTCTATGAGACCACCACCCCTGTGTTTTCATCTCACTTAAAGCCCTGCTGGGGAAACACTTTGAACCTAGCCTGCCTCAGCTTTTAGCGTGTGCTCTGTGGCTGTTTTTCATAAACAATTTCATGTGTCACATCTTTATTGGCGTGTTAATTAAAAAGCATTGCAATTATAGAATAAAAGCAAAAGGGCACTGGCAGTTCAACAGAGCTTTCAGACATATGTATAACCATAGAAGGACATTAAAACGTTTGAGATGAAAAGTGACCATCATCTGCAAGGCTATTTTAGTGCAACTGAGAATGAAAGTGGAATTCGGCACCAGTTTTCAAAGCACCAAACCTTATGGAGATTGCATGCGCCGTGCGACATTCCCAAGAATAAGCATCAGCAGTCCGAAGTAGTAAAACATAAGAGTTCGCTGCACACAGATTCCTACCTTGAGTCGCAACAGCTCCGGCTCAACTAACAATGTAGAGGGGACACTTTGCCAATCAGCGCAGCTCTTCTCATCGGGCCGACCCACAGCGGGAGGCAGACTTGTGCAAACTAGGCACCGTCGAGCCCCTATTTCTCTTGTGAATCACACGTACATGCAAAGCACGCAAAAACTTCTTTGAAGGAACATGGTAGCGACCTATCGACTTTGTCAGTGACTAATTCAAGTTGTTCCGCTGTCTGGCACTTCAGAGCCATTTGGATAGGGCAAGTAGCATAGCGACGGACTTTAACAAAACGGAGGGAAGAGAGGGGAGGGGGGAGGAGAAATGCGACACGGCGGGAAGGGGAGGGGGCGGAGCGGGTCAAATAAACAAACAAGCCGGAGGGAAGAGAGGGGAGGGGGGAGGAGAAATGCGACACGGCGGGAAGGGGAGGGGGCGGAGCGGGTAAACAAAGACGGACGTGCACGCGCTTTTAAGCTCAATGCGCATGCGCATTGAGCTTAAAAGTCACGGGCACTGCAAGGAATCGCCACGATTCCTTGCAGTGTGGATAAAGAGTAGATAAGTCGCAATACTCTCGCCTTGCTCGATGCGCATGCGCATCGACAGGCGAGACCTATTTCTCTTGTGAATCACACGTACATGCAAAGCACGCAAAAACTTCTTTGAAGGAACATGGTAGCGACCTATCGACTTTGTCAGTGACTAATTCAAGTTGTTCCGCTGTCTGGCACTTCAGAGCCATTTGGATAGGGCAAGTAGCATAGCGACGGACTTTAACAAAACGGAGGGAAGAGAGGGGAGGGGGGAGGAGAAATGCGACACGGCGGGAAGGGGAGGGGGCGGAGCGGGTCAAATAAACAAACAAGCCGGAGGGAAGAGAGGGGAGGGGGGAGGAGAAATGCGACACGGCGGGAAGGGGAGGGGGCGGAGCGGGTAAACAAAGACGGACGTGCACGCGCTTTTAAGCTCAATGCGCATGCGCATTGAGCTTAAAAGTCACGGGCACTGCAAGGAATCGCCACGATTCCTTGCAGTGTGGATAAAGAGTAGATAAGTCGCAATACTCTCGCCTTGCTCGATGCGCATGCGCATCGACAGGCGAGACCTAAAAAACCAGGCTTTATTGTCTGCTGGAGCATAGTTACTGCATCATGGATTGTCTGATATCGGGAGGTGGGGGGCAGATGTGAATGAATCAAGTGATGGTGTTGTTATTTCGTCCAGATGCATATGTCATGGGGCATGCAAATGACTGGCCAGTTGTATCATGATCTACGCTTAGCAAACTTATTCTTGTGGAGAATACCTGATCCTCATCCAGTGTCCCCTATGCCAGGTAGGCTAGGTGGATGGTTTGGCATGGTTCCTCAAGGGAGTCTCTGATCTGTTTTCAAGATTAGTTTGTCTATATATATGTTCCATGCATTCCATTATTAATTCGCCCCCTGACCCCTGACATATTGGTAGTGAGCTCCATGTCGAAATGTCTGCCATGGCCCTCTTGGATATGTCGAATAGCCAGAGTAGGAGAGTTGGAGCAAACAAAGCTTTTCATGCTTTTGCTAAAGTGAAATTCTTTGGATTGCAATTTTCTGTCAGTAATTACGGTAACTGCGAAAAGAATGCCCAGGTCTGTGGCACCCTGCAACTCGCAGCTAATATGGGGATAGAAACAGGGGTGTAACACAGGCCCCCGCAGCCCCCGCAGTGCGGGGGTCACCCAAGCCCCAGAGGCCCCCCTCAGCAGAGTGCTCTGGTGGGAGGTTGAGCCCGGAGGAGCCCATCCACTTGCCTTGCAGGGGGCCCCCTCAAGTTTGGTTATGCCACTGGATAGAAACAATTAGCAAAACCCCTTGTTTGGTGAGAAATAGATGTTGGCCTCTTATTGGCTCAGGTAAATCCTTACTTGAGTTTTTTGGTCAATAGAAGGGGTGGGTGATACATTCCTTTCTGCCAGTGGAGTTGGCGGAATTTTGGCCACTCCGCATTACTCTTGTAACGCGGAGTTCCGGGGGAATTCTGCCAACCTCCGTGTGGTGGAGTTTTTTTTAGTGCGTGGCTCACCAACAGTATGCTGGCAGGCGTGAGCTAGAATTGGCACCACCTAGTGCGATTTTCAGGGGGCTAGAAGGGCACCCTGTGAGATTTTCACAATGCAGGGAGTCGTGAGCATTCACAACCATTCACAGTGAGAAAGCTGCCGTTCGAGTAGAAAATTTACTCAAGCAGCAGAAAAACCAAATCAAGAAGCAGCACCCTCTGGCACTCAACATGGTGCCTTTCCCGATGATTTGTCAGTGTGGAACAAGCTCCCTGAGCTAAAAATCAGTGCGAGCAGCACGATGTGCCAATTTCAGCCCGTTTGCAGAACTTAGCCGAATTTCACTGTGTTTTCATGTAACTCCGTGGAATTCCACAGAGTGAAACTCTGCGAGTTCTGACCAGCTCCAGTCAAAAGCCTGATTCTACATTGTAAATTGAGATTGGTCGATGGTATCTTTAAGTTTTGAAAGTGGGCCTCGAGATGTAAAATGACAAGCACTGGATATACCCTTTATTTGCTTCACTGGGGACTAGTCAGAATTGATCTGGGCTCCCAGTGTTTCATATGACTCCTCCTCCATATCTTCTCTCAGTTAGCATGTCCTGCCCTGCCAGCCAGGCCACACCTGACATTATTCCCATCCACAGCTCTCTATCTGCAAAATCAATATTAGACTAGGTATCAAATGTGCATCAAAATCAGTACAAAATTGAGCATTTTGCCTAGTAGAAGGCAAGGTCTCTCTGGCTCAAACCCAAATTTATATATCTATCTCCTCCATAAGAAAGTGTTGAAACAGCAAAATCATCATGATGTAAGCAAATAATGGCAACATATCAGTTCAGCATTTTAAATCACCATATAACCCTATCATCTTAGTGCTAACCCATTACATGAATGTTGATTTTGCCCCCCTGTACCTAATGTCATCTAGAGGTGTCAGAACAAACTAGTTGCATAAGCAGAAGAAAACTATTGTGAATGAATGCAATACTGCATGCAAGCAGAAGATACTTGAAAATATGTTACAAAAACTCTAACAGGCTTTCTTAGAAAAGAGTGCTATTCAGAAATAAACAAATCCACATCTTGTTGCAAGAAGTTTCAGAAGGAAATAAAAACAGAAAATAAACATGATGGTGATGTGAGATGCATTTGGACAGGATGGCAAGGAGGCCTAACTGAGACCCAGTTAGCCTAAGCCAGATAAACACACTTTAACAGGTCATAGCAAATTTGTTTCAACTGCAATTGTTCTGTGTCAGTATACACAAGTGAATTTACGTGCAGTTTAATTGTTCTGGCCACTATTAATAATGCACATTTTGATTTATACACACATACGTGCTAACAACTTCCCCCTCAGATGATGTTATCATAATGAAATCCCCAAACTATATACACTATAGTCTGCATCACTTTCTGTCTCTTCCGTTTTGATTTCTCCAACATCTTAAGCGGATTATAGACCTGATCTCTGACATCTTCCCTCTCCATCTCATACCTAGTCTTTTTGTATGATGTCTCCTCCTTTTTACACCCATATTATGAACCCAACTTATTAATGATTACTTTTGAAAATGTGATCAAAGAAATCAGACAGTGTACAAATTAACACAATGATTATTGGAGTTTGTATAACCCGCAGCGTGCCACCTCCCAAACTGTCCAACCACTCACTAACCTTTCTAAAGCCCTTTCTAGTCTTTCCAAACCAGGAACTAGTAATTCCCCTAAGCCATACTCTTCAAAAGCTTTGACTTCATGAGAAATATTAGTTATACTATTTACATGTGCATTGAGAAGCATACTGTCATCCTGGATGAAGGTGCAGCACTTTCCTCATCTTCAAAACCCTATAGACTCTTCTTTTGCAAGCCGGATATCTAGCGCAAGGTGGTTCTGCATAATCATTGCGTGCATAGCAATTGAATCATTATTGACCTCGTTTAAGGCACCAGCCATTCCCCAAATATTCATAAAACTTTCCCCCAAAAATTCATCCCCCTAATTTTTCCATGTAAAGTTTCTGAGTGATCCGCCAAGCAGTGGCTAGAAAAAAGGGTGGGTCCCAAAACACATTTTTCCCATGTAATTTCCCTTATGAATCTTAGATAACACTACAGCAAAAATGACTGAACAGAATTACACCAAATGTGACAGAAAGCTAACCTTTACCCAGAAAGTGTGCTTTTGTGATTTGGTGTACATCTGTTCAGTAGTTTTTGAGGAAGTAAGGTTCAAAATGTATAGATATCTAGTGGCGAGGGACTGGAAAATCCAAAGATAACATCTGATTGGTTGTTCTCAAAGTCAAAGAGATGTTGGATGGCCACTGGTTCCCCTGTTCTGAAAATTAAGTTAAAAAACATATAAGGGATCTGGGTAGGGATACCCTGACAACCTTGGGGATGCCCTTGTGGGAGTATCATGGGACCTCAGGAAAAAATTAATTAAAAAAAAAAGGGTGGGTCAACATTTTTCAATAAATTCCTCTCTGGGAGGGACAGAACCTGGGGGTTCTGCATATTTTATATATTTTAAAATGAATGTGAGGAGGGGGACATGAATCAATGCCCTTCCCCGAGTCAAAGTTTGGCCTCGGGGACACCATCTCTTGGGGCCCAATGCAAGTCTTCACTTTTCCTTGGTAAAAATATACTGGGGAGTGAGGTGTGTGTGTGGCCGCCGTCCCCGAACCAAGCATTCACCCCAAAGTTCACATCATCCAGGGTGCAACACATTTTAGTGCCCCGGACCCCATGCCCCTGGACACTTAAGAAGGCAGGAATGTTCCCTGCCCACAAAAGCGCAGGCAGGGAACATGTGGAAGCTTTAAGAAAGGTGTGCTTCTGCCGGGCAAGAGCACATACAACTATGGCCAGCTCTCACCCGACAGCTGAGGAAGGGTGCTGGGTGGGCAGTTTAGAATAAACAGACAATTCCCAACTGGTATTACTGTAGAGACAATTAGACATGTATGCGAAAAGCATTACGTGAACAGAAACAAGGAGACTCGATACATTTTGGAACGTGCTCATGGCATCGTGTACTTAGAGAAAAATAAGAATAAGAAAAACAGTTGTAACAGCACTGTACATACATGAATAACAAAACAACACGAATTGGACTTGGTGCTTGGTATGTGCAAGTGACACAGGGGTGGCGACGCAAGTGACAATTGTGATCAGCATGAACGGCGCATGGTGTGAAAGTGTTTGAATATATACAGTGAATCAAAAGAACAATATGGCTCAAGTTAAATTGCAATGCGAAAGTTTGTCTGATTTGAAAAAATGATTCAGGAGAGCCACACTGGGAGATGCGCCAATTAATGCGCTGGGGGGTCGATGACGTTTCGATCCTTGTTAGTCAGGATCATCTTTAGGACCGGGTTGCCTTTGAAAAACGGTGCTGTACAGGGAAGGAAGGAAGAAGGTAAGGCTAGGAAAGGGGTGGAGAAGGTGGGGGGAAGAACAGGCGCTGGCGCAAAGGGTTGGCGAATGGCTGGGGCAGTCCAGGTAGGAAGGGCACAGTGGGGTCCCGGGGCACAGGAAAGGGCGGGAAAGGGTGATCGTGGGTGAAAGGGCGTGTGGTACAAGAAAATGAGGCTAGGAGGTGTACGGAGGGCGGAGGGAGTGAACAGAAGGAAAAAATTGAGGGATAGGGGTGACAAGATCCAGAGGGCGGAGTGGGGAGGTTGGGCTGGATGGAAAAAGTGAGAAGAATCACGTGGAGGGTGGCAAAAGAAAGAGAGATGCCGAGGTGAACTGAAGTCTAAGTGAGGAACAGGCGGGCAGAATAATGAGGATGGGTGGGAGCAGCGAGAAGTGACAGTGTGGCTATGGGGAACAGGTCCAGAGGCAGTATGCTGGAAGGTGTAGTCGTGCGCTCGAAAGTAGCCGGCAACGGTCACTTGCGGTGAACGGAGGACGAAAAACGGTGTGTTCCAAGGTGGGCTGGTGCCGTGGAGAACGGGCCCCTGGGTCGTAGGCTAGAGAGGGTAGTCATGTGCTCGAAAGTAGACTGTACGGGAACTACCAGGGACGGAGACCGAACCCAAAGGAAGAGTGCTCAAAGAGTGGGCTGGAAAAAGGGCGTGAACGAGCGATTCAATGAGGGGCTGCGGGTGGCAAGCTGAGCATCCCAAAAAGAGTACGACTTCCTTAACAACCAACACCCACGGACACCTGTAATATATGTACTCCCCAAAATCCACAAAGACAACATCAACCCACCAGGCCACCCAATCGTCTCTGGGTGCAGTTCGATTCTAGAACCTTCAGGCAAATATATAGATGCCTTTATCAAAGAGTTCTTCCCCATCACAGACACGGTCATCCGTAATACCATGGATCTGATCAACACCATCGAAGATAGACCATTCAACACTGACACACACCTGATGGTCGCATTGGGCATTCAATCATTATACACTAATATTCCACATGGCGAAGGCCTTGCAGTCATTAAATCTCTCTTAGAAACAAGATCCCAACCTGCTCTGATCCCGACCGAATTCATAATGGACCTCCTACGAATTGCGCTTGAGAACAACTATTTTCTTTACCGGGACAGCTTCTATTTACAAGTCAAGGGAGTCTCCATGGGTGCCTGCTTTGCCCCAAATTTCACCATTCTCTTTGTCCACCACATGGAAAAAACATACATTCTTACCATAAACAATCCCTTTCGTGAAAATATCAATCTTTGGCGTCGCTACATCGACGACATTCTACTGCTCTGGAAAGGGACAACAGAAACTTTGACTCCTTTTATTAACTGGCTCAATCATTCACAGAACCACCTCAGATTCACCAGCGACTGTAAAAACAATGATCTTCCATACTTGGATGTTACCATACATGACGAAGAGGGGAAACTTGGCACATGCCTATATCGCAAGCCAACAGAAAGAAGCACTCTGCCACAATACTCCAGTTACCACCCACGAGGACTGAGAGATGGACTTCCCTACGGCCAGTTCTTACGCATTAGAAGTAATTGTAAATGGCGTAAAGACTATTTTCGTGAATCTAACATTCTCACCAATAAACTAATCAGCAGAGGATATCCTAAACGTCTCGTGACAAAAGCACGGAAGAGGGCATGGTATTGCCATCGGGATCATCTCCTCACACCACAGCCTAAAAAATCCATGACAAGAATACCTTTTGTCTCCAAATTCAACCCATGCAGCAACCAATTCTCAAAGATTATAAAGAAGAACTGGACACTGTTGAGCCCCTACAAACCCTTCCAAGAACCTCCCCTCTTCTCCTACCAACGCGGCGATAATCTAGCATTGCATCTTGTGCATGCAATCACATGGCCAGATAAACCAGTGGACAGACATACCATCACGGCAGCATGGGGATTGGCACCCATCATTGGACATTACAAATGCCAGAACTGCAGTGTATGCGACCTAACTGTAAACACCAAGGACTTCAAATGTAACGACAGAACGTACAAACTGAAGAATCACACCAACTGCAGGTCACAGAACGTGATCTATGCTATCCGTTGTCCATGTGACTGGATCTATGTGGGACAGACCACGCAGATGGTCAAGCAACGAATGAGTCAACATAAAAGCTGCATCAACTGCAAAGTCCCCACTGCACTGTTGGTCACACACTACCTAGAAAAGAATCACTGCGACACTGACATCATCTGGCAGGTGAAAGACAAACCTACTCTACCAATCAGAGGAGGAGACATCAAAACCCTCCTCAACAGGTGCGAAGGCAAATGGATTACTTTGTGCAACGCAGTGAACCAAGGTCTTAACACCATTGATGAATGGAACAGTAAAAACTCTATCTAACTGTTCCTCTAACTGTTCCATAGACACTGACTATTGACTGCCAATTGTACTACCGCTACTCCTCCTGGGCGATCCCCCACCCTTGGACCCCTTTCCTTTACCGCTCCAGCCCCCTGTCAGGCCATCATCATGTCTGTCTCCATACTATTTGTAAAACTGTCCTTATGCACCTCTATGTACTACATGTCTGACACTCCCTCTAACTCATTATATACATGCCTGACACTCTCTCTATTTCAGTATGCCCATTTGGTCCAAATTGTATTGTGATTTTCTCCTAGCTGTAACTACGCCATACCATTACAGGTGTCCTCTAGCTGTCATAATCCCTTGATGTCCTCCTGGTTGATTTGCACCAATCAATTGATATACTTCCCACCAGAAGTGCATTTCAAACTGTATGTTCAATTTGAGACCTCTCTCCATCTCGTGATAGCTTTATTGTATCTTATTGTTTCACCATAGGACTGTGTTCCTCGTTTTCCTCTCTCAATTGATGGTTGCATCCTTATGTTACTAGGGAATTCAAAAGCTTTATTGTTTCACATACTGTTTCCTTGTACGCCTGTGCCTCCTCCTCTTTCCCCGCCTCCCACTCCTCCTCCCTCTCCTGTCCTGGCGCTTTTCTTGGCTCGGGTCTTGACACGCCCCTTCTGCCATCGCCACGCCCCCTTCCCGATAAACTACGGATTCACCTGACCTCGTAGTTACTAACCCCCGGCACTCTGCACACGACCGTGGCGAGGTTACGCTGTTCCCCGCTGCTTAACTCAGCTCCAGGTAAGCCTCTCATCCTCCAACCGCCCTGCACTGCCCCTCCGTAGCTTCCCCACCTCATTTTTGCCTTCGCCCCTTTAGGTTGGTCGAACCGAGGCACCGTCCTCCGACCCCCTCCGGGACACGCAGCCTCCCGGCAATGCTTGACGCACCCCCCTAAGTGGAGTCCCCTCCAGGAGCAGTGCGTCCATTGGGGCGTGGGGGCGTAGCCCCCCAGCCCGCAGCTCCCTCGGCGTCTTTGAACTTAAGTAAATTGAATCAGTTTACTTACGTTTAAAGACGCCGAGGGAGAACTGACAATCATGTCAGTCAGCATGACGTCGGACAGCCCACCCCTTCAGAGTCTGAAGGGGGTGGGCGGTCCGGCCTCATGTTGACTGACATGACTGGCAGCAGGCAGCACCACAAGAGCGCATGTATGGGGACGGAGGGCGAATTTTCGTGCCGTGCCCACTCATGCGCACTAGTGTCTGCTCTGCTGGCGCATGCCCATTAGTAGAGCGAGGGTTGAGAAAAGACTCAAACCTCGGTCTCCTAATGGGCAGGCGGAGCGAGTAGTAATTGTGCCCTAAGCCAATCCTGGCACTGCTGGCAGCGCCAAGATTGGCTGAGACTGAGGGGCTGTAAGCGCCAACAGACCCGAGGTGGCGCAGACCGGACCTGCTCAGGTAGGATCAACCACTTCATTTTTGGAGACTTATAATGTTTACTTAGTGTCGGGGGTGTAGGCGGTAAGAGCAGATTTGAAGGGATAACAACAAAAGGGTCAGAGACGGAGTTGGGGGGGACATGGAGAGTTAGCAGGTGACAGGATGCAGTGAAAGCCAACAGAGGCAGCTGTTCCTATGCATTGGGCAATCAAGAAGGAGTGGGAGGGGGAAAAAACTATACTCAGGGGAGGCCGCCCCCCACTCAAACAGATTTCAACAATAGAAGGCCTCACCTGGATTGCACCTAACTGAATTTTTACGTAGGGCACCATTACACTGTATAGTAGTGGAAATTAACACACTAAGAGGATAAGGCGGACATATTAGTGTCAGATCCTACGTAAAAATTCAGTTAGGTGCAATCCAGGTGAGGCCTTCTATTGTTGGAACCTATGCATTGGGCGCCTGGACGCTCGTTTTCAGAGACAGTAATGGAGCAAAAGCAACCACCGGGTCACGTTGTTTATAATCTGCTGCATTCATATTGTATCCAGATGTCTATTATAATTATTTTTTTTAATAGGTGGAAAACACAAAACTAATAGTAGTAGTAAAAGAGCCACAGCCGCAAAACGCATTTTCCTGAGTATGGGTCTGTTTGACCTGATTTGGGATGTCAGTGTATTGTGAATTAGGAGCGCAGGCCGCTGTGCGCGGAGTTCAATAGTTTTACCTATGGCGTACCCTTTTCTGTATGTGAAAGCTGGGTTACCAAGCAGTCCTCTTACAGCACTAACCAATAGATCCTCATATTGTTGCCATCACAGTCGAGCCACATTAAACCTGGATCTGTCCCGGCACTAACACTGGGTAAGGGAAGCAACTCGGCTCATAGCCATTATCCCGCGCGGATGTATGACATTACAACGCATACTTTTACATCGCATGCCTTTACAACGCGGTTTTTACAACGAAAACCTTTACAACGCATAGCGCTTTGGGGTGCTGGATAGTGAATAGTTTAATTCACTATTCCAACTCCAGTCCCCGTGGACACTAGGGAAGGTGTTGGACAGTAAATTAAACGTATTCCCTATCCTAGAGCGCCCCCCAGCGCAATGCGTTGTAATGGTTTGCGTTGTAAAAGTTGCATCGTAAAGGCACTGCGTGGTAAAAGTTGCGTTGTAAAGGATGTTTCCCATCCAGCGCAAACATGTGCACAGAAGACAATATCCTTTGAAGCAGGCTGAAGATCGAAAGTAAAGGAGCATGCGCTCAATAGAGACTTTTCTTATGCCGCAAAAATAAAACAAAGTTTTAATGTTGATGTATGATGTGAAATATATATTCATTGTTTTGTAATGTCGATGTTAGCTCTTATAGCACAGCGCAGCACTGATATGGAGCACTGTTGTTAAAGCATGCGCTAAGTTCCTTACTCCGAGTGTATGCGTGTTACTATATCTGCTGTTGCTCAGTGTTTCACTTTCACAACTTTTAGCTGTTACACAAACATGTTTGTGCTTCAGGGTTGTAACTGGATGAACATATTAATGTGAATGAGTCTACCTGGTTATTAAGAACATAATTAATGAATGAATGAAGGTAGCTGCTATCAGTAAGAGTTCTGAGAGTTATTGTGAGAGAATGAGGGAGCGTGTCAGTTATCAAGCATGTCATTAAAGTGGTCTTTTTTCAAAATTTTCTCGGGGAAAAAAAAACTCCGAACCCCCTTAGGTTGTTCAGGCTCGCTTGCTCGCTGCAGTGCAGTATGACAATCATTTTACGCCCACCACTTTCAAATGTCACCAGCTGCCCCTGGTCCCCTCCTCATCAGGTAATTGGCCCTCGCCCCTCACCTCCGACTGTGCCGGCTGGTATCGGAACTCTCATTTACCCGCTACCTCTTTGCCGCAGGTCGCCACCGGACATTCTCTGCCGGACCTGCTCCTCGAGCTACTCCTTCCTCCCTGCTGCTCCAGGTACCCTCTTGCACGCCATGCCCCCCACCCTCCATCGCCCTGCTTCCCACCGCGTTCCCCCTGATCCCGTTACTCAGCCCGCCACCCGCAGCCCCTCATTAAATCGCTCGTTCACGCCCTTTTTCCAGCCCACTCTTTGAGCACTCTTCTCTCGGGTTCGGTCTCCGTCCCCAGTAGTTCCCGTAGCAGGCTACTTTCTAGCACATGACTACCCTCTCTAGCCTACGACCCAGGGGCCTGTTCCCCACGGCACCAGCCCACCTTGGAACACACCGGTGTTTGTCCTCCGTTCACCGCAAGTGACCGTTGCCGGCTACTTTCTAGCGCACGACTACACCTTCCAGCATACAGCCTCTGGACCTTCGCGCAATAAACAGACCACGCAGTGTCAGCGTAAAAGGCCATTTTATTAGACCAGAAACTGCGTAATCTGTACAAAAACAGTAAACATAAACAGGTAATAACATCAAACCCCCACTCACACTCCCCTCTCACTCGTTTCACTCGTTCCACCTCATCACAAAGCCCTAGAGGCTCCATACCATGATTTCTTCCTGCCCCTCAATCCTTTGTCATCCAGCCCACTCATTGCATCCTGCCATTCACGCTTCTATCCCCCCTAAGAACTCCCCCCCCAAGGGATGGGTGTGCCCGCTCTTGACCCCCTTGTCCCTTCAAGTACCGCCTAACGCAGCTCTGGCCCAAACTGGCAACGTCATCGACCAGCCCAACAAACCACCTGCAACTGCCGGGTGGGTGGGCGGCCTTTCGTGACCCTCCCGATGGTGCCAGGCGCAGGAAGAGGAAGTTCCCTTCCTCCCCTGCGCCTATATCCCCCACCCCCTAACTCCTCCCTTTCCCCTACCTGGCCTATCAGCGCGAATGACCCCGGGGGAAGACTAGTCTGCGACTGCGCTTCCCCCGGGGCCCGGCATCGCGCAATAAACAGACCACGCAGTGTCAGCGTAAAAGGCCATTTTATTAGACCAGAAACTACGTAATCTGTACAAAAACAGTAAACATAAACAGGTAATAACATCAAACCCCCACTCACACTCCCCTCTCACTCGTGTCACTTGTTCCACCTCATCACAAAGCCCTGGAGGCTCCATACCATGCTTTCTTCCTACCCCTCAATCCTTTGTCATCCAGCCCACTCATTGCATCCTGCCATTCACGCTTCTATCCCCCCTAAGAACTCCCCCCCCCAAGGGATGGGTGTGCCCGCTCTTGACCCCCTTGTCCCTTCAAGTACCGCCAACCAGTGAACCCCCTGTAGGGCGGTTCACTGCCCCACCCCCCCTTCCAAGGCGTCCCGGTCCGCTACACTCGCCAGCATTCATACTCTGGGACACCAGATAGCCTCATTCCACAACTTGCTCACCACATCCCTCATCTCCATCATGTAGTAAGCATTGCCCAACTGTGACAAGTGCACCCCGTCGTCCCTAAAAACTAACGGCTCCGCAAGTCGAATCCCTTCATGTGCAATTACTTTAATGTCATTGTCACCACAGTAAAGTCTCATGGCCCTGTTGAGTTTCCTTTGTGCCTTCTCGATCGCCCCATGCTTCATAGCCCCTCTCCACACTTTCCTGGGGACCAACTCCATCCAGGCAATGCAGGTCCCTGCAAGCCTGCCCTTCAACACATCCAGATCCCGTTGCATGAGTTGCAAAAGAGCCAAACCAGACAGCTGCACCAGGTCGTTCTCCCCCAGATGTATGATCAACAAATCAGGGCATCCCCTCTGTGGGACCATCTTCGCGAGCCAGGGCAGTAGTGCCCCCCATCGCATGCCACCTTTGCCCCACCATTGTACCTCGTGCAAGTGTCCTTTCAGTCCCAGGTTACGGCCGTAAACCTGTCGCTCCGCATATTTGGATGCCCAATGCACGAAGGAGTGCCCAACAATCCAAGTCACCGTCTTACTGCCCGGTCCACCCACGCAACCTACGAAGAAAAAGATGTTAGAAACAGGAACACAACGACATGCTCAACAACAACCCTACAGGTAACCCTCACTTCCTCACATACTTCTCGCAACAGCGGGACTTCCACCGCCCAATCCTCCTTATCCTGTCCCAGGACCACCCCAGCCTGGCCGCAGCTGTTGCAGCCCCAATCCTGAACGAATGAGTCCCGAACCCAGAAGCATCCAGTCCCAGCCTCCGCAATGCCTTGCGCAACACTGCCAGCAGCTGGCCCGCCGTCACTCGTGCGCCAGAGGCATGCACAAAAATCTCCCCCTGCGCCACACTCACCGACCTCAGGAAAAAACGCCACTCAAACACTGGGCACACCACCCCGCCCTCAGTCTCATTCAGCCACACCCATTTACCCCTGCCCAACTGGTCAGTCTTTGAGCACCGCAACCAAATCCCCAGACGGCCCCCATCCACCCGAATCTCCTTGACAACCTGCCAGCCTTCCTCCTCGAACCCAACAACTCCGATTCCCGGAAAGCCCCGAAAAACATCCACACCATACACAAACGGAAAAGGCCAGCCTCAACCAGGTCGTAACAACAATCCGGCAACACCCCAACCAGCCGAACCAGCAACTCAAAAGTGATTGCCTCACGTAGCCTACCCCCCCCACTCCCGCGCTCCCTGCCCCAACCCCGCAACATCCTGCTCACGATCACATCCTTGGCCGGATCAAACCCCAGAAACAGCACACAGTAAAAGGATATCCCCGCCAATTTACCAGAGATCGTAGCCGCAGACAAACCCCTGTCAACACAAACCAACACAAAACGTCTCAGCCCCTGCCTCACATCAGACTCAGCTCCCACCACACTATCCACGTTCCAGCCCATGAAAGCACTAAATTCCGACCACGCCAAACGATATGTCCTCCTCGTAGTTTCAGCCAGCGAACCCTCCACTAGTCCAATCATCCTCACTCCCCCAAGGCCCAGATGCCGGCCGGCAGCTCGGTCTTGCAAGCATCCGCTCCCGGTGCCAGGCGTCGAAACCGCTGCCACCGCGAACGAGACAAAGCATCAGCAATGTCATTATTCGCTCCAGGGACATGCTTAGCCCGAAACACCACATTCAACCGCAGACACGTCAACATGAAACTCCGCAACAAACGCAACACTCTCAGGTCCCGTGCCCTCTGATGATTCACCAACTCCACAACTGTCATGTTGTCCACATGGAAAAGCACAGATCTGTTCCGAAATTCCTCCCCCCAGACCTCCAGTGCCACCAGCAAAGGGAAGAATTCCAAAAAGGCAATGCTCCTCCCCTGTCTCAACCATGGAGCCGGCCAGACCTCCGCACACCACCTCCCGTCCCAGAAAACACCAAACCCCGCCGACCCAGCCGCATCGGAGTAAATTTGGCATTGCCAGACCGCCCTCTCCTCATCAAAATCCAGGGACACGCCATTGAAATCCTGCAAGAAAGCAATCCATGTCCTCAAGTCAGCCCTCACTCCCATGGAAATCCTGACTCTGTGATGTGGAAGCACTGCCCCCGACATGGCCATGCCGAGCCGCCTGCAGAACGTCCGTCCTGCCCGCACCACCCTACACGCAAAGTTGAGAAAGCCTAGAAGTTTCTGAACTGCCCGCAAAGAAATCCGCTTCTCCCCAACCGCCCAGTCCAGGCATGCCAGTATCTCTGTCACCTTGGCCGCAGGGAGGCGCGCCATCCACTGCACCGAGTCCAATTCAATCCCCAGGAACGTGAGGCAACAGCTGGGACCAGCCGTCTTCTCCGGTGCCAGAGGCACCCCAAAACGAAAGGCCACCTCCTGGAAATGCGACAGGGCCCTGCCGCAATCCCCGGAATCCGCCTTCCCCAGGAAGAGGAAATCGTCCAAGTAGTGAGATACCTCACGGCACCCACTGACCCGCACCATGACCCACTGCAGAAAAGTGCTAAAGAGCTCAAAGAGAGCACAGGAAATGGCACACCCCATGGGCAAAACCTTGTCCACGTAGATGGCCCCCCCAAACTGCATGCCCTGGAGCGAAAAATCCGCCGGGTGAATAGGCAGCAGACGGAAGGCCGACTTGATGTCGCATTTCGCCAATTCCGCCCCCGGACCACAAACCCTCACCAGACGGATCGCATCGTCCACTGACGCATAGAGCACCCTAGAATCCTCCTCCGCAATAAAATCATTCACTGACTGGCCTTCCGGCCAAGATAGATGGTGGATCAACCTGAACTCCCCCACCTCCTTCTTCGGCACCACCCCCAATGGAGAGACGATCAGATCACCCAAAGGCCAGTCAGCAAACGGGCCAGCCACCCTTCCTTCCAACACCTCCTTCTGCAGCTTCGCAGCCACTACACCCGGCAGTTCCTTCGCTGATCTCAAATTGTCGGCCCAGCGTCGCTCCCTAGGGCCCTGATAGCCCACTCTAAAACCCTCCGTGAACCCCCAGAAAAGCCGCGCCGCGGCCTCCCTATCCGGGTAACAAGAGAGCCAAGGGGCCATCGCCTCCACCCTAACCGGTGTAGGCGCCCTTCTGTCCAGGGTGTCCCCGACCACTAGCGTTCCTCCACTGCTCCTAGGGCGTGGTGAGGGTAAGGCACTGAGTAAGGGGATGCTTCCCACCACATTTGGAACACTCATGTTTGAATTTACAGGGGTACCGCGAACAGTACCCTCTGCTGTAACTCCAACAAACTCCCGTGGAAACACCTCCCGGCTTGGACTGTTGCCCAGAGACGATGGTGCTGGGCACCGAGCCTCCTCCCGCCCCACCTTGGGCGGGACGCGGCGGAAAGGACCGATACACCACCGGCAGGCCACTGGCAGTATGTGTGGACGCAGTGGAGTGCGTCGACGCCATCCACTGCACCCAGAGCTCCTGATCCACTTCCCCCCAGCTCTTCTCCGGATTCGCACTGACCCTGGCTCGAAACCCCTCATCGTAGCTCAGCCATGCAAACCCCCCGAACTGCATCTGGGCCTTACGAATGATATCCATGTATTTGAACAGCGCAATCGCCCTATCCAAATACTTCTGGCAGTAGACACTGGCAAAGATTAAGAATGCCGACGTCCAATTCTCCATAGTCACCGGCACCCTAGGGCGCCTAGTCAGATCCCACTCCTCCTCTTTGGACCCTTCCTTCGCCTGCACCTCCCTGTGTAGCAACTTAAAGACGTCCACAAACTCATGCCTCCAAATCCTTTCCTTCAATTTCTCCGACAGGTGGGACCCCAGCGGCATAGCCAGCCCCATGTATGGCAGCTTCTTCGGTACCTTCACTCCCTTCTCCTCTTTTCCCCCCACCTTGTCCGTCTGCACCCCCAACGTCACCAACTTACCGTCCACCTGTTCACCATCCTCAGGAGGACTGCCCGATGGCTTCTCCCCCTCCCTCACTGACCCCTCCCCAACTCCCACAGACCTACAAGCCCTCTTGCGCCCTTCCAAACTCCGGGGACCATCATCCCAGGCAGCCCACCATGCACCCTCACCTGTGAGTGTCTCCGTCCTTTCCTTGGGCCGTCCCCTGGGCACCGCCACCTGGACCACCGTCGTCCGTGCCTTAATCCTCGTCGATGCCGGGGCCTGTAACACACCAAGGTCGCCGTTGTCCGCAGCGCCCCCTAAGCCTACCAAGTCATCCTGCACCTACCCGTCCTCCAGGTCATCACTCTCCGCGCCATAATCCAACTCAAGCACCGGTTCCTGATCCACACGCACATTCTCCACCTCCTTCACCGCTCTCTTCACACCTTTCTGGACACCCTTCTGCACACGCACGCCCACTTCCACACGCGCCGCAGGGGCCCGAGCCCTCGGAGGAGGGACAGCCGCCGCAGACTGCCCTGCTACTTCAGTCCTGCGTTTCGGAGCCGTCTTGCGCTCCGCCAGGCACCCCCGGGCTCTGCCAGCAGCCGCCGGCTTGGATCCCCTCCCACCCCTCAGGTCGCTCCAGCCTGAGTGGGCCCCGGCACCATCGGGCCTCAAAGCCGTCCTGGCCGTCCCTACGCCTACCATGACTCTCTGCGGAGGGGGGTCCTCCACAGACTTCTTGGCCCTGACCCTCCTGAGCTCATCCTCCTTCTCTGCCTCCCGTTCCTCCTCAGAGGTCGGTGAAGGGCACTCGTCAAAATCACGGTGCCAAACTGCACTCACCCTGGCCCCGGACTGTTCAGCCCGCCGGGCCTCCCGTATCTGCTCCAAGATCCTCTCCCCCCTAGCTCTCTCCTCCCAGGAAGCCGCACCCCAAATCTGGGGGGGCGGGGGCGGGCCATAGCCATAAAAGTCAGCCCCCGAGGGGAGGAAACCCACCTGAGAGAACCCCGGGGCCCACCCGGGCCCTCCAGCCATCGGAAACAGCAAGTGCCGCCCAGCCCCACCCCCCGAGGCCCCTACCGCCGCCTGACCCGCCGGGGCGGGGGTGCCCGCCCTGGAACTGGTGGACAGGTCGAGGGGGGAAACCTCCTCCTGACCCCTGACCTCCCCGGAGATGCCCCCTGTCAGGCCAACCCCAGGAGTGTTAGCAGCAGCCTGCTCCCCGGACCCAGACGTCCCAGCCCCACCCGGGGCTACCCCCACCTCCGGAGTAGGCCCAGAAAGCGTATCCTCCTGCCCCGCCTCCTGCTCGGCGCCGGCCGGCACCTGCAGGGGGTCCAGAAGTGTAAACGCGGGGGCGCTGGCCCCACAGCGGCCCCTGTCGCCCCAGGCACGAATTCTATTTGGGGGTAAGCACGGGGGGGCAGGTTCTTGCGCTTCCCGCCCCTCGCCGTGTCCCTGTGCACTCCTCCCCCCCCTCGCTCCAGAAACAAGTCCTCCGTGTCAGGCTCGTCGTCCTGACACGCCACCACCGTGGCCGAGACCCCGGCCGAGGCAGCGCGTGTTCCCCTGGTGGCCCCCACCCACGCTTGGCCCAAAACCCCCGGGCGGAGCAGGTCGTCCCGCCCGGCCCGCGCGAGCAACATCAAGGCCTCCCGGACCTCCTGTGACGTGACACCCGACATCGTGCCGATTTGCACGATTCCGGCGTGTCAAAACTGACCCGGCTGCCGTGAAACAGCCCCCGGCGCTCACTGAGCTGACCCCAAAGACCACCCAACTACTCTAACCCAAACCACTAAGCTACCACTAACCTCCCTTTCGTGACCCTCCCGATGGTGCCAGGCGCAGGAAGAGGAAGTTCCCTTCCTCCCCTGCGCCTATATCCCCCACCCCCTAACTCCTCCCTTTCCCCTACCTGGCCTATCAGCGCGAATGACCCCGGGTGAAGACTAGTCTGCGACTGCGCTTCCCCCGGGGCCCGGCAGTTCCCCATAGCACCCGCCCACCACACTGTTACTTCCCGCTGCTCCCACCCGTCCTCAAAATCCTGCCTGCCTGTTCCTCACTTAGACTTCAGTTCACCTCGGCATCTCTCTTTCTTTTGCCACCCTCCACGTGATTCTTCTCACTTTTTCAATCCAGCCCAACCTCCCCACTCCGCCCTCTGGATCTTATCACCCCTATCCCTCAATTGTTTCCTTCTGTTCACTCCCTCCGCCCTCCGTACACCTCCCAGCCTCATTTTCTTGTCCCACACGCCCTTTCACCCAGATCACCCTTTCCCGCCCTTTCCTGTGCCCCCGGGACCCCACTGCGCCCTTACTACCTGGACTGCCCCAGACATTCCCCGACCCTTTGCGCCAGCGCCTCTTCTTCCCCCACCTTCTCCCCCCCTTTCCTAGCCTTACCTTCTTCCTTCCTTCCCTGTACAGCACCGTTTTTCAAAGGCAACCCGGTCCTAAAGATGATCCTGACTAACAAGGATCGAAACGTCGTCGACCCCTCAGCGCATTAATTGGCGCATCTCCCAGTGTGGCTCACCTGAATCATTTTTTCAAATCAGAAAAACTTTCGCATTGCAATTTAACTTGAGCCATATTGTTCTTTTGATTCACTGTATATATTTGAATACTTTCCCACCATGCGCCGTTCATGCTGATCACAATTGTCACTTGCGTCGCCACCCCTGTGTCACTTGCACATACCAAGCACCAAGTCCAATTCGGGTTGTTTTGTTATTCATGTATGTACAGTGCTGTTACAACTGTGTTTCTTATTCTTATTTTTCATTAATTACACGATGCCATGAGCACGTTCCAAAACGTATCGAGTCTCCTTGTTTCTGTTTACGTAATGCTTTTCGCATTCATGTCTAATTGTCTCTACAGTAATACCAGTTGGGATATTGTCTGTTTATTCTGATTACCTACCCTGATCCCAACGTGGTTTATGGGTCATACTCCTGTAATAATTTACAAGGGTGGGCAGTTTAGGCCGCCGTGGAGCCTTGTGCCAACACTTGCCACTAACAGGACCCTGAGTTTTGGGTGCACCAGTTTGGACAGTGGCACCAACAAAAAACAAACATAATACACAAGAAGAGTGGATGGCTCTCGCACTGGACCCCCAGGATGGGTGCTGACAGAGAAGCCAGTGAGGCCATGTGGACTTGAGCTTTTCCCTGTAGCACCCAACAATAGTATGTGTTGTGAGTGCCCCGTATGGGACCAAGACATCCACAGAATATTAAAAAAACAACATGTGCGGAGCAAGTCTGCAGTAAAAGTGTGGAAAGAAGCCTAGCAGCTCGTCAAGTATTCACTGCACAGAGTAGCACCCCATAATGCCCTGAAAGGGCTTTGTTTATGCATTTTGTCCCTGTTGTGGTGCCCCAAGAAGGGGCAGGGACACCACCAACCATTTGTTCAAATATTGTGGGTGACTTTATGAAGCACAGTAGCCTCCCCAGGAACATTTAAAGAAAGCTTATAGTAAGTCTCCTGGGTTATTGAATACATGGCCCCTAGAGAGCTTGTCAACATTTGTAATGCATTTCAAGCTGAAGCTGTATTAGGGGTGGGTGTGAATTGTGTAATTCCGTGTAGCGCAGTGAGATATTATTTTCCTCAGAGTAATGCAGAATTACTAAAATTACTTTGATTATTCCGGCATAATTGAAATTGTGCCCATGCGTAAACTGTATACTCTTCAGATGAAGTGTAGGGACCCCTTGTAGTTGGTTCTATGTCTGCTTTATATGGCACGGAGAGTGTTAAAGAGTCAAACACATTTTTATAGTTGCTTTGATGAAATGTGCTTTATTCAAAACATATCAGTGACAATTTCTATTAATTTCCAGTGCAATGTGTGTATTAGGAATAAATGCATTGGATTATGGCTATTGATTCCACTGGCTGTAATAGCAAATGATTACATGAGTCTCCTCTGTTTATGTGGTGAGCTTTTCACAAAGCCAATATGTCTGCTTTTTATATTTTGATATGCTGACCCCCCGAAAAAGCCAATAAACGTGGCTTTTCTATACTTATGCTCTGACCCCTTGACAAAGCCCGTAGGCCTCCCTCATTTGAAATTACACCCAATTATATTGTGATGTTGCATCTGGTATAGGTGGGGTAAAAGCTATTATCCAGTCATTACCAACTAGGGATCAAGTGCGATTTTATTAACATGTGTAGTATTCAGTAGTGTATGTTTAATAAAATGAACTTTTCATTTTGACAGAAAGAGCACTGAGTGGACAATAATTTATTAAGTGGTATTGTTGCATACCAGCGAATTAGGTTTGCTAGCCCATACCATCCACACTAAGTGGGCTTTGGACTGCTGTATTGTACTACCCTAAGAGTGTCAAGAGCTATAGTGGGATATTTTGTTCTCAATAAGGAGACAATTTGTGGACTTATGACTTGTACTAAGATCTTACTTTACATTAACCAAATCAGTGGAATTTGCTGAAAAAACATAAAGGTTAAAGGGACTTTCAAGTTAGTTGACAATATCAGTCATAGTGTTACATTTTAAACCTGAAAAAAATCACTCAAAGGTGTAAGTTATAGGATAGTGAGCTAAGCATCAGGTACCTCTTATCCCCATTCTTAATGACTCTAATTTGTTGATGGATTCATATTTTCAGTCTAATGATTGTGCCGCCAACATAGAGTTTGCTACATTCACACTGCAGTACATAGATAAAATAGTCAGTATTGCATGTTAAACTGTCTTGTATCGTGACTGTTCACCCTTCAAATGTTCTGTTAGATTTTCAATTCTGCCCATATTGGCAAGCCTTGCAGGTAGCACATTTCACAAAACCCTTTCTGTTAGCCAATTACTTATTTCAGGATCAAAGTGACTCTGTATCAAAATGTCCCGGAATGAAAATGTTTTTTGGGAGGCAATCAGTGGGCCAGAGCCAGTCGTTCCTTGCAACATATCATTCCTTGCAGATGCTCATCTTTGTCCAATGTGTGCAATTTTTCTTTTGCATTCGTTTGATATCTGTCTGTGCCTGATTAAACTCTCGGAACACCCTATGTAAACTTTTGTCATCAGTGATTTTAGATGATATGTTGTTCTGCCCATAAAGCAAATCCTCTCTTGATATCTTTTGGACTCTTTCCTGGGCATTATTGGGAACACTAGGTTGATAACCATGCTGCACAGAACTTTTTTTCATTTCCACAACTTCTTTTGCCCTCAACATCTGTCCATACGGTATATCCATTTCAATACCACCGGATGCCCACTGTTTGCATGTAGTATGGAGTATGTGGCTGTTCCCTTTTTGTGAATGCTGGTCATTAGCTTGCCATTATTGGTGTGTAATTCAATGTTCAAAAACTGGCACTGTTTCCTGCTCCAAAAGGCTGTAAAATTGAAATTAAAATTATTGGTGTTCAATTTATTTATAAACCTCTCAATCAAAGTTGTCGCCCTCCCATAGCACGAAGAGGTCATCAATACAGCATGTCTAGATCACAACGTTCTGCATATTCTGCTTCTTCTCTTCTGCCCAGGCTACTTCCTTCTCCCTCCACCCAATGAACACATTTGCATAGGTGGGGCAAAGGATGTGCCCATAGCCATGCCCTGTTGCAAGTAAATCCTCTTGTTGAAGGTAAAGACATTGTGTGTAAGACAGGATCTTAACATATCCATCATCATCTGGGTATGTTCCAGAAGTTCAATAGGTTTGCCTCTTAGGAAATAATGGCATGCCAGAAGCCCATCATTGTGATTTATTGATGTGTACAACAACATTATGCCCAACATAACCATGATGTATTCGGTTTCCTTGGTATGCCATCTATCATCTTCAAAAAGTCAGTAGAGTACTTCAGATAAGATGGTAAGCTTGTAACATATGGTTGCAGAAACAGATCCAGATATCTTGTGGTGCTCGCCAATAATGTTCCCATTGAACTGACTATTGGCCTGCTAGGTGGTTTCCTAATATCTTTGTGCACCGCTGTGAGGAAATATATTGTGGCTAATCTGTCATGTTTTGAGCAGAGATTCTAATATTCTATTCGGGGAGGTGGCGGTCCCCGGGCTTGCAGGGGGACTGGGTGACCCCCGCACTTCAAAGTACTAGCCCCAGGGAGGTGGCAGTCCCCAGGCCTGGGGGGCCCAGGCGGGCACCCGCATCTTTAATTCTTATTGCCCCCTGGACCTGGCACACTCGGGGGCCCACTTGAGTCCGCACTGAACAGGCCCTGGGGGTCAGGTTGTTTCTACCATTCCCACTTTTCTTGTTTTTCAAGTGTTGGCAACTAATTCAATCCCAGGCACGAGATCGGGAGGGTTCGCAGATCCAAAGCGCCCACAGTTGCATCTCTGAGAAATCTTTACATTTCTCAAAAATTACTGAATGGATTTACACTATTTAACAAAAAGTGTGCACTCTGGACCAAGAGCTACCTTTCTACCACATTTGCGGTAATTCCATTCAGCAGTTTGGGCTGTAGCTGCGTCAACAGTTTCCTATGAAAATTGACATAGAGAAAAAGTGACAGCAGCTGACGTGACCACCAGTAAGTAGTTAAAGTTAGGACCTAGTTTCATATATATATATTCACTGAAAAAACCATAGGTTTCAGACCTTATATAGTTAGGAATTAGCATTTTAAAAACCTTTAAAATTCACTCAAAAAACTATAAGTTTTAGGGGTGTTATAGTTAGCTGGACAATTCACTCGTACAAAACCATTGAAATTGCTCCTATAAAGTTAGTTCTTCTAACTATATTTGGCACACCCGCAATCCACTGCTGATGATGTCACATATTACATCATTCATGACATGGTCAGTGACATCACTGATGACATCTCAAATGACATCACTGATGACATCTCAAATGACATCACTGATGACATCACTGATGACATCATCCAGGGAATGTGGTTTGCTTTGTTATTTAAATATGCATTATATATATAGCAATTTGCATTGAAGAATGAGTGGTTATATAAAAATAAATGTTTGGATGGAGGATTTAGTAGCAGTGTAATTGACTGTTTACTTGACCAATTATAGTGTCTCACTAAATATAGTGGATAGTGACTAAACTGTGTGAATATCTGTATCACTTTGTCAGTTGTTGTGTAAACAGGTTCTCCAGTTGGTTACTAGCTATGTGAAAGTCTATATTAGTTATTGATTAGTTAACTGAGTATTTGTATGGGAGAGTGAATGTGTGTGTGGTTCAGTGGGGGGTGTGTGACTGCCCAAAGATGTGTGAATAGTTGATTCAGTAGATATATGAAGTTAAAACTACATGTTCTAACAGTTGTTTGGGTGAGTGAATATCTTTATGGGTGTGGTGATGAGCAAATATATTTCTCAATGGTACATGTCCAATGAACTAGAATAATAAAAGACAGTGTATGTGTCAGTTGTTGTATATAAATAAGTATACATAAGACTCAATGAGTGACTGTATGGATAACTGTATACTTGTAATAATGATTTTATAATACACTAAGTTTGACTTACTATCTTAATGAATAGATGAAGTGGTGTTTGTATAAGTGTGTAGCTAAGTAAGTTTGTAAGTATGATACATTGTTTGCATAAGTGAGTAGGAGGACTTCATAAGTGAATAGGATGTGTGCTGGTGTGTAATGTTGATATAGGTGTATAAGTATTTTTGATAGTGTTCTATTGTTCATTGACAGCATGTATGAGTGAATCTACAGGTAAGTGATTAGATGTGTGTCTACATCTAGAAATCACTGAGTGGGTTTTTAGATACTTGTATTGCTTTGTCAATGGATTCAAATATGATACTCTGTATTTTACAAAGAGTGATGAAAGATTTTACTAGTGTATGAAAAGGTGTATGTGATTGTCACGTGGATGATGTCATCAGTGATGTCATCAGTGATGTCATTTGAGATGTCATCAGTGATGTCACTGACCATGTCATGAATGATGTAATATGTGACATCATCAGCAGTGGATTGCGGGTGCGCGAAATATAGTTAGTACAACTAACTATATAGGAGCAATTTCAATGGTTTTGTATGAGTGAATTGTCCAGCTAACTATAACACCCCTAAAACTTATAGTTTTTGAGTGAATTTCAAAGGTTTTTAAAATGCTAATTCCTAACTATATAAGGTCTGAAACCTATGATTTTTTCAGTGAATTTCAAAGGTTTTTTAAATGCTAATTCCTAACTATATAAGGCCTGAAACCTATGGTTTTTTAAGTGAATTTGCAATGTTTTTTAAATGCCAATTCCTAACTATATAAGGCATGAAACCTATGGTTTTTTCAGTGAATTTCAAAGGTTTTTCAAATGCTAATTCCTAACTATATAAGGCCTGAAACCTATGGTTTTTTTCAGTGAATTTCGATGGTTTTTTAAATGACAATTTTTTAATGTATTAATTGTTATTTTTTTTATACTGATTTACTATATTTTTTCAGGCAGGTGTTCAGAAGGCACGCTCTCCCTTTTTACAACACTCTGCAGCGCAGCTCCATGGTGCATACTGGAGATACCTGTTGGACTAGTTCCCTCTAGGGTATCTCTGGAATGAACAGGAATTAATTCCCCAACTTAAACTGTGCAAACGCGCCCTGTAGAGTGGGCATGCCTAGGGGGTCAGTGTGTTTCTACCCTGCCCCCTTTTTGTGTTCTACACGTTTGTTTTTCTACTTTCTTGTGCCTCGGTCTACCGAGCACAAGATGGCTGCCAACACTTCCTGGTTTGAAGTGTTGAAAGCCAATAAGCATGCAGCTCGTGCTCTGAAAGTTTTAGAACTCAAAAAGGGGGCATTGTAGAAGCACCCCACAGGACCCCCAAGGCAAAAAAAAATCACTCATGACATCACTGTGGATGTGTGTCTTTCTGAAAAATAAATATTTTTTATATATGTATATCTAAAGGTCGATGGAAGAATAAATGGGTAAGTAAGTGTATAAATGAATGACTTTTTTGTAAAATTGATTGTATAACTGACTGATAAATTGTATGTTAGTGAATACATGGGTTAGTGAGTAATGTTTAAATATGTAAATATCTGTATCAGTCTCACACATTTTTTGAATAAGTGGCTGCATGGGTTGGTGAGTAGCTACATGAGTGCCTATATAGGTTATTAGTTGGTTTTTTGAGTATCAGTATGAGTGTCTGAGTGTTTACATGGTTTGGGGGGGATACTACTTAGCACATAGATGCATTAATGAGTGACTCACTGTTTATATGTGTTTTGAAGACAGCATGTGGCAGGACTGTATGAGTGGATGAGTGTGTGTATAGGTGTGTTAGTGAGTGAATGACTGTCTCAATACTGTCTTTATGAGTAAGTACATATGTTTTAGACCAGTAATGTCCAGCTAACTATAACATGTTTGAAACCTATGTTTTTTTCAGTGAATTTGAAAGGTTTTTAAAATGTTAATTCCTAACTATAACGTGTGAAACCTATGGTTTTTTCAGTGAATTTGCAAGATTTTTTAAATGCTAATTCCTAACTATAACGTGGCTGAAACCTATGGTTTTTTCAGTGAATTTCAATGGTTTTTTAAATGCTAATTCCTAACTATAACGTGCCTGAAACCTATGGTTTATTCAGTGAATTTCAAAGGTTTGTTAAATGATAATTTTCAAATGTAATAATTGTTATATTTTTTACACTGATTTACTACATTATTATAACATTTTTTTAGATATATTATTTTTTAATTACATTACATATTTTTTATATAAATTTTAAAAAAATGTTTGTACACCTCTCTGCAACGCAGCCCCTTGGCGTGTTCGCAGAGGGGGAACTAATTCCCCTTGCATACTGGGGATCCCTGGGGGCCAACTAGCCCACCTGGAACATCCAGTATGCGCCAGGGGGCTGCGTTGCAGAAAGGTGTAATGAGGCCACACCCCTTTTTACACCTCTCTGCAACATAGCGTAGCATGTTTGCAGAGGAGGAACTAATTCCCCTTGCATACTGGGGGTCCCTGGGGGCCAACTGGCCCACCTGGAACCTCCAGTATGCGCCAGGGGCTGCATTGCAGAAAGGTGTAATGAGGCCACACCCTTTTTAGGTTTTGACTAGCGATGCGCACGAAGTGCGCATGCGCTAAAAAACCTTATGAGTTAGAGTGGGGAATAGGGATCCGCCCCACTCTCCCATTGGCTAGCTCCATAAATGGAGGCTAGCCATTGGGAGACGGCTCTGTCCAGATTCGGGGGCGTTCCCGAGAATTTTTCGCTTTTGGCGACGTCAGTCTTGGGAACGCCCCCGAATCTGGTCCGGCATTGAAGGCACCCGCCTTCCTTCCTGCTCGGGCCACGCTTCGAACGTGTGCGCAACGTTTTGCTGTGTCCCTGAGGCTGAGCTGCCCCTTTAACTGTGAAGCGGTTAAGCGGCGAAGAAACAAATTCACTCTCACCCCCCCGCCCTCCCGTAAATGTGGTGGCCGTTTTTATAATACAATGTTAATTTTAGGCGGGTACATAACAGACTTGCATGAAGTGGGGTGCATGACAAGCGGGGTATTAAGACGACTTAATCGCAAAGGGTGCATACGGTAAGGGACGTTTACCCGCATAGGGCCCGCATCAAATCAAAGGGTCAATGTCAGCATCCAGGGCTGCTTCCCCCCCCCCCCGCGGTGAGTATGCTGGGGCAGGGTGGCGTCTGACGAGGGGACGGGCTATGCGGCGCAGCATTGACCATGGTGGGTGAAGTCAGTGCGATCGCTCGCAGTCACGGTATTACACATCACGCGCTCAGAGCACTGCTCCATTCACCGCTCTGCATGCCCGACAAGAAGCGCATCGTGCACTATTATGTAGGCCGGGGCCCTGCGGAAATGGATGGAGGGGAGATGCGATAACCTTCCGGTCGTATACGCAGGATACAAGATAGAATAGATGAACAAGGGCCATTTTAACAACTCCCTTGGACCCTCGTAAAAGTAATTGATGTTCATTTAAGGCACTCGCACACACAAGCCGAATTTGAAGTACAAATCCAGCGGAGGTTTCAAATACATTACTACATCCCGAGCTAAATAGGGACAGGCTGCACAGCAAAGGTGTGAGGCTAGGCAACGCCGCTATGCTGCCTTCCCGTTGTTTTTTCACTCCCTAGCGCCTCGAGGATCTCCGCAGGATGGCCTCCCTGATTCTCTTTCGTTTCAGGGCAGTAAATGTGTCCCCTGCCGCAGCCATGCAGCTGTTGCACACCCAGGCTGCTTTACGGTTCAGTGCAAATGAGATGGGGTTGTCACTATCTAATGAGCCTGCCATCATATTTCTCCGGTGCCCCATAGCCCTGGGCCGGAGTTGGAGGTGGGTTTAGTCGTGCCCAAACCAACACTCCAACCCCCCCTCCCCCCCCACAGCGAGCACTGGCGCCCTGGGCGGCGCGGGCCCTGGAGTGATGGGACGATGACTAAGAAGTCACAGTGAGGCTAGTAACGTCAGTGAGAGCTGCCGTCCTATCGTGGTTCGATTTAATGTGAGTAACTCAGTTTAGTGTCGCTCCTTTACTCAGTGTTTAAGGCATGTTGCCTCACTCCAGTCGTTTTTTCAGGCTCAAATACATAATTAATAAGGTGGCTTGTGTTTTTTCAGAGCTTCGTAACGCACGTCTCGTTTACGAGCTATGCAAATAACAGGTATTACGATTATCCAATGTAGGCCCTCGGTACACGTTGTGTGGTGTGGAATTCCTGTATGGAATTACGATCGCAAATTGTATGTGGGCCTGTGTTTCTGCATCCAGATTTTACAGATGTGGGAACAATGGACACGATGTTATGTATCAGGGATTCCAGATGGTAAAATTGCTTTAGGAATGCCGTCGTGAGCTCCACTTGACCCCCAGCCAAGGCGCCGGGGGAGAGCATGTAACACTAGTCCTGCCAGCCAATGTTCACTTCTGTCGCCACACTCGCCCCACATGGGACAACTTGCCGATGTTTACGCCTGGTGTGAGCCGGTGGGAAACATCTACTTTGTCTGAGTCGAACCCCCTTGTGTCAGAATCGGGAATTCTGCAGGAATCCTGTACATTGATAGTGGCCAGTATGGGAAATTCCGGTTGCATCTCCGCAGAGAACTCTTCTCGTTATCAGGACATTGGTGATATTTATGTTGCCGACCTCGGAAAGATGAAAGGATGAGTTGATCATGTCAAGATTAAAGCTAATGATCTGCAGAGGACAGCTGATGTCAGCCGTAGTTGTTTAACTCATTGTGCGATCTTGTTGTCAGTAAATATAATGATAAATGACAAAATACTTTTGCAGTGAGGAACTATTTCTGTTCGAAAACTTAAGTCTAGCAGCATCAGCATGAACACACAAGTAGATAAATAAAGTAGAACCTTGCTGGATCTGTAAAATAGATTTGTTGAGAGGAGCAGGCGGCATGCCCATCCCTGATGACACAGCACACTGTTTTCAGATGTCTCCGATTAGCTCCACGTGAATGATAAAAATGTACCGTGTTCCCGGAAATGTGATTTGAAGCCACAAGTGTGTCTTATCCTGTGCACAGATAAAAATAAATAAATTAACGCACTAGTCATGCAGTTTGCTCAACTGAAAGCCTTCACCTCTCCTGCTTTTCCCAACATTGCTAAAGGGGCAGAGGGAAGAATAAGAACCTAAAACATGCTTCAGTTCAGAAAGAGTGAACTACATAGGTTTAGATTACAAAGTACACCAAACAGTGACGTCTCATAGACTGACATTTTTAATACAATTACAGTTTCGAAGTGATTACACTGTGGAAACTGTAACGTGTTTTGAGTTGGGTTCTGTTTCTAAAGAATGGAGCTTACAGCATGCTACCTTCCACATAATCACCTGGAACTATTCTTTTAGACATGTCCCTTTGCAGCACAACCTCACTCCTTCTCCAAAGTGTTCCCATGCTGCATGTGCTCTATTCACCCGTTTCTGGCCGCTGCAAGAATATCGCATTTCGACTGCAGTTTCAACATTTTTGTTTCCCTTATTTTAACCGCATCTCTCTTCAGACATCCCAGCGCCTGGACGCCATTACCGAGCTGTGAGGAGCTAAAGCGTGTGTTTTAACACCGGAAGTTTCAAAGCAAGATTTACACTCGGATTGGGATAGACTTTCTAAATCCGTCTCTGTAGTAACTTTACACAGCTATCTAGCTGCTGCTGGTTAGCTGAGTGGGTCCAGGCGCCTGTTGCTCTGTCTTTCAGCAGTGTCCACTCTGAATGCCGAAGAGCCAATATTTCCATCTTTATTGTATTGTAGCTTTCATATAGCGCTTCACACCCCTACTTGGAGCGCCGAAGCGTCTTTCTGGGTGGGTAGGCGCTACACCGTGGCGGGGTGCGGGGTTGGCGGCGCTGCATTAGTAGTTATCACAAGTGGGAGTCATTTTGGTGTCTAACGTGAAAGACCGCGGAGGGGATATCAACTTTTCTTGGGCCGCAGCGCTTAGAAGTGTGATGCAGGAGAAGGCGCGAGAGATAGGCACTATATTATAGTTCTGATTGGCTGTCCGTTTTAATTCACTTTCGTGGCCTCTAGTGTGCTAGAGGCGGGGTCAACCCGGGGTGGTTTGTGTTATGAATTGTTCCGTTGGGGTGTGGGGGCGGGGCGGGGCGCCGCAGCATCAAGCCATGGGGCACTAGCGTGGGTGCTGTGGGGCAGCTGCGCATACCATGTGCCTTGCACATGGTATTCGTGGGCATCTGTGTTGGATTCGTGGGCATCTGTGTTGTGCCAGTCATGACTATTGGCATCACGGCGGCTCTTTGATGTTGTAGACCATTATCGCATTTGTTAAGCTCTAGGAAAAATATAATAATTACATTTTCTAGAGCCTGCAGTAACACCGGAGAGTTTCTTAGCGCTAATCCGTCACCCCATTCTAGCAGGGACAAACAGTGAATACAAAGAGGCTACGTTTCATTCCAGAAAAGCCTGTTTCTCAGGTTTTCTCAGATGGTCTGCCATGGCCCCGCTCTCCAGGGACGCCTAGCGCCGAGTGCTAAGAGGGGCGCTTTTCTGTCCTTGGCGCTTGAAGGCATGTCCTGCGAGCTCCGGGTACAGCTGGACTGCTCCGAAGGCACCGGTGAGAAGGTGCTGTGTGACCCGCCTCACGGGGGCGCTCTAAGGCTGCTGCCCGCGCTCTGACTGCAGAGGGCCCCCTGGCCCTAGCACCGCTCCACGCTGGCCCGGATAGTAATGCATCTTAACACCGGCTCTGGGGTGAGGGGGTGACACCTCCAGCCTAGGGCAGAAGAGGGTGTCTGGGCAGGGCTTTCAGCTGCAGAGCTCACGTTACCATAAGCAGAGGCAGTGAGCATTTTAAGCCGTAAAGCAACCCTCTTGTCTTCTCACTCACTACACCGTCATTCAGGGGAATAAGGGGGTTCGATGGTTAAATGCCACAGGGTGAAAAAATCCATCCCGAAAAACAGATGCTACATGTTCCATAAAAATACAAATAAAAACTTGTTTCGTGAGCTAACTCTGTCAAAGAGGATGTCTTTAATGAATGATTTGCGAGCTAGAGAAAGGTTTGTTCCTGTGGCATTCCTGTTTGACAAGCGCAGACGTTTTCTATTTATTTACGTTGTTGTAAAACCAACCCCCCCCCCCCCCCCACCCCCGTACGTGCTTGCGGCACTCACTCTGTAGTGCAGGACGAGCCTGGTGTCATAGCAGTTGATAATCAATCCTAAGTGTCTGTAGCTCAGAGAAGCCCTTCAAAGCGTTTTATGTACTAATGCACTCATTCCCCAACTGCTCTCCTCCGTCGCGCTCTGCCGCTCCGCCGCTCCCCCGGACTCCCACCCCTCCCTCCCCAGCCATGCCATGCCATATGTCGTTCGTTCACACCCAGTCAAGTTCTATTCTGTGCTAGTACCTAACTGTTCCGATCATTCACTTTCACTGCCCTGGCTAGGACCATCACAGCTTCCTTCCCAGGACTGCACTCTACCCTAGTCTTTCCTGCTCAGCATCCCATCCTGCACTCCACCTGCCTGGGATATGCCACAATTTACCACGCTGCCCTCCGTGTCTTGCCCTTGCGCTATGCCTGGACGCTGGCGCCAGCCATAGCTTCTGCCCTAACCCTGCTCTCTGATCCTACTCATTGAATGTGCCTTCATTCATCGTTCTCCACAGTGCTGCCACAGCGCTGGATTTAGCAGTGTCACTGTTGTGTTATAGAACTCGTCTGCAAGTAATTGCTGTCTGCTGAACTCATCCAGTAGGGTACAATAGGTCTCACATTTGCGAGAGATTAAGCTGTTGGCAATGTAAATGACAATGCCATTTATTTATCAGTTTTCAAAACCAACATAAATAAAAATGTTGTAATTTACAATGCTAATAGCCTGCCCTCTCCCAGCCTGCCCTCTCCCGGCCTGCCCTCTCCCGGCCTGCCCTCACACGGCCTGTCCTCTCCCGGCCTGTCCTCTCGCGGCCTGTCCTCTCGCGGCCTGTCCTCTCGCGGCCTGCCCTCTCGCGGCCTGTCCTCTCCCGGCCTGTCCTCTCGCGGCCTGTCCTCTCGCTGCCTGTCCTCTCGCGGCCTGTCCTCTCGCGGCCTGTCCTCTCGTGGCCTGTCCTCTCGCGGCCTGTCCTCTCGCGGCCTGCCCACTCCCGGCCTGCCCACTCCCAGCCTGTTCTCTCCCAGCCTGTCCCCTCCCTGCCCTCTCCCAGCCTGTCCCCTCCCTGCCCTCTCCCAGCCTGTCCTCTCCCAGCCTGTCCACTTCCAGCCTGCCCTTTCCCAGCCTGTCCTCTCCCAGCCTGTCCACTTCTAGCCTGCCCTCTCCCAACCTGCCCTCTCCCAACCTGCCCACTTCCAGCCTGCCCTCTCCCAACCTGCCCTCTCCCAACCTGCCCTCTCCCAACCTGCCCTCTCCCAACCTGCCCTCTCCCAGCCTGTCCCCTCCCTGCCCTCTCCCAGCCTGCCCTCTCCCAGCTTGTCCCCTCCCTGCCCTCTCCCAGCCTGTCCCCTCCCTGCCCTCTCCCAGCCTGTCCTCTCCCTGCCTGTTATCGTGTGCCGGCAGCAGCAGGCAGGAGCGTGCACTGCGTCCCCGAAGTAACAGTCCTAAAGCAAGCAAGAAGTACGCCCCCCTCCCACCAATCCCTGTTAGGTAGTGGAAACTGTCCAAACTGGGGTGCAGACAGCCCCTCTCACCTTTCGGCCTGGTACCACTGCACCAGCCGGTTATCGTGTGCCGGCAGCAGCAGGCAGGAGCGTGCACTGCGTCCCCGAAGTAACAGCCCTAAAGCAAGCAAGAAGTACGCCCCCCTCCCACCAATCCCTGTTAGGTAGTGGAAACTGTCCAAACTGGGGTGCAGACAGCCCCTCTCACCTTTCGGCCTGGTACCACTGCACCAGCCGCAATACTTCCCTACTGACCGTTCTCCACTTCAGCCCCGTCTAAATTACAATTCATGCTTGTGACCCTTTTGCCTGCTTGTGCTTGTTTTCATGACCCTGTTGCCTGCTTGTGCCTCCGTGTGCCCCTGTTGCCTGCTTGTGCCTCCATGTGCCCCTGTTGCCTGCTTGTGCCTCCGTGTGCCCCTGTTGCCTGCTTGTGCCTCCGTGTGCCCCTGTTGCCTGCTGGTGCCTCCGTGTGCCCCTGTCGCCTGCTTGTGCCTCAGTTTTCGTGCCCCTGTTGCCTGCTTGTGCCTCAGTTTTCGTGCCCCTGTTGCCTGCTTGTGCCTCCGTGTGCCCCAGTTGCCTGCTTGTGCCTCTGTGTGCCCCTGTTGCCTGCTTGTACCTCCGTGTGCCCCTGTTGCCAGCTTGTGCCTCCGTGTGCCCCTGTTGCCTGCTTGTGCCTCCGTGTGCCCCTGCTGCCTGCTTTTGCCTCCGTGTGCCCCTGTTGCCTGCTTGTGCCTCCGTGTGCCCCTGTTGCCTGCTTGTGCCTTCGTGTGCCCCTGTTGCCTGCTTGTGCCTCCGTTTTCGTGCCCCTGTTGCCTGCTTCTGCCTCCATGTGCCCCTGTTGCCTGCTTGTGCCTCCGTGTGCCTCTGTTGCCTGCTTGTGCCTCCGTGTGCCCCTGTTGCCTGCTTGTGCCTCCGTGTGCCCCTGTTGCCTGCTTGTGCCTCCGTGTGCCCCTGTTGCCTGCTTGTGCTGTGTGGGTGTGTGTGGAGGGCTCTGTGTGGCTGTGTGTGTAGGAAGCTTTGTGTGGCTGTGTGTGGGGGGGGCTTTGTGTGGCTGTGTGTGTGGGGGGCTTTGTGTGGCTGTGTGTGTGGGGGGCTCTGTGTGGCTGTGTGTGTGGGGGGCTCTGTGTGGGTGTGTGTGTGGGGGGGCTCTGTGTGTGTTTGTGTGTGTCATTTGCGAGAGATAAAGCTAGTGGCATTGTAAATGACAATGTCATTTATTTATGTTAAAAAAAAACATAAATAAAAATAATGTCAAGAGCAATGCCAATAGCTCTAACTTTAACAAAGGCAAAACCATTGCATTGTAAATGCTTGTTTACACCTCTCGGCAACGCAGCCCCCTGGCGGTATTGCAGAGGGGGAACTAATTCCCCTTGCATACTGGGGGTCCCTGTGGGCCAACTAGCCCACCTGGAACCTCCAGTATGCGCCAGTGAGCTGCATTGCTTTGCCCCGGGGGGCAGCGGTCTTAGGGGCAGTGCGGGGGAGATTGGGGACCCCCCACACTTCTTTATCACTATGCCCTCGCGATTTGATCCCCCCGGGGGGTTATTTTTAAAAAAACAGACCGGGTTTTGAAAAAAGTTTGAGCCTTTTTTGTCCTTTTGAGACCACCTGGACAGGCCTAGGGGGTCATGGTGTGTCTACCCTGCCCCCTTTTTTTTTCTACATGTTTGTTTTTCTGCTTTCTTGTGCCTCGCTCTACCTAGCACAAGATGGATGTCAACACTTCCTGGTTTGAAGTGTTGACAGCCAATGAGCATGCTGCTTTCTCGGGAAGGCATGCTGATTGGCTGCCACTGTCTGTCAACACTCCAAACCAGGAAGTGTTGGCAGCCATCTTGTGCCTCGGTAGAACCAAGGCACAAGAAAGCAGTGAAACAAATGTGGAAAACATGCAAAGGGGGCAGGGTAGAAGCACCCTGACCTCCTAGGCCTGCACGGGGCACGTACCCCGCGATTTTTCCACAAACATTTTTTTTGGGGGGGTGCTTGGGGGTCCTTATGGGACCCCCTGAGCAGGCCTAGGGGGTCAGGGTGCTTCTACCCTGCCCCCTTTTTGAGTTCTACACGCTTGTTTTTCTGCTTTCTTGTGCCTCAGTCTACCGAGGCACAAGATGGCTGCCAACAATTTCTGTTTTGGATTGTTGACAGACATTGGCAGCCAATCAGCATGCAGCTCGCGCACGCAAAGGTCCGCGCAAGTGCGCGTACGTGCGCGCACGGTACGCGGACCCGTGCGCGTATAGAAATATCAATTCTTTCAAATTCGATTTTCTTAACAACTACTGGAGGGATTTACACCATTTAAACAAAAGGGCGATCTGCGAATCAGACTCTACCATTTTGCAAAATTTGGTGTAATTCCGTTCAGCGGTTCGGGCTGTAGCCGTGTCTAATCGTCCTATGGAAATTAACATGGGGAAAACACGTTTTGGGGCCGAGAAAAAAGGGGGGTCCCAAAACGTGTTTTCCCCATGTTAATTTCCATAGGACGATTAGACACGGCTATGTATATATATATATATATATATATATATCACCTAATAGTAGGTAGTTATAGTTAGGTCCTAGTTTCAATAGAAGAATCATTTTTTGTGTTGCTAATAACTTTGGCACCACTTGAGGAATCATTACAACATTTTCTAAACCAGTTTGCCACTCACTTCAGCTGCTATTTGGAACATTTTGCGGTGATTCGTCAAGTGGGGACCGAAAGAAAGGGGGGGTCCCAATGCAGTTTCTTACAGGGATTATAGGCACGACTACAGCTGAAACCGATTAACAGAATTACACCAAATTTGTCAGAAAACTTCTAGAAAGAGTGCTTTTTGTGATTGCTGTAAGTCTGTTCAGCAGATTTTGAGTAATTAAAAAAAAAGATTTATGTATAGCTAAAGAGGCGGATCCACTGCAATGAACCTTGAATCCAAGTGACAATAGCAACGACTTGATTGGCTGCCACCACTTAATGCAGGAAGTGGTGGCAGCCATCTTGGCACTTGGCCCGAGTCTCAAGAAAAACCAAAAAAAAAAAACCCACAAGGGTTCAGGATAGGAATACCCTGACACCATTGACTTGGTGGTGGGGTCCCAACGCGACCTCGACTATGGCCCAAAAAGTTTTTATTTTTTACATTTTGCTGTGAATTCGGTCTCCTGCGCTTGTGTTTTTTTATGCTCCTGGGTGGGTCAGGTCCCAGGGGGGATAAATATATATATTCGGGAGGAGGGGGGCACAGGTAACCCCCCTCCCAGGTCAATTTTGGCCCCAGGGACCCCAACTCCCAGGGCTTGGCCATAGTCAAAAAGGGGGAGGGGCCACAGCTCCCCTCCCTGGGCCAATCTCAGCCCCGGGGACCCCATTCCCCGGGGCCCAGCGGTATAAGTAATGGGGAGGGAGGCCTTCCCGGGCCGCAATTAGAAAGGGGAGAGAGGACAGGTGGCCCCCCTCCTCAGCCATTAATGCTCTTGTGGACCCCATTCTCTAGGGCTGGCTCATATGCACTGGTGCGGGGAGGGAAAACTGTGTTGCTCTTGCTTGGTGGGAGCAAATTCAAAACTCCAGCCAAGTGGGAGCAAACAATATGTCCGCTCCCAACCATGTGGGAGCATCCAATCAGGTTTGTTGGGAGCCCTAGGTGGGCAGGCTCCCACCCTTTTTTGGTTGGGACTAGGGGTATGGGGTCCCTTGGGCCAAAATCGGTCCTGGGAAGGGGGCCACGCAGCTCGTGTCCCCCTTTTGATTACTGAATGGATTTCCACTAGCCTTGGGATCGGTTGCCAGGAGCCAATATCGGCTCAGGATGTGGTCCGTGTCCAATGTTCCCTCTAATTTATTTCTTCTGTGTGCAGCAGTGCAAGATCTCTATGCGCTGCAGCCAAGGCTGTGTGTGCCAAGTATGCGAGTGCAGCCTGCGAGTATATAAATCTGTGGCAATTACCACTCAAAACGTTTGGTTGCAATGAGAGAGTGAACAAGTGCATTTCACACTTACAGCTCTATTGTCTTGTGACAGTTTTACACTGTGGAGACAGATCATCATGACATTAATTGCTTATTCTAGTTGCACCTATACTTTAGGTTTGGAAAGGACAAGACTTAGAAGGGAGCCTCATTGTAAGATTTTACTGAATAGTCTTGATTGGAGCACTGATCATTTGGTGGTGATTGCTGGAAGACTATTCAAGAGAATGCATATTTAGCAAGTTGACAATTACATAACACAGTTACATTTTGATGTACAACGTAATGATTAATTTCTTTGCTAAGAGGAAGTGTGTGAAATGTGCCCATCTAGGCCAAACATAGACTGTGGGAAAGGGTGGCTCAGACAAGTCATGTGCCATCACTAGATGTGTGACACATTTGCTTCTTTCGCTGGTCCATGCCATTCTTCCAGTGCTGATAAATTATATCAACGTCAACATTGCTATTTAAGAAATAGGCCTTTGTCATCATCAGCATAACCAAGTGATTCTCCTCCAGTCTAGTTCTTGATTTAGACTTGATAATGTTCAAGTGACTGAATCCTGGTTCACAGTCTGCACTTGATGACTGAAATGTTGGAACATGGCTGACAAGCCACATAATACAAAGCATGCTATTGGTTGGGCATTCAAGAACGGCAGGTGGTATAGGTCAATATCACTCAGCAAACCTGATAAAGGAAAGATAAAATGTAGTTCTTGTATACATTTATCAGGATACTCTGTGAAAAAATATTGAGTGTTATCTCACATCCATTTTGTTTTTATAGATCTACTCAGAGATGTTTTAACCCATAGGCAAAGTGGGCTCTGGGCCAGGACCCCAGCTTTTCAGGGGCGTGCTCTAGTGACCCTGAATAATTCTTACACAGATTGTAAGGGATTCTCACACATCACCCCTATTCAAAATAAATGAAAGTAAAATGGTATTTCAAACAGATATTTTGCAAAGAAATTATGAGTTTACGTTTCATTCTTTCAGATCAAAGCAGAACCTGACATATTCATATGTTACAGATATTATTTGCAGTGCTATTAGTGAACTGTTGCTGTGTTACAATATTGAAAACGCACCTCACTATCCCTAAATATTAGATGTAAACACATTTAGAATGCCATGGCTGGTGAATGGTTTAAATCTCTAGCTAAGCGCCCACCGAAAGTCAAAATGCTATAAATTTGCTCTACGACGGATATGAACACCCATTGCAGTGCTAAAACAATCTCAGGGGCATTGCTGATATTGAACGAAAGTTGTATCTTCGATTCGACCCAAGATTAATAAATCAGGTTGTCCAATTTATGTTATAAACTGAAACACACAAACAGTATTAATAAACGTCAACAATTATTTGTCATGTTATATGCTACGTAATTTACAAATACTTACTTACTATGGCTTGGCTCGGGGATTCAGTTTCGCGCCTGCCTGTCTCTAGCGCCAAGTACAGCGCTTCTCTGGAACCGGCGTGCTTACTTCTCCAAGTCTGCCTAAGATTGGCCTGGTACATTTTCAATATTGACGCGGTTCTGCCCAAGCAGCTGCGATCTGATTAAACCATGAGCATAAATGATGCTTAGCTGACAGAAGAAGCGTGCAAGAAGCATAAAAAGCTGATATCAGTCGTAGAACTGAGCATTAGCTAAGGTGGCCGAAAGATACCTCGACCACCATCTGTAACCTGATTGGAGAGAGGGGCGGCAGCAAAGACTCTCTAAGGACACATCCACCTGATTCAATCAGTGCCCACAGCAGCGGTCCCAGGACCTCGAAATGCGCTCAAAACCTCCCTCCCTGATAGGTGAGGGAGGGCTCATCTCCGGTTCCACTTCTTGGAGGTGAGTTGGTTATGAAAGAATGCATCCGTTCTTGGAAAGAGAAGAGTTACATCCTGAAGGGCAGGCAGCCCCATCAAGGTAGAAGAGCCTCGTGGGAGAAATAAAGAGAACCCGAAAATGAACCCTTGCACAGTCACTGGTGAGCAGAGAGTGCAGTGATGCGACGTTCGCGCACCAGCCCTAGAGAGATCCCTTGTGTCATCACATCAAGCGGTGCATCAATATCAGGCCCCCCTGTCAGAAAAAAAAAAGAAACGTGTGCTTTCAGGAGGTGCGAACCTTCTGCGGAAGACAATACATTTCTGACTCTCAGAGAAGCCTCTAAGTGTGAGCGCGTCATCTGCACTTCTGCAGCTGCGAGAGCAGCCAGACTCCAGAGAAAAAGTACAATGGGGTAAGATCAGGCCTGCAACACCTATGGGGTTCAAAGTGCTTCAGCCCCCCCCCGTTGTGTGTGGCAGCCCAGACTGAGACAGTTTCCCGGGCACACACACAGCCGCACCCCAGTACTTCACAGGTCTTTAAAAGATCATTCACTTTTTAACGAGGCTTTGTTGGTTTTTTACCCCTTCTAGAGCCCCTGCATCACCACTCTGCATATTGCTGAAAGACCGTACTTTTCACTGCGCTACCATTTAAAATGCAGTGGCTGGTGAATGGTTTTAATCTCTAGCTAAGCAGAGACGTGCATGCTTTGTAAGACTGTCTGCGTGCTTGGAAAAGACCCTGTGCGTGCCCGCCCGAGCGCGCAGCTTACTGGGAACAAAGGCCATGTCCCCCCTTCAACTTTTTTTAAAAGGCTGGGCCCCAGGGTTTGGGGTCCCTGGCTAATTGTGGCCCAGGATTGGGGGGGCTGCATGCCCCCCTCCCATATTTAAATAGGTTATGGGCAAGGCGGAATGGAGTCCCCGGGGCTGAAAACGGCCCAAGGAGGGGGGTTTTGTGTGAGTAAATGTGAAATCTACCCATAAAACGTCCCTGTAACCTTTGTTTTTTTCAGGCAGATCGTGAGTAATTCGGGTCCCCACATATACAAATTTGTTTTCCAGTTAATATCTCCCAAACTACCGAACAAATTTGCACCAAATCACAAAACCACGATATGCATACCAACATATAGCTTTCTGCCAAATTTGGTGTAATTCCGTCCAGCGGTTAGGCCTGTAGACTTGTTCAAAGCCCCCATGGGAATTGATATGGGAACTGCAACTTTTTTTTTAACCCCCCCCCCCTTTTTCTCGGCACCCACTACACGAAACATCCCAAAACTTTCCAGACTCCTTCTGAAGAACCATAATATATAGTTGTAGTATGTAAAATGGCATCAGTATAACAGAAATAGAAGGGCATTTAGAGGATATATTAATTTGCCACTCCTCCAGATTCATGGCAATATTGGAATAAGACCCAGTTATGCATCACATAGGTAGGCAATGAGCGTGTAAATAAATTCCATATGTGTAGCCCAATACAGTTATCTGAAATGCTTGATTGTACTTGAATGTGTTAGAAAACAGACCAGCTGGATTAACTGATATTTTTTTCTAATGGGCGCTTACTCTCAGCTCTTTGATCAATCTGCGTTATTAGCACTTGCTTACCAAAAAAATGTATTTGAAGGGAAAAAGGGGAATTGTGAAAAGGCAATAGTGTGACAGTCACAGAAGAGTTAGGACAGAGCAGGGGTGAAATTGTAGAAATACATTTAAAGATAGTGCAGAAGCTATCTACTTAGCTGAGGGTCAATTTCCAGTTTCCTACTTAAGGGCGTGGAAAATGAAGTATGATTGTCTATTCATGTTGTCACCGTGTGAAAAATGTTCTTTGGTTTTGAACTTGTGGTTAGAATGTCGGGAGAATGAAGGTGAAGTGAGAAAAATAAAGAGAAGTGGTGCACCTGATGCATGTGGAATTGAGCTGTGAGAGGCGCATACAGCTGATGATGTCCAAGGTATTGATTTTACTCTGACATTTGTGAGAATGGTGTTTTTTCGTGCACAATTAGTAGGGTCACTTGACAAACATGATCTTGTGGCTGCAGTTTATTCTTGTAAACATGAATTTGCTGCAGTTGACAAATACTCTTTTAAAGCTGAATGTAAAGCGAGATATGGTTTATCAACTACAAACATTTGTATTATTATGCTAAAATGATTTGGTACATTTATAGAATTGCACATGTTGCCACCATTTTATGACTGATTTCTGGAGAATATTGTAAGACATCACCACACCAATGGAGACATCAGACTTTACTTTTTAAAAGTCCAAAGGTCCACTTGTACTTCTATGTGCAACATTGTGCTGATGCTCGATCAGTGTAGAAGAGTTCAGATAGCAGTCATTATCCATGGGCTCAAGGCATAACAGCTATTGTATTGTCGTTCTAATAGAATAACAAAACTCCCAAGCTCTGGGTTACAACTGGTGGACTTGCTGAAACGTTGTTGATTTTTCTTCCATTTTACCTATTAAGTGCTGCTGGGCATGAGTGTTCACACAGATTGTTTCCCTGACTTGTGCTGTCAGTGTGCTAATCTTGCCGGTGGTTTGGGATATTCCTTCACTCAAAGAGGTTTGGAGACTTGAACAAATTAGGGCTATCGATGTGTTGGGGATGAAGAGAGGGCTCTTCTCCAGATTTAGATAGCGTTATTTGATGGACTTGTGAGGATTGAGGACAGTGCTGGCATAGTTTGATGATGGTTTCTCACACTAATTTCTTTAGTTTTCTGTGCATTATAATAGGGATTCCCTGCAGATCCTCATAGTTTGCGATGGACATAGTTACAGGAGGCCCACTTGGCTCTTTTTTTTTTTTTAATTGAGCTTTCTCTTCCTTCCTATTTGAGGTCTTGTTGCTTGTGTTGCGGTGGAAAGTTTTGTTTTAATGTCAATACTTTTTTACTTTTTCGAAATCATCCTGTATTTGCTGTTGGAGTTTGGATGAGGAATGTGTCCATTCAATATCATGCTCTTCTGAAGTTGTTAGATCACATCTTTCAATGTGATTAGTATATGAAGGGGGTTATGGCCCAGTTTCTGATGTTTTATTTCCTGTGAAAGAGAAGGAATAACATTTCTAAAAGCCAGAGATTTTCATAGAGTTTTGATAATTTTTTGAGTTTTTTTGCGATTCACTGTAGGCATATTGTTAGAGTGTGATCAGACTCCAGGTGTGAAATTAGAATGCCCCACTTGGCAAATGTTGGTTTTTGTATCGTAATGCAGTCAAAAACATTCTTGTATTTTTTTACCATTGTAATGGTTTTTCTATTTTCTCCTTTCAATGCAGAAAGATATGCAATTTTTTTATTGATTCTTCAGAAAAAATGGGACATTCTGGAGATACGTCAGGAGTTTGAAAATGTTGTCTTGTTCAAGTAGCCATCGCTGATATGGGTAATATCAGTCCCAGGATGCATCGCGCCATGTAAGATGAATCATCGTAAGCCAATTAAATCAATGTTCCATTATTTTTATTGTTCGTGAGTTGAGGTTGCAGAACGAGGTAATTTCAATTTTCTAATGCCTGCATTATGCTCAAGCGCCTTGAATACAGCATGTCGAAATTCCCAGTACATTTAGCAACTGTGAAAAAGCTTGACCCAATGCATTTCGGGCCTGACCGGCCCTTCGTCAGGGGTTCTTTTCTAAAAATGTTAAACATCAAAAGAATTGTATGCTGCGTAGTTATTTCAACAGACAACGTTAAACACCTTCTATATCTGTCATGTTAAATATCCCATAAACAACGCTTTCCCTCTAAAAGCGTAAAGAAACGCTTTCGAAATGTGCTACCAAGTAACCTGATCTACAATGACACTCTAGGGAATTTTTGAGATAATCCTCTGCCCAACAAGATATTCCACGATAAACACTGCCATTACATTAAGGCAAAAAAACAGTAACTTTCATACCTCTGTTTTCTGTTCAAATGTGTGCATAGCGCTTCTTGCGTTTCTCCTCTAATGCTGGTTTTTCACCCTCCCATGTGCTAGGGGCCTTTATAACAACATGACCACTCCCACATCATTATTCAATTGTTTAAACAATCATGTTTCAACTTCAACTCTCATATCCTCCATTTTCTGGCTATTAAACTCCATCATGTTGCCTGACTATTCCCCTGTTTGAACTAACGTGCCTCCCTTGGTAACTCAGAACACCCCGTCCTTCCCTAGATTGTATTAAATATGCGTCATTTACACAACACCTTATAAAACATGTCAATAGTTAAAATATATAAACCGGTGTAAAAACATACACTTATTGTAAATAGATATAACAAAACCTTGAATAATTAACAAGGTTAATGTCCGTGTTTTGTCACGTATTTTCATGTTACTGTTCGTTTTGGGAGTTGAAGTTCAAACATGATTGTTTAAACAATTGAATAATGACTTGGGAGTGGTCATGTTGTTATAAAGGCCCCTAGCACATGGGAGGGTGAAAAACCAGCATTAGAGGAGAAACGCGAGAAGCGCTATGCACACATTTGAACGGAAAACAGAGGTATGAAAGTTCCTGTTTTTTTGCCTTAGTGTAATGGCAGTGTATATCTTGGAATATCTTATTGGGCAGAGGATTATCTAAAAAATTACCTAGAGTGTCATTGTAGATCAGGTTACTTGGTAGCACATTTCGAAAGCGTTTTTTACGCTTTTAGAGGGAAAGCGTTGTTTATGGGATATTTAACATGACAGATATAGAAGGTGTTTAACGTTGTCTGTTGAAATAACTACACAGCATACTAATGACAATTCTTTTGATGTTTAACATTTTTAGAAAAGAACCCCTGACGAAGGGCCGGTCAGGCCCGAAATGCATTGGGTCAAGCTTTTTCACAGTTGCTTAATGTACTGGGAATTTCGACATGCTGTATTCAAGGCGCTTGAGCATAATGCACGCATTTGAAAATTGAAATTACCTCGTTCTCCAACCTCAACTCACGAACAATAAAAAGCATGGAACATTGATTAAATTGGCTTACGGTGATTCTTTCATCTTACATGGCGTGATGCATCCTGGGACTGATATTCCCATTTCAGCGATGGCTATGTTGTTTACCCAGCGCTTCAGGACGTAGCGCAAAGCAGGATTGCTCCCCGGGAGGGACCGCGCGAGTCTTTCAAACCCCTCACCCCGGCCGCACGAGACCGGGTCGAACCGGGTACCTGGCAACGAGGGAGGGTCGCTTCACCTGCACGTCAGCCGTCCGTCACCGGGCGGCCCCGAGCCGTGCCGGCGGGCTGGCAATCGGCCCACCCCACCCTTTTGCCCGGGTAGGAGGCGCCGGGAGGGAACAGCCAGGCAGCTCCCCATCCCGCACGCCTCCCACCGAGAGGAGGTGGGGTCCCCTCGCAGGCCCTCGGCCCCTTCTCTTCCAGGCCGCCCTGCCGCACGAGAAGGGCACCTCCTCGGCCACCCGGGCCCCGGTCGCGCCGGGACTCAGGTGCGGAAGAGCCCAGCCGGCGCCAGGGCCTTTTGCAGGGAGGGTTGGTACCAGCCCGGGGATGCACTGCCATTCGGTTAACCCCCCCACCCCGCAGTGGGGGGGTCCGTGCCGGGTGAACTCGGGTTCCGCCTCGCAGAGGGACAGGGGACGGGGGACGTCCCCTGCGCTCGGCCCCTCGCGCGTCGGTCGGGCCCTTCCCCGGGGGTGAGGCCCGCCGAAGTCCCGGTCCTAAACCCAAGCGCCCCATGCGGCCGCGGACCGCTCCACCAGGCTGGGGTGCGCCAGGGCAGGGCTGGGCACTGTTCAACAGCCAGGGTGCTGTGCCAGAGGTCCAGAGAAGCCCGGCCATCTGGTTGCCCCATTGGAAAGCATTGGGTGCGACCAGATGGCCGAGTGGAAAGGTGCGACCAGATGGCCGGGACCGACATGACGCTAATCTGCCTGCCCGAGCTTCCGCGGGAGGGCTTCCGCCTACCCTTCCAGGGCTCCAGGCTGCAGGGCTCGGGGGCCACACGGCTCCGAGGCTCCAGGGATCTGGGGATCCGGGGCTGCAGGGCTCGGGGGCTGCAGGGCTCCGAGGCTCCAGGGCTCCGGGGCTGCAGGGCTCTGGTGCTCCAGGGCTCGGGGGCTGCGGGGCTGCAGGGCTCCAGGACTCCAGGACTCGGGGGCTGCAGGGCTTCAGGGGCTGCAGGGCTCGGGGGCCGCAGGGCTCCGGGGGCTGCAGGGCTCTGGGGCTCCAGGGCTCCCGGGCTCCCGGGCTCCAGGGCTCCAGGGCTCCAGGGCTCCAGGGCTGCAGGGCTCCCGGGCTGCAGGGCTCCCGGGCTGCAGGGCTCCCGAGCTGCAGGGCTCCCGGGCTCCGGGGCTCCAGGGCTCCCGGGCTGCAGGGCTCCTGGGCCCCAGGGCTCTGGGGCCGCAGGGCTCCGGGGCTGCAGGGCTCAGGGTGGCTCTGAAACCCCACGCTGGGCCTCAGACATGGGGAGGACCACCTGAGCTCTCGGGCCCGGGGGAGGACTGCCCGGGACCCATGGAGCCCGTCCCGGTACTTTGCCACGCCGCGGGCCGAGGAGGGAGCCCCGGACACCTGGGAGGTGTTGCCTGGGCATCGCCCATCTGGTCCCCGGCAGGGAACTGCCAGCCCCGGAAGGGTGTCCGGGCATATCCTTGCCCCTAGTAATCCGGAGGAAGGCTACCCCTCTTTCTGGGAACCCGTGCGTGCCGAGTGACGGAGGGGACCCAGGGCGCCAACGTGACCGATCTCCTGGAGCCCTGGCTGGGATCCGGGAGGCGAATGGCACCTCATCGGGACTTCCAGGGAAGCCCGACCATCTGGTCGCCCCATTGGAAAGCATTGGGTGCGACCAGATGGCCGAGTGGAAAGGTGCGACCAGATGGCAGGGACCGGCATGACGCCAATCTGCCTGCCCCGAGCCTCCGCGGGAGGGCTCCCGCCTGCCCTTCCAGGGCTCCGGGGCTGCAGGGCTCGGGTCCGCATGGCTCCGAGGCTCCAGGGCTCTGAGGCTCCAGGGATCCGGGGCTGCAGGACTCGGGGGTTGCATGGCTCCGGGGCTGCAGGGCTCCGGGGCTGCAGGGCTCCGAGGCTCCTGGGCTCCTGGGCTGCAGGGCTCCGGGGCTCCAGGGCTCGGGGCTCCAGGGCTCGGGGACTGCGGGGCTGCAGGGCTCCGGGGATGCAGGGCTCCGGGACTCCAGGGCTCGGGGGCTGCAGGGCTCCGGGGGCTGCAGGGCTCGGGGGCCGCAGGGCTCCGGGGGCTGCAGGGCTCCGGGGCTCCCGGGGCTCCAGGGCTGCAGGGCTGCCCGGGATGCAGGGCTCCGGGCTGCAGGGATCGGGGGCTGCAGGGCTACCGGGCTCCCAGGCTCCAGGGCTGGAGGGCTCCAGGGCTCTAACCTGGCCAGGGAGATCAGGGAGTCTGCACAGGCAAGATCGACCCCTGTCCCGGGCACACGGACCCTCAGGACGCCCCCCCGTTTTCCACAATTTTTTCCCCAAAATTCTGCGTAGTGTGCGTAGTGGCGCTACGCAAACTGCACCCAGCCCTAGTTTTGGCACTAACGGGCCAGCTCGTAGTCGGGAAAAGCCCAAGAACATTAATTCAAGGCCACTGAGGCCATACCAAGGGCCCAGGGCCTGTAGGGCACCACTGGCGGGTAAGTGGCTGGCAGCTCCATCTGGATTTGGGTGCTGGTTCAGGTGGTTGGGAGCCTGTTATGTCCCTGTGGCTCTGAACAGGATGCCAGCAGACTAGTTCTTAGAGTCACTCTGGGATCCTGGGTTCAGATTCAGGTCCAATCAGTCTGACCCACACAGGAGGGCAGCTGGGCAATAGGGCAGAAGTCCAACAAGGCAGCAGTCAGGCAAGGCAGTAGTCCAGCAGGGAAGAGTGGCAGTTCTATCAACAGCCCAGCATTCCTTCTTCTTGGCAGGGCCTCCAGAGGTCCAAAAGTGTACTGAAGAGTTGGTGTCTGAGGTCCAATATTTATACCAGGTGCCTTCTTTGAAGTGGGAAAATCTTCTAGAGGTTTCCATTTGAAGTGCACAGGCTTCTTGCCTTCCCAGCCTTAGGTGCAAACTAGCTACAGGGGTATGTAGCTCTTTGTGTGGAGGCAGGACACATCATATTCAAGTGGATGTAGGTCTGTGCCCAGCTCCATCTTCCCATCCTGCTAGTGATGGCCCGTCCGGGCACACCTAAGCTTTTTATTGTGTGTGGAGGAATACACAAAGCCCAACTGTCAGCTACACCCAGTCATGTGACCTATAGGCCTGGGTGGTAAATTCCATTCCGCTCGCGAAATTTGCGGAATTTGGGTAATTTCGCGTTACGCGGAGAACGTGGAATTGCCAAACATTCCGCGATCCGCGGCTTTGCAGAATTCTTTTCATGTTCTCGCTTTCAAAATGTGTGTTCGCGAGATATTTCTCCCCAAGCACGCAAACATCGTTTGCAAACAGGAAAAAAACATCTCAAACGGGCGGAACAAGAAATTCTGCGTGTTTGCGGAACTTTTGCGTGTTCGCAGAGATTTTTTACCGTTTTGCGTAGCTTTGCATAGTACGACTATGCAAATTCCGCCCATCCCTAGTGACCTAGAGACAGACTGCAAAAACTAAATGGTTAAGGCAGGAAAATGTCAACTTTCTGGCATTTTCAAAATTGTAATTTAAAATCTGACCTTAACGTAAGAGAGGATTTTTCATTACAATTCCAAAGGCACAAAACATGAACTAGATACCTGTTTCCAGTTGGAAGTTCCAGCTAATTAAATGTAATAAGGTAACTCCAATATTATCCTATGGGAGAGGTAGGCCTTGCAGTGCCAAAAAATGAATTTAAGAGTTTTTTACTACCAGGACAAGCAAAATTTAAAAATACATGTCCAAATTTAAAATATACTACACCTTGCTCTCTGAGCTCTCCAGGGCCTATCCTAGTGGTGACTTATATGTATTAAAAAGGAAGGTTTGGGCCTGGCAAGCAGTTTATTTTGCTAGGTCGAAATGGCAGTTTAAAACTGCTCACACAGGCTGCAATTGCAGGCCTGAGACAGGTTTGACGGACTACTCAAGTGTACCTGGGACATGTAATATCACTTTACTAGGGAATTACAAGTAAATTAAATATGTCAATTGGGATAAGCCAATCTTACCATGTTCTGGGGAGAGAGCACAAGCACTTTAGCACTGGTTAGCAGTGTGAAGTATATAGAATCCTGAGGCCAGCAAAACAAGATCAGTAAAAATGGAGGAGGAATGCAAAAGGTTTGGGAGTGATACTGCAGAGGGGGCCAGTTCCAACACTTGGTCTCACCATGTTTTTGTCAGCTCCACCCATGTTGTCTCTGTCCCCATGTTGCTTCCCCTGTCTCCATGTCAGTCTATCTCTCCATGAGCGTGTGTGCTCCCTCAGTGTCTGTGTTGCTCTGTCTTGCTGTGTGCTTCATAGCTCCCCTCAATGTTCCCTGGTCTCATCATGTGCTTCTCTGCCCCTCCCATTTTGTTTCGGTCCCCCAGGTGCTTTCCAATGCCCTCTTCCCCAATTTCACTTCTGCATCGGGTCCCCTGCTTGCTTCTGCACCCCTCTATGGCATTTTATTTCGTTTTAGTTAATGATACAACTCTGTAAATATCTAAAAAAATCACTTTGTGGTATGCACACCTTCAACATGACGAGGCTATCCACATCCAAAGTTTTTTGTTTTTTTAAAAATATTTTCTTTATTTATTTAATCTTTAAAGTGCATCCACAGATTAAACTTAAATACCACAACAATCAATAATAAAAAAAAACGTGAATTTAAAATACATGTAATTTTTTTTTTTTAAGTTTCAAAAACCTTTATTTATATTCGCTAATAGAGACACAGCCATGTGCCTACAACCCTGGGGCCGGCAGCACAAACGGAAATTCGACTTATCACTTCAGGGATAACACAGCCCTTTAGCCGACAACCCTGGGGTCCGGCGGCAAAGCAGATATAGATAAATTCAGGACAGTCAATATATGTACAAAATGAAATAGTAGCATGCGTAATAATGTATGAAAAATACGTCAACGCATCTGTAAGTTGACCTCTTCCCACCCTAGCTGGATGCCCCAACTGGGGAACATCCTTTACAACGCAACTTTTACAACGCACTACCATTACGACGCAACTTTTACAACGCAAGTTATTACAACGCATTGCGCTGGGGGGCGCTCTAGGATAGGGAATAGTTTAATTACTATCCAACACCTTCCCTACTATCCACGGGGACTGGAGTTGGAATAGTAAATTAAACTATTCACTATCCAGCGCCCCCCAACGCAAGTCGTTGTAACGACTTGCGTTGTAAAACCTGCATCGTAATGGCATGCGTTGTAAAAGCATTCGTTGAAACGTCATACATCCCCCCAACTCTGAGGAAAAGTTATTCCTAGGGATTCTGAAACCCACAATTATTATGAACAACAACCCCCCCCCCCCCAATTAAACACACACAGTACCCTAGGCCACTTACACAGTATCTAGGTCTCTTCTGAAAGCCGTGCTCAGTTAATCATCTGACCACCCCATGGAGGTAGGCGTCGAGCATCTCCTACCTGTCACAACAAGCGAGTTAGCCGACCCACAAAGAACATCTGGACCCTGACCATCAAATTTCGTTGCATTTGTACTCCGCCCGCACTCCCCTCTAGGCTCACTCCTATCCCCTCATAAAATCATGGGGAAACAAGGTGCGTATTTGTGAAACTCCCCCCTCGCGCTGCCCAGGGTTCATCTTCATATACTCGCCGGTATTTCCTTCTCCGTGACGTCTGAAGTGGTTAAGAGAGGCACTCTGCTGTCGCACGCCTCGTCCAAGCCACCCACCGGTACAGTGTCATTTAAGTGCGTTTGATACAGGCCCCAGAAGTTTTTGGGGCGACTCGTAGGAGGCAGCAACTCACTATAGTGTTCAGTTTGCGTGCAGCAGTAAAGCATATCATGCGCCCAGCGTTTAGCAGTAGGTAGAGGCCCTCTCATCCAGCATAGTGCCACCACCCGCCGAGCTATCAGCATCCCCATGTCTGCGAGCCTCCGGATCGTGACTGGGAGTCCCCTAGAATGACCTATGAGCGCCAGCGCAGGATCCGGAGTCAACTCAATTTCCAGTATCTTATTGATTTCGGTAAAGATACTGTCCCAATAGGCATGTACACCCGGGCAATGCCACGCTAGATGCATAAAGTCGGCTACCGGCTCGTGGCATCTCTCACATGCCGCGGACTGACGAAGACCATATCTATGGAGTCTCTCTGGGGTGTAGTACACTCTTTGGAGAAACTTAAAGTGTATCAGTCTATGCCTCCCATTCAAGGATATCCTCCTAGTGTTCATGCAGCAGTAGCGCCACATGTCGTCATCTATTGTGATCTGTAAGTCTCTTTGCCATGCCACTCTGGCCTTCATTAGCTGGTGCTCCCTGTGGGACATTGCGAATTTGTACAAATTTGTCAGTAATTTGTGGGGAGTTTCCGATTTTATAGTATATGTAAGGTCCGGGAATCCGGTGGTTCCGCCAAGTCCGTCCCTAGCAGATCTAGAAGGGCGCTGTGCACTCTATGGAATTGGAAGCGGAGCAATAAAGAGACATCGCCGTTGTTACCTGTCACCTGGTCCCAGGTTTTAACCGTACCCTCCTGAAAAAGATCTCCCGCCAGTAAGATGCCAAGTTTGTTTAGAGCTTGGACCACTCCTTTCTCTCCAATGGGGGAATGCCATAGTGCCCATTCTACTGGCATATTAGGTGTGTAGAGTAACGCTCCTCCCTGCGCCTGCAGGAGAGAATGCCAGGCATGATTTGTTGCTTTGATCGAGTCTAAAATACCAGTCCTGGGATCCATTGGCTTGAATATCGTGGCCGGGAGTTGAAGTGGTTCGACAAACTTCTTTTCCATGCGTACATGTGGGATGTTTGAGCCTCCGTGTATCCAAGTGTGTAAATGTGATGCCTGCGCTACTCTATAGTATAGCTCTAGATCTGGAGCTCCGAGGCCTCCCATGCTATATGGTAGTGTGAGAAGCGTCCATTTAACTCTGGGTTGCTTGCCAGCCCACGCCAATTTGATCATTAGCTGGGTCAGTCTCTGGAAAAAAGCTTTTGACAGCACTATTGGGATAGCATTAAACAAAAACAGGAGTCTAGGCAAGACCACCATTTTCATTATGGCGATGCGTCCCAAGAGGGAGAGCGGGAGCTTGCTCCATGCCTCTACGTCGTCCTCCAGTCTACTGAACGCAACCTCATAGTTTTCACTAAGCAGGAGTTCAGAGTCAGTGTGGAGTCGCACGCCTAAATATCTATCCGTGTCCGAGGACCATAGCAGCGGGAACTCCATGTCAAATTTCCGGGTAGGTGAGGGGGAAGGCCAGCAATTTTGCCCAGTTTACTCTAAGACCCGAGAGAGCACCAAAACAGACAACCTCCCTGAGCATTGGTGACAGATTATTTTCCGGGTCACGGACATACAACAGGGTGTCGTCTGCATACATTGAGACAACTATCTTATATGTTGGGAAGCGTATACCTTCGTTGCTGTGGCATTCCCGCAACGCGCAGGCCAATGGCTCCGCTACCAGGACGTATAATAGTGGGGAGAGCGGGCAGCCCTGTCGGGTTCCTCTACCAATAGGAAAGGAGTCCGTAACTAGGTTGCCGATGCGCAACCTGGCAGAAGGCTTGTTATAGAGAGCCCCTATCATTTGGAGAAAAGGTATGCCCAGGCCCATCCTCTGCAGCATCTGTCGCATAAACGGCCATTCCACCGAGTTAAAGGTCTTTTCCATGTCAAGGAACACCGCGATGGCCTTCGTGTCCTGTTTGATATATTGCATTGTACCCAGGACCGTGCGAATATTATAAGTTAAATTTCTACTGGGGATAAAGCCCGCCCGCTCCGGCACAACCAGCTTGGGGGCTAGGAGAGCCAGACGAGTCGCTAGGACTTTAGCGTAGAGTTTGGTGTCGACATTCAGCAGGGAAGGCGGTCTGTACGAGCTGCACTCGTCATGCGCCTTTCCGGGTTTAAGTATCGTAACTAGAAGTACTTCCCTCATAGATTGTGGCATGCTACCTTCTACACAAATGTCATCGAACAATGTGGATAGATGGGGGATCAGTTGGTCTTGGAACGCTTTATAGAATCCCACCGTGAGACCATCCATTCCCGGAGCCCCTCCCGAACGCATACCCGCCAACGTCTCTATTATTTCGTCTTCTTCTACGGGGAGCATAAGGAATTCCCTGTGTGTGTTTGTGAGCATGGGCAGATCTATGTGTTCCAAGTATTCCATAATCTCGTCAGAGAGGTCTCCGCTCTTAGAGGAATACAAGTCGGAGTAAAAGCTTCTAAACGTTTTCGCTATGTCTGTTTCGTCTGTGAAAACCTGGCCACTCGGAGACTTCAACTCTGTAATCTGCGATTTCCGTCTGCTGCCCTTCAGTAGTCTAGCTAGGACTGAGCTAGGCCTCTCTCCCTCTCCATAATTCTGTGCTGTCGCGTACTTTCCCATGTGTTTGACCTCCCTGTCCGCTTCTTCATGGTATTCAGTTAACAGGGATTTTATCTCCTCGGCCACTGTGATATCTGGGTGGCCGAGTTGACGCTCCTCCAGGCTCGCTATGTGTCGCTCCAATTCGGACAGCCTCTGTCTGATGGATTTGAGAACGCTCGAGTGTTTGGACATAGCTATGCCCCGTATATAGACCTTAAAGGCCTCCCAAACCGAGTGAAAGTTTTCCACCGAGCCTACATTGGTTTAAAAAAAGACATCTTTCGCTTCTGCCAGCTCCCCTCTGAACAGTGGGGCAAGTAGCGAGTACGGGGGAAAATGCCACGTGAACGGGGGAATCACCTTTGCTGGGGTATCGAGCACTAGTAGGAGTAGTGAATGATCCGACAAAGTGCGCGGAAGTATCCTGCACTCCCTAATTTATTTTTTTTTTTTAACAAAACCTTTATTGCACTTTACATAGTACACAGCGTAACGCCTACAACCCCGCGGGCCGGCCGCTAAACCGCGCTCATCAGACAAAACATAGCTTCGTATGGTGTCCCAAAAATCAACAGTTCCTGTAATCGTCCAATAAAGCATTTTCCAAAGTAAAAGTGCATTTGTGATAGCGTTGTGAACATTCGAGATGGTTTTGATGGTATTTTATCTTTTTTTGAAAAACAACAAACTCCAAAACTTCAACATTAGGAATGATAGTACGGTCAGTCGTGGGTTAAACCAATCTGAATCATAAGTGCCTCTCGGGAGAGGCCCATTCCCATCCCATGTCCCAGCGTTCCAGCGCCCCCGCTCACTTCATGCATACATCCCCCCTCGGCACACTTCCAGCGGTCTAAAAGCAGGATGCGCTTAGCGGCCTCATTCGAACCCCCGCCCCACCATGACACCCAGACTCACTCCCCCTCCCCCTCCCCATCCGAGTCCTCCTGGTCATCCTCCAATAAGGGATCACAAATATCTCCCCTGTACCCATTCCATTGCAACCACACTTTGTTCCATTTCCCGGGGCAGGCTCGGCTGGAGTACACCGCCCTCTCGGTCACCATCACCGTATCCATATGCAGACACCATTGGGACTTGGACGGGAGATCTGCCACACCCCATCGCTGCGCTATGTCTCTCTTCGCCACCATCAACCCCACCGTGACCCAGAGTTGTTCATACCTGGTGAGGTCAGTAGGTTCCCATATGTTAAGGAGGCACCTCCGCGGGTCGGGCAACAGGGACTGGTTCAGTGTCTGTGAAATCGTACGGAGTATTTGCTTCCAATAGTCCTGTATCCTGGGACACTCCCACATGGTATGAAAAAACGTGCCTTCCTCCCCACACCCACGAAGGCAATACGGATGGGGTGCCCGGTGTATGCGGTGTAGCATGGTCCTCGTGTAATAAACTCTGTGTAAGATCTTAAACTGCACTAAGCGCATACGCGCCGAGATGCCCACCTCCCTAGGGGACCCAAGTGCTTCGAACCATTCATGTTCATCCATGTCACCTACATCCCCTTCCCACTTCCCCTTTAATTGGAGTGTCGGATCCGGGAAATTATTAATCAGTTTGCGGTACGTGAGGGATGTCGCCTTCTCCAACATGTATTCAGTAAGGAGGCGATCTTCCAAGGGCGAGGACTCCGGCAGAGGCGTGTCAGGGGGCAGGGCCGCGAGCAGTGCGTGTTGTATTTGAACGTACCTGTAAAGCTCCCTGTCACTCAAACCATACAGTGCCCTCAGCCGGACAAAGGGTATCACAGCATTCCTTTCCCACAAATCACCGACCGTGGAAATACCTATCGTATCCCAGTGTGTAAAACCCTTCGTATTCCTCATATTCCCCAGGGCCCGGGAATCCCACAACGGAGTCATCCCAGTGATCTTCCCCTTCCAGCCCAGTGCCGCCGTCGCCGTGTGCCACAACTGAACAGTCAATTTGGTGGGGCCCACCAAGGCCCGCACCCTGCGGCGATCATACAAGGGACCCAGCAAAGTGTCTGTGCCCAGTTGAGCCCTATCCGACTGGAAGGCCGGTTCGGCCTGAGGGGCATGAATCCAGGAGTTTATCGACTTCAAGTGTGCCGCCCAGTAGTAGAGCTTAAGGTTCGGCAGCGCAATACCCCCGTCATACCAATCTCTGTGCAGCTTAGATTGCGCCACACGCGCAGGGAGATTCCCCCATAGAAGGTTTGAAACTAAAGCAGCCACTCTCTGAAAAAACCGCGGTACCACAGGATAGGGTGTATTTTCAAGGACGTATAGGAAGCGCGGTAGCGCCATCATCTTATAAAGCGCCGCCCTGCCCAAGAGCGTCAGCGGCAAGCCAGACCAGAACGTGACATCCCGTTTCAGCCTATCTAGGTGAGGTTTCAAATTTTTATCAAAGAATTCGGTCGGGTCTTTGGTTACATGAATACCCAGGTATTTGAACGAGGAGCCCGCCAGCTTCAGTGGGCATGTGTCGGCCAGATTCGGGGCTGGACCTTGCAGAACGTACAGTTCTGATTTAGACCAGTTCAACGCGTAGCCAGAAACTCTGCCATACGTATCGCAAATGTGTAGCAAAGCCGGCACCCCATCTTCAGGGTCCGTCAAATAAAGCAACATATCGTCCGCGTATAACGACAGACGGTCCTCCCAACCCCCCTTCCACGTTATACCCTTGAGGAGTGGTGAAGCCCTCAAAAGAGTCGCAAGAGGTTCCAGGGAGATCGCAAACAATAGAGGCGATAAAGGGCACCCCTGCCTCGTGCCCCTCCCCAATGGGAAAGTGCGTGAAATGTGGCCGTTAGCCAACACATGCGCCACCGGGTCGGCGTACAGTAGTTTGACCCATGCTATAAAACGAGGTCCAAACCCCAAGTGGTGCAGTGTTTCAAAGAGGTACTCCCACTCCACCAAGTCAAAAGCCATCTTGGCGTCCAATGCCAAAATTACCGCTGATGTGCCGATGGTGTCCGCCCTAGCCAATACTCCGTGTAGCCGCCTAAGATTCAACGATGTATTCCTGTGTGGCATGAATCCGGACTGGTCCGGGTGTATAATCGACGACAAATGGGGCAAGACCCTTTGCGCTAGGAGTTTAGCCAATATCTTCACTTCGGCGTTTAACAAGGAAATGGGCCGATAAGAGGAACACTCCTCCGGCGGTTTGCCCGGCTTGGGGATGGTCACGATGGTCGCTGCCCGCTGGTCCAGCGGGAGGCAACCCGTCTCCAAACAATCCTTATACATCCCTAACAGGTGCACACTAAGGGTCTCGGGCATCGCCTGGTACCATTCAACGGGTATGCCGTTCGGGCCCATTGCTTTACCCGGGTTTAGCGCCTTAATCGCCAACTGGATTTCGTCGGCAGTGATGTCCGCCTCCAACTGACTGGAGGCCTCAGGCGATAACCTCTGGACTTCGATTGGGGCTAAGAGGGTCCTAGCCCTCTCCGCTGTGATCGCACTCTCCGGGGTGTATACCCGCTCAAAATGGGCCGCCAGTATCTCCGTGATACGCCGTGGATCAGTATGTGTGTCCCCTCTCTCATCTTTCAGACGTTGGATCCCTCTAGAGTTACCCTCCCGCCTATCAAGCCACGCCAACATCTTCCCCGCTTTGTCACCCACCTCATAAATCCTATTTCGAGTATCGGCTATGTGTCCTTTCACCAGCTGGCGCAAGTGAGCAGTGTACAACTGTTGTTGGAGGGTGAGTGTGTGAAGGCCTGAGGGAGAGGGGTGCCGCTCATGAGTCTCAGTGTGTTCCCGCAGTGTCACCTCCAGATCCGCCAGCTCTCGGGACAGCTGCCTCCTATGCCCCGTGATGGAATTAATGGCCTGCCCTCGCAGGACCGTTTTGTAGGCTTCCCAGAGAGTCGACGGGGAGCTCACCGAACGCACATTCTCAATGAAATATTGCTTCGTCGTGTTTTTAAGGGCCTTACGAACCTGAGGGACCTTGAAGTAGGCAGCACTAATAGGGTAGATACGTTTGCGCGCACTAGTCTGCGAAGAAAGTGTCAGCGTGAGTGGTGAGTGGTCGGAAATCCCACGAGGGAGAATTACCATAGTATCAACATGTCGGAGGCCCTCCCCCAGCGATAGAAAGTAGTCAATGCGCGAAAGGCTGCCATGCACTGCAGAGTGGAAAGTGTATTGCTGCGCGCTAGGGTGCAAGTGCCTCCAGACGTCAGTCAATCCCATAGCTGCCGCGAAGCGCTGGAGGTAGGAGCCCCCCCCCTGTGGAGCCGGTGCAGGGTGTCGGTCCAGTTGCGTGTCCATGACCGCATTAAAGTCCCCTCCCAGAATAGTATCACCCTCGGGGAGATTCAAGAGGAATTCACCCAGCCTCGGGAGGTGGACCGAATGTAGTGCTGGTGGGATATATACGGACACTACATTAAAAAGCTTCCCCTCCCACTGCCCATGTAAGGCTGCAAAGCACCCCTGATCATCAATCTTCGTTGACAAAGGTAGGAATCGTGAATTCTTCAGTACTAGTATGCCGGACCCCCTGGAGCCTGACGAGAACTCGGAGTGGACCCACATCTTGTAACCTCGCCTGTCCAGAGCTTTCACAGCCCCCCCTACCAAATGAGTCTCTTGCAACAGGGCCACAGTAGGCCGTTGGCGTTTGATTGCAGTTAAAACCAACCCCCGCTTAACCTTATCCCCCAGGCCCCTCACATTCCAGGACATCAATCGGAAGGGAGGACAGCGTGAGTCAGTAGACCCTACATCCACTGACGGGCCAGAGTTAACAGCCATCGGTGGTAAAGGGGCGCCTGATGTACCTGCTGAGAAGCAGGACTAAACAATCGGCCGCGCCATCGCACAGCCCAAAACACAGGGACATCATGGGGGCCTAGTATCACTTTCCCTCCCCATCAACATGCACTGGCACACACATAATTTAAAACAGCAACCCCGACCGTTTGCATACATTCCTAATAAGAACAAGAACAGTCCAAAACAAACCCCCCTCCCTGCCCCCCTGCCTAACGGACCTCGAACTGCCCGCCACCCCAACTGAGCAGAGTGCTGTACCCATCCCTCAACCAGAGTACTTGCGTGTGGGGGGGAGAGCGTCTCCCCGGGTATGCGGCCTCCCTGTAGGCTGTCGGGGCGGCCATGCCAGAGTCGACGCGCAGCATTGTAACGAAACAGTAAACATTGGGAACTAGCGACCCTCAGCGATGCAGAGTTCGGGGTAGGAGTCACTCGTCCCCGCCTCCCCCTTCAAATCCGTGGGAAGGAGACCGTTCCGCTCCCTCCATACGACCAGATGCTTGGGATCCCGTTCTGCTGCCACCTCTGCGGTCTTGATCCGGCCTGTGCGTCCTGCGTTGTCGCCCAACAGTGTGCCAGCCCTCCAGCCAGTCCCGGGCCGATTCGGGGGTATCGAAGAACCAAACTTTTTTGTCCGCAACCACTCGAAGCTTAGCCGGGAATAGCATGGAATACGGCAGTTCCTTCTCCCTCAGAGTCTTTTTCACTTCTAGGAACGTCCTCCTCCTCCTGGACACTTCCGCCGTATAATCCGGGAAGAAGGCAATCTTCGAGTTTTGGATTTGGATGGCCGGCGCCACTCTCGCAGCCTGTAGAATGGCGTCACGATCGCGGAAATTGAATAGTCTGGCCAAGATCGGTCGCGGTGCGCCACCCGACTTGGGCTTACCTCCCGGAACACGGTGTGCCCTCTCGACCGAGAAGAAGTTTGAGAGCCCCTTGGGTTGCAGCCGAGTCTTGATCAAGTCCTCCACATAGAGGTCAAGCGCCCCCTTGTCTTCCGATTCTGGCACACCCACAATGCGGACATTGTTGCGCCTAGAGCGACCTTCCTGGTCATCCAGCTTGTCTCTGAGCAGCTTGTTATCAGTCTGCAGTCGTTCCACCGCCGTTTGCAGTTCGGACACATCCTCGACCAGCGACTTAGTAACCACTTCGACCTGCTTGACCCTCTCATTCATCTTCTGGAGATCCGCCCTAATTAAGGTGACTTCGGTTGCCGTGGCACCCACTGTTGCCTGCACCTGGGCCAACGCCGCCAGCACATCATCCAGCATGGCCTTCTTCGCCCCATCGGTCTCCGTCACCCTACCAGCATTCTTGCGCTGTTCCTGGGGCGATGACTGCTTGTCATACGCAAACTTGTCCAGCTTGGCTTGGGTTAGGGTGTTCTTAGGGCCCCTGTGTGACATGGCGCCAGCTGGGGGGGTGTAAACGGGCGTGACGAAAGACGGGTCGCCCCCACGCAGATCAGTGAGAGGTCGCGGCAATACGTGCAGGCCAGCACTCAGCGAGGGCAGTTGACGTCTTCTGCAAGGCCGTGGCAGGAGGAGGGGGGGGGCGGGGGGCCGCCCCTATAGACGCTGTGTCGAATCTACGTCGAATCCACACCTCAGTAGTGAGCCCGATGGAGCTCAGTGGGGAACCGGGCAGTCACCCCAAGTACCTCCAGCCACAGATCACGCCCCCGTGTAATGCCCCCGCCCGCAGCAGGGCCAGTCATCAAATGCCAGTCGGCCACTCGGCGCCCCAAGGAAGCGGACCGCACGATGTGCGTATTTCACAGTCCGTGGGCACTGCGTAGTCAATTAGGCCGTCGCGCAGTCCCGGCGTGCCTCCTGGGTGCTGCGGTGTAATGGCGGCGCCGAGTCAAGGTCGTGCTGCGTCCTCCGCTCCTCGGAGCGGGACACACAGGTCTGCAGAGGCGTCGGGGCCACTCTCGCCCAGGCGCACAAGTAGTTTCGGCACCGGAGGGGCTCCTCGGATGTTCGGAGCCGGTCGCTCGGCTCACCGGCACTTCCGGCCTCTCCGCCACCGATACCCGGCCGCTTCCGGCCGGTCCCAGACGTTCCGCGGCTCCGCGGCTTCACTGCGGCAGACAGGCCCAGCTCCTCCTCCGCTTTGCACGGGGATTCCGCACCTTAGAAAGCCGCCGTGTCCCCCAGAATTTCGGCAAAGACAGCCGCACGGACTCCGGGTCTGGTCCGCCCCACTCAGCTAGTGGGTGAAGGATTTGTAGCGTCGGATTGTTGCGGGAAGCCGCTTCTTCCCGGGAGCCTCCCTAAGCAGCGGCCGCCATCATCGGCTGCTAGCCACGCCCCCCCTGCACTCCCTAATTTGACTCATCATTGAAGAGTCTGCCAGCCAATAATCGATTCTGGTGTGGATATCATAGTAGACCGAGTAGTGGGTATACCCCCCTGGAGCTGCATGCCTGAGCCTCCAGACATCCTCTAGATCGAGACTGGCAAGCAAACTATTCAACATCTGCGCCGCAGCCGAAGGCTTGCGCGGTGGACCAGCAGATCTGTCCAATGCCGGGTTAAGTACCAGATTGAAGTCCCCTCCCCACAAGACCTGCGCAGTGTTGTAGGTGTGGGCTGTACTCGCCAGTGAGCAGTAGAAATCAGGGGAATCATAATTTGGGCCATAAGGACACGCTCATCCCAAACATTGTTAATATCCCCGAGGTTATTATATGAGTCTGGCGGCCGAGGGGCACGGTGGACAGAACTTTCTTATTTCTCAGGTCGAGATGGCCAGGTAGGGCAGGCCGGTACGCCCTTTCCCCCTGGTTCAATTTACCCCACAATACCAAAAACATCTCGGCAGTCCAATGTATTAGTCCTCGCTGCTTACAGCAGCATCGCTACCTTACCGCCATATGCAGCTAACAGGGATACGTCGGTCACTCCTCCTCTTCCAGCTGACTGCATCCCTCCGTTCCGGCCGTCGGCAGATTCACATCTCTTTGGTGTTCTCTCGACCAGTTTTTCAAAGCCTCCTGCAGGGCTCTAGGGTCCGTGAATAAATGTGATTGCCCCTGTCGGTTAACTCGCAGTTTTGCAGGGTACAGCATGGCATAGTCCAGACCAAGATCCCGAAGCTGCCGTTTGTACGGGGCAAAGTGTTTGCGGGCCTCCTGCACCCTGGCGGTGAAATCTGGGTAAACCGAGATCTCCGAGCCCTCGTATTGTAACGATCTCTTGTCTCTAGCCTGTCGCAGGGCTGCATCTCTGTCCCTGTAGTGGAGCAGCTTGGCTATGATGGGACGCAGAGGGGCCCCAGGGCGTGGGCGTGGGCCCAGTGAGCGGTGAGCATGCTCCACAACAAACATCGGGGAAAAAGTTTCTTCTCCGAGGAGGGTGGTCAACAGCTTTTCGATGAATTTCTCCAAGTTGCCCATCTGGGTCGTTTCCGGAAGACCAGTTATTCGATGGTTGCAGCGACGGGAACGGGCTTCTAAGTCTTCTGTTTGTCCTTCAGGGCTTGCATCGCCTTTTCCATCCTTTTATGAGCAGTGTCGAGTTCCGTCTGTGCCTCCTCCACCTCAGTTAGTCTCCTCTCGGACATGTCAAGTCGTTCTGCGTGTTTGTCTATCCGCTCCACCATTCTGTCCATTCTATAGGTGAGGGCATCTAGCTTCGATCCCAATGATGTCATGCTGTTCTGGAGGCCTTTTTCCATTGCAAGCAACATACTTTTGATGTCTGCACCCTCTGCAGCATCATTGTCGTCCTGCATGGCTCCCTTGTCTGAGCCCGTAGCGTCCTGTGACTTTGAGCGCCTTTGGTCGAAGGAAAGTTTGCTCTGCGTCTTGTCCCCCCTGCCCATCTTGTAGAGTCGTGTTAGGTGGCTCAGGTGTTGCAGCTCACTTGATATAATTGTCTTCTGCGGGCCCAGGCTGGGTATATCCGCAAGGTCGCGCTTCGGGGGTTAGGCGAACTCTTTACGAGGTCCCAATGATGGCAGTTCTGTTCCTTAGATTCAGGGCTCATCAGACATGACGCCGTCTATTCTGAACTTCCCAGAGTCGCACTCGTTGTGACCACCGCCGCGTCCTCGTTCGTCCACGACCTCCTCGCAGGCCAGGGGATCCAGCTGCTGTGGGATCTGCAGGATGTGTCTGGGCACGCTATGCTGATACAGGGAGTTTGGCCGCTGGAGGCAATCTCAGGGCTATGAGGCTGCCGCGTCCCCAAGAAATGACCACACTCTCCTTGCTCGTCTGAGGTTATAAGTAGCAGGAGGGAAACGACGTTTGTGCCCCAGCGGGGGGTATTGTAGCGCTGTCGTATGTCCACACCAAGGATCTCACCCTATATGCAGAGCTCGTAGGCCTCAGCCACGTCTTTCCGCTCCTGGGTCGCACACCAGCTTTCCCCGCCGACCCCCGTTTCAGTTGTCGCCGTTACTCCGCAGTAGCCGCCGCCGTGGGACGATCTGGCACCCTGTGGTTAACTGTGACGGCCCCTCAATGGTATCTGACTGGGGCTGAGTGCGCAGCGTCTCAACGTCTTGCCAGCGGACCCCAGCATAGGCTCCGCCAAGAGCTCCCTCCAGACACTTTTCCACTATGCAATCCCATGCAGCGGCCACCCGCGTGTCTCCCGGTTTCGAGTCCTTGGCGTCTCAGTTCTGTCCGCCACAGTCTGGCATCCCCGAGCCGCTTGCAGGTGTAGTGGAAGCCGTGAGCAGGCTCTGTCACTGAGACTCGCTCCTCAAACCTCGGTGGGCACGCATCGCTCTCCTCTCCGCCACGCGGGGGGGAGAGTGGGGGGCAGCGACGATCTCAACACCCCCCCGAACGGGCCCGGGCGCCAGGAAGTTCGTACCTGTTCAGGCCTTCCGGATCACAGTCAGGCGCGTCCCGAGCTTACGCCGCACTCTAGCCGCACGCCCTATGACGCAGCGTGGGCAGGCTCAGAACTGCAGGACGCGGCTTCAGGGCCTAGTGATCCACTGTGTTGCCGCGTCTAGGATCTTCTGATTCCCGGCACCGGGTTCAGCCGCGAGACCACCACGGGCAGCTCCGGTCATCTGCTGTTGAAGGGGGAGTTAAAATTACTGCCTATTGCTTCACTAATGCAGGATAATTTCAGGATATTATTAGCCACAGGTGTAGCTCCAGGTTTAGGCGGCCATCTTGGTCGCCGGTAAGCTCCGCCCCCCCAAAAATAAAAATATACATGTAATTAAAACAAAACAAAACTTGATTAGAACTAGCAAAATTCATTGCAGTGAATACAAATAGGTCAATTTATATCACGAAAGCACCCAAAAACCTAATTAAATGATAACAAATATTCACGGTCGGAGGGTTTAAAAAAACGTGCTTCTTTGTGCATTACTACAGAATACCTTAAAATCAGAGGATAGAAAAAATTCTGCAGAATAAAAAGATCAGGACAGAATAAAAAGCACATGATTCAAATGATGTGCAACAACTCCACAATATTGACAGCATGGATGTGGAGAGACCCCAACCTTCTTGATCCATACATTATCACCCGAGGGCATCTGGTTAAACCTGAATTTCATGAAAAATCCACGCCAAAGGGGACAAATGATGGACTTTAAAAACAATTGCATCTCACCACTTCTTGCGAACATACAGCCCAGCCGTAATCTTCTTATTTTTAAACAATGTTTCACAATAACACCTCATCATTATTTAAGGGAAACTGTGGTATTCAATAGGAGTAAACAGCCCCTAAAAGTGTAAATCTTTTTATTATTCCACGCAAGATCTCACCAAGTTACATTTTTCGATGCATTTTTGGGACTCCTGAATAATTATTGAAAATATTAAATTATTTGGCATTAGGCACGCAAGGTAATACCCATCAAGCCCAGCTCAATACAAATCATTTCAATAGAACTAGATAAAACAGATTCAGTATTGGATATAAACCAAGAAAGCAACCTTGCTTCTATTCCATATAAAGCAACAGGAACCACACTAGCATTATACACCTTAATGGCAAAAAAAAGTCCCTCCTTCTTTGTACATTAAAAAACTGTAAAAGGCCAATTCTCGTAGACTTTGATTTTGCAGCCTGAGAGGTATTATATGGGACCCAAGACACATTATTTGAGATGTTTGCACCTAAAAAAAAACCTATTTTTACCACCTCCAATTTTTTTCAAGTCTCAAATCCGGTAGAACGGAAGAAGAAGATGTGTACAGAGCACAAAAATGAGAATTTTCATCAATAGGTGTAGGAGTTTTGATGTGATCAAACTTCTGGTTATTATGAGTCAGAATTTACACATATTGTGAGAAGAAACCGCACACTGAAGATCAGATCATAACTTTGCTGTTGATTTATTAATTTTCCTTTCTAACTTAGAACATTTGGTAGCTCTAGATCTCTGAGAAATATCCAGATGCCTAAGAGTCCTGGTATACATTTTTTTGTTTCATTACAAAGCACAGCACAGGAATGGAGCAAGCACAGGAATGCCTCAAATTTAGTGACATCCTAAGACGTCTGGGGGTATTACTTGATTGTCACCTTAACTATAAGCCATATTTGGTATCAAGGCAAGTAAAAGCAAACCAGCTGCTATTTGCATTCAAAATCTTACAAAAAACTCAGAGACTGTTCAACAAATCATTTGCTGAAGGTCGTAGCAGCTAAATTCTAAAACTAATGATGCATCAGGTTTGAACACCGCTCAATCTATCTTTTTCATGAAATTATTTTCAGTCTCACGATAAAGTTTACGGTAGAATGAGGGCAGCAGACGCAAACTCCCTCGCCTATCATTGTTGGCTGGAAATCGAAAAAAATCTACACAAAAGAACTCATCTCACTTTGTTCTACTGCAATCACTTTCCTCTCTAAAGTTAGAAGAGGCTTGGCACACAGTATTCGCCTACTCTGAGTTGAAACAAACTACTAACAAAGCCATCAGATTGCAATCACTGCTATTAGACAAAGCAACCTTGATGAACAAAAGCTATGCGTGGGTGGTGATGCCAACATATAAAACTCTAAAACCTCAACTATACTTCCTGGACCACTTCTCAAGATAAAAAACAGTTCAACCTGATGTTATTGAGGCTCGGAGTCTACCAATCTAAAGATTTAACACCAAAGTAAAAACGGTCTTGGCCAACCCTGGACTATTACCTCTGCGGTTATAGTAACAAATCATTGTTCCATCTATTGTGCACTTGCCCGGTGTAACTACCCTTCCAGAAAGCTCTTTTACTGCTGATGGCGCGAGATTACCAGCTTGGGTTATTTCTAAAACACCGTACTCACCTGAGCCCATAAACATTCATACAATAGGTTGGCAATACTGCACATCGGTTCCTAGCTTTTATCGGTCTTAATTTTAATTTCACCTGTACCTTTTCTTACCAAATTATAATACCTTAGTGTTCAATTTCCTCTGGCTGACAGATGAGGTTTTTAGAATAATAGGCATAAATATAACTTTTACTCTTATTTAATTAAATGATCACAGAGTCGGGAGCGTTATCGGTTACCAACTTTTCAAGAAGCAAAATAATGATCAAAGAAAACATCTTTAAAGACTTAGTGAAATTCTTGGACGTTGGTGCCTGGGAAGGGTGAGACAAGGAAACAGTAATCAATCAATCAATCATGCCATTTGTATAGCGCACTACTCACCCGGGAGGGTCTCAAGGCGCTTGGGGGGAGGGGTATGCTACTGCTCGAAGAGCCAGGTCTTGAGTTGTTTCCTGAAGGCGAGATGGTCCTGGGTCAGCCGAAGGTGGATGGGGAGGGAGTTCCAAGTCTTGGCAGCCAGGTAAGAGAAGGATCTTCCTCCAGCGGTGGCTCTTCGGATGCGTGGTACGGCTGCGAGGGCGAGGCTGGTGGACCGTAGCTGGCGGGTGGGCGTGTAGAAGGTCAGGCGGTCGTTGAGGTACTTGGGGCCCAGGTCGTGGAGAGACTTGTGTGCGTGGGTGAGGAGCCGGAACATGATCCTCTTGTCGACGGGGAGCCAGTGCAGGTTCCTCAGGTGGCTGGAGATGTGGCTGCGTCGGGGGACATCCAGGATGAGTCGGGTGGAGGCGTTCTGGATGCGCTGGAGTCTTTTCTGTAGCTTGGCTGTGGTTCCGGCGTAGAGGGCGTTTCCGTAGTCCAGTCGGCTGGTGACGAGTGCCTGGGTGACAGTCTTCCTGGTCTCGGTCGGGATCCAGCGGAAGATCTTGCGAAGCATACGCAGGGTGTTGAAGCAGTACAAGGACATACCGCACAGAATTATATTTACCTAGAATGGTGCTAGGACCAACCCCTGGCCAAGGACTGGAAAATAAGGCTCCCGACTAATCAGGAGCCACAGGTCAGGAAAGGTGCAGAACAGGACAGGTAACCTCCGCTAAGTGCAACGCCAGCGTCACACCACTCTCTGGTGCTACGGACAGAATCTTCTCCCTCAGCAATCTCCTGGTTCTTCGTTCAGAGTGCTCTACCAGTCCTCTGAATTCTTTGGCATCCACGATCTCCTCCAGCATACGTTGGGTCAGTAACAGTTCTGTGACAAGTCTGACAATCTAACTGTCTAAGCCTACCTTAGTTATACCAAATTTCAGTGTATGTACCTCCCTCTTATGTTCAATATTCGTGTATTCCCTGAATTTTATTGGTCAGTGGGATGGGGAGAGGTCATCACACCATACTAGTATGAAGTCATCATCTTCCTAGGTTTAATGTGCTAATCCCACCCATAATTTACTTTCCCAAGCTTTTATTCCTCCCAGAAACCTTCATGTTACTTTTAATACAATGTCATTTTATTTTATACACATTTTTTTCCCCTCGTAGGGTCTAGAGGTAAAGTTGTCAAGCGCATCACTGGTGAGATGGGAATTGGCAGAAATTCAATGCCACAGCTCGAAGTCTTGCAGTGTTCCCAGCACATGCGCCGAAGGTTTTCAAAATGGCGATTCAAGTCACCCTTCAGGCCCAAATACGAGCTATTGATGAAGTCAAAGAAGAACACATTAGAATACGGAAATACATTAATGCAATGTATGCCACTTATTTCTACTCTAACCCCATGATTTTATTATAACTATAGCATTAATAGTTAAGCAAGACAGGCTAGGTTTAGTTTGAGCAGAAGCATATGCATTAGCATGTGAGGTTTGAAGCGGCCATCTTAGGCACTACAGCGCAGCCCCAAGGAATTTCCACCAAAAGCAAAAGATGTCATACCATATAGATGTAGTAGACGCATGCGCAGACAGGTTCCCGCGTTTTTGGCAGCCATTTTAAGACACTCAGATTACTGGTTAGTAAAGGACATTGTAAAGCTTCCCCATGATACAGAAATGTCATGTAATGCATTTATTAGTAAATAAAAACATGTAGGTTAATAAATTACATGTTATTTTGAGAGGGTTGAATACACGCAAGTTTCTTTATATACAAAACCTTGCTCCATCGCTGCCAACTTTGAAACAACAAATAAGAACCTGCAGATCCGTCATTATAAAATCATTAGGAGGACTGTCCTACTGACATGCAAGGCTGTGAAGGTTCTGAGCTTAGCAGAAAATGAACTAGAGAAGAGAGACAGATGAATCAAGTCTGCCCGTTAGGGAACTTTGCTTCTCCCATTTATTTTAAACTAAAGCCAGGACTAGCATTAAGCCTTGTAAAATGGTGTTTTAATTAACAAGTCAGTTTGAGCCCAAAAAAAATAAAAGAGGTATATCAGCAAACCTATAGCCACTGAATAGAAAAAGAAATGCAGAGAGGCGCACTGTTCACACAGCCAACATCAAACTTGAACAAACCTAATGTGAAATCAGAGAACTTTCACAGAGACACAATCAGCAAACACATAGGCACATTGCCTACTTCGGATAAACATTGGCAGTCGATATAATTATTGCAACAGCGCTTTATTTATTTACGTCATGGTATAACCTGCTAGCTTTCACTTGCGTTACGATGTTGGACTGTGTGCGGGTGGATAAACTCGTACGCATTAGATGTTTTGTCTACTGACTTCAGGGCTGGTAGCCCTAGGCTTATAAGAAGTCATAGGAAAGTTGTTGCATTATCAGCTTTAGTCCTTATAGTAACTAGATTGTACCCTAATATTTTAAACTAGCATAAATGTCTAATTATTTTAAGTACATCTTTGGCTGTATCACATTGCTTTTATGATTTTAAATGAAATCGAATAAAGCATGTTTTTTCATCGTCTTCTTGTCTCTCACCTCTTCTTTCACTTCCAACTGACTTCTCTTAGCCATTTCTATTGGGTCCTTTACTATTCTCTGGCATTTTCCACCTGTCCATTGGGCGGAGACCTCTCAAGCTGGGTCCTCACACGTTTGATGAAATGCTTACCCAAGAAATCTCTCATCTGGCTGGAGGTCAGCTGTGTTCCTCTGTCCATAGTAAAGTACTGGGGTACACCGATATATCCTTGAATACTTTGATAGTACTGGTGGTAGTACAGTACTCATAAACAAATTCCAGCCATTTGGAATGAACGTCTACAATGACAGCAGCATAAAGTTGGTAATCCGACAGACATGGGAACATGTAAACAGTTCAATGAAATCTAGACATACCTTCACCCAGGGTGCAGCGGGTTCACCAAGATGTTGCTTTTCCGCACCTACAGCTACCTTTAACCTTTTCTCACTCTCTCTGCATTCCAGATATCCAGGATACCTCTACCTCCATCCACCAGACCATCTCCTTCAGCTTTTTCTTTGTCATTGGCGGTCCCAAATGACCTTGATGTGCTAAATTAATCAGCTTCCCTCTCACCTCCTAAGGAGGTACAGATCTTTTTCCTCTCACGATCAGTTCTTCCCCACATATTGTCAACTCCTCCACCACCATGTGATATGGTTTGACAGACACTGAACCCTCTCTCCATATACCCTTGTGAATCGTCTTCCTGGCTTCTTTCAAAATCTCGTTCTTATCCATCGCTGATAACCATTCAGCATTAGTGACAGCCTTATACACGCCATCCTTTCCATCATCCAAACATGCCACAACCTCCTCAACCTCATTACCCCCCATCAATTCACTCTTATTATCTAGTCATGAAAGGCAATCTGCTCTGCATTTCCTTCACCCCAGAATGTATTCAATTACACAGTTTAAACTCTGCAGTCTGACAGCAAATCTTGCTAACCTACCAGAACTTTTGTCCGTGCCTGCATTCCTCAGAACTATCAACAGAGCTTTGTGATTCGTCCTCAAGACTACATTAGTTCCCCATACCTACATTCTAAAATGTCCCATTCCCCGCACTTCTGCCAATACCTCTCGCTCAATGAACAAATAGTTATTTTCTGAAGAATTCAAAGCTCTAGAAGCCAAGGCTACAGTCATGTCTCTACCATTGTGCCCCAATCCCTGAAGTGTAGGTATCCACCATACCTATGGATTTTCTGTTGATGTCAGAAAGTGTGAGCATGCCCGCTTCTATTATCTCACGCTTGAGTACCAAATGTACTTTTTGCCGAAATGTATTCTTTTCCCCAAGAAAATTGAACATTTTTTACTATCACCCTGAGATCCATTTGTTTGTTTCAGCAATAGTGCTCACAAACTTTGAATTATATTATATTAAACCCATGAAAGATCTGAGCCGATCTTTGTTGTATCAAGTTTGGCCTCTTCAGCATAGCAAAGAGTTTCTTATCACTGTCTCTTTGGACTTTTTGTTTTGAACTTCTTCCAAAGCGTGCACTTCATCAAGCTGGTCATCCTAGATTTTAGTAGTGATATCTTTAGAAGCCATATCCACTGTCCCACTCTGCCTCTATTTTCATGACATACATGGGTGAAGTAACATTGTTTCCTACACTTCCTGAATTATTTTTCACATGTTGATTCAGAACCATGATATGACCTACCACACCAATGACAGTTCCTTTGAATTGAGATTCGATTTATACTTTGATGTGTTTTATGTCCGTTAGCTTCAGCACTAGGATTCTTGAACCATGCATTTTAATGTGCTGCTTATTTGTGTGTCCTTAATAGCTTTGCTGTCATTCCTCAACTGAATGAGCAGGTGAACGAGCATACGCTCGTGCTTTGTTAGTCACTTATATAGGGAAGTGGGTTTCTATTGCAGTAGCCCCCCCATGTTTTGCCTGACTTGTGATATAACTTTGACTGTAGAACACTGGTTTCCTGCTAATCAGTTTCCCAATACCAGTGTTCTTTCACCAAAACTACAGTATTGTTTCTACAATTGGCTCCTCTCTGGCTCACATATAATTCCCTTGTTAGAGGTACTAGGGGTACCAAGGGCCTTGTGACCAGAGAGGGTCTTTAAGTGCTGCAGGATGTATTGTGCCACTGTAAGGGACCCCTCACCAAACACAGACATAGCGCCACTGCAGCCTGCGTGTTTTGGTGCAGATAAAGGTGAAGTCTCGACCTGGCACACATCCCTGTGTGCCATGCCTGGCAGCAATGCAAAAGGCATAGGTAAGTCACTTCTACAGCAGACCTTGCAGCTCTATAGCAGGGTGCACCTTACCTCCAGTGAGGGCATAACTGCATGCGCAGATATGCCCTTATATAGTGTCTAAGTCAATTCTTAGACATTATAATTGCACAGTGAAGCCATAATGAGTACATGGGCTGGAAGCTTGTCATTATGGGTTCAAGAGCTCCATGATGGCTTTACTGGTACCAAACATCTCAGCTTGATAAACCCTCACTGATGCCAGTGTTGGATTTATTAAAAAGTGCAAACAGAGAGCACTTCAGATGTACCCCCCTGAAATCCGACCAACTTGCTAGTGTGTGCCTGACTTGTGGTTGCCAGCCAGCTTCGTCTAGACATGCTTCAGACACCCTGAGGTGGGAGCCATTTGCTCTCGTGGGTCAGGTCCAAGTTCAAGTTTATTTTAGTAGCATAGTTACTTAAAACCATTTCTACAGAATATATCATAAGAATTTATATTATAAATTGCAATTTTAAGTAAAAAGGGGTTTAGTTAAAATCATTAAAATCATTTAGTCTGTCATTTTCAAATGCGAATTGTAGTAATTGATTAATTGACTAAACTGCTTTTGACCTCTTTTCGTTTAGGCAGTGATATCGCTCTGCCCGATGTTAGTGCTGAGATGTTCCTGTCGCAATTGTGGCATTTTCTTCTTCACCTACCTTTAAAAACTTTACCAGGCGACAGTTCAGCTGCGAGTCCTGAGGTGCAAAACAAGCCAGCACCGCTTGTCTTCGTGTGCGGATGGCTTTATAATTAAAAAGTGGTTTTTAAAAGCTGTTTTCGTTCATGTGTTAGTTCTTTGCAAATGCAGAGAAGGGGCAGCATGTCTCCTGCGCTGTGGTGCACAAATTGCAGGTGGAGTCGAATTGGCTTTTCAACCAGTGCGGAAAGTGCTTTATGCATGGTAGCAATTGAAGTCGGTACTTTAGAAATTGGATTTTAGTGGATCTAGCAAACCTCAGTGCTAGGTATTTTTGTGCAGCGTGTGGAGTAGGTGCTCAAAGTCATTCAGTCGTGCGACCTCTTGGATAGGGCTGGTTTTTCCTCAATGCAAGATAGGCGATTTACTGTTTTCTATACTATTTTTTTTTAAAGACAGTGACTGGTAGGTGTTTCCCAGAGCTCGATAAGCCCCAGGGTGGTCAGACTTGCTTGTAGATATTTTGCATCAGGTTATGACATTTTATATTGTAGTTCTAACCACAAGCACCAATTGAGAGTTCCTGTTTTTGATTTCCGTACCATGTCCCAAAAAATGGCTATCACGCCTTGTCTTGCAAAGGTTTGTTTTTGGACAACAAACTCAAGCCTGATCTGTGCTGGAGAGACACTTTTTGGTAAACCAAAGATTATTCTATACGCCTTTGCAACCATGCTATCTAGGATTTTGGAGTCCCTGCCCCTCTGTGCCTCACTCCCATAAGCTATTGTGGGTAGGAGTTTTGCCCGTGTTACTATGACTAGTGGGGTGAGTGAAGGGCCACTCAGGTTAGAGTTGAGATTTCTTATTGAGACTGCCAGGGCTGTTCCCTTCCTCCTGATTGACTCCCTTTGAGCTGTGAAATACCCACCTTTATCGATGATCACTTCTAAATATTTATTTTCTGTTGCTGAGTCTATGCGGGTATGACCCCAGAACCAGGCAGATTTTTCTTGGAGTTCTTTTTGATTGTCATGGTTTTGGTTTTCTCCAAGTTGATGTTCAGGTTATTTGCCTCGTAGTATTCAAAAGTGGCATTAAGGATATGCTGTAAATCCACCTTCGTTTGGCTAATTAGAACTAAGTCATCTGCATAGAGTAGACATGGTAATGCTAGGTTCCCTAACCTTGGAGAGTGTGAATTGCTATCATTTTAGTGGGATTAGTCTACAAGGAACAGGTTAAATAGGGTCGGGCCAGCACGCAGCCTTGCTTGAGACCTTTCGTTGCTGTTATCCGTCTTGAAAGGGTTGACCCTTCCCCCAGTTTTACTTGAATACAGGTTTCGGTGTGCAGATTGATTAGCAGATTGAGTAATGCCTGGGGTATGCCCCAGCTGGCCAGTTTTGTCCATGGTCTATTGCAGTTTATATGATCGAAGGCAGCCCTGTAGTCAAAGAAGAACAAATATAATGGCATTTTTGTTTTCTCAGCCTTGCAATGAGCAGAGCCATGGTTGTTATATTTGTTACAGTTCCAACGGATTTAGAGAAGCCAGTCTGATTCAGAAGAATTATCGAGTTGTCTTCGGCCCATTGTTGTAATTCGTCGAGAAGTGTTCCCGCACAAAAGGTTGCTTTGTTGTCCAGAAGACCAACTAAGCGTTAATTCTTTGGCAGAGTATTGTCTCCTGATTTAAAGATTAGCGGGATTCTCAAAGCCCGCCAGGATGGGGGAAGTAGGCCTGTCTGCCTTATTTCGGTGTAGAGAGGTCTGAGTGCTTTTTCCCAATAATCTGCGTCTAGTTTGTAGAGCACAGGTGTGAATTCCATTGGGGTCCGGTGCCCCTTCTTTTCTTCCCTTCTTTATATGGCGTTTAATAGCTTTGAGGTTGTCGCTTGGGCGTATAACTTTCAGCATTTCCTCTTTGTCCTTTTCTGGTGCTGTTACACTTTCATTGCTGGGTCGGTACACGATAGTGGTAGTCCTCGAGATTGTTTCTGACCTATTTACTGTAGGCAATGAGATTTCTTCTTGATGGAAATGATTTCCAAGGTAGGTCGCCGAGTCCTCCTCAGATATGTTAGACGACAGTCCCTCGTGTGTGGGGCGAACAGGTCTGTCTATTGTCCCCCAAAATCTTGCACTGTCATTCTGCTTAATATCAGCAAGCAATTACGCCCATAATGAATCCTCAGAGTCTCTCTTGCCGCCCATAGTACTTGCTTCAGCTGTGTTTTCTGCTGTTGTAGTGCTGCTAAGTTTTTGGTATTGGTTGGATTCCGCCACAAGTGCCGCAGTGTGCAGTTGATTGTATTTTTTATAGATCTTATATTTGTTTGCAGCTTTGTAATGTTGGGTGTACCACTGTAACTTTGCTGCGCTCTTGATTTAATTGGTTCGGCGAAGGATTTTGCAAATGTGGTTGTGTAGTTCACCCATTTCTGTTTTTCATTGCCCCCTTCCAATGTTTCGAATAAGAGTGTTGCAGTTTGTAGAAAATTGCCTTGCGTTGCTTGCACAAATTTAATTTTCCTGTAATTGATTTTTGCAGTCGTTCCTAGTTGGCCATTCCATTTCAAAAGCTTTGGCATGTTTGTGCGAAGTGTGAGTTCCTGGGGCCGTTGTTGCCCATGCTGGATGTGATAATTTAATTGAACATGGTTAGGGACACAAAAGTATAATCTAGCGTTGAGTTTTTAGTTGATGAGTAGTGAGTGAATGCCGGAGGATTGTCACCTCTACTTCTGCTGTTCACTGCTCTGAGATTGAGATGTTCGAGATCCTCTTTGAGACGCTGGCTAGTTTTGTTGGCAGTTCTGATAGGCTCTTACCCTGAGGTGGGATGTTCCATGACCGGTTTTGTATACATACTTCTTCCACAGTCGATGAGCCAATTAGATGTAAGCTAAAGTCCCCTGTGAGTATCATGTCTGGTGTATTGACCTCACTTATACATAGCTCTACAAAATTAGTCAGTTGTTTTGCAGCCTTGATTTTCCTATTCGGCTGTATATAGGTATTTAATATTACAATGTCCTTACGCCCGTTCCCTGGTGGCCCCCTTGGAGTAGATATTTTTATTGCAATGGATTCCGGTGTTATCGAGCCAACTGGGTAAGCTGAAGTTGTTCTTGTGTAGTTCACATAGATTAGAAGGCCTCCCTGCAGATGCCCGTATTTTGCCCCTTTGACTGCTGGTGCAAAGAACTGTAAATATCCTTGAAAGTGTGGTGGGTAGATCAGCCAGGTCTCCTGTAGTGCAATAATGTGGAATGTCCTTTGATAGTTCATAAACTCCAGGTTTGTTATCTTGCTGGACAGACCGTTGATGTTCCATGAGTATATCCACAGCAGGTTGATTTCACCTGCTGGTGATAGTTGCCTGCTGTTTTGTCAATTATTTCTTGTTTGGTTGGTAATTGTCCTCATGGGGCATCTTAGATCATCAAGACGAGTTCCTTGCTGTGTAGGGTCTGGAGAATTTGTCCATGTGTCCTGTGGCTGCCTCTTTGTGGGCGTAGAATGCCTTCTTGCCCCTCTTAGTACAGACCTTGGGGTGTTTTTCCGGGCTGTTGATGTCCTATCTGCTTGGAGCTTGGCCAGCGGAGCAGGATAGCGAGGTATGCTGACGGGTTTTATCTGTATGCCCCAGCTTTTAAAGATTGAGCTTTCCAGCAATATTTTTTGTGCAATAGTTGCCTGTCTCCAAGTGGTCAATGTGACCTCACACCCCTCAGGCGATTATGATTAACAAACTCTACTGAGTCCAAGTCTGTAGTGGTTACATCTGTTAGTGCCGGTATGTGTGACAATAGGCCGAGAATGTTTCCTCGATTTAGTATGACATTTGCCCCTCTTGATCTATATACAGAGTTTTCCCGATCTTTTTAGGGTTATCCGCTTGGTTGGCTAATTGATGGCTGTTAGTTGGCAGATAGTTATTGGTAGGCCTGGGCAGTAAATTCCGTTTCGCTCATGGAATTACCGGAATTTGGGTGATTTTCCGTTCCGCGGAGAACGCGGAATTGACAAAAATTCTGTGATCCGTGGCTCTGTGGGATTTTTTGCTTGTTCGCGTTTTCAAAATGCATGATTGCAAGATATTTCCCCCCGAGCATGCAAACAGCGTTCGCGAACAGGAAAAAAGCATCGCGAATGGGCTGAACAAGCAATTCCTCGTGTTCGTGGAACTCTGCATGCTCACGGAGATTTTTTACCATTTTGCGGAGCTTTGCGTAGTGCGACTCCGCAAATTCGCCTACCCCTAGTTATTGGTTCCTAATATAGCTAATGTTGATTACCCTGCACCGGTCGCTATGAATTTTATTTGCAGCTAACCCAGTGCAGTGCAGGTGCTCCAGGTCTTCCGCAGAGGCCGCCTTAGTACTTGCCCCGCCATGTTTGATGCAATTAAGTTTACTGGTCGCTCGTCCTCTGTGGTAGCTCAAACTGAATTAGACGGATATTGAAGTTCCCTTTCCGACTGGAATATGGGCTGGCTGGTAGAAGCGACAAAGACAGCCTGGGGAATCTTATCACCTTTATCGGCTAGCAATACTGTCGTTGGAATGGAAGGGCGGCAATGTGATATAATTGCTTCAGACTTCATGCTGCATGGCAGTTGATGGAATGCGTCTGACTCCATTCCCAGGTTGTTATAGATGGGGGCGTGTTTTTCTTCGTCTTCAGCCTGCGTTAGTTGCCATGAAGACCCTGTGGTGGTGGGTTGTTTATCATTTTTAGGGACCGCACCCTTTGCGACAGACATGGAAGTTGTGTGATGTACGCCCATTTCTACTGTAGGTGGTTGAATTGGGAGATCAGGTGTTTCAGGCAGCATCAGTCTGAATAGGCAGGCAAAGTCTTCCTGTTTAGAAATGGACTTTTGGTTTCGGCCCTTACTCCTTTGGGCATGTCGTTGTTTTGCCTTCAGGTTGTCATTTAATTTTGTCCCCTGGTCAACCGACTCAGACTCCCAGGTTTGGGTGCTGGTACCTTAGTCCCGCTGTGTCCATCATTTTTGGCTTTGCCTCTTATTGATGATGAGGGGCCTATGAGCCAATCTTTCCATGCCATATGCTCTGGTTCCGGTTTGGTTCTCAATAGAGGGAGAGCCCTTTGAGTCGAGATTGGTGGAGCTCCATGCTGAGTCCTTTATTTGTGCACACAGATTGCTCAGCATTGAGGGGAGGGAGGCTAGTTTGTCGACTACTAGTTCGCACCCACAGCTTGGCTTCCTGTCTTGTAATATGGCCCATTTGTTCTGGAAGAGAGTGTTTAGGGCTCCTAGTTTCCCATCAATTGCTACACTGCCAGCGTGCTTATTAAGGTCAGCTGAGTATCCATTTTATCTGATTGATACTGGAGGGCTTCCACCAGGAGTTGCACTGTTTCATGTAAACTGGCCCAGGCGCTTTCAGAGTTAAATTTTTGCTGAAGCTTGGCTGGGTTTTCCAAATCAGTCCCTGATGGAAAGTCCCCCGTTACCTCGTTCCTGTCCGACTCAGAGTGCTTCAGTGCAGATAGATTTTGAGAGTCCGTCATGAGCATCACTGATGATTGTTGTGTGTGGGTTGTCAGTAGCTCCTCCCACTCCCCAGCATCGATATTGGAGCACTGCTACGAGTCTCCATTCTCTTGTCCTAATGCTGGCTCTATCCTAGGTGGTTAGAGAAAAAACAGGTTAGTCAGGCACACCCCAAGTACGACATCAATTCAAGCGTTGATCATTAAGTATCATCAGTTTAAGGAACAAATAGAGTGCAGTGTAATTGTTGTAATAATTATAGGGATAATGTCCATTTTAGAATAGCGTGCAAGATGCAAAAGTATGGATCCAAAAACAGATGTTGTTCTTCAAATTCTTTATTTCATACACGTTAAAAGTTATTCCAGCTCACACCGCCGACACGTGTTTCGTCTCAACATGAGACTTTCTCAAGGCTGGAAGTATAAAAAACTACAATAAATATTCATACAAAAGTTAGCTCCAACTAAACACAAGAACAACATTCATGTTTGAATGAACTACACAATCAATTTATAGAAAAACCACAAAAGAGAGAACAGTGTACAAATCATGTTATGAATAATACTAATCATACTAATGAACCACAAATTATTATAATTGTACTATCATACATCGTAGGTCATCATCAATTCGAACAATGCTCCAAAATGGGTTAATAATGTCTAACAGAACACTGAAACAACTTGATCATATTGCGCAATCTATCACTGCTAGTAGGAATCAAGGAACCAGAGCTGTAAGGACATGGTGTGACCCTATTATAAAGTTCCACGTTAATGACCCAACAGGAATAAAATAAAATAAAATCATACCTAAAAGGTATTGTGAGGAGATATTACTACTCCAAATCTTGCCTCAGAATATAGAATCGACATGCAATATAGATGTACGCAATTGATATGGTTCCTGAAAAAACAAAAGCACATGAGTATCTGACAATCACCCAACACGATAAAACTCCGTGTAATTATACCAGTGGCATCCAAAGCACATACCAAATAATGATGAACAGATTAGAAGCACTCTTAGAAGTCCTGGTAATTATAACCGCAAATAATCATGGAGCATGGTTAGCGGTCCAATGTCATATCAGACGTTGAAATGTAGTTCCTACAGGTATACATAATGAGAGGTAGGATAAACCACATATTGTCATGGTTGTAAATAGTAGTGACATAAATAGCAATCTCTCTTACACAAAGAGTGTATCAAATAACACATGAAATCATAAGATAATACACACCTCTCCTAGTAAGATATTCAAAGTATATATATATCTAACAGAATAAACGGTTCCGCACAATCAGTTGCTCGTGCGGGATAATCAAGCTAAAGACAAAGAAACCAACAGTTGAGGTTGTTGAGTGTGAAACATATCGTAAGCAGGGCCATTGTAGATGAGATTTGTCTCATTGATGTAGTGTGACTAACGCGATTCATCTGAATCAGCGGTGCCACAACACAAGAAAAGCATATTAGAATTATTGTAGAAATATTTACAATGAACGCTTAAAAATCCGCAAAATAAAACGTATCTCAGTTTGTATAACATGCACACTCACTTCGTAAATAAAGAAGTGTTGCCGCGTGGAGGTTGAACTCATAAGTGCGTTCATTGTAAATATTTCTACAATAATTCTAATATGCTTTTCTTGTGTTGTGGCACCGCTGATTCAGATGAATCGCGTTAGTCACACTACATCAATGAGACAAATCTCATCTACAATGGCCCTGCTTACGATATGTTTCACACTCAACAACCTCAACTGTTGGTTTCTTTGTCTTTAGCTTGATTATCCCGCACGAGCAACTGATTGTGCAGAACCGTTTATTCTGTTAGATATATATATACTTTGAATATCTTACTAGGAGAGGTGTGTATTATCTTATGATTTCATGTGTTATTTGATACACTCTTTGTGTAAGAGAGATTGCTATTTATGTCACTACTATTTACAACCATGACAATATGTGGTTTATCCTACCTCTCATTATGTATACCTGTAGGAACTACATTTCAACGTCTGATATGACATTGGACCGCTAACCATGCTCCATGATTATTTGCGGTTATAATTACCAGGACTTCTAAGAGTGCTTCTAATCTGTTCATCTATATTTGGTATGTGCTTTGGATGCCACTGGTATAATTACACAGAGTTTTATCGTGTTGGGTGATTGTCAGATACTCATGTGCTTTTGTTTTTTCAGGAACCATATCAATTGCGTACATCTATATTGCATGTCGATTCTATATTCTGAGGCAAGATTTGGAGTAGTAATATCTCCTCACAATACCTTTTAGGTATGATTTTATTTTATTTTATTCCTGTTGAGTCATTAACGTGGAACTTTATAATAGGGTCACACCATGTCCTTACAGCTCTGGTTCCTTGATTCCTACTAGCAGTGATAGATTGCGCAATATGACCAAGTTGTTTCAGTGTTCTGTTAGACATTATTAACCCATTTTGGAGCATTGTTCGAATTGATGATGACCTACGATGTATGATAGTACAATTATAATAATTTGTGGTTCATTAGTATGATTAGTATTATTCATAACATGATTTGTACACTGTTCTCTCTTTTGTGGTTTTTCTATAAATTGATTGTGTAGTTCATTCAAACATGAATGTTGTTCTTGTGTTTAGTTGGAGCTAATTTTTGTATGAATATTTATTGTAGTTTTTTATACTTCCAGCCTTGAGAAAGTCTCATGTTGAGACGAATCACGTGTCGGCGGTGTGAGCTGGAATAACTTTTAACGTGTATGAAATAAAGAATTTGAAGAACAACATCTGTTTTTGGATCCATACTTTTGCATCTTGCACGCTATTCTAAAATGGACATTATCCCTATAATTATTACAACAATTACACTGCACTCTATTTGTTCCTTAAACTGATGATACTTAATGATCAACGCTTGAATTGATGTCGTACTTGGGGTGTGCCTGACTAACCTGTTTTTTCTCTAATTAATTAAGGTTAGCATTCATTGCTAGCTTAACACCCCTGGTGGTGGGTGTATAACAGGATTTACTGTGCACCTCCTTTCAAATCATTTACTTATTATTGATATCACATGCTCTAGGAATTGTATTTACTTGATGTGCGGGCGTTTTCTCTCAAGAGAAACACTACCACCGAATATTGTGCATAAGTCTATCCTAGGTGGTGTTGATGTTAGAGGCACGCGAAGATCAGCATAGGGTCCTTCTGGCATTAGGGTTGATTTAGACTTTGCTTTGTTGATGGAATTGGGCAATGCACCTAGCTCTCTTATAGATGGGTCCTTGACGGTGGTGCAGTTGTTCCTCATTTTCCTATTTCGACCCCCCTCGTTCCATAGCTCTGTGTGTCCTTTTCCAGCTTGTCCGAGTGACTTTGCCAACATCGTTCTTACTTCTTGTTCGTTGGCTGCTTTTGCTTGTGTCATATGTAGCTCAGCAAGACACTGGGGGTCTTGTGACAAAGGTATGGCGTTGCTTTGTGACTCTGTTGTTAAAGTGGTCGCCTTAGGTAGTTAGGGTGGTGAGGGTAATGAGACGTCAGGCCCAAGATCGATTTCTGTGCCCGATGTTGCACATGGGCCAGAGGCCTGCCTACTTCCATTCCCATGATCTAGCGTCTTAAGAGGTGTGAGCGGTGTGCTCAGACCTTGGACTGCAATTGAGCTTGATACGAGAGTGTCCCCCTCGTTTTTTAGAAACTGGAATTTTGTGTAAATCTTAGGCTGTGTCAGTAGAGGGCAGCTCTGAAGGGATCTTGCCTCATTTTGTTTGTCCCCCGTGGTAGGGCCCATACCTGGAATAATGTCGCCGGCTCTGGTTTCTGGATGGGCCACAGCCATGCAGCCCTTTGGCGACAAGGACCCTCCTTTGCCTTTGTTTGTTTTTGTCTTGGACGGGCACCTTCTCACCCTGCCAGATCTCATTTCCCCTCAGACGAAGCTCCCCTGTTGGTTGCCTCTTGCCTCTTTGACTCCTAGTCCTTCCTTATGCGTTGCTGATTCCTCTGACTCCTTCACTCTCTGTGTGTCTCCCTGTCCTGAACTGTAGCACACTCTGAAGTAGGTGCCCCTTTGTATCTGTAAGCCTCTGAAGTCTCGGATGCAGTTAGGGTTCTTACAGTTTGGGGGGTGATGGAGGTAGAGGTAGGGGTAGAGAGAGTTGAGGTCAGGTTAAGAAAAAGTTCACCAGCTCTGTCCACAAGTTTCAAGTGTTTGAAGAGCTCACGTCAAAAGAGGATGTTTTGCTAACCCTGTTGCAAGTTTTAGCATTTTGCTAGCCATCAGCGTGTTTTTACAAGGTTTTGAAAATATACCAGCTGCTCACAGGTCCTGGAGTCCAGACGGCAAGCAAATGGCAAGAAGCGTTCTGGACGGATGCTGTACAGGAGTTTAAAGATATTTAATACTGCTATAGGATGCTTTTGTGACTCTTGTGGTCTTTGTTCTCCTGTGCTGATGTGCCCTGTGTCCGTCCTTCTGGTGCTTCCTTGTGCTTTCTCAAGCTGCTCGAGCAAAGGTTCGGAGTAGGTGTAAGTGTAGGCTCGGTGTAGACTAGGAGCAGATTGATGAATTTTAACAAGCAGATGGCGTTGTATAGTGTTCTGTGGGTAGCCTCATCTGCTAATGAAGATGGACAGGGAGGTCTGGTGGTTAAGGAGAAGTGAAAGGCTGGTTGGGGGAGGCAGATTAGTAGGCTCAGGGCATGGGACAAGAGGCACGGGGTAGACTCCACCTCTACGCTGCCACAGCGCACCGTGCATGTCGAGGAACCTCCGCCCTTCTGCCTCCTGTTGAAGCTCCTGCCCTGGGCCCTGGACTGTGGGCTAAAGGGCTGTGAAGCTGTGGAGCTGTGAACTAGTCAGCCTACTCAGGCGGGTAAACTTGCTAAGGAGGGCAAGATAAAGGAAAGGAGGGCAGGAGGTGCAAGAGTAAGCAGGGCACACTGGCGAGCCGCAAGCTGCACCCAACCTAGTTTGGCCGCCTCCGTTGGCTCACGAGACTCTCACTCCGCAACTGCACCTAATGGTGGCCGCGCTCACTACTCACCACTTTCTCACCACCCGTTGTGCTGGTGTTGCCTTGCCTGGGTGCTTTTCAAGGAGGTGGGCTGCTTTTCCTTACATGGCCTTGCACCGTGAATCCCTAGCACGCCGCTGCCCACCTTTCTCTGTGGGTTGCTGCTAGCAGGCTAGCAGGCTGGTTGCAGGCTACCGGTACTGGTCCAGTAGTATCCCGCTGTACCCCCACAGTGATGGTGGCAGGCTGCTTACGTTGTACAGCCTTGTGGCGCCACTCACCAACGTGCCACTGCTGCCCTTTCCCTGCGGGTCGCTGCGGGTCCACTGATCCGCGGTCTGGTGGTTGCTTGTTGATGGACCCAACACTCTGTTTACCACTGCCGCTTCACTCCACTCTACTGCTGCTGTTGCTCGGCGGTTCGGCGTGTGACATCAGGGCGCCCTTGTCACGAGTAAAAGTTAGGAGAACGGACAAAGTTAGACCGAGTCGACTTATAAAAGATGTTAGTTTTGGTGCAGTCCAAATTATATTGGATTAACATGCGCTCTCTGCTTTCCTCTGTATCAGCCATTTAAAAGCAATATTTACATAATAAAGATTAGATATGGGTCAGAATAAAGCCTGCTCTGGGTGGAGGTGCTTCATACATACCACAAAGCAGGATAAGCATAGAAAAGCAGTGAGCCCAGTGGCGGCTGGTGACATTTGAAAGTGGTGAGCGTAAAATGATAATCATACTGCACCGTAGCGAGCGAGTGCAGCGAGCGAGCCCGAACCCCTTAAGGAGGGTTCGGGGGGATTTCCCCGGAAATTTGTTTGAAAAAAGCGTGGACAAATGGTGCATTTTCAAGCAAATTTGAGAAAGCAGGAAGGTTAATAAAGCAATTGTGAAAGTGCAGTTCTTACATTAATAGAGTCATAACATAGGTAGCTGCTTATTCAGTATAACCACAGAGCTTCATACATAACACTCCAATTTTATCCTTGCAGTTTGCATGCAGCTCTTAGATGACGTTATTAGCTTGCAGTTGTATGTTAGGATTTTAACTTACAAACTGCAAGTAACAAAAGGATCTCTCTGACAAAAGCAGTGACTCACTGACCTATTTACATCATGTGCATTTTGTGATATGCATCAGGTACATGTTCTTTGCAGCAGGCACATTAACCTTCTGTGCTACCTTTCCATGAGTCAAAACTTCCATTAGAAAAAACTCTGATCTCTCTCTAGGAAAAACATTAATAATATCCTTGGTGCAACAACACCTTTAGGGACTTGATATGGGCTGTGATCTATGCTGCCTAGCCTTGGCTCTTCTTGTCAGCAATTAACCAGTGGGAGCCCGAGGTGCCTGACGCCCTTAGCTGGTGACTGGGGCTCTTCTAAGGCATCCTTCATGCTTACGACTGCTTCTTCACCCTGCCTTCACTTGGAATACTACATTATGGCTTTTCCACTGAAAAAACAAGGACCAAACATTTGGGGCAAAATGTATCTTTTCATTCCTTATTGGGCAACACCTCATGATTGCTTTCCCCCTGTTTTCAGTTTGCTCTCCCATGCCCTCCCACCTGCCCTCTGTCGTCATCTGGCTTCCCCAAAGAGGAATGGAAAGGTGGGGGGATTGAGCAGTGCTCAGTTAGAAACAACAATAGTGTAAAAATAAGGACAGTGTGCAACGTAAAGGTGTGAAACAAGAGGCGCAGCCTTACAAGTAGTGCTGTATAGAGCCTCCAGAGATAAGCCATTAGTGCACTGTGTGTTGGTTCTGGAAAGGCAGACCTAGAAGTAACAGCGGCAGCGGGTGCAGTAAGTTGGGGTGTGCAGGGGCAGTCATTTGTGGATGTCCACAGTTGGCCATAGATCAGAAGGGGGCCGCCAGACCAGAACCATATATGTAGACAGGTGGGTTTTGGCCGCAATACCAGTCCTGGAGGAAGGCTTGGAGCGGCAGTGCTGCAGTGCTCGGAAAGGAGTGCCTCAAAATCTAGGGTTAAGACACACCAACTCAGGGAAGAAAAAAGTTCTGACAAGGCCAACAAATCTAGCAAGTACTACAGAGACAAAGAATCAAAAAACTTCACTGTCATCTGCAACAAATCTTAAGGCATATGTCGAAAGGCACACATTCTACAAATATGAAATGTGTTTAGTTTCCTTTTTCGCTCCTTATTTCACTTTTCCCCTCATTGTTTGAAGCCTCCCTGCCTTCCCTGCCTCTCCCTCCCTGTCGCTTCATCGTCCTCTGTTTTTTTCTTCAAGTTTCTTTCTCTCCCTTTTTCCAGCTGTCTGTTTATCTTGTGCTGTCTCTCTCTCTTACCCTATTTCCCTATTCTCTCCTCATTTTATATTTCTCTTCTTTCTCTCCATCTTTTATTCTGTCTCTTTCACACTCCCCATTCATTTCTCCTGTTCTCTGGCTTTCTCGACTTCTTTTCTCCTGCTTTTTCTTTTTTCTTGCTGTCACTAAATCTTTCTCTCTGTCAAACTGTGTCTTTCCCAATTTAATCCCGAATTATGTCTCTCCGCTTCTTTGTATTTATTCTGTCTCTCCCTTTCTCTGCCTCTCTCCCTATCTGCCATTCCACTTTCTCTCTTCCTCTCTTTGCATGTCCTACTGCTCTCTCTGTTCCTGTCCTGGATTCACCCAGGCTATGAGTGCCTTTGTATTTTCTGCCTCAGTTTGGCTGTCTCAGAGTCCCTGTCTTATGTCTTCCTCTTTCTTTCAGTGTCTGTCTTGGTGTCACACTGGCTGTTAAAGTCTTTATCTTTTCCTCTCTCAGTCTTTCCCCATCTTTATCCGCCCCTCCCTTACTTTGACTCCCCCTCTCCTGTCTCTTTCTTTGTGTCTGAAAAAAGCTGTTACTGGGAAAATAAAGAAACATAAGTAAACATCTCGAAAGGAAACAGTATTCCTGTGATCCTTTTCTGTTCCTTCGCTCGGCTCAATGACACCTAGTAGTGGCCCCTAACTATCAGTGAGTATATTTTTATTATTCGTAAATCGCATATCTTAGTGAAGAAATGCCGTTTGATACACTATTCAGTCAATAGAAATTAAACTTGCACACTCTCAGTGCTGACACATGCTACCTGTAAGACAGCAACTGCATCTTCCAATGTCTTATCATAATGTAACCTCACACTAATTACAACAGAAAGGATGCCACTGCACACTTAATTCACCTTGTCCAAACATGTTAAAATTCAACACTCCGTCAGCTCCTGAATGCACATCTATGATAAGGCCACACTAGTGCTATGATACATGACAACAAGATCAACTGCCACACCTTCCCAGAGAATGCACTAATAACCACTGAATAGGGTTTCTTTCCAAGTGCCAGACTCTGCCGGAGCGGACGACGGCAGAGCCGGTCTCGCTCCCAGCGTCCGCTCATCACCTGCTGGGTTTGGGCAAGGCTATCCCCTGGCACCAAGAGTTGGGCCTGCCCAGGTGTAGAGGGGTGCGGGGGGATGGGCGATATGTAGAACTGCGCCGGGTCGGCGCGAGGGGTTTATAGTTAAGGGCATGGCAGGGGTGACTGACATGGGGGGGCCGTGAGGCACGGACCCTTCCGGTAACATATTGGGTGCAGTGAGTGAGGGGGCCACCCTGGCCTGGCGTCATGGGAGTTGAGCTGCAGTGTCCGGCAAACAGTCGGTGCGCAGCCCAGGAGTTACTGCCTGGGGAGGCTGGATTAATTCTTCCTCCACTGCGCCGGGCTTTGCAGGCCAGGGTTGTGCCAATAGGAACTTTGCACACTGATGCATGTGGACTGTAAGCAGTCATGTAAAGAAACATTTATGTATTTTTTCATTGGTTTTAGGCATGATTTTGTGTTCTGTTCTGGTCACAAAGGATACAACTATCGATTCATGTGCATCGAAGCATCTCCGACACCATCAGTACTTCTAATTGCAGTGCAACATCTCTTCACTGCAGTCCGGCACTTCACTCAAAGTGCTATCAGTAGCAGCACTGTCTATTGGTGAGACCACGCTGGGCACCTCCCATAAACCAATGACGGAAGACATGCGCAGGCATTGCTGTTTACACTTGGTGACAGCCATGACACCAGTAGTGAGTGGGTTACTTCATCACTCTAATCAACCACGCACAGCTTCTTGTTGATATTGTGCCAATAGATATTGATGACAATCATACATGTAATGCACACTGCTGTCCACACGCCAAGTCCAACTCCGCCACAAACAGGGACGCTGCAAGCACTTTAACCTCTTCGATGCCAAGGTGTTTGGCAATTCCATTCACGATGTTTACTGAGTTCTAAACAGCTTAAATGTGGAGTTGGTGACTATGCAAGGGAGCTTATTTGTTCAGATGTTCCTGCCATTGTGTGCACTGGGTGCTTTCAAACTCTGTTTGTCATATGGTATGTCCGCTTGAGTGCGTGTATGTGTCGTCCGTGTGAAGTGAACGCATATCAGAATCACCACCTCAGATGGTCCGATCACGGTCCTAGGTCGCTGCGAGAATGAATATGGAAGGGGCCACGAGCTCCTCTCACGGGACAGCAGAGCGAGAACCAACCACCCTCTGGTGCCCTGGGAATGATTACCGTGTGACCTATGAAGAGAGTGCTGTCAGTTATCAGTTAAACGAGCATTTGAAGGTGAAACACTATACGTTATAAAAACGTCTTTTTTCTCTGTTTGTTGCCTGGTCCCGCTTATGCTGAAACACCGATTGTGAGATGTCACTATCATAGCGAACACGGAGAGACCAATCACAGGGAGGTAATGCTCTTGCCCAAGCCTCCTAAATGCAGCCCTGTCACACACAGTGTAAAAAACTTACATTGACTGTACTGTTGTTGTCTTAGTGAGTACAAACAGCGGCGAGCCAAGCACGAGGTGAGGGACACGACGACTGGACTGGACACTCTCTCGTGACTCGTGGCGCAACAGGCACTAGCGCGCCTGGCGCGGTGACGTACCAACAACACTAGAGGAAATGGCCAATCCACTGCATGGCTTTGCATATGCAATGGTGTGATTGGCCATGCAGTGCGGCATGAGCATGCACCACCACCACCACCACCACCACCACCACGCACGGCGGCACCATCTGTAGTCAGCGCGGTGACTCCAGACAATCCTGGCGCAGCATTAGCAGTGCTACTGCGCCAGGATTGGCTAAGAGCAGCGTTATTCCTGCCCATAATGAGACCCGGGAGCCCGGGTCCCTGCCAATGTTCGAGTTACAATTTAGGGAGGAAAGAAGCAGTACTTCGTGTGCGCATGCTTGGGTCAGTACTAAAAATTACTAGGCCTTCCTTTGACATGCGCACACTCACTGCTGCAGCTGCTGGCTAAATCTCTATTCTGCTGCACTGTCACTCACTGCCGCAGCCCCGCCCCCACAGTCCTTCCGCAGTGCGATGTCCCCGGTTCCATCGGGCTTGTCCCGGCAGAGCTCTCTCCAGGCGAGTCACGAGAGAGTGCGCTCTCAGTAATAATTAAAAAAATTAAATAAGCGTGTATGAGCAGCATCAGCATGACGGTCGTCCACATGGCTAGTGGAGCAACGCCCCAACGCCCCCAATGGACGCACCGCCGCTGGTCATAACCCAACCAGTAAGAAGTATTGACACCATTCAAAGCGCATTTTCCTGATATTTGCATGTAATAAATGAAACATATTAAACATAAAACAATCTTTGCATGTGACTTTAGTATCTGGTGCCACTTTATAGTGTTAATCAACCAGGAAACTGTTCAGACAAATTGTCTCTACTTGAAAGATACAGATTGAAAAACAAAATAATTAAATAGGCCTCAGACTCAAAACAGGACAGTGAAAAATGGAAAGTACTGTCAAACTGATTAATCAACCACCAAAAAGTGTACTGTCATCTTTACAGAAAAATGCAATAAGACATAAGGTTTGTGACCTGTCCTCGTATTCATCTATCTCTATCAAACATCAGGTTCCAGAAGCAGCTGGACTGTGAGGGCAGCTGCAGAGCACAGGCCCTTCGCCAGCACAAATACCCTAGTATTAACCAGTCACCGACCCAGCGGTCACAAATTACTGTGCAAACAAAATATAATTATATGATAAATTGAAAATAGCTGTACAGAATAGAGGAAATATGTATTAGCAAAAACAAAAAACAAGATTGATGCGAGAGTTTCAGGTTTTGCCAACAGCATTCAATGCATGGCACGAATACCAGCATGAAGTACTTCAATTTCCATCGTCCGGATGAGGGTAAACTAATACCATTATATTTGGCAGTGAAGCATGCAGTTTTTTTTAAATAGAGACCATTTAGGCAGCATTTCATCCCCTCTGTTGTAAAAAGCATATCTTCCTTTTTAAACTTATACAAATCCTGCAAAACTAAATTAGGATGTTGTGTCCCAGTAGCATGCCATTCCCTTAAAACATTTCAACAAAGGTGTTCTGAAATACAATTACGACGTGAACAAAAACAGAAAAAGACTTCTATTTCAAATTAAATCAAATGTATTCACTGCCAAACTTTCCCATGGCGCTTACCTTCCTGAGGGCTTGTTATAGAATGCCAGTGTGAGTGACCCCTGATATGTTCCAGGGGAGTTGTCCTGTCAGCATGGCTTCTGTCTCCTCTCTGACTACAGGCCCGAAATAATCCATTCAGACCTGTCTTCGAGTCCAGAGTTGAAGCGCTGGAGATCAAATGGCAGCCTCAATAAAGTCCCGCAGTTAGCAGCACAGGAAACCGGCACCTCCTCGAGGCTGCAAAGTGTCTTTTCAGAAGTCATTATGGCAAACTGCGCACAAGCGACTTTTGTGCTTCCCGCCTGCTTGCAGCCTCTACCCCACCCCTTCTCAACTCGTCATAGGGCAGGTACCACCCCCTGTGACGAATCGGGAAAGGGTGGGGTAACCATCATCTCCTCTCCCTGACTGACGTGGATCCCCGGTGCTTCAGGGCTTCAACCTGAAGCGCCCGGGCCAAACTTTACCCACACGTCATCAGGGGGTGGAGACTGGAGCTCGAGTCTATGTCTTTGCTGACCTGATGACCTCACAGACCCCAGGGATGTGAGCTCAGCCGCCCGGCAAATACATTAGACTCAGTCGCCAGGGCTCGCCCAGAGACAGAAAGTTTAGGAATGCATCGGACTGGCTGGCAGTGTGTCAGCACATCAACTGCCTTGCCCCCAACAAACGTGTGTAATTTCTTTTATAATAGTCTTCCCTTAAAGAGTATTTTTACTTTAGCAATGCCCAATGCTGGGGGGGATGAAAATAAAGGGGGCGGAGCCCCGACGCCCTTAACCAGAAACCGCCACTGAGTGAGCCTCAAAGGGTTCATGCCTCTTGTTATGCTGACCAGGGCCTCTCCAGGCAGTGGAGATGCCCACACCCATAACCAAGGCTCCTTTTGGTGGCTATGTTGGCGAGAAAATTAGGAAGCAGGAGAAGTATGTCCCCTCTCAGCCAAGACCACCCCTATGGTGTCCTGAGCTGAAGAGACCTCCTCCTTTGAGAATCCTCCATCTTTCTCCTATCACGATCAGTTCTTCACCACATATTGTCAACTCCTCCACCAACAGCCATCTGAGGTTCACAGACACACTCCCGGTGATCTGGTCAGACCACAGGATAGTGTTCTTTGAGGTAACTTCACCAGTTCAAGGTATCCGGAGGCCAGGGTTGAAACAAACAACTACCAGAGCATGGAGCAGAATAAATGGCAATGAACTGCAAAAGCAACTCCTCTCACTGCTCCTTTGATACCAGGGGATTTAGACGAGGCCACATTGGCCTATACTACCTGGTTAGAAGGAGCGACAAACAAGCTAGCCCCAATGAAAACCGTCTATAACAATAGGGAACGGCCAAGATCTCTGTGGTACTCCCAGGACCTAAGAGAAAGTAAACTTCTCTGTAAACATCAAGAAAGGGTATGGAGGAGGGAGTACAATGCAGAGGAAAAAAACAAATATAAACTTTGTTTATCAGACAATAAGAAATTATTGCATAAAACAAAACAAGACTTTTTTGTAAAGAAAATACAGTCTGCAAAAAACTCCACAAAAGAACTATTTAAAACAGTTACAGCCCTAGCCCACCCCCTTCAAATCCCGTTGTAGCCAGTCAAGAACTGTGCGATAAAATAGCCAACTTCTTCCCTAAGAAAGTGGAGGATATCTATAGTACCTTTACAGTAGATACTAATTACATCCCTCAATTAAAGGTGGCCAGTGAGGAAGAGCCTGGGAATTTGACATCTCAGCTATGTAACTTCACACCTACTACAGATGTGGATGTACACACTATTCTGATGAAAGTCAGATCAGGATCCCCAACGGACCCTTGTCCCCCCTCCATAATGAAGTTGGTATCAGAACCAATTATGTCAATCCTGACAAAGATCATCAATATGACCTTTTCAGAGGGCTATTTTCCGAAAGCCTGGAAGACAGCATCGATTCTCCCTCTGCTTAAAAAGCCCAAGCTTGACCCCATGGACTCCAATAACTTTAGGCCAATTTCTAGACTGCCGCTTCCCGCAAAAATTATTGAAAAACTAATAAATACCCAACTCAGTCGATTTCTAGAGGAAAGTTATAAACTTGATCCCACGCAATACGGTTTCAGAGGGAGCCACAGTACTGAGTCAGCTCCTATTAAATCTACTGAAGAAATAAGAGCCATCCTGGACCTCTCTGCGGCGTTTGACACGGTCCATCATAATTTATTGATGGACCAGCTGCATGAGCTTGGTGTCACAGGCAGGGCATGGAAACTGATTAAATTATTCTTAGCAGAAAGAGTGCAGACAGTGACGCTCGGCAACTTCTCTGCTAAGTCATTCTCTCTCCCCTGTGGAGTCCCGCAGGGGTCATCCATGAGCCCCACTCTTTTCAATGTTTATGTTTCCCAGCTCGCTCCCCTTATCGGTTCCTTTGGACTCAAGCTGACCTCATACGCTGATGATACTCAGATAGTTGTCTCTATACTTCCAAATGAAACTCAGGAGCCAGAAAGGCGCTTTCATGACTGTATGACAGCTGTGGGTGGCTGGATGGCCCGGAATTGCTTAAAGCTCAACTCCGCCAAAACAGAGGTGATCCTTTTTGAAAACAACCCTCAATTTTGGACCCCAGCCTGGTTGCCAGATTCTCTTGGCCCTCTTCCAACTCCACTTAGGAAAGTGAAAAATCTAGGGTTCATAATTGACAACAAATTGACCCATAAAGACCAAGTAAACTCAGTTGTTTCAACAACCTCTTATATCCTAAAATCATGTAAAAAAATACTGGCCTATCTCCCCACAGAAAGTCAGAAAATGGTTGTTACAGCCTTAGCTATGTGCAGGTTGGACTATTGCAACGGCCTATATGTCAACGCACAGGAAGGTCTCCTAAGGAAACTACAACTCCTACAGAATGCAGCAGCCAGACTGCTGTCAGGCACTCCAAAATACGAATCCATCTCGGCAGAAATCAAAAAGTTACACTGGCTGCCAGTTAAAAAGCGAGTTCTGTTTAAAGCCTTGTGCATAACTCACAAATCACTACACTCCACGAGTTCAAAACATCTGATCCAAAATACCAACTAGTATGCCCCAACTAGATTCCTGCGCTCCTCAGAAGCCAAACTGATTCGCATTCCATTGGCAAAAAAAGCCAACGGGGTGGCAGGAGTTTTTTTGTAGGCGCGGCCAAAGCATGGAATGCCCTCCCACTCTCTCTTAGAGGCACAACAGAGCTGCTCGTTTTTAGGTAAGCCCTAAAAACCTGGTTGTTCAACTCATAAAGCTCTAGGCAATTCCACCACCGCCTCTAGGGGAACATCATTTACAGCGCCAGGACGCCTTTGGGCAACAGTGCGCTTTATAAATGTCATTAACATTAACATTAACATTAACTTTGCAATATGGTTTGACAAACACAGACACTGAATCCTCTCTCCAGGTACCCTTGTGAATTGTCTTTCTGGCTTCTTTCAAAATTTCGTCCTTATCCATCGCTGCTAGCCATTCAGGATTTGTAACAGCTTTACATGCCATCCTTTCCATCATCCAAACATGTTGTTTTAGAGGACTCTAACCAAAAGGCTTAAGGGATATGCCCCTTTCCTAGACGGAGTGGACATGCAAAGGGTGTAGACACCCTAAAGGTAAGTAGTCCATTGGCTACTCCCTTCTGATCCTGGTAATATCCCTAAAATTAGCATTTAATCCTTAATCCTGAGATTTCTGGTGACCTATGTAGAAGAGGCCAAATGAGGGCCATGCAGCAGCGAAGACTGAAGGCAACAACTGACTTGGCCCCAGGCCTACTGGCCTGTCTGCAGTCCTCAGAGACGATGCTAAAGAAGAGCGACTCATTGCGCAGCCCGGCAACCCCCAGAACCCTGGGAGGGCAGTCTGCCTTCTAAAAAGACTCCTAAACTCTTGCGCACAGCGGACCTGTCCAGAAGGAAAACAACTTTAAAAACTAAGTTGTCTGCTTGCGGTATCAGGAAACCGACTACCTCTTCACCCGACGCTCATGGCCCACGTTCCAGTGGCTCACCAATCCAGCAATGGTTCTCTAGCAATTTAGAGCAAGAGTCCACCATAGGTTGACCCCTTTCGAACTCAACTACGACACCTGCAGCCTCTGCACGACAACCCCCTAACCGTGACCTGCACTGGTAAGCTGATTTCCGACACCAAATGACACCTATGCACCTGGAGGCCTTGGGGAGCTCATACGATGGTATCCCGAAGCTCCAGCACAACCAAACTTACCTGTGAAGCTGTAGGTTTCTGTTGAAGGATCTCCTGGCCTGAGCCTGCAGCCTTTTTCCAACTTTGAGGTGTTGGGCCTCTGCGCCCAGCTGCCCAGAGGGTGTAAGTTTAGTGGTGCCTTGTGTCCCCCCCATACTTAACTTAACCCCCTGAGACTGGGTTCCAAAACCGTGCTACTCACCTGCACATAGTACCACTTTGATTGCCCTTTCTCTGTGAGGTCCCAAATTTGACCTCTGCACCCGTTCGCCCCAGTGCCGCTGGTGGTGCAGTTTTGTCACAAACCTGAACCTTGTCTGGTCCTGATCCATCATACAAAAGCTCAATAACGTACATTGTTTACTCACCTGCTTATTGCTGATTGTGTTTCCTCCCATAGGATAAGACTGAATCGATTGAAAAATGCACCATACCCACTTTTTACATTGAAAAACAGTGATATTAAAAAATGTATTTCACTGCAACAAAGTTTCTTTGGTTCTAAGAAATAAATATATAAAAAGTAATATTTTTACACACCATTGGTCTCGGATTTAGTTATGAAGTGTTGTACTCATTTCTTGCCTGTGTGTGTACAACGAATGCTTAGCACTGCCCTCTGAGAAGCCTAACTGCTCGCCCACACTACCACATAAGAGAGCGTTAGCCTTATCTCCATGAGACTCTGTAAAGCCTCTAGGGACCCAATGGACTCTGAGCACTCTATCCCTTACTTTGGTATAGTAGATACAGAGCCAGCTTCCTACATTGGTGGATCAGCTCTGGGGTCTATGACTTTGCATTTGCTGAACCACTCTGACAAATAGTGACCACATGACTACAATCCAACATTGCCTTTAGATTCAACTGTTTTTTGGAATTGACAATTTTTTAAAAACTTTCAAATTCTTGTTAGGCCTTGGTTAAGTCCTGTTTGCATTTTTAAAAGTTAAAAGCCCACATTAGTTAGGGGATAAAAGAGCCTAGAAGTTTTTAGTCCTTTTATAAAAAAGGACCCAACTTTAGTAAAATAATGGGAGATACAGAGTATGTGGTTGTGGAACTCAAGCTGACACCTTACCTCCATCTCGGCATAAAAGAGCTAAGGACCCTCTGTAGACTCACAAACCTCCTCCAAGAAGGAGAAAGTAATGATGAGGGGGACCATTCCCAACCTACTCACCTAGACAGAGAAGATACGGACCCTATATCCATCTTTTCAAGAGTCGTGCAAAGAGTACCTAGCTCCCATACCGTTGGATCACGCTCTCCAAGTAGTACTGAAGACTGACTCAATGAGGAGGACATCCTTTAAGCAAGGATGGCTCGTAGTATTGCCCTGGAGGATAAACTCCTAGCTATAGAACAAGAAAGAGAAGATATGATCCTAGGGATCACTGACATAATATAGAGGGACATTATTTCGACTATCAAAAATATCGTTGACAAAATATCGACAGACAGAATATCGACTTTGTATCTACTAACAGGTAAGTACAAAAATAGCGAGTAAAAAATATCGTTTACAAAAATATAGTTTATAAAAATATCGACTTTATTAAAAACAATGTTAAATTAAAATTAAAATAAAAAATTATTTACTAAAATATACTTAAAAATATTTAAATTACCTTATAATAATTAAATAATTAATGAAAGTTATAAAAAAAATTACAATCATATTTGTTAAAACATATATATATATATAGTAACATAATATAATTAAATAATAATCAATATTATTACCGTAGGATAGCGGAAGTGTAAAAATTACTATTCCCACTCCAGAGAGTGCAACAGTAGGGAAAGCGTTGGATAGCGTAGGGGTAAAAATTACTATTCCCACTCCAAAGATTGCAACAGTAGGGAAAGCGTTGGATAGCGTAGGGGTAAAAATTACTATTCCCACTCCAGTCAGTGCAACAGTAGGGAAAGCATTGGATAGCGTAGGGGTAAAAATTACTATTCCCACTCCAGTGGGTGCAACAGTAGGGAAAGCGTTGGATAGCGTAGGGGTAAAAATTACTATTCCAACTCCAAAGAGTGCAACAGTAGGGAAAGCGTTGGTTAGCGTAGGGGTAAAAATTACTATTCCCACTCCAAAGAGTGCAACAGTAAGGAAAGCATTGGATAACGTAGGGGTTAAAATTACTATTCCCACTCAAAAGAGAGCAACAGTAGGGAAAGCGTTGGATAGCGTAGAGGTAAAAATTACTATTCCCACTCCAGTGGGTGCAACAGTAGGGAATGCGTTGGATATTGTAGAGGTAAAAATTACTATTCCCACTCCAGTGGGTGCAACAGTAGGGAAAGCGTTGGAGAGCGTAGGGGTAAAAATTATTATTCCTACTCCAGTGAGTGCAACAGTAGGGAAAGCGTTGGATAGCGTAGAGGTAAAAATTACTATTCCCACTCCAGTGGGTGCAACAGTAGGGAAAGCGTTGGATAGCGTAGGGGTAAAAATGACTATTCCCACACCAGTGAGTGCAACAGTAGGGAAAGCGTTGGATAGCGTAGAGGTAAAAATTACTATTCCCACTCCAGTGGGTGCAACAGTAGGGAAAGCGTTGCATAGCGTAGGGGTAAAAAATACTATTCCCATTCCTGTGAGTGCAACAGTAGGGAAAGCGTTGGATAGCATAGGGGCAAAAATTACTATTCCCACTCCAAAGAGTGCAACAGTAGGGAAAGCGTTGGATAGCGTAGGGGTTAAAATTACTATTCCCACTCCAAAGAGTGCAACAGTAGGGAAAGCATTGGATAGCGTAGGGGTTAAAATTACTATTCACACTCCAAAGAGTGCAACAATAGGGAAAGCGTTGGATAGCGTAGGGGTAAAAATTACTATTCCCACTCCAGAGAGTGCAACAGTAGGGAAAGTAAATACTTCATATATTATTTAAAAAAGTATAAATTAATATCTATAAAAAAATAATTTAAAGTAATTACCAATTTAATATATTATAACAATTAATCAATTAAAATTAAAATTAAAATTAATTATTACTATTAGTTACCTATTAATCCAAATTAATTACAAATTAACAATTAATTAATTAACAATTACAAATTATTTAACAATTAATTCAAATTAAATACAATTAAATACATTGAATTATTTAATTAATTATAAATAAATTACTTCCCACCCTATTCCCCTATAAACCCACAACCCGCTGCAGAAAATAAATTAGTAAAATTAACATAATTAGCAATTAATCAATTAATTAAAATTAATTGCCAATTAAAATTTAATTAATTACCAAATATAAATTAATTAACAATTAATTAAAAATGAATACCAATAAATAAATTTACATATTTAATTAATTATAAATAAATTACTTCCCACCCTATTCCCCTATAAACCCACAACCCGCTACAGAATTAAATTACGCAAAAATTAAAAAAACAAATTTCATTATTTAAAATTAATTATAACATAAATACACAATTTTCACACATATAACAACATAAAAAACACTATAAAAAATTTGATACTATTAAAAATTCGATAATTTTAATAACCTATATTATATACTTCGATATTTTAACTTTCTATATTTTTAACATTCGATATTACATTACTTACCTTAAAAACTATATTTTTGATGTCTATATCCTGTCCATCAGATATTTTGTCCAGCCTATATTTTAAACTCGATATTATGTCCATTCGATATTTTGTAGTCGATATTATGTCTGTTTGCCGATCCTAGCACCCATAAATGGTGGCTGCAGCATAATTGCTAGGGACAGTGGGAATCTTTATGACCCTAAAGTCCCCAAAGGGACTATCCCCAAATATGAGGAAGGTGATGACATCACAAAGTGGTTCACAGTCTTTGGAGGGCCTTTGCATGGAGACATTTGAAGAGGCCACACTGGGGAGCATTGCTTTAGGAACTGTTGACTGGGAAGTGCAAGGATAGACTTCTGACACTTCCTGTGACAGATGCTGAGTCCTATGACCTCATGAAGAGTGCCCTGATGGAGGAGTTTGGACTCACAACTGAAGAGTATAGGATCAAGTTCAAGGGGGCTCACAAAACCTCAGTCCTGGGTTGACTTTGTAGACTACTCAGTAAAAGCACCAGATGGCTGTTTAACTGGAAGTAATGTGCATCTAGTAATTAATTGTGTGCAGGAAAAGATGCATCAATACTTAGCAGACCTAGGGCCAGTCTATCCCCAAGAGGTGAGGAAGAAGGCTCATTATTGAGTAAGAACCAGTGCCCAAAAATAGATATGGTGGGGGTGACCAAAAGATTGAGGTCAAGAAGACCCCACCCCAGAAAAGACAACTGGGAAGGGGGCCCAAAAGGAGAATTGAGATTCCAGAGGGGAGTAGAAACTTTCACCACCTACTGGTGAATGGAAACCCAGCCATTGCCCTGAGAGGTTGGTTCTCTCAAACCAGTATGTCCCAAGGGACACAAAAAGAGTAAGAACTGTCCCAGGGGGTGTCACTGTTAGGCCTGTGGCTGTAGTGCTCCTAAAAACAGCTGGGACCCTTACTTGGGGAAAGGTAGTAGTCACTAGAGTCCTCCCCCTTGACTGTCTCCTTAGGAATGAAAACCCAGAGGTTGGTCTGAGCCAAAGTGAGGTACTGGTCCAGTGCCAGTCCTCACCCATGTAATATGCAACTAGTGTAGATAGGCCCCAAAAGAAAAAGAAGAGAAATTGTAGGAAAGGGAGGCAAATGTTAGCCAGAGTTCCAGTGAGCGAGGGAGAATCTACACCAGTAGAGGACACCTCCAATGTTGACACTGGTGAGGTCCTACCTAACCCACAAGAAGACCTGACTAGTCAGGTACCTGTCCAGCCTGAGTTGGTGGCTACTCAGCTGACAGAAAGAGAGTGAAAGTAGGGTGCTCACTAACGGAAGTGGTGATCCCCAGTCTAAAACAGCAGACAGTGAACCTGAACCCAAAGAAGCCTGTATATTTGCTCCTTCACCTGTCAGTGAAAAGAATGTGTGGTTCTGGGAATTGACAGCTGTCAGTAGCCTCTGCTGAGTTTTAGCCTTCATGGCTGCACTATTCCTGGTATGGTGACCTGACCCTATGCCAAATAGCAACATAGGCCCCCTGACCCTATTGGTCATGGTGGGATTGCTAAAGCTGTGGGTGATCTCTGTGGGTAAGCTGGGCTTTTCCATAGCTAAGTTAGAATTTGCAGAGGTAGGCACCTCTGAACCCAAACTAAAAAGATGGGGTAAAGAGCTAGGAAAAGAGCATTGGGAATTAAGTCCTAAAACTGTTGAGGTAGGCCAGCTCCCCACAGGAACTGACCTGGACTGAAGCATGTAAGGCAGAATAGGCCCTGCAACTTTCAAACCACTTCCTCTACTCTTCCTGACAGATTAGTAAGACTATTCCAGGTTTGGCTGAGTCTCCTGGCCTATGGGCTGGGGGGGCTTGTGTGATGTAGCGTTGTTCCATGTTAGAACATGGAGTGTTGAATGCAGGGTTCTTACCTTGTCAGTTGGCAGAAGACATCAATGGATGGGGATTTGTAATAAAGCCTATCTTGCATTTATTAATCAAAATCCAGTGTGGTGCCCTTATTACACTGGTGAAGATTGCATGCTTACTGGACAGGCAAACCCCAACATCGAGGAAGGATTAAAGAAAGGAACACGCGAGCGGCATTCATTGAGGAACAAACGGTGGTGTGAAGTGCTGCGGAAGCGTGTTAAAAGCTTGTTAAGAGAAACGGAAGACATCGGATGGTGTCTGCGTCGCTGTCGGAGATAAATCTTGAAGAGTGTGGGTTGAAAGTAAAGCTGTGGACAGCGCAGGTTGCTGGAACGCAAAACTCGTCTGCGTTTCACAAGCAGTGTGTAGAAAATCCAGCTTGCATCAGAGTTAGCCCAATCTCCCATAGAAATAAGACCAACTGTAAGGTTTAACAGATCGTAAGAAAACAAGCTGAATCTACTGTGGAAAATGGTATTAATGTTGATGTAGCGACATCGGCGGCCATTTTAAAGGAGGAGCAGCATTGTATTTCAGTCAGAACAGACAGTTTTTTTACCTGCGGAGAAGATAAAGATCAAGATAATGGAGGAAGCAGGCACTAAACTTTAAGTTGTTACTTCAGGTGCAAGTTAAAAGAGGAATAATGGAGAATGTATATGAGTTTTCTTTGTTTATTTATGTTTTAAAAAAAGGGAAAATACATTTTAATTTTTTTAAAGGTAAAAAAAATAATACCGTACAGTGCAAGGTATACAGGAGATTGGAATGTTCATCAGCCTTGGGAGAAATACGTTTGTTTAAAATAGTGAGAAACACAAGATTTATATTAGAAAATTGATGAATAGATATTCGTGTTAAAAAAAAGAAGAGAAATATATATATATATTTTTTTTAAAAGATGTATAACAGGTAGTAGAATGCACAATGTAACTCCACCTCTGTTTATTTTTACAAGTCTAGGGAAACCACCAGTTAAATGAAAGAAATGGAAGAACATTTTTAAAAATTATGCAAGAGTGTGTGGGACAAATTTGAGTGCAGAGAGAAAACAGGCGCTGTTGCTTCATTGTCTAGGTGGTGAAGGTCAGGAGGTGTTGGAGAATTTGCCTCAATTAAGCACTGTGAGTCAAAGAGGATTAAATGAGTATGAAGTATGTATAAAGCAGTTAGATATACACTATTTACCTAAAGTGCTCACACCTCATGTTCATTTCAAAAGATGTGTATGAAAAAGAGTTTAAAGATAAGGTTAAACTTTTCAAATCGTATGTAAGACCAACTGGTTATGGAGGAATTCCAATAGGATTGTTGGGGTATTTCCAGGCATGTGTGGAGTGCAATAAGAGATTTACTGATGCAAAAATCTATGTTGCAGAGAAGGGAGATAACTTGCTGAGTTGGACACATCAGGCTTGTCTTGGAATCATACTAAATCCTAATGGGAATCCATCTGTGCAAGTACAGTCTGTTTTGAATGGAAAAAATCAATATGTGAAAAGGTTTGAAGAATTGTTCAAGGTTAATTTAGGGCGTTTGAAGGGATATTCTCACAGAATTAAGCTGAAATTGGGTGCAGAACCGATTGCAGCAAAGGTCAGGAGTGTTCAAGATTCTGTACAAAAGGAAATTAACAGGCTACTTGAGTCTGGTGTGATTGAGCCTGTGGAAGTGACAGAGTGGTTGGCTCCCATTGTAGTAGCGAGAAAGAGTAATAATGAGATTTGTTTATATGTTGATCTACGTGCATTGAATAAGAAGGTTGTTGTGGACAAGTTCCCATTACCAAACATAGATGAGATGGTGCATGTTTTTTCACTACACTTGATTTGATCTCAGCGTATCACCAAGTGCCTCTAGATAAGGGTTCTCATGAGCTTATTGCTTTCATTATGTCTATGTGAAAAGCAGTGAGTCTTCTAAGACCCCCAATGCTGCCCAGTGCAGGGTTCACCTCTAATTCACTTTGGGTTCGCTATCAAAATAATGAGGCAAGTGCTGGAAACTGGAAGACAAGAAAAAGGTTTATTTCTCATGAGGAGACCACATCAACTACATACACCTGGATGTCTGAGGGAGGTGTTCTGCTGGCATCTCCTTTGGCTCTTCCTTTTATACAGGTTTTACACAATGCCTTTGTTTCATCAACATGGTTACACAAGCTTGGAGTCCCCGCCCCGGGCAGGTTGCCACACAAGCCCAACAGTAATTCTCTTCCCACCCAGGTCAAACAGACAATCTTATCTTGCAGCTGGACCTTGCTTTAGGGTCTAAAACATGTGAGACCGGTCAGATCTAAGAGTCCGTTCTGTTGATAAAAACAGGTCCCATTGTTGGTAAAAACAAGTATTATTATTATTATTATTATTATTATTATGAAACTTATAATGCGCTCGGCTTACCCAGGGGCATCCCGGCGCAACAGACCACAGAAACGAAGAAGACTCAGCTAACACTACCGAGGAAACAGATGAGTCTTAAGCAGCTTCCTAAATGGTAGGATCTGGGATTCTGAGCGGATCTTAAGGGGCAGAGAGTTCCAAAGGGAGGCTACCTGCACAGAGAAACGCCTGCCCCCCGACCGGGCTCTTCTTACTCTCGCTGACTGCAGAAGATGTTTTTGCTCCGAGCGCAACAGACGCGAGGGTTTGTAGGGACGGGCCATGTTTGCAAGAATGGGAGGGCCTTTACCATATAAAATTTTATGAGCCGTACAAAGCGCCTTAAATTTCACCCGCTCCTTCACGGGGAGCCAGTGAAGCGCTTTAAGGGCCGGAGCAGCAGACTGCCTTCTGGGAACATCCATAAGGACTCGCGCAGCTGCATTTTGCACCTGTTGGAGGATTTTAAGGGTAGCTTCCGGAGCACCGAGGAACAACGCATTCCCATAATCGAGCCTGGATAGAATTAGGCCACGAATCAACAACTTCCTTGATGGAGCAGGAAGCAGAGGTAACACCTTACGGGCTGATCTCAACAAGCCAAAACAGACCCCTGCGGTCTTCTTGGCATGAGTCCGAAAGGACAGATCGTCATCCAACCATATTCCCAAGGATTTGATCTCCTTCTTGGGGGATGGTGGGTCGCCAAGAGACCGGGGCCAGCAGCTCGCAATGATGGAAGGATTGGAGTTGCCCAGGAGCATCAGCTCGGTCTTACCTCCATTGAGCTTTAAATCAGAGATGGACATCCATCGATAAACATTGGCGAGGCAGTCATGTAATACCTCCGGGTGGGACGCCAATTGCGTGAGGCCCACCACCAGCTGAGTATCATCAGCATAGCTGATGATCTTCACCCCCGAAGGGGCGACCACTCTTTCAAGTGGAGTCATATAAATATTAAATAAGGTAGGGCTCAGCGATGAGCCCTGCGGGACTCCACATTGAAGAGGGATTGGGGCAGATTGCTCTGACCCTTCCCAGACCTGGTAAAAACGATCCGCAAGAAAGGAGCCCAGCCATTTCAAAGCTGTCCCCGAGACACCTGCCTCTGACAGCCGTTGGAGGAGCACCTGATGGTTCACGGTGTCGAAAGCAGCACTCAAGTCCAGGAGGATCACTGCCACTGACCCCCCTGTATCGAGAGTGCTTCTTGCCTCCTCCACTACTGCCAACAAGGCAGTGTCTGTTCCATGGCCGGGGCGGAAACCAGTCTGGGAGTCTCCTAGCAGGTGGTTAGCTTCAAGATGGTACGAGAGCTGATGATTGACGAGCTTCTCAGCAATTTTTGAAAAACCAGGGAGGAGAGAAATTGGCCTAAAGTTGGCCAAATCAGATGGATCCAATCCTGGTTTTTTCAGTATGGCTTTCACCACAGCCTTTTTCCATCTCTGTGGCACTATGCCCTGAGCAAGTGAGAGGTTTATGAGATCAGTCAAAGGCGTTGACAGGATGTTAACCACGGGCTTAAGGTGTTTCATCGGGACTGGATCACTCGGAGAGCCACTCTTCAACTCCAGCAGGACCTTTGTAACCTCCTCTTCCGAGAAGGGGCCAAAGGATATAAGCTCAGTCGGGCAGTTAGTAGAGCCAATGACTGATTCCTGAATGAGAGGGATAGAGGGTAAGGAGGATAATATTTTCTCTATTTTTGAGTGAAAGAATTTTGCCAAATCCTCACATTGTCCTTTAGGGTCATCGTGTAGCACTGGGGGGGTGGGTGCTTTCAGAAGTTCTTTAAAAATTTTAAACGACTCGCCGGAGGAATTACTTGCCCTCGCGATCCTCTCGCTAAAGAAAGCCCTTTTAGCGTCCTTCAGTGCCCTTTTATATTTCCTCAGCTCCTTCCTATAAGAGGCCCGACTTTCCTCGGTCTGCTCTCTCCTCCAGGCACGTTCAAACCTTTTACAGGAAGTTCGGATGCACCTGAGTTCGGGGGTGTACCAGGGAGCAGAACCAATTCTTCTCTCCCTGACAAGCCTCCTTTTGTTCGGGATCAGCAAGTCCAACGAGTTGGTTAGCCAATTGACTACAAGCTGATCAGCAAAGCTGGGGTCTTCTACATGATGGGGACAGGTTCTGGCTAGCTCTTCCGCCCACCTATCTACCGGAAGCTTCGACCAGAGGCGGTCCACAGTATGTTGCCTAAGTGGAGGATCTCTCCGGTTCCCAGACAACCAGCTAAACGGAATGAAATGGTGGTCAGTCCAAGGGAGAGCCAACGTCTGGAGGGCCTGTAAATTCGCCGAATTAGCGAAGACCGCATCCAGCTGATGACCTCTGTTATGAGTCACTCCCACATTAACAAGATGTAGGTCAAGTGCACCAAGCAAACTTGTAAGATCCCTTGACACCACGTCATTGGGGTCGTCAAAATGAAAATTGAAGTCCCCAAGAATAAGAAAGTTGGATGAAGCCGCAGCAAGTGGAATAACAGTTTCCATAAAGGAATCCACAAAATTCCCTAGCGTAGCGGGAGGCCGGTACACCAAAATACCAGAGATAGAGACAGTTGAAGAGATGCCAAGAGTGAAATGACAACTCTCAGCATTATTAATGCCGCAATCAGCGGCTTTGCATACCAATGTGTCTCTGTAAATAATGGCCACTCCGCCCCCTCTTCCATCCGGCCTATCAAGGTGACACATGAGGTATCCCGGGGGAAGAGCATTAACAATGTCGGGGTCGGAACCAGCGGATAGCCACGTCTCCGTAAGAAATAAAACATCCAACCTATAGTCCAAAAGAAGGCAATGGATTTCCGTCGAGTGACAGGGAAGTGTATTGCTGTTTGCAGTGCAATAAATCATGTTGCAAGGGTCATTTTAGTGTCTGGAACCTGTTTGTGTAACTAGGTGCGGTGAGGGGTAGTGTGTCCAAAGGTTTGCCTGCAAACCGAGATGAAAGGAAAAACGAGTTTGTGGCAGCAAGTGGCGCTGAGGTTTGTCGTGACAACAGGGTTTATAGCCCCCAGCACACATATCAGGTTTGGTCAGAGGGTGAAATGGATGCTAGTAAGGGTAAGGTGAAACAAAGGTGACCAACAGAGTACAAAATGGCTGTGATAGATTAAAATGACTGCAGCTATATATGCACATAAAGTTCCACCAAATAAGATGGCGCAGGCAATGTTCACGATTGTCATTTTGCTTTTACCAGTGGCCCCTTTGAACATAACTTAGCAAGCTTGTCAGTCTATTTCGATCTCCATAATGTCCTGTATCTCTTGATCATACATTACTTTCATTTTTGTTAGCTGAGTGGCTATAGTTTTAGGGTGCAAGGTAGTTATGCAAAGAGAACACAAAGGTGGTATACAGTGTATACCCAAACAACAACCACATATTGTCAATACTGGGAACAAGAGAATCATTCATATTTTCCAACCCCACTCCTTCAAGATGCCCCAAAGCCAACTTCCAATTGTCCAAGTCTCTGATCCTTGATGAATATCCGAAGACAGTCTATGGAGATGTTCGATTGCTTCATAGACTGAAGGTGAACTATCAGGAATGTATACACAGCAGCTGGCACCGATGATGCGGCATGCTCCTCCACGGTCCACTAGTACCATGTCCAGGACCATGCGATTTTGCAGGGCAACCAGATGGACCGCTTGGAGCTCAGCAGTGTTGTTGGTGAGGATGCCAGCTGTGACGTTCAGGGCGGTCTCTGGCTCGGCTGTTTGCCATCGGAACCCATAGCGGGACGAGCCCTTTTCCTGCATCGAGGAACTGCGATGCAGCAGAGTCTGCTTGATCAGTGTCTTTAGAATGCTTTTCTCGATGATGCTCTGCATGGGCTGTGTAGGTTGGTGGCAAAACAAAGGCGATGTAGCACGTGCCCCCCCCCCCCAGTTTCTTGGGAGCCAGGTGTAGGCTTTGGTTCCACAAACAAAGTACATATTGGGTGACCCACATTCTTAGTCCCACGCCTTCAATGCATACAAGGCCAGAGACATTCACCACAGATAGGGCCACAGCCAGTGTTGCAGCCGTTCTTTTCTTCAGGTAGGAAAATGTGGCTCTGATAGGATTATTGAACACTTGTATTTTCCACTCGTTCTTTGGAGGGTACATTCATCGGGAATGTCGCATTGGAGGTGTGAGGGCAGAAGGGGGCGGTTGTTCTTCCTGTTTTGTTTAGCCAGAACCCGTTGTAGAACTGGCCGATTGTCCCGTCGGAAGTGGCATTGTCTTTGTAACTTGCTTGTAAGGAGAATCATCCAGGCAAGGCAAGATCCGTGAATAGAAAAGGGCAAAGGGATGAAAGGGATGGAATATTCAGTGGCATGTGGTAACATCCCACAGACCCAACAGTTGGTAGCATTGGTGGCAAGATTGTGCTGGTGCAGCATCTGCACGAAAAAATTATTCCAGAATTTTTTGCGTCGTTCTCGGAGATGTGGCAGTGGTGATACCAGGTAGTGTTCTTTCTTGGTGGTCGGTTGCATGGTGGGTGACTATGTTCTGTATGCAGGTGCATTCTTTTCAATGATCCAGAATGCGACCATTAGCAGGAGGCAGGTGCGAAATGCTGCTACAAGTGCAATTGTCTTTGTGCTGTGCAGGTTGGCAGTCTTGGTGTCTTTGCGGCGGCTTTTCAGGTGCACAGTTTCTTCCATCATCTTCGAGGAGCTCAACGACTGTTAGGACCACAGACTTTTGTCTGTCGCTTTTTCTGGTAGCGTTGGTTGACTGTGCTACCAATCTGAGACCTTCACTCAGTTAGTGGCCTGGTCATTGGAGCACTCTCCTTTCGTCAATCTTAGGTTGTACCCTTTCTTGCATGGCACCGTGGGTTCAGCAAATTCTGACAGTTCGAGGGTGTCTTCTTGTGGGTAGCAACTCAGAGCTAGTCGGTCCTTCGCGAGTATTTCCTCTTGCACCTCCACCTCTTCACAGGTTGCCAGTGTTGGAGGGACTCGCTTGCAGTGGTGAGCATGCAGCCAATTTCGTTTTCCTTCCACGCGGAGGGCAGTTTGGGTGGTGATCAGGACTTGCCAGGGGCCCATCCACCTAGGCTCCAGACTCTTTGTTCTTTGGAAGTTGTGAATTAGGACATAGTCGCCAGGTTTTATTTCATGTCCCGGGCCCCTGGATACGTCAGGCAAGGCTTGCTGCACCTGTTGGTGGATAATGGTTAGCTCGTTTGTCAATTTATGCAAATAATCCGACATTAATATGTTCGGGAAATTGTTAATGGAGGTGGGTCTTTGCGCCGCCCAAATGCTCACAGGCCTGCCGCAGACCACCTCATACGGGGTCAGTCTGTGTTTGGTTGGGGTGGAGCGCATCGATAGCAACGCCAATGGGAGGGCGTCGGGCCATTTCAACCCGGTTGTGGCAACTATTTTGGCTAGTTTTAGTTTCAATGTTGCATTCTGTCTCTCTACCAGGCCCGCTGATTGGGGGTGGAAGACGGCATGGAACTTTTGTTTTACCCCCGACCCTCTCAGTATGTTCTGTATCACCTCAGCTACGAAGTGAGGGCTGTTGTCGCTCCATAAAATTCTGCAAATGCCGTATCGGGGGAAGAATTCTTTCAGCAATACCTTTGCAGTGGCTAAGGTGGTTTTGTCGCAGGTGGGGTATGCCTCCACCCATTTGCTAAAAGCGCACACAACCACCAGGACATATTTTAGACCATGGCATCTCTCTAGTTGGATGTAATCCATTTGAAGGATTTCAAAGGATTTCAAAGGGGTGGTCAGGGACTCCAAACCCTCCCCGTCATACTACTGTCCCTTCCCTGGGTTGTGTTGCAGACAGACTATACATTGTTGTACTAGGAGTTTTTCAGATTCTGTTATCTTGACATTATGCCATACTCTGGTGATTAGTTCAATCATGGGGTGGAGCCTATGAGTGCTGGTAAATGTGCCATGGTCAGTATGGGGATGAGATAGGCATTGGGTAACAGCCATTTATTTCCGTCTTTAGTTCTCCAGCAATCTTCCTCGTCTTTAGTCCCACCCTTTCCCGCTCGGTCAATTCGTCTAGTGTGCCTGTAGTCTGTATGTCCCTTACAGTGGTCCTAGCGTCAGTCTATTGTTCAGCTTGTGACCTGGTCACATACATTTGTGTCATAGTTCTGTTTTCTGCCGTGGCTTGGGCAGTGACGTCTGCTAGCGCATTTCCCTGTCCAATGAGATCAGTCACTTTCCTATGTGCTTGGCATTTCATCACTGCTAACTTCTTGGGGAGGAGGACTGCTTGCATCAAGGCGGAGACTAAATCTTCATGCAGGATGGGTGTACCGTGTGAAGTCAGGAACCCTCTTTTTTTCCATAAGATCTCAAATGGTGAACCACTCCAAAGGCATATTGGCTGTCGGTGTATATGTTAACGGTCGCGCCAGTTGCTAAAATACATGCTCGTGTGAGGGCAATGAGTTCTGCAGCCTGGGCTGAACATTTGGGAATACAAGATGTTTCCAGAACGGTTTGGGCTGTGGTGACAGCATATGCAGCTGAGGTGGTGCCGTCGGTGAATTTGATGCACGAACCATCCACCCATAGTTCTCCATCTGGTTCTAGAAAGGCGGTGTCTACTATACTCTTTGTTTGTTCATCGGTTTGTGTCACACAGTCGTGTAGTGGAGTCACGCTAGGATCATTTTCGGGTAGGGGTGGAAGTGTGGCTGGATTGAGGGTGGTGCATCCCTTTAGGGCAATGTGCGGTGCTAGCAGGGTCAACTCATATCCTGTCAGTCGGGCGCTAGTCAAGTGTTGGGTTTTGGTCTGGTTTAGTAGTGTGTCGACTGCATGAGGTACTAAAACAGTGACTGGATTGGAGAGCACCATTCCTTCGCTCTGGCGTATTCATACTGCTGCAGCTGCCACAGCGAGCAGGCACGCTGGCAGTGCTTTGGCTACTGGATCGAGGGTGGCAGAGAAATATGCACAAGGGCGTTGTTTGTGACTAATTGATTGTGTTAGGACAGACAATGCACATCCCTCCCTCTCGTGCGTGTAGAGGAAGAATGGTTTGGAATAATATGGGGTTCCTAGGACAGGCGCTGAACAAAGGGCCTTGCATAGTACTTTAAAGGCTGACTGGCATTCAGGGGTCCAGGGGAGAGGTGAGGGGATGTCTTTAGCTAGGCGGGAGAGAAGGGGTTTGACAATGTGGCTAAAGTTCAGTAACCACTGTCGGCAAAATGAGGTGAGACCTTTCAAAGAGTGGACTTGCTTCTGATTTTTGGGGACAGGGTGTCTAGAATTGTCTGGACCCTGTCAGGCGTTAGTTTCCTCCCTTCTTTCGATAAAAGGTGACCCAAATGGGTCACTTGTGATTTACAGAACTGCAATTTCTTTTGGGAGACCTTGTGACCATTCTCAGCAAGAAAATGGAGTAGTTTGATGGTGGCTGTGACGGCTATTGGTATGGTGTCTGCTGCTATAAGGATGTCGTCTACATATTGTATTAGTGCCACTCCATCTGGCAATTATATGGCGTCCAACTGTCTTTTAAGTGCCTGGCTATAGATGCTTGGGCTCTCAGTGTACCCCTGGGGTGCGCTGCAAAATCTGTACGAACAAGAATTTAGGGTGAATCCAAATAGATAGCGGCTGTCCTTGTGTATAGGTATGGAAAAGAACGCATTCTTGAGGTCAATCACAGTGAAGGTGGTGGCAGTGGAGGGGATTAAAGTCAAAATTGTTGTGATGTCGGAAACTACTGGGTATTGTGGCACTACAATTTTGTTTATCTCCCGCAGGTCAATGATGAAGCGGTAGGCTCTTCTGTCTCCCTCTCCCGGTCTCTTTACAATCGGTAGTATGGGACTGTTACAAACGTTGCTCACTACTTCCTCTAACACCCCTGCCTCTACCAAAGAGTGTATGATCTGTGTTAGTGCCTTCTCACCCTCTGGCGATATTTTGTACTGCGGTACTTTCGGTAGGGTGGCGTCCTGTCGTATTGTTACATGTACTGGGTCAATCATCATTCATCTTACATCTGAATCAGCTCTAGCCCATAAGTGTGATGGAAAAGCGTCCAGTAGGGATGCGTCTGTCTCAGAGATGGGAAACATGTGCTGATAAGGGTTCTCTCTATGGCGCTGGCGGTTGTCATACAGGATGACACGCACTCCATCCGGTGAGCATCTGATAGTCGCATGGAAGTGTTTCAAAAGGTCGAGACCCATAATGGAGTCGGGGGTGTTAGAAGAGAGGAGGAATGTCGTTTCGACGATATTGTTGTCGATGTTAAAAGGGATTTATCGGGACAAAGGGTTGGTGGAGGGCGTACCATCAAATCCTATTGAGGTCACATGTGAGCCTGACAAGGGTGCCCTTGGAATCAGTCGTTTGGATAGTGCACTACGTGTTGCTCCCGTGTCTACCAAAAATAGCGACTTTGTGCCCAGGACCTCAGCGGTAACATAAGGGCCTTGCTGATCAACATAGAGCTCAACTGGATCCTTCCCTTGCCCCTGGCTGTCCTATGCAAAGTCGTACGTATTGTCGTAATCTGTCTGTTGGTACTGATTCTGTTTGGGATGGTCAAGTGCGTTCACTCTTCCTGGCCTTTCCTCGCTTGCTTCACTCGCGTACCCTCTCCCACGTCCTCTTCCTCCCTGTCCACTTGCTATTTCCCTCATCCCTCTGCCCCTACCAGCTCCTAACAAAGCCGGGCATTGGTATTTCCAGTGTCCATATTCTTTGCAAAATGCACATTGATCCTGTCCTAGGTCTTGACGTTCTACATATGATGTCGATGAATTGTTTCTAGGTGGCTGTATTCTAGGGGTATTCTGCTGGTATCCTCCATTATATTGTTCCCTTCCTGTATTCACCCCCTGGAGTTGTGCTATCATCACCCTTTCCTTCAAGTCCTTCTTTTTCCTTTCTTTAGCCATGTCATTTTCGTTTTGATGATGCTCAAAGTACTGGGCCATCCGGAGGATGGCCGCCGGTTTAGATGCTGCCCAGCTACTTTTGCTGGCTTGTAATTTCTGGGATACCTCTGGCAGTAGTCCTTGACGAAGTTCTGCACAAATAAGTGGTGTCCAGTTGCGGTGGACATGTCTTGTCCACTTTAATCGGAGAACACTGTTTCAAATCTGGAGAAATACTCTGAGACATCCTATTGTGGTTTCTGGCGGCACGCGGTTACTATGGACCAGTTTATCTTTTTCTCTGGGATCAGCGTTTTCACTTTCTGCACTATTTTGTCAGGGAGGTCCAAAATTGCTTTAACCGGTTTTTGACCAGGATTCCGCTGTTTATCTAGTGTGTTGAGTTGTTCCCAGGTATGACCGAGCAGTTCAGTATGGTCTCCATTCCTAATCTGTTTCCACACATCTGCTGGCAAACATAACCCGAAGAACAAGTCTATGTCGGCAAGTGTCATTATTGTTGATCCCAAAGCGGTACCTAGCTCAGTGAAAAGGCGGTTGGGTTCTTTCGTAAATCCGGTAAAGATTTACAGAACATCAAGATGTCTTGTCTGTCCCATGGCTGATACACCCAATTGTAGACCACCCTTCTTTTATTGGCATCATGCTATCTGGTTTTTCTACCGGGGGTCCTGCTATTTTAGATGTCCTGTCCTTATCTATGCGTCTTTGTTCTATGAGGTGACGGAATACTTCCAGTGTGGATGAAAAGAGTTCTGTCACATCGTTGTTGCCTTCATCTCTGGTGTCTACCTTCCTAAGGAGAGCCACTAGTCGCTCGTCCCTACATCCTGGTACTTCTCTTCATATGCAGTAAGAGTGTGGTAACAGAGACGTACAATAAAGTATCGTTTGTGGTTTTCGACATAGGAGTTGCATATGCCAATTACATACTCTTCTGTCTCCTGCAGGATCTTATTCGTAGTGCTGCCGGGTTCACTGCCTGGCCGCTGGCTCTCCGCATCGCGGTCGGGTCATTACTGCATGGCTGCACGGGTGATCTGCTAGGAGATGAAACCGTGGACTCCGCCTCGGCCGACTGTTACTCCGACGCCCTCACATCTCTCCCTCAGCCTTCTGGTGCTCTTTACTGCCGGTTTTGTTGTTATATATCTGGACGGGCGCCATTTCCATTTGGCTTCCCTGTTGCCGTCCTATGGGCTGCGCATCATGCCGGGCTGCAAGCAACGACCCCGGAAGATAGAGGCAGGAGCTGGAGTTGTGCTCCGGTGAGTGGCTTCTTTCCTCTGATGCTGATTGTCGGATAGCCCGCCTATCCAGCAGTTTGTGGGACTTGGAGTGTTGGCTTTGTGACGCTATTTTTGTTTTGTTGCTATTTTGTTTTGTTATTGCTGTACTTCACGTTGTGGTTCTTTTTATGCCACAATCCGATGCTGATCCTATCAGGCTTGAAGCCAGGCGGTCGTTCCTGTGCTTATCTGCCTCTCGACCCGCTCTGTCCACCGGCGCCGAGCACTGTACTGCCGGGCGGCGCTGGGGTCCTGCTGGGGGATAATTTCTTTGGTGGCTTGATGCTACTATTTAGGCTGCTTTCCGCTGTGGGCGAGACCCTGTTCTCCCTCATGGGGGCTCCTGCTGATCTCTGTGTCGGCATGATAATCTGGCTGAGGTTCTAATATACTTCCTAAACTCTATTGCTGGTTGTTATTTCTCCGCCTGACCTTCAAATGGCTGATTTAATGAGGACACTGCCTTAGCTTTAAATTGCCTGACTTTAAAATGGCGACGCTCCTTTTTCTAAAGATTGCTTATACTTTTTAAGGCCTATGTTTTGGTCTCTAAATTGCCCCTACGTGGCTTATAAATAGGCCTGGGCGAAGCACTACGCTCCGCTCGCAGAGTTTGCGAAGTTTTTGCAACTTCGCACTACGCGAGCGGCACGTAGCACAGTGCGAACATGCGTAGTGCAGCGTAGCGTAGTGCAGCGCTCATTTTTTGCTTGTTCGCGGTCCTGAACGTCATGTTCGCGACCGCGAGCAAGCAAAATGACATCCCGGCGAGATTCTCAACGCGAGGAGGTCAGGTTTCTCATTGTGAGTGGTTGCGCATGCTCGCGACCGCTCTCAATGAGAAACTACCTGTTCGCGTTGAGAAAGCTGCCGCTCGAGTAATAATCTCCTCGAGCAGCAGAAAACTACAGCTCGCACAGTGCAAGATGCCGTTTTCAATGCTTGCACAGTGCCGGATGCTTGTCCGCACTGTGCAATCATTGAAAACGCATCTTGCACAGTGCGAACATGCTACTACGCAGCTCGCGTAGTGCTACGTGAAGTTCGCGTAGTGCGAAGTGCACTTCGCGTAGCGCTACTTCGCGAACTACACCCACCCTTACTTATAAATGCTTGGATTTTAATGGACTCGAGCTACCTCAGACTGCTTGCACCCGGATTTTAATAGCTAATGTTCCTGCCTGTACTTTAAGGTTGTACTGGCTTGTACTGGCTTGTACTAGCTTTGATGTGTACCTGCGTGTACACCACCCCTGCTGGGAGATCCAATGCTGCAAACTCATCTAGGCTGAAACATCACATGATGGCGACTATGACAGCCCCGGGGAGAAAAGCTGAGACCTAGCTACTTTTGTAAGATGCCCGGTGGAGCTACTTCGCTAGCTATGGGGGAGATTGACTTTGGGCTCCCTCCTTTGACTATCACCTACCCAGCCGGACTTCGGGCTAATGCTCCCGCGTCTCTCCTGACCTTATCTTCCCCCTCTCCCTTCCCCCAACCCTCCCCCTCTCCGCTCCTACTCTTTCCAACTTCTGTCCTCTGCACTCACATGCCCTTGCACTTTGTCCCCACCCTGTTTTTCTGTGAACCTCTTCCCTCGCCACTTGAGACCGAACTATTTTGTCTGATGCCCGATGGAGCTACCTGGTTTTGCTATAGGGAAGATGGGCTGTGGATACCCTCCTTGGTCGTCACCTACCCAGTCGGTCTTTAGACAGACTTATTTTCGTCTCCACGGTTGTCTCTTCCCTTATCCTCACTTTCTCTCCTCCCCTACCCCTCACTACTTTCTCTCTCCTTTCTCTCCTCCCCTAATGTATTGCTGATTGTTTGATATAATGTTTACTTGTTGATCTTTTACTGGCATATTGTTGAACCACATTGTTGCACTTCCTTTCGTCTCTCCTGTTGTCTTATTCCGCATCCTCCCACTATTTATGTCTCTCCTTCCCTCCTCTCTCAATGTATTGAGACCAAACTATTTTGTCTGAAGCCCGATGGAGCTACCTGGTTTAGCTATAGAGGAGATTGGTCATGGATTCCCTCCTTTGTCGTCACCTACCCAGTCGGTCTTTAGACAGACTTCCTTTCGTCTTTACGGTTGTCTCTTCCCTTACCCTCACTTTCTCTCCTCTCCTACTCCCCACTACTTTATCTCTCCTTTCTCTCCTCCCCTAATGTATTGCTGATTGTTACATATAATGTTTACTTGTTGATCTTTTTCTGGTGTATTTTGTTGAACCACAGTGTTGCACTTCCTTTCGTCTCTCCTGTCGTCTCCTCCCGCATCCTCCCTCTATTTATGTCTCTCCTTCCCTCCTCTCTCCATGTATTGAGACTGAACTATTTTGTCTGATGCCCGATGGAGCTACTTGGTTTAGCTATAGGGGATATGGGTCGTGGATTCCCTCCTTGGTCGTCACCTACCCAGTCGGTCTTTAGACAAACTTCTTTTCTTCTCTCTTTATTGTCTCTTCCCTTATCCTCCCTTTCTCACCTCCCCTGCCCCCTCCACTACTTTTCTCTCTCCTTTCTCTCCTCTCCTAATTGTATTGCCTATTTTTTTGGAAGTATTGTGTAATTGTTAAACTTTCTCTGTTACATTTTTGATTCTCATGTAAAGCGCTCTGATACCTTCGGGTCTAGCCAGCGCTATATAAAACTCTTTAAATAAATAAATAAAATAAATAAATAAATGAGGGATTTAACTATTTTATCAATGCCTGCTCACTCATTTTTACTTAATCGTGGGACCCAGGGCACTCCTTTTTCCTTTGATCCTACTTCTACTACTGTATCCTTTGATGAGGAATTTGGTGTGAGTGACTCGGTGGGAGCAGAGGCAGTGGAGACCGCGACGATCGTGCCATCTCCGGCTATATTTTGGGGGTCCTGGCGTTGTACTATGGGATGAGTAGGGGCGTAAGGGGATGGCATGTATATGATTGAGGGAGATGATAATAAATCATCATCTATCCTTTGTTTTGCCGGTAACTCGGGGTAAAGAATCGAGGGCATTCTAACAGGGTATTGACCTGATATTTTTGATTCCTGTTCCTTTTTATCGGTTTCTTTTTCTTTTAGTTCATCTTCTAACCTTCTACAGGCTTGGTAAGCTGATTTTCGCGTTTCTTTATCTTGTCTAGCTTTGTCACTTTTCTTTCTTTGGGCTGCCTCTTTTCTCCATAAACCAAAACTGTCAAGCATGGCTGGCCTAGTTTTCTTTTTGTGGAGAGCTAATTCTAACGTTTCTATTTTAGCGGGATCGAAAGATCCCGTCAGTGGCCACTGATTTACCCGGTCCTTCCTAGTGTATTTATGCCATAGTTTGCTATAAGCTGCGGTGGCTAATCCATATTTTACGTACATGTCCTTGTTAGGGGTGCCTTCCGGAGGCGCCGGCTGACTGACCTCTAACAAAATGTCCGGTCTAAAACAACTACAAAATCTTCTAGAGAAAACAGGCATGACGTATTTACCGGTCAAAATGAATATCTCAATAAATCAATTTAGACAAAAAGTCTGCACTACCTGTCCTTCGCTGTCTGCAAAGAGAGAGAATATTCCTATTCTTCGTTGTTTGCAAGCAGGGAATGTCTTAAATAACTCAATATCAAAAAGGAATACTAGAATTTTGATCAAACTGTTCAATCAATCAATCAATTTAAGTTGTTTTTTCACAGCCTTACCCAGACCGTATGGACAGTTCTTTGTCTACCCCTTCCAGCGCCTGGTTGTCCTCTCACTCCAATAATCAATGCGGCATGCGGGGACGCTTTACTCTTCAACCACTGCAGCGCCTTGGACGGAGCACCTTTAAACTTTCCTAACATCCTCCTACCTCTCGCGGAACCCGCTCCGCGGGTCCCGCTTCGTGTGGGGTGTGTGCCGGAGCATCAGGAACTCGGACTGTGTCCCTTCACAGGCAAGTGACAGGCGGGGCTGCGAGCGAGTGCAGGCGCTCTGCAGGGACTACCGTTCCCAGGAGCGCTTGCCAGACCCAATCCTCCACACCTGGGCCGCTCTCCCTGTCTGCCCCTCCCCTCCCCCAGTGCTTAAGACTCGTGTGCCTGGGGCTTTCCTTGGGACGCTTTACTCTTCAACCACTGCAGCGCCTTGGACGGAGCACCTTTAAACTTTCCTAACATCCTCCTACCTCTCGCGGAACCCGCTCCGCGGGTCCCGCTTCGTGTGGGGTGTGTGCCGGAGCATCAGGAACTCGGACTGTGTCCCTTCACAGGCAAGTGACAGGCGGGGCTGCGAGCGAGTGCAGGCGCTCTGCAGGGACTACCGTTCCCAGGAGCGCTTGCCAGACCCAATCCTCCACACCTGGGCCGCTCTCCCTGTCTGCCCCTCCCCTCCCCCAGTGCTTAAGACTCGTGTGCCTGGGGTTTTCCTTGGGACGCTTTACTCTTCAACCACTGCAGCGCCTTGGACGGAGCACCTTTAAACTTTCCTAACATCCTCCTACCTCTCGCGGAACCCGCTCCGCGGGTCCCGCTTCGTGTGGGGTGTGTGCCGGAGCATCAGGAACTCGGACTGTGTCCCTTCACAGGCAAGTGACAGGCGGGGCTGCGAGCGAGTGCAGGCGCTCTGCAGGGACTACCGTTCCCAGGAGCGCTTGCCAGACCCAATCCTCCACACCTGGGCCGCTCTCCCTGTCTGCCCCTCCCCTCCCCCAGTGCTTAAGACTCGTGTGCCTGGGGCTTTCCTTGGGACGCTTTACTCTTCAACCACTGCAGCGCCTTGGACGGAGCACCTTTAAACTTTCCTAACATCCTCCTACCTCTCGCGGAACCCGCTCCGCGGGTCCCGCTTCGTGTGGGGTGTGTGCCGGAGCATCAGGAACTCGGACTGTGTCCCTTCACAGGCAAGTGACAGGCGGGGCTGCGAGCGAGTGCAGGCGCTCTGCAGGGACTACCGTTCCCAGGAGCGCTTGCCAGACCCAATCCTCCACACCTGGGCCGCTCTCCCTGTCTGCCCCTCCCCTCCCCCAGTGCTTAAGACTCGTGTGCCTGGGGCTTTCCTTGGGACGCTTTACTTTTCAACCACTGCAGCGCCTTGGACGGAGCACCTTTAAACTTTCCTAACATCCTCCTACCTTTCGCGGAACCCGCTCCGCGGGTCCCGCTTCGTGTGGGGTGTGTGCCGGAGCATCAGGAACTCGGACTGTGTCCCTTCACAGGCAAGTGACAGGCGGGGCTGCGAGCGAGTGCAGGCGCTCTGCAGGGACTACCGTTCCCAGGAGCGCTTGCCAGACCCAATCCTCCACACCTGGGCCGCTCTCCCTGTCTGCCCCTCCCCTCCCCCAGTGCTTGAGACTCGTGTGCCTGGGGCTTTCCTTGGGACGCTTTACTCTTCAACCACTGCAGCGCCTTGGACGGAGCACCTTTAAACTTTCCTAACATCCGCCTACCTCTCGCGGAACCCGCTCCGCGGGTCCCGCTTCGTGTGGGGTGTGTGCCGGAGCATCAGGAACTCGGACTGTGTCCCTTCACAGGCAAGTGACAGGCGGGGCTGCGAGCGAGTGCAGGCGCTCTGCAGGGACTACCGTTCCCAGGAGCGCTTGCCAGACCCAATCCTCCACACCTGGGCCGCTCTCCCTGTCTGCCCCTCCCCTTTTCTATATTGACTTATAAATAGACACACTCATTACCGCTGCGCGGAAGCGCGCGGAAGCGCCGGGAGAAGCCCGGGACAAGGGCGGGACCGTCCTAGGCCGTCACAGGCCGGAATAGGCTGGGCTGGGCCTACTCTCTTGGTTTTGTTTGACAGTGCAGGTAACTGCTAGAACAATTGAATTATTAATCTGTTTACCTGCCCTGTGATTCATATTGGAGTCTCTCTGAGTAAAATAATGCCTTCCCCGGTTAGGGTGAGTACCCCACAGAAACCGGGAGGAGCGAAAACTGGGACACTTGAAAACTACTTCTCACGGGCAGTGGGGGAAGCTGACAAAGAGGGAAATTTGTCCAGGTTGAGGGCGGAACGTAGACGATCAGTAGATAATTTGAAAAATACTCCCATGGGAGAACAATCTATCACAGTTAGGGAGGAGCTCACTTGTATTGAGGATGTCCCACTCCTGCTAAGGGAGTGCGTTGACACACCACCAGTTGGAATTAGGAGTCCAGCTTTGGTTACAAGCCCCAGTCCCGCCAGGGGGACTATTGATCTAATTTCACAACTGCCCAAAGACCATAATGATAGAAACCCCAAACCGAAAGTAGTGAACACACAAGCAATCTTGGGACCCCCTCCAAAAAAGCGTAGGAGAAGGGCAAAGGGAGCGCAGGGAAGTAGTAAACCCAAGATCTCACACCTGGATTTTGGCAAATCTTTTAAAAACCCTGCATCTACAGTAAAAGCACCGGCAGAGCCACTCCCAAAACCCAATGTTCAGGCGAACTCAGTTCCTGCCCGGATCGATAATGCAGGGACCAGTATTGTTAATGTCCCCCTCTCTGTTGTGCCGCTGGGAAATGTAGAATTCCTGTTAAGGTCGCTGCTACTCCCAATCAGCGAAAGTATAAAAAAGATTGAGATCAGGCTAACCATATTGGAGGCTACATTGGGAAGTCTGAAAACACGCGCTGGCGGACAGGGAAGTGACCCAGAATTTAGTACCACCACTGTAGCCCCACAAGGGTCGGCACACAGGGTAGTAAATTCAGGCCCTCCACAAGCTGTAAAGGGGGTAGTCCTGCATCAATCCCTAAACCCGAAACCTGTAACTACCAACCCACTTTGTGTAAATACACTTAATCCCTCTCTAGTACCAGTAGCTTCGGCTCACCGGGTAGATAATAGTGGCCCAGACCACCAAAGGAAGCCCCCTGTAAAACCCCGTCGTCCTAATTTACCACCAGAAACTAATGACCTTACTGTGGTTATGGCAGGGGTCCCGCAACTTGATGAAGGAGAAGTAGAGGATTTTTGTGCCCTAAAATCCAGGGTAATCAAGTGGCTAAACAGAAATAGACCCCTCCCGAGACACCTCAATAATGAAATTATAATGGTAAGAAGGGTCCCATGGGTGGGGAGAACCCAAAAATCCATACCTGGGGACTGTTTACTGGTGAGTTTTAGGGACAAGGGTACGGTGTCACACATATGTCAAGGGGAAAACATATCGAGGGAATCCACTATTCAAACCCTTCGTGTGTCCTTCTTCTTTCCCATCGCCCCAGGTCCATTTTACCCACCCCAAATTCATGATAGATGGGAGAGGGTTGGGAGAAGGGGGAGTCACCAGGCCTTTCAACCTAGGCCATTATTTGGCAGACCAGTACCTCCCCTCCCTACTTATAACCGGTTTGATTGCCTGAACGGCCTAGAGGGGGTGGATTGACAAGCAGAGAAGGCCCCTAAGGAGAACATAGAAAAGGGTATTCAAGTATCAATACCGGAGGAGCAAGGACACCGGACCCCGCAAATTCAAACATTCAGGGAGGTGGAACCCATGTTATTTGAAGATAATGGTATGGCTGTGGATGGGTTGGTGGGAGGAGGTGGGGGGGACGCACAAGGGGAGTTGCAGGAGATGGGATCAAGGAGCCAGGGGGGTGCAGTTTTGGGTGGAGAGGACATGAGGATAATTTCTTGGAATGTAGCGGGCTTAGCTGGAATATTTAGTAACAAGGAGTGGGTTGATTTTGTTAGGAAATTTAATGTTATTTGTCTGCAGGAGACATGGGCGGTGGTGAATAACTACCATCTTGAGGGTTACAAGTGTTTTTTTGTCCCCGCCCGAAAATCGAGTTCTGGGAGAGCAATGGGGGGCTTAGCCATTTATGTAGATTTATCTCTCCCAGGCATTTGGCTGTCTCTTGATTGGAATTTGTACGGAATACAGGCAGTTCGGTTCTCTGGCAAGGGGTTGAAATTGTCTGTTTTTAATTTTTATAACAGTGAGACATCAGACACCAATTCATCCCTATTGGCTGAACTGGATCAGAGGTTGGGTCAAGAAATCATATCTCAGAATAATGGGCCGTCTCATGGCGTACTTTTGGCAGGAGATTTTAACTGTCACCTCTGTCCGGCTCTGATAAAGGCAAATACAGATTGGGGGCAATGCCCGATCGAGAAAGGGCCGCATTTTGCACATACGCCGACTGGGGTTGCTCTTGGGCTGCTTCGGGCTAAGTACGACCTAGAGCATACCATTAACATGATAGACCCTCAGCTGGACGGTATGCTCCCACCAACTTTCAAGGGTAGGGGCTGTGCATCTATTATAGATTACATCTTGGTCTCGAGACCGTTGATTAACAAAATAATTAGTGTAGGGATAGAGTGGAGCGGTTTTAGTGATCACAATCCGCTCACCTTAACGTTCCTCTATAAAGCGGGCAGTGTAACCAAATCCCGTTGTCCAATTGAGGAGAGGGCCACTGATCAAGGTAGGAGACTGAAGTGGTCTAAAATTGATGGGGCACAGTTTTATAAAACCCTGGGCGATAAGGGACTAGTGGCCATTAATGATTGTTTGGATTTGGAAATACAGGGCCCAAGGGTCCTGGAAGCGTTTGTCCACATTGCTAGCCTAATTGATGAACTATTGAGGTCTAGTGGGCCTATACGTACCCAGGCAAGTCCCCGCTGGTTTGATAGAGATTGCTCTAAGGCACTGAGGGAACTGAAATGTTCCCTCAAGACGAAACCACGGGATCCACAGATTATTAGGCTCAGTAGAGAAAGGTATAAAAAAGAGACTAAAAGGAGGAAACTTGCCTTACAGGCAGAAGCATGGGCAGATCTAAGGGAAGCTGGGGAAAGAAAAGATTTAGCGGGGTTCTGGAGAATCATCAATAAGCCGACCTTTTTAGAAAACGATTCTCCGGAGATAGGGGCTAATATTCTACCGGAGCAATGGGTAACCCATTTTAGGGGTTTATATAATCATGAGTCGGGCACCCATGTGGAACCACCGGATTTTTCAAGACAGGCCCCACCAGTTACATTCTCTCTTAAGGAGATTGTGACAGGGATGGAGGGTTTAACTAAAAATAAAGCCCCGGGTCCGGACGGAATTCCGCCAGACCTGTTCCTCAGCAACATAGATCTATGGGCTCCTTTGATGACAAGGGTCTTAAACACCGCCATTACCTGTGGTCTCCCCCCTTCATGGTCCAAGGCGATCATCGTACCAATTTTTAAGAAGGGCAATAGAGATGACCCGAAGTGTTATCGGCCCATTTCCCTGATTGACGTATCGGCCAAACTTTTGGGAAGGGCAATCCTGAATAGATTGACCGAATGGACAGAAGAGAATAACATCTTCTCGGATACTCAGTATGGGTTCAGGACAGGGAGGTCCACCAGTGACCAGTGCCTAAACCTGTATATGCTGACTGCCAAGTATACCCTGGCCAGTGACGAACCCATGTATATGGGATTCATGGACTTGGCAGCTGCATTCGACCACGTCAACAGAGGAAAACTGTGGGATATGATGTCAGGTATGGGGATAGAAAGTGGCCTAATCACCATATTGAGGGAACTGCACAGTGATACCACGGCCAAGGTTAGATTTAACAGGGAGGGAGGACTGTCTGACTCCTTTCCATGTAGGAGTGGAGTCAGACAAGGTTGTATACTTGCCCCCTTTCTGTTCTCTCTTTATATCAACAACCTGGAGCAGTTCCTTCTGGGTCTAAAGACAGACTGCCCAAGGGTTGGGCTGCGGCATATCCCCGTCCTGCTTTATGCAGATGATGCGGTTTTATTAGCAAGAACCCCACGCAGCCTACAAACCCTGATAGAAGGGTTTGTGGAGTTCATGAGTAACCTAGACCTATCTGTTAACCTAGGGAAATCATATGTGCTTCTGGCTGGCAAAAAACCTTCCACCAAATTCGTTTACACAATTGGCTCACACCGCCTGGAGCAGGTTAAGACGTTCTCCTACCTCGGGGTAACTTTTGATGGTGCCCTGCAATTTACCCCTTTGGTGGTAGAACGTTGCGCAAAAATGATTGCTTCCAACGGGGCAATAGCTGGATATGGTAGGAGGGTGGGCAGATGGAGTCCGGAACAGGTGATGAATTTGTACGGCTCCATAACATGTTCCAAAGTAATTTACGGGGCAGAAGTCTGGGGGTTTGTGAATACAGTAAGTATCCAACAAGAAGAAACTAGGTATTTGAAAGCAATCCTGAGGGTGCCACCCAGCACGGCTGGTTTTATAGCCCACAGGGAGCTAGGGAGGCCATATTTGGAAGATTTGGTAAAACTCAGACCAATAGTGGCCTGGTTAAAAATATGGATAAACCCAGATGCGCATTTAAGTAGAGAAATCCTATTGGACTGCCTAGGTAGGACCTATTCAATGCGCATCCCCTGGCTCAAATACGTGAAAAATACTTTGGAGGAGATAGGGCTGGGGAATCTTTTCACAAACCCTGCTATTATTTCAGCACAGCATAAGAAACGGGTGGGGGAATTATTTTTGGGGCAAGTAACCCAACGTCGAGCAGATGCGGAAGGAGTGAAAAAGACTGTAAGGGCCCATGGTTTGGTAAAAAGTGTGGAGGGTATGGAGCCTTACTTATTCCTTCTGCATAATGCACAGGACAGATTTTTAATGTGCCGTCTCAGACTGAATTTGCTCCCCTTTATTCTGGCCATACCTGCAGGGTTTACCTCATCTATTGAGCAGAAGGGTCCCTGCGGCTGCGACAACCGGTCTCCGCAGGATACCCTTCACTTTGTCTTGCTTTGTCCCTATTTTTCCATGCCCAGGCGCAGATTCCTTGTAAATATTTTAAAAAAAACGCGATTGGAACACGCCAGGGATGCCCTAATATTTCTGTTAAAAGCCTCTGACCCATTAACTCTATGTAGCATCCTGAATTTTATTAAAGTTGCTATTCGTTTAAGACAAACAAGCGGAGATGAATGAATGAATTTGTATTTATTAGGCCCTTATGTTGGCAAATCCTTTTATTATAACAATTATGTACAAGGATCTTAAATCAGTATTTAATAATGTTTTAATTGTTATTTGTGTATATAAATGTGCTTTTATGGTGTTTTTTATTCACCGAATAAAGATTCTTGACTGACTGACTGACAATGCGGCATTCCTTTAAGGTCCCAGTCAGGACCGCAGGTCATTCGAGAGTGGTCCGTTCGGAACCGGTGAAGTTCAGTCGATGAGCAGCTAGACAAGGGTCTTCTCAGGCAGGTATACCCCAATCGTTTAGTCATTCACTTCGTCATTAAGACCTCTCTACCGGACCCACGCGTCGCTGATAGGTCCCACGTGGGCGCCAATTTGTGAAAAGCAGCGAGTCTTCTAAGACCCCCAATGCTGCCCGGGGCAGGGTTCACCTCTAATTCACTTTGGGTTCGCTATCAAAATAATGAGGCAAGCGCTGGGACTGGAAGACAAGAAAAAGGTTTATTTCTCATGAGGAGACAATGTCAACTGCAGACATCGGGATGTCTGAGGGAGGTGTTCTGCTGGCATCTCTTTTGGCTCTTCCTTATATAAAGGTTTTACACCAATGCATTTGTTTCATCAACATGGTTACACAAGCTTGGAGTCCCCGCCCCGGGCAGGTTGCCACACAAGCCCAACAGTAATTCTCTTCCCACCCAGGTCAAACAGACAATCTTATCTTGCAGCTGGACCTTGCTTCAGGGTCTAAAACATGTGAGACCGGTCAGATCTAAGAGTCTGTTCTGTTGATAAAAACAGGTCCCATTGTTGATAAAAACAAGTCTTGATGTTTGCAGTGCAATAAATCATGTTGCAAGGGTCATTTTAGTGTCTGGAACCTGTTTATGTAACTAGGTGCGGTAAGGGGTAGAGTCTCCAAAGGTTTGCCTGCAAACAGAGATGAAAGAAAAAACGAGTTTGAGGCAGCAAGTGGCGCTGAGGTTTGTCATGACAATAGGGGTTATAGCCCCCAGCACACATATCAGGTTTGGTCAGAGGGTCAGATGGATGCTAGTAAGGGCAGGGTGAAACAAAGGTGACCAACAGAGTACAAAATGGCTGTGATGGATTAAAATGACTGCAGCTTATATGCACATAGAAATTTCCACCAAACAAGATGGCGCAGGCAATGTTCACGATTGTCATTTTACTTTTAACATCTATAGGGGCGTTCAAGCTTTTAAGAATGCCTTTCGGGTTGGTTTCAGCGGCCTCCGTGTTCCAAAGGATTATGAGTGAAGTGGTCAAGGGAATCTCAGGGGTCAGGTGTTATCAGGATGATCTTTTAATTTATGGCAAGAGCATTGAGGGACATGATGGTAGAGTGGAGAAAGTGCTGTAAAGATTACTTAAAGCTGGTCTGACTTTACGTTTTGACAAATGTAGATGTGGGGTCACTGAAGTTGATTATCTGGGTCATCATATATCTAGGTGTGGTGTGAAGCCAAAGAAAGAATTGATAGATACCATTGAGAATTTAAAAGAACCGCGTTCAAAGGAAGAGCTTGCGCCATTCTTGGGAATGGCTGGGTTTTACAGCAAGTTTATGAAGAATTTGTTGGATAAAACTTGTCATTTAAGAAGTTTATTGGGTAAAAAATGTGAGTTTGTGTGGAATGAAGGGTTCAAAGAACAGTTTGCACAAGTTAAGTTTGAACTCAAGAATGCACCAGATTTACAGGCTTTCATACCTGGTGATCTGTAAGCCTGGGCGTAGTTTGCGTAGCAGCACTACACGTAGTTACTTTAAACCTTCGCGTAGTTCACTGCGTAGGGTAGCTGATGACACTGTGTACTTGTCTGTACTATGCAAAAATTGCAAAATATTTGCAGAAAGCTTCCTGTGCATGACCAGATATGATAAAATAAGTATTTCTATCTTTATATGATAAAGTGCATATAGTACTTTCACAATGGTGAAAGTGAAAAATTAGCAAGCAGTGGAAGATGTGATGATTTTGGGATCCTCCCTAACCTAGGGAGAGTACCAAACAGATGCCTTGAAAACAAAAAAAGCACATCTTATTGAACGATTTAGTTGTGGTCCCATCGTCTTACGACAAACCCAAACACAGTTATTGGCAAAAAAACATTCCCAACCAAAGGCCCTGCAAAGCATTATGGGATGAGATTAGCAGTGGGCAGTGAATATTATATAGTATACAATATCAAAAGAATTCTACAAAGAGCTGCAGTTCAACTGGTGGTTACTAGATGTCCCTCACAAGTCAAATGCAAATGCTTGATGAAAGGGTTTCAATGGTTTTGCATTTGACTCGTGAGGGACATCTAGGGACGACCAGTGGAACTGCAGCTTGATGTAAGAATAATTTCAATGCTTTGCATTTGACTCGTGAGGGACATCTAGTTACAACTAGGTGAACTGCAGCTCTTTGTAGAATTATTTTGATATTGGATACTATAATATTCACTGCCCACTGCTAATCTCGTCCCATAATGCTTTGCAGGGCCTTTGGTTGGGATTGTTTTTTTGCCAATAACTGTGCTTGGGGTAGTCCTAAAATGATGGGATCACCACTGAAGTTCAACAAAAGGTGCTTTTTGTTTATGCTCTTTGTGTTCAAGGCATCTGCTTGGTGCTCCCCCTAGGTTAGGGGGGACCCCAAAATCATCAGCTCTCTCATCACCTAATGTTTTCAATGTAAAAGTTCATTTTTGTCAATTGGTTATATGCTGTTAAGCATGTAAAATTGCTTTTTCAAAGCATCTGAGAATAATGATTTAGATGCTACGATACGTGATTAAGCACAGATTTGGTAAGTGCGAATTAGGACAAACTTTGCATGCTCCGTCATCGTAGCGTAGTTGAAACTGATGCGAGTAAAAAAGGCTTAGGGGTTTTGTTGATTCTGGAAAAAAATAATCAAGAGAGAATGATTGCTTGTGCGCCAAGATGTTTAAGAGGTGCCTAGGTGAACTACTCAGTCATTGAAAAAGAGGCGCTTGCCATCTTCTGGGCTGTCAATAAATCGTTAGATCCGATCACAAACCTCTTAAGGAAATTTATGAGAAGAAGGGTTTGGACTTCTAGGATCAGAAGTTGGGTGATCGCCCTTCAAAACTTTCATTTTGGAATGGAATATGATCCAGGAGCCACAAATGTTTCAGCAGATTGTCGCTCACGTTTAGTAGATTGTGTGGGAGCTGAAGACATAAAGGGAGATGATGAGTTTATGGATGATTTTGAGGTGAAGGTGTGTGAAATCACTTTAGGGGCTATCACCGAGGGTGAATGGAAGGAAGAGATTAAAAAAAGATCCTGAAATGCTAAAAGTCACAGAGATGATTTCACAAGATAGAAGTAACAATCTTGATGAACCATGGTCTTTGGTGGGTGATGAGTTAGCAATTTATAATGACATTCTAACAAGAGGGACTAGGTTAGTTCCTCCGGAGAGTCTGTGTAACAATATTATTAAAATGGCTCATGAAGGACACATGGGTATTTGTAAAACAAAAGAAAGGATTAGGCAGGATTTTTGGTGGCCAGGTTTAGATCTCATGGTGGAATGAGTAGTGCGTGATTGTGTACCTTGCTCTATCAGTGACAAAATTCTAAAGACCAGACAATCTCCAATAATTTGTAGGAGATAACCCTTACGTCCATAGGATGAAGTTGCAATTGATATTGTCAGTCCTCTTCATGGTGGACATCAAACGCCATACTTAATTGTTTAAATTGATTTGTATTCACGTTGGATTGAAGTTAGCTCAGTGCGTGATATCACAACACAGTCTGTCATTAAATTTCTTGATGCAATTTTCAAACGTGAAAGTTTTCCTAATTCTTTACTTTCAGATAATGGTTCACATTTTTGTTCTGGTGAAATGGAGAAGTATTTTGTAAAGTGTGGAATTAAACATAAAAAGATCTCTCTTTATCATCCAGAGAGCACTGGTGCCATTAAAAGATTATTAAAACTATAAAGGATAGCATTCAACTAGCAAAAATCAACAATTTGAATTGGAGGGATGAGTTACAAAATATGAGTTCTGCTTACAGGTTTGCTCCTCACTCCTCTACGTGGAAGACTCCTTTTGAGTTATTCAAAGGAAGATCTGCAAATACTATCATTTGTCCTGGCTGGATGTGTTTGGACAAAGGTTTTAAGGACAATGACATTGGTCAGTGGAGAGAGAAAGAATTGGCCTTACAAATGAAAAGGAAGATTTATTATGACTCTCACAAAACGGTTAAACTTGTTGCGTTCAGAGTTGGGGACAAAGTTAAAATCAAAGCGCCAGTGGGTTGTCTGAACTGGTTTAAGTTCACTGATGTTAAGTCTGTTGTAAAATTGTTCAAAAATGCTGTGAAGACCAATGATGGTGGCATTTGGAATCATAGCCGTGTAGTTCATTTTAGAACGAAGAATGGTGCTGTCTGTGAAAAGCGAACATATGAAGCACCACTTTCAAGGAAGCAGGCTTTGGAACCAATACGCAAAAGTTTAAGATCTTGCAATACCCATGTTTATCTCAAAGATTTTGTAAGAAGTTAGTTTTTTTTAAGGAAAGTGCATTGTTCATTTTTTTTTTGTTACAAAGGGGTAAGATTGGGATTATTATTACTCAGTCATTCAAATGTAGGATGTAATGTGTTGGGTTTCTTTTGCCTTTGTTGTTTTAAAATGTAAAGAGGAAGAAGTGTGATGTAGCGTCATTCCATGTTAGAACATGGAGTGTTGAATGACAGGGTTCTTACCTTGTCAGTTGGCAGAAGACATCGATGGATGGGGTTTTGTAATAAAGCATATGCCTATCTTGCATTTATTCATCAAAATCCAGTGTGGTGCCCTTATTACAGATTGTATAGTACTGGGTCCTTGCTAATCAGGGTCCCAGTACCAGTGTTCTTTCACCAAAACTGTACATTTGTTTCCACAATTGGCACCTCTGGCTCACACTGTTTCCACAATTGGCACCTCTGGCTCACATATAATCACCCTATAAAAGGGGCCAGGGGTGCCAAGGGTCTTCTGATCAAAGAGAGTGTCTATAAGGGCTGCAGCATGTATTGTGCGACCCTCAGACCCCTCACCAAACACACGCATACTGCCACTGCATCCTGCGTGTTTTGGTGCAGTTAAACATGAAGAGTCGACCTGGCACTCATCCCTGCACTGCGCTTACACAGTTTGAGGTTTCAGCATGTGCAATTTCAGTGCCCCGCTGTAAGTCTACCGGCTGGTCACACTTAAAATATTTGTCGCGGATAATCATAGTTGTGTTATGCCAATTGACAGTCCTGCCACAGTGTTGATGGCTCATGAGGCGTACTTGAATGAATTGTGTCTTACCTGTCGGATGATGCAGTGGTTGGCATCAAACAGCAAATGGTCCAAAACACAGTAGTGGCTTCACTCACTAGCATCTTGGAGATGATGCGCAGGCCTCACAATTGTCGCAAAAGTGCTAAGGCCAATAATCACACTATGCCGGTTATGAAGTTTAATGCCAACAGGACCTCTGTGATGCTCTCTGAAGGTCAATGAAACACAACTGTCCTCCAAGGATTCAAGCATGAGATTCCAAGAATAATAGTCATTTTATGATCTCTTAAAGACATAACAGCTCCCTTGCCAAGGGAGCACCGTAGCAAGCCCTTTATGGATCACACAATTTGGTGACGGGGAAAACTGTGTTTGACCCACGTTTTCTGAGATGACACTCTGCAATTCCTCCACTAGAAGGGCATCTCTTCTCTTTCCTGTTTTACATGATAGGTTTGCTTTTTGTCTTTAATTTGTGGCCCATGAGGTTAGTGGATGGTTGGTAGGAACAAGCCACATTGTTGTATTCCGCTTTAGGTGTCAGTTTATAGGTTTTCCCGAAACATGTCCTTATATAGGCACAATTTGTACTACCCTTATATAGGCATAAGATCCCAGTCTTTATTTAGGCATTAGCCATGCTATCCAAATACAGGCATAGTCACCTACATCCGTCCACCCCAACGTCACAACGAGTTCTTAGAAACCAGACCCGTAAGCTCTTGGGAGTTCTCCTAACACAGGATTATTGATTTCTCCAAGACCTCATTTATTATGGGGGTGTCCCACTTGTGGGACACCCCCGCGCCGCACGGCCACCAGCTGCTGCGTGTGCCCCCAGTGCCTGCCTCTGTCTCAGCGCCGGCCTCGCTGCCGCCCTGAGCGCTCTCATTGGTTTTCCCCGTTTTTTGCCTGCATTTGTGCTTGTTTGCCTCGTGTTTCTCTGCCTTTTTCCCCGTTTTTTGCCTGCATTTGTGCTTGTTTGCCTCGTGTTTCTCTGCCTTTTTCCCCGTTTTTTGCCTGCATTTGTGCTTGTTTGCCTCGTGTTTCTCTGCCTTTTTCCCCGTTTTTTGCCTGCATTTGTGCTTGTTTGCCTCGTGTTTCTCTGCCTTTTTCCCCGTTTTTTGGCCGCATTTGTGCTTGTCTTTGCATCTGCCCATCTCGCCGCCCCCCGCTCCCGCTTCCCGCCACCGCCTTAGCCCCGCCCCTTTTTTCTTCTGTTTCCCTCCCCGCTCCCGCCTCCCAGCTGCCCCGCCCACACGCGCACTTCGCCTTAAATGGCGACCGTGCGACGCAGGTGAGTGTGACCCACTTGTGGGACACCCCCGCGCCGCACGGCCACCAGCTGCTGCGTGTGCCCCCAGTGCCTGCCTCTGTCTCAGCGCCGGCCTCGCTGCCGCCCTGAGCGCTCTCATTGGTTTTCCCCGTTTTTTGCCTGCATTTGTGCTTGTTTGCCTCGTGTTTCTCTGCCTTTTTCCCCGTTTTTTGCCTGCATTTGTGCTTGTTTGCCTCGTGTTTCTCTGCCTTTTTCCCCGTTTTTTGCCTGCATTTGTGCTTGTTTGCCTCGTGTTTCTCTGCCTTTTTCCCCGTTTTTTGCCTGCATTTGTGCTTGTTTGCCTCGTGTTTCTCTGCCTTTTTCCCCGTTTTTTGGCCGCATTTGTGCTTGTCTTTGCATCTGCCCATCTCGCCGCCCCCCGCTCCCGCTTCCCGCCACCGCCTTAGCCCCGCCCCTTTTTTCTTCTGTTTCCCTCCCCGCTCCCGCCTCCCAGCTGCCCCGCCCACCCGCGCACTTCGCCTTAAATGGCGACCGTGCGACGCAGGTGAGTGTGACCCACTTGTGGGACACCCCCGCGCCGCACGGCCACCAGCTGCTGCGTGTGCCCCCAGTGCCTGCCTCTGTCTCAGCGCCGGCCTCGCTGCCGCCCTGAGCGCTCTCATTGGTTTTCCCCGTTTTTTGCCTGCATTTGTGCTTGTTTGCCTCGTGTTTCTCTGCCTTTTTCCCCGTTTTTTGCCTGCATTTGTGCTTGTTTGCCTCGTGTTTCTCTGCCTTTTTCCCCGTTTTTTGCCTGCATTTGTGCTTGTTTGCCTCGTGTTTCTCTGCCTTTTTCCCCGTTTTTTGCCTGCATTTGTGCTTGTTTGCCTCGTGTTTCTCTGCCTTTTTCCCCGTTTTTTGGCCGCATTTGTGCTTGTCTTTGCATCTGCCCATCTCGCCGCCCCCCGCTCCCGCTTCCCGCCACCGCCTTAGCCCCGCCCCTTTTTTCTTCTGTTTCCCTCCCCGCTCCCGCCTCCCAGCTGCCCCGCCCACCCGCGCACTTCGCCTTAAATGGCGACCGTGCGAACGCGCAGCGTTGACGCGCAGCGGGCGCACCGATTGTGCGCCGAAGGCGCGCCAAAGGTAAGCCCGTCTGCGCCCGTCCGCGCCTGGACCGCGCCCAGCGCCAGGACCCCTGGCCCCCACCGACGGAAGCCGACCCGACGAACCTACAGCGCCTCCGACCTCGTCGCACTCAACACCGGCCACATCCCAGGATGTCACCGAGCCGCCCCGAAGCACACCCACGGACCCTTCAGCTGCCTCGCCTGCAAGTTCAACTGCATCCGGACCTTCCCTGCACCCGCCAAGCCGAACTCCAGCAGCACCCACCTCAAGTGCATCCTGCTCAACACCCGCTCCGTCCACAGACACGCCGTAGAACTCTGGAACCTGCTCGACACCACCGCCCCCGACGTTGCCTTCATCACCGAGACCTGGATGAACGCCTCCTCAGCCCCAGACATCGCCATCGCCATCCCAGAGGGCTACAAGATCACCCGGAGGGACCGCGACAACCAGACCGGAGGAGGCATCGCCATCATCCACAGAGACACCATCCGCATCACGACCAACACCGACGACACCCTCACCACCGCTGAACACCTGCACTTCCAGATCCACACCAACCCGAAGACCACCCTCAGAGGCACCCTGATCTACCGACCCCCGGGACCACGCACACGATTCAGCGAGGACATCGCCGACTTCGTCAGCCCGCACGCTCTCCCCTCCGCCGACTACATCCTCCTGGGGGACCTCAACTTCCACCTGGAGAACAACAACGACCGCAACACCACCACCCTGCTCGACAACCTCGACAACCTCGGACTCAAGCAACTGGTGACCACCCCCACCCACCTCGCCGGACACACACTCGACGCCGTCTTCTCTTCCAGCAAAGACGTCACCTTCAGCCACGCAACAGGACTCCACTGGACGGACCACAGCTGCGTCCACTTCACCTTCAGAAGAACGACGACCCACCACCTCCAGCAACAGGTTGCTCGAAGAAGCTGGAACAAGATCACAGCCGACCAGCTCACCGCCTCCCTGAGCCAGCACCCTCCCGCCAACTCAGCGAACCCCAGCCAGGCCGCCGACAACCTCACGAAGTGGATCAGCAACTGCGCGGACGAACTCGCCCCTCTGAGGACCCCGCCCAGCAGATCCTGCAGCAGAAAAACACCATGGTTCACCGACGAACTCAAGTGCTCCAAGAAGAACTGTCGAGCCCTCGAGAAAGCCTGGAGAAGGGAACCAACGACGGACAACATGGCCACCCTCAAACTCGCCACCCGGAAACACCACCAACTGATCCGCGCCACCAAGAAAAACGCATACAAGGACCGGCTGGACAACAACGCACACAACTGCAAGGAACTCTTCAACATCGTGAAAGAGCTCTCCAACCCCAACGCCGGAAACAACGACATCACCCCGTCGCAAGACCTCTGCAACTCCCTCGCGTCCTACTTCCACAACAAAATCACGGACATACACAACAGCTTCAACAACCAACCAACGCAAGCCACAACCGCAACGACTCCACCATCCACCACCCTCCGCACCTGGACCCCGATCAGCACCGAAGACACCATCCGCACCATGAACTCCATCCATTCCGGATCTCCGACTGACCCCTGCCCTCACCACGTCTTCAACAAGGCCGACGCTGTCCTCGCACCCCACCTGCGGGACATCATCAACACCTCCTTCGACTCCGCCACCTTCCCTGAGAGCTGGAAGCACGCCGAAATCAGCGCTCTCCTCAAGAAACCCACAGCAGACCCCACCGACCTCAAGAACTACCGTCCCATCTCGCTCCTCCCGTTCCCGGCCAAAGTCATCGAGAAGACCGTCAACAAACAGCTGGCCGCCTTCCTCGAGACGAATGGATCCCTCGACCCCTCACAGTCCGGCTTCCGAGCGAACCACAGCACGGAGACCGCCCTCATCGCCGCCACCGACGACCTTCGAACTCTGATGGACAACGGAGAAACAGCGGCCCTCATCCTCCTGGACCTCTCCGCGGCTTTCGACACTGTCTGCCACCGCACCCTAGTACAGCGCCTCAGCAACATCGGAATCCAGGAGAAGGCACTGGAATGGATCACCTCCTTCCTCGACGGAAGAACACAAAGAGTCCGCCTACCACCGTACAAGTCAGAGGCCACCAAAGTCATCTGCGGCGTACCCCAAGGATCCTCGCTGAGCCCAACCCTCTTCAACGTCTACATGAGCCCCCTCGCGGCCATCGCACGCCAACACAACCTGAACATCATCTCCTACGCCGACGACACCCAGCTGATCCTCTCCCTGACCAACGACCCCGCCACCGCCAGAGCCAACCTGCACGAAGGGATGAGAGACGTAGCCGAATGGATGACAACCAGCCGCCTGAAACTGAACTCAGACAAGACGGAGGTCCTCATCCTGGGCTCCACGCCCTCCGCCTGGGACGACTCCTGGTGGCCCCCCGCCCTGGGCACCGCACCCAAACCGACGGACCACGCACGCAACCTGGGCTTCATCCTGGACTCCTCCCTCTCCATGACCAGACAAGTCAACGCCGTCTCCTCGTCATGCTTCAACATCCTGCGCATGCTACGTAAGATCTTCCGGTGGATCCCCACCGAGACGAGGAAGACGGTCACCCAAGCCCTCGTCACCAGCCGACTGGACTACGGCAACGCCCTCTACGCCGGAACCACGGCCAAACTCCAGAAGAGACTCCAGCGGATCCAGAACGCCTCGGCGAGACTCATCCTCGACATCCCCCGACGCAGCCACATCACCGGACACCTGAGAGATCTGCACTGGCTCCCGGTCAACAAGAGAATCACCTTCCGGCTCCTCACCCACGCGCACAAAGCCCTACACGACCAAGGCCCGAGCTACCTCAACAACCGGATCAGCTTCTACACTCCCAAGCGCCTCCTCAGATCAACCAACCACGCCCTCGCCGCCGTCCCCCGCATCCGAAGAGCGACTACAGGAGGAAGATCCTTCTCCTACCTGGCAGCCAAGACCTGGAACTCACTTCCGACCAATCTGCGCCTGACCCAAGACCACCTCTCCTTCAGGAAGAAGCTCAAGACCTGGCTGTTCGAGCAGTAGCGGCACCCCCCCCCCCCTCCCAGCGCCTTGAGACCCTACGGGTGAGTAGTGCGCTCTACAAATGACTTGATTGATTGATTGATTGATGAACCGCTATTCCTTAAGGGTTCATTCCTGACGTCTTCCTCTGCCCGACTTGACTTCAATGCTAACATTCCAAGGCACCTACCAGGTATAAATGTACCTTCCCTTGCCCAAGCAAGTGGGAGAAAACCTCGACTTTAGAGGAGCCCGTGTCCCGGCCTGACGCACTGACAAGAGACGCTGTCATCCCTGCTTGCAGAGAATCCAGCTTCCAGCGTTCTGACTCCCTTCAGGGAGTGTTAGAGTTCGAGACCCGGAAAGAGATTCCCAGCTCTCTCATTCTCAAGGTATGGAGCTGACTAGAACCTAGAGGGACTCTTGGTATACAAAACTTAGCATACAGACTATAGCATACCATACTATTGAATACATCACCTACTTCTTACCTTGTACAACACTTAGGTACACTGGGGTAGAACTAGTTAGAGAAGCATCTTATGAGTACTCACATTTTTAGCTTATGTTATTTATGTATATGAATATATGTGGCATAGCTAAAAGATAATACTAGCACAGTATTATTTCTTTCTACAGCTTACTCGGTACATATTATATCTCGCATACTATCTTACGATTGTAACAGCTCATATCTCTTAAACAAGAAAAAAGACAGTTCAATAAATCCTTTTATTGAAACACCCATCTATCCTTTCTGTGTAACTCTGAAGAAACTAAGCATGCACAATTAGCTGCGTGAAACTGTTATCTGTTGTTTCCACGATTCTGAGAGTGTTCCGATTCTAAAGGAAAACAACGTTGTCATGTTTATGCGGTTGCCAGAAATTACTCCCTTCTTGTTTACAAGGAGTTTCTATTGGCCTCTGAGTTAGCTGGCACACAAAGTAATTAAGTTTAATATACTTGATAGGGGCATACTGACCTCAGTCCTATGCCAAAACTATAGGGTATATTATTCCAATGCGCAGAACCTGTTAGGGAAATTGTGGAAAAGTAAATTTTGCCATGTTATATGTGCCTACGTGTTCCCCATGTTATGTCATATGTGCATGATCGATATGCATGTATTCCCCTCTGATCGATTAAAGACGCAATTACAGTTGTGTCCATCTCTAGTATGCCAGTTTCCAGTTATCGTGAATATAACGAATATCAGGCCTATGTAAAGCTACGTTGCCACGTTTTTCAGTGTGCACGTTAATTCATTGAATTGTCCCCGTTTCTAGGCCTCAAAAGGGCCCGGACTCAGATTCAGCTCCTGTCTCCTGAACCCTCCTCGAGGAGCGATACAGCCCCCACCTGTATCCCTGACCCTTAGCTTACTTTCATGCCTCGCAGTGCCCGGCTCGGCCTGGCTCTGCCTCCCAGTCTGCCAAGAGTATGTTATGTTTCTAGTTATCAGTCCAGCCCTCCTTCTCTGCATTCCTAAGCTACTGAATCGCATCAATAGTTTCCGTCATGGTCTAGCTTTTATGTCTCCATGTAAGAGAAATACTGTATTAATATTCATAGAATATTCCTCGCACATGCAATACATTTAGAATAATGCATGCACCAGTCTTAGTGTCTGTTAGCCTTTACTCTGATAACTCTTGGATTCTATCAACATGTTCTCTAAACACTAGATACTAGATAGGCTTTAGGTACATGTCGCTCTGACCCTCCAGACTTTCGTCTCCTCTTCTAGCACAGAAGTCATAGCCCCCCAGTTATCCCTGGCAACACGTCATTGCCAGTTTACGCGCACCACTAGGTTAGAGGTTAGAGGTCCCAGCTGCTCAGGTAGCCCCCTCCATGTTTCCGCCCCTTTATGACATATTCTGTTACGTTTGCATCACATGTCTATGTATACGCCCTGTACACACCTCTTGTTACACCCACTTTATGCCTTATCTTTCGCGACTGCTACAAACTCCGGCTACTGCTACGCCTACTGTATTGAATACAATGTATTTGTTTAACTATAAATATTGTGCACTGTTATTAAAAGTTACCCTTGTTCCTTATGCTCCCAGATCCTGCCCCCGGCAGCTGCCGGGCCCTGCCATCCCATTCCCGTACAGGCTGTCCTGTTCCAGTCCTTTATGCTTAATTAAAGCCTGTCAACTCCAGCTACCTCGAATCTTGACTCTTATTTATTGAGCTACCTGTTTATTAATTATAGTCAAAAATAGAACCGGTAATTAATTATTTATTTACCACATAATGGCGCCCGAACAGGGACTTGCCCTTTCCCCACGCGCCGGAGAAGCCACGCAGGCCCCCTGATCCTCTGCAGCCGTGACGGAACCATCCTGCGCAGCGGCAGATATTTCTGCTTCAAGTATCCCTCAGGTCCACGGAGGAGACGGAGGTTGCGGTCCAGCATCCAGACGAGGCGGTGGAGGAACGCGGCGAGTCCCGACCAGAGCCCAAGCCGAGAGTTCAAGGTCCGAGGTATCCGGAGGCCCACCTGTAACTGAAGTCCGAAGTTCGTCGTCCGTCGTCGTAGCAGTCCAGTCCAGTCCGAGGCCTTCCGTTCTTGCTGCCCGGTGAGTACCGTTGCTGGGGTAGTATCTAGACAGGGTCAATTGATTTGTCTCTGGTCCGTGGGTTTGGGTACACAGATCCAACACGAAGTGTTCACCTAGGTGGATGCGGGTCCTGACGTGTCTCTTTATGAGACCGGTAAGTTTTGTACTGTTTTAGCAGTGCATCTAGTCAGTCCAGTAAGTTCTGTTCTCGAGAAATTCATGTGTTCTGTTCTCAGTATTTCAGGTAGTATTCTGTCCGAACTGTTATTTTAAATGTTATTTCAATGTGTATTCAATGTGGTGGTATGAGTGATTTGTTTCTTCAAGTTATTATTGTGTTTATCGTGTATTGTATTGTGTTCAGATTCAGCCTAAAGTATGCCTCTGTTCTCTAAGTTACGTCAGTTAAAAACTAGAAAAGGTCTGCTCGAGGAAGCAGTTCCTGTCCCGCCTAGGGACAGTCCAGGTCATTTTATGTATCATAAACATGGCATAAGTGCCATATTATATCTAGATTTATGGGTAGAGTACACCAAGGAATTAGAAGAGAAATATAGATGGCCTGTATCAGGCACATGGGATGCCGAGTGCATCATGCGAGTAGAAGAAGTATTATGGAAAAAGAAAGCCAGACAGTCACAGAAAGATGCCATCGAGTTATGGCGCAAAGAATCTCATAAAAGAACCGAAAAAGAAATCAGAAAGTTAGAATTAAGTAGAGAATCCTCAGAAAGAGCCCAAGAAAGGGAATTAATCGAAATAGGTGAACGAGTAAAAGCCGAACAGTCAGACAGACAGAGAAATGCCCTCATTAAGGGTATGTATCCTCTTCTTGCCGAGGGCTTGCCAAAAGCAACCCCGGAAGCACCATGTAATTTTCCGCCGCCATTAGTTCCGATTAAGCTATGTCACAAACCAACCGCAGCTGATATTTTTCTCTCGTCCTATTTGGACGATACAGTCCCAGAATATGCAAATCCTGTTCCGCCAGCTCCCGTAAATAATGTAATTCCTGTTCCTCCAGCCACCGGAGCACCTGTTACAGCACCTGTTACGGTACCCCCGGTCCAGCCCGTAGTACAAGTTCCCGCTACATCGGTCACTCTGCCAGCACGAAGAGTATCAGTCGACGATTCCAGTTTAGGGGCTGCGGGGGGAGGTCCTCCTGGTACCCCGCCGCCACACAAACGTGTAACGTTAGTCGAGTTACATGAACGTGCGTTACAGCGTACGCCCAAATATCAGTCTGTTGCAGATATCAGACGAGCTCTTACCGAATGCCGTTATGATCCAGTCCCAGGCGATGATAATATGGTTATATATTCATTGCGTGTAAGACGGGTGACCGAGTATTTGGACACCCTACCGAATATGAAAGAAGATCTAGACAGAATATATCGTTTCATCCGTACAGGAGACGATCCAGAAAGTATTGGCGAAATCATGTCTCTAAGGAAAGCTGAGACCCAGCTCATGCTATTAAAATTTCTAATCAATTGTTTAGTAAGGGAACAAGATTATCCGACTAAATATCCGACCGAAATGAAAGTCCTGACAAGGTGGAGTGATAATATAGCTGAGGGTAGACACAAGACACTCAGTAGTATAGAAAGTATGTACAAGAAAATTCGTAAGGAAATAATAAGGTTTCACGAGAAACGCAAAGCAGCACAAGTAAGCGAGAAAGAAGACAACTCTTCTACCGAAGAGGTAGACGACGAGAATCCCACCAGAATAGCGTATGTAGGTAGATCTAGACTTCCCGACCGACATTCACGCCTAGAACACAAGAAAGTTTTTCCTCCTCCAGCACCAGAACAAGGTTCTCTCGAGCAAGTATTTCAAGCTACCGATCACATTCTGAAATCACGAATCAGTTATAGTGAACTTAGTACCATGCATGAACAAGAACTAGCCCGATCAGCAGTCCGATGGATTACTGATTCTACCACTTTTCCAGACGAAATAGTGGCACAAATGTTTCTGAAACTGCCCCCAGCCGAGCAGCGACTGGTGGGTATGTATATGATCCAGCACCTCATTACACTGTATGAGGGTCAGCATTCTGATCCAGGTCCGTTACATGATGTTCTGAACGAGTTACTCCAGTATAAATGGAAAGGTTTAGGTACCGATCTAATTAGTGTCATTCTAGAACAGCGCCACAAATACCGAACGTTTCTGAACCCGCATTTTGTTCATGTCTCACCTCCAGACAGTAAACCATTCTATATAGACAGACAGCATCCGTTACGAGAAGTCCACCCAGTTAGAGGAACGGGTGGCGATCTAGAACGAGTATTTGTTTACACCCCGATTACCAAGATGGAACTCTTAGAGATGAAGAAGTTAATTCCCTGTCACGACAAAGATCCAGCAGGGTTCCATCGAGAATTAAAAGACATGCTCCGTATGGGAGAATACACGTATCCAGATATCATTAAAATGTTAAAGGTCCTGTTGCCCGCAGGGATATATGAAAAACTCAAGGAAAAAGAATGGGAGGTGGGAGAGAAAAAGATTGATTGGACAGCTCTAGAAGCTGAAGATAATGCACGTGTACCAGGTACCGGTCTTGGAGATAAATGTAAAGAATTACCTGAGTTATTGATACAAGTTTTGCCAAGATTACTAGCCACGAAAAAGGAAGACTGGGATGCCATCTCAGCCTGTAAACAGAAACCAGACGAAGATACTAGTGATTTTTATTCTAGATTCGAGAAATGTTTTATTATTAATAGTGGTTTGAAGACAGGTAGCGAGTCATACCCTCATCTTTTTGTTCCTAAACTAGTCGAGAATTCAAGTCCACAAGTTAAAAATCGAGTTTTGAAAGTCGAAAGTACCTGGCAAGCTAGTACCCCGTCACAAATGCTTCAGATGCTCCAGTATCACCAGAATAGAATCAGGGAAGAGCAAGAACACGAAAGGAAACGTATGAAAGATACGAAAATGAAAGTACTAGTTGCACAATCTGTTCCACAAGACAGTCAGAAGAGGGGTCCGAATCAAGCCAGTCATCCTGCAGCTCCCGTTAAAGGGACATGCAATTATTGTAAACAGCCAGGTCATTTTATAAACGAGTGTGCAGTTCTGAAACACAACATAGCCACTGGTAAGACTAAAGAAAGACCACGTCCGCCTAGACAAGAACAAGTTTCACAGACTTCACCGTCATCACAGAATGCACAACAGACAGTTCCAGCATCGCAGCCTATCGCTGCAACACAGCATGTTACACAGCAAATGTACCAGTATGCCCAGACAGAGTATCCAGAGTATCAACCGTATTCATGAAACAGCCTAGAGAGGGAGGTAGGCTTGCCTCTCATCGAGATACCTGTAGATCAAGAGGGTCCCTATGTACACAGTCAAGTATTAGGGAAAGACAGAAAGTTTCTGATTGATACAGGGGCAAGTAGGACTACTATCAGTCATGACGAGGTTCCAGGGGCTCCGCTCTCAGGCTCAAGAAATGTTTCCCTTGGATTTTCAGGAAAGCCTATTGTAAACGAGATTTCAAAGCCAGTTACTCTAGAAGTTGGTCCATTGTCCCGAACTACTGATTTGTTACTTACGAAATCATGTCCAGAAAATGTGTTAGGTATTAAAACATTGAAAGAATTAGGTGCAGTTATTTGCTGTTCCCCAGAAGGAATACGATTGTTTTTAAGGGACTATAAAGGTCACTATGTATTACGCGATTTTGATCCAAGATTATCCAATGTACCGCAGCATTTATGGGCGCAAGGTCCAACTGATGTTGGTTGTATGCAAATCACACCCCATCGTGTGACTCTGAAACAAGGTGTTGTCCTGCCACGAATCAGACAGTACAAATTGCCACCTGAGGCTGTAGCAGCCTTATCCAAAATTATTGACGAGCTCATTGCTCAAGGAGTGGTTGTAGAAACTGACTCCAATGTATGTAATTCTCCTATCATTCCAGTCATGAAACGTACTGATCCAAATGCACCTCCAGTATATCGATTAGTGATTGACCTTCGAGAACTTAATAAATGTATCATACCTCAGTATCCAGTAGTCCCAGATATTTCATCCCTATTGACAGCTATTGATTCTGAAGCTACATTTTTTACTGTAATAGACCTCAAGAATGCATTTTTCAGTGTTCCCATTCATCCAGACAGCCAGTACCTTTTCGGTTTTTGTTTAAATGGAAGGAGCTATAAATTCACACGAGCTCCTCAAGGTTTCACAGAAAGTCCTAGTATTTACAGTCAAGCACTTAAAAGACAACTAGACAACATTCACATGCCAACAGACACTGCCCTGCTCCAGTATGTCGATGATCTACTGATCACAGCCCGTTCTGAACGTGACTGCGAGCGAGCGTCACTTACAGTTCTGTATTTCCTAGCCGAGATGGGGCACAAGGTGTCCCCTTCGAAGCTCCAGTTCTGTGTCCAGCAAGTGATCTACTTAGGCCACTTACTGTCCAAGTGGGGTAGGCAGTTGACACCAGACCGTATCCAGTTAATAGCGAGTCTTCCACAGCCCAAGACACAGAAGGAGGTACGTGCTTTTATCGGCCTTACTTCTTACTGCAGACAATGGATTCCTCAGTATGCATTTCTAGCCAAGCCACTGATACAGTTAACGACACAGGAGGCAGCCGTATCGACTGTCCTCCCTTGGACATCTGAACATACACTTAGTTTTAATGAATTAAAGAAAGCCTTATGCCAAGCACCTGTTCTAGCTACACCGAACTACAGTAAGCCTTTTACACTTTTTGTCACAGAACGTGATGGTACTGCATTATCTGTTCTCACACAAGATCAAGCAGGACAGTACAAGCCCTGTGCTTATTTTTCGAGCACATTAGATCCAGTAGCCCAGGCTCTGCCTGCGTGCCTCAAGTCAGTTGCAGCCACAGCTCTAGCTATCAGACAAAGTGATTCCATAGTGTTAGGACACTCCCTGACAGTACAAGTCCCACATTCCGTGGAAGTTCTTTTAAACCGAACACAGACACAGCACTTGACCATTGCACGTTTAACAGGTTATGAACTGACACTGTTCCAGCCACACATAGAAATCAGACGCTGCAACATTCTAAATCCTGCTACCCTGTTACCATCAGTTACTTCAAATCCTGCCACACATGACTGTGTGGAAGTCATTAATACTATGACTAAGCCAAGACAAGACCTGACAGACATTGCATTACCTAACCCCGACCTGACACTTTATGTGGATGGTTCATGTATGAGAACAAGTACAGGAGAACTAGTAGCCGCGTATGCAGTGACTACTGAAACTGAAGTTATAGAAACACACCGTATTGACATCCTGTCTGCTCAAGCAGCAGAGCTAGTTGCTCTGACCCAAGCCTGCATACGTGCCAAGAACCTGAAAGTACGCATTCGGAGTTGTACACGACTTCGGAGTACTCTGGCAGGAGAGAGGTTTCATGACTTCTCATGGAACCAAGATTCAGCATGGTCTCCTCATTCAAGCTCTGTTAGATGCAATACATTTACCGACAGCTATTGCTATCATGAAGTGCAAGGCACATACGAAAGTTACTGACATCATTTCCCAAGGTAATGATCTAGCAGATCGAACAGCCAAGCTAACAGCTCAGACACCAGACATTCCAGTTAACAAGACACAGACATTCATTCCAGAACAGACTACATGTATGACAGTTAAGGACCCTACACAAGATGTCATAGACATACAGTTACATGCTACTCCTGAAGAAATCAAGAAATGGTCCGAACAAGGAGGGGTCCAGACAGATCAGGGATGGGTGACGAAGGGAAAAGCCACATGGTTTCTCCCCGACTCTATGGTTCAAGTCATTATTAATACCGCACATAGTCCAACACATCTAGGAGAAAAAGCCATGTTAGACAGTATTCAGAACCTTTGGTTCAACAAGCACTTACGAGCTGCAGCCAAGCAGAAAGTCCGTACCTGTATGATATGTTGCCAGTTCAATCCAGGTAAAAGTGTCCCGGTGGAACAAGGTGGATTCCAACCTCCTAACCACCCTTTTGAAGTCCTCCAGATGGATTATATTCAGATGGAGCGATGTCGAGGTTTCAAGTATGTCCTCGTAGTTGTATGCGCTTTGTCCAGGTGGACGGAAGCATATCCAGTTCCAGATTACACAGCCGCGACCACTGCCAAGCAGTTGGTTCGTGAATTCTTCCCCCGTTATGGACTCCCTAGGGTCGTGTATTCTGATAACGGCCAGCCATTCTCATCTGAGTTGATGAAACATGTTTCCCTTTTGTTGGGGTACCAGTGGAAGTTCCATTGTGTGCGCCATCCAGAAGCAGCCGGTCTCGTAGAGAGACATAATCAGACCCTGAAAATCCGTATTGCCAAGACATGTAAAGAGAAAGGTGTAGACTGGCTAGTTGCCCTGCCAGTTGCTTTATTCTTTATGCGCATGGTCGCACATTCCAGATCAGGTCTGTCCCCTTATGAGGTCGTATTCGGCCGCCCCCCAAACATGTGGGGTACACCTAGACCTCGCAGTATTACAGATGTTTCCAGTAATATGTTGACAGATTACCTAGCTTCCTTGATGTCTGCCCTACACTCTTGTCGTTCACAGGTTGCCGCTGCATTTCCAGACAATACTGAAGTGAAACCGCATGAGGTCATTCCAGGTGACCTAGTACTGGTCAGGAACTTTGATCGTTCAAGTCCGCTGGAGCCTCGCTGGAAGGAGCCGAGACTAGTCCTCCTGACCACCCGTACGGCCGTGAAGTTGGAAGGCCGCAAGGGTTGGGTCCATCTGTCGCATATCAAGAAATTTCATGGAATCAGACAAAAGACTTTTAATGACAATTCCAAAGACTGTTCCATTTCTAAAGACTGCCTGAAACAAGACTCTAAATCAGACATTAATTTCAATCCCGAACTGAAAGTTCCTCTGTTAGAGAAAACTCCGCAGCAGGAGTATAAATTAAAGCTCCGGTCTAGTAAAATAAGTCAGCCAGTTTAATTGTCTAAGTCCCTCTCGGGTGAAACGGTTAGACAGGTTTCTGACATGTATGAGATAGACCCCCATAGTGAGAGAGTTAGTCAAAACTCTATCAAATGTGTCATTGTTCTAAGTTTTCTTCTATTTTTGAGTTTAATGGTTACCTGCACAAGTTATGCATTACATTTATGTTTTCCAATTTCTCATGTAAATATGTTTTCTAATGCTACAGTAGAGCACACATTTAGTGATCTGCCTCCTCACGAGTTATCCTATCGTCTTGCTATGCGTAATAACACATTCATCAAAATGTTACACTATTCACACCAGACCAGCAATGCCACTAATTGTTGGGTGTGTGGTCGACTCCCCCCCTTTCCAGACACCGAAGGGAGTTCTGCCACTCTTTCCTTATCCGTTTTCACATAATGGTTCGTGTGGAGCGTGGTCCATGTTAACGTCATCTTCAAATGATATGTCCCTTCTGAATAGAACATGTTTTCCAGACAAGCAAGGTCTCCCCCATAGAACAGGGTTAGATCTAGAAAATGAAGTATATGATTTAGGTAATTATTCCTCGAATTTTATGGTATTGAATGTTCAGTCTGATACTACTCCAGACTTACCTGCTATTTCAGTACTACCAGTCAAAGGCGAATTATGTGTCAGAAAGAATGGTTCCGCACATGTAGGACATAGTGATTGTACTACTACTGTCAAGTATAGTGACAGTGGGAAATCTATTTTCAAAGCCTCACGTCATTCTTATTTTATTTGTGGTCAGACCGCATATGTTCGTCTGCCCCTCGATTGGGATGGAACCTGTTACATTGCCTTCCTACTGCCACCAGTTTTCCTAGCCCCATCCGATTATCATAGAAACACGCATCTAGTACACGTCAGACCTAGAAGGGAGATCGAGTCCCCAATTGTCGATCAAACTGAAACTACTCTAGAACAGTATCAAGATTTTAATAAAGGTTTCTTCTTCTTTATAGGACCTGTCCAGAATAGTAAGTTAATACGTAGACTAACCAGAACCCTTGAAGCAGTAGTGAATGAGACTACTTCTGCTCTAGGTAATTTAACCGAAGAGCAATCTGCTATGAGATTTGTCGTGCTCCAAAATCGTCTCGTTCTTGACGTCATACTGGCCGATAGAGGAGGAGCATGTAGAATCATCGGATCTAGTTGCTGCATTTTCATTCCTTATAACGCGCCGTCTGTTTATTCAGCTATAACCAGACTTCATAAAATTGCCCATCAGTTACACCAGAATCCAGGCAACTGGACATGGTCCAGTTGGCTCTGGAGTATTATATCTGCCTGGGGATGGAAAGTATTGTCATTCCTAGGTATTGCAGTAATGATCATTTTCAGTTGCTGCCTCTGTATACAATGTGGCCCTGCGATTTGCGGCATGTGTGCTACCTCTTGTATTCCTAGTCCTAAGTCCCGTTCCAAGACAATTCGAGACGAGCAAATGATGCTATATGAAATGATAGATGGTATCATGAATATTAATGTTTCCTAATGGAAACGTAGGGCACAAGGAGGGAATGTGGAAAAGTAAATTTTGCCATGTTATATGTGCCTACGTGTTCCCCATGTTATGTCATATGTGCATGATCGATATGCATGTATTCCCCTCTGATCGATTAAAGACGCAATTACAGTTGTGTCCATCTCTAGTATGCCAGTTTCCAGTTATCGTGAATATAACGAATATCAGGCCTATGTAAAGCTACGTTGCCACGTTTTTCAGTGTGCACGTTAATTCATTGAATTGTCCCCGTTTCTAGGCCTCAAAAGGGCCCGGACTCAGATTCAGCTCCTGTCTCCTGAACCCTCCTCGAGGAGCGATACAGCCCCCACCTGTATCCCTGACCCTTAGCTTACTTTCATGCCTCGCAGTGCCCGGCTCGGCCTGGCTCTGCCTCCCAGTCTGCCAAGAGTATGTTATGTTTCTAGTTATCAGTCCAGCCCTCCTTCTCTGCATGCCTAAGCTACTGAATCGCATCAATAGTTTCCGTCATGGTCTAGCTTTTATGTCTCCATGTAAGAGAAATACTGTATTAATATTCATAGAATATTCCTCGCACATTCAATACATTTAGAATAATGCATGCACCAGTCTTAGTGTCTGTTAGCCTTTACTCTGATAACTCTTGGATTCTATCAACATGTTCTCTAAACACTAGATACTAGATAGGCTTTAGGTACATGTCGCTCTGACCCTCCAGACTTTCGTCTCCTCTTCTAGCGCAGAAGTCATAGCCCCCCAGTTATCCCTGGCAACACGTCATTGCCAGTTTACGCGCACCACTAGGTTAGAGGTTAGAGGTCCCAGCTGCTCAGGTAGCCCCCTCCATGTTTCCGCCCCTTTATGACATATTCTGTTACGTTTGCATCACATGTCTATGTATACGCCCTGTACACACCTCTTGTTACACCCACTTTATGCCTTATCTTTCGCGACTGCTACAAACTCCGCCTACTGCTACGCCTACTGTATTGAATACAATGTATTTGTTTAACTATAAATATTGTGCACTGTTATTAAAAGTTACCCTTGTTCCTTATGCTCCCAGATCCTGCCCCCGGCAGCTGCCGGGCCCTGCCATCCCATTCCCGTACAGGCTGTCCTGTTCCAGTCCTTTATGCTTAATTAAAGCCTGTCAACTCCAGCTACCTCGAATCTTGACTCTTATTTATTGAGCTACCTGTTTATTAATTATAGTCAAAAATAGAACCGGTAATTAATTATTTATTTACCACATTTTTAGGAACTACACTACATGGTGCCCAACGTTTGGTAAGGCACTAATTTAACGCTAGATACTGAGTAACTTAGTCGTCCTTTTCTCAGAGACCCCTACTCACATATTCACATAAGATGTCTGGAGTGGGTAGGGTTAAGTATCCGCCAAAGCTGGATAGGACAAAAATCCTATATATTAGCTGTTTGGTTTGTTCAATGTTGAAGGATACAGTGTTCCAAAATATTGTGCACCTTATCTTTGTTTCCTTGAAACTTGTTGTACATTTTTCAAAAAACAATGGCCCATAACGGGGATACTAACATTGAGCACGGTGTAGCTGCGGCTGACCAAGTCGTAACAGCTTTTAATTTTATAGGTTTAAATTAAACCGATGAGGGTGTTATAAACATCCCTCCAAACTTAAGGAAAGCCATCACTCTAAAACTTATACAACATGGCCTAACACCAAGAGGTGGTAGAGCAGTTTTCGTGATAGAGGCACACAAATCTTTTCAGACAGAGGTATTCTATTCATGGATTGTATTCCCAGAATCAAATCCAGTAACAAAAGTATTTCACTTCCTTAAAGAAGATGAACCACCTGAGGAATATATTCCTTTCGAGGATATTGAAATTCTACTCACATACCAGGAGCATATTCTCTGGATTAAAGGCGCCCTAAAACATCTCAAAAACATTACCAGTCTCAGTCCACTAGGTAGACCAGGAGCAACATGGTCGATTTTAGCCGGCTACACACCTAACCCTGACATCGAAGTGATATCAGACGAGGAATTACTTACTCAACTAAAAGAGTTAATAAAAATGTACAGACTATTAGTACAATATGTCATGTGAACTTTCACAGCCCAACCACCAATGACCATTCCAAATCAAACCCCTCAACAGGGGTATACACTAAAAATCACTCCACAGACTTTACACGCAGTCATGGGTAAAAGGCCCACAAAACATGAACAAATTCCATTCTGGAAAACTCGCTAAAATTAATCAAATCGAAGCAGTATTTCCAAATACTAGCTCGTATGAGAAACACATAATCCTAACAATCTGTTTACCAATGGGGATCACACCACAACTGGAAGACTGCACCACTTGGGGCACAGTCTTTGCTGCCATCTATACTAAAACACATGGTGTTCTGTCAATATCAGTAATACCAGATGTCCTGAAACAAATTCAAAACGAATACGGGGCAGAGCCTGCTCTGAATTTAGGTATGAAATTACTGACACACTTCGACCAGGGCTCAACAATAATATCATCTAATATTAAAGGTGAGGCAGCATCAGTGGCGATCCGCCAAGGCTTAAGGGAAATTGATGTAACACAAAATAAACATGAACTACCCAGAATAATAGAAAAATCGTATGCAGAATTAGACAGAGACAGTTTGGGTGGAAAACCTTTGAAGAAAAACTGTCTGAAGGTCCTGAGAAGGACTCTATTAAACAAAATCCTACATCTTCTAAAAAGAAGTGGGAAACCAATAAACAAAATTAAAAAGAGAAACATTCTCAATCCTGAGGTAGTCTCCTCAAAAGGAGCCCTCTGAAAGGAGGTATAACCTCAGGAATAAGGATAATTTAAGAAAACCTGACAGGTATCAGAATACTGATACACATTCCTCTCGTACCGTTCAGATATCGTCACAGACATCAGAAAGAAGAGGACGGTCAGATCACAAAGAAGAACATGTGAAGTCCAAAGATGATCAACACGTTCAGAAAAATAAATCAAAACCTCAACTCATCATAAATAAGGTAGCAGGTCTGAGGATCAGAAATGCCGAGAATACTGAGAACACAGCTCAAGAACGGAGAATGGGCTCAGACAATGCTGGACAGTGCAGCTGAAGTAACAATAGCTCACCAGAACCTGAAGGAACTTCTGGAGATAGTGGACTTGAATGAGAATATCACAATGGAGGCTGTAGACACCAGGGTTAGTACTCCACAAAAGTTATATGAAATAACACTTTGGATGGAGGGAGACATACCAAGAAGTGAAAGCACTCTTTTCAAGGGGTTATGATATACTTCTAGCAGAACAGGACTGGTTACCAGAATTTGTCAGGGAGTGCCCACATGGCAAGGATATCATTATGCCAGCCTTCTCCAACCATACTCCAATTCACCTAAAATATACGTATGCCAGGAAATGGGCAGTTGCCCAGGCCCCAGCATTATACAAAAATCATGTAGGGTGGGATGAGGCTCACTTCACCACAAAATAAAGCTAAAAAATCAACCAACTGCATAAAGGCAGTACCCAATAAAGCAACAAGCTAAAAAACAGGTCAGGGAGATTTTAAATCAACTTGAATACCAAGGGGTGATTGAAACATGCAATTCTTCAATGAACAATCCTTTCTTTCCTGTATCCAAATCAAACAATACATATCGTCTAGTTTTGGATTACAGACACCTGAACACTTGTTCCAAAACATTTACAGTGCAAAATGCACATAGTACAGCATTAATGAATACCATTGTGTGTAAAAAATATAAAACCATATTGGACATTTCAAATGGTTTCTTTTGTCAAAACATAGCACCTGAAAGCAGGTACTTAACAGCTTTCTCAATAATGGGGACCCAGCGTCAATTGTGTTGACTCCCACAAGGGTACAAAAACAGCACAGGGTTATTAAGCAGGGTCTGGTGGCACAGTGGACTAATGCATCCACTGTAGGAGCCTGTATTTGACCTCATGGTCATAGATTCTAATCTCGGCTGGTCCACTCAGCCTTTCATCCATCTGAGGTCAATAAAATGAGTACTGTTGGGTAACAATATACATCTGTTATTCAGCGCCTTGGGTGATACAAGCGCTTTACAAATACATATGTTATGTTAGTCTCAGCAAGAGTAACAGAGTTACTACAAATTTATGATGACGAAGCATTGTCATATGTCAATGACATCTGTCTGACAGACGATGACCTAGATAGGCACTTGAACAGGGTAAGTACCATTATACTGGGCTTCACCTCTGAGGGTTCTAAATTCAACTTTAAACAATCCAGATTTGCCCATCTCAATGTCCTTTTCCTAGGATATGAGCTTTCAAGTGAAAGCAAAAGACTGGCAGCAAACTTTTTAGAAAAGTGTGCGCTGCTCCAACCTCCAAAAATGCTGAAAAATGTACAATCCATCTTGGGTTTCCTAAATTTTGGAAGAACTTACATTCAAAATTGCGCAGAAAGGGTTAAACCTCTCGACAAATTAATCAAACCTGATTTTTCAACAAAACATTGGACACAGGAACACACAGACATCCTGTGTTCACTCCAAGCTAACATGTTAGCAAAAAATCACTTGCAAACATGCGTAAATAAATGCAATTTCATGATCCGAATATTTTCGGGTCAATGCGGATTCACCTATTTACATTTAATGGGGGAAAAAAAGTACCAATAGCAAACAAATCACATTTGTATACACAAGCAGAAATGCGCTTCACTTCAACAGAAAAAACACTTTAGCAAAAGAGAGAGCTCTAGCTCAGGGGAAACGCATTATTGTCGTGACTCCAGTACCAGCCTTAGAGGCGGTTACAAAAGTGAGCATTCCAAATGCAAAAGCTTTATATCCTAGATGGATACAATGGGTTAACTCTCTTGCTGCAACAGATGTTGAATATGTTTTTGATCTTGACTTAAAAACACAAGTGTTCCTGCAATATGAACATGAATGTCCTCTGCCCACTGAAATTCGGCCTCTCGATCAGTACGAATTTATAATTTATACTGACAGATCAGCACAACCCGCTACAGGGAGTAAGCAAGCTTACAGTGCAGCCTACGCAATCGTTAAAGGTCGCATGCGCGATGGTAACTTCCGACCAATGGTCACTAAAACTCAATCTCTAGGAGATTGTACAGCTCAGCGAGCTTAACTACAAGCAGTCAAACTGGCACTTGAAAGTAAACATCATGAATTCCCCACACTTATAGTGTGTGATTCCTTTTACTGTGTTCAGTCATATAATGAATATTTACAGAATTGGCTTCAAAACGGATTCAAAGTTGTAAACGGTGCCACAATAAAGCATAAAATGCTTTGGGAACAAGTAGTTTAGTTGAGAAACAAACTACCAAAAGCTCATGTGATACACACACTGAATCATCAACGTGATGGCGTTCACGTTGCAGGGAATTCACTGGCTGATGAAGCCGCATAGGGGGCTGTTCAGACCGCTTCCAAAGCTGCGATCACTCGTTCAAAAACAAGAAAAGACATTGAGATATTGTTGGCTGTGAATGCTTCAAGCAAAGGCAGTGGTGCAGCGTTACCGAAACAAATTTCACTCAAGTACTCTTATGTAATTGATGCGAACAATGTTCCTCTTGCTTGAATCCCTTGAGTGGAGGATAGGGCAATTCCAAACATGGAATGCAGAGCAGCTTTGATTCATGGAGCACATCTTGGGGAGGGTCTGTCACATCAGGGGATCTCTAAAACAATATTAACAATAAAACAGATGTACTAGTGACCTGGAATGAATACACTGATTCACATCTTCATCAATGACTGTAGAGCCTGCAATAGACAGCATAGTGCAGAACTCTATCAGACACCAGACTACGAAGTAGCCTGCCAAGTACAGACACAATTGTTAGACAGCATTAGACTATCTACGCGCAGGCGTCCTTAATGACAAATGCATTGCCACAAACACTCGGTCAAGGTTTCTATGGATGTGGCCTCAGTGCTCGGCTGACGCTCGAACTGTTATAAAATATTTGCGAGCCTTTATCGGCACATACGCAATTGGCACACTACATTCTCACCAGGGCCCTGCGTTTAGCTCTCGGGCTTACAAAGAAGCCATGGGCAGTTTGGGCGTAGCATTGCGGTACTCCTCTCCATTTCATCCTGAGGGAAATTCTGTTGTGGAAAGGAAAAAGCGGGACATAAAGCAGTCTATAACAGCTAGAGTATTGGGTTCAGGTGATGGGTGGGTTAAACATCTTAATGGGGTCCAATAATCATTAAATAATTTGCCAAGAAGTTCTCTGGGAGGGGTCACTCCATATGAGATCTATTTGGGACAAGAATGTGGGTTCCTGATCTTGAATGTAAAGGCACAGTGGTGGAAAATAAACCCTTTGATTTCAAAGATCGTTTGGCTGTTTTACAGGATCTAAATGAACTAAGATTGAAACAAAGCAGAGCGTTCATGAAGCCACCCAACACTGGGGAAAAAACGGCAGTCCCAGCAAGGCCTGTCTGGATCCCAAAAGCAGGGGATCTAGTCAGGGAGAAGATTGCAGACAAGAAGGAATTTGGGCCTTCTTACAGACAACCAGTACCTGTCCTAGCCATCCACGGAACAAGAAAAGTACTTCTGCTGCCTCTTTCTGGAAGAAAGGAGAAAAGATGTGTGTCAATCGACCTCATCAAACCACACTATGTGGCCAATACTAAATAGTAGGCCTCATGGACTCCGACCTAGAAGCGGACACCCTCCTCTTGCTACTATCCGAGAGGTTGAGACTGAGAGACTCATAACCATCGAGAATTCAGTAGCAACAAATGAAGGACTAAGCAACAATGCTATGGAACTCATCCCTCTTGAAACACAAGTAACAGTTCATCCAGATACAGCTGTCTACACCAACGTATCACATGATCAACTAGTTCCAGCAACTTAATTAACTTTGATACGTTCTCTGAGGATCCAAGTGAGCCTGAAACGACGCCAGCCCAAAAAACTTTTAAACGACAATGAAAATATTGTTTTTCATTTTCTGAAAGCGACTTATATGGTTTCACCATGGATTGAAATATGGATTATTTCTGGAATCTTTTTCTTTCTGCTGTGGTAATGACTCTTAGCGTGCTTATGAATGGCAGATACATTCCTTTGGACACTGAATGTAAAAACGTGAACTTACTTTTAAAGCCACACAAATCTTCCCATCGTGAAGCAAGAGACTTGTCAGCAGTGAACATCACAACCGTTCCTATACAGGATGGTATAGCTTGGGACAAAACCGATTTCGACATATTCGGCCCAACTGAACTTTTCAAGATTCCAAATTTATTTAAAATTTCATTAAGGGACTTTATTACCTCCAGTACCTAGTCTGATGATTGGGACTTTGAGACTGTTAATAACATGATGTCTGATCTAGAAAGGTCTGCTGCATTATCTAACAATGAAAACTTAGAGGGTTCATTAGACTACAAACAGCTTTATTGTTATAACCACTATGGTCATCATTTCTTGCATAAATCTGCAACACCTAGAAATGTGTATATGTTTAACCAATGGGCACATTGTCCTACACCACCAAAGGGTAGTTCAAAAACCTTTACAAATAAGTTTCCATATTTTTCAGAGTACAATACATGTAATCCAAAAACATTTTTCTATAGAAATGTAAACAAAACAGGACAGAAAAATATGTTAACTAATACAAAACAGATTTATTCAGCAGCCTTTATTGCCCAACTGTCTAAATAAGGGTTTGACTTTTGGAAAGACACAATCAACACAAAATCTGTCTGGGGTTCTAAAGATTGGCAAGTGCAGGGTATAGAAGCTTCGTTTAGAGCCTGTATCATCCCACAGCAAATAATGTTTTTGAATGACACTGTGCAACCAACATCTTGCCTTGGATTAGCCAAGATCAAAGACATGAACACATCTTCTGTACCAACACCTGCAAGTAATAGCACTACACAGGGAGTGGTCACAGTAGACACAATACTACAAAACATCAGATCAGATTCTTATTGGGAAAAATGGTTGCTCTGGCCCACAGACACAAACATCTGTCAAGAAAGATTCCTGAACAAGATACAGTGCTTTACTATCCATAGGCTAGACCCACGATATGCTCAACGACAGCATCCGGGGGTAGTAACAACATACAGTGTAGGAAAATTGTGTCTCGACTGGTTACAAAAATCTACACTCGAGGATGTGAAACAACACTTATCTTTATATAAAGAAGGCGCAGACCTTAGGGGTTTCGTGCAAGGACCAAGAAAACCGCATTGAAAATGTTTCATATATGCCGGAATTTATGCTGCTTATAATGAAATGTGGAAGGTTTCACAGGCGGAGGCCGCAGAAAGAATATGTGAACTTGATCATATTACCTTAGAGAAATCTCTCACTGTGGTCGACAATGGTTTAACAACCTTGTCATCCAGAATATATTTACTGGGCAATATTGTATCCTCTGCTATTGACATACTGGAACAAGATTTAGCCATGTTACAACAAGGCCAGTCTCAATTACGTTCTATTATGTTATTAAGCTGGACGCTGCAATCATTGCGTGCAGGCTATGTGCCTTGGAGTTTTATCAACACGTTGTCTCTGTTTTCAGAATACAATCTCACGGATAAACAGATCGAACTGGCACAAAGGGGAGCAAAGTATACAGTGCTGAGCATTGAAAAACTGGGAAAATTACCATTTACAGTGGCAGAAAAAACAGCTACCGAATGGCTTATCCATGGCAAAATAACTCTGCCTGTCACTACTTTTCATTTTCAGTATTGCCTCAAACAAATGCAAGCAGGCAAATATGAAAGGTTGGGCATAGAATATATTAAGACATCCTGGATTTACCTTCATACAGATGTTGGAGTGTGGGTCGTGAAGTATTTCTAAGCGGTACACACTGTGAAAATGCACTGAGCGGTTAAAGCTTATATCAGGACATTTCTTTACACAGGCTTGTAATGGTTCTGTGGCAAACCTGTCCTGCCACCTGCAGGGTACACCAGCTGCTGTGATTAATCCAACTTTTGGCAAACTTTCTAACGGGAGTTACCTCATGTTGAATGATCAAAGTTGCTGTGGCATGTTGCCAGGAATCCCATAACTAGTAAAGGTTAGCTCCAGGGTTACTTGATGTATGCAAGTATTGTTCCCCCAAATAGACAGTCAGGGAGTCGCCTCTATGGCCTTCATTGAATGTTTCTTTTATACGTTTTGATACTAAAAGCAGAATGAAAGCCATTCTTTTGCAACAGACCGTGCCTTTGACCTCGGCCAAAGAAACTTATGATCTACAAATTGCAAGGACTTCGGCTTAGATCTAAGCTCTAATACGTACAAACTGCCCTATACCTTTCGTAGAAATGATGGGACGTATTTTAAACATGTCTGATACGAGCGGGATTGTACATGTAATTCAGATCATATCTTCAGGGCTGTTAACACCTTTTCAGGCAGTCCTCGGAATCATTCCAAACTTTGTGCATTCGGTGTTTGGTGGTCTGCCATTAATTCTAGCACTCGTTGCAAGAATCCTGTTTTTATCCCTACTACTAAGCTATGGCAAGTCTATCCACCGGCGTCACTCCCAGCAACTTGAAGAAAGCTCTCCTAGAACGGAAGTGTTGTGAGCGCATAGTGCAACGTTTGGGCATACCTCATCTACATGATCTTAATACAACATGGTTTCTGTAATTTAGACAAATCTGGCAAGATTGCATCTTAACTGTTCTTCGGTGCCTGCTTTACAGTGAAGAATGCGTGCTAGACATATATCTAACACTGCCATCAATCATGCCAATGGATATATCGATACTCTGCTGGACCGGATAATGGCCCATGCTCTGTGTTGTCCCCAGAGGCTACCAATCCTGATGACGGCATTCGTTGAGATCTCACAGACGCTTCCTGCTGCTGCTGAGGTACGAGTAGTCCTGTGCGAAGCACTATGCTACGCTCGCGTAGTTTGCGAAGTTTGCGCTACTTCGCACTACGCGAACTGCACGTAGCACAGTGCAAACATGCATAGCGTAGCTTAGCGTAGTGCAGCGGTCATTTTTTGCTTGCTGACTGTCCTCAACGTCAAGTTGGTGACCGCGAGCAAGCAAAATGACATCCCGGCGAGACATTTTCATTGTTCGCGATCAGCAACAACAAGTTGCCGATCGCGAGCGTGAAAAATAAAGCTCCCGGCGAGATTCTCAACGCGGGGAGGTCAGGTTTCTCATTGCGAGTGGTAGCGGCAGAAACCTACAGCTCACACCGTGCAAGATGCCATTTTCAATGATTGCATAGTGCTGGATGCTTGTCCGCACTGTGCAATCTTTGAAAATGGCATCTTGCACAGTGCGGACAGACTACTACGCAGTTCGCATAGTGCTACGTGTAGCTCGCGTAATGCGAAGTGCACTTTGCATAGCTTCGCGAAGCGCTACTTTGAAAACTATACCCAACCCTAGGAACAAGATGGATCAACAGGCACACAGGTAACAATGGATGCGAACATTGCTGTGGCATCCCATGCTGAAGGCGATGCTTCACATCTCTGTGTAGTTAACCTTTTAAACGAGATCTTCCAACTGTCACCGACATCGGTAGGCAATCTTTTGTCTACAGGAGTATATGATTTCATGTTTACACCAGACCAATACAATGACTTTGATTCGGCTCGCAGTTTACCGGGGAAGCTATGAATTTGGCCTCCATATTTTCAAAACAGAACAAAACTTGGAACTCTTGCTAAAACTGACTTGTTTTTTCTAAATTTGAAAATACATGACAATTCAATCTGCTTACAGTGGGACTATTCATATAGAATGGACTTCTTTGAATACTTCCAGGGACACATTGTCACCATATTTACCACTATTTTATTTAGTACAATGTTGTGAAATGGCTTTGGTTTTTGAATAATTGTCAACCATTTTGTCATATGTATATATTTCTATGAATTCATATTGCATTTATTTACGATATATGCATAGAGTGAAAAACTGCTTTAAAATGTACAGTACCTTTGCATTACTTCTTTAGCATACGTTTTTTTTAAAACTTCTTTTGGTATTCTTTTGCAAATGTTTTATTGCATCATGTGGTACAGCATTTTGTATTATTGTTCATTCGAAAGTGGAGTGGGTGTTGTATTCTGCTATAGGTTTTCCCGAAATATGTCCTTATATAGGCACAATTCGCATTACCCTTATGTAGGCATAAGATCCCAGTCCTTATTTAGGCATTAGCCATGCTATCCAAATACAGGAATGGTCACCTACATCCGTCCACCCCAACGTCACAATGAGTTCTTAGAAACCAGACCCTTAAGCTCTTGGGAGTTCCCCTAGCACAGGATTATTGATTTCTCTAATAACCAATTTATTATGCATAAACCGCTATTCCTCAAGGGTTCATTCCTGACGTCTTCCTCTGCCCGGATTTATGTCAATGCTAACATTCCTAGGCACCTACCAGGTATAAATATACCTTCCCTTGCCCAAGCAAGTGGAGAGGCGTTGTCATCCCTGCTCACATAGAATCCAGCTTCCAGTGTTCTGACTCCCTTCACGGGGTGTTAGAGTTCGAGACCCGGAAAGAGATTTTCACCTCTGTCAGGTATGGAGCTTACTAGAACCTAGAGGGACTCTTGGCGTACCATACTATAGAATACCATACTATAGCATACCATATTATAGCATACCAGACTATAGAATACAGCACCTACTTCTTACCTTGTACTACACTTAGGTTAGGTACACTGGGGTAGACCTAGTTGGAGAAGCATCTTATGAGTACTCACATTTTAGCTTGTGTTATTTATGCAATATGAATATGTGTCATAGATAAAAGATAATGCTAGCACAGTACTATTTCTTTCTACTGCTTACCCTGTACATAATATATCTTGCATACTGTCTTACGATTGTAACAGCTCATATCTATTACACGAGATTCAAGACTATTCAATAAATCCTTTTATTGAAATGCCCATCTATCCTTTCTGTGTAACTCTGAAGAAACTAAGCATGCACGATTAGCTGAGTGAAACTGTTATCAGTTGTTTCCGCGATTCTGAGAGTGTTCCGATTCTAAAGGGAAACAAAGTTGTCATGTTTATGCGGTTGCCAGAAACTACTTCCTTCTTTTTTGCAAGGAGTTTCTAGTGGCTTCTGAGTTAGCTGGCACACAAAGTGATTAAGTTTAATATACTCAAGAGGGGCATACTGACCACAGTCCCATGCCAAACTATAGGGTATATTATTTCAATGCGCAGAGCCTATTAGGGAAATAGGAACTACACTACAACATCAAGGCTCAGCTCTTTGGATTGAAGGACTCAAGAGAACAACGTGACTACTCCATCTAAGACTACTGCATCATGCACATCGCAAGCAGACTGGATTTCTGTGGTGAAATCAGACAGGTTGCATGGGTGCACTTTTGTTCCAGCGTTCCCCTATCACTTGGATTGCAGTACTGGTGTTGACATTTTTCACCAAGGTATTCAACATATCATATGTAGAAACCAACATGTTATACTCATTGTTCAGTCCAAACCCCAGAGAACAAATGCACCTGCGCAATCCAAGATCCCAGAGCTCTTTGCATTAATTTGCATAGTTCGTGATACTATCGCAAAGAATTGGCACAAAATTTCCCGGGACCACACGGTCTAGTTACACCGACCCCTTTGCACTTTCAGTACACTTTTTTTATGTTACCAAATGTACTGGTACCCAGAAGATGCAAGGCAGAGCTTCCCCTGGTGAGAGTCCAATCTGTGAGCTGCACATGTGTTTGCCTTAGCAGCAGGCACTCCAACCATTCGGCTATGTTTACATATGTATTGATAAGGCAAGCTTTCACCCCTTGGATATCTTGAATAACAGACTTTTATTGATTCCATACTTAATCTTATTTATTTCATTGACCTTGGAAGGATGAAAATCTGAGTTGACCTTCCAGGACCACAAGGCCAAAGATATCTGGGTGGACGTATTCATTAATTGAGTAACCGGGCCCGAATGTACCAGGTTTTTGGATGCCATGCTGCTCAGCGCAGGGCCTGTTGGTACACGACCAAGATTAGTTTTCACATTTCCCCATGATGGTCTCACTAGCGAGGGGGTTCCCTGACTGCCCCGATCATAATCCAGACAAAGACACCCAAAGGGTGTGTGCCATTGGGCATCTGAACTTGCAACGAAGGTGGCACAACAGCAGAAGACTGCCCATGCCTTTCTCTGACTCCTGAACTTTCCTTTCTGCCTGAACCCGGAGACTCTCTGCCCTCCTTGCCCCATCCCAGTGACAAGGAGGACAGGGGCCCGCAGAAGGCGTGAGTGCCCAGCAGAGAGGACCCTCCCTCATTGACATTTCGTCTCCTTGTCCCTAAGGGCCGGTTCCACAAGATGCACAGACAGTACCTGCGGATGTTCGAGCCCAAGCCTCAGGCACTGGCATGAACCATGACGACAGGGCGCTGACTCAGGTTCCTGGCTCTGCTGAAGACAATCTCAGGACATCTCTTAGAGATGAAGGTTCTGCACCCATGCTGCATGTTTAAAGGGCATAAGGAGTGAAACAGCTCGGGCACTGAGAGCTGTTTCAAAGGGCCCACCCTTCCAATGAGAATGGAAGCTTTGGCAGCCTGCAGCTCTACACATGAAACATGGTTATTGTATGCAAGAGTTTTGTTATGTAGTCATATTTTATTTGCTAAACTTGATAGTATTTATCTTGTTACATATTAGGATGTTTTCACAACAATTGCGCATTCTGATGGGAGGGACTACTTGAATTAATCTCAGTTACTGTTAATTACTCTAGCTGCCATTCCAATCCATTGTTTTTTCACCTTGTCTGTGCCATTACAGATTGGAGTCACAAAGCGTTACTTATATTGCACAGCACAGTTATAGGAATGCAATACATGGTGGAAATCCTGTTTACAATCTTGGACACTACACCTTTCTGTTCCCAACCCAACTAATGGAGTTGGCAGAGTTAGTAATCCCTGTCATCTAATCTTGGCGACGGCACTGATTAGGCACCGGCTCTGTTCACTCAGTCATCCCCAAATCACATGCTCCCAACAGTTCAGTTCCCTTTTCTCTTTGTGGATTTATTCTTAAACTTTGGTCTGCTGTTCAGTCTTTGTTCTCACATAGTTTTCAAGCCCCATGGTTACCTGCATTTACCAAGTCTTGCTGCTCTGATGTAATTGTATTCCTCTTTGAGAGGCTTATGCTCAGCAGACTTGCATCTGGCCTCCATTCCCCATCAGAGAAGAGCCAGAGTGGCTGAAGTTATTTTCCTGTCCTTGTTCCAGCCAGCCCTATTGAACTCTTTGCTGGCTTCGCTAAGAAAGACTCAAAACCACTTAAGTTTTCAGAAGCAACTAAAGACCTGGTTGTTCTCTTTGTTCTCCTCTTTGGCCTAGCCTGCCTTCCTCTTCTGCTGTTGTCTTAATTGTGACTGGCAGCAGGACGCCCCCTTTTGGGGGCAGCCAATGGCTTTAGAAATCTTTTTAACATAACATTTTTGTGTTGCAGTTTGAGCAGGTGTGTGAATCCTGCGTGCCATTGTCCTGCTCATGCAGCTTCTGAGCCTTTAGGGCTGAGGTGGTGACCTTGCTTGGAACTTGCATACTTCAGGGATTTCTACACCTCATCTCGTGAAGCAGCTCCCTGAGCATTCACTCCGGAGCACCTACTGACCGCTGCCTGCCGCACATCTTCCACAGTGCCGCCATTGCACCCGTCAACACACAGCTAGCATACTTCATAGAAACTACCAACATCCCAGACACCTCTAAATCCGGATTCCGCAGCAACCACAGCACCAAGACTGCCCTCATTGCCGCCACTGATGACATCCACGCCCTTCTCGAACAAGAACACATGGCATCCCCTCATCCTCCTGGACCTATCGGCAGCTTTCAGCACCGTCTCCCACTGCACTCTAGCCACCAGGCTTCACGATGCTGCTATCTGAGGAATAGCCATAGACTGGATACGATCTTTCCTCTCACGCAGAGCACAGAGAATAAGACTCCCGTCCTTCTTCTCAGAACCAACAGAGATCAGATGCGGAGTACCCCAAGGATCCTCACACAGCCACACACTCTTCACATGGCTCCCCTTGCAACCATCGTCAGAAACCACAGACTCAACATCATCTCCAACGCCAATGACACGCAGCTCATCCTCTCCCTCACCAAGGAACCTGACATCACCAGGCAAAACCTCCAAGAAGGGACAAAAGCTGCCACAACCTTGATGAGCAATCAATCAATCAATCAATCATGCCATTTGTATAGCGCACTACTCACCCGGGAGGGTCTCAAGGCGCTTGGGGGGAGGGGTATGCTACTGCTCGAACAGCCAGGTCTTGAGTTGTTTCCTGAAGGCGAGATGGTCCTGGGTCAGCCGAAGGTGGATGGGGAGGGAGTTCCAAGTCTTGGCAGCCAGGTAAGAGAAGGATCTTCCTCCGGCGGTGGCTCTTCGGATGCGTGGTACGGCTGCGAGGGTGAGGCTGGTGGACCGTAGCTGGCGGGTGGGCGTGTAGAAGTCAGGCGGTCGTTGAGTTACTTGGGGCCCAGGTCGTGGAGAGACTTGTGTGCGTGGGTGAGGAGCCGGAACGTGATCCTCTTGTCGACAGGGAGCCAGTGCAGGTTCCTCAGGTGGCTGGAGATGTGGCTGTGTCGGGGGACATCCAGGATGAGTCGGGCGGAGGCGTTCTGGATGCGCTGGAGTCTTTTCTGTAGCTTGGCTGTGGTTCTGGCGTAGAGGGCGTTTCCGTAGTCCAGTCGGCTGGTGACGAGTGCCTGGGTGACAGTCTTCCTGGTCTCGGTCGGGATCCAGCGGAAGATCTTGCGAAGCATACGCAGGGTGTTGAAGCACGATGAGGAGACGGCGTTGACTTGTCTGGTCATCGAGAGGGAGGGGACCAGGATGAAGCCCAGGTTGTGTGCGTGGTCGGTTGGCTTGGGTGCGGTGCCCAGGGCTGGGGGCCACCAGGAGTCATCCCAGGCGGAGGGTGAAGATCCCAGGACGAGGACTTCCGTCTTGTCCGAGTTCAGTTTCAGGCGGCTGTCCTTCATCCACTCGGCGACGTCTTTCATCCCTTCGTGTAGGCAGGTTCTGGCGGTGTCGGGGTCTCTGGTGAGGGAGAGGATCAGCTGGGTGTCGTCGGCGTAAGAGATGATGTTGAGGTTGTGCTGGCGTGCGATGGCTGCGAGAGGTTTCATGTAGATGTTGAAGAGGGTGGGGCTGAGTGAAGATCCTTGCGGGACGCCGCAGATGATTTCGGTGGCCTCGGAGCGAAAAGGGGGGAGGCGGACTCTTTGTGTTCTTCCGGCGAGGAACGAGATGATCCACTCCAGTGCCTTCTCTTGGATACCGATGTTGCTGAGGCGCTGGACTAGGGTGCGGTGGCAGACCGTGTCGAACGCAGCGGAGAGGTCCAGGAGGATGAGGGCCACTGTTTCCCCCTTGTCGAGCAGGGTCCGGATGTCGTCGGTGGCTGCGATGAGGGCGGTCTCGGTGCTGTGGTTGGCTCTGAAGCCGGACTGCGAGGGGTCGAGGGATCCGTTCGTCTTGAGGAAGGCGGTCAGCTGTCTGTTGACGATCTTCTCGATGACTTTAGCAGGAAAAGGGAGGAGCGAGATGGGGCGGAAGTTTTTGAGATCGGTGGGGTCCGCTGTAGGTTTCTTCAGGAGGGCGCTGATCTCGGCGTGCTTCCAGCTCTTCGGGAAGGTGGCGGTGTTGAAGGAGGCGTTGATGATGTTCCGGAGTTGGGGTGCGATGGTGGAGTCGGCCTTGTTGAAGACGTGGTGTGGGCAGGGGTCGGTCGGTGATCCGGAGTGGATGGTGTTCATCGTGCGGGCTGTGTCTTCAGTGGTCACCGTGGTCCAGGTGCAAAGGGTGGCGGTGGGGGGCGTTGGTTCGACGGTTGGGTGCGTGGGTGGGGCGCCGAAGCTGTTGTGGATTTCGGCGATCTTGCGGTGGAAGAATGAGGCGAGGGAGTCGCAGAGGTCTTGTGACGGAGTGATGTCGTTGGTGCCAGTGCTGGGGTTCGAGAACTCCTTGACGATAGTGAAGAGCTCTTTGCTGTCGTGGGCGTTGTTGTCCAGTCGTTCCTTCAGGGATTTCTTCTTGGTGGTGCGGATGAGCTGGTGGTGCTTGCGGGTAGCGTGTTTGAGGGCGGTCATGTTGTCGGTGGTCCGGTCGAGGAGCCAGGCTTTCTCGAGGGTGCGGCAGGTCTTCTTGGAGTCCTTGAGGTCGTCGGTGAACCAGGATGCCTTCTTGCTTCTGGGTCTGTTGGGAGGGTTCTTTAGTGGCGCGAGGTCGTCGGCGCAGGCGGTCAGCCACTGTGTGAAGTTGCGGGCTGCTTCGTTGGGGTCCGTTGTGTTGGCGGGTGGGCTCTGGCTGAGGGAGGTGGTGAGCTGGTCTGCGGTGATCTTGCTCCAATTCCTGTGAGGTACCTGTTGCGGGTGGTAGTGGGTCGTGGATCTTTTGAAGCTGAAGTGGACGCAGCTGTGGTCGGTCCAGTGGAGTCCCGTGGCGTGGCTGAAGGTGATGTACTTGCTGGAAGAGAAGACGGGATCAAGCGTGTGGCCGGCGTAGTGGGTGGGGGTGTTGACCAGTTGCTTGAGTCCGAGGTTGGCGAGGTTTTCCAGCAGGGCGGTGGTGTTGCGGTCCTTGTTGTTCTCCAGGTGGAAGTTGAGGTCCCCGAGGAGGATGTAGTCAGTGGAGGGGAGGGCGTGCGGGCTGATGAAGTCTGTGATGTCTTCGCTGAATTGTGTGCGTGGTCCCGGGGGTCTGTAGACGAGGGTGCCTCTGAGGGTCGTCTTAGGGTCGGTGTGAATCTGGAAGTGGAGATGTTCGGCTGCGGCGAAGGAGTCGTTGGCATCGGTCGTGATGCGGATGGTGTTCCTGTGGATGATGGCGATGCCACATCCGGTCTGGTTGATGCGGTCCCTCCTGATGATCTTGTACCCGTCGGGGATGGCGATGGTGATGTCGGGTGCAGAGGAGGCGTTCATCCAGGTTTCCGTGAGGAAGGCGACGTCCGGTGATGTAGCGTCGAGGAGGTTCCAGAGTTCCACGGCGTGTCTGTGGACGGAGCGGGTGTTGATCAGGATGCGCTTGAGGTGGTTGCTGTTGGTGTTTGTCTTGGTGGGTGCGGGGCAGGTTCGGAGGCAGGTGAACTTGCAGGTGCAGCAGGTGAAGGGTCCGTGGGTGCGTCTCGGGGTGGCTCGGCAGCAGGCGTGGGTCCGGCTGGCATTGAGTGCGTTGAGAGTGGCGGCGTCGTAGGCAGTCGGGTCGTCTTGCCTCGGCGGGGAGGGCCAGGGGTCCTGGCGCTGGGTGCGGGCCAGGCGCGGACGGGCGCAGACGGGCTTACCTTTGGCGCATCTTCGGCACTCAATAGGCTCTCCCGCTGCCCGCGTCCGCTGCGCGGTTGCTCTGGGGGCGTCATAAGTAAGGAGCCGGGAGGGAGGAGCAGCTGGGTGGCGGGAGCGGGGCGGCGAATGGAATCACAGGGGGGCGGGGCCGCAGGGAGGCAGCGGCGGGAAATTCCAAGAAGCAGCGGGCAGCGGGAAATTCCCAGGAGCAGCGGGAAATTCCCAGGAGCAGCTGGCAGCGAGCCAAGGAATCTGCAGGCAGGAGGCGGCAAAGGCAGGCAGGAGCGGCAGCAGTGAGTGGGGCGACCAAGCCCTGTGGAGGGCTGAGCGGTCACAGCTGCCTGAAGCTCAACGTGGAGAAAACAGAAGTCCTCATCCTCCGCTACACCCACTCCGCATGGGACAACACCTGATGGCCCCCTGCCCTTGGAAACCCATCCACCCCAACAGACCGGGCACGCAACCTCAGCATCATAATCGAATCTCTCTGACCATGAACCACCAGATTAACGCCATGTCCTCCACATGCTTTAACACCCTATGCATTCTCCACAAGACCTTCAAATGGATCCCCCTGACTCCAGGAAGACTGTTCCCCATGCACTCATCATCAGAAGACTGGACTGCAGAAACGCGCTCTATGCTGGAACCAACAAAACACTCCTTCACAGACTCCAGACCGTCCAGAACGCCGCAGCCAGACCCGTCCTCAGCATCCCACGACATGACCACATCACCCAGCACCTCCGCAACCTCCACTGACTCCCTGTCAAAAGAAGAATAACCTTCAAGCTGCTCACACACACCTACAAATCCCTCCACAACATCGGACCCCAATACGTCAACGACCGAATCTGCTTCCTCCGCTCCACCGACCTCGCCCTAGCTACAGTCCCTCGCATCCAGAGGGCCAGAGCAGGTGGCAGATCCTGCTCCTACATCTTGGCCAAGACCTGGAACGAACTCCATCTTCACCTCCGACAGATCTCGACACTGCAGCAATTGAGAAAGGAACTCAAGATCTGGCTCTTTGAATGACCCTAAAGGAGCTGCTCACACCCCCCTCAGAGCCTTGAGACCCTCACAGGTGAGTAGAGTGCTCTACAAAACCCTGATTGATTGATTGATGATTGATTGAGCTCTGGTCTTTAGCAGGTGGAGTCTCCCTAGGCCAGGTTTTAATGGGAGGAGCTTGACTACGTCCGCTGTGGCCTCACTTGGCCATATGCAGATGGAATTGTGGCCTCTGGCTGATCACAACTATTGTAGATGACTTCTGGTAGTTTGCCAATCAGTGTGCGCTTCTCAGCAAAGACAGAGCACACTGACTCCAACGTCAGCAGTCGGAGCACTACTCTTTTTGTCTTAGCAGACTGTAGGACTCACTTGATATTTGATTTTTGATGAAGTCTTGATGTGGTTCTTGCCCAAAACTATTTTGAGAGAAAGGGAGATCCCTCCACTCAAGGGTCATTCCTGCATTTGCTCCATGGTAGTCACTCACCCTCTCTGGCCTTTCTCATGCTCAGAACATGCTAGGTTTTTCCTCCTCGAACGTTTCTTCTCCTACTGTGCCAGGCACACTCCATCCAGTAATTAGCAAACAGGCAGAGCTCTACATTCTAGGCAGACCCTCAAATCCTCTGGGAGTAAGTGCACTTTTCTGGTAATGTCGCCTCATCTCCCGGAGACTTGCCCTCATACAGAAAGTTCTTTGAGTACTCTGCAGAGCACTCATTTCCCAGTTTTTCATTGGCCATGAAAAACTTGGAACAGGAACAAAATAGGGTGGATTGGTTCGCACTTTTGTGCACATCTTCTAGACAGGGATTGTGGACCCACTGTGTGAAGTTTTCATAATCGGTTTGGTTGGGTTCTCCTTTAAAGGTGTTTCTCAGATACAGCCCTTGTGCAAAGATGTGGTTTTGACAGCAAGTGGCAATGATGCTCACTCTTTGCAGGATTATCCAATACAATGTCGCAATGAAACATGAGATATCTACGCCCAGCTGTCACCAATTTCCAAGGGGAGCTCTGCCTCCATCCTCCTTCTCTTCAGGTTCTCAGTCTCGCACTCCAGTCAAAGAGATGCAGTCTGTAGTCTACTGTCTGAGGAAGCTGTACTACCATCCATATTGGTCCATGGTAAGCCAGGGGTCATCCAAAATTAACTCCAATGGTCCCAGTACTCAGAAGCCCACTGTAAGCAGAGTCCTACTACCATACATGTGTCACACACTCACAACATGGGCACACCACACAGCCAGACAGACTGTCAGACACAGACACACAGACACACACACACACACACACTCACACACACACACATGCTCCAATAAGAACAAGCCTTCCCCTTTGGAATAACGAAGACAGAGCAGGGGGTTGTGAGATCCATTTTGTGTTTATTCAAGCCATAATCTTTTTGCCAATGTTTAGGACATGTGTTTTATGGGAATTTGTAGAGCCAAGTCCTAAGGATGTAGTCCACCATTTGTATTGCTTGTCTTTCAAACAAAGGGTCTCCGTCTCCAAACATGAAAAGAGAATATGCAAGGAACTTACAATTTCACTCTGCCCAAAGCCCTGTCAGAGAGGGAGCACAAGTGGGCCTGTACATTCCATGGAAGCCTTTCACTCATCTAACTCCCAGCATTCAGTCACACATCCAACCAGCATTCAGTTTTTCAAAGCAAGAGACTCTTGATCCCAGCAGACTGCACTGGAGGACATTTTTCATTTTCCGTAACATTGATGTACATCAAATACCTTATGATGCCTACTGCCTCCCCAATCCTCTACAAGGCTGTATAGTCTCCAAGTCTATCACCTGTAGATCTACCTCAACAGACAAGGGGGTGAGTGACACAATCACACAACATAGGACATCTGCCATGGAGAGCATGCAAGGAATCCCTGCCAATTTGGATAATGCCTATAGACTCGGTACTCACCTCCATCCAGGGTAGTAACACAGGCCCATGCAACCCCCATGGTGCAGTGGGGGCAGCAACCGTTTAGCGACCTCCCAAATCTTCAGGGGGCCCCCATTCAATCCACAGCCAAGGAATATATGTGAGCTGATGGGCCCCTCTTTACGTTTTGAAGGGGGCCCATTATTTTGTGCTATGCCACTGCTTTCATCACAGCCACCCTCGTCCAAACTGCATCCACAGAGGGTGTCAGTGAGCCTGTTATTGGACTGGGACCCTTGTCTGATAGAGTAATGAACAGTGTCCCTCCTATGCACAAATGCATCTTCAGCCTACTTTCTGCTCATGTAAGTTGTACAGATGCAGGAGTATTTGGTTCGTGAATGGATGATGGTAGAAGACATAGGGCCAGATGTATCAAGATACCCTTTTGCGATTCTCAAATAGCGATTTTTAAGGAATCGCTATTTGATAATTGCAAAATGGTATGTATGTAGAAATTCACTATTTATTAGCGATTTCTTAAAATTCCTTAATTGCGATTAGCAAATTGCTAATCGCAATTAAGGAATAATTTCCCATTAATTTCTATGGGCCAGGAGGCCCATAGGAATGAATGTGAAATTATTCTCAATTTGCGATTCGCAATTTGCTAATCACAAATTGAGAATAATTAGAAGGGTGCAAGGGTGTCTTAAGGACACCCTGCTGCACCCCCTGAAATTGACATGTGTGCGCATATGGCGTACATACATGCCCTAAACGTCACATGCCACCTTTACAAATTGCAAAAAGTGCATTTGTAGAATAATTCACAAATTACTACCAACTACAAGTTGGTGGTAATTTGCGATTTCCTATAGTGAAATCGCAAAACTTTCTTCTTTCTTACATACCATTTAAGGAATTGCTTTCTGCGATTCCTTAAATGGTAGCGTAAAATTAAGGAATCACAAATTTTGCGATTCTTTAATTTTGAGATGCGATTTTTTTCATACATCGCATTTCCCGTTTTTTTGTCGCAAACGCTATTTTGCTATTTGCAGTGTTTGCGACAAAAAAAACGCTTGATACATCTGCCCCTGACCATCCTGGCTACAAAGTGTGTTCCACACACGCCACCCCTACCGATTATGGTGGTAGGCTAAGCTTTTGTAGCAATCCTACTGAGGATTTACATCTCTGATCCTACTGCTTTTCCTAAGGCTAGGGCAGGCTCTGCATTTGCAGGAAAAAAAGCTCCCAGTGCAGCCACATAAGGCTGAGTGACAGCACTGTGAGTCGCCCTCTTAGTGTGGACAGCAAATAAGAGGCAAAGCGAGCAGGGCTGGCCCCAGAACACTGTGACCGGTATTGAGACCCATCTGTCCCCTCGCTCATCCTCTGAGGGAAAGAAACATGTGCACACTGGGATGAGGGCAGGAGATGGAGTCCACTGTAGATATCTAGAGGGACAGAAGAGCAGCACGGGGCATTGATGCACAGTGCTCAGACCAATCACAATGCTGCATTATGATTGGCTCAGGGGAGTCTGTGTGCCCGGGTGCTTCCTGTAGCTTCTTCTGGACTGGAGTCAGGAAGAAAAGAGAAGCGGAGAGGGAGGAGAGGAGAGGTGGCAGAAAAGGTAAGTGGTTTATAAAAATATTTTTTATCCCCCTCATCCCTGTCCCCCCCGCCCCGCTACCCTTTTTCCCTACCATCCACCACTGGTTTTAAGTCATGGGCAAAGTGAGCAGTTGCCCGGGGCTCCCACCTGCCGAGAAACCCCGATGTGAATCGACACTGGGCGCTCGGTCAGGATGTTTTTAGCTCATTTTCTATGACTTCGTTTCTCAAAGTTCTGTATGATGCAATACTGTTTGGTGTTCTTCTGGGAGAAAATGGGCAATCAATTTTTTTTCTAAACATGGGACCCCATTATAGGTTTTGCCTGGAGTAAAAAAAATCAGTACTGTGTAGAGTCACATAACCAGAGGAAGAGGTAGGCAGGGAGAGGAAGAGAAGATGAGATAGAGAAATGGACAGAGATGAGAAAGATCTCTTTCCCCGGGGGGGGGGACTTAGGCAGGTGGGGGACCTGAGCAACTGTCCAATTTCTCTGAAAAAAAAGGCTGCATTTGTTGGTAGGTCTGGGAAGGGAAATGCATCACACAGAGGGTGAAAAAGAGACGCACGAGAGGGACAGAAGGTAGAACAGAAAAGAAACTCACAGGGGATGTAGGAGAGAGTGAAGTACTCAAGGGAGACAGCTAGAAAACATGTATTTGTGGTGTACTTAAACAAAAAGGAACAAGCGAGAGCAGCACAGGGGGTGGGCAGAAATGTGGGTGGATGAGGGATAGCAACAGAGTACTGGGGGCAAAGCACACGTAAGAGAAAAAGGGGGAGGGGAGGGAAATAAAAGCAGGTGGATGAGCGAGAGCAATACGGAGCAGGAAGTGGGGAAGCTCACCAGTGATAGCTAGATAACACACTTACTCTTGTGGAGTGCTTAAGCAAAAAGAAAAAGTAGTTCTCTGAAAGTGAGCAGTGGAAAGATGCATTCCACAGGAGGGGTAAACACAAGATGGACAAGGCAAGCCATTGAATAAGAAGCAAGCAAATGAGAGTGACAATTACGCCATCCAATGGCAAGCATTAGGTGTTTTTAAGCCCTCTGAAGAACTTGGTAAGCTAACAATAAGTCTTATGCCACGAGCTATAGAAGAGGGCATAACAGCAAAGCAGGCAGGAGTGTGGGGGATGATGTAAGCACCTACAGGTGGGGGAAGTAACGGATGAGGTCATTAGGGGGTGTAAAAAAATATAAAGAAGGAGAATTGAGAGGAATGGGGAGGAACAGGGGAGCAGCAAACAAGCTGGTGGGGAATGAAACATAATGAAGAGCACAGATTTAACACCTTCAATGCTACAGGAGATTTTTCTCCTGTGCTGCAAATGGATATTTACCATTGTTCATGACAAGGTCAGCTCGTCATAAGCACAGGTCCAGTAAACTGCATGACGAGCTGACCTTGTCATGAGCATGGAACAGGTTAAGGGCCAGATGTAGGTAAATCATATTTATCGACTCTTAAATACCGAATTTTACTGATTCGGTATTTAAGAGTCGGTAAATATGAAGGGGGGAGATGTAGGTATTTCTAGATGTTGAAATACCGAATCTGTAGAATTCGGTATTTACCGATTCGGTAAATACCGAATCGGTATTCCCTATTGATTCCTATGGGCTGTGAAGCCCATAGGAATCAATGGGAAATACCGATTCGGTAATTACCGAATCGGTAAATACCGAATTCTGCAAGGGTGCAGGGGGTGTCACTTTGACACCCTCTGGCACCCCAAAAATAGGCATGTGCGCCATGTGGCACACAGACATGCCCTAAGGGCATGTCTGTCTGTCACATGGCTAGGTGTGCATGCACACATGTGCATGCACACCTAAATTCGGTATTTTAACACCCAATTGGATTGTGTGTTAAAATACCGAATTTGTAGGGCCTGTGGGACTCAGAAGAGTCCCACCTACATCGGGAATTTACAGAATCGGTAAAAAATACAGATTCGGTATTTTACAGAATCAGTCAATTTACCGATTCGGTAAATTTACCAATTCTGTAAAATAATGCCCCTACATACCAATTCTTGAATACCGCTCGGTAACGGCCGAAAATACCGATTTTCGGCCGTTACCGACCAACCTACATCTGGCCCTAAGTGAGGAAACAGCTCATGAGGGAGAGTGCAAGAAAAGACACACACTCCCTTGGAATGCTGAATAGTCCTTAAATGTAAGCCGAAGAAAGACACATTTATACAATTCAATGGATAGTAAAGAAACTATGGTAAAGGCTAGAGAGAAACACAAAAAGAGGAAGGAAAACAATTTAATAAGAAGCAAGTAAACAAGACTGAAAAGAATGCTAACCAATAATGCATAATGAGCTGAAGCGAAGCCCACTGCAGTTTTGTCCACAATAGGTCTTCAGCAACAGACAGCTTAAAGCTGACTATGGGTGAGACATAACATGAGTGCATATAATTAATTGAATTAAACAGCTTCTCACGTCAACATCCTTCATGGCTTCACACAATGTGGCAAAACACCCGTACTCCTCTAATTTGTGGATTCACACAGTATTTGTTTCCATTTCTAACAGTGGATAGCTCCATTCTGGACACAATACTTCATGAGTGGCCTCCAGAGGTGTACACACTACTACCAATGACTCTTAGTGGGGATAATTCCCTTTTTCTCACTTGCTCTGCCTCTCTCTCTGCAACCTGCAAAGTACATGCTGAGTACAGTAGAGTAACCTGAAGTAGGTGCAGCTGGAATTCGTGTACTTCTGGGCAGTGAGTTGAAAGAAAGTCATACACATAAGCATCACTGCAGAGACACAGCATGCTAACCAGGGCACACAAGCTAGCAGGCGTTGTCTGCCCCTTTAAATCCAAAAAGTTATTAATACACTACAAACTAAAACATTACAAAATGGACGTGGTCTGTGGCAGATGGCATAGATGCACCGTATGCAGGGGAATCTCAAAGTATATGTGATGGAGAAAATGACAACCTGTACACAAGGCCATTGGGGTTATGCGATTTTGCAGCTGCAGCATTTTCCAATAATTATGGTTTCACCACATTATCTGCCATCTGCTGCTTATTCTGCAGATTTTAACTATTTTTTTCTTTCCAGCTCAAACAGATCAAAAGTTATTAAAAATGTAGTGCCATATTGTAGTGCAGTGGAAGGCCCTCTGCAGTGGTTGACTGGCCACCTTTCAGTTGCTTTTTGCTGTATTTTGGTGTTAATCATGTACTAATGAGATGAAACATAACTGTAAGTGTGTATAAATCAAAAAAATAAAGTAATACTAAAAAAGTGCTGCATTACGCCACATAATTTGCCTTTTCTTATCACACAATTTAGTCAGTCTTGTCACATAATTTTGTCCTTCCTTGCTGCATAAATCCAATGGCCCTGCCTGTAAGGGACCGTTAGAGGTTTGGTTAGAGGAACAGCTTTAATTGCCTCTACCTGTGGAGCTCCTATAGCAACTGGGTAAGTCAGAAACTGCGGCCCCTAAAAAATTAAGGGGCATATGTACAACTGAGGGGCATATGTATGAATGGCAGTAACACCGCACTCCAACATTCTGGAAACGCAGGGATGTGCAGTATTTACAATAATACAGCGCACCCCTGCATTTTTCCTAGTGCTGGTGCTAAATTTAGCTGCCTAGTGCCAACTATAGTGCAAGGGGGCCTGCAATTCAGGAAATGATTGTCCATGCAGAATGCAGCGCACATAGAAACAGCAAAAACGAGGTCAAACTAATAATTCTCCTCATTGCGCCAGGTTAAGACAAAGTTTTCATGGTCTTATTTTTGGCGCAGTCCCATATTTATACCACCATTGTACATAGGGGGCAGCGTCAAAATGCTCTGGGAGTTGCAGAGGAATGCCCACTGTAACATCCGTTGCCCTCCCCTTTCATGTTAAGTGCTGCATGAATGGGGTATTATTCACAAAACGGCATGGTAAGTGGCTTAACGCTGCCTTATAAATAAGGTGAATGGGTTATCGTCACCAGAACATCACAAACAGTGAAGTTCTGGTGGAGATAAGCCCTTGAAAATATGCCCCTAAATGTTGCAGCTGATGGATAGAATTGGGTACTCTGCAAAACTAAACCCCAGAAGAACAACCAGAGACATTTTTAAACTGCCACAATAATTCGCTGTGCCCCCTGAATTAGGTGAGGCTTCTAGGGACACAACATGACCTGCATGTATAGTCTGTCACATATGACAAAAGGGCTGATCACGGCCAAGGATCCCTCTCTGTACGCGGAGCATGACAAGTGACTTGACTGTTAGAATATGTAAGCCCCCTATGAAGCAGCCCATGAAAATGTTCGATGGACCAAATGTGACCAAATAGGATCACTAATAAATCTAACAGGCAATTAACCCTTTGGTGTTTTCAGATGCTGCCAAGTAAGAATTTGCATCTGACATCCCCAAACTGTAAATAGGCATGGCAAAGCCAATATGTCTCGCCTTTGGGCCTTGTTGGCTTTGCCAATTGCTTTTAAGGGTGCAGTGCAGCATTGTAAAAAAAGAAAAAGATAGGCACGATGTTAGTCACATCATCCCACTGATGTGTGCATGCATCACAATGCATGGCTCGACCTAAAAGGCGGAATCGGAATATCCATTTTATAACTTGTCGTGCTGTCATGGGATGCATCCCTAATGCATCAATAACAACAGTAGCGCTGCTGCATGCTTAGCTAAGTGCAGAAGCGAAATGGAGAAGCAGGGCGTGGCAGACTCATAAAGACAGTGACTGGAGTGTACATCATTCTATAGACTTCAGCCACCATGCCCCAGAATCATTTCAAGCTAGATGATCCTGCTGGTAATGCATGTAAATTGTTGAATTAAGGTATTCCTGTATAGCAAACTGCTTTACCTGTATAGTTTGAGAGCCTCACAGAATTCCTAGAAATGACAGCCTATGGGGGGGTCATACGCCATCTAGCACCATTATAAGTTTGTTATCAAAGCTCGTTCAGAAGAGAATAATAGTTGCACAATTTCATTATTATTTTCACATATATATAATTGTATACATTGTTCTATATGTTTGCTCTATGATCAATCAGTTACATTATGATTGATCATAATTAGTTATACTACAAAGAATGTATTCAGCCAGTCTCACAAAAGTGTGTTCCCACTTAGTGGCAGTGGCATGACTACAATAGACCCTGATTGAGTGGGTGTGGCTTGTAACATAATCCTATGTGACTCCCATGCTCGCAGTATTGCACCCCGCCTCCTCCCCAAGTGACATCCGCACTGGCAGTGAATGAAAGGGATTGGCAGGACAAGTGTTAAGTGTCAGCTGGTCTGGGCATCAGAATATGTTTCCACCCTGAGAAGGGCACACCCTCTTTCCCATGGCTGAGTCACAGCGAGGAGTATCAAACAATGTGCAGGTTATCAAAAGCTGCAAACGGCTCACCCGTCTCCGAGCAGAGAGGTACTTTCCAAATGCACTCAACGCGGTTTTAGCCAGGCCTGCCAACTCACACGGTGCCACCGTGTGTCACACGGTTTCGGTTCTCTTTTGGCGGTCACCTGGTGAGGAGCCAAAATCACGTGGTCGCAGGCAAGAGGAACTATCAACTACTGAAAAGTGTGGATATCCAGCTCCTCTTCGGAGGCTGTAAGCAGCCAAAGTCTATCAAGAGATGTTAAAACACCCCAGGACCTCGTCTGAAGCCCGGAGTGTGGAGGAGGTCGAAAGGGGCAGTGCCTGGGGGCTGAGGCCTCAAAGGTAGTTCTCAGCCTTAAACCGGTGCCCACAAGGGTCGCCCCTCCCACCCATCTCACACAGCAAGTTTTATTTTCAAGGTGGCAGGCCTGGCATTAATATATCTCAATTTGCCTAAACTTTCTAAAGAAAAGCAAGGAAAATATCTGCCAACTGATTTGTCTGACAAGCTTCGAGCTGACCTTGGATGGGCATGCCAAGCGCAATAGAAAACAAAAATAATTACATTCATAAAGATGTCTCATTCCACACAATAGGTAATTGTAACTGATGTGTAACCAGATCAAGGTAAGAGAGCAAGATGACAGCAGCAGAGTCACACACAGAGCCCGTAAGAGGCATTTGCTGTGTGGTCCAGCAAAAGTGTGATCTGTCGCAGCCGCTTCATCATTTTGTAGGTGACTGCATGTATACTATACACACGTGCACAATTACAAAATAACAGGCATTTTTTTCTTTTTAGTTACCAGCCCACTTTGCATCAGTATCCGTAAATGAAAAAATTTGCAAAAAAAAGCTTCAAAGATAAAATTAAAGAAGGTTGTGCGGGTTGCAGGTGGGGGGTGAAGCAACACAAAGGGTGGGGTAGGAAGCAACATGGCTGAAGGGGGAAGACGAAACACGACAGGCAGGGGAGAAACAATACGAACATGAGAACACGGGTATAGGGTGAAAGAGATGAACATAATGCAAAAAGTGGTGGTGGGAGAAGCACAGAGGCAAGAGGGAACACCACAAGTGTGGATGAAGGGAGGGAAGCAAAACAAACAAGATGATGGACGGAATGTTGCACAATGGCAAAACATTCACCCCCAGTCACAGATCTGGGTTTAATCCATCGTTATTTTGCTCACCAAGCCACCCCAGTTCAGACATGGCAATATCCAAATCAGTCTTTGCCCTGTGCCTCGTGGAAACAGTCCAGCCCGAACTGCCAAGCCATGTCTTTCCTGGACCGGAATCAAGCATCCTAGGACCGGTTTCTGGCTATCAGCCGTCTTCAGCCAGGATAGCTTGACTCCAGTGGCGTAGTGAGCAAGGGGCCCACGTCTGGGCATACCCTTCCCACATAGGGTGAATAGCAAAACAAACACGATCATGGACGGAATGTTGCACAATGGCAAAACATTCAACCCCAGTCACAGATCTGGGTTTAATCCATCGTTATTTTGCTCACCAAGCCACCCCAGTTCAGACATGGCCATATGCAAATCAGTCTTGGCCCTGTGCCTCATGGGAACAGTCCAGCCCAAACTGCCAAGCCATGTCTTTCCTGGACCGGAATCAAGCATCCTAGGACCGGTTTCTGGCTATCAGCCGTCTTCAGCCAGGATAGCTTGACTCCAGTGGCGTAGTGAGCAAGGGACCCACAATTGGGCATACCCTTCCCACATAAGGTGAATAGAAAAACAAACAAGATGATAGACGGAATGTTGCACAATGGCAAAACATTCACCCCCAGTCACAGATCTGGGTTTAATCCATCGTTATTTTGCTCACCAAGCCACCCCAGTTCAGACATGGCCATATGCAAATCAGTCTTGACCCTGTGCCTCATGGGAACAGTCCAGCCCGAACTGCCAAGCCATGTCTTTCCTGGACCGGAATCAAGCATCCTAGGACCGGTTTCTGGCTATCAGCCGTCTTCAGCCAGGATAGCTTGACTCCAGTGGCGTAGTGAGCAAGGGACCCACATCTGGGCATAACCTTCCGACATAGGGTGAATAGCAAAACAAACAAGATGATGGACGGAATGTTGCACAATGGCAAAACATTCACCCCCAGTCACAGATCTGGGTTTAATCCATCGTTATTTTGCTCACCAAGGATGTATTAAACACAGGATCACCTTACCATTGGTCCCTGATACTCACACCCCTTTCGGGGTGGAGCGTAGCTAGGCAAGCCCCCGGTTGCTCAGGCCTACAACCGCCTGAAGGACTAACGGGGCACCAACACAGGTTCCAGGAACCTCCCATGAGGCCCATGGAGTTAGGCTCTGGCACCCCTGTGTGCCGCGCTGAGGTACCCTTCTGTACCCATATGCTTCCAGATTGCCCTGAAACTCCTTCTGCAACGCTAAAATAAAAACATTAAAAAGTTCATGCCATGTCCCTTACAACAACACGCTGGGTAAGCGGTAGGGTGGGAGATAGCGTGTCCACCCCCAGGCATCCACGGCGCGTCCGGTGCAAAAGAGGGCGAAAACATGGCGAGGGGGACTTATGTACCCCATCGCCCCGCCTGTTGCACCGGACGTGAAATAGCCCACCTACGACACCCAGGAAATTCCTTCCTTAGCCAACCCCCTCTTTGGTGGCAAAAAGGGAGGGGGGAAAGGGGTGGGAAGCCCATTGGCACTAGAGGGCCGCCCTCCTGAGTGGCCCCCTACGGTGGACACGGGCAGCCGCATAGAACCATCATGGCAACCACCCCCCCCCATCTTAGCATGTATCCCGCAAATAAATACATGCCACACAAGTATTAACTTGGGAAAAACTGCTGCAGGTTTATTACATACAACGTTATGTAATCTTGTGGGTTAGCTTACGGGCGATCCAAGGGCAGGCAGCATTCTCGCCACCTGCCCACCTGATGAGCCAAGCAGCACTGTGGCAAACCACCTTTGTACTGCCTTCTGGTAATCCCCTTCCAGGATCACCTGACCAGTGGTCCCTTATACTCATGCCCCTTTCGGGGCGGAGCGTAGCTAGGCAAGCCCCCGGTTGCTCAGGCCCACAACCGCCCGAAGGACTAACGGGGCACTGACACAGGTTCCAGGAACCTCCCATGAGGCACATGGGGTTCGGCTCTGGCACCCCTATGTGCCACGCTGAGGTACCCTTCTGTACCCATATGCTTCCAGATCGCCCTGTAACTCCTCCTGCAATGATAAAATAAAAACATTAAAAAGTTCATGCCATGTCCCTTACAACAACACGCTGGGTAAGCGGTAGGGTGGGAGACAGCGTGTCACCCCCAGGCGTCCACGGCGCGTCCGGTGCAAAAGAGGGCGAAAACATGGCGAGGGGGACTTATGTACCCCATCGCCCCGTCTGTTGCAACAGACGTGAAATAGCCCGCTTACGACCCCCAGGAAACTCCTTCCTTAGGCAACCCTCCCTTTGGTGGAAAAAAAGAAAAAAGGGAGGGGGGGGGGGGAAAGGGGTGGGAAGCCCATTGGCACTAGAGTGCCTCCTGAGTGGCCCCCTATGGTGGCCACGGGCAGCCGCATAGAACCATCATGGCAACCGCCCCCCCCCATCTTAGCATGCATCCCGCAAATAAATACATGCCACACAAGTATTAACTTGGGAAAAACTGCTGCAAGTTTATTACATACAATGTTATGTAATCTTGTGGATTAGCTTACGGGTGATCCAAGGGCAGGCAGCATTCTCGCCACCTGCGCACCTGATGAGCCAAGCAGCACCGTGGCGAACCACCTATGTACTGCCTTCTGGTAATCCCCTTCCAGTGATCACCTGACCATTGGTCCCTTATACTCACGTCCCTTTCAGGGCGGAGCGGAGCTAGGCAAGCCCCTGGTTGCTCAGGCCCACAACCGCCTGAAGGACTAACGGGGCACCGACACAGGTTCCAGGAACCTCCCATGAGGCCCCGGGAGTTAGGCTCTGGCACCCCTATGTGCCGCGCTGAGGTACCCTTCTGTACCCATGTGCTTCCACATCGCCCTGTAACTCCTCCACAGCCCTGGAGGTGGCCACCGTCGCCGCCAGGGCCCCCCACTAAACCGCTCTTCTCTCTACCTACTACCCTTCTGTGCTAAAGCTTCCTGTAAGTCTAATAGGAACTAAGTATGGGTACATTTTTCACCCGAAATCGGCCCAAAAAATCCGCGAATTCATAGAATCCGCAAACCCGCGGATTTTTAAAGGTAAAGTCACAGTGCCAGAAGAGTTGTCTCCAGTGATTGTGTGTGTTACTATGCCATCGCGCCGAAGGGCACAGGGTTCCCTTGAGTGAGCTGTCCATTCATAGTGGGTAAATGGCGGGAAGACGGTACACACTGTTAGTGTGTGTGGCGGTGCCAAACGGGGGGGGGCTTCCATGTGAGTTCACATGCCTCTTGTGTGTATAAAATGTCAGAGACCGATCAGAGCAGCAGACGAGGAGAAAAATGCTCCTGGACACAGGAACTGCACAGGGATTGTGCTCGTGAAAGTGAGGGATGCACTTTGAATCCTTCACTTTCACGAGCGCAATCCCTGTGCAGTTCCTGTGACCAGGAGCTTGCTCTGAAGGGCACAGGGGTCCCTTGAGTGAGCTGTCAATTCATAGTGGGGAAATGGCGGGAAGACGGTGCACACTGTTAGTGTGTGGGCGGGGCCAAACGGGGTGGGGCCTTCCATGCGAGTTCACATGCCTCTTGTGTGTATAAAATGTCAGAGACCGAGCAGAGCAGCAGACGAAGAGAAAGAAGCTCCTGGACACAGGAACTGCACAGGGATTGTGCTTGTGAAAGTGAAGGATGCACTTTGCATCCTTCACTTTCACGAGCGCAATCCCTGTGCCGTTCCTGTGACCAGGAGCTTGCGCTGAAGGGCGCAGGGGTCCCTTGAGTGAGCTGTCCATCATAGTGGGTAAATGGCGGGAAGACGGAGCACACTGTTAGTGTGTGGGGCAGGGCCAAACGGGGGGGGGGCTTCTATGCGAGTTCACATGCCTCTTGTGTGTATAAAATGTCAGAGACCAATCAGAGCAGCAGACAAGGAGAAAGAAGCCCCTGGACACAGGAACTGCACAGGGATTGCGCTCGTGAAAGTCAAGGATGCACAGGCCTCTATCCAGCATCACAGCTAATTTTACTTTAGACGGGAGAAAGCACACCTGCCCAGTCTCGACAAAGCTCACGATTGTTTTTGGGCTGATGAATATGTTACTGAACTTGGGCACCTGCTTACTTGTAACTATTCTCTGACCCTGCCTGACCTGTTTAGGGTCAGGACAGGGTCAAAGAATAGTTGCAAGTAAGCAACTTAAACTTTTGCAGCTTGCCGGTGCCATTTGTAACTATTCTCTGACCCTGCCTGACCTGTTTAGGGTCAGGACAGGGTCAGAGAATAGTTGCAACTAGCAACTCTGGCACCTGCTTTATATATCTGTAAGCGCTTCCTGTTGAGGTTTAATTTTTACAGGGGCATCGTGCCACAATGAACTCTGCTCTTAATATTTATCCAAGAAGACGCCATTGTTTTGTGATACCTCAACTCACCCGGAGTATTTTCTACTGGCTAATCACAACTGCGTAAAATGCCAGAAGAGTTGTCTCCAGTGACCATGTGTGTGCTACTGCCATCGCGCCGAAGGGCGCAGGGGTCCCTTGAGTGAGCTGGCCATACCCCCCCAAAAAAGAAATCCGCTGCTCACGAATTTGCAAATTTTCTGCAATTTCGTGAGATTCACGGATCGCGAATTTGCCGAAAATCCGCAAATTTCGCAAGCGTAGCTGATTTTTGGACCATGCTTAACAGAAACAAGTCCATCCCTACTGGTGATAGGTGTACCCAATCTCTTGGATCATCTCGTCTCTAATGAATCACAGGTACCTCTGATCAGTGAATTTGCGCAAAGAGCTGTCCACGCGTCTCCTGGAGTGCTAGACCGCCTCGCAAGGGTTCGCCCCAGCCACACCCTACATGGCACATTCTCTGACCACCAGAGTTCACACTGCACCATGTGCTTGCTGACCTCCCTCAGGTCGTGTTTCATCCTTTCTTTGCCATAGTAAAATCCTCCCAGAGGTGTTGAGGTCGTTGTCCCCCAAATGTAACCCCAAACCGTTGGGCGGGGTCCCCAGCGTAGCTTGCGAGTGCTCCCTCTTATTCCAGGGTAACCCAACCACTTACTTTGTCTCTGAAAATTCATGCACCCAGTTCCTGATTGATGCCCAACGGGCTAACCTGGAGATGGCTGAGTGCCCGATGACCCCCACTCTGAACCCTGATAAACAGAAGACACGTCTCAACTCAGTATTTTTATTATTATTCAAAGCTGTAGTGACAAAACACTCAAACACTGCAAAACGCAACAAATCATATTAGCACACCACACTGCAAAACTACTTTCCACAACACGGGAGCCTACAAGGGCAGATATAACGTGAAGGTCCCCCCTTAAAATCTCCGTCATATACCTAGTTAGAGGCACCCTGCCTGCATGGATCATTACATGGTGTGGTACCACTAAATGCGCAGCTGCAAAAGGGGAGCCTAAAAGGGCGAGTGAGTAGCAACTCGTAGAACCTCCAGCATGGCCTGTGATATTGTAAAGTGGTGTGGGTACCTGCTGTCGTAAGCCCTAGGCTCCTCTCTGGCCCACCCCTTCAGGGCCGCCCTCATGATAGCGCACTTAGCCGGGTCCTGCCCTCCCTACAACTTAACGTGGTGGCAGGCTGCAGCCAAATGTCCACATACCCAGGAGTGTTCTACCCTGTTTCTTGGCCCCAACCACAAAAGCCTGTACTTTGCCCTCCTCTGGGTAACCCAGCCAAGCCCAAGGCATCAGTCACGTTGTTGACAGAGGCCAGCTGGGCCAGGTAACGAGTTCCTAGTACCTAGTGCCAAGGACTGTTTCCCCAGTGTTCTCAACTCTTGTTTGACTCCCAGATTCTTCAGGGGGAATGGGACCTATCTGACTGACCGGAACTCTGGCCACAGGTGGGGTGCACTAACGACGGGGAACAGATCCGGGACAGTGATCTAGGCGGTGATGCCGCACTTACGCCAAGTGTCGGGCCACGCCGGTGCACCCTGCAGGTCTGAGGCGCTCGCAGGAACAAGATATTGGGCAAGAGCGGACGATGGTGGGGGGGACTTAGAGGTACCGTTAATGATGCAGCCTCAACTACGTTGCCCGCCTTTTCCGGCCGGCTGAGAGCCCTGCTTAAAGTGGCAGGAAATTGCAGGGTGAGGCCCACCGCGTGTGTAACATGCGTCCTTGAACTTGCACATCTCACCCGAGGAGCATGAACCATTGTTAAAAAGGTGCTATCTACCTGGGGGGACCTCCTGAAACCTCCTCTTTGTTCCCTCCCTTGCGTGTGCCGCTAAATGCCTGTTTACCCCTTGCAACCGCAAAAAAGGATCCCCTGGGTGGAGCCTGTCCTGCTTGTGTATTTAGCGGGGGCCCCTAATCTGCTGTGCCCGGGCCCCCAAGTGGTCCCTCCATAGCTGGACCTCTTTTTGGTCCCAACCCATCCCCGTACACTGGGACATCATCCTCCTGAACTCCCTATCGTAATTCAGCCAGCCATTTCCCCCCAACTCCATAGCCGTATTGCGTTATAACATAGAATACTGCAATAGCCCAGGGCCCTGCTCTGGGAATTTCTCCATTGTTACAGAAGCTAGGATGGAAAAAGCCTCAAGCCAGTTCGCGATGTTCTTAACTGGCCAAGGCTGGTATTTTTGTTCTCTATCGTCCTTGTTGGCCCCTATCTTCCTGGCGTCCCGGCCCTCATTACCCAACGTGAGCAGGGTGAAAATGTCTATAAAATCCCTCCTCCAAATCCCCTCTTTGGCTGCCTGGGGCACCTGCCAGGCCAGTGAGCAATGCCCAAGCATCAGCGGGGCGGTGGTAACTTGTTGAACCATGGAGGGTGAGGGAGCGGGTGCAATGGTGGACATTAGTGAAGTGACCCCCGCACTGAAGTTCACAGGGGGCGGAACCTGGCTGGATGATTGGGGGAGGGGCGAGAGAGGTGCTGTCACAGTGCTTCCTCCCCCGGGGGTAGTAGTTGCCAGAATACCCACAGCTGCAGATGCATGCTCCTGGAGATGCATAAGCAAATAGAAAAAAGTAGTTCCTTAAAAGCAAGCCGTGCACGCATAGAAACCAGCTAGTTAACACATTGGTAAAGGTTAGAGGTCTACCAGGGAAAAATCCCCAAAAAATTATTACTTAAAACTGTTTTCAATCCTGGATTACATTTAACATTTGCAAGTTTAAATTTACAGGTCTATTAGATTTGACCTCACTAAAATCCAGTCAGGTGCATTGATACACCCAGGGCCGGCGCCGGCGCTAGTCATGGGCAGCATGGGCAGCATGGGCAGCATGGGCGGCTGCCCAGGGCCCGCGCTCAGCCCATCAACATGGGACCTCTCGAAATCGTTTACCCACAACTGTCCTAGGCCTCGCACCTATGCTGTAGCACTGTGAGGCCCAGGGAAAGGATGCCTCTCACCTAGGCTTCGCAGGCATCTGTAGCGCTGTGAGGGCCCACATGTCGTGTGAGGCCCGTCTGCATCTGCATTTGCCAGGTTTGACCTGTGATTGGGAATGCCGTCCACATCCCACTCCAATGCCAATTAGCGCGCGTTTTGGGGCTTGACAGTTTTAACAATTTAAAAAGACAAGCAACTCTCACTCTTTCAGATGCTGATGAGCTGTGAAAGAGATGCTTGTCAGTGGCAGAAAGGAAGGCTTTGCAGCACAGGGGGGTTCGTGCACCATACAGGGTCTGGATCACCTTCCATAATTTAGATGCAAATAGCTTTTAATGTGTAAATGAAACACATTTTCGTCAGCTCTTTTTATATAGTACAAACTCGACCCGAAAGGTATTGAAGTGCTTTAAGTGAGCACCAATTATGTTACACAGGGACATATTTTTCTTTTTTAGGTACAGTGAGATTAAGTGATTTGCGAAAATCGTATGATGAGACCAGGTCAAGACTCAAGCCTGAATCCTCAGTTTGGAAAGTCAGCTGCTCTGAAATAACACCACATCTTCCCCCTCCTCAACCCATGCTACCTATTCGGGAAGTACTCTTTTAATGTATATTTCTTACTTGAAAGCTGTTTCAAAGTGCTGCTATGCTGTCAAATCAGTGGATGGGGCACAGAGAGAAAATTATTTGCCCAGAATCAAACAGTTGGTCAAATCAGTAGAGCCAGGACTGCAGTGCTCTCCTACTTGGAGCAAAGGCTATATATTTACCACTGTACAGCATTTAGGTGACTATACCATGTGTCTGGGCACCAAGGTAATGGTGTAGATCAAGAATATTGATGGGGAAATGTCGAGAAACAGAAATATTGATGTAAGAATGTCGTCTGTGTTAAATATCGATGTTATAAATATCGATGTTGGAAATATCGATTTTTTAGATGTGCAGAGATATTGACATTGTGAAATATCGATGTAATAAATATAGTTGAAATAAATATTGATGTGAATATATCGACTTTATGGGGTCGATTCCGATTCGGGAAAAACCACTCCGAATAGCCGTACGGAGCGTTTTCTCCCGTACGAATCGTACCCTGCAATCTCCCCATACGCACGATGAAGTACGATTCGTACCAGGAGCAGGACTCCGTACGAATCGTACAAAGACCATACGACTCCAATTTCCGCACGATTCTCCCTCGGAGCCCACTGTACGCGACATCCATACGGTTCGAAGCAGGTTTCCCCGACCCAGCAAGTACGATTCGTGTCGGCTACGCACCGTACGACGCTTTTTTTACAAGAGCCCAAAACATCCGGAGAAGCAGAGTACGCCTCGAAACAGGTACGGAACGCCCCACCCCGGGTACAGTGCATACACCCCATGTCTGCAGGGGTACGGTGCGTACCCCTGCGATCATGGGGTGTACGCACTGCACCCCACGATCATGGGGTGTACGGACCGTACTCCATTATTTCAGGGTGTATGGTGCATACACCCTGCAATCATGGGGTACAGTGTGTACATCCCATTATCGCAGGGGTACGCACGGTACTCCTGCGATCATGGGGTGTATGCACCGTACGGTATGTATGTGATTGTGTGGTTGTCCGTACGAATCGCCCTTACCTGACGTGGACCGTACGAATCGCGTCCTCATACTCCGGTCCGGATCGTACTCGTCGGGTCGTATGGCATGTTTACGAATCGTACCGTTCACTGTGAGGGTCCGTGTCGTACGGTTTCAGCCTTGCAATTCGTACGGTTCGCGACGATTCGGACAAATTGACGAGATATGGATCGTACTACGCGATTCGGACGGACATGTACGATTTGTACGGAGAGGGCTCCGGATACGACTCGGACGGACGCTTTTTTTCCCCGAATCGGAATCTACCCCTATATTTATAAGGGAGTTTTTTTTTGTTGTTTGTTAGTTATTTTATGTTATTTTTTTTACATTTTTAATGTTTTAATGGAAAGAATATATGTAATTTTCTAATTTTAGATTAATTTTTAGAAGCGGGATGTTTATTTTATAGGGGACTAGCAGCCCGTCCCGACGTTGTCCGGGTATGAAATAGAATGTGTGTAATGTGTGTATTTGGCATGGGCAATTTATTTTAAAATGTCGCAGTAGACAACATTTTATGTTTCATTAGAATAGGGACGGAGAAGGGCCAGCTGCAGCCCTGGTTGATGTTAGCAGGCGCGTGTAATTGGTGTAGTGATCCGCCGCCTGAGCCCGGCTACAGCACTGGTTGATGTTAGCAGGCGCGTGTAATGTCGTTAAATGAGAGAGTTATCAGCCGCGGGTGAATCTGTTTAATGAGAGAGTTCAGTGACAGCGAGTAGGAGAGGCTGCAGTAATTGTCCCCGCAGACACGCTCATTTGTGTGTTCCCCTGCTTGAGGCCCAGATGCAGGCATGTTTGATGTTAGCAGGCGCGTGTTCCCCCGCTTGAGGCCCAGCTGCAGCCCTGGTTGACGTTATCAGGCGCGTGTAATTAGTGTACTGATCCGCTGCCTGAGCCCAGCTAGAGACCTGGTTGATGGTAGCAGGCGCGTCTAATTTCGTTGAATGAGAGAGTTCAGTAACAGCGCGCAGGAGAGGCTGCAGTAATGTTACTTACCAGGCCTCCAGCCGAACGCGTTTGTCATGCCCCCAGCACACGGCCACAGCAGACGATCTTCTGATTAATGTATGACCCACATGGCATGAAGGGCGGAACGTAGCACACACCCCCAGCGTGCCCCTTGATGCGGCGCAATTACGTTCACATGGCATGAAGGCTGGGCACACGCCCCCAGCATTTCCCACACCCCCAGCGTATCACGCCCCCAGCATGCCCCTTGATGCTGCGCAGCAACGTAATTGGCGCTTGTATGTACGACTCACATGGCATGAAGGGTGGACACACGCCCCCAGCGTTTGTCACGCCCCAGCACATGCCTACAGCCCACGATGTGATGGCCCCACCCCGGGTACAGTGCATACACCCCATGTCTGCAGGGGTACGGTGCGTACCCCTGCGATCATGGGGTGTACGCACTGCACCCCACGATCATGGGGTGTATGCACCATACTCCATTATTTCAGGGTGTACGGTGCATACACCCTGCAATCATGGGGTACAGTGCGTACACCCCATTATCGCAGGGGTACGCACGGTACTCCTGCGATCATGGGGTGTATGCACCGTACTGTATGTATGTGATTGTGTGGTTGTCCGTACGAATCGCCCTTACCTGACGTGGACCGTACGAATCTCGTGCTCATACTCCGGTCCGGATCGTACTCGTCGGGTCGTATGGCATGTTTACGAATCGTACCGTTCACTGTGAGGGTCCGTGTCATACGGTTTCAGCCTTGCAATTCGTACGGTTCGCGACGATTCGGACAAATTGACGAGATATGGATCGTACTACGCGATTCGGACGGACATGTACGATTCGTACGGAGAGGGCTCCGGATACGACTCGGACGGACGCTTTTTTTCCCCGAATCGGAATCGACCCCTATGTTTATAAGGGAGTTTTTTTTGTTGTTTGATAGTTATTTTATGTTATTTTTTTACATTTTTAATGTTTTAATGGAAAGAATATATGTAATTTTCTAATTATTTTTTAATTTTAGATTAATTTTTAGAAGCGGGATGTTTATTTTATAGGGGACTAGCAGCCCGTCCCGACGTTGTCCGGGTATGAAATAGAATGTGTGTAATGTGTGTATTTGGCAAGGGCAATTTATTTTAAAATGTCGCAGTAGACAACATTTTTTGTTTCATTAGAATAGGGACGGAGAAGGGCCAGCTGCAGCCCTGGTTGATGTTAGCAGGCGCGTGTAATTGGTGTAGTGATCCGCCGCCTGAGCCCGGCTACAGCACTGGTTGATGTTAGCAGGCGCGTGTAATGTCGTTAAATGAGAGAGTTATCAGCCGCGGGTGAATCTGTTTAGTGAGAGAGTTCAGTGACAGCGAGTAGGAGAGGCTGCAGTAATTGTCCCCGCAGACACGCTCATTTGCGTGTTCCCCTGCTTGAGGCCCAGATGCAGGCATGTTTGATGTTAGCAGGCGCGTGTTCCCCCGCTTGAGGCCCAGCTGCAGCCCTGGTTGACGTTATCAGGCGCGTGTAATTAGTGTACTGATCCGCTGCCTGAGCCCAGCTAGAGCCCTGGTTGATGGTAGCAGGCGCGTCTAATTTCGTTGAATGAGAGAGTTCAGTAACAGCGCGCAGGAGAGGCTGCAGTAATGTTACTTACCAGGCCTCCAGCCGAACCCGTTTGTCATGCCCCCAGCACACGGCCACAGCAGACGATCTTCTGATTAATGTATGACCCACATGGCATGAAGGGCGGAACGTAGCACACACCCCCAGCGTGCCCCTTGATGCGGCGCAATTACGTTCACATGGCATGAAGGCTGGGCACACGCCCCCAGCATTTCCCACACCCCCAGCGTATCACGCCCCCAGCATGCCCCTTGATGCTGCGCAGCAACGTAATTGGCGCTTGTATGTACGACTCACATGGCATGAAGGGTGGACACACGCCCTCAGCGTTTGTCACGCCCCAGCACATGCCTACAGCCCACGATGTGACGGCCCCACCCCGGGTACAGTGCATACACCCCATGTCTGCAGGGGTACGGTGCGTACCCCTGCGATCATGGGGTGTACGCACTGCACCCCACGATCATGGGGTGTATGCACCATACTCCATTATTTCAGGGTGTACGGTGCATACACCCTGCAATCATGGGGTACAGTGCGTATACCCCATTATCGCAGGGGTACGCTCGGTACTCCTGCGATCATGGGGTGTATGCACCGTACGGTATGTATGTGATTGTGTGGTTGTCCGTACGAATCGCCCTTACCTGACGTGGACCGTACGAATCGCGTGCTCATACTCCGGTCCGGATCGTACTCGTCGGGTCGTATGGCATGTTTACGAATCGTACCGTTCACTGTGAGGGTCTGTGTCATACGGTTTCAGCCTTGCAATTCGTACGGTTCGCGACGATTCGGACGAATTGACGAGATATGGATCGTACTACGCAATTCGGACGGACATGTACGATTCGTACGGAGAGGGCTCCGGATACGACTCGGACGGACGCTTTTTTTCCCCGAATCGGAATCGACCCCTATGTTTATAAGGGAGTTTTTTTTGTTGTTGTTTGATAGTTATTTTATGTTATTTTTTTACATTTTTAATGTTTTAATGGAAAGAATATATGTAATTTTCTAATTATTTTTTAATTTTAGATAAATTTTTAGAAGCGGGATGTTTATTTTATAGGGGACTAGCAGCCCGTCCCGACGTTTTCCGGGTATGAAATAGAATGTGTGTAATGTGTGTATTTGGCAAGGGCAATTTATTTTAAAATGTCGCAGTAGACAAAATTTTTTGTTTCATTAGAATAGGGACGGAGAAGGGCCAGCTGCAGCCCTGGTTGATGTTAGCAGGCGCGTGTAATTGGTGTAGTGATCCGCCGCCTGAGCCCGGCTACAGCACTGGTTGATGTTAGCAGGCGCGTGTAATGTCGTTGAATGAGAGAGTTATCAGCCGCGGGTGAATCTGTTTAATGAGAGAGTTCAGTGACAGCGAGTAGGAGAGGCTGCAGTAATTGTCCCCGCAGACACGCTCATTTGCGTGTTCCCCTGCTTGAGGCCCAGATGCAGGCATGTTTGATGTTAGCAGGCGCGCGTTCCCCCGCTTGAGGCCCAGCTGCAGCCCTGGTTGATGTTATCAGGCGCGTGTAATTAGTGTACTGATCCGCTGCCTGAGCCCAGCTAGAGCCCTGGTTGATGGTAGCAGGCGCGTCTAATTTCGTTGAATGAGAGAGTTCAGTAACAGCACGCAGGAGAGGCTGCAGTAATGTTACTTACCAGGCCTCCAGCCGAACGCGATTGTCATGCCCCCAGCACACGGCCACAGCAGACGATCTTCTGATTAATGTATGACCCACATGGCATGAAAGGCGGAACGTAGCACACACCCCCAGCGTGCCCCTTGATGCGGCGCAATTACGTTCACATGGCATGAAGGCTGGGCACACGCCCCCAGCGTTTCCCACACCCCCAGCGTATCACGCCCCTAGCATGCCCCTTGATGCTGCGCAGCAACGTAATTGGTGCTTGTATGTACGACTCACATGGCATGAAGGGTGGACACACGCCCCCAGCGTTTGTCACGCCCCAGCACATGCCCACAGCCCACGATGTGATGGCCGTACCACACGCCCCCAGCATTAGTCACGCCCCCAGCCCACGCCCACAGCACAACGCAGACACGCCCACAAGGGACTACTTTGCTGGCACGGTTCTTTTACCTTTTAAATGTATATGGTGTCCTACGGTGCAATTGTATGTCTTGCACTGTCGATTGTGATGAACACCACTGTTTCTTGAAAAGTTAATAAAAACAATTTTAAAAAAATGTATATGGTGGCTGTCTGCATAGCCTATGTCCTTCTGCTGCAACTGCCCTTTCCAATGCTGTATTGGGTGTTGTGATTGGTGCTGTGGTTACTGAGATTACCCGCCTCAAAGGTTTGGGCTCTCTTTTTATAATATTAGTTTGACTAAGGGTGGGTAGTAATTTAAAAATGTTAATTTAATTTTTATGTTAAATTTGAATATTAGTTAATATTTTAGGAGCGGGTTGCTGGGTTTATAGGGGATAAGGGTGAGTAGTAATTTAAAAATGTTGTTTAAAATTTAAGTTGTTAAAATTAGAAGTTAAAAAATATTAAATGTCGAAATTTAAAATTTGAAATTCAAAATTGCTAATTTTACAAAATGATGTTAAATATTGGTAAAATTTATATATTATTTAGGGGCGGGATGTTGTGTTTATAGGGGATAAGGGTGGGTAGTTATTTACAAATGTGGCGTGAAAAGTTTCTGAAATATTTAAAAGTAGAATTTAAATGTAGAAAATCGAAATTTCAAATTATATTTTTAAAATCTTGTGAAAAAATGTTTTTACATGTAAAATATATTTTGAAATAAAATAAAAAATGGTAAAAACTGTGTAATAATTTAAAATGTATTTATTTTTTAGATTTTAAATTTAAATATTTAATATAAATCTTGAAATTAGTTACTAAATATTTTGAATTGTACCAGTTTTGTTATGATATATATACAAATTAAATTTCACATTAAAAGAAATGATAATAATCAAGTTTATACATATTTATAATAAAAAGTATGTGTAAATGTATTTTAGTTTTTTATTTTTACATTATATATAATATTTTTGTATATATTTACATTCTTATTTATTTTGTTAAATGAATAATAAGAACGTTATTTGTTAAAAATTATAACATTTGTGAAATTTTATTACAAAACATATTTTTGTATTTTTATTTAATTTGTGTAGTTTTACTGTGTGAAAATAATTAATTTATTTAATATATATTTTTAGAATGAGATATATTTGTTAAGAGTATGGATGGAATAATGTGCATTGAATTTTAGGAGTTAGAATAGTAAATTATTATGGTTTACTGTCCAGCAGTTTCTCTGAGTTATATTGGACTTGGAGTTAGAATAGTATTTTATTATGGTTTACTGTCCAGCACTTTCCCTGAGTTATATTGGACTTGGAGTTAGAATAGTAAATTATTATGGTTTACTGTCCAGCACGTTCCCTGAGTTATATTAGATTCGGAGTTAGAATAGTATTTTATTATGGGTTACTGTCCAGCACTTTCTCCGAGTTATATTGGACTTGGAGTTAGAATAGTATTTTATTATGGTTTACTGTCCAGCACTTTCCCTGAGTTATATTTGATTTGGAGTTAGAATAGTACATTATTAGGGTTTACTGTCCAGCACTTTCCCTGAGTTATATTGGACTTGGAGTTAGAATAGTAAATTATTATGGTTCACTGTCCAGCACTTTCCCTGAGTTATATTGGACTTGGAGTTAGAATAGTAAATTATTATGGTTTACTGTCCAGCACTTTCCCTGAGTTATATTGGACTTGGAGTTAGAATAGTAAATTGTTATGGTTTACTGTCCAGCACTTTCCCTGAGTTATATTGGACTTGGAGTTAGAATACTAATTTATTATGGTTTACTGTCCAGCACTCTCCCTGAGTTATATTGGACTTGGAGTTAGAATAGTATTTTATTATGGTTTACTGTCCAGCACTCTCCTTGAGTTATATTAGACTTGGAGTTAGAATAGTAATGTATTATGGTTTACTATACAGTGTTTTCTTTCACGTTAATTGTATTTGGAGTTATAATAGTGAATTATAATATTTGAATTATGTTTGTTTATTACAATATTGCAAATAAATACACCTTGTTATTGTTTTACATATTTTATTAGAATATTGTAAAATATATTTAGAAATGTTTAACAAATGATATTTTATAACATTGATGTGCAAATGCATTTCACATTTTTTTTAACTTTTCACTATTTATTTGTAATGCATGTATCATTGTAAAGTAACATAGGATAATTTTGTCATAAATATATCGGCCCCTATTAGGATGGCGGGCGGACTTTGCCCGCCCGCCATCTCTGTTGAAAACGGGACCGCCTGCGATGTGAGCGGCGGTCCCGCCATGCCAATTATAATGCGCCCGCCACACTGGCGGGCGCATCATGCATTTTTAACATTGCGGTGGGCAGTTCTGTAAGCACCGCCCGCCGCAATGTTAAAAATACAGACATGCATTTGCATACACAAAGCGGCAGGCACCGGTGCCTGCCGCTTTGTGTATGCAAATGCAGGGGGGTATCACAGGTACCCCCCATGTGCACCCCCCTCGCCTTCACCATGCGGGCCTGCAGGCGGCCCCCAAAGTAAAGATCGCATGCCTTTCCGTGGCGGCAGGCATCGGCATGTGGCCATCCTAATATGGCTGGCAGTGTCTTGGAGACACCGCCAGCCATATGAACCCTTTTCGCCCCGGGCGCAAGGTGTCCGGGGCGGAAAAGCGGCGGATGGTGTTTCCGCCCGCCGCGGTCCTTCCTGCCATTGTAATATGGCGGGGAGGAATAGGTGGCTGGCAGGGTCGGATGTCTGGTGGATCTCCACCGCCTGCATGGCGGTGGCGATCCGCCCGACAACCTAATGGGCCCCATAGTATTTATTGTGTTGTTTAATATTTATAAATGAAAACATTTCTACATTTTTCATTAAATTTTCTTTCATTTGTATTTAATGATGTATAAATTTGCAGTAGTTGTAATATATATATATATATATATATATATATACATTGTACTTATTTAACATAATGTTTTATTAGGTAGCATATCAAATTTTATTTTATTTCAATAAAATTTAGTATGTTAAATAATTTTAAAAAATAATAATAATTGGAAAAGTACATATATACTTTTTTAACATTTGTATATTATCATGTTATAAACATATTTGTTAATGTACATTAATTAATATATTATAAATTTATTAACATATCATAATTACTGTATATTTTACTTGTTATGTACGTAGGTTAGTGATTGTGTCATTTCTTTACTCTCCAATGTTAATGTAATGTAAATGTTTTGTTTTTAATATTTTACTATGGTGTCGATTCCGATCCGGTAAAATGCGCTCCGAATGGTCGTACGGAGAGTTTTTTCCCCGTACGAATCGTATCCGTAGACGTCCTGTACGTACGATGAAGTACGATCCGTACTAGGTGCCGAACTCCGTACGAGTCGTACAGGACTCCGTACGACTCAAATCTCCGTACGAATCTCACTCGGAACCCGCTGTACGCGACATCGCGGCACGTTTTTACGACCCAGCAAGTACGATTCGTGTCGGGTACGCGCCGTACGACCCTTTTCCTACGGGAGCCGAAAACAGTCGTAAACGCAGAGTTCGCGCCGAAACAGGTACGGAACGCCCCCCCCCGGGTACGGCACGTACCCCCCATGATCGCAGGGGTACGCGGCGTACCCCTGTGGTCATGCGGGGTACGTGCCGTACACTCAGCGTACATGGGGTACGCACCGTACCCCATGTACAGTGGGTGTACGGCACGTACCCCATGTACGCTGGGTGTACGGCACGTACCCCGCATGACCACAGGGGTATGCTGCGTACCCCTGCGATCATGGGGGGGTACGCGCCATACGGTGTGTAGGTGATCGTGCGCTTTTCCGTACGAATCGACGTGTACCGTACGAATCGCGTCCGGGTCGGCCGATCGGGATCGGAATCGTCCGGTCGTACGGCGTCTGTACGAGTCGTACGGAAACTGCTCCGGATACGATTCGTATGGACGGGGATTTTACCGGATCGGAATCGACCCCATAATAATTATAAACACATAGGGGTCGATTCCGATCCGGTAAAATCCCCGTCCATACGAATCGTATCCGGAGCCGTTTCTGTACGACTCGTACAGACGCCGTACGACCGGACGATTCCGATCCCGATCGGCCGACCCGGACGCGATTCGTACAGTACACGTCGATTCGTACGGAAAAGCGCACGATCACCTACACACCGTACGGCGCGTACCCCCCATGATCGCAGGGATACGCGGCGTACCCCTGTGGTCATGCGGGGTACGTGCCGTACACCCAGCGTACATGGGGTACGTGCCGTACACCCACTGTACATGGGGTATGGTGCGTACCCCATGTACGCTGGGTGTACGGCACGTACCCCGCATGACCACAGGGGTACGCCGCGTACCCCTGCGATCATGGGGGTTACGTGCCGTACCCGGGGGGGGCGTTCCGTACCTGTTTCGGCGCGAACTCTGCGTTTACGACTGTTTTCGGCTTCCGTAGGAAAAGGGTCGTACGGCGCGTACCCGACACGAATCGTACTTGCTGGGTCGTAAAAACGTGCCGCGATGTCGCGTACAGCGGGTTCCGAGTGAGATTCGTACGGAGATTTGAGTCGTACGGAGTCCTGTACGACTCGTACGGAGTTCGGCACCTAGTACGGATCGTACTTCATCGTACGTACGGGACGTCTACGGATACGATTCGTACGGGGAAAAAACTCTCCGTACGACCATTCGGAGCGCATTTTACCGGATCGGAATCGACACCTATATGTTGTTATTTCTATTTGTGGGTTTGTGATGGGTGGGTGTTTTTTTAATTTTATTTCCAGGTGCTGTATTTGGTGAACGGATGGAATAGTTCACGCGTTTTTTTTTTAAACACAGGAAATTGTTGTTATACATTTCCTTTTTTTCTGGATTTTGGTGCGTTTTTTATAGGGAAATATTTTCGGGTTTTTATGGTTTAGTTATCGAGAGGATTGCAACGTTGGATTTTTTTATACAGTTGTATTTTTCCATTTTTTGGGGTTTGATCGTCTATTTCGAGGATATTCTACAGCTACAAAACCGTAAGTTGTTTTTAATGATTTTGTGGGTGGGCAATGTTTATTTGTGATTTTAAATTTTTGTTAATTATATTATGTCATATAATATATATTTAAATCTGACATTTCATGACATAATTTAACTAATATAAAAAATAAAATCATTTTCTTGTGTATTTTATATGTTTTTACTGTTTGCTATTTGTATTTAATTAAAGAATAGATTTTGCTATTAGGTGTATGTATTCTAGACCTTGGATACTTGAATACATTCTTGTTTTTGTTGGAGGTATTCATACATATATATATTGTTTGTTTACTCAGTTTGGGTCCTATTTTTGATAAAGATTGTTCAATTCTTAGTTCTTGGTAACTTTGTTCTTTTTTTTATTGATTGGATAAGTGTGTGTAGTGTTGGTTGTCCTCTCCCTATTGTGCCCTGGAAGGCATTATGCCATCCTTCTACCACGTTATTGGTTTTGGCTTTTTGTGCAATAGTGCTAGCGTAGACATTCCACCAGGGAATTTGGAATTTTGATTGTCTACGGTGACCTGAACAGTGCAATCTTCCTACCCAGGTGTCCTCAAAATAATCCAACAAGGGAGTTAATTTTTTTTTATTAGTGCGGTAGAAAGGACTGTCAATTCATTTATTATAGTAATTTGCCACTTCTCTTGTAGGTAAGTATGCTAGTACAATTAATTTTTTCATTTAGTATGCAAAGTTGCTGTTGGTAGAGTAGTCAATACTTTTGGAGGTGTCTCCACATACTTTGACTAAAGTGGTAGTAACACCCTTGTATGGCTGTATGTGGGTATATTTTTAGAATAGCTTGTATCATAGCTATTTCAAAATCAATTATTATTCTTTGGGGATAGTAATTATCTGTTAAATCTTTTATTGTTGTTAATAGTTTTATGTAGGTCGGATTATTTTTATTTCGCGGCAATGCATAAATGAAGGGAATATTGGTTTATTGATATTCACCATGAATGGTGTAAAGCTGTTAAAATGGTTTTGGACACACTTTAAATGTTACGTCCATCATCCATGTCTCACAATTTTTTTAATTTTTGCAAGTTTTTATTAGTTGCAAAAATAAGAATTCTTTTATCATTGCTTTGGTTGTCGTACATCAAGAATTTGTCTTATTTATGGGTAATAGTATACTCTGGTAGTATTTAAATTTCTTGAAAGGTTTTAGATGGGGGTGGAGATGGATCGGACGCTCTTTTAGTTTTAGCTATTAATCGTTTCAGGTTGGGGATGGAGGGCTATTGTCCTGTTACATGTTCAGGTACTTTTGTCAATACATTTTTCAAAATTTTAGTGCTTGTTTGTTGGGAGCCTGTGCTTGCTTCTCGAATTGTTCCTAACGCTTCCCTTACTTCTACTTCTGTCACATTGGGTGGATGGTTATGCTCTCTTACATTCACAATGTTGTTATCTACAGTTGTAGCTTGCCCATAACATGCAGTTGAATAATATTTGCTACATTTCCAATGTGTTTTGTTATCATTTACTTTTTCTTGGGTATAGGTATAACCCATGTAGCTGAGCATTAATTTTCCTTTTTGTGATGTGATAAAGTTGCTCCTTCAGCCATTTCTAGGGTATATCTGTGAAGACATATATATGTGTTTTAGTATATATGCTATGGTTGTATAACATTTTCTTTGCTTAATTATTAATTTTAAAAAAATATTTACAATATTGTTCTTTCTGTTTTGTTGATGGCTTTATTTCTTTTTATTGAAGTTTCACTGTTGTAATTTCTGTAGATGGGGTAGAAAAAGGTTTTGTTAATAATATTGTACATTATTTTTACTTTCTTCATTTTTATAATTTATTAAAAGTAAAAGTATACTTACTTTTTCTAGGAGATGAATTTAATTTGGTTGATGTTCTTTGGTAGATGCAGTTTGTTGAAGCTGACATGAAAAATCTTTATATTAGTTTCTCTTTTACATTTTTATCTTTGTAAACATATTAGACAATATTACTTTATATCTACATCTAGTTTACTATTTTATAAGTTCTTGTTGTTTTCAAAGTAGGAATAGATAATGTAGTAAATCATGTTTGTATTTTATACTTTTTGCTGTTGCTGATAGGAAGTTTGGTTTTAATTAAAAAGAGAACATTTATATACTTTAGGGAGTTAAACTAAGGATGTTGAGGATTTTATATTAACTAAAAAAGCATTTTTCTTACCTGTGTTGTTGTGTAATCTGTTATAGTAGTTATTGTAGATTTTCTTTCTCTCTCTCTCCAGCAAAGTCTTCCTCCGTGTTTGGCCGAAAAATGGTAATTTTAGTAAGTTAGGTAATTGTTTTTATAGTGGTTAGTTAATTAACTCTATATTTTAATTGGTTTGTGGTTTTGTACTTTAAATTTATTGGTTGAGAAACCTATTTTGAATTTGATAGCAGTTACTTTTTGATTAGGTCATTCAATTTGTTGTTTGTTAGTTGTTTATAATTAATTTTGTGTTGTAGATGTTTTAAAAATAAAGTTTATAATTTTGTTTCTTAATTTAAAAGATGTTTGTATATGAAATGTATGTTAATAAATATGTGTTAGTGAGTATATTTTGATTTTTAAGTATGTTTATATTTATTTGCTTTTTATTAATTGATTTATATTTATTTTAAGTATATCCTATATTTATATGTGACTGTATAATTTTTTTAATACATTAAATTGTTAGATAGTTGAAAGGAGTGTTTATTTAATGTTAAATATTATTGTTGACATTTTTTGTATAAGTTATAAGGCTATTTGCAAGTCGATAATAGTGTTATCGATATTTTTGTAATTTTTGACGATATATATTAAGGCGATAATTACATATTGATATTTGTGTAAAATCTTGTTTATGTATAGGATGATGATATTTTTGTATACAATATTTTTGCATCGATGTTTTTGTTGGTTGGTGTTTTTGTGATCGATATTTTGGAGGGGATCCAAGGTAATATCTACTCCATTTATTAAATCACACTAACTAGTAGGTTTTACAGACTAAAAATATTCTCAATCTTCCCAAAAAGGGAGCAGCAGAGCAATAAATTCAGAAAACTGATTGCACAAGAGCACACAATTTGCGCCCTGGATTAAAAACTTCTCCTGCTGGTTCCACATTTCCAACTAGTCGACCAGACCACACTGGTGTGTCAGTGATTCTGATGGCAAGAGAAAGGGGCTGCCCTTCCCAGGGAATTGTTACTGTGCTATGGGCCCTGCCCAACTTTAGAACACAGTGTTTATTTCTATCATAAAGCTGAGATTAGTTGTGAAATATACATGGCTAATATCGTGGTCCACTGTAACCACTGGACCAGGTCCTGTGGCAGAGGGTACCTATTGGACTTTATGCGTGGTAGCTATTTACCACTGGTGTTTCATACCTACAGACTATTTTATTCTAATTAGATACCAGAGTTTATTTTCTAAACTCAAAATTTGCAACAGCGAGCAGTCAAGGCTTAATCCAGGAGGTGGTAAAAGGATTAGAACTCAAGCATAGATGATCAAGCTTAATAAACTCAATCTCCAGCTGAGTTATCGTTTAACACGGCCTGCTTTAGAGGGAGGGATTTAGAATAAACAAAATCGATTCAGCCCCCCTTAACTGAGGCCGTTCTATTGTCCGCGCTTTTGTGCTGTGTGTTTGGGAGCAAATGAGATGGGTATGGAGCCAACAATTGGTATGAATCAATTACGCAAGGACATGTTGTATACTACTCAAAATTCTGGCATATTTAAGCAGCATCCATTGTTTCTATTGATGCACAATTTTTGATACATCGTACAACAGACATGAATTCAATCGCGGCAGACCTTGGAGTATTCAAATATTTAATGAACCACCCCTCAGACTTTCCTATAAAATCTATGACTCTAGAAGGTAAAATGCAGGGTCGACTTTATTTTTCTAAAGTTTTCTTGGGGCAAATACCCTGCACAATTGAAGCTTAGCTTTAAGACAAATCTTGTTAAATCACGAATGCTCAGTACACTTGTTATATTCAGAGTTAATATGAGAGTGCAGAGAACACACAAACAAAAATGGCATAAGTATTTGTGTGGTGGCACAGTGAATCTGAATATTTTATCTCACATATAATTTTGCCAAATGTCCGAATGCATTTTTTCATATTTTTCATAGAGTCCATGTGCACATTCAGGATCAACAGATTATGACACTTGTAAATTGCTTTTACTATAGAATTAACAAAGTTCATTCTTGTTATCTCTCTAAATACTATTTTGGGTTCCACTGCCTTCCCTCACGTTCAAAGGAAACTCAACCACACATTATAATTTTTTTCATGCACAGACAGATTGAAAGAATTACATGTGGTGATTTTATTGTTAGCAAAGCTTTGTAACTAGTCTCCTGAACTAAGCTATAATTATGTAGTTAGTGACTGATTAAATTTCCATATAGTTTATGTAAGAAAATATTTCTTACAAACACATGTTTTTAAATTCGGAACACACCGAAAGATATATTGAAATGAAAAGAAAGTAAAGCGCACAGCGAAGACACAAAGGAAAGGGCACAATTGTAGTTCAATGTTCCAAAGTATGCTTTTTTCTAAAAGTGGTTTGAACAGTGACTATGGAAAACTCTAATAAAGCAAATGCCAAAACATGCCTCAAGTGATCCCATAAAAAGTTGAAATACCAGGGAGGGTCCTGCTGTGATGGAGAGAGTGGTAAGAAACAAGATAAGGTGGTGTGCTGCCAAAAACTGAGCTTATAACCACAAGGCCTCGAGGTAGGGCGGGAGGCACATGGGATCAAAGCATATTACCCTGCAAGACCACCACCTACCTCCTGTTCCTTCAAGAGCTGCCATTAAGGAGTATTTCCTACAAGCCTTTGTCCTGCTCTTTACTTTTAATGTTATAAGTAAAGCGTGGGTGCCGCGATTATACCAAAAGTAAAGGAATAGAAAAAAACATCTATTTCTTTACTTTTGGTATAATCGTGGCACCCGCGCTTTACTTATAACATTAAAAGTAAAGCGGGGGCCGCGATTATACCAAAGGTAAAGAAATATATATTTTTTTCTATTTCTTTACTTTTGGTATAATCGCGGCACCCGCGCTTTACTTATAACATGAAAAGTAAAGCGCGGGTGTCGCGATTATACCAAAAGTAAAGAAATAGAAGAAAAAATCTATTTCTTTAGCTTTGGTATAATCGCGGCACCCGTGCTTTACTTTTAATGTTATAAGTAAACCGCGGGTGCCGCGATTATACCAAAGGTAAAGAAATAGATGTTGTTTTCTATTTCTTTACTTTTGGTATAATCGCGGCACCCGCGCTTTACTTATAACATTAAAAGTGAAGCACGGGTGCCGCGCTTATACCAAAAGTAAAGAAAAACAAGTGGCGCGCGTGTCACGCCTGTGTCTGGGCATGATCATAGCTCATCCCATGGCCTATTGGTGTCTATTACGTGCTTGGTGTGCGTAATCGACACTAATAGGCCATAGGAGGAGCTATGCGCGCGTCTCGGGCCAATTGCGTGCAGTCTTTTAGAATAAGACGCACGCAAAGGCCAATGGGGGAGCTCAAAAGGAAATGCACACGTACAAGCATATGCGATTCCTAGGTTAGCTCACATTCCCCGTTTTTCACCGCCAAAATGTCTCGCGCTGTGCATTGCACCGCTAGGCGCGGGACCTAAAAACTGACCTGTGAAGTGATAATGGAAAATTGACCACCTTACTTGGCCGCCCTCATAGTGATGGCTGGGGACTAAGACTGTGAGTCCCCAGGAAGGGGACTCCTCTTCTGGGCCCTGCAGCACCAAACCATAGATTTGATGTCAGCTGCAGTAGACCAAATCCCATGGGCCTTGAAGCACTAGACTATAGCTGAAAGGCCAAGGGGATGGAACCACCCTCCCCTGAGCCTTGCAGCTCGGGCTCATGCTGGGGTGGTCCACATCTTGAAGCCATGGTGTAGTACTGAAAGGCCTTGCAGAGGGGCCCTCTCCACTGGGCCTCATAGCCATGGTTCAGTGCTGGTAGGCTCATGCTCTCTCCCAATCCTCTCAATGCTACACCATGACTGAGAGGGACAGGAGAGAGGAGCGCCTCGCGTGAGCCCCCACCCCTGGGTCCAATTACATTTTTTTTACAGTGCTGGACCCCGGCCCTGTGCATGTGTCTCTAACAGGGGAATAGCAATCGGTAGTGCAGCAGGTGGCGTGGCACCAGGCTCAGACATATTAAGAGCCCAATGTTCCCACATTATGGCTTTACTGTACTGTGCAGCCAGTGGACGAGGGTGAGGGATGCTTTCACTTTGCACCATGGCACCTTTGTTGTGCTATGTCCCTCTCTTTCATGGGCCTCACAGCCATGTTCCAGTGCTGTGAGGCCTGTGAGAGGCCCTCCCTCCCCTGGGCATCACAGCCATGGTTGGACACACACAGGAGTAGGCACCCACCTATGAGCTTGGCAGCACTGGAACATGGCTATGAGGCCCATGGATCCTCTCTCAGGGTTGTAGCTAACAAAAGTGCAGCAGGTGCAGTGGCACCAGGGCTCAAGTCTGTTAGAAACCCAATGCACCCAAATTATGGCTGCGCTTTACTGTCTGGGGTCATTTCCTTGCATCTGGGTCCATGGTCACATTACAATGTCACTGGTTCCTTCTCCCATGCACCGCAAAGCCATGATCCAGAGCTGCTGTGCAGCTCACGCAAGGCCCTTCCTCCCCTAGGCCTCACTGTCATCGTCCAATGCTGAGAGGCCCAAGGGAGATAGTGTTCTGCCCTTGGCTTTGCAGCACAGATTCATGAATTTCATGCTCAGGGCAAGGGGCGCCATCTGAAAGCATAGTTATCAATAGCATAGGAAGTGCAATGAGACCATGGTCTTGTGGGGTTATGTGTGCAATGCACCAAAATTATGGCTGTATTTTAATGTCCAGTCAGTTACCAGAGGGTAGTGGTGAATCACAATTTACTTTGTTTGCACCATGGCTTGCCTTCTCTCCTACACCTTGCAGCCAGGATCCTGCTCTGCGAGGTCCAAGGTCATTCTCTCCCTTGGACCTTACGACCATGGTCCACTGCTCTGAGGCCTTTCAAAGTAGGGAGGCAGGGTGCAGGATTGTTCTTCATTTTAGATATTTGTCCTCCATCCAGCAGTCAGCTCCTGTTGGTGTCAAATGTTCAACTTTTTTTGGTTGCCAAGGGACTGATGTAGGCAAATATGATAATCAATTGGGGGTGCAAACAAATAGTTTAGCTGGCAAGGCTGAAGCAGCTCATCCCAGTAGGTTGTCACAACACTGTCTCTGGGAACAATCACTGCAGAGAAGTGGCCACCATTTGCTGACAACTGGGAGGCAAGACTTGTACAACAGCACTAGTATAATATATTTCTATGTAGTAGAACTTTAAAATATTAATACTTATTTTATTAGTTTTAATATTTATGTTTTGTTTTTGTTTTATTGATATCTGCACCAAGAAAGTTGCTTCTTGCAAAGCAGTTCAACAGTAGTCAATTGATGTCACTTCCTGAGATGTCCTTTCCTGTGATTTCATGCTGTATGCAAATTAGAGGGGCCCAATACATTCCCTTTCTGCCTGGGCCCCCAAAAATCCTAGGACCTGCCCTGGATACACCAGCACCATTGAAGCAAAATATTTGCTTTCAAAGTGGACACTTTATTGCTGCTTCACAGCTTAACATATTTGGGCTTCTGGCTTTGGAGTAAAGACTGTTAGAAATTGGGATTCCGGTTGGCAAAGGTATGTATGAACCCTGTCCATGCCGAAGCCAAATTCCTAGTCAGGGCAAGCTAGATACACACTAAACGATAACCTGTGCTCACCCTCTGGTAACTTGGCACAGAGCAGCAGGGCCGGCTTTAGCACTGGTGACACCGAGTGCGACAATCACTTTTTGCGCCACCACGTCCCTTGACCGCCTCCTCGATTCTATCACTACCACTTGGAAAAGTACCCCTTATCTCTCCTATCATAAGATATTGCTAAGCACAGCGCCCCCCTGAGGTCACAGCGCACTTCCACAGGTCAGCGCCCACTACTGCCGCACCAGTTGCACTGCCTTAAAACCGGCCCTCTAGAGCAGTCAGGTTTAACTACAGAGGCAATGTATAAAGTATTTGTGCAACACACACATAGTAATGCAATAAGTACACCATAAAAAGATTATTATATTATGAGCAGAACAAGACCAAAACAACAAAAATCCAATGCATAGAAGCTGAGCTATTGAATTTTAAAAGAATAAATGCAGAAAGCGCTTAGAAGCTAGTAGCGTTAAAAAGGTTACTTAAGTTGCATTGGACCAGGGCAAAGTCAAAGTTCGGGCCAAGCTCATGGAAATGCAGGTCGGCTAACAGCACCCATACAGGGCTGGTGAACAAAGTGCCTTTCGTCGTCGCAAACAGCAAGATGCGTCGATCTTCTCCACGTACTGAAGGCGATGCGTCAGTTACGAAGACATATGCAGGAGTTGAGAGCATTGAGTGATGCTCTTGATTCTGCCACACAGTCGAAGGGATGCTTTGATCTGACCAAGCTGAAGTGACAGTAAAAGGTGGTCCGATGTGTCGGTCTCTGGAGGCAAAACATTGATTCCTATGCGATATGCCGATTTTACTCCAGAAACTGGGTCGATGTTCCTGTTCTGTTACACACAGACAGGAAATGCATCAAAATCCATGTTGTAAGTATCTGGGCCACTTCCAGTGAGCCAGGCACAGAAGCAGGTGTAGAGGATTTGGTTTCTCTAAGTCTCAAGAAACAGGAGGCAAGCCAACAAGCCCTGGGAAATCACTTAGTGGGAAGGCAGAGTTCAGCTTTCCTTTAGCAGAGTCAGAAAGCAGCAGGCAGCAGGGTAACACAACAGAAAAGCAGACCTTCCAGGTCTGCAGTACAAAGATGAGTCCTTTAAGCAGCACAGAAGTCCTTCTGACAGAGGTTCAGTTCAGGGTCCAAAAATGTCTCTTTTAGGGTGTCAGAGACCCAGCACTTATACCCAAAAGTGCCTTTGATGTGGGGGCCACTTCAGAACAGCTCTCTGAGGAGCACAGGTTCTCCTTTCAGCCCAGTCCTGTTTGCCAGGCTATCTACTGGGGGTAAATCAGCCCTTTCTGTGGAGACAGGACACTACCCGTTCAAGTGATGTCTTAGCCCCTACCTTCCATCCTGCTCAGGCAAGGGTATCAGAATGTAGATGTATGTAGATGGGTACTCAAAAACACCTATACTTCCGGTGTTGTGGCTGTCTAGAGGGAATGCACTAAGTGCAGCTGTCACCCACCCCAGATGTGTACTGGAGACAGACTGTCAGGAACACAAAGCAGAAAGTTCAGGAAAATGCCCGCTTTCTAAAAGTGTCATTTCAAAAATGGTAATGTTAAATCCAACTTCACCAGTAAGTAGGACTTATCAAGACCATTCCAAACACATGAAGCATGAAAAAACTACTCCTCTATCATCGGGAATTACAGCTTGAAAGTATATTAAGGAATTCCTAATGCTAACCTATGAGAGGAGTAGGCCTCACAGAGGTGAAAAATGAAATAGGCTGTATGTCACTACCAGGACATACAACAAAATAAATGTGTATGTCCTACCTTTTACTCACATAGCACTCTGCCCTCAGGGCTACCTAGGGCCTACCCTAAGGAGGACTTTTATGTAATAAATGGGGAGTTGAAGACTTGTCAGGTAGTTTTAAATGCCAAGTCGAAGTGGAAGTAAACTGCACACACAGGCACTGCAGTGGCAGGCCTGAGGCAGGTTTGAAAGGCAAGGCTATGTCTGTGGGTGGCACAATCAATGATGCAGCTCACTAGTAGCATTTAACTTACAGGCCCTGTGTATATGGTATACCACCTTACAAGGGATGTACATGTAAATTAAAAATGTCAATCAGGCATACACCAATTACATATGTGCAGGGAAGAAGCAAAATGTGAGGGAAGATTCAGCAAAATGTGGGGGCAAAAAGTTCAAAAATTGGGGGAAACCCACCCTAAGGCTGACAGGTCTAATAAAGACCTTATGATGCACAAAAACAAAAGATTGTGTTTGTATACTTTCTGCATGCCAACCTGCCAATATACCAGGTCCCTCCTGCTTAATTTTCTACTTGTATAAACATACACAATTCTCAAGTAGTGAAAGACATCGCAGCAGGATTACACCCTGCCCCCCTCCCTGCACCTCACAAATATACTTCATATGACACTTTAGTCTAATATACATGGTAAGTAAGTACAAACAGGGGCCAATTAATAGGCATGTACTGCAGGCATCAGTATTTATGAAGTCCTGAAGCAACAGTAGCACCTAGAAAGGATGGGAGACAACACCATATGAAATGCTGCAACATGAAACCAAAAGAAATTATACTTGAGAGACAAGACGAAGGGCCAAGTGGGTAAGGGATGGACAAATGGATGGAACTGTAGAAAGTGAATACAGCTCTCAAGGAGATGTGTTTACCCACTGATTTTGGTCCAACTTTGCCGCCACTGAATCCAGGGTCCACTAAGGCTGAGCTATGGGTAGCAAGGGGCAAGCCAGGGGTAGCAGGTACTACCATGGGCAACCTCCAAATAATGTCTGTGATCTGCATATCTCCACTCTACTACCGATGCAAAACCTCAGAAGCAATAAAGACTCAAGGAGCTTCAAATCTCAACAAAGGTGGGTCAAAATCTTCTTCTGAGGCTGCTTCAGGACAATAGAACTCTCTCCCTGTGGGTTTACGTTGCCCAGAAAACACTGCACCTATTCCAAAATAAATCTGAAAATTCTATTATTCAGTTTTCAAGTAAACATTTATTTCCCCCGCACACTATTACTCATGGAAAATGATGGACAAAATGTCCTTTTTAAATACAGATATTTGATTTTTTGCTTTATTCTCACCCTATGTCTCACACTTTCCATATTACCTGTTTAACATCTTCATACTGTGCTGGAATTGGAAAGATTTACTACAGAAACCCACAAATTGGAGGTCAAGGTGTGGACGAGAAAGGGGGTGCAGTCACATGGATAGAACTTGAAAATCAAAGTCTGCCAATGAACGTATACATTTATATACTTTTTAAAAAATCTGCTGCAAAGAAATTGGCAACAAGGACAAGTGTGACAGCAAATATGTTCTAACTTACTTAATTTGCCAAAATTAGGCTGCATTTTAAGACACCAGCTGCAGAGATCTTTGTGTGACCATCAGTTTTTATAATAGCGGTAAGATAAGTATAGTGGTTAACCCAGTTCTATGAGAATTCTGACACCAGGACAAATTCACTATGTTTCCTGGGTCAGCAGGATCCTAGATCTTGATGAAAAATAGCTGCTGGAACCCAGATATAGTGGGATTCCCCTACTTCCCTGCACTGTCTTCATAACTATAGTTCTGAGACTTCAGTCTCTCATTCTTTGTCAACTGAAAAATGCATTGACACCGTGAGGAACACTAAATAAAAAATCTAAACTAAATAAATGTAATAAATTAAGGGCATCTTTAGGGCTGCCCTCCCTCTTTCATGTCTTTGACTGCCATCTACTGAGCCATGGAACTGGTTAGGACCCCCGATCTAGCATGGTCAAGAATAGAGCCCCCGAAGGCCTAGTGCATAACCTACACTAAGCTGCCCCGACACACCTACAGCAAACAGTGCCTGTTCCCTCAGTAAGAAAGTGCCTACCACAAAGTCAACTCTGTAAATCTGCATCTTATTGCTTCACTGGGGAGTGATGAGCCCAGAGTTAGGGCAGGGACTTGTTACTGAGCAGAGGAATAAAAGTAGGCAGCTGAGCCTCTTCGCTTCCTAAACTGTCCTTAGAGTCAATCAGGGTTGGACTGGAACACAAAGTAGGCCTAGACAGCAAAATAAAAGTGGGTCCCATTAGTGAATTAGAAAGCTAAAAAAAGTGGCCGATGTTTGAAAATTGGGGCAGTGTTGAACTTGTAAAGACACACAGTATAAGTGTTTTGCAAGGTATGTAAGACTGAATGGATTTGAGCTTGCTGCAGGAAATGCATTGTATTATCAGAGAAATCAACAGTGAATACAGACCCACCAGACCATAAAACAGACTCGCATCCAGTCAAAAACAAGCATTTGCAATGCAATAGGTCTCGGATTTGCGAGAGTTTGAGTTATTGGCATTGTAAATGAGAAAGCCTTTTATTTATGTGTTGGTTTTTAAAACCTAAATAAAAGGCATTGTCATTTACAATGCCAATAGCTTAAACTCTCGCAGATGCAAGACCTATTGCATTGTAAATGATTGTTTGTAAAAGTGCACCATGCCGCGCCTTCACTTTAATGGCGGCACACCACTTTCTTTAGATGACCCGCGTTTAACGAAAGGTAAGCGGCCGCCATTAAAGTAAAAGCGCGGTATGGGGCACTTTTACAAAAAAAAAGTATTTGTTTACATATTTTTCTTTGTAAAAGCACCTCATGCCACGCTTTCATTAATAATATTTAAAGTTAACGTGCGATGTCGCTGCACTGTAAAAAAATAACATTAATATGGTGAGGAACACATAAAGAAAGGGACGCGCTGCTTAAAGAAAGGCGTGCGCTGGTTAAAAAAACAATAAAAGCACTTGAGAGCATGTCCGGCCTGCAATGGCAGGCGAAAGTTATTAAAGAAAATAGTGCTCGGAGGCTGTAATTAAAGCCTATCTAGTAACAACGCGCATAAGAGGGCCAGTCCTTATGAGAGGTTACAAGATGAGACAAGGTGGTACTACGGTGGGAGTACTAAGCCTATTGACCAATGAAAAGCAACAGTTTACAAAGTACAGTGACAGGAGTGAATTGAAAAGATGGCCGGAAAATTGGCAGAGCTGCAAGTCCATACCTATACAGCATGCCTCGCAGACCAGCGCATGCGCTGCCCAGACTCGACCTAAAATCTACCCATAGACTAATTTGTCCGACCAACTCGTCAGGCACTGCCTGATTGCCTGACCCTGGGGTTAACATCAGGCGGTATTCTACTTTATTCCTTACTTCTCTCTGCCTCTCATCACTCTCTGTAGTGATTATCGATGTTGAGGGTTATGGGGGTAATGACCTTGGGTCTGGTAGGTGGCATTTGAGAAGTTAACGGGATAGGATGTTGGGCTGTTGCTTTTAAAGGGAAAACTTTGAGCGACGTATTAGGGTGTGAGGGGATTGGTTAGGAATGTTCATACATAGTGAGCTAGGAATGTTCACGTGCAGTGATATTTAGTCTGCATTTAGTCAGGGTGTTTATGTGATCAACACGTGTCTCATTAACCGGCCTTTTCCTCATACTTTGAAATGTGGGTCGTGTCAGTGTGGCCTTACTTGAAACTTTGCTACAACTAACATTCTGCTATTTTCAATTTTTATATAAATGATAGAGGCAAAAGGACTGTTTCTGTCTAAACAGATCTGTATTAAAACAAAAGCGTGTGCCTCAATTAGAAATATTATTCTTTCTGCTGCAAAAAGTCAGTTTTGCAGGTGTGCCCATCCATCCCCCCTAATGTAATCTAAGTGCAGCTTTCGACTGGCAGCGGCTTTGCATCCTCGATCTAGGGAGTGCGTCAGAGAGAGGTCTTGTCCGTCAATGACGAGCAGCCACTGGGTTGGCCGTTGACGTGCCTGTGGTGAGCGTGAGGGCCTGATGTGCGTGCGTCACAGATGGAGCCTTTGAGGTGGTTAGGTAGACCTGTGCGTGTGGTAAAACTGCTGGGAGTTACAGGTAAAGTTTCGCTTAAGGCACAAGCTATAGAGCGAACAAGAAAAGCCACAACATTTAGAAAAGGTTTGCTGCTCTCTTCCCCCCCCCCCGCACCCCCCCCCAAACCCACATAATACAGCGGTGTGTTTTCAGCACTTTGTAATGAACACTCTATGAAGGGGTTTGCAAGCCTCTCAAACATCTAGGTCCACGCATGAGTATATACTCCAGTCCAGGTTTAAGCTTCGCATTCTGGGACTTGTAGTCATGATTTTTTAGTGATATGCACAGAACCAAAAGCCCAAAGTTCAAAAAGAAAAACTCTAGACTGATGGGCTACTCGTGCATGGACCTGGGAAACTTGAAAACTCTGAGTATGTGGGTGTCTTCTTTGGTGTGTCTCTACTAAAATATATACTGTGTTGAGTTTTAAAAATGCATACCGTATGTAGCTCAGTTTACCCAAGCCACCAACATCTAGAGCATGACTTGGGTGACCACCTTAACAACCCCTTCCCCTCGCCCCAGCTGTAGAAGCACTCACAGGCCCACCCGCCGTTCCTTCCTTCCCATCAGGGGGCTGCTGCCTGCAGCGTGCCACCTCACTCAGCGCTCTAGTTCTCCGCGGGGAGAACGAGGAGGCTGTATTTAAGGCGAGCTGGTGGGAGCTGCTCGACCTTTACGGTAAGGGGACACCTATACCGCCTTGGCGCCTTCCTTTTCAGCTGTAGTAGGCGCGCAGCGCTTTTAAAACTTGCAATTTTATTCGTTTTTGTGTGTTTGTTAAAAATTAGACTGTGCACCTGGTTTTTACCTGTGTTTCACCAGCGCGGTAGCGCCCACATCCTTCCACCATAATTGTGCCCCCCACCGCTTGCAGAAGCGGAGCGCTGTCATCTGGCATTATTTTTCTGGGCAGGAAGTAGGGCCGCCATCTTGGGGCTGCTGCCTGCAGCGTGCCACCTCACTCAGCGCTCTAGTTCTCCGCGGGGAGAACAAGGAGGCTGTATTTAAAGCTCGCTTCCTCCGCGCAGCGGTGACGCGCAGCGGAGGCGCCTGACTCGCGCCTGAGCCAAGCCAGAGTCCTGCCCGTCTGCGCCCGTCAGCGTCCCGGAGGCGGTTCGGGCGGCGGGCGGGTCTCTGCTCTCTTAGCATGTGTGAATCCGGCGCACTTTTTGTGCGGTATACATCTGAGGAGTTGTGCTCTCTGAATTATCGGGAGAGCCGCTGTTGCTCTGTCTTTCCGGCACGCCATAGGGGTAAGTCTCGCTGCCCGGGCTGTGGCTGGCGCCCTAATCGGGCATTGTCATCTGTCCCTATTACTAACAAAGCGGGCGCAGAGTATGCCTGTATGCTGTTAAATACCAGATCAGCGTGCTGTCATGCGCAAGACATCTTTGAGCTCCTCGAGACAGAGAAGCCTCTCTGTTTATTGCTGACCGAGACATGGTGGGGAGAATCCTCGAACCCCGATGTGGCGATGGCAATTCCGCCGGAGTATAACATCCTCAGGAAGGACAGGGTCAAGGGTAGGGGCGGAGGTGTCGCACTGGTGGTGAAGAAGGGTACGGTTTGCACCGTCTTGCAGACGGAGGATATCCGTGGCTCGGAATCGCTTGCCTTTTCAATCATGCTAGCGCCGCACCAATCAGTGAAGGGACTCCTGGTCTATCGACCACCAGGTCCGCCCGGAACGTTCTTTGCCGATCTCGACTCGGCGTTGTTGGGACTGGTCCTGAGAGCAGAACACTGCATAGTAGCGGGGGATTTTAACATCCGGATGGATGATCCGTCTGACCCTGCTGCTATAAAGCTTTCTGAGACCATGACCCCGCTGGGTCTTACCCCCTATTTGAAGGGGCCGACTCATGCTAAGGGGCATACGTTGGACCAGGTCTTTTCCACTTCACCGCTGGTGGTGAAAGAGATCCTTCCGGTCTTGTGGTCGGATCACTGCCTCGCCAAATTTGTTATCAGTGGCACGGTCAGGCCGTCCATCCCTGTCCCTCAGCAACGGGTACGCGCTGCTAGAGCTTTTAATAGAGTGACTCCTGAGATGTTGGCTCAGGCCGCTTTGGATCACCCCTGTCCTCTTGCCGGTGAGCTGGAGAGAGACTTGGAGTCCCTGCAGGAATGGCTTGTGGATAGGCTTAATGACCTGGCCCCGGTGCTGCCCCCCCCGCTTAACATCAAAGCGGGCTTCGGCCCCTTGGTTTACGGCTGCACTGTGGGCTACGCGGCAGCAGTGCAAGGTAGCCGAAAGGGCCTGGCGGGCACACTATGACAGCGTGGATAGGTCCGCCTATAAGGCGGTGGTGAATGCCTACCATCGGGATATCCGCCTCACAAAGAAAACCTATCTTGCGGGTAGAATTGAAGCAGCCTCTAACTCTAGTAAGGAGATCTTTACTATTGTTAGAGAATTCATTGCTCCTCGGACCTTCACGTCGGATGAGGTGCCCTTAGAGTCCTGGGCGGCGGATCTTGCCTGTTTTTTCACGGGCAAGATAAAACTTATACAGGACTCTTTTCCATCGGGTGCACCTGAGGTAACATCGCTTACGTCCGAGGCTGGCCTGTCCCCTCCCGTCCGGCAGGGCGCCATCTTGGCCGAGTTTCCATCTTTGCCTGCCTCTGCCTCCCTAGCGCTTATGGGCAATTTAAAATCTGGGTCTCCACTTGACCCCTGCCCAGCTAAGCTTTTGGGCAAGTTGGCGGAGGTGGTCAACCCACTGGCGAACCCTCTTCTCAATCTTTCGTTGAGTCAGGGAGTGGTTCCGCCAGTGTGGAAGCAGGCAATGGTTATTCCGTTGCTTAAAAAACCGGGGCTTGACCCGAAGGTCCCAGCCAATCATAGACCGATTTCGCTGCTGCCGGCCCTCGTTAAAATCTTGGAGAAGCACGTTCAGTCGGTGCTCTCCAATTTCTTGGAGTCTCATGAGATCTTACACGACTCCCAGTCTGGCTTCCGTACAAATCGTAGCACCGAAACCGCGCTCCTTGAGGTTTCTGAAACCATCAAAGGAGTGTTGGACACCGGGGGTAAAGTCATGCTGGTGTTGTTGGACTTGTCGGCGGCTTTTGACACCGTCCCCCATGATGGCCTCCTTGCAAGACTCTATGAGATTGGCCTGCGGGGGACGGTGCTCAAATGGTTTTCATCTTTTCTTGCCAGCCGCCGGCAAACGATCTGGACTCCGCCTGACACCGCGGTGATGCCGCCATTGGGAGTCGGGGTCCCTCAGGGCTCTATTTTGAGCCCGTCCCTCTTTAACATCTTTATGACCCCCTTGGCGGCGGTCGCGGAGTCTTTTGGTGTCCGGATCGTGTCGTATGCCGACGACACCCAGCTCCTCTTCTCTTGCGAGAGAGGGGCTGACTTTGACGGGGAGAGTATCCGGAATTGCCTTGGGGCGGGGTTCTCATGGTTCCAACTGAACAGCCTCAAGTGCAATTCCGATAAGTCCGAGGTACTCTTCTTCGGGTGCGATACGGAGCCTAGCTGGCAGGCCTGGTGGCCCATCGATATGTTCCCTCCGTCCGGTTCTTCCCCTGTGGCTAAGAACTTGGGGGTTAAGATGGACAGGGGACTGTCGATGAAAGCCCAGGTCTTTGGGGTGACCGGCACCTGCTTCGGTCTTCTAAAAATGCTGCGGAGGTTCCTGCCGCTTTTGTCGGCGGAGCATAGGAGGTTGACAGTGCAGGCCCTGATAGGCTCCAGGTTGGATTATGCCAACATTCTTTACCTGGGCCTACCAGAGTACCTGCTGCAGCGGCTTCAAGTTGCGCAGAACGCGGCGGCCAGGGCTATTTTTGGTCTGAACAGACGCACCAGCGCCTCCGGGCTAATGCGGACTCTGCACTGGTTACCGATCCGTAAACGGATCGCTTTTAAAGCCATGATATTGGCTTATAAGGCACTCCACGCAGTGGGAGCAAAGCACCTCCAAAAGAGATTGGTCTTTTACCAGCCGGGCCGCTCTCTGCGGTCTGAGTCTTTGCTTCTGGCGGCTGTCCCTCGTGTCAAGCGAGCTCGCTTGGGCGGCCGCTCTTTCAGTCTGCTGGCCCCACAGATGTGGAATTCGCTCCCACTTCTACTTCGGGGAGCTACTACTCTTCTGGATTTTAGGAGAGGTCTTAAAACTTGGTTGTTTACCCAGTAGGCCTCCCTAGCAGTCCCTCTTTGTTTCTGTGTGTGCTGTGCTTTCTTTTAACTGTGTTGTGTTATTTCGAATCGCTCCCCTTACCCAAAGCGCCGGGACACTCTTTTTGAGTATCCGTTGCGCTATATAAAAGTATAAATAACATAACATAACATAACATCAATTATGCACACCAAGATCTTTTGTGGTGTTAGAACGGCCGCTGTTTATTCACATCATAAGTCGGTACACATTTGCCATGATGGCATTGGTCATAAACATGCTCATTTCTGGCTTATCTTGGACTACAATATAAGGCATAGTCATAACAGGTTATACAGGGTACATCCTGTACTTTATTGCATATTGATAGCCGTAACTTGGCTCCTTCCAGTCATGATATCTTTTCAAGTGTGTCATAAAGCTCTTTCCAACTGCAATGACAGCTCTACTTCTGTCACTTACTTGGTACAGCAGATCGCAGCTACGAGGCGTGAAACTGCTACCGAATGACTGGCGTTCTGGCCCCATGGCCATGCCTGGGCTACAAGTGCCGTGTTCACCCCGCGCTGACCATTTTGTACCCTTTTGTCTGCCTTCAAGTATCCCTGCCGTGGGGCATCCCAAGCTCCTTGTCTGGGCGATTGCCCTCCCACGTCCTTATGTCAAGATATTTCTTGTCAAACCTAGTAACTCCTCGCCCCTTTGACACAGTGCGGATATGACGCCCGCATTCTCTGGTGTGGGTGGATGGGCTCAATTTCCTCCAGCAACAAAGCTGTGTACTCCTTTTTGCTGTGCTTGTGACCACACCCTTCTTTCTGATTGGGTCCTTTGAACCCAAACTCTCTTGGTCACTCACTTGCTTTTTCCCTGGCACGCTCTCGTGCCCTGCTGCTGCCGTGCCTTTTGTCTGCCACCCACAAAGGGGTTAGCTGCCCTCTCTCTAGGGTCGGCTGAACTTCCCTGTTGGTGATACAATCCAAGAAATGGCAGACACTGTGTCCAGTCTTGAACTTTTCACAGAGAATTAATTTCCGGTGGTTAGTATATTTAGTTCAATGGAAGAAAAACAGGACGGAAGGAATGAAAGAATGTAAGTGTCCATAATGGCCTGGAGGAGGTGGCCACCTTCAGCAGTATAGGCTTGTGCGTAACTGACTGGCCTTTCAGAACTACTGTTCTATAGCGTTTGATATGAAAAGGCGACTAGTGGTAATCTTTGAAAGTGGCAAGGCATAACTTCCTTGTTCAAACTGCCCACAGTGAAGTGATCATATTGGACCCCAAGCGGTGGAGTTTAGAGGATTTTTCCATAAATTGTTTTCTGAAAAACATGAGGCCTTTTAACCTGTGGTCCTGTAGGGGAAATGTGGAGCCTTTGAATATGTGTTTGCTAATCTAAATGGTGGCCAGACCTGAGAGCTTGCATGCATTTTCACCTTGCCCGAAGATACTTGCTCCTGTGTACGTGTGGAGACCATCCCTTTTGCTTTGGAAATAGCAGTTGTCTCTCTACTGGAGTGTTAAGAACCCCCTCCAACCCCCAGCCTGTCTTCTGCACTGCTTAAACATTTGGCCTTCTGTCTGGCCCAATACCCATTCTTCCGGGACAAGCCCAAGCCAGCCCAAGAGAGAGGACAGAGTGCCATGTCCTCTGTATGCGTTAATCACTTAATGCCCATACCCTTCCAGGATTTGTAGGAGACCCCATGCCCCTGTTTCAAAAGGTGCAGATGATTTGATTAGTCAGGACTACCCAGACGTACCAGGTCTCTTGACCAGTTTTAGGACCACTATGTCCCATCACCTTGGGAATGATCTGTACACACCAGTAGCTGAGAAGGACTTCGAGGTAGCAATACCTTCTTGCTGGCTCATCCTTGCCATCTTTCTTTCAGGCAAGGACTAATGGTCTAATTACAAGTTTGGCATTTGCCACCTACAAACAGGCAATTATTTCCCGGAAAGCCGAATTCTATGAGGACAGAATTGCTGCTGCCAGCAACCCCCAGAAAGAAACCTTTAAGGTCCTAAACGAGATAAAGAAAAACAAGGAGCAAAAACTCTCCTTTACCCAAGAAGACTGCCACAAATTCCAATCCTTCTTCACTAATAAAATCTCGGATCTCCTGATGGAAATTCATCGCACCCGAGCTTCAGCTGTCCCAAAAGTCCCATCCCTACATCCCCTCTGATCGTCCATCCTCTAACCACCCTGCCACCACTCACTAAAGAGTCCCTGGCAGCCCTGATGGGGTGAGTGAAATCTGGGTCAGGAATAGAGGACGACGTGCTCTCCCTTCTCAATCGTTCCCTGGAAACAGGACGGTTCCCCACTAATTTCAAGGAGGCTCGCCTTATCCCGCTCCTAAAGAAGCCTGGTGCTGACACTAAGATCTTGAAAAACTTTAGACCTATCTCGCAGCTGCCTTTCCTAGCTAAGGTAATTGAACAGCACGTCCTCCCCCATCTCTCTCGTCATCTTGAAGATAATCATCTCTTAGAACCGAATCAGGCCGGTTTCAGGGCCCATCACAGCACAGAATTGGTCATGCTCTTCACGCTGGATGATCTGAGACTCAGGGCAGACAAAAAAGCACTGTGTGCCCTGGTACTGTTAGACCTCTCCGCGGCTTTTGATACGGTCAACTATGACCAATTACTGTCGCGGTTGGGGATCTCGGCATTCAGGGCACTTCTCAAGCCTGGCTAACCTCATTTCTTAAAAACCGTTCCCAGGGAGTTCAACTGGCAAACTTGGTTTCTAACCCAAAAGCTCTCTCATGCGGAGTTCCCCAAGGCTCAGCACTCTCACCCCTCCTTTTCAACGCTTACTTGCAGCCCTTGATCTCTGCACTAAACCAGATGGAGTGCCGGCTTTATAATTATGCCAATGACACTCAAATCATTTTTCAAATCGATAACTCCCCCATGGCATATGTAAGAATGCAAGACATATTAAAATTTACGGTTAATTGGATGTCAGCCAACTCACTAAAGATAAACCCTAATAAAACAGAGGTGCTGGCGATCACCACAGCTTCCAGCACTTGGAACGATCTCTTTTGGCCAAAAGAACTGGGGCCATTCCCTGAACTGGCGGCGGCAGTGAAAAGCCTGGGCATTAAAATCGATTCCAAACTCTCTATGGCACAACAAGTCTAACCAGCCGTTGGTACTTGTGTGGGCCTCTTAAGACAACTGAGAAAACTGTCTCCACTCCTTACCTCGGCCACACTCAGAGGGGCGGTCTCGGCAATGATCCTGTCACGTCTGGACTATGGCAATTCTTTGTACGCAGGCCTTCCTCAACAACTGTTGGCCAGACTACAAACTGTCATGAATGACGCAGCAAGACTAATCTTCAAAAAACCAAGATGGACACACGCCACACCACTGCTACGGGATCTTCACTGGCTCCCAATTAGGCAGAGAATCAAGTTCAAAGGGCTCTGCACTACACACAAAGCTCTGTACGGACAAGATCCTAGATACATCAAGGACCGCATAGTCCCCTATGTCCCCAGTAGGACACTCTGATCAGCTGAGGCTACCTTTCTGGTCTGCCCCCGTTTTAAGCTGTCCTCTATGGGGGGCCGAGCATTCTCTAATGCAATCGCCATGGCCTGGAACAACCTGCCGGTGAGCCTCCGTGAGGAAACAAACCTCCTACCCTTCAGGAAGAAGCTTAATACTGTGCTCTTCCTGGAAGCATGGGGTACGTCCTAGCAGCCCCCCCGCCACTCCTCCATTTAGTTTGTGTGCACCCTCTGACAAGCGCTTAGAGACCACTGGGTGATAATGCGCATTACAAATTTAAATAAATAAAATAAATAAATCAGCCTATTCCCAACTTTCCGTTTACGTGGACGGGGGAAGAGTCCCAGTAGACACACCTGTGCCGTGGGGGCCAGCTCTCTACCCAGCACCTCCCTGAGTTTAGAAAGGATGGCTTTCCAAAAAGGACGGAATATTTGGCAGTCCCATGTCATGTGTATAAAATCTGCGTCCAGCTGGGCGCATCTCGGACATTTCCGTTTATCCCCCCCATATGTGATGTTAAGACGGTGAAGCGTCGTGCATGTGATATGTATGTTAGTAAATTGTATGTATTTTAGGCATGTGTTACGAGAAATCTTCTTGGGGGACTGCAGGACCTTACCCCATTCAGCGTCTGTAAGCTCCCCTCCCACTATCCTTTCCCATTTCCCTCGCAGAGCACGTGGGGGGGGTCCAGTGATGCCGCATGTAGAGTGGCATAAAACCACTTCATCTGGTACCCAGCCGCACCTAAGGTTATCAGTGTGTGCAAGATTGGATGTGTCTCAGGTTTCTCCCTCCCCTTGCTCCATAGATGTCTGAAAGTACGGGCAAGTGCTGTTGTGTAGGAATCTAGGACCCTAGTGTAATTTTTCCGTTTCATGCCCATATATAGGTATAAATTACCAGATCCTTATATAGGCATAGAAATCATTACCATATTTAGACTGAGCCTATGCAGCCCAAATACGGCATGGCTACTTCCACTAAGTTCCGAGAATCAACAACGATTTCTTAGAAAAACCCGCCTTCAGCAGCTAGGGACTTCCCCTTGCCTGAAAACTAATTTATCTAGGAAATCATGGAGTTTTCAAAGAACTGAGTCTTTGATGACGTTATTATGTCCAATCATACGTCAAACTCGGCACCTCAAGGTATAAATATGCCTACATTTGCCCAGACAAGTACACGGTGGTTTGGAGCAGTTCAACTATCTACTTGCCCGACGCTCCCTGCAGCAGCAAGTACCGAAGGAAGTCGACCCTCCAGCTGACGCACTGAGAGACGCTGTCTTTTCTCTTGCCCAGAAATCCAGCTCCAGTGTTTCCAGGCTAGCCTTGCGGGTTGCTGTGAAATCGAGTCCTGAGAGAGAGATACAAGACCTCCTTCATTCTAAAACCAAGGTTCGGAGCTGATTAGACCCTTAGAGAATTCTTGGAATAGATTCTTGGCGAAGACTACTAAACTTAAACTACACCTCACTTACTTCTTCCCTTGTACTAGACTTAGGTTAGGTACACCGGGGTAGGCGTATTTTAGAAGCACCAGTTGAGTACTTTTAGTCATTATTTTATCACTGTATGTATTTTATGGCTTAGAAACCATATCATGCTTTTACAGTATTATTTTATAATACTCTTCGTGCTGTACGCATTGTACTTTATAACCAGTATTACGATTGTAGCAGTACATTTCTTATGCTTGAGAAAGAAGACTGTGCAATAAATACTTTTTATTGAAAACGCCTGTCTCTCTATTTTTCAGCACCTCTGGTGAAACGAAGCATGCATGATTGACTGAGTAAAATAGCTATCTATTGTTTCCGCGACTCTAGAGATTGATTTCTTATTCTTGGGAAACAAAGTTGTCATGTGTATGCGGTTGTCAGAAACTAATCCTTTCTTGTGAATTCGAGAAAGTTTCTAGTGACCTCTGAGCTAGCTGGCTCTCAAAATTAAGTTTAATATATTCAGTAGAGACCTAGTCAACATCAGTCCTACGTCTAAACTACATGATATATTATTCCAATGCGCATAGCCTATTGGGAATATAGGAACTACACTACAGTGCCTCATAATGTAAAACCTGTCCCACAGGGAGCCCACAACTGTCCATCAGTTCTTCAAAGGAGAGTAACGTTTTCTCCAAATAACAGGGCGCCAATTGCTCTACAGTAAATAGGGACATCGGGTTTCCATGTGGTAAACCCACAAGAGGTAGTATGGGGGTATATCTTGGTAGTCTCTTCGCTTTAGTGAGAGATCTCTTCCAGGCCAATAATGCAGTGGTCTGCAGGACCGAATGGTACGGTGCAGGGGTAGCCGGTACTAATCATTTGGCCAGCAATAGGCTATGGCAGCCTTCGGGCTCCAATAGGCATGTGCCCTCTTCATTCAGCACCTCCAACCACTGTGCCAACCACTGCTGTTGAGTCGTCAGTATGTAGAACTCACAATTCGGCACTCCTAGCCCCCCCTCAGCCATGGGACGCTGTAATGTCTTTAAGGAGACTCTTGGACGTCCATCTCCCCACACCAGATCTCGTAGTAAGGAATTCCGAGGACGAAACCAACCTGGAGTCATCAAACCTTGGAGGGTGAGAAAATAATACAAGAGCTGGGGCAGCATAACCATTTTGGAAAGGGAGATCCTAGCCATGATAGGGAGTTGCAAGGTACACCAGAACTGGACACAGGATTGGAGAGACCTTAGGGCTCTGCCTAAATTCCCCTCCCTCAGATCTTCTAGGGAATGAAAGATATGAATGCCCGGGTATTTAAAAGTGTGGGCAGCCCAAAGTATATCAGGTTGCAGGGCCTCAGGTCTGGAAAGCGGACCCGCTACCAGGAATCAATACGTCTTGGTTTTATTAACACTGAAGGCAGATATTTGCTCGAAGCACTCCAAAATCTGCATTGAGACGGTGCCCTCCACCGCCTCTCCTAGGTAGATCAGCAGGTCATCAGCATAAAGTGAGATAGTGTGCACCAACGTGCATAATTCAAGGCCCAGCCCTACCCCTCTCAAACGGACCCTCTGTGCAAGTGGTTTTATTGCCTGGGTAAACAAAAGAGAAGAAAGAGGACACCCCTGCTGCGTGCCCCGGAATATTTTATAGTTATTAGAAATTGTTTTACCGGTTTTGACCCTTGCAGTGGGTGCTGCATAAAGGAGTCGCACCCACTTCACCCAGTTGCTTCCAAGGCCCATCCGTAGCATGACTTCAAATAGGTACTCCCAACTAACCGTATCAAACGCCTTTTCCAAGTCGATTGATAAAATGACATTTGCTGATGAAGCAGCACTACCTCGTGATAATGTACAGAGTAAAGTTTACGGAGGTTGTAAGAGGTACTTTGGGAAGGGATGAATCCGTTTTGATCAGAGTGAATGAGATTTCTCATATGACGAAGCAATCTACATGCCAGCACGTTGCTGAGGATTTAAAAGTCCATGTTGAGCATAGAGAGGGGTCTAAAATCTCCCACTCTAGCACCTATCTCCTTTGTCTTGGGGAGTGGAACTACCAACGCGTCCCGTGTAGTGTCAGGGAGTTCGCCCCGTTCAAGTGAGTCAGCGTATAGGATCTCTAACCGTGGCACCAGGCCATGGGCGAACCACTTATAAAATTCTGCTGGGAGGCAGTCTGGGCCCGGTGTCTTGCCCGGAGCCACGGCTCTAATGACCACAAGAATCTTCTGTTGCATCACCGAGCACCACAGCTCCTCTTGCACTTGATTTTCCACAGTCCGGAGTGGAAAAAGATCTAAGAAGTCCTTAATAAGTGATTAACTGGTAGCAGTCGGGGCAACATACAACCTCTCATAGTAACTCTGGAAGGAGGCATTAATGTTATAGGGGTGTAAAGCTTGTCACCTGTTTCCTGCCTTAACTGATTGATGGATGAACCACGTGCTTATGGCTGAATTAACCACGCCAAAAGCCGACCGGCTTTTCCCTCCTCCTTCTGCACCCTATCCAGGAACTCCTTATAACTGTGGCATCTAAGGCAGCCCAACACTTCATGGTAACTTGCTCGCGTTTCCAGTAGCCTAAGCAATAATGCTGGGTCAGGCCCCTGACCATTATCGAGCTGGTGCAACTTTCCCTCCAATTTTAGAATTTCTTTTCAAATTTCCTGTTGTGCCCCAATTGATTGCCCCATGCAGTAGCCCCGTACCACTAGCTTAAAGGCTTCCCATTCCAATAGGGTTGAGGACACAGTTTGCGCATTTGTGTGGAAGAGGAGTTTATGAGAGTAGTTAAGGATGACTGATAGGGGCCATCTTCCAGTGCCACTGGGTTGAGCCTCCAAGAAGGGATCGGTGGGCGTCTCCCTATAGGTAGGTAAACCAGCAGTAGAGGGCTGTGGTCAGATAGGGTGCGCCCCAAATATTCAGTGTGCGTTATGGAGCCACTGAGCGCCGGCATACTGAGAAAGATGTCAAGTCTGGTGTGCACTTGGTGGATCAGGGAGGAAAAAGAATATTCCCTATCTCTGTCGTGTCGCCTTCTCCATATATCTTCTAGGCCCCAATGATGAATCTAGTCCCGGAACCCCGCTGCTGTGCGATGTGACTGCGCCTCCAGGAGTGGAGGATGGGAGCGGTCGGTCATAACATTCGCGACACAATTAAAATCTCCGCACAGCAGTACTTGCCCGCCCACACATGCCGCCATCTGAGCAGAAAGAGAGGATAAGTAAGTGACCTGATCCTAATTGGGAGCATGTATGTTACCTAATGTTATAGCTTGCCCGCCAGTCTGCCCATCAGGAATACATACCTACCCTCAGCATCTACCAGTGCATGTGTGAGGTCGAAGGGGACTACAGGCCTAATCCAAATTAATACTCCCCTCGAAAAGGTTGTTGCGTAGACCTGACCCCGCCACCTTTTACAAAGTTTTCCCGCTTCCCCCTTGGCTAGATGTGTCTCCTGAAGCAGGGCTATATGTATATCTCTATGTTGTAAATACAAATAAATATTGTGATGCTTGGCCATAGATCTCATCCCTCGTATATTCCAGGTTAAAAACCTTATTACATTATGTGTGTGTCATATTTACGATGCATCCCTCTGCGGACACCCCGCTCCCCTCTGCGTCCACTCCCCCAGTCATGTTTGGGCACTCTATTCTGCAAACATCTGAACATAAACAAACAGAACAACCCCTCAATTGAACAACTCCCCCATCCCAGGGCAGCCCGACAATGGTCAGCCACCCAAACTGCATGTAGAACATCGAGCACTAATTGAGGCCCAACCGTAGTCAGGCAAGGGTCTCAATGGGGGGGCAGCAGAGACAAGAGTGTAATCTAAAATGTGTAGTTACCCATATTGCACCGGCCCAAGCAAGGGTAAACCACTGCAAGTCTCCCAGCAGGCACCCAGGGCCCTCCCGCCCCACAAAAATCCACCAGAATCACTGTCTCATCTCAGAGTCAGATAATCTCCTCTGACGTGTTAGGAGTCACCACCGGTAAGGTCACACTACCATGTGTGGCTCAATGATGGAGAAGTGTGGTTCAATGGTTAGAGCGGCAGACCCTGATGCAGAGGTCTAGCCCGGGACCAGGGTTCAATTCCCCGCCTCGGCGGGTCTTGGGCTCAAAATTCCACGGACCTGATAATTCTCGCCTCGGTGCCTATTCCAATCATGGAGTCCCACTCTGAAACTCTGGGCAATAGCTTGCTTAATCTCCACAACGGCCCCCACAACGCTAAGGATGCCTGGCCTCCACCTTGGGGGTGCCCAGGAGTGGACACCTCACAGGGAAAGCCAGGATGGGTTCCACAGCGGTATTCGTACAAGCGCCTTGAGACCCTTGCGGGTGAGTAGTGCGCTATACAAGTATCAATTTACTTTACTATTTACTATTCTGAGAAAAGTCTGACAACCCCTCCGTTTCACTTGACGTGCAAGACTCTGCCTCTGAAGGAGACTTCCTGCCCTGCACAATTGCCGCTACTGCCTGCAGTGCCTCCGCTCTCTCCTTCTCCTTTTGAGAGGATGTTGTTCACTTCGAGGCCCCTCGTCTTGATCGTCTCCTGGTTCTCTTTCTGGGCTCTCAGCTCCCAGGTGCTGCCGTATTTGTATGCACATGTTGGTGGGGTCCAGTTCTGTACATTTCTATCCACTCCCATGCAGATTTAGGATCCTCACAAAAATGTGTCTTTCTGTCAAGTAGGATACGTAGGTGTGCCCGGAAGATCAAGGAGTACTGGAGGCCTTCTCCTCTCAATACTTTCTTCACCTCCAGAAAGGAAGTTTGTTTTCTCTGGACGTCCAGTGTGTAATCAGGAAGATGGAAACTCCACTGTTATCCACAGTGTATGGTCCATCAGTTTGAGCTTTTTGTAAAAGGAGGTCCCTGTCTCTAAAGTGGAGGAGTCTGGCCACCACCAGACGTGGTGGTCCAAAAGGGGCTGGTTGTCTAGTTGGAACCCGGTGTGTGCTTTCAAGGGTATAGAATGTCAACAAACCCTCAAGGGCCACCACAGTTTGTACCCATTGCTCCAGAAAGGACACCATGTCATTACCCTCTGCTCCTTCAGGCAGGCCAAGAACCTGAATATTGTTCCTCCTGTTTCGACCTTCGGCATCTTCTGCTCTCCTCTCTAGGACACAGATTCTGTCTGTGAGGCCCCCCACTTGTAACGCCAAGGACTGTTGTGCCGGTTCAAAATCTGTTATTCTGGACTCCATGGTTTTTGCCCTCTTGGCCAATTTCCTGTGCTCTTCTCTGAGCAGGCTCAACCCCACCAACACCGTGCAGATATCCTGATGTAGGGTGGACTTGGTATCGGCAATGGCTTTCAGTATTTTTGTTAGCACTGGGTCAACCACATCTCTCTGTGGCCTTGTGGGGTTTCTTCCAGATCCTGGGTAGCACCTACTTGCTTTGCTCTCGGCTTGCCCATTTCAGTCAAACGTTTTCAGCACAACCTTATTATGCAAAAAAAGTCTTGAAAAGTTTTGTCTAGGGCCACCTTCCAGCTCCTTGCTATGTCAAAGTCACCTATGTCATTGCCCAGTTTCACAACTCCTGTAGTGTTTCGGCCCAAGTTCCAACTACCAGCTGTGTGTTCAATAACAGGAAGGTTCATTTGCTAGCTGAGACCGTTAGCAGCCCCTCCTCAAGAGGAGTCTGGTTCCAATGTTCACACTTGAGTCCCAATGGCCGAGATGTTGACGCAGGCAACGTTTGAGGGTCCTGCTTCTCGTCCCCACTGTCCACGCCTTCCTTGGGACCCTATCCGAAGGTCGCAGCCCAGGTACAGTCCTTCGGTGAAGCCCACAGCCCTATAGAGCTGCCCCAGTGCCAGACCGCCCTTCACAGGTTCTCCACCGTTCAGGCACAGCCAGCTGATCTCACCTCAGTGCGCAGTCTGTTCCACACTCAGGCAGTGAGACAAGTGTTAGAGGGGCACCTTAGTTACAGTCTCCAAGGGCCTGCCGCCTGACCCCCGTGCAGAGCTCACTCCGGTCCCTGGGTCAGCCCCTGGTGTCCAACTTCACCTCGCCTCCTCACCGCTGCCTGGGTTGTGGGATTTCGCTGTCCACCTGATGGCTCGCACATGCGAAGCGCTTGTGCTGGGATATCGGGCCTCCTGGCCGAGCTTCCACACCTCCGCCCAGTCTTCTCAGAGGTGTATTATGCAGGTGGGAGCAGACACAGGTCTTTGGTGTCGTCAGGATGACCCACACCCTGTGCGCCCTCCAGGCGAGGAGCTGCCAGACAAGCCGTCAAATCCCCTGGCTCCCAGGCAGCGAGGGACCTCACGCCTCACACCAAAGTCTCCCGATCTCCAGGGCCACCTGCTATGACCCGGGGTGCGACACCTACTCCTCTCTTTGGCCCACTGTCACCTGTACTGGTCAACGCCGCTTCACCGGGTACTTCGGCAAAGCATCAGCGTCGTCATCCGCGTCAGTAGCTGGTCTATGCTGGAGCATCCTCTGCACCGCTCCGTCTCAGTGGCCCATGCAGGCAGCCCAGGTCCTTCATTCTTCATACAGCTGCAGGGCTATGCCGCCATCTTGGGAGTGAGCACCCCACACCGCAATCAGCCAGCCATCCATGCTTCCAAGCAGTGGGAGACCCAGCGACTGTCTCCGGGGTTCCCTCGTCTTCCAGGGCTATCCCAAGCTGAGTGCTCGGGCCCCGTGTGCCGCCGGGAAAGCAGAATAATTGTGGGCCGGTGCGGAGCAGCAAGCTCACGCGGCCGCCATCCTCAGCGTCCAAGCCACGCCCCTTTATGCAACTGTCTGAACATTGTTTTCTTGAATGGACACTCTCTTACACTGTTGGCCTTTAATTCAAGCCTCTTTACTATGACATCATGACTCTGGGATCTATATTCATATCTTTGGTTACATTCTCTTTATAATACAGGTTTTCTCAATTTTATTTTTTGAGCATTACTAGAATTATTAAAGCTATGCTTAACTTCCTATTCCATGAGTTAATCTTGTTCCTAAGAATATCACTACACCAAGTATCGCAACAAATGAAAGAGTAAAACAAGATCCACCTTTACCTTAAATATCCTTCCCTAATCTCAATGTAATTAATTCCGGAAGAAGTTAGGGCTCTTCAACCCTATATGGAGGAAGCAAATGAACAACTCTAAAACTTGGATGACAAATGGACTCTTATGGGCAGTCATCTTACTAAAGTGTTATATTAATATTCTTTTTCCTTATGTCTCCCTTTATGTTCTACCCTCTAATTTGCCTGTGTATATCCATCTATGTCTATAGTATTTGGTATCCCTCTGTGACAGGGATACTCCAAGTACAGCCTGAGGGCTGCATACGGCCCTCCTGACCTTTAATTGCGATCCCCCGTTGAACAGTTACACTGGGCTGCTGTTCACTTGACAGAGCAGGAACATTCAGAAAGCTGTGAAACAAACAAGCATATTGTATTTGCACGTTAACTAAAGTAACCATAAAGAAGAAAAGAAAGTGTCCTAGACAACCTATCTTTAGGAATTCCTTTAGCTATAAAGACATCTTGCACTAAACATGTAAAAACGTGATGAATGCTCTGCAGACTTCAAAAAAAGTGTATGTGCTTTACCTTAGTAGATCAGATTATATCACTGCACTGAGAGGCATTTATTAGCAGTGATCGTTTTCAAACATAATCTTGGAAACATCCATGCTGCCATCATTCCAAAAACAATGCCATTAGTGAAGCAAGAGGGAAATCATTTGTCAGGTGCACCTTGTGTGTAGCCTTGGTTGTTATATAATTGGTAAAACATTATAGTTTATTAAATAAAACACAAGAGAATGTTTTGTACAGCACACATCCTGAACTCATATATTTTAAGGGGGAAACATCCTTTACAACGCAACTTTTACCACGCAGTGCCTTTACGACGCAACTTTTACAACGCAAACCATTACAACGCATTGCGCTGGGGGGCGCTCTAGGATAGGGAATAGATTTAATTTACTATCCAACACCTTCTCTACTATCCACGGGGACTGGAGTTGGAATAGTAAATTAAACTATTCACTATCCAGCACCCCAAAGCGCTATGCGTTGTAAAGGCATGCGTTGTAAATACCACGTTGTAAAGGCATGTGTGGTAAAAGCATGCGTTGTAATGTCATACATCCATTTTAAGGCGCTCTCATTTATGGAAATGAAGAAATAAGAGGCAAAGTGACATTAACTAATTACCTAGGATCACACAAGTTCGTCAAGTGGGGAAGCCAGGACTGATGCCAGGTTTTTTGGTTTCTCATTTTGCAATTCAGCAACCAGATGAGTATCTCTCTCCACTCACGTTTTACATTAAAAGTTAATGATTTGAGTTTAATTATTGGTGCATGAGAATAGACTGTAGGTGGCAGACAGAAGTCAGGTGAAGGCTCGGTTTGTTGTCCACACCATGCATCTGCTTTGCGTTCCCCTACTCCCACCTTTCATCACCATGACCCTTGCATTGCTGCCATGAATGAGGCCTTCAGGCATGCCACAGACGGTACTTTGCGGCCCCGGGAGAATTGATTGTGAGTACCCATGCTCTATGACTTGTTCTGGGATCCAGATGAACCATCTTCCTCATGCGGTCTCACCATTCTTAACTATTCATTTTTTATCAAGGTATGTCTTTTTCTGTTATTTTGTTCTTAACCGCTTAACCACGGCGACAATTCCGCCGCGGTGCGGCGGTTTAGCGGAGTGGGCGGGTCCGCGCCGGCCAACAGACGTTCGCAGCACTATGGAAGTAGTGCGCGCGACGGCTGTTGGCCGTCAGAAGCAGCGAAGGGGTTAATGATGTTTGTTCATCTATATTGTTCTCCCTCTCTCCTTTTTTTGAGGGCTGATTTACTCTATATCTTACTCATTATCATTTGGCATTTAATCACTATACATTTTGTTCTTATTTGTGTCTTGTTCATTTTTTGGAGAATTAAAAATATACGTCATCGTTATATATTACTAGCTTACCCTTTGCGCGTTGCTGCGATCTCAGAAGAAAGGAATGTTGCTGCTGCTCAGAAAGATAATCATCTCGGTTTCCTATGTTTTCTGGGATTGGCCTATATCTTCTGAATACCTCTGAATGGCCTTTTAAGGTGAAATTTTAACTTTTTTCTCTGTTTTGTGCACGTTTTCTAATGATACTTGTGTCTCGCACTCGATATTGGCCCCTGTGTCTTTCACCCTAGACTACTTCCCCTCAGGTTCTATTTCAAACCGGATTAGGTCTCATCGCATTTGGGATACTTTTGAACACGCGCGAGATCACAGCTCTTACACGCTCATATCATGCGCCCCCATCACGACTCGGGTTCATTCCCGATCCCGCACCGTCTCGCCAACACTCCGTCTCGGCACAACGAAGACTGATTTGACATGTTTGTGCAGCTTCTTCGGCCCCCTCAACGCGCGTAGCTGTGCTCAAGGAGGGCCGGGTTACACTAGAGGAATTCACCTTCGGAGCGATTCTCGCTGGTCGTTCGTTTGAGAATAACGGGCTTGATCAGTTTGTATTCGAACAGCTTCTAATCTTCCTTCAATATTTAAAAAAAAATTATGCCAGAAACTTTCGCGGGAGTGTACTCAACAACTTCCCAAAGTTTCATGGCGATCGTATGAATGGTGTAGTACTGCATAAAGGACAAACAGACAGACATACATTCGTTTTTTATATATATAGATTATTTTAGGGTTGGGCGTAACTGGCGTAGTTACTCGTAATTATGGTTAATTGTGTGAGCAGCATAATCCCGCATATAGCACTATTTTTTCAGTGCAAAATGCACCCTTTCATCTAAATGGGCCAGAGGATGCTCTTTGCACTAAGAAAATAGCTCTAAATGCTACAGGACACAAACAGCAGTAGGCGGCAGCCGCTAGCTCTCTCTTTGTTCATTGTTCCTGTGCTCCTGCGGTCAGATTTTTGCCCCAAATTACTTTTAATTTATCAAGCTGGAGTTTTCGCATACTTTGGTAATTTATCATCACAAGAGTAACGTGTAATTACTGAAATTATCCTGTGTATTTCGAACTTCGCCTAGTCCGAATTTTTCTATCTCATGAGTTGATTATGCAAGCATTAATAGTAATTTTACATTAGGGCTCTTAAACCTTATATAGAGGAAATAAACAACTCCAAAACTTGGATGACAAATGGACTGTTATAGATGTTATAGTACTGAGGTGGAACAACATGTTGAAGATCAACAAGATGAAGTTCATGAACTTAAACAATTGCAATCTAAAGTTTAATTACTAAAGAATTAAGCCGAATACCTCGAAACCATCTTTGTATATACAGACTACCAGAAAGGCTGGAAGGTTTTGATCCTATTTCCTTTTTTCAGTTTTTTATTCCCAAAGTTATAGAGAGACTGGAGTCTACTTACTTAAACATCCAGTGAGCCCACAGACTTTGTCATAGACCTTGTCTTCTCTCACATTGGGCATTTAATCTCTACACACCTTTTTCTTATTTCTTATGTTTTATTCTTATTCTTAATTCATTTGAGAATTAAAAGTGTATGTCATTGTTATACACATTTATAGTACAAATTGTAATTTTCAATGAGTTTAAGTGCAATTTCTTGGAATATCAAGTGGTTGAGTTCTCTTACCTAAAGGCAAAGTGTTTTGTGACATTCATCTAAATTAAAAGCCGATATGGAGCTCTGTAAGAATTGCATATAATTGATACAGAAGTTATAAAACTTAAAAAGGGCTGGGTGGTAACTTTTGTAATAATTGTTTGTGATATGTCTATGGAAGTTAAAATACTTTCTCAAGATTCTGACGAACATGGGAGATGGCTTGAAGTAAATCTAACTATCAACAAAATACCATTATCCATTTTTAATGTGTATGCTCCCACTAAACATGACACATTCTTCTGGAATGACTAATTCAGAAGACTATCTGATTTTGGTGATGACTGCCATCTTGTTATTGACCCCTTTTTAGAACAAATTTCAAAAATTTCCGCTGTTACTTCTGTTTTGCAAAAACATTTTACTACTGATACAAAGCAAAAGACCTTCTCTGAGAAAATATACCTTTAGAACCACTGTACAATTTTCTCATTCTAGGATTGATCATTTATTTGTTTCTAAGGCTTTCACCCAATACATTGTTAATGCTGATATTGGCACAATACTGATATCTCACCACACACTTGTTACCTTCTACTTTGATCTCTTACTTGTTACGAAAAGTAATAGGAGATGGAAATTCAACAACTCTCTTCTTTCACACAGGCTTTTGAGTTGTTTCTAAATGACTTTTTCAACTAACTGATACTAAAGACATATCACCTCAGACCATTTGGGACTCATTTAAGGCCACTGCCAGAGACTTTATCATCATGTATAAATCCAGATAAAAGACCATTTTTAGTAGAAGTATTTGATGTTATGAATAACATTAAAAAAATAGAAAAGTTATATTTCACTTCAAAATCCAAATCTTGTCTAGATGACACAATTGAAGCAAAGTGCAAATTTAATAAACTACTGACAGGATCCTGTATTTCCCAGCATAAGTTACCTCAAAATGGCCACCTTCTGGCAGCACTACTCTGCAGTTCAACTTCCAGAGTTTCGGAGTGACCTTATGGGGGGGGGGGGGGAGGGTGGGTTTGGCAGGGGTACTGTGAGGAGGGAGATAAGAATGAGAAGCATCTGGATATCAGTATACGGAGTTGCTACTTCACACAGTAATCAACAGTATTGTACACAATTATTATGATATGCTCATCATTACCTGCAAAGAGAAAAATTCCCTTTCACATTGCTCTTAGCTTTGATAGTAGAACATTTCTTAACCTTCAGAATTTTTAATGACTCGGGTGGCATACAATCGAAATAGTTCAATCAGTTCCACCTTAATATGCAAGTACAGCTCTTTGTTCTTTTGCCACAAGGCTTTATTAACTCTTCAGATCTTGCAGAAAATCCAGTCTCAATTAGCTTTCTCACCAGATCTCTTTAGCTGTGATTTTTCTCACCAAAATCTTTAACTGGTTCTTCTGACCAAGTTCCTAACATTCTATTCCATATTTGTGCTTTGATTCCATGACTCAGCATTTCACATCAACATTTTGGGTATATTCCTTACCGTGAGTCACAAGCTAACCAAAGGTAGTTCTTTCCACGAAAGTACAGGTCTTGAAATACCTTACTCACGCTGGAATTCATGATGACTGGGTTGATCTCTGTATGCCCCTTCAATCAGAGGAGTGTTTCTCCTTTTAGACTGTCTCCTGGGTAAAAATGCTTCTATAAATAGCAGGGAAGTTTGATTGTGGCAGGTTGGTATAGTTTTCAGAAAAACAAGTTGGCGGACAAGACTTCCTCAATTCTCGGGAGATCTCAGCAGATCACGAGTTCTTACGCAAGTACTTCAGTCTTCTGCTCAGGAAAAAGAAAATGTTTACTCAACACCTTTATTTCAGAAAATAGTTTGGAAATACTTCTTGCTTTAAGGAGCCTTACTTTTTATGGTAAGAGAACTACACAGAGTGAATTAACATCTACGTAAACATATTAAGTGTTCAACAATACTTGTGCACAATCATCCCTTTCCTTCATTGCACAGGTGGACTTGTATCCAATAAGTGTCATACCTCCATTCACCATTGGTCTGGGAACACAGCATGGTGGTGTTTAAATATCAAACCCGCAATGTGAGTGGTAATGTTGATTCCTGGCCTTTAGGAAGTGTGAATGACCACATATACTATGTCTGGTCTTGGTATGGTGTTCATGCTGGACTTTGACACAGAGCACAAGAGTCCTGACAACTACAGAAGATGTTGCTCCTTACCTACTTAAATCTAGTGCTAAATACTATGGGGGTCATAATAAAGCAGGCATACTGTTGGTAAGTATCTCAAAGTTATCAAGCATTGTCAGAGCCAATAGGTCTCGATGATGCGAGAATTATTGGCTTTGTCAATGTTAATATGTTTTAGCCACAAGCACACAATTTAAGTGTGTAAGTAAGATTTTGGTATAGTACAGAATTGACTTTCTTCCATATAAAACCTGTCAAGACTGAAAAGGGATGCCAGAGAGTATAAAAATATATTATAGTTCAATATAACTTTCAAGTCATCAAGTAAAATGTTTAACTGACTCCAAAGAAATTACAAAAAAACAAAACATTTAAAATGTTAACTACCAGAACGCTGACATCGGATCAGAGAAGAAATAAATAAAGGTTCAATTAAAAGTAGTGAAATGCCGTCAGATCTCTGAATGGGGATGTGCAGGGAAACTGTGGTTAATCATACCTTTGAAGTAATCAATAAGTGCGAGTTTTGTTTTGGAGAGTGTGGCCAATAAAATCAATAGAACGGAAAACAGTTTTGTAGAGCGATAATAGTTTTCATGGCACCTCATGTGTCATGATAACCCTTAGCCAACAACGGAGAGAAACAACATAACCAGTCATCTATGGGTCATGATGCGTCTTTTTTCAAAATTAAAAACATTGGAATTTAATCAGAAAACAATAAGGTAAATTCAAAAGTAGAAATGTTCATCCATAAAGTTAACACCACATGCAAACTAGGCAGTAATCAGTGTTCTTCTTCAAGCCTGTACTATTGCAATATTTGAATTTGACCTTGTATTCGTGGAAATTAATTGGAGAACGTATGTTTACTAGTATAGTTTTCACAAGCAATATGGTTTACTGAGCCCCCTTTATTTTGACTTGCAGGGCGTATATATAAATACACAATCTATTATGAAGGCTGTATGCAGAGAAATATTAAGAGCAGACAACTTGAACATGTTTCAGTCAAACATAAACTTGGGTAAGACTTTCTCACACTACCGCTGCCGAGATTTGCTCACAACTTCCAAAAATACATGTTGATGTCCTGGCAGCCTCTCAAGGTTGATTACTTTATTTATGTTGGGGAGCAGAATTTATTTAATATTTAAAATATCAACAATGTGATTGAAAAAACAGAGGTACCCCGTGCATACCCCAAAACAAAGCTATAACCCACCGTTAACCCAGCTCTAACAAAACCTTGGTGTGAGTCACATGAATTGCAATCGTACATCAAGCCACATCGGCCAATGAAAGAACTACAAGGAGACAGCGGAATTAGTCTACAGCTTCTACAGGGCTGGTAGGTTGGGGTGGTGTACGTCATGCACGGAAGAGAAAGTCATTGAACTGGAGGACTGTGGCGTGTTGCTCTAACACAAAAGTAGAACTTTATTCCTGGAGCAGCAGTGTCCAACATAACCGTTTAGAAGAAAGCTACATCGGGACATTCATTTTTAAAAATCCTCTCACTTTGAAGTCAGAAAAAGAAAAGTAAAACAGGCACCCTCTGCAAACAACGTCTGACATTTGACCTCAGTCTTTGAATGTGCAGCAAATGTGATGAGATAAGAACAAGATTTACTGGCCTGTCAACAGAAATGGAGCTCGAAGCGAGTGAATATACGATTGCTCCTGTGAATAGCTCAAGGTCAAAAAAGTTGTTCCTAAAACAGTTTATAAAGTGGGAGAAGTAGATTGGTAGTAATTATTGGTCCATGCTGTCAGGGAAAGCTAAACACCGAAAGAGGCATGATGCATGCATGCCATGGACAAATGGGGAGAAATAATATGAGAGTGATGATGGAGCCAGCAAATGGGAAGCCTGTGGGCAGACTGAAGCCCACATATCAAATACAATGTGTCTCTTCGAGACAGTGCATGCGCTGTCCAGCCGAGACCTAAAAAGGACCCTGTTAAATTAGAATGTATTCTACAGGATGATAAAACATCAATTTTTAAGGATTCTGAAATGTTAACTAAATTTATAAAACACTAAAAAACATATATACTCACCTGAGATAGTTCCTTATTATAACATAATGCATTATTTGTCATCCATTTAGAAAGAACATGATTCACATATTGATTTCTTTACCTATTAAAGATGTTTCTCCTCAAGGTATAACTACTGCACCTAACTGGATTAAAAACAGGTAAGGTTCATGATCCATGTGGTTTCCTATCGAATTTCGTTTTCATTTTGCCACATTCTTAATCCCTAAACTATATGAAATATCTTGTGCTTCATATTAACTCAGCAGGAGGCACTTTTCAAGATGTTTATTTCTGTCTTATACCAAAGGAAGGTCAAGATTCTACATTCTGTGAGTAGTACAGGCCTATTTCTTTGGTTGACACTGAATGTTTGCATAATTATCAATCTTCGTATTGATTTGCTGATACTACATTTGCTAGGAAAAGACAAGTCAAGTTTTGTAGACTTTTTTTTAATATATTAAGTTAGTCCAAAATTTACAAACATTCATTAGTGGCTATTTCTCTGGAGGCTGAGAAAACTTTTGATAGCATGTACTGGAATGTTGTTTTTTATACTCTCACTTGTTTTGAGATTGGTCCTTAATGGATTAATCTTGTTTCACCTTTATATTCATCTCCTAAGTCATCTGTTTTTGTTATTAGCTTAATTTCTTCACCCATTCCACTACAAAGAGGCGTGAGTTAGGAAAGGTTGCCCCCTTTCCCTTTTATTAAACCTTGGCCTTCCTTTCTAGAATAAGACAAAATAAATAGCAGTATACAACTTTTTTGGTATACCGATAAGTAGATTGGGATCTCTGTCTACGCAGATGATATTATTTAATTCATCTCTCATCCTGAAACTTCTTTACCTGCCTTTCTAGAGGAAGACAATAATTCTGCAATTCTCTCTGGATATAAACTTAATTCCACTTAACAAATTATTTCCACTTGACAAATTATTTTTCAAGCCTGTCCTTTAGCCTCCAAATGGAATCCATTGTTTTTGTGTTGGGGTGACTAGATTCCATCAAAATAAATGTAATTTCCATTGTTCTTTATATTCTTTCTACAGTCCCATAAATATTTCATGTCACTTTTTTTAAAAGTGTATTCTATTTGCTCTTCTTTCTTATGGAATAAGAAGGAACCTTGTATGTATCTTCTTAAACTAAAATGAATTAAGCAAAAGGGAGGGTTAAACTTTCCTGATTCTCAATCCTATCATAACGCATTCTTTTTAAAGCAGGCATCATATCGATTGTTAAACAATGCCAAAGACCATGCTCCTCTTTGGGTTGGTACAAAAAAATATTTGATTTATCCTTTCTCCTTTATGAACTTGTTTATCTTTTACAAAAAAAACTCCTTCCATGTACCTTCATATACTTAAAAATGCCTGCAGATTATTTGGACCAATATTCTTTTCACATCTTGAAGATAAGGAACTCTAAACTCACCATTATGGCATAATAATTTTAATAATATAAATAACAGAACCATTTGCTGGAATTCACAGAGAGAGAAGGGTTTAATTTTGGGATACTCAACACATTCAAAATGATACGTTTCATTCCTCTCCAGAAGGGAAATCACTCTTTAATTTACCATACTCCTATATTAAAAAATGTAATTCTTTAATTCACATTATTTAAAAAACATATAAAAAATTAAAATCCAGTGGTTTAACTGTTATATAATCTGTAATTTTTACGAAATTACTTCACCATCTCTTAGAGCATCTAACATTTACTGTGCCTTCAATTTATCCTCTATCAAGTAGACATAAAATAGAAACGAAATTACAATAGAACATGACTGAAGTGTTTCCTGGCCAATAAATGTGTTGACCAAAATAGGGATAAAAATGTGAAATCCTCCCAGACAGCAAATCCCACCAAAACCTTTTTGGTTTTAATAGACTTGTGGTCACTCCAGTCACCCTAAATACAATGAATCCCAGTTGTCTACCTACTAGATGGTCTTGCTTTGTTTCTTTTTCTGATTAAAAAAATGTGTATTTACTTTTCGATGTACTTACGAATTTAATGTGAAAGTTTGGAGACAGATGAATTCTATTTTTAGTACCAATGTTCCTTTTAATTTTGCAAATATAATGTTAGGATGTCTTTCTGAGGAATGTTGCCCTTTAAATGTTATTATTATAGATGTAATGTTTGTTGTCGCAATCTTAAACCATTCAAGTGTGATGGTATGGTATATGCCATGATCATAGACTTGAAAAAGCATATGTTAATCCTGTTTCATTTACCTTCAAAAGAGACAATTTTTGGTCATCAGTAACTGTTTTTCTCAACTCATTGTCCCAAGCTTTTAATTCACAACATGCAACAATTGAGGAAAACCTCAAATCCACATTAATTTATATTTAACCTGGCATCCCAAGAGAAAGGTGAGCAAATGAGCATATTCATCACACGTCTGAGACGCTTAGCAAGATATTGTGATTTTGATAATTTTTCCACGGAGGATGCCCTCCGATTGAGAATTATAGAAGGCTGTCTGTCAGAGCCCTTGAGACGCAAACTGCTCAAGAAAAGCTACCCGCTAGATGAGATTGAGGAAATGACAAGAGTCGATGATCAAGCCGACAAGCATGCAAAAAAGATGGAGGCCGGGAGAAGCAAGAAACATGAACAGGCGTTTAGAATGCAGTCTCGACAAGTGCCTGGACGGTCCCCACCACAAGAGCGCTCCTCCAGATGCGGCTACGATTTCCCACATGCAGACACATGCCCAGCACTAGGTCAATGATGCCGGAAGTGTGGTAGAGACAACCATTTCGAAAGCATGTGTGGGACTTCCCACAAGGATGATCAACGAGAGCCTAGCAGACAATATCGTCCCTCAAGCAGCCGTCACCATGTCAGAGCAGTACAGGATAGACGAGACTCATCCACTGGGTCGTCACAATCCAGCTGTCACTCCTGCCGAACACATCGATCTTGACGGTCGTCATCAAGAGGGTCAAGATCCCTATCACCCGTCTCACAGGACCGCGACAAATACATATGTTTTGTAGCGGATCCTGATCGTATAAAGGAATATCCACGGCTAGACATCAAAATTGGTTCCCACCATGCCAAGTATGTGATGGACAGTGGGGCGTCGCTAAAATATTTACCTGTAGCGGAATGTCAAAGAATGAAGACGCCTCCCAAATTGATCAACGCCCACGTGCAAGTATTTACATGGATGTAAAAAAAAAACACTCCCCTGTCTTGGGAAGTTCGAGACCGATCTATCATATCAAGATCGCACCATCCAAGCCTACATCCACGTCATTGATGGGCCTGAGGCGGACTGCTTACTGAGCCTGCCCACCGCAGAATGAATAAGGCTGGTGGACATACTATACAAAGTGGATGACAAACCAGACATTACTCAGAAGTTCCCTAAGCTTTTCCAAGGTCTCGGGAAGATGAGAAACTGTCAAATTAGACTCCAAATCAACGAGCAAATCACACCAGTGGCACAACATCACCGGAAAATCCCATTTCATCTGCAGGAGGCCGTGGTGAAGGAGCTCCAAGACTTACTCGAGGCTGACATCATAGAGAGAACTGATGGCCCAGCACCCTGGGTCTCCCCAGTTGTAGTGGTTCCAAAGAAAGGAGACACGGACCGAGTCCGTCTATGTGTGGACATGAGAGCGCCTAACACCGCGATAGAGAGGGAGAGGCACCCAGGCCCCCACATGAGTGACATGATCACGTCACTCAATGGAGCCAAAATATTTTCAAAATTTGACCTTAACAAAGGGTACCACCAGCTGGAGTTGCATGAGCGGTCCCGATACATCACGACATTCTCAACACATCTAGGGCTGTTCAGGTACAAAAGACTCAGTTTTGGGGTGTCCTCAGCTGCGGAAATTTTTCAGAAAGCAATCAGGAGAACAATTCATCATGTTCCCCATGTACTGAACTATAGTGACGACATCCTGGTGTATGGAGCCACCGCTCAAGATCATGACTCTGCGCTAGATCGGGTCTGCCATGCCCTGACGGAAGCCAACCTCACGCTCAATCAAGACAAGTGTGAATTTCATAAGCCAACGCTGAAATTCTTCGGCCACGTTTTCTCTGGAAATGGCATGAAACCGGACCCCGAAAAGGTAGCAGCGCTAAATGACACACCGAGCCCAGGTGACGTTGGAGATGTGCGCTCGTTCCTGGGCATGGCCAGCTACTAATCCAGGTACATACAAGACTACGCCACAATAAGTCACCCCCTGAGAACTCTCACCAAACAGGGGCAGCCATTTCAGTGGTCCACCCAATGTGAACGTGCTTTCAGAGATATCAAGGAAGCTGTAGAGTCTGCTGAAAACATGGCCTACTTCAACCCAAAAAAGAAGACAGAAATAACCATGGATGCCAGCACTGTGGGGCTAGAGGCCATTCTAGCAAAGTATGACAGAGATGAAGATCAACGTCACATCGTAGCGTATGCCAGCAGGAGTCTCACAGACACTGAGAGGGCATACTCCCAGCCAGAAAAGGAAAGTCTAGCTGTCGTCTGGGCCTTGAACATTTCCACATTTTTATCTTCGGAAAGCATTTCACCCTGGTCACTGACCATCAAGCTCTGATCACAATTTTCGGAAATCCTCGAGCCAAAATGCCGCCAAGAATAGAGAGATGGGGCCTCAGGTTACAAGAATACACGGACACTATTGTACACAAGCCAGGGAAAGCTGCAAACCCTGCCGACTACATGTCCAGACACCCCACCCGAACCAGCAAATCCAAATGGTCGATTGCGGACGAATATATCCATTTCGTGGTCGATCAGGCCAGACCCCCTGCGGTTCCGCTGGAAGCCATCTGTGAGGCAACTCAGTCAGATGTCACCCTGCAGGAAGTAAAACGCCGCACACAGACCAATAGCTGGAGACATTCAGAAACTAAGGGACAAGATGACCAAGAGATGTCCGCATTCAAACACGTCCATGATGAACTGTCAATAGCGAAAAATGGTCTCATCCTAAGAGACACTTGAATTGTGATTCCAAGACAGCTAAGACAAGGGGTAATCAACTGAGCACATGAAGGACACAGGGGCATAGTAGCCACGAAAAGATCGCTCCGAGAGCGGGTCTGGGTTCCGACACTGGATCTAATGGTGGAAACAACGTTGAAGGACTGCCCACTGTGTCAGCTAGTGAGCCGTCCAGATCCCCCTGCACCACTGCAAATGTCTCTGCTGCCGGATGGCGTCTGGCAACACATTGCCATTGATTTCTTTGGGCCGTTCAAGTCGGGACAATATGTCCTGGTCATCATGGACGAATATTCCAGATTCCCCATTGCACAACTGTGCACATCCACCAAAGCCTCCAGCGCCATACCAATTCTAGGTGAAGTCTTCGCTGCGTGGGGCATTCCTCAAGTGGTAAAATCTGATAATGGGCCCCCATTCAACAGCCATGAATTCGCCGAATTTGCTCAACACCTAAAATGTAAACACCGGAAAATAACACCACTCTGGCCACAGGCGAATGGAATGGTCGAACGCTTCATGGCCACAGTCAAGAAAGCCATTCAGCAGGCGGAGCTCACTCGAAAGAGAAACCAAACAGTGCTCAATGAAGTACAACGTGCATACTGAAACACATCCCACTCCACCACGGGCAAATGTCCGGCCACCCTCATGCTAGGCTGGTCAGTGGCAACCAGACTGCCCATGATGAATGTCCCGGTGAGTGAACTGTCTCCGGATTCTGACCATGAAGAAATTGCGGCCGTGGACAGGCTGAAGAAAGAAAAAATGAAGGGATATGCGGATGAACGGCGACATGCCTCTCACGCTGAAATTCGGGAAGGAGACTGGGTGTTGGCGCGGCAAGAGCAGCCTAGAAAGACTGACTGCAAATATCATGAGACTCCGTTGAAAGTTGTGAGACAGAAAGGAACTATGATCACCGCGGAATCAGACAGAAGACGAGTCACCAGGAATGTGACACACTTTAAGAAGTGCAGCCCTAGCGTAAAAGAACTATTGACTGAATCACTAGTCGAGAACAATGAACATGAGACACTGCTTAGCAGCAGTCAGGTATTGATGGGAACTCCTGATGAGCACGAGCGAGATATCCCTGATCCTCAGTCGCGCCCCAGACGGACCATTAGAAAACCGTCTCGCCTCATTGAAGAACTTTAAGTGGTGATCTTCAGCGACGTGAAAGCAAAGGGTGTTGATACATTGCTGTGTTTTGTTTTTATTTACAGAGGGGGAGATGTAATGATGGGTGCACACACACGGGGCACTAGGACCTGCCCGAGGGAGAATGAGGGCAGGTGGATAGGGAGGAGCCAGGGACTGGAGACGGCAGTTAGCCGATGACCTAAGATGAAGAAGGACGTGCAATAAACAAGCTCCCACATAATACCCTGTGTCCGTGTCTCTGTGCGTGCAAGGACACTACAGTGGGTAACCCATCACCAGCACTGTATAACCCAAAAAAAACCATCAACAAATTGAATAACTCACGACGTCTGTCACCCATTGCAGGCCAATTCGGAGAAGATCAACATAGTCCACCACTAGAGGTCCCAAATATCTTATCCAATCTGACCAGTTCTTTTAAATCTCACAAATACACTCTAATATGGGAAGATATTAAAAATGCCCTTCACAACAGATCTCTCCACTTGTCTCGCCCTCCAACCACACCAGCTCAGGGCCACATCTATACTCAAAATCTCATATTAGGCAACTCAGTGCAGTAACCAGCTAAACTGACCATATCAAAAGACATGCCATAAAGGGACCTACAGAGCAAAACTACCACCGTACTGAAAATCATAAAACTGCACATCTATCTCTCATACTTCCTCATCCACCACACTGCTAGGCACAGCGTCCCATAACATGATAACTGCACCTCAGTGGTCATCACACACGACATGGAAACCCTTCCCACACAGGACCAAAACAAAGACAACATCCTGCCAACCACACATCCTACACAGTGGAGCATGCTGACCATGAAGGCAAGCGTTTCAGCACCCCACAACACAATTTTCCAACTCCTCCCAGACATCTGCCCTGACAACGTCAGTGTAGCATCCACCCCTTTGGTACACATGGTCACCAGTCGCAGCACAGATGACAAGGACTGAATGGCCCAGCAGTTTGGGTTTCTTATCCCCTGCTGCAGTCAGGGTTTAAGGCGACCAGAGTTTGCGTTACCTACTACTGACTGGTACCGCTCTATTCTCAAATGCTGGCACTGGAGGTGGGCAAGCCAATACATTTGCAGGGTGAGCCAAGCCAAAGCTGAGCCAATGGCCTGGCTTGGACCCTAGAGCCCGTGCACGAGCCGAGCCCTGAAAACGTTTGCTATGTTAATCATACAGCAAACGCCATGTAAATAAAATAAGAAAAAGTTGCTTCAAAATTAAAAAATTTGAATTTCTAGAACGTGAAAATTTGACATTAATTCATCACATGATAGAACTGCACAGAGATGTACTTACTAAAAGTAATATTTTTTAAACAAAGTTAGTGCACTAACAGCCTGATTCATCAAGCTAAATTGCACTTGCAAAGGGCAAGATTCTCAGAATCTTGCCTTTTGCGAGTGCAATTTTTGCATTTGGGATTCATCATCCCAAATGCAACATTCGCTACTAAAGAATTCGCACATTTGCGAAGAATTGCATTTAAGGAATCTCTATTTGAGATTCCTTAAATGCAATTCATGAATCATTTTAAAATTGCGAAATTGCAATTTTGGGCCGCTAATTACCGAGAGGTCAGACCTCGTGGTAAATAGCAAAAACTTAGAAAAATGCATTTAAATGCATTTTTCTAAGTTGCATGTTACACACACACATGTCCTTTGGACATGTGTGTGCGCAACACCAATGTAGATTACATTTCAGGGGTGCTACAGGGTGTCCTTTGGACACCCCTGCACCCTTGAAATCGCATCCTTATTTGCGATTAGCTAATTGCTAATCGCAAATAAGGAATAACTCCCCATTCATTCCTATGGGCCTGTAGGCCCATAGGAATGCATGGGGAGTTATTCCTTATTTGCGATTAGCAATTTTCTAATCGCAAATAAGGAACATGTAGGAATCGCAATATTTTTTGCAATTCCTACATGAATCCCGTTTTGCAAGTCCTTAATAGCGATTCCTTATGAATCACTATTAGGGGCTCGCTCGCATAATGGGAGAATGATGAATCTGGCTGTTAGAGGCAAGACAATTGTCATGCAAACCCTGTACATGGCCAGATTATAAAAGAACAACATTGTAGTCTATTAAACAAGGCACAAAAGGTTGTTGTACAAGTAGTAGTCTGAATTCACTTATTTGAAACTTCTTACATACACGATAAGGAAGAAAAAAGAGTTTAGGTGAAATAAAATATTTGCCCAAGCTCACACAGTTTAAGCGGTGAAGCCGCGAATTTTTTTGGACAGGTTTTCTGATTTCACTTTACACAAATCAGCCTGGAAATTACTATCTTTCCTTGTGTTAAGGATTTGTTTTGACCTCTTTGTACATTTTTTGCAGTTTTTATGGACCGTGAAATCGACCCAAACGCCAAATAGGAGTGCTTTGTGAGCACCAGTTACATTGCAAAAGGTCACATTCAATGCTTGCAGGCACTGGGAGATTACACGATTTGCCCAGAATCACAGGATGTTGTGCCAACGCCGAGACTCGAATCTGGTTCCCCAGTTTCAAAGTCAGCAGCCCTGGCCTTAACGCCACAGCCTGGGTGGAGGAAAGACTGGAGTGTAGCAACCTGGGTAGAGGTATAAGACGAGAGGGCAACAGCCACGGTAGACGGAGAGTGAGGCCAAATGAAAGCTCGGCTCGTTATGGGCTAGAGGTTCCAACAGGACCTCGAGCCGAGCCAGGCTTCAGGCTCGAGCTTCAGTGGCTCTCCTCTCCGCCTCCTAGCGGACACTCGGGCAGATAATCACATTTTGTGAAAGCGGAATTCGAGAGGTTGTTCAAAGGGTTAGTTCAGACCGCTTTGCAAAGTAAGGTTTTGAGAAATACGATGAAATAACCTATTCGGTGAGGTTTCAAATACCGAAACATGCTTGTATCTCACGAATTAGAAGCGACGTAGTCCGTCACTAGCCGAGGCTTTTTTCAACTGTTGAGAGGAAGCACGTGACACGTGGGCGAAGGCTCGCCTAAAATGCGTCTGTTTCGCTTCTGACACCAAACCTCCACGGAACAGTCGTGTTCAATCAGACCCTTCGGAGACAACGGAGTAGGAAATGGAGGCACTGCCGTCGCTCCTGGGACTGGCGTGGATTCTGGCGGCTTGGTGCGGGGGGGCGATGGGAGTTCAGTGCCCCAAAGACCAATACCCGGTGCTGCCTCCCGTGCAAGATTGGAAATGTTGCAATCGGTGCGCAACAGGTGAGTTCACCTAAAGTTGAGGACGTGTTGTATTCATAGTCTTTTTATACCAACTTTTTGTGTAGAGCTACTCTGCCGTTTCTGAACTTCACCTGCACTTGTTAGTTCGCTAATTCATAGTCCCAGATGTATTGACGTGCGAGTAATGGAAGCATTCAGCTCACTGAGCCATGATGCGGTAGCTTGTTTATGAATGCATCACAATTGGCAATTAGCGAAATTGAGAAAATATGAGAGATGAGCCACTTTGTCCAAGATCAGACAGTTGGTTTCCTATGGTCCGATCTTCTTACATCTGGCGGCTCACATTATGTTATGGCTTTCCTTTAGTGTGTTGTTGTACGCCGCCATTGCCTTCCAATGCGTATTATTTTTATGTGATAACATTAGCACCTATTATACAAGGCGCTAGGAAACGATTGAGTGTGTTTTGAAGGGCTATATGATAAACTGGTATTCTTGTTATCATTTACAGTGGCTCTAGTCTCTGTAGAGCGTCTCAGAGTGTAAAGTTATCCACTCTATGTGTGCCGCTATTGCCACTGCCCTCGGTGTCCGAGTGACCCCTGTCCCGGTGCATGGTCGCTGTCCCTGCACTGCAGTTTCCATATGGAGACTGTCGGTTGTGCACCCCTTGTGCTGCCTGTCACTGGGGCTGTTGTCTGCAGGGTTCTGGTGTCTTCATGGAGAGACCTGCGTCCACCAATCTACAGGGGTGTAAACAGCGAGTTGTGTGTGTGACTTTCAGTTTTTGTGTTTCCAAATATATAAAATGAGCAGGGAATTGTGTTGATTAATTACTACAAAAATAGGGTTAATACCACCAACATTGCAGTGGTCCACTATTTTCGGAAAGAATTTGAGGTGTTTGTGGGAATTTTAATATCACGGAATGCCAATTGCAATAGCTAAAGCATGTGGGTATTCAACCTTAACTCTGAGCACACACTTTCTGTGCAAAATACCATTCATTAGGTTATTTTAAAACAAGTGCAATCAATATTTTTTGTTTTCTTATTTTCATTCTTTTTAAAGCCTTTAGCCAACACGTGTTTCTTCTTGTCAGGATTAACCCACGACTTCTTCAGGGCTTAGTTTGTTTGGCTGTCAGGGATTACAGGGCGGTGACCAGACCGCGGAGAATTTTGATCGTGCAAGCGTACTCGCCTGCAGTCATCACCTTACAGAACATCGGAAATTACAAAGATATATAAATAGGAAACGCAACTTGATATTGACAGCCAAACAAACTACACGGTGGGAATGGATACATTTGAATATACAAGGAACAGGAAATTGAACAAATACACTACCGGGATGGATGTAGAACCAGCAGTATGGTGTATTGTACTATTCTTTAATGAAGTGAGAAAGCCCTGAAGAAGTCTAGGATTCATCCTGACACGACGAAACCACAACGAAACACGTATTGGCTAAAGGCTTAATGAAGAATGAAAGTAAAGAAAAGCAACATATATTGAATTAAAATAACCTAATGAATGGTCTTTTACACAGAAAGCGTGTGCTCAGGGTTAAGATTGAATATTAATAGGACTCTATTTTTAGGACCTATTTGGGGGGTTTATGGGTGATTACCTCCTCCCTTTGAGCACCGCAAGATTTCACTGTCTAGGAATATACAGACACGATATACAGTGAGCGCCTAGTTAGTCACTCGTCTCAAATTCACACCCTCAGACTCTTAAGGCATGTGGGTAGTTGGATGACTTCGGAAATAGCCAATCCCACTCTATGCATGATGTGTACGGGGAATCATTGAACAAATGAATGTATAAGTATGACCTAGAATTGATGGTGCAGAACATAGAACCAGGAAAAGTTGTGTTACCAACTTACCGGGGAGGGAGGCACACCTCGATTATCGACCACATTCTGATTTCTAGGCATAGTCCTACAGTACTGGATTCATTTAGGATAGTGCCTACCACTTTTAGTGACTACCAGCCACTTTCCCTAGCCATAATATCAAGACTAATCATATGAAAGGGCATCAGATAGCGACCCATCTTGAAATAGAAGATACACATGGGATTAGTCTAAAATGGGCCGGCATAAATGGATTTAATTTGTTGGAAAAGATAACCAAAGAAAGTAGGGGGGAATTCATTGAATGCACAGAATGAAATCATTGCCCACGCAAAATACTTATAGCCCTTTATAAGCTGACTGTGGCTATTGCAGATAGTCTAAAGTTAGGGCTAAAGCCAATAAAGCTAACAAACTGGGATGGTTTGACCATCATTGCACGCAGGTGAATGAAAAACATTAACTGGCTTTACAAGCGCGACCTAGGAATAAGGAAGTGGTGAAAGAGATGCGGCTATCTTACAAACATGCTTTAGAGAAGAGAAAAACTTTTTTACGTGAGAAGGCATGGGAATATCTGGAGCAGGGAGCCACATTGGGTGATGGTTCCCTGTTTTGAAAACAATTAATCAGCCATTCCTCAGGGACACCTCTGCCCCTGTAATAATGACCCATGTGCTCTCAGCTGATTGGCTCGCCCATTATAGCAAGATTTTCAACCCTAAAATTATGATAGTGGGGCCTATTAGAGACAAGAATTTTTCACTTGATCCTTGCTTCTTAATTTCGTTCTCTGCAGACGTAGTCAGCCTGCCCTTAGGGAAATGTGCAAATAAGAAGGCCCAGGACCTGACAGTCTCCCCCACACTTTCGGATCCCGTATTAACCCAAGTATACGTAACCACAACAAAGGGTTACATGCCAGCTATGTGGGCTGATAGTGTAATTGTTCCTATCTTTAAAAAGGGAAAGCAGGGGGACGCGGAATGCTATGGGGTGATCTCCCTCCTTGACTCCTCCATTAAGCTGCTGGGAAGGATACTACTAGAGAGGCTTGAGACATGGGCAGAGGATAATAACATACTTATGGACTCACAATTTTGTTTTAGGTGTGAGGTCGGTACGTTAGAACAATGTATTAACCTACATTTGATTGTGAATAAATATACAATAGCAAAACAGTGTGGCCTATACCTATATTTTGCCGATCTAAGCAGTGTTTTGATCTCGAAAACCAGTCTAAGTTGTGGAAGATAATGGAGGATTCTGGTGCCTCCCCGCCTATAATATCCTTCCTTTCACAACTATATAGCTATCTGACTGCCCGTCTAGACTATGGTGGTAATGGAGAATGTGCCCCTGGTTTCAAGATCATGATCATGGGGTGGGTGTACTTCTACAACATATAGCTTCTGACTCTCCCCCCTCCACGCCCCCCCCCATAGGAAAGTGTTTAGTCCAAACCCTATTATACGCTGATTACACAGTACTGCTATAACCTTCTGTGGGAGAGGTGTGGTGCAGCGGCCAGAGCGGCTGACTCCGGAGTGCTGGGCTCACGGTTTGATCCTTGGTGCTGGCGGCAGCTCAGCATCATGCGAGTCTGGGCAATAGCTCGCTTAATCTCCCCGATGGCCCCCCAGCACCTGTATACCGTTAGGGGTGATACGTTTGTGCTTTACCAATGTGGAATTATTATTATTATGCAGCTACCATAAGCTGATGCAGCAATAGTAATTAGCAGATTCTATCTGAATAGAATACCACACCTAGACTAGTGCCTTCTTTGTCTTGACATACTCCAGGAGCCATGGGGTTGTGAAAATGGTGGAAAAACATAAATACGGTACATTGGACAGCTGCATATGAGGGTATCAGTTCTACACATGCACCCTCCATTGAAAACCATGAATGAAACCTTTGAAGTAACATGTCCTCGTGGAAATTAAAAATATCCAGTCTAGGAATCTTGAACATACCTGTCTGCGCCGAGAATGCCCCTGAAGATGACAGTAAACTGAGAGGAGGGGGCAATTTTCCTCACCCAGCCTACCACCTTATTTTGCAATCTCCCCATGTGGATTGCTGATAGAGAAATTAGATAACTCTTTATTTGGACTTTCATTTTAAAAACTGTTTTTGGCTGAGCCTCGAATATGTTCCATATGGACAGTTTAGGTACACCTTTGCTGTTATGCTGTTTGTTTGTACAACCGCTACATCACCCTTGAACCTTCTCCTGAAAGATAATAAGAGGAGACAGAATTGGCATAACAATTGAACTTGTCATTGCCTTCATTCAAGGAAAGAATCCTCTTTTTTTTTTTTTTTTAATAATTCTTTTTATTAATGAAAACAAGAAAAACCAACAGCAGGTGCCTTACTTCACGGAACTAACAACAAATATACAATCATAACAGAGGAACAGACTGGTGACCCCCGAGGAAAAGCTGAACCATAAATTGTAGCTGGCATGTAGTCGTATAAAGTACAGGATATATAAGTTCAGTACAACCAGCCCCAATCACAAACCTCACCACCCATAGAAACAGAATTATAGAGAACAGGGCAATTTCGAGTGGCAAGAGAGCGTAACATTATAGGGTAGTGAACTAATCAACTGTCGTAGCTAACACGCAATAATATACTCAACACTTTATAAAGGTCGAAATAATCAATGTCACCCTCAGGGCCCGTCCACCCATCAAACAGGATTACCCATCAGGAAGGCACCTAATAGCAGGATAGTATCAGGATATTCAACATAAAAACAAAAACAAAGACAGTACAAAGAACCCCTGCACCCCTGCATATGGCTTTCGCCTAAACCCAACTAGCAGTGTGCCTGTCGCCCCATCTAACTAAATACTAAAAGTAGAAAAGTTGAGGAGGAAATCTTCATACAGGCTCCCGGTCTCCCCTCCCCCTGCCAGAAACAAACGACCCCTGTAGTATAACCAAAAATCTATCAGGAGATACAGGCAGAACAAAACGGGGGTAGTTGTGAACACCGCCCAACCTCCCGCATCAAGAATGATAGCAAGTCCCGTGTACATTGAAGCCATGATATCAGACCCAGTCAGTCAATCTCATCCCTGGCCCTTCCGATCTTTCATGCGAACTCCTACCGGTAGAACCACCGCATTCACAGGAGAAGCGAAGTGCGAAAGAAGTTCAAAAAAATTCAGACTGGAACGAGTCAAAAATGTTAGGTCTTTAAGAACCCCAGCCGCACATAAGCTCTCCCCCTCCGACAGTAAGTCTCGATGTTGTTTCCTCCGTGAACGTAGTGAAACTGCCTGGGAAGGAAAAGATGTTATCTCAATCCGAAAGCCACTAATAGAAGTCTCCAGGAATGGAGAACCGAGTGGTTCCACCTCAGTCGGCAGTAATGTTGGGTGTAGCGATCTTTCCGAAGTCCCAAGTTCGCAAGTATTTATTCGCACACTGACCGAGGGCATCAATACGTCTTTCTGCACGGGGCCCTCTTCCTCCGTTAAGATGTGCATCGTGGGAAACTCAGCTCATTTCGGATCTTGCAAAGGATCAGAGTCCGGTCCCAAACGACCTGTCTCAACTGCACCAGCGATCCTTTTGTGGACAATGGCTTCCACTTGCGAGTGAAGTGCCCCGATGGTGGCCAGTGCAGTCCTCAGCGACGGCTCACACTCCGTCCGACCCATCTCCTCTCGCTCGATTTCAAACAGTCGTTTTCCCCAGTGGGCCGGGTGTCTCCAGTGGAACAGGCAAGAGCGGAGCAGACGGCAACGGAGGGCGACTTATCAAGTACCACGGCAGCGATCTGTACTCCGCTACCGCGAGCGAGGACCCCAACCCATCGAACCCCGGTGGTGGCGAACCGGGTCTCTGGGACGGGGACCCCCGCCCACAGACGTGTCTTGTCACCGCTTCTTTGTTGTTAACCAGACCAAATGACCGCCATCTAGATCGGGCAAGGATAACCTCCACTGCGAGAGACCGGACCCTGCCTGAGTCCCACGGCCGATGTTGTTCAACTGTAACCCGGCTGGGCCAGTACTCGAGGCCCCGGCCACAAGCTGGGCTAGGCCGAGAAATGAAACACGATATAACTCCGTCAAGCAAGCCGGTAAAGTTCTCGGGATTGCACCATCGGGCTCTGCAGCGATTCATCCACACGGAGGTCGGTCGTGAAATCAGGATATATGACGGGATTATCCAGCATGAGTCAATATGGAACTTGACTTGAGATTCAATGGATGGCCACCAATAGTGAGACTTAATAAGCTGTGAAGTTTTAGAGATTCCAAGATGACCTTGGTGTGCAAATTGAATAATATCATTTCTGATACTGGAGGGAGGTACAAAAAGTCTCTCTTTACCAAGCCATTGATCAGGGATAACTCCGAAGAAACCATAGCGAATGCTTTTAATTCATTTTTTTTTTTTTTTTTTTTTTTTTTTTTTTGAAGACGTTTATTAATGTTCAATGGTGCAATACATATAGCAAAGCCTACAACCCTGCGGGCCGGCTGCAAAGGAACGGTAAATCGTGAGGGTGCAAGTCTACATAAGAGGACGCATCATCGCGCCCCTTGTGTCCCCGGTCCATTGGGTCATAGACGATATAGTCACATTATCTTAAATCAAGAAAAGAATAGGTCCATAAATGACGTCTTATTTTTCAGTTTTTCTAGAACTAAGCCATGAATTCAGCAAACTAAACAAAACAGTTCGTATCGGTATGTCCCAATGTTCCTATCGTGGCTACACCACATCAAGTCTGTCCCATTTGCACGGTGTCATTAGGAGTCACCTCTGACCAGTGTGGTATGTGTCGATGATGGTACAGTACAGCAGGGGACAGTGGTGTGCATGCGCAAGTGTTCTTAGACTGAAGGTGGGACAGCTCCTTTGGGCCACGGTATTTCGCCGGTCGCCGGCCTGGTTAGTGGAGCATGTAGCAGTCAGGTGGAGTAGCCTCGCTGTCGGTGTATCAAGCGGCGTCTACGCCTGCAGTCGCCGCCTGGAGCGCCGTTGACTGCTTCCACCCACCGTATCATGTGGGGTTGGAGAGGCCACCGCCGGTGAGCAGGGGTCCGATACTACAAACATGTGAACATATATGAGGAAGGGGGCGGGGGGGGGTGGAGTGTGCTTGTGGGGGCGGTTTCTGCAGCTCTGCGCTGGGGGCGTGTTGCTGGGCATTGACTGCTGGTGGGCGCCCGCGTGGGCGTCGAGCCGTTTCTGAGGTCTGCGCGCTGGGTGATCCATGTCGGTGTCGGGGGGGGGGGGCGGCGCTGCGGGTGGTGGTTCCTGCAATAGGGCTGTAGCCTCTGTGGCCCACCTCCGGTGTCGCTTATTCTACGTGAGCCCCCTGACAGTGCCCTCCCCCTGCAGGGACCCCAGGATGCCATCCCAGAGCTGTGCGATCGGGAACTGCCTCAGACCCGCTATCTCTTCCCGGTGAAGCGCCGTGCCTTCCGCCCTGGCCCAGTTAGTAAAGGAGGTGAACCAGTGTCTCGGGGTAGGCGGTTCTCGCCGTTTCCAATGCCTTGTGAGCAGCCGTTTGGCTGTGATGAGGCCCAGATCCCAGAACCGTGCCTGTGTTTTGTTCAGTTTGGTCCTTTTATAGAGTCCGAGAATGCACGCCTCCCACGTGTCCGGCAGACCCGGGCCCGTGCTGTGATTCAGGAGTGAAGTCACCTCCCCCAGTACGCGGTCAGGGTTGGGCAGTGCCAAAGCATGTGTAGGATATCTGCACCCAGCAGGTCACATCTGGGACAAACGGCAGTGTCGATCGCGAAGTATCTGTTTATTCTATCTGGCGTTAGGTATGCCTGGTGCAATATGTACAGTTGAATGACACGGAAGCGGGAATTGCGGGGGACGTTCACGGGACTAGCTAGGACTAGGTTCCACTCCTTATCTGTCCAATCCCTCCCTCGGTGCGCCGCCCATTTAGCCCTGATCTGCATTGTGGGTTTTTGCGTGTGGATGATTATTATTATTATTCCGAGTTTTGTATAGCGCCTGGTTACCAATAGGCATCCCCGCGCTTATCAGAACATAACACAGCTACAAGAATGCAAGGATCAAACAGAGAACAAAAAAGTTTTTAAAAGTTTACGAAACCTGAAGAGACTGGCTTCGGAGCGCAGTTGTAGGGGCAGTGAGTTCCACAAGGAGGCCACATTTATTGAAAACCTTCTGCCCCCAGTTCTTGCCTTTTTCACCCTGCCAACCTGAAGGAGATGTTGGTGGTCAGAGCGGAGGGAACGAGAGGCCTTATAGGGCTGAACCATCTCCTCAAGAATAGGTGGACCCACCCCGTGAAGGACTTTATGGGCGATGCAGAGTGACTTGAATTTCACCCGGTCCTTCACAGGGAGCCAGTGCAGTGCCCTCAACGCCGGGCGGGCAGATTGCCGCCTAGGGAGACCCGTCAAAAGCCTGGCAGCCGCGTTCTGCACTTGCTGCAGTCTGCTCAGGGTAGATTCGGGTGCGCCCAGGAAAAGCGCATTGCTGAAATCCAGCCGCGAGATAATAAGTCCCTGGATGAGAAGCCTTCGAGTGGCCACTGGGAGCAGGGGCAGAATCTTCTGGGCTGAACGGAGCAGGCCAAAGCACACGCCAGCAGTCTTTTTGGCATGGGTTTTAAATGATAGGTCCTGCTCCAGTCATACCCCCAAGCTCTTGATCTCCTGCTTGGGGGGGGGCATCGGTCCCAAACAGTCTGGCCAGCTGCTGGGGGGCAAAGATGGAGAGGAGTACCCCAGCAGCATCAGTTCCGTTTTGGAGCCATTTAACTTTAGGGCTGAGCTGCACATCCACGTGTAGATCTTTTCAAGACACGTGTGCAGCCGGTCGGGATGGTGCGCCGACTGGGAGAGGCCTACCACCAGCTGGGTATCATCAGCGTAACTGATGATCTTGATACCCAGCGGCCGTACCACATTCTCCAGGGGGGCCATGTAAACGTTGAATAGGGTAGGGCTCAATGAAGAGCCCTGTGGCACACCACACTGGAGAGGGGTAGAAGATGATTTTTCCTGGCCTTCCCACACCTCAAATGTACGACCTTCCAAGAAGGAGGCGAACCATTTGAGGGCCAAACCCGTGACCCCCACCCCTGACAGCCGTTGGAGAAGCACCTGATGGTCCACGGTGTCAAAAGCAGCGCTGAGGTCCAGGAGGATCACTGCCACTGATCCCCCTGAATCCAGCATGCTCCTCGCATTCTCCACGACCGCCAGCAGGGCGGTGTCGGTCCCCTGACCGGGCCGAAAACCCGTTTGGGAGTCGCCCAGGAGGGAATTGGCTTCCAAGAAGTTGGAGAGGCGGCTATTCACCAGCTTCTCAGCCACCTTACTGATACCCGGCAGCAAAGAGATAGGCCGAAAGTTGGCGAGATCGGCGGGGTCAAGGTTAGGCTTTTTCAAAAGAGCCTTAACCACCGCCCCTTTCCAACTGGGGGGGACCACCCCATGGGCGAGAGACAGGTTTATCAAGTCCGTAGCAGGGCCAACGATAGAAGATGACACCTGTTTAAGATATTTAATAGGTGCTGGGTCTTTCGGGGAGCCGCTCTTCATAGATCCCAGCACCTACAGGACTTCCTCCTTAGTAACTGGACCAAGGGAAGCCAACTCCGCCAATGGTGACTCAGGTTGGGAGCTGGGATTGTCCTCCAAAGAGGAGATCTCACCTAGCCGGGGAAGGGAAGCCAGTATGTTGTCGATTTTACTTTTAAAATACGAGGCCAGTTCTGTGCATTTTTTGCGAGGGTCCTCGTGGAAAACCTGGGGGTCGGGGGCATTGAGTAGCTCCTTAATGACCCTAAATGACTCTTTGGAAGAGTTGGCCGCAGAGCCAATGCGCTCTTCGAAGAATCCTGATTTTGCCACCCGAATAGCGGATTTGTACCTGCTCAGGGCCGCACGATATTCTTTACGATTCGCCTCACTCCAGTCTCTCCTCCAGGACCGCTCTAGCCTCTTACATCCTTTCCTCAGAGTTCTTAATTCTGATGAATACCAAGGTGCCGAGCCCACTCTCTTCCCCCTCGTAAGTTGTTTCTTTTTGGGTAGGAGAGTGTCTAGAGAATCCACGAGCCAGGTGTGGAAGTTCGCGTCAGCGACTATCGGGTTGGCTCCCTGAGAGGGCTGCGTGGCCTCCAAGTGTGCCGCCCAGGTGTCAACTGGGAGCCTCGACCAGGCTCTCTCCAGGGTGTGAACCCGTGGGACCATCGCAGCTCGGCTGTCGAATTGCCATAATGCGGACACCAAATAATGGTCTGTCCAAGGTAGGGCAAGAGCCGGAGATGGAGTAAGATGGTCCAAGTTAGAAAATAAGGGATCAAGCAGGTGACCCTTCTCGTGGGTCGCGCCCGAATTGGCCAAATTGAGTCCAAAAGATCTGAGATCGTCGAGCAGATCGACTCCTGTGGCATTGGCTGTGTCCTCAAGATGGATATTAAAATCGCCGAGAACAACAAAGTTGGCAGTTGAAGAGGCAAGAAGTGCAGTCATTTCCAAGAGAGAGTTAGGGAAACTACCCAACGGTCCGGGAGGGCGATAGATCAACAAGCCCACCAGAGACACTGTAGGTGACAACCGAAGGGAGAACTGTAAGCTCTCACAATCAGCCACCCCTCCATTCTGGATCTTACAGGCGAGCGTGTCTCTATAGAGAACTGCAGTTCCTCCTCCCCTCCCTTTAGGTCTATCAAGGTTGGATGAGAAGCGCCTGCGCTAACCAATGCGTGACGTGCGAGCCTCTGCCCATTACATGTAGATATTGGATCAGGTGGTGTATCGGCGGCTCATCCTGGACGTCTCCCCAGGAGTCAGTGTATGCCCGTAGCACCGACGCATGGAATAGGAATTGCCCAGCCGGCAGTCCCGTGGTTTCCGACAGTTCCGCAAATGGGAGCAGGGCCCCGTCAGCATACAGGTCACCCATGGTCTCTACTCCGGCTGTGACCCAGTGGTCCAGATTGCGCGGCGTAACCATCCCGCTCCTCCTGGGGGTGCCCAGCAGGGGGAGGGCAGGAGCATACGGTCTGACATTTTGTGTCAGTTTCAGGCTCCGGAGAAAGCATTTGCGGGCCACGGCCATATGCAAGGGTAGAGGACGGGGTCCTTTGGTTAATGGGTGAAACAGGGCGCAAACCTGGGGGTGGGTCCATAGGTAGTCCGCGGTGGCCGTATCGTCTAGATGCGTATCGCTGAGCCAGCGCGTCACCCATTGGAGCTGTGCAGCCAGGTAATACAGCTCCATGTTGGGGACAGCCAATCCCCCCTCCGCAGTCGGGGAGTACAGTTTAGCCAGCGCCACTCGAGGTCGTCCCGCGTTCCAGATCAAGCCGCGAAGCATCGATTCCAGGTCGCGGAATATCCGTGCGGGGACATACGTAGGGATATTCGCGAAGTGATAGAGTAGCCTAGGGAGCGCTATCATTTTGGAAAGAGCTATTCGGCTGGGCACGTTCAGCGGCAGAGTTTTCCAGAAGGACATCTGGGCTCGCAGGGAGGAAATGGCGCGCACCAGGTTGCCCTCCAGTATGTCTTGTGGGTCTCTATAGATGTGCAGCCCTAGGTATTTAAACGTGGTCGGGTACCAAGCGAGCCGGGCCCCTCCAAGGTGCACATCACATTCCTCCTGGTCTCGGCTGAACGAGTATATTCCGGACTTGGCCCAGTTGACCCTGAGGCCCGAGACCTCCGCGAAGGTCTGGAAGATGTCCGATAGCTCGGCTGGTACAGCGGTGAGGTCCCGCACATAAAGCAGCAGGTCGTCCGCATAGAGTGAGACTGTGTGTGTTCCGTCAGCCAATGGGATCCCCCATTCCGCTCCTCTGACCCGCAGCAGAGCCGCCAGTGGTTCAATGGCTAAAGAGAAGAGGAGGGGCGACAGGGGGCAGCCTTGCCTGGTGCCTCTGCGCACCCTGATCCTTTCCGACAACAGCCCACCCGTCCTCACTCGGACACTGGGTCTCTGGTAGAGCAGTCCGACCATGTCAGCAAAGGCATCTCCCACCTCGAATCTGTCTAACACTGCTCCCAGGTATGGCCATTCTACTGAATCGAAGGCCTTCTCCAGGTCTAAGACCAGACACCCCGATCTAGGCCAATGCGGCAAAGCCGCTTCTTGAATCCGGAAGAGGCGGCGTAGGTTACGAGACGTGCTCCGCGCCGGCATGAAGCCGTTTTGATCCGCATGCACCAGAGTAGGTACCTCCAGGGCCAAGCGGCGGGCCAGGAGGGAGGTGAAGATTTTATAATCGGTATTCAGCATGGCCAACGGCCTATAGGACCCCATGAGTGCGCCATCCCTGCCCGGTTTCAATAGCGAGACCAGGTTTGCCTCGTTGAGCGAGTCTGGGAGTGCTGATTCCTCCATCGCAGTATGGTACAATTTGAGCAGCTCCGGAACCAGCGTGTCCGAACACGCCTTAAAGAATTCGGCGGGTAGTCCATCCGGGCCAGGTGATTTGCCGTTGGACAGTGCGAAGATGGCCTCGCGCATTTCTTCCGGGGAGAATGGCGCCCCCAGGGCGTCTTGCTGCGAGCCTATTAGGGAGGGCAGCGGGATGTCTGCCAGGTATTCTGCTATGTAGGCCGCGGAGACTCTCAGTTGCGATTTGTATAGGGCCTGATAGTGCCCCACAAACGCCTGATGTATCCTGCTTTGGGTGTACACTAGCTCTCCCTCAGCCGTGCGGTTGACGGATACTGGCTCCGTGCGTTCCTCCTGCCTTACCAACCAGGCCAATAGCCTACCGGGCTTGTCACCGTGCTGGTGCACCCGCGCCGAATGGGCCGCAAAGTTGACGTGTCGCAGCCGTTCCAGTAGTGTTTCGTGCTCCGCCCGGGCCGCCTGCAGCCGGTCTCCTGCGCCTCCCACCGCCTCCTGTTCCCTGCCGAGTAAGTCCGCTTCCACCCTGCGCAAGTCCTCCTCCAACTTCCACCGTATGCTCCCCTGAGTGCTCAAGCAGTGTCCCCTTACCACCACCTTGAATGCGTCCCACTCTACTCTTGGGGAGGATGCTGTATCTGAGTTGTCAGTGAAGTATTGTGCTACGCAGGCCTGCAGGGAGTCTCTAAAGGGGCCGTCTAGCAGTAATGCAGGTTGCAGTCGCCATGTGGGGATCGGTGGGCGCGGGCGTTCCCAAGCCATGTGGAGTGTATGGGGGTTGTGGTCCGAGTGTGTCCGACCCAGGTATTGGGAGTCAGTGATGTGCGGCAATATTTCCGTTGATACCATGTACCTGTCAAGGCGTACGTGTAACGTATGTGCTCCCAAGAAATAAGAGTACACCCTAGCGTCAGGATTGTGCGCACGCCATGCATCCCTCAGTTCCCACTGTGCCGCCCACTGTGTGAGTGCCCTCGTGGCCCCCTGGGATGTGGCCTCTGGCCTTGGCGGGACCGAGCGGTCCAGCACTGGGTCTAGTACCGTGTTATAGTCGCCTCCCAGTATCCATGGGACGCCGTGCCAGGGCGCCAATTTCTCTGAGATGCGCGCCAGGAAGGTGCCCTGATCCGTGTTTGGAGCGTAAATGGACGCCAGGACCACTGGCTGCCCGTCCATGCGACCCTTCACTAGGACATACCTCCCCTCCGTATCCGTGTGAACTTCTGACATTACGAAGGGAGTTCCCGGCTTTACCCACAGCAGCGCTCCGCGGGCATATGAGGAGTATTCAGTGGCATACAGTTGTCCCCTCCATCTTCGCCTCAGCGCCGTCACCTCCGCCCCACTCAGGTGTGTTTCCTGCAATAGCGCGACCTGCACGTTTTGCCTTTTCAAGTAGGAGTATATTTGATACCTGCGCGCGGGTGTGTGCATACCTCTAATGTTCCATGTACATATTTTTATGGCAGACATTTTGGCAATATACATTCCTCCCTGACATTCCCAACAGCAGCGGCTCCACCAAAGGCCCCAGCAGTGGCTCTCCCAGCTCTCCCGTTCCCACCCCCCGCAGCACACTCAGCAAAGTTCGGGAAGACGTTAGGACAGGGAAAAAAAACAATGAATAACAACAACCAACAGCGGGCTATCCCCACTAAAATACCAAAAGGGCAGTGGCGAAACGGGCCACCGTCCACGCTCTCAAGGGAGAGGAACATTCTTACTTGTCTAAGGGGCAGTGTGTGCTAAGCACAAGTTCGGCAAAAAGGATATATAGTCAATTAGGGGAAGCAGGTCACTTCCCTGAGCCACTCGATACAGGGTGTTAGTTGCCACCTACTACGGTCCAACGCTCCGAGTAACCCATCCCGTGAGCGGCCAGGTGCGGATGTGTGCTGAAAGACCACCCCGCCATTTCCCATCCTGCTTACCACTAGTGCCACTAGGGCATTACTCACTGTTCCAGGTGTCCACTGTTCGGTCAGCTGGCAGGGGGGGGGGAGGGAGATGGCCCCAGCAGTGGCGGGCGCCAGTCGCGCATCATCGTCCAGTCGACCACCGCCAGCCCCCCCTTCGTTGCGGCAAGGCCAAGGCAGACATCACCTCTAGAATCAGTGGATCATGTCAGAGGTTTGCGGCGTGACTATAGGCAGTTCCACCGAGATCTGTGAGTTCGGGATCCCATATATGGCCTCGTCGTCGTCGCTTGGTACCGGCGGTTGGCCGTCCTCCTGGGCTGTCTCTTGGGAGGGTGAGTTACTCATTTGAGAAACCTTCCGTAATGCATCGCGTTGTTCTTGGAGCATCTGGTCTAGTGGGGGAGAGTGTCTCGCCCCCTCCTCCGCGTGTTGGGACTGTTGGGTCCTGTGTCTGCGGCGGCGTCGCGGTCCTCGTGGCCTGTTCCTCGTCTCGCCCCCGCGAGAGTGCTTGGGTGCCGTGTCCGTGCCCCCGTCCAGCCACTCACCGGCCTCCACAGGTGTGCTAAAGAAGTAAGTGTTGTCTCCCGCCACCACTCTCAGCTTGGCAGGGAATAGTAGGGAGTACTTGAGGCCCGCAGTGCGTAGCCTCCTCTTCACTTCCATGAAATCGTGCCTCTGGCGCTGTACCTGGATGGTGTAATCAGGGAAGAACATGATCGACGCATTGTCTATGCGTACCTCGCCCAATCGCCGGGCCTCTCGCAGCACCGTGTCTCTGTCTCTGTAGTTCAGTATCGTAAAGAGCAGTGGCCTCGGGTTGGCGCCGGTGGTGTAGGGCCTCGTTGGCACCCGATGTGCGCGCTCCACAACGAAGTGCGGTGACAGCGAGCCCTCGGGCAATAGTGTCCGCAGCCAGTCTTCCACATGTTGGGCCGGGCGGGCCCCCTCCCATTTTTCAGGAACCCCCACAAGACGGATGTTATTGCGTCTCGCCCTCCCTTCCGCGTCCTCGGCCCTGTCCTCCAGGAACTCCACTCTGTTCAGGAGGTCCTGCATTTGCCTGTCTGTCTGAGTGACCTTGGGCTCGATCTCCTTCACTGCGCCTTCGAGGGTCTTGGTTCGGTCGGACAGTTTCCTGTGGTCGTCGCGCAGGAGGGTCAAGTCCACTGCGACCCCATCTATTTTGGACTCCAGGGAGGTTCTAGTTTGCTGGAGGGACTGTTCCATTCGTTCCACCGCTGCCAGCACGCTGTCGAGCCTCGCAGCCAGTTGCTCGGCGGCCATCTTGTGTATCGGTCTGCCCGTCTTCCCTTTCGGCGGGGCCCCACCAGTCCCGGTGCGGGTCCGCACACCCCCGGACATGTGCGGGTGGCGTCTGTCCGGCAGGGTCGTCCCCGGTGCTGCTCCAGTGATGGTGTCCCCGGATGCGCTGCACTCCTGGGTGGGGAACTCTGCGGGTGCCAGCTATTCCCTCAGTTTAGGCCGTCGTCGTTGCCCCCGGGGGGGGGGAGGGGGTTCACCAGGGGGTACTTCGCCTCATCGCCTCATGGCTGCGCCACACCGGCCCGAATGCTGCAATGGCCGAGGGGGCGTGTGTGACTCGTGCGCCCGTGTGGTCTGGGCAGGTTGGTCTGGGCCAGGTCCTCTCTTCACTCATGCCACACTGTCTCTCTGGCAGCCGTCGCCTCCATGGGGGGGGGTCCGCAGGTGCGCCCCTCCGTGCGTCTACAGTGTGGGGGGGGGAGGGGACGGGATGGCCGCTCCGTTCCCGATGGTTACGCAGCCCCACGGTCAGGGTTCCAGGCCCTCAGTGTCTGGCGCGGGGGCTGCTGCCTCCCGCCGGCCCCTCGGTGTCCGCTTCAGCGTGATGGGCTCCCCGGGTGGCGCCGGTTGCTGTGTGGTCCCTCCGGGGGGGGCTGTCTGCTGTTGGGGCAGCCGCCGTCCCCTGCGTCCCCCCCGGGTCGACCACAGCCTCGCTATGCCTCACCTTGGTCCGGGGCAGGTCGTGCGTGGGGGCCGCGGCGCGAACGGGGGGCGCCTGTTCTCCCCGATGTCCGGGCTCGTCCCTGGCGGTCTGCAGCAGTTCAGGGTGTCTTCCGGACCACCGGCGGGTCCACCCGGCAAGGCAGTGGGCAGCTCGTGAGGTCCGGGCAGCTCGGTGAGGGTGGGCTGTCGGGCCTGTCCTCTGGGCCCAAGCCGCGGTCTCTCTTGGCTGTGCCGCCGGCCCGGGAGCGCCCCGCCCCGCAAGAGGGCTGTGGGAGAGGTCGGGGTCGGCCCCGTCGGAGCTCGGGAGCAAAAATTCGCCAGATGTGCCGTGGCGGGTTCCGGGGGGGTCCGCTCGAGGTTTCGGGCGGCCACGTTCAAAATTGCCGGATAATTGGCTCAGGGAAGGGGAGCCGGTAGCGGAGCTCTACCCAAGAGCGTCCGTCGCCATTGCGTGCTTAGCCACGCCCCTCAAGGAAAGAATCCTCTTGCTCTCTGACTACTCTTGATCCCAAAGACACTCAAAGCTGACACTTCACTGTAGCAAGCTGCATATGGTGCTATAATGCCCAGGTCAGGAGGCAGCAATACAATTTCCTGATTTATGTGTACTTGCACTTGCCACCTAACAGAGCGGAAATTGCTGCTGCTTGCAAAGGAAAAACTGAGACAAAGAGACGATCAGCCTCCCAAATCCGGAAATAAACATCCTTCACATTGGATAAGTACCATCACAAGTTCACTTCCCCATGACTACCACATCCATCGGCCCCTTTAGCTAGAGGCTGTGCTCCACACCCGCAACCCTGATAGACATAGATGCAAGTTGTCCATCCATATAATTGGTGAGAATAGAAACTCCAAGTGAACTTGGAGAGAGTCATGATTTGAAGTAGTTGTTGAGCCCTTAATAGAGTCGGGACTGGTACACCCTCTGATTTAGACTAGAGTATGACGTTTGGGCTACGCGGTCTCAAACTTGCGTGGAGGTCAGTCTTTCCGACCGCCAACTATTCGCCTCCGGTGGGAATATGGTGGGCGGATAGCATGGTCCCGATGACGGTGGGAACGCCTCCGACGGGCTGTCAGTAGTTGTCCCTCCGTCATCATAATCGGCCCCTTTATTAATCGTGGTGGAGTACCATCCACTCTCAGAAAGAATTAACTTTTGAAAAGAGTCACTTGAATGAAGCGATTCATCCTTTCAAGTTTATGATAAAGGAAAACTCTCATTACAACACCTACACTAGGAACTTTGTAGAATAAGGGCTAGATGTACAACCTGCAAAATAGCGCCTCGCAAAATGCGACTCATTTGCGACTCACAATTTGCGAGGTGCTAATTGGCATGCACAACAGTGTGTTTAACACTGTTTGAGATTCCCAATGGGGTCGTAAGTTGCAAGGCTCATGAATATTGATGAACCTCTTGCAGTTTGCGAGCCCATTGGGAATGGCAGGACCTCCCAGGGATGGTGGCCTGCTGGGCTCAGCAGACCACCATGTCTGGGACTGCTTTTAAATAAAGCAGTTTTAAAACAAATGAAACGTTTTTGTTTCGTTTTTTAAGGGCAGGTAGTGGTCCATGGGACCACTGCCTGCCCTTAAAAAAATGTTTCAGAGACAGTCACAAAGTGGAAGGGGACCCCTTTGAAATTGCGACTGCATTACCACCCTCTTGAAGAGTAATTTGCTAGTGTTTTGTGACCGCAATTGTGGTCACAAAACATTCATACATGGCTTTGCGGATGATATTAGGAAGGGAACGCCCCTTCCTAATAGCGAGTTGCAATTCCTAAATTTAGGAGTTTTATATAGCTCTGGTCCATTTTGCATGCGAAAACGGGTCGCAAACCAGTTTGCACATGCAATTTAAGGTCGTACATCTGGCCCTAAGACACTTGTGTCTGCCCCTTTGATGAATGGCTGCAATAGTTTTTACTGTTATAGGGTCCTGAATGCAATAGCAAAGGACTTGCCACCTTGCTTCAATCACATGTTATAGGGTCAACAGGATAACTGCACCGGGATGTATAAAGAAAACGTATGTCATAGCCCCTATTCACAATGTACTGCTTCCAACATTCCTTATCTGTCTCTGCCAGTTGCCTATTAGAGCTGAAGTCTGCCACTGTCCTGCAGCCTACCCAGTGCTTAATTGGGGCCTGTGGTTTCTGGTGCTCGGTGCATGTAATTGCCAAAACGTGCCCTTATGAAAGATGCCACACGGTGGCGCTGTTTGTGTAATTTAAAGATGAGCAGAAAAAAAGTTGTTTGTTAGTTCAATATAGATAAAAAAGAACTAATACCTGGCACCCAAGCGATTCTTAAAGTTTTAGCGGTCTCAAACAATCTGAATTGTCACACTTGTAGCAGTGTAATGGTTAGTAGTTGTGTAAGTACAGTGGCAATGTGTGGTGCAAACTGCAGTGGCCTCTTGAGGAGGGCCCTGGCACTTATTTTTTTTACAAATTAAGCACTGAGCCCACCAGGATCAGGTACTGCATGAACATGAACAAGGAGGATCAGAATCTCACGTGGGATTTCATGCTATGTTTGCACTACAAAAGTATCATATACATATGTTTGATCACAACCGCCACAGTTATACTTCAATTTAGAAAAGAGTTAAAGACTTACCTTTTTAAAGAAAACTACATCACAATGTATGAACCATCTTCAACACAGCTCCATCTCCTCTTACAGAGTTTATGCTAGTCTTTGCCCATGTACAGTGCTCTGCTGCCTTTCGGCTAGGTTCACTCAATTCTAATAATATATACATGCATGCATATATAAATGTTTACTTCCAGAGAATTTACAGTAGAACATGGACACCCTTGCTTTGTCCTGGGATGATCCCTGATGATGAGACATGCTTAATCTCCTAGTTGGGTTCTTGTAGAATCCTTGTCAAGTGTCTGCAGAGAAGCAGCAAGAGCTGTTTCTGGCCACCTGCAGGAAGTTACTGTATACCTACTTGCTCACTTTCAGATGCAAAGTAGTGCTGTATTTTATTTATTTATTTATTTGAAAAGGTTTATAGAGCGCGAACAAGACCCAAAACGGGTATCAGAGTGGTGTACAGAGTTAGCACCAGCAAGTATACAAAATATAAACCAGTAATCAAAGTTACAACCTGTGGGAAAACATTCAAAATTAAAGAGTATTGTTTTACTGAGGTGCCATAGAGAGCTCCTAGTCAAAACTTCATACAATAGAACAAACCAAGATGTGCGATGTGCTACAAAGAATTAGCGCAATCAATAGTTAATGCAGTTAAAATAGCTATCTAGGACTTGGACAACAAGAGTGCAAAAACATATAATGGAATATTAGTGAAAATAATCTAAGGTTTTTGTTCTTGACAAAACACACGAGCATGATCAATGCGTTAACCTTCGTTCATTAGTTACCTTTTGACCAGCTTTTTAAAGGAGGTTGTGGATGGATTGGATCTAACCTCGGATGGCAAGGAGTTCCAGATTCTCGGAGGAAGACCCGTGAACACATGGTTGTATGATTTTTTCTTTTTGAATTTTGGAGGTTTCAAGAGAAGGGTGGATGAACTTCTGAGGTTCCGGCTGGAGCCCGATAGCTCAAGTTTATTTGCAAGGTAGTATGGGGTGTTGTGGTGACTGGCTTTATGCGCCAGACAAGCTATCTTGATTCGGATTCTCACTTCAATGAGTAACCAATTTAGCTGCATCAAGTCGGGTGAATTGTGATCAAATTTCCTCGAGCCCGTTAAAAGTCCGGCTGATGCATTCCAGGTAGCTCTGAGTGGGGCCAAGCTAGCTTTGGAAAGTCCTGCTAGGATCACTAGCCCATATTCCAATCTAGGGATAATCATATTGAACCGCTGGCCGGAGATCTTCAGGGGGTAGAAATGTTTAACCTAAGTGTAGTACGAGGGAAGAAGTAGGTGCTGTCTTAGTATGGTTTAGTTATGCCAAGAGGTGCCAAAAGTGTCTCTAGGTTCTAATCAGCTCCATACATTAGAATGAGAGAGGCTGGTATCTCTTTCCTGGGACTCGATCTCTAACAGCCCGCAAGGGTAGTCAGAAACACTGGAGCTGGATTCTCGGTGAGGAGGATGACAGCGTCTGGTCAGTGCATCAGTTGGGAACTTGACTTCCTTCGGGACTTGCTGTGGCGAGCCGCGTCGTGCAAGTAGGTAGCCGAACCGCACCGTGCTTTGCCATAGCAAGTGAAGGCATATTTATACCTTGAAGGTGTTTAGGAATGCCAGTATTGACGTACAAGTCGGGCATAAGAACGTCACGTCCCTAAGGAATAGATGTTCATGCATAATAAATGAGTTCTTGGAGAAATCAATATCCAGGCAAGGGGAAGTCTTAAAGGCTTAAGAGTCTGGTTTTCCAAGAACTCGTTGTGACAAAGAGGATCGGATGTAGTTGACCATGCCTATATTTGGTTAGCAGGAGCAATGCCTAAATAAGGACTGGATTTCTATGCCTAATTAAGGGCAATGTGAATTCTACTTATATAAGGGCATGAATCGGGAAATCTATATACGGTATCTAAATCGACACACAGTAGATTTGGCAGAGTCAATAACGTGAGGTGTACAGTTCAAAGCAGTTATGTGTTTAATCCAGTCAAGAGTAGGAGCTGAGTGAATAGTTGGGGTGATCAAAACAAATTCGGTTTTTAGAGTATTTAGTAGGAGATGGGTCTGAGGTAACCATTGTTGGGTTTGGCAAGTGCAGCATTTAAAGTTTTTATGTCTTGCGAGGAGATCTTAAGGTAAAATTGCGTGTCATCTGGATTACATGTGGTATTGAATGTTCGCTCTGTTCAGAATGACTGCAAAAGGCTCCATAAATAGGTTAAAGAGAGTGGGTGATAGCGTAGAACCTTGGGGGACTCCAATCAGGACAGAGGTATTAGAAGCGAGGGCATGAATAACTTTGACCCTTTGCTTGCGGTTGTGAAGGAAGGAGGCAAACTAGTTTAGGACCGGGCCCGAAAATCCCATCCTATGTTGTAGGATATCGATCAGGTTTTCATGTTTGATGGCATCGAAGGCTGAGGACAAGTCTAGAAGGATCAGGAGACATGGGACATTTTGGTCAAGGGCTCTTACGGCGTCATCAACAATGTGAGTTAGTGCTGTTTCAGTGCTGTGTCCTGCTCTGAAACCTGATTATTGAGGATCCAGGAGTTGATATTTCTCAATATGTTTGCAGAGCTGCAAATATACGCATTTTTCAAGCACTTTAACTAGAGTCAGACTGCTGGTGATAGGTCGAAAATTGTTTGGATCGGATAGGTCCGCGTTGGGCTTTTTAGGAATGGGAGTAACTTGCCCAACTTTTAGGCAGTCTGGAATCTTTCCCTGTAAGAGGTATTCATGAATGATCCTGGACCAAAGAGGGAGAAAGGCTGGGATTAAATCTTTATAGAACTGGGGGGTGTTGAGGATCACCTAAGTGATTAGAGGTTTTGATGGATGCAATGTTGCGCAGAATTTCAGAGCAGTCTGGAGCAAACAGCTCCACAAAGCGTTGTTTTTGAGAGAGCTGCCCACCGGCGAGTACACCTCCCCTAATCCTGCGGGTGGTATCATGGATAACAAGGTTGGAGTGGCAGGTAATAGCTCCAGCTCTATTTTCCTTGTTTTGTCAGCAAAGTGAGCGGTGAAATCATCACCACTAGGGAGCAGGGCTAGCGGAGAAGAGCTCTGGTTAGAAGATTGGTTAGATTTCTAAAAGTATTTTTGGTCTATTTTTGGCTCCATTCAGCTGAGTTCTGAATTGTTCGATTTTAGCCAAGCGAATGTGTTTGTTGTAGCTGCTTCTCACTTTCCTCAATTGAGATAGCTTAAAGGTGGAAGGTGAGTTTCTCCAGAGTCTCTCGGAGAGTCTTAGATTGTGCCGTTCATCATTCTGGGCACCACTAAACAATGGTCTAGAATGTTTGACTGGGATCCTTTTGAGCTGGGTCAGAGCAATAGAGTCAAGAATGTCAGAGAAAGTATTAATGTAATATTCAGAAAGATCTTCGAGGTTGGTAAAATTTGGGGGGGTTGAAGTCTATTTTTGGTGATAGAAGTTATCATGTTAATGTTGAGGACAAGACGGAAGTCCTCATCCTCGGACCATCCCCTTCTCCCTGGGAAGACTCCTAGTGGCCCCCTGCCCTGGGCACCGCACCCAAGCCAACGGACCACGCACGCAACCTGGGCTTCATCCTGGACTCCTCCCTCACGATGACCAAGCAAGTCAACGCCGTCTCATCCTCCTGCTTCAACACCCTGCACATGCTCCGAAAGATCTTCCGATGGATCCCCACCGAAACCAGGAAGACGGTCACCCAGGCCCTTGTCACCAGCCGTCTGGACTACGGGAACACCCTCTACGCTGGCACCACTGCCAAAATCCAGAAAAGACTCCAGCGCATACAGAACGCCTCAGCACGACTCATCCTGGACATCCCTCGCCACAGCCAGATCTCTGCCCACCTGAAAGACCTGCACTGGCTCCCCGTCAGCAAGAGGATCACGTTCAGACTCCTCACCCACGCACACAAGCCTCTCCACGACACGGGCCCGAAGTACCTCAACAGCCGCCTCACATTCTACACACCCACCCGCCAGCTCCGATCCGCCAGCCTCGCCCTCGCCTCCGTCCCACGTCCTCGCAAATCCACCGTTGGAGGAAGATCCTTTTCCTACCTGGCGGCCAAGACATGGAACTCCTCCCCACTCACCTTCGGCTGACCCAGGACCATCTCTCCTTCAAGAAACAACTCAAGACCTGGCTGTTTGAGCAGTAAGAACCCCTCCCCTCAGCACCTTGAGACCCTTGCGGGTGAGTAGCGCGCTTTACAAATCTTGTTGATTGATTGATTGATCTCTCAAGTTGCGAGTCAGTTGTTTCGCTTTTAGGGATTGACCCTGTCGAGCCGGTCCCTTGTCTAGGATTAGGAAGGGAATTTGAAAATGATCAGACCAGTCACAAGGTAGTATTTCACCTATTTTTATGAAGTTGTCTGTGGCAATGATGAGGTCGAGAGTGGCGTCTTTTTTTGTGAGTAGGGCCTTTACAGTGTTGTGAGAAATTGATGTCAGAGAGGAAAGTCTTAAAAGAACAGACAATTGAATCATTTGTGTCATTCCAATTAAATTTGAAGTCTCCGAGGAATATGTGGCAGAGTTGATCCGAGCTTGAGCTAATGACCTCCATGATTTGCTCAATGAAGATTAGATTGTCACCAGGAGGGTGATAGATCGAATGCAGCATGCAAATCTTCTTGCCTTTGTTCCCGATTTCAGAGACTAGCTGTTCGCAGGAGGATAAAATAGTACATGAGTATTATTTCACTGTGAGGTTGGAACAATAAATGCAGGCAATACCCGCTCCTATTTTATCCAGTGGATCACTTCTGATAATGGCGTAGTCGGGAGAGATTACGATGTCAAGAATAGGGGAGGAAGTATCATTGAGTCAGGTTTCAGTGATGATCAGACGGTTCAGGTTATGCACAATGATGAGATCAGAAATATCAGCTCCATGTTTCACAGGTGATCTACAATTGAGTAGCACCGAGTTGATGTGCAGGTTGGAAGTGACCACTTCTTGTGAGGAGGTGTTTATGTGAAGTAGGTTTTCAGTGTTCACATTACTGAATTTAGGCCTTGGTTCCCTGTCAGGGTCTGCAATGATTGCGGGGATGTTGAGAGTGGAGTTGGGTTGAGAGACCATCTTTGAGCCAGTGTACGTCCCAAGCAGGGCGAGAATATCTTCATCCGATAGCTGAGGTAAGGGTCTCTGGGGGCGAGAATGGTGATTAGGTAGAGGCCAAGAGCTCCAGCTGGAGCTAAGATAGTGGCAGAAGGTGGTGAGGTCTTTGGTTGCGTGCAGTTTCTGTGAATTGTAAATATCATTACTCTGTGCGGTGGGTGATACCCAACGCTTCTCCATCTTCAAGGAGAGCTGCAGAAAACTTTTCACCAACTCTTTGAATACCGAGATATCATGCTTGAGGTAATCAATCCTCTTCTCGAGGTCATGATTATTCGAGCAATTATTTGCAGGAGTAGCCCACGCTTGACCTCCTGGCCCGCTGTTCACACATGGGTCCACAGTAGTGCAGATTCTACACTGGGTTAACCTGCAGCAGATCTGTTGCGAACCACAGGAGTGTGCTGCATTATTTGTGCATGCCTTCTTGCCCCAATTTAGAAGTAGACATTTCCAAGGCTTGCGGCAGTGCACCACTTACAAAGCCCTGATTTGCCATTTGATCTTGCTGCCACCGTCTTTGTTACCCCTGAACTCAGGACCTGTAAAGGCAGAGACAGGAAGTAGCAGGGCACTTTAAGGGCAGTTTCCTTGCTATAGCTTCCACTCTTTGCCTTCCATTAGCCCATCAGCAGCAAACAGATGGCAGTTTGGGGGCTAAGGGTGGGCTAAAGAGTCAATGCTCTTATGTTTTTGTGGCTCAAAGGGCATATGATGTCACTTCCGCTATTTTGGTGAATAAACCTTCATGTATGTCTCCTGTGCTCCCTGTGAGAAGTTGGCCTGATATATAGTGTTCACTATTCTAGTGACCACTCTGTATCACTTCAAACAACCCTTATTGATGATTGGTTGTAAGTCAACCTTATAGACCAGCTATCCTAGTAGCGTGGACAAGAGCAGTCTTCAAGCTAAACTCTAGAGGGCGTGTTAAGCCAGCTGTTTCACCATCACATATATCCCTTGAACACCAAGTGAAAGGACACCACACAAGTTGTTATAAAAAATAAAGGATATTTATTAATAACAAGACTACCCTGACCTCTTTATGAGTCAGGGAGCTAAGCACAATACAAAACTCTTAAGAAAATACTGCAAGTTGCACAAATAACGCAAATGCCCGAGGGGCACGAAAAACCATAAACTCTAAAAGTGGAATGCGAAATACTAGCAGGTAAGTAACACGATCCAAGTTCAAGTTCAAGTTCAGGAATTTATATAGCGCACTACTCACCCAGAGGGTCTCAAGGCGCTTGGGGAGGGGGTTCATTATTTATCGAATAGCCAGGTTTTAAGTTCTTTTCTGAAGGAGATGTGGTTCTGTTTAAGGCGGAGGTGAGTGGGGAGTAAGTTCCAGGTCTTGGCCGCCAAGTAGGAGAAGGATCTACCTCCCATGGTGGATCTTTGGATACGCGGAACTGCGGCAAGGCCTTTATTGGAGGATCTTAATTGGCGGGTGGGTGTGTAGAAGGATAGTCGAGTGTTGAGGCATTCGGGCCCTAATTTGTAGAGGGCCTTGTGTGCGTAGGTGAGGAGACGGAATGTTATTCTCTTGTTGACGGGAAGCCAGTGGAGGTCTTTCAGGTGGCCGGTAATGTGATCTTGGCGAGGGATGTCCAAAATGAGTCTCGCTGATGCGTTTTGGATGCGTTGGAGTTTTTTCTGTAGTTTGGTTGAAATTCCGGCGTAGAGGGTGTTTCCGTAGTCTAGTCGACTCGTAACCAGTGCGTGGGTGACAGTCTTTCTTGTCTCGGTGGGGATCCAATGGAAGATTTTTTTGAGCATACGAAGTACGTTGAAGCAGGAGGAAGAGACGGCGTTGACTTGTCTGGTCATCGAGAGGGAGGAGTCTAGGATGAAGCCTAGGTTACGTACGTGGTCTGTGGGTGTGGGCGCTGAGCCCAGATCCGAAGGCCACCATGAGTCGTCCCAGGCAGAGGGGGATGATCCTAGGATGAGCACTTCCGTTTTGTCAGAGTTAAGTTTTAGGCTGCTGTTTTTCATCCATATGGCTACTTCTTTCATGCCTTCGTGAAGATTGGTTTTGGCGGTGTTGGGGTCTTTGGTGAGGGAGAGGATCAGCTGGGTGTCGTCAGCGTAGGAGATGATGTTAAGGTTATGTAGACGCGCGATGGAAGCGAGTGGACTCATGTAAACGTTGAAGAGGGTGGGACTGAGTGATGATCCTTGTGGTACACCGCAGATGACTTCGGTGGCCTCTGATTTGAATGGGGGAAGACGGACTCTCTGAGTTCTCCCAGCTAGGAACGAGATGATCCAGTCCAAGGCTTTTCCTTCTATGCCGATGTTGCTGAGGCGTTGTATGAGGGTGCTGTGACAGACAGTGTCGAAGGCGGCGGAGAGGTCGAGTAGAATGAGGGCTACTGTTTCTCCGTTGTCCAGTAATGTTCGGATGTCGTCTGTTGCTGCGATGAGGGCGGTTTCGGTGCTGTGTTTGGCTCGAAAGCCAAAACAAATCCAGAGGCTTCAGGACCGCTAGGACTACCTTACTGAACCCTCAGGTTAGGAGCAGGAGGCCTAGGGAACCCGGCTGCAGAGTGGGAACTCTTACGCGGGATGCCGGACAAAGTCTATGGAGGCTCGTATTTGTAAAGTTACTGTTTCCAGACGAATCCGACTAGGTAGGCTAAAAACGAAAAAGGATCTGGACACTAGGATAGTGAACCTGTGCTGGAGCACCGAAATGCTCTGGTTACCTAGCCCAGGGGCTGCGGCTGCATAGGGTTCAAATGACGTCGGGAATCCTCGTTGTAGTCTATGGAGCCTGAAAGAAGATGTTGCTGGCAGGCGACCAGTGAAGATGTTCGGGGCGATCCAAGGCTGGATCAGTGAAGAAGGCGACCTGAAAGCAGAGGGGACTCAGTTCTTAATCACTAGCCAGTGATTGTGTGGGCACCAGGCTGGCACCGGATGAAGTCACCGCGATCAGGTGAGTGGGTGACGCTGGACTCTGCAGCCACACGGACCAGGAGGCGTTGTCGACGGCCAGGCTGGGGGTGCGAGCTGTCCCACGGTGGTGTCTGCTGTCGGTGATGCTGGATCCGGGATGGGAGCAACAACCTTGGCAAAGGCAAGCCCACGCGGTTGAATCAAAATGGCATCTGGAGTGGACCAGGAGGGTCCATGGCGCTTCTTGTTGATCAAGGAGCAAGGGCCAGTCTAGAGGACCTAGACCAGTGGTGAAAACGTCGTGGTACGTCGTCAGGAGGGCCACTAGCCGACGGGCAAGTGACCGGACAACGTGGCAAGCAGCAAAGAAGCAGAAGGGCCCCACGCAGATCTCGTGGATGCTGGGGGGCTGGACTTCGGTGCTGGAGCTGCTCAGGGTTGGGGCTTCTCAAACCCCAGTGCACCCACTCGAGGATCCCTCGGCGGACGTGCTGGTTAAGCGTCGTGCAGGTCTTGAAGATAGCCGGTCCCACGGGTCTCGTCGCACCCACGAATCTCAGCTGGGCTGATGATGCAGGTAGAGGTCAGAGATGGCAGGGAATCCGGGTCTCGTCGAGCTGGTCAGTCTTGATCCGGAGGATGGACGTGCAGCAAACCGTAAGCGCTTAGGTGGTGCCTGCTGGTGCAGGGTGGCTACTCCTTAGCCACAAGGGAGAGTCTTCAGAGAATGACAAGAGTTCCTTTCTTGGAAAGTAGTTAAAGTTTCAAGATTATCCAATTTGGGAAGGGTGCCCGCTCCTACCTTTATTCTAAGAAAAGGGGCTGGCACGCGACTAGGTCCTGCCCATGGGTGGGACCAGGAGGGGGGTGGTTACACCCCTCTCCTTTGTCCGGTCTCTCCCCAGCTCAGGGGCTGGTGTGCCCCTGGAACTGGTTTGAGCCGGCATATGCACAGTGAGCACCGGGGTGCCACTTGCAGTCACCTTCCTCTCAGCCCTGCCTACCTGGAATACACAAAATCCTGTCTGGGGTGGTGCTAGCACCTCCCAAGGCAGGAAACCCTTTGTCCGAGCCCCCCTCGCTGGAAGGACTCCCAGCAGCAGGAGGTCAGACTTGTGTCTGTGGTGGCAGCATCCATTTTGTGATGCTGAGGCTCGAGTTAACTTTAACCGGGGTTCACAGTTACATACATGTCGTGTCCCTCTAGAAGGGTGGAATGCTAACCCCGTCGCCAGAATTGGCGAGGGGTTAGTATTCCAATTCGTATGACACCTTACTCGACATGTTTTGATAATGCTATGCCAAAGTTAGCATTTGACCGCGAGGTTCATAATGCACTTAAGAGTATATGGTATAGCGTTATCATGGAACAGCTATGAGGACTTGGTTCCGCAAGCTGCAAACGGGCTCAGCTCATGCCAGAGCACCATCTCACATAATTCCAAGCACTCTGCCTTCAGGATTGATAAGGCCTGCCATAGGAGTGACTGATAGGAATATATGTGTCCATTTTAGGGTTAGATATAGGAATACTATATCTAAAGCAAAGGGTGATTACACCACCTTGCCCCAGCTGTCGTGCAGCCAGTTGTGTCAGATTTGGGTGGCCAGCCAGGGGTGGCATAATACATGCTGCAGCCCCTGGTAGGCCCTGGGTACACCAATGCCCTGGATACCTAAGGTATGCTGTACAGGGACTGATAAGGTGGCCCAGTACCAATTGGTAAATGCACGTAAGGTACATGCTTGTCAATTTAGAAAGAGAACAGCTAGGCTGTGGGTCTGATTAGCAGGCCCACAGCCAGGGAAAGTCGTAAACCAGTGAAGCAAAAAGCAAAAATCTGGGGTGGCCATGGGATTGCAGACCCCACTCTCCTACATAACCCCCCCCAAACTTAGGGACATTAAACTAACCCTGACCAGGTGAGTCTTCTTGTTCTAAGTGGAAGTACCTGGAGAGACCATCTGCATTACCATGGTCAGTTCCTGGGCGGTGCTCCACTGTAAAGTCCATCCCCTGTAGGGAAATGGACCACCTAAGAAGTTTGGGGCTTTCACCCTTCATTTGATTTAGCCATAAGAGGGGCTTATGGTCGGTCTGAATCTTGAATTGAGTACCAAACAAGTATGGCCTCAACTTCTTCAGGGCCCAAACCACAGCAAAGGCCTCCCTCTCAATAGCTGACCAACGTTTCTCTCTAGGGGTCAGCCTTCTACTTATAAAAGCAATGGGCTGGTCATGACCATCAATATTCAGCTGAGATAGAACAGCCCCCACACCCAACTCAGAAGCATCTGTTTGGACAATGAAAGGTTTGGAGTAGTCTGGACTCTTGAGAATAGGTGCAGTGCACATGGCCTGCTTTAGGTCATCGAATGCCTTCTGACAGCTAACTGTCCACTGAACTTTCTTTGGCATTTTCTTACTTGTTAAGTCATTAAGTGGAGTCACAATGGTTCCATAATTTCTGACAAATTTCCTGTAATAACCAGACAGGCCCAAGAAAGCTCTGACCTGTGTCTGGGTGGTTGGAGGAGCCCAGTCCTTTATGGCCTGTATCTTGCTCTCCAGAGGTTGAACTTGGCCTCCACCTACAAGGTGGCCCAAGTATACAACTTGACTCTGCCCTATCTGGCACTTAGTAGCCTTGATAGTGAGGCCTGCCTTTTGCAGGGCCTCTAAAACTTTCCTTAGGTGGATCAGGTGATCCTCCCAGGTGGAGCTAAAGACAGCAATATCATCTAGATATTCTGCACAAAAGTCATCCAACCCAGTGAGAACTTGGTTCACCAACCTTTGAAAAGTGGCAGGTGCATTTTTCAAACCAAAGGGCATCACCACAAACTGGTAATGACCTCCAGGGGTCGAAAATGCTGTTTTGGCTTTGGCATCCTCAGCTAACCTGATCTGCCAATAACCAGCTGTCAGGTCAAAAGTACTTAAGAAAGTTGCAGAAGCCAACTTGTCTATCAGTTCATCTGCCCTAGGTATTGGATGGGCATCTGTCTTAGTGACAGCATTGAGACCCCTGTAGTCTACGCAAAACCTCATCTCTCTCTTACCATCCTGGGTGTGAGGTTTAGGCACTAGAACTACAGGACTAGCCCAAGGGCTCTCTGAGGGTTCAATGACTCCCAATTCCAACATCTTTTGTACTTCTTGTTTTATGCAGTCCCTGACGTGGTCAGGTTGCCTGTAGATTTTACTCTTTATAGGCAGACTGTCTCCAGTGTCCACCTCATGTGTGCACCAGTTTGTCTGACTGGGGGTCAGAGAAAACATTTGTCTGAAGGATTGAAGGACTTGCTTACAATCCTTTTGTTGATGCTCAGAGAGGCTGTCAGAAAAGACTACACCATCTACTGACCCATCATCAGGGTTCTGAGTGAGCAGGTCTGGGAGAGGGTCACTCTCTTCCTCCTGCCCCTCATCTGTGGCCATGAGCAAGCCCATGTCCTCCCTGTCAACAAATGCTTTGAGCCTATTTACATGAAGTACTCTGTGAGGGCTCCTGGGAGTTCCCATGTCCACCAAGTAGGTGACCTCTCCCTTTTGCTCAATGATGATGTGGGGTCCAGACCATTTGTCTTGGAGAGCTGTTGGGGCCACTGGCTCCAACACCCACACCTTCTGTCCTGCATGGTAAACAGTTAGGACAGCCTTTTGGTCATGCCAAGCTTTTTGGAGTTCTTGGCTGGCCTCCAGGTTTTTAGATGCCTTCTCCATGTACTCTGCCATCCTGGAGCGGAGACCAAGTACATAGTCCACTATGTCAAAGTCAAAGTTTATTTATTATGTTTTGGCTCTCGCTGAGGGCCACATAAAGAAATTAAACATACCAAAATACTGTAATAACAAATAAGGAAGCAGATATATAAGCATACATAATTAACAATAAATAAACAAAATACTACAGTTATCAGCTTTAAAGTGAATCATGGCGACATTACAGTAATCTCAATAAATATTTAAGAATCCTTTAAAAAATTTAAAAATTCTACAACAAAACAATTCATTGGGAGGGCAGTAAAGTGCATGAATAAACAATTTGGCATTTAAGATTCCCAATTGTAGACAAATAGGTTTAATCCACTTAACTCGCAAAGAACGTAAAGCAGGGCAAGTAAACAAGACGTGGTTACGATCTTGAACAGCGGCATCACAGAGGTTACATATCGTGGGACTCCCGTGCCATTTTGCTAAAAGTAAATTAAGAGGGAGTAGGTCATGACGTAGGAGATACCATAACCTACGTACTCCATGAGGAATATTCCAGCTCAAATATTGCTGGGCCAGCTTGGGGGTGTATGTCTCTAGGAGAGGTTTCCTGGCACATAATCTGGGTTGGGCAAGAGTATCCAGCTTAAAACATAACTCCCACGAAGCTCTTTTTAATGAATTTTTAAGTCCACTATGTCAAGTTTAGGCTTTTTGAGAGGTAACTCCCATCCTTCCTTCACAAGACATAGGGGTCCTCTTACAGGATGTCCAAACAAAAGCTCAAAAGGGCTGTAGCCAACCCCCTTCTGTGGGACCTCTCTGTAAGCAAACAGAAGGCAGGGTAAAAGGATGTCCCATCTTCGCCTAAGCTTTTCAGGTAACCCTTTTATCATCCCTTTGAGGGTTTTGTTGAATCTTTCAACGAGCCCATTGCATTGTGGGTGATAGGGTGTGGTGAATTTGTAATTTACACCACACTCCTTCCACATAGCAGTCAAATATCCTGACATGAAGTTGGCACCTCTGTCAGAGACAACCTCCTTAGGAAACCCCACTCTGGAGAAAACTCCAACCAGGGCCCTAGCCACAACAGGAGCTGTAGTGGTCCTAAGGGGAATAGCTTCTGGGTACCTGGTGGCATGATCCACTACCACCAGTATAAATCTGTGCCCAGATGCTGTTGGGGGGTCCATTGGTCCAACAATGTCAATCCCCACTCTTTCAAAGGGAACCCCCACCACAGGTAGTGGTATACGGGGGGCCTTTGTTGTGCCACCTGATTTGCCACTGGCTTGGCAGGTGACACATGAGCGACAAAACTCTTTAGTGTCCTCAGACATGTGAGGCCAGTGAAAGTGTGGGGCAAGCCTGTCCCAAGTCTTGTTCTGGCCTAAGTGACCTGCAAGGGGAATCTCGTGGGCTAAGGTGAGAAGGAAACCTCTAAGAGACAAGGGGATGACCAGCCTCCTGGTAGCACCAGGCTTGGGGTCTCTTGCCTCAGAGTATAGGAGTCCATCGTCCCAATATACCTTATGGGCACCTGTAGCATTCCCTGCAGCCTGCTGTCTGAGGGGTTCAAGAGAGAGAGGAACAGTCTAACTGTGTCTGCCTCAAGTCTGCCCTGGAAGGTCCCCCTGTCCCAAGAAACTCAACCTGTTCAGGCTCAAGCTCTTCTAGGACAGTTCCTTCTGGGGTCTTGGGGTCAGTCTCCTGAGAGAGTTGATCCTCCACCTGAGGCAGGGGGGAAGGGTCCACCTTACCCCTACTGCTCTTTCTCTTGGGTAGTGTCTGGTCCATTCTTCCAGGATCCAGCACTAGTTCAGCCGGGCATTTCTTGGCCTGTGACCTAGTCACAGCAAGGACATGTGCTGATAAACCTAACATTTCCACATGAGTCCTATACTCCACATCTGACCATAAGGAGGATTCCAAATCATTGCCCAAAAGACAGTCCACTGGGAGGTCTGAACTAACAACAACCCTTTTGAGGCCATTTACCCCTCCCCAGGAGAAATTAACAAGTGCCATACTATGGGAGGTAGTGGCATTGCTAGCATTGGTAACCAGGTAGTCTGAACCTAGTATTACCTGTTCAGGGTCCACAAAGTTTGGTGTCACCATAGTGACACTGCAAACACAACAATGATGGACAGAATGTGGATCAATGTCACACATTCACCCCAGTCCAAAGATCTGGGCCCAAATCCATCGTTTTTCCACTCCACACCACCCTGGGTTAGACAATGGCGATATGCAAATCAGCGCTGACCCTGTGCCCCATGGGAACAGTCCAGTCCGAACTACAAAAGCCATGTCCTTCCCAGAACAGAAACAAGCATCCGAGGACCGGCCCGGTTTCGAGGTAACACCTCTCTTCAGCCCGGCTAGCTTGATTCCAGTGGTGTGGAGTGCCTGGGACTCACGTCTGAGCATCCCCAGTACACTTAGAGCGGTAACTGCAAACACAACAATGATGGACAGAATGTGGATCAATGTCACACATTCACCCCAGTCCAAAGATCTGGGCCCAAATCCATCGTTTTTCCACTCCACACCACCCTGGGTTAGACAATGGCGATATGCAAATCAGCGCTGACCCTGTGCCCCATGGGAACAGTCCAGTCCGAACTACAAAAGCCATGTCCTTCCCAGAACGGAAACAAGCATCCGAGGACCGGCCCGGTTTCGAGGTAACACCTCTCTTCAGCCCGGCTAGCTTGATTCCAGTGGTGTGGAGTGCCTGGGACTCACGTCTGAGCATCCCCAGTACACTTAGAGCGGTAACTGCAAACACAATGATGGACAGAATGTGGATCAATGTCACACATTCACCCCAGTCCAAAGATCTGGGCCCAAATCCATCGGTTTTCCACTCCACACCACCCTGGGTTAGACAATGGCGATTTGCAAATCAGCGCTGACCCTGTGCCCCATGGGAACAGTCCAGTCCGAACTACAAAAGCCATGTCCTTCCCAGAACGGAAACAAGCATCCGAGGACCGGCCCGGTTTCGAGGTCACACCTCTCTTCAGCCCGGCTAGCTTGATTCCAGTGGTGTGGAGTGCCTGGGACTCACGTCTGAGCATCCCCAGTACACTTAGAGCGGTAACTGCAAACACAACAATGATGGACAGAATGTGGATCAATGTCACACATTCACCCCAGTCCAAAGATCTGGGCCCAAATCCATCGTTTTTCCACTCCACACCACCCTGGGTTAGACAATGGCGATATGCAAATCAGCGCTGACCCTGTGCCCCATGGGAACAGTCCAGTCCGAACTACAAAAGCCATGTCCTTCCCAGAACGGAAACAAGCATCCGAGGACCGGCCCGGTTTCGAGGTAACACCTCTCTTCAGCCCGGCTAGCTTGATTCCAGTGGTGTGGAGTGCCTGGGACTCACGTCTGAGCATCCCCAGTACACTTAGAGCAGTAACTGCAAACACAACAATGATGGACAGAATGTGGATCAATGTCACACATTCACCCCAGTCCAAAGATCTGGGCCCAAATCCATCGTTTTTCCACTCCACACCACCCTGGGTTAGACAATGGCGATATGCAAATCAGCGCTGACCCTGTGCCCCATGGGAACAGTCCAGTCCGAACTACAAAAGCCATGTCCTTCCCAGAACGGAAACAAGCATCCGAGGACCGGCCCAGTTTCGAGGTGACACCTCTCATCAGCCCGGCTAGCTTGATTCCTGTGGGGCACAGGGTCAGCGCTGATTTGCATATCGCCATTGTCTAACCCAGGGTGGTGTGGAGTGGAAAAACGATGGATTTGGGCCCAGATCTTTGGACTGGGGTGAATGTGTGACATTGATCCACATTCTGTCCATCATTGTTGTGTTTGCAATTACCATAGTGACACTGGCACAAGTGTCCCTGTAGGCCTGAGCCATTTTTCCATTGATCAAAGGCGTCTGCCTGTACTTGCCCAGAGTACTGGGACTTATTGTAGGGGTCATATCCATGTCCCCAGTACAAACAAGAACAGCCTGAGTAGGTATCCTGACTAAGTCAGAACCTGCCTCAGTTCCCAGGGTTAACCCCACTATAGCCTTGGGAGGATTACTACCACTACTAACTGTACTAGGGGGTGCAGATGCCTTAGGGGCAGTAGTGGTAGGAGCTGGGCCTTTCTTGGTGCACTCACTAAACCAGTGAGTATTACTTTGACAGTATTGGCACCATGGTTTCCTCTGACCATTATTCTTCTTCTTTTGGGAATTCTGGGACCCACCCTCTTTAGATTGTTGGGGCCCTGTTGAAGACTTCTGGTCATTCTGCTTATTCTCATTACCCTTGGGGTCTGCTTTCTTCTGGCCACCACCCTGGTTCTGCTGCTTGACCCTTGTCCTGACCCATCTGTCTGCCTTCTTTCCCAATTCTTGGGGAGAGGTCAGATCTGAGTCAATAAGGTGCTGATGCAACAACTGATTTTGACAATTATTTAAGATTTGTTCTCTCATAATTAGATTATACAATCCTGTGTAATCAGTAACTTTACTTCCCAGTAACCAGCCTTCAAAAGCCTTAGTGGCACAATCAACAAAGTCAGCCCAATCCTGAGACTGAATTTTCTGGGTGTCTCTGAACAGCAACCTGTACTGTTCAGTTGTTAAGCCAAACCCATCAATCAGTGTATTCTTCAGGACTTGGTAATTTTTAGCATCCTCAGCTCTAGTAGTGAGGAGCTTATCTCTACCTTTACCTTCAAAGGAGAGCCACAATATAGCTGCCCACTGACTCTGGGGGATGCACTGCCCTCTCCAAAGCAGTCATCCATTTGTGGATGTCATCCCCTTGTTTAAAGGGGGCACTATTTTACTCAGGTGTCTAGTATGAAAACTCCTGTCTTTATCCTTAGGGATATTGCTGCCACCAGTGGGGACTACCCCACTCAACTGTTGCTCTCTAGCAAAGGCAAGCTTCTCCTTGGCAAGGGCAAGTTCTTCCCTCTGGATCCTCAGATTAGCCTGTTTCATCCTTGCTTCATGTTCTCTCCTCTGAGGGGAAGTCGTTCTCCTCTGGGGAGAAGTCATTCTCCTCTGAGAAGATGCATGAGAGTGCACAGATCTATTGGAGTCCCTAGAATGAGACCTATCTCTTCTAACTCCAAAGTTAGGCCTGCTTAGGGTCAGTACTGGGGGTCCCCCAGATCCTTCCCTATGTAGGTCTAAGTTGGCCCTAGTAAGTCTGCTGACTAGCTCAGGACCTTTGTCTACCTCATCCCCTGAGGTGTCCCCTTCTTCCTCCTCCTCTTCTACATCCTCTGTTTCAGGGAGATCTGGATCACCAGGTGTACCTTCTAAGGGGGGCATGTTCCTATCTGGATTAGAGAGGTCTGGGTTAGCAGCCTTTCTTGCATCATATGTCTCTAAGAGACCTAACAGAAAAGGAGTGGTAGGGTTAGAACCCTGTTTCAATTTCCTGGAGGTGCACAATTGTCTCATCTCCTGGAAACTGAGAGCTGCATGTCTGGAAAGGACCTGTGGAGGGTCACTAACCACTAGGGGAGTCTCTGAAGACTCTCCATGGGTAGACATGCTTTCTAGTGTGGTGTAAGTGATGCACCTACCTACACTATGGGTTTACGTACTGATCCCTTGCTAGAGTTGTAGTTAGGGTGTGCTAAGCCCTGTTACACTACAACAGCTGGTTCAGTAGAACTCAGAGTATTCTAAGCTAAGTTATATGTACCTTGGTACGTATGTGATCTTTCAAATGATATTCTTAGGATACGTGTGTGGTAAAACAACAGCAAGCTCAAATCCCAACCGCTGCTCACCAATGTGAGAAGTTGGCCTGATATATAGTGTTCACTATTCTAGTGACCACTCTGTATCATTCCAAACAACCCTTATTGATAATTGGTTGTAAGTCAACCTTATAGACCAGCTATCCTAGTAGCGTGGACAAGAGCAGTCTTTAAGCTAAACTCTAGAGGGCGTGTTAAGCCAGCTGTTTCACCATCACATATATCCCTTGAACACCAAGTGAAAGGACACCACACAAGTTGTTATAAAAAATAAAGGATATTTATTAATAACAAGACTACCCTGACCTCTTTATGAGTCAGGGAGCTAAGCACAATACAAAACTCTTAAGAAAATACTGCAAGTTGCACAAATAACGCAAATGCCCGAGGGGCACGAAAAACCATATACTCTAAAAGTGGAATGCGAAATACTAGCAGGTAAGTAACACGATCCAGAGGCTTCAGGACCGCTAGGACTACCTTACTGAACCCTCAGGTTAGGAGCAGGAGGCCTAGGGAACCCGGGTGCAGAGTGGGAACTCTTACGCGGGATGCGGGACAAAGTCTATGGAGGCTAGTATTTTTAAAGTTACTGTTTCCGGACGAATCCGACTAGGTAGGCTAAAAACGAAAAAGGATCTGGACACTAGGATAGTGAACCTGTGCTGGAGCACCGAAATGCTCGGGTTACCTAGCCCAGGGGCTGCGGCTGCATAGGGTTCGAATGACGTCGGGAATCCTCGTTGTAGTCTATGGAGCCTGAAAGAAGATGTTGCTGGCAGGCGACCAGTGAAGATGTTCGGGGCGATCCAAGGCTGGATCAGTGAAGAAGGCGACCTGAAAGCAGAGGGGACTTAATCACTAGCCAGTGATTGTGTGGGCACCAGGCTGGCACCGGATGAAGTCACCGCGATCAGGTGAGTGGGTGACGCTGGACTCTGCAGCCACACGGACCAGGAGGCGTTGTCGACGGCCAGGCTGGGGGTGCGAGCTGTCCCACGGTGGTGTCTGCTGTCGGTGATGCTGGATCCAGGATGGGAGCAACAACCTTGGCAAAGGCAAGCCCACGCGGTTGAATCAAAATGGCGTCGGGAGTGGACCAGGAGGGTCCAGGGCGCTTCTTGTTGATCAAGGAGCAAGGGCCAGTCTAGAGGACCTAGACCGGTGGTGAAAACGTCGTGGTACGTCGTCAGGAGGGCCACTAGCCGACGGGCAAGTGACCGGACAACGTGGCAAGCAGCAAAGAAGCAGAAGGGCCCCACGCAGATCTCGTGGATGCTGGGGGGCTGGACTTCGGTGCTGGATCTGCTCAGGGTTGGGGCTTCTCAAACCCCAGTGCACCCACTCGAGGATCCCTCGGCGGTCGTGCTGGTTAAGCGTCGTGCAGGTCTTGAAGATAGCCGGTCCCACAGGTCTCATCGCACCCACGAATCTCAGCTGGGCTGATGATGCAGGTAGAGGTCAGAGATGGCAGGGAATCCGGGTCTCGTCGAGCTGGTCAGTCTTGATCCGGAGGATGGACGTGCAGCAAACCGCAAGCGCTTAGGTGGTGCCTGCTGGTGCAGGGTGGCTACTCCTTAGCCACAAGGGAGAGTCTTCAGAGAATGACAAGAGTTCCTTTCGTGGAAAGTAGTTCAAGTTTCAAGATTATCCAATTTGGGAAGGGTGCCCGCTCCTACCTTTATTCCAAGAAAAGGGGCTGGCACTCGACTAGGTCCTGCCCATGGGTGGGACCAGGAGGGGGGTGGTTACACCCCTCTCCTTTGTTCGGTCTCTCCCCAGCTCAGGGGCTGGTGTGCCCCTGGAACTGGTTTGAGCCGGCATATGCACAGTGAGCACCGGGATGCCACTTGCAGTCACCTTCCTCTCAGCCCTGCCTACCTGGAATGCACAAAATCCTGTCTGGGGTGGTGCTAGCACCTCCCAAGGCAGGAAACCCTTTGTCCGAGCCCCCCTCGCTGGAAGGACTCCCAGCAGCAGGAGGTCAGACTTGTGTCTGTGGTGGCAGCATCCATTTTGTGATGCTGAGGCTCGAGTTAACTTTAACCGGGGTTCACAGTTACATACATGTCGTGTCCCTCTAGAAGTGTGGAATCCTAACCCCGTCACCAGAATTGGCGAGGGGTTAGTATTCCAATTCGTATGACACCTTACTCGACATGTTTTGATAATGCTATGCCAAAGTTAGCATTTGACCGCGAGGTTCATAATGCACTTAGGAGTATATGGTATAGCGTTATCATGGAACAGCTATGAGGACTTGGTTCCGCAAGCTGCAAACGGGCTCAGCTCATGCCAGAGCACCATCTCACATAATTCCAAGCACTCTGCCTTCAGGATTGATAAGGCCTGCCATAGGAGTGACTGATAGGAATATATGTGTCCATTTTAGGGTTAGATATAGGAATACTATATCTAAAGCAAAGGGTGATTACACCACCTTGCCCCAGCTGTCGTGCAGCCAGTTGTGTCAGATTTGGGTGGCCAGCCAGGGGTGGCATAATACATGCTGCAGTCCCTGGTAGGCCCTGGGTACACCAATGCCCTGGATACCTAAGGTATGCTGTACAGGGACTGATAAGGTGGCCCAGTACCAATTGGTAAATGCACCTAAGGTACATGCTTGTCAATTTAGAGAGAGAACAGCTAGGCTGTGGGTCTGATTAGCAGGCCCACAGCCAGGGAAAGTCGTAAACCAGTGAAGCAAAAAGCAAAAATCTGGGGTGGCCATGGGATTGCAGACCCCACTCTCCTACACTCCCCAGCTCAGGGTAAAAGTTTCCCCCGCTCCAGCATGTGATTTATTTTCCCGCCACAGTGGTAAATGTCTCCCTGACTCAGAGTTGGAGTCATTTCTGTTCCTGTATAGGCCCCCCTTACCTAGTTTTTCTTTGACCAGTGCAGGTGTATACACCAGTGATGTGGTAGTGTAATTTATGTTCAACATGTAAGCCTTTCCCTGCCTCCGTGTCTTCCACAGCTCCCTTGATGTGCCTTTAGCGCCCCAGTGTGTGTGTCCCACTGGCTCCGTACCATATATGGCTGCACGTCCCAACGTATGTCTCTGCGTCCCACTGTATGCCCCTGCGTCCCTCTGTATGCCTCCGCGTCCCACTGTATGCCTCTGCGTCCAACTGTATGCATCTACATCCCACTGTGAGTCTCTGTGTCCTACTGTATGTCTCCGCGTCCTACTGTATGTCTCCGCGTACCACTGTATGCCTCTGCGTCCCACTATATGTTTCCTCGTCCAAGTGTATGCCTCCACATCCCACTTTGTGTCTCCACGTCCCACTGTATGCCTCTGCCTCCCACCATATGTCTCCTCGTCCAAGTGTATGCCTCCACATCCCACTTTGTGTCTCCGCGTCCCACTGTGTGTCTCCAGCTCCTAGTGTATGTAGCAGTAGTTTGAGTCTACAGAGGATGCGCAGAATGAAGTGAAGCTCCATTTAAATACACTAGCCCACTGCCGCTGACTTAAGGTGAAAGTGTTTTTGAGGCTGAGATGCTGTCAAAGGCTGCAGGTGTACTGAGCAGAGCCACAGGGAGACTCCATTAAATTAAAGTCTATGGAGCCATTTCCGTCCAGTCACACTTGAGAACCATTGCAATCTAAAGGCCCACATGACTGCCTACCACGGTCTAAGATTAGTCTGAGGGTCACATCCAATGACTGAGACTTGATGTATCTGGAAATATACTAAATTACTCTTGGACATGTATGGACTCTTCGTGTTCTGGTCCCTTTATGGACTACCTGCTTTTGTTTCAGTGTTTGATGGGTTAATTTTCCTTGTGCACTACAGAAGGAGGAGGTGATGCATTCATAAAGACCAAACTCTAGCTGTAAGAGCTCTAGCGGAAGTGGTGGATGAGTGGAGGGGTGGCTTCCTGTTTTACATTAGCAGTCTTTGTAGCCACCCATCCCCTCTACACTGTTGCCACACCGGTCGTTCTGGAGGGCTTGGCTTTGCCGAGGACGCGCTAAACCACAAGACTTTATTTATACACAATGTTCGCCTCCATGGTGCGGTCTGTACCTGTCAGGGCGTGTTTTATCCTGTGCCTTCCAGCAGATTCTGCAGAACACTTCCCTATTTACACGGTCACAGGCAGTTTAACTGAGGTCCAATGCCAGTGCTGTGCCTGCTGCCCTGTATCTCTAAGGTAGTGAGTGCTTTTTGCTGAAGCCATGTGGCTCAGTTGTAGCACTGCATGTGCTTCTGCCCATGTGGCTGGATTGTTATGGTCTGTGCTGCTGGCATTGAGCTTCATGGTGGTGGTTTCACTACTGTGCCTACAATATAATGCAGTGACTTTATGGTATTGTTGAGTATGTATGTATGCACATATGTATGTATTGGTATTTATGTAAAGCCAGGAGTCGCTGAGCGCAATCCCATACATTGAAATTGAGAAGGTGAAGAGTTCAAGATAGTATAGTGGTGTGAGAGTCTCAATAGTGCTGTATGCTTCTGACCTTGTAATTTGATGGTAGTGTTGTGGATGTATGCATGCATGTACGTACTTGCATTCATGTAACACAAACATAGCTCGCGAGTTGCTAAGTGCCCAAGCATGGAAGTTAGGTAGGCGAAGAATTTGAAATAGTATAGTGATGTGAGGGTACCAGAGGACACAGCAGCGCTGTTGCCTTCGGAGCCTGTGGCTTGATGGTAGTGCTACATAGGTATTTTTGCATTTATGTACTGGTATTTATGTCATACTAATGTAGGTCTGGAGTCACTGAGCTCCTGTTGGATTAAATTCGAAATGTGAAAAATTCAAGAATTTGTAGTGGTGTGAGAGTACCAGTTGACACAATAGTGCTATGATCTCACCCTGTGACAGTATTCAGATAATACAAAAATATTGTGACATGGAAATATTGTCAGCAAGAATATTGTTATTAAGAATATTGATTTCAAGGTAAGTAATAAAGACTTTTAAAATATCGAAGTTGTTAATATTGTTTGCAAAAATATAGCTGTTTAAAATATAGTTTTTTAAATATTATTATGTATTTTAGTATGTATTTAAAATGTATATGATGCAAAAAAAGTTACAATTATTGTTTCTGTTTCCTAATATGTTTGTTACATTTTTAATAGTAATTAAATTCAATTTAATAAATTTTTGTGATTTCTAGAGTTGTGGGTTTGTAGGGGTATAGGTTGGGAAGTAATTTTATTAGTATACATTAATGATTATTTTTAATTTAACATTATTTATTTAATTGATATTTAATTATGTTAATTGTGCTATTCATTTTTGGCATGACCATTTTATGTGCAGGTTGTGGGGTTTAAGTAAATGTTTGCAATTAATTAATAATTAGTTGTTGATATTAATTAATTGATAATTAGTTATGTTATTTGTGTAATTTTATTTTAAGGTGCTGGTTGTGTGGCATATAGGGGTAAAGAGTGGGAAGTATTTTATGTTTAATTAATAATGAATTGTTAATTAATATAAATTAATTCATTTATGTTAATTGTGTAATTTTTTTAGGAGCCAGTTGTAGGGTCAATAGGGGGTAAAGGGTGGGAAGTAAATACATTTTTTAATTAATCAATAATTAGCTGTTAAATAATATTAATTGATCATTAATTGTTCATTGTTTAATTATTATTTTCTTAGGTGCAGCTTGTGGGGTTTATAGGGGTAAAGGGTGGGGAGAAATTAATTAATAATTGGTTGTTAATCAATATTAATTGATAATTAAGTATGTTAATTGTTTGATTTTCTTTTTTTTGGGTGAAGCTTGTGGGGTTTATAGGGAGTAAAGGGTGGGGAGAAAATTAATTTAAAATTAATAATTAGCTGTTAAATACTATTAATTATTTAACAGACAATTCATTATTTTAATTGTGTGTGACTTTTTTAAAGTTTGAGTTTAGGTTCACGTTGTGGGGTTTATATGGGTAAAGGTTGTGAAGGTAATTAATTTTAAAGTTAATATTTAGTTTTTAATTAATAATATTTCTTTAATTGATAATTATTTTAATTGTGCAATTCCTCTTAGGATTTTAGATACAGGTTGTGGGGGTTTTAGGGGTATGTGGCGGGAAATAAATGAATTTAAAGTAATTAGTAATTACTGTTTTAATAAATAATTATTAAATTGATAATTATATTAATGTGTAAATCATTTTCTGTTAAATTTTATGAGTGTGTTGTGTGTTTTGTGGGGGTATATTGAGGGAAGTGAAATGATTATATTTAATTACTAATTAAGATCTAATTAATGATAATTAGTTTGTTGATAAGTATTCATATTAACAGTGTAAATATTTTGCTTTTTAAAGTTATATTTTAGGTCAAGGTTGTGCGTTTTATGGGGTTATAGGGTGGGAAGTAACTATATAAAATGTATGTATACAAACCTTTTTGGTTAATAAATAATTCCTAAATAAACAAAATTGTAATAATATTTGTAGTTATTTATGATATGTATTTAACAGTGTAATTTATTTTTTATATTAAATATATTTGTATTTTTTAACATTTTTTTTTCTTTATTTACTTTGTTTTTTAAATAATTTTATTTTGTTCAAGATGTTTTGTTTGTTTTTAATGTTGCATTGACTGGAGGGGGAATAATACATTTGACCCCACTGCAATCCAACACTTTCCCTACTGTTGTGCCAACTGGAGTGGGTATAGTAAATCTTACCCCTCTGCAATCCATCACTTTCCCTACTGTTGTACTGACTGTAGTGGGAATAGTACATTTTACCCCTCCGCATTCTAACGCTTTCCCTGCTGTTATATTGACTGGAGTGGGAAAAGTGTATTTTTTCTGCCGCCGCAATTCACCACTTTCCCTACTGTTGTATTTGCTGGAGTGGGAATAGTAAATGTTAACTATCCATAATCCACCACTTTTCCTACTGTTGCATTTACTGGAGAGAGATCTGTTAATTTTACCCAGTTTTATTATTTTTGCTTTGCATGAAGCGGGAGTAGTTCATATTGTATATATTTAACATATTAGTTTGCATAGTTTTGTATAAACTGTAGTGGGAATAGTTTATGTATCACAATTTATATTTTGTTTTGTATTGTTATAATTTATATTATTATGTTTTTTGTTTCTTTAAAATTATTTTATTTTTAACTATTAATGTTTTTAATGTGTAAAATATTTTTATTATATTTCAAGTTATTTCCTATTTTAATTTAATTAGAATGGTTTGTTTTTTAAAGATTTTATGTTCTCGGTGTGTGTATATGTATGTATGTATGTGTATATATATATATATATATATATATATATATATATATATATATATATAGTCCACCAAATTGCCCTGAAGCATTCCGAGATCACTCGACAAACATTCTGCCGTCCGGCTTAGATTCATAGCATGCCTTCACACTTCACATTTCTTTAAAATTGCCGACGCGTTTCAGGGCTTTCACGCCCCTTCTTCTTGGGCTGCACAAAAGAAAACGGATGCACGCATTATTCTGTTTGCAGTTCCTTTTATTCATTTTCAAGCCCCTCAGTGGGCGTTAGCTAAGTGCACAGTCCATCTGGAGCATTGTGGGACTTGAAGTCTATAATGCGCATATATTTTCACTTTAAGTAAGCTCCGTTTGTCTTTTGTTATTTTCATGCTTTTACCGTTACCTTAAGTAGGTTGTTTTGTGTTCTGGCAGGCTTATAAGATGAGAAAGTTGTGCTAAGGAGCCCCACATGGTTGCGGACTCAAGCCTCACCCCGCTGGAAGTCACGCTTCGCTTCCTGCATGCGATGGTGCTTCTCGGCACGGCCAGGCTGCCGTGTGTAAGTATAGTCCACCAAATTGCCCTGAAGCATTCCGAGATCACTCGACAAACATTCTGCCGTCCGGCTTAGATTCATAGCATGCCTTCACACTTCACATTTCTTTAAAATTGCCGACGCGTTTCAGGGCTTTCACGCCCCTTCTTCTTGGGCTGCACAAAAGAAAACGGATGCACGCATTATTCTGTTTGCAGTTCCTTTTATTCATTTTCAAGCCCCTCAGTGGGCGTTAGCTAAGTGCACAGTCCATCTGGAGCATTGTGGGACTTGAAGTCTATAATGCGCATATATTTCCACTTTAAGTAAGCTCCGTTTGTCTTTTGTTATTTTCATGCTTTTACCTTTACCTTAAGTAGGTTGTTTTGTGTTCTGGCAGGCTTATAAGATGAGAAAGTTGTGCTAAGGAGCCCCACATGGTTGCGGACTCAAGCCTCGCCCCGCTGGAAGTCACGCTTTGCTTCCTGCATGCGATGGTGCTTCTCGGCACGGCCAGGCTGCCGTGTGTAAGTATAGTCCACCAAATTGCCCTGAAGCATTCCGAGATCACTCGACAAACATTCTGCCGTCTGGCTTAGATTCATAGCATGCCTTCACACTTCACATTTCTTTAAAATTGCCGACGCGTTTCAGGGCTTTCACGCCCCTTCTTCTTGGGCTGCACAAAAGAAAACGGATGCACGCATTATTCTGTTTGCTGTTCCTTTTATTCATTTTCAAGCCCCTCAGTGGACGTTAGCTAAGTGCACAGTCCATCTGGAGCATTGTGGGACTTGAAGTCTATAATGCGCATATATTTTCACTTTAAGTAAGCTCCGTTTGTCTTTTGTTATTTTCATGCTTTTACCTTTACCTTAAGTAGGTTGTTTTGTGTTCTGGCAGGCTTATAAGATGAGAAAGTTGTGCTAAGGAGCCCCACATGGTTGCGGACTCAAGCCTCGCCCCGCTGGAAGTCACGCTTCGCTTCCTGCATGCGATGGTGCTTCTCGGCACGGCCAGGCTGCCGTGTGTAAGTATAGTCCACCAAATTGCCCTGAAGCATTCCGAGATCACTCGACAAACATTCTGCCGTCCGGCTTAGATTCATAGCATGCCTTCACACTTCACATTTCTTTAAAATTGCCGACGCGTTTCAGGGCTTTCACGCCCCTTCTTCTTGGGCTGCACAAAAGAAAACGGATGCACGCATTATTCTGTTTGCAGTTCCTTTTATTCATTTTCAAGCCCCTCAGTGGGCGTTAGCTAAGTGCACAGTCCATCTGGAGCATTGTGGGACTTGAAGTCTATAATGCGCTTTCGGGCATTTGGTGTTCAACATATTAACGGCGGCCCGCGTCGTGGAGGGAGCACCTTCTCTTAGAACCAAATTGATCGTCCCCCTGATGGCCAACTGAGAAGCGGCACCACGAAATTAACTCATGGAAGGCAGCGCCGAAGGACCGAAGTACTGTGTCTCTCCAGCTCGGGACTGATCCTACTAAGGAAATTTAAGCGGACAATTACACAACTTCAGAAGGTACCCACTGAGGGAAAATAATGAGGCAATCTTTCAAGGAACTACCACTCCCAGCATGCTATGCGGGGGGAGGGCTGAACTAATCAAGCCAGTTTCTTAATGGAAATAAAAGAGAGCCACTTCCTCTGAATTGTGACAGCAAGCCTCTGATGAGATGCGAGGTGCATCGAAACGCGCAAGGCAGACAGAAATTCAAGAACGCGGTGGGGAGCAGGAAAAGCTAAACCAGATGGTGATCCTTTGGCAGAGTGACCCTCCAAAACAGCTTTCGGGCATTTGGTGTTCAACATATTAACGGCGGCCCGCGTCGTGGAGGGAGCACCTTCTCTTAGAACCAAATTGATCGTCCCCCTGATGCTCAACTGATAAGCGGCACCACAAGACTAACTCATGGAAGGCAGCGCCGAAGGACCGAAGTACTGTGTCTCTCCAGCTCGGGACTGATCCTACTAAGAAATTTAAGCGGACAATTACACAACTTCAGAAGGTACCCACTGAGGGAAAATAATGAGGCAATCTTTCAAGGAACTACCACTCCCAGCATGCTATGCGGGGGGAGGGCTGAACTAATCAAGCCAGTTTCTTAATGGAAATAAAAGAGAGCCACTTCCTCTGAATTGTGACAGCAAGCCTCTGATGAGATGCGAGGTGCATCGAAACGCGTAAGGCAGACAGAAATTCAAGAAATGAAATGAAATGAAATGAAAATGTGACTTGTAGAGCGCTGCAGCTGCCCTGAGGCGTCCAGGCGCTAAATCAGAAGAAAGCACTCTTGAGGTTGTGGTTTTTTTTTTTTTTTTTAGGCATTAAACAGCAGGGTTTTTAGTTGTTTCCGGAACGTAGACAGGTTGGGGTTGTTCCTCAGCTGCAGAGGGAGGGAGTTCCAGAGTTTGGAAACATTATACGAAAAGGAGCGTCCTCCTGCTCTGGCTCTTCGTATTCTGGGGATTTCGGCCAGGAATGCTGTTGAGGAGCGGAGGGATTTGTTGGGCCTGTAGGGAGAAATCAGGGGGCGATTGATGTCTGGACCCGTTTCCCAGAATGTCTGGTGGGCAATGCAGAGTGATTTAAATTTTACTCTGTCCCTAACAGGTAACCAGTGCAGGGTCTTTAGACCGGTTCTTACTGAAGTCCTCCGGGAGATTCCCAGCAGCGCTCTGGCAGCACAATTCTGGGTGCGTTGGAGCTTCTGTAGGGTGTAGTCTGGGGCTCCCAAATAGAGAGCGTTATTGAAATCCAAACGGGATTGGATGAGGCCCAGTATAATTATCTGTTTGGCATCAGAACAGAGGAGGGGAAGGACTTTCTTGATCACCCTAAGGAGGCCAAAGCAGGTAGCTGAGATCTTAGTGGCCTGTGTGTTAAGGCTCAGAGACTTGTCGAGCCAGACGCCCAAGCTTTTAATGTTGTCTCTGGGGCGTGGGGCCATTCCCATGCTTGATGGCCAGATCAGCTCTATGGAGGCGGGGGAGGCTGGACCCAGGATCATCAGCTCAGTCTTATCGTCGTTTAGCTTTAGGCATGAGCTCATCATCCACTTCTTTACATCCTCCAAACAGGCCGCTAGGTCTGGTGGCGACTGGAGGCCGCTCTTCTCAGCAAGGGAGACCACCAGCTGGGTGTCGTCCGCATAGGAGATGATCTTGACACCATGCGGACGAACTACCTCAGCCAGTGGCTTCATGTATGCGTTGAAGAGCGTAGGACTTAAAGAAGAGCCCTGGGGAACTCCACATCCCAGGGGGCAGGTTGATGAGCGGGATGTGCCGTCGAAGACCTGAAAGGTTCTGTCGGATAAAAAAGAGTTGAACCATATCAGGGCGTCTCCGGTCACTCCTAAGTCGGCAAGGCGGGTTAGCAAGATTTTGTGGTGTACCGTGTCAAATGCGGCACTTAGATCGAGGAGGATCACTGCCACTGATCCTCCTCAATCCAAGAGCCATCTTGCCTCCTCAGTCACTGCCAATAAAGCGGTCTCTGTCCCATGTTTGGTACGAAAACCTGTTTGGGAGGAGTCGAGGAGGTGGTTTTCCTCGAGAAATGTTGTCAGAGTGGTATTGACATGTTTCTCCAGAATTTTCGACGCCCAAGGGAGTAACGAGATCGGGCGATAATTACTGGGGTTGGCCGGGTCAAGGGAAGGTTTCTTCAATAGAGCCCGAACCATAGCGTGCTTCCATGTTGAGGGGACCGTCCTACTAGTTATGGAAGAGTTCATGAGATCCAGGAGCGTGGGGAAAATAGCAACGCTGGCAAGATTTAGTGAGCCTGGGGGGGCAGGGTCACACGGGGAGCCGGATTTTATTTGTTGTGCCAATTTCTGTACGGTTTCCAGTGTTATCAAGGGGAGAGACTCCAACCGCTTGGTCGGATTTGCTGTCAGGTGAGGGTTTTGACCAGGGAAATCAGTGGATGGATTAGGGAAGGAGAGATAAATTTTATTAATTTTTTGGAAGAAAAATTCCGCCAGATCATTGCACTTAGTCGGTGAGTTATTGTTGTCTGTGACCGGAGATGGGGGTTTGATCAAGGAGTTGACTATGCGAAAAATTTCTTTAGATTTGGATTTTGCCATGGTGATTTTAAGGTTGTAGAAGGCAGCTTGCGAGGATTTAATTGCAAGCTTGTAGTTCCTGATCATTTCCCTATAGGTGGCTTTTTCTTCGGGATTGTATGAAGTGCGCCACTTTCTCTCCTGTCTTTTACAGAGGCGTTTATGGTTCCTGAGCTCCTCTGTGTACCAAGGGGCAGTTTTGCTATGTCTCTTGGACTTTGGTGCGTGTTCTGGGAGGACCCGGTCCAGAGAGGTGGTTATCCATTCCTCGTATTTTTTGTTGTTAAGGGCTGGGTCTTGGGAGAGGGAGGGTCTCGAGGTGCATAGAGCTTGAACCCAGTTGTCAGTGGGGAGTTTGGACCAGTTGCGAGTTTTCCTCGTGGTAAATAAGGAAGAGGGTGGTTTACTCGTGGTCCAATTGAAAGCTATTAAAAAGTGATCTGACCAAGGAAGTCTGGTTATGCTGCCCACTTTGAGCTGGACGCAGTTGCTGAAGATCGGATCTAGCAAGTGCCCCTTTTCGTGTGTAGCAGATGGCACTCGTTGCTCAAGTTGACATGCGGCCAAGCTTGACTGGGTTTCTTGTGCCGAGGGATCTAGTGGGTTGTCGAAATGAATGTTGAAATCTCCGAGTAGGGAGAAGTTGGAGGGAGAGACAACCGACTGGGAGGTCACCGAGAGTAGAGATGTATTAAATTGTCCTATAGAACCGGGGGGGCGGTAAATGAGAATACCGGTAAAGCAGGCAGTGGGAGAAAATTCGATGGAGAAAGAGAGATTCTCACAGTCTTCAATATCTTCCGATAAGTGGCGACAAGTGTAGCTATCTTTATATATGATCGCGAGGCCGCCACCTCTGCCCAGTGGTCGGTCGGCTCGCGCTATCTGATATCCTGGGATGATAGCTTGAGCTAGGTCTGGCTGAGAGTCTTGGTTCAGCCATGTCTCGGTCAGGAACATTGCATCTGGGGACTGTTCCTCTAATAATAGGGAGATCTCTAGGCGATGTTTTACAAGAGACCTACAGTTGAGGAGAAGCATGGAGTAGTTCTTTAGCTCGACTGTGGGTTTGTTGGTTATAGTGCATAGATCTAAGTTGCAGTACTTACAGTGTCGCGGGACCTCCAGGGGGTGTAAGGGGGATCCACATTTGGAAGAGGCAGGTGGCCGCAACTTCCATAGGAGGTCAGGGCTATATATCAATCTGTCACCTCTGGGGGAACCAGGGGACGTGGCCCTACGGCCCAGCCGGGCGCGGACGAGCGCAGACGAGCTTGCCTTAAGCGCGCCTTCGGCGCGCAAACGGCGCTCTCGCTGCGCTCGTCCGCTGCGCTTCCTGGGAACGCACATGATTTAAGCTGAAGAGGGGAGGGCCAGAGGAAGTGGGCGTGGCCTAAAAAAAGGGGCGTGGCCTGCGGGCGAGGCAAGCGCTCGTGGAAGCGTCCTGCGCCTTGAGCTATCAGCGATAAATCCGCTGTAAAGTGCAAGCTGGTACTGGTGAGTGGAGTATTTTAAAAGCACAAAATAGTACAGATTTACACAATTTTAAAAAAGAAGTCTCCCGGCTATTTTGCCTCAGGAGTTCTGCATCGTAATGGCGGCGCTTGTTCTCAGCGTCCCTTTATGATGTCGGAGTGGGCGTGGCCTAAAAAAGGGGCGTGGCCTGCGGGCGAGGCAAGCGCTCGTGGAAGCGTCCTGCGCCTTGAGCTATCAGCGATAAATCCGCTGTAAAGTGCAAGCTGGTACTGGTGAGTGGAGTATTTTAAAAGCACAAAATAGTACAGATTTACACAATTTTAAAAAAGAAGTCTCCCGGCAATTTTGCCTCAGGAGTGCTGCATCGTAATGGCGGCGCTTGTTCTCAGCGTCCCTTTATGATGTCGGAGTGGGCGCGGCCTAAAAAAAAGGGGCGTGGCCTGCGGGCGAGGCAAGCGCTCGTGGAAGCGTCCTGCACCTTGAGCTATCAGCGATAAATCCGCTGTAAAGTGCAAGCTGGTACTGGTGAGTGGAGTATTTTAAAAGCACAAAATAGTACAGATTTACACAATTTTAAAAAAGAAGTCTCCCGGCTATTTTGCCTCAGGAGTTCTGCATCGTAATGGCGGCGCTTGTTCTCAGCGTCCCTTTATGATGTCGGAGTGGGCGTGGCCTAAAAAAAGGGGCGTGGCCTGCGGGCGAGGCAAGCGCTCGTGGAAGCGTCCTGCGCCTTGAGCTATCAGCGATAAATCCGCTGTAAAGTGCAAGCTGGTACTGGTGAGTGGAGTATTTTAAAAGCACAAAATAGTACAGATTTACACAATTTTAAAAAAGAAGTCTCCCGGCTATTTTGCCTCAGGAGTGCTGCATCGTAATGGCGGCGCTTGTTCTCAGCGTCCCTTTATGATGTCGGAGTGGGCGTGGCCTAAAAAAAGGGGCGTGGCCTGCGGGCGAGGCAAGCGCTCGTGAAAGCGTCCTGCACCTTGAGCTATCAGCGATAAATCCGCTGTAAAGTGCAAGCTGGTACTGGTGAGTGGAGTATTTTAAAAGCACAAAATAGTACAGATTTACACAATTTTAAAAAAGAAGTCTCCCGGCTATTTTGCCTCAGGAGTGCTGCATCGTAATGGCGGCGCTTGTTCTCAGCGTCCCTTTATGATGTCGGAGTGGGCGTGGCCTAAAAAAAAGGGGCGTGGCCTGCGGGCGAGGCAAGCGCTCGTGGAAGCGTCCTGCACCTTGAGCTATCAGTGATAAATCCGCTGTAAAGTGCAAGCTGGTACTGGTGAGTGGAGTATTTTAAAAGCACAAAATAGTACAGATTTACACAATTTTAAAAAAGAAGTCTCCCGGCTATTTTGCCTCAGGAGTGCTGCATCGTAATGGCGGCGCTTGTTCTCAGCGTCCCTTTATGATGTCGGAGTGGGCGTGGCCTAAAAAAAGGGGCGGGGCCTGCGGGCGAGGCAAGCGCTCGTGGAAGCGTCCTGCGCCTTGAGCTATCAGCGATAAATCCGCTGTAAAGTGCAAGCTGGTACTGGTGAGTGGAGTATTTTAAAAGCACAAAATAGTACAGATTTACACAATTTTAAAAAAGAAGTCTCCCGGCTATTTTGCCTCAGGAGTGCTGCATCGTAATGGCGGCGCTTGTTCTCAGCGTCCCTTTATGATGTCGGAGTGGGCGTGGCCTAAAAAAAGGGGCGTGGCCTGCGGGCGAGGCAAGCGCTCGTGGAAGCGTCCTGCACCTTGAGCTATCAGCGATAAATCCGCTGTAAAGTGCAAGCTGGTACTGGTGAGTGGAGTATTTTAAAAGCACAAAATAGTACAGATTTACACAATTTTAAAAAAGAAGTCTCCCGGCTATTTTGCCTCAGGAGTGCTGCATCGCGGTGGGGAGCAGGAAAAGCTAAACCAGATGGTGATCCTTTGGCAGAGTAACCCTCCGAAACAGCTTTCGGGCATTTGGTGTTCCACATATTAACGGCGGCCCGCGTCGTGGAGGGAGCACCTTCTCTTAGAACCAAATTGATCGTCCCCCTGATGGTCAACTGAGAAGCGGCACCACGAGACTAACTCATGGAAGGCAGCGCCAAAGGACCGAAGTACTGTGTCTCTCCAGCTCGGGACTGATCCTACTAAGGAAATTTAAGCGGACAATTACACAACTTCAGAAGGTACCCACTGAGGGAAAATAATGAGGCAATCTTTCAAGGAACTACCACTCCCAGCATGCTATGCGGGGGGAGGGCTGAACTAATCAAGCCAGTTTCTTAATGGAAATAAAAGAGAGCCACTTCCTCTGAATTGTGACAGCAAGCCTCTGATGAGATGCGAGGTGCATCGAAACGCGTAAGGCAGACAGAAATTCAAGAACGCGGTGGGGAGCAGGAAAAGCTAAACCATATGGTGATCCTTTGGCAGAGTGACCCTCCGAAACAGCTTTCGGGCATTTGGTGTTCAATATATATATATATATATGCAAATCCTCTCCAATGATGAAAAGATAAAAAAGATAAGAGGCCACATACGGGAAACCACGGGAACCTTTATTGGAAAACAGCATAGACATGATGCATTTCGGCGTTGTAGCCTTCTTCAGACGCCTCTGTTACCTGAAATCTGGGCAGTCCCCGCCTTTTAAGTGTCCTGCTATGCCCTCATAGGAGGGAGAGTTCTGCCCCCAAATCACGTGGCCGCACTGCCACTGCGGCCACATAGCCAACTACAAGTCCCAGGAAGCAGTGTTTCTGGTAGCGTGTTGCATGGGGAAGGCTGCAGGGAAAAAAGGCGCGATGTGTTGGGAAGGGCAATTCGGGTGAGTATAATATCCTCAGGCACCCTTGGGTTCCCGTGACGCTCCTACCTCCGAAACGAGACTCCGCTGGGCGCCGTGAGTCAAAGTGACAGTGCACTTGGCTTCTAGTGCAGTCTCAAGCCAATTCGGGCAGCGTCCATAGTGTTGTCAGGAGCAGAGGTGGGCAGGAGAGAAACCGATACCTCGGGAACAGGAAACCAAGCTGAAACAGCTGATGCCAGCAATCCTCCTGCCACATGACAGAGCAGGGCGCTTACTCGCCTCTGGCCGGCGTGTGAAAGTACATAAGCAAATCCTCTCAAATGAAGAAAAGATAAGAGGCCACATAGGGGAAACCACGGGAATCTTTATTGGAAAACAGCATAGGCATGATGCATTTCAGCGTTGTAGCCTTCTTCAGACGCCGCTGTTACCTATCAATCAATCAATCAATCAAGGCATTTATATAGCGCACTACTCACCCAGAGGGTCTCAAAGCGCTGGGTGAGGGGGGTCTGCTACTGCTCGAACAGCCAGGTCTTGAGTTGCTTCCTGAAGGCGAGGTGGTCCTGGGTCAGGCGGAGGTGGGTCGGGAGGGAGTTCCATGTTTTGGCGGCGAGGTAGGAGAAGGACCGTCCCCCTGTGGTGGCTCTTCGGATGCGGGGGACGGCGGCGAGGGCGTGGCCGGTCGATCAAAGCTGGCGGTTGGGGGCGTAGAAGTTGAGGCGGCTGTTGAGGTATCCTGGGCCTTGGTTGTGTAGGGCTTTGTGTGCGTGGGTGAGGAGACGGAAGGTGATTCTCTTGTTGACCGGGAGCCAGTGCAGGTCTCTCAGGTGTCCGGAGATGTGGCTGCGACGGGGGATGTCCAGGATGAGTCGTGCTGAGGCGTTCTGGATCCGCTGGAGTCTCTTCTGGAGTTTGGCGGTGGTTCCGGCGTAGAGGGAGTTGCCGTAGTCCAGACGGCTGGTGACGAGGGTCTGGGTGACCGTCTTCCTGGTCTCGGTGGGGATCCACCGGAAGATCTTACGTAGCATGCGCAGGATGTTGAAGCACGACGAGGAGACGGCGTTGACTTGTCTGGTCATGGAGAGGGAGGAGTCCAGGATGAAGCCCAGGTTGCGTGCGTGGTCTGTTGGTTTGGGTGCGTTGCCTAGGGCGGGGGTCCACCAGGAGTCGTCCCAGGCGGAGGGTGAGGATCCCAGGATGAGGACTTCAGTTTTGTCCGAGTTCAGTTTCAGGCGGCTGTTCTTCATCCATTCGGCTACCTCTTCCATCCCTTCGTGAAGGTTGGCTCTGGCGGTGGCGGGGTCGTTGGTGAGGGAGAGGATCAGCTGGGTGTCGTCGGCGTAGGAGATGATGTTGAGGTTGTGCTGGCGTGCGATGTCTGCGAGGGGGCTCATGTAGATGTTGAAGAGGGTTGGACTGAGCGAGGAGCCCTGAGGAACGCCGCAGATGACTTCGGTGGCTTCAGTTCTGAACGGGGGGAGGCGGACTCTCTGTGTCCTTCCGGCGAGGAAGGAGATGATCCACTCCAGTGCCTTCTCCTGGATTCCGACGTTGCTGAGTCGCTGTACTAGTGTACGGTGGCAGACAGTGTCGAAGGCCGCGGAGAGGTCTAGGAGGATGAGGGCTGCTGTTTCTCCGTTGTCAAGCAGGGCTCGGATGTCATCGGTGGCTGCGATCAGGGCGGTCTCGGTGCTGTGGTTGGCCCGGAAGCCAGACTGCGAGAGGTCGAGGGATCCGTTTGTCTCGAGGAAGGTGGCCAGCTGCTTGTTGACGGTCTTCTCGATGACTTTTGCAGGGAACGGGAGCAGCGAGATGGGGCGGTAGTTCTTGAGGTTGGTGGGGTTGGCTGATGGCTTCTTTAGTAGAGCGCTGAGTTCGGCGTGCTTCCAGCTTTCCGGGAAGGTAGCGGTGTCGAAGGAGATGTTGATGATGTCCCGCAGTTGGGGTGCGATGACATCGTCGGCCTTGTTGAAGACGTGGTGAGGGCAAGGGTCGGTCGGAGATCCGGAGTGGATGGAGTTCATCGTGCGGACAGTGTCTTCGGTGCTGATCGGGGTCCAGGCGCAGAGGGTGGTGTTGGGGGGCGGTGGTTCGGTCGTGGCGTGCGTCGGTTGCGTGCTGAAGCTGTTGTGTATGTCCGCGATCTTGTTGTGGAAGTAGGAGGTGAGGGAGTTGCAGAGGTCTTGCGAAGGGGTGATGTCGTTGTTTCCGGCGTTGGGGTTGGAGAGCTCTTTAACGATGTTGAAGAGTTCCTTGCTGTTGTGTGCGTTGTTGTCCAGTCGTTCCTTGAATGCAGTTTTCTTGGTGGCGTGGATAAGTTGGTGGTGTTTTCGGGTGGCGAGCTTGAGGGCAGTCATGTTGTCCGGTGTAGGGTCTCTGCGCCAGGTTCTCTCGAGGGCTCGGCAGATCTTCTTGGAGCTCTTGAGTTCGTCGGTGAACCATGGGGCTTTCTTGCTGCCGGGTCTGCTAGGCGGGGTCCTCAGGGGGGCGAGGTCGTCTGCGCAGTCGCTGATCCACTTCGTGAGGTTGGTGGCCGCTTGGTTGGGGTTTGTTGCGCTGGTGGGTGGGTTCTTGCTCAGGGAAGTCGCGAGCTGGTCGGCTGTGATCTTGTTCCAGCTTCTGCGTGCACCCTGTTGCTGGTGGTGGTGGATCGTGGTCCTTCTGAAGCTGAAGTGGACGCAGCTGTGGTCCGTCCAGTGGAGTCCGGTGGCGTGGCTGAAGGTGATGTCTGAAATCTGGCCAGTCCCTGCCTTTTAAGTGTCCGGCTATGCCCTCATAGGAGGGAGAGTTCCGCCCCAAATCACGTGGCCTCACTGCCACTGCGGTCACATAGCCAACTACAAGTCCCAGGAAGTAGTGTTTCTGGTAGTGTGTTGCATAGGGAAGGCTGCAGGCAGGGCCGGCCTAAGGCATGTGCAAGCTGTGCACCTGCACAGGGCCGCCAAACCCCAGGGGCCGCCACGCCAATATATATCCTTAGATACATATTTGCGTGGCGGCCCCTGGCAGCGATTTGGCGGCCTCGGGCCCCCTACCTACACTCCCTGCTCAGGGCCTCCGTGAGCCTAGAGCCGGCCCTGCTGCAGGGAAAAAGGCGCGATGTGTTGGGAAGGGCAATTCAGGTGAGTATAATATCCTCAGGCACCCTTGGGTCCCCGTGACGCTCCTACCTCCGAAACGAGACTCCGCTGGGCTGTGAGTCAAAGTGACAGTGCACTTGGCTCCTCGTGCAGTCACGAGCCAATTCAGGCAGCGTCCATAGCGTTGTCAGGAGCAGAGGTGGGCAGGAGAGAATCCGATACCTCGGGAACAGGAAACCAAGCTGAAACAGCTGATGCCAGCAATCCTCCTGCCACTTGACAGAGCGGGGCCTCTTACACGCCACTGGCCGGCGTGTGAAAGTACATTATCAAATCCTCTCCAATGAATAAAAGATAAGAGGCCACATCGGGGAAACCACGGGAACCTTTATTGGAAAACAGCATAGGCATGATGCATTTCGGCGTTGTAGCCTTCTTCAGACACCGCTGTTAGCTGAAATCTGGCCAGTCCCCTCCTTTTAGGTGTCCTGCTATGCCCTCATAGGGGGGAGAGTTCCGCCCCCAAATCCCGTGGCCGCACTGCCACTGCGGTCACATAGGCAACTACAAGTCCCAGGAAGCAGTGTTTTAGGTAGCGTGTTGCATGGGGAAGGCTGCAGGGAAAAAGGCGCGATGTGCTGGGAAGGGCAATTCGGGTGAGTATAATATCCTGAGGCACCCTTGGGTCCCGTGACGCTCCTAACTCCGAAACGAGACTCCGCTGGGCTGTGAGTCAAAGTGGCAGTGCACTTGGCTCCTAGTGCAGTCATGAGCCAATTCAGCAGCGTCCATAGCGTTGTCAGGAGCAGAGGTGGGCAGGAGAGAATCCGATACCTCGGGAACAGGAAACCAAGCTGAAACAGCTGATGCCAGCAATCCTCCTGCCACTTGACAGAGCAGGGCCTCTTACTCGCCACTGGCCGGCGTGTGAAAGTACATAAGCAAATCCTCTCCAATGAAGAAAAGATAAGAGGCCACATAGGGGAAACTACGGGAACCTTTATTGGAAAACAGCATAAGCATGATGCATTTCGGCGTTGTAGCCTTCTTCAGACGCCGCTGTTACCTGAAATCTGGCCAGTCCCCGCCTTTTAAGTGTCCTGCTATGCCCTCATAGGAGGGAGAGTTCCGCCCCCAAATCACGTGGCCGCCCTGCCACTGCGGTCACATAGCCAACTACAAGTCCCAGGAAGCAGTGTTTCTGGTAGCGTGTTGCATGAGGAAGGCTGCAGGGAAAAAAGGCACGATGTGTTGGGAAGGGCAATTCGGGTGAGTATAATATCCTCAGGCACCCTAGGGTCCCCGTGACGCTCCTACCTCCGAAACGAGACTCCGCTGGGCTGTGAGTCAAAGTGACAGTGCACTTGCCTCCTCATGCAGTCACGAGCCAATTCAGCAGCGTCCATAGCGTTGTCAGGAGCAGAGGTGGGCAGGAGAGAATCCGATACCTCGGGAACAGGAAACCAAGCTGAAACAGCTGATGCCAGCAATCCTCCTGCCACTTGACAGAGCAGGGCCTCTTACTCGCCACTGGCCGGCGTGTGAAAGTACATAAGCAAATCCTCTCCAATGAAGAAAAGATAAGAGGCCACATAGGGGAAACTACGGGAACCTTTATTGGAAAACAGCATAGGCATGATGCATTTCGGCGTTGTAGCCTTCTTCAGGCGCCGCTGTTACCTGAAATCTGGCCAGTCCCCGCCTTTTAAGTGTCCTGCTATGCTCTCATAGGAGGGAGAGTTCCGCCCCCAAATCACGTGGCCGCACTGCCACTGCGGTCACATAGCCAACTAAAAGTCCCAGGAAGCAGTGTTTCTGGTAGCGTGTTGCATGGGGAAGGCTGCAGGGAAAAAGGCGCGATGTGTTGGGAAGGGCAATTCGGGTGAGTATAATATCCTCAAGCACCCTTGGGTCCCCGTGACGCTCCTACCTCCGAAACGAGACTCAGCTGGGCTGTGAGTCAAAGTGACAGTGCACTTGGCTCCTCGTGCAGTCATGAGCCAATTCAGGCAGTGTCCATAGCGTTGTCAGGAGCAGAGGTGGGCAGGAGAGAATCCGATACCTCGGGAACAGGAAACCAAGCTGAAACAGCTGATGCCAGCAATCCTCCTGCCACTTGACAGAGCGGGCCTCTTACACGCCACTGGCCGGCGTGTGAAAGTACATAAGCAAATCCTCTCCAATGAAGAAAAGATAAGAGGCCACATATGGGAAACCACGGGAACCTTTATTGGAAAACAGCATAGGCATGATGCATTTCGGCGTTGTAGCCTTTTCCAGACGCCGCTCTTACCTGAAATCTGGCCAGTCCCCGCCTTTTAAGTGTCCTGCTATGCCCTCATAGGAGGGAGAGTTCCGCCCCCAAATCACGTGGCCGCACTGCCACTGCGGTCACATAGCCAACTACAAGTCCCAGGAAGCAGTGTTTCTGGTAGCGTGTTGCATGGGGAAGGCTGCAGGGAAAAAGGCGCGATGTGTTGGGAAGGGCAATTCGGGTGAGCCTAATATCCTCAGGCACCCTTGGGTCCCCATGACGCTCCTACCTCCGAAACGAGACTCCGCTGGGCTGTGAGTCAAAGTGGCAGTGCACTTGGCTCCTCTTGCAGTCACAAGCCAATTCAGGCAGCGTCCATAGCGTTGTCAGGAGCAGAGGTGGGCAGGAGAGAATCCGATACCTCGGGAACAGGAAACCAAGCTGAAACAGCTGATGCCAGCAATCCTCCTGCCACTTGACAGAGCGGGGCCTCTTACACGCCACTGGCCGGCGTGTGAAAGTACATAATCAAATCCTCTCCAATGAATAAAAGATAAGAGGCCACATCGGGGAAACCACGGGAACCTTTATTGGAAAACAGCATAGGCATGATGCATTTCGGCGTTGTAGCCTTCTTCAGACACCGCTGTTAGCTGAAATCTGGCCAGTCCCCTCCTTTTAGGTGTCCTGCTATGCCCTCATAGGGGGGAGAGTTCCGCCCCCAAATCCCGTGGCCTCACTGCCACTGCGGTCACATAGGCAACTACAAGTCCCAGGAAGCAGTGTTTTAGGTAGCGTGTTGCATGGGGAAGGCTGCAGGGAAAAAGGCGCGATGTGCTGGGAACGGCAATTCGGGTGAGTATAATATCCTGAGGCACCCTTGGGTCCCGTGACGCTCCTAACTCCGAAACGAGACTCCGCTGGGCTGTGAGTCAAAGTGACAGTGCACTTGGCTCCTAGTGCAGTCATGAGCCAATTCAGCAGCGTCCATAGCGTTGTCGGGAGCAGAGGTGGGCAGGAGAGAATCCGATACCTCGGGAACAGGAAACCAAGCTGAAACAGCTGATGCCAGCAATCCTCCTGCCACTTGACAGAGCAGGGCCTCTTACTCGCCACTGGCCGGCGTGTGAAAGTACATAAGCAAATCCTCTCCAATGAAGAAAAGATAAGAGGCCACATAGGGGAAACTACGGGAACCTTTATTGGAAAACAGCATAAGCATGATGCATTTCGGCGTTGTAGCCTTCTTCAGACGCCGCTGTTACAAGAAATCTGGCCAGTCCCCGCCTTTTAAGTGTCCTGCTATGCCCTCATAGGAGGGAGAGTTCCGCCCCCAAATCATCTGGCCGCACTGCCACTGCGGTCACATAGGCAACTACAAGTCCCAGGAAGCAGTGTTTTAGGTAGCGTGTTGCATGGGGAAGGCTGCAGGGAAAAAGGCGCGATGTGCTGGGAAGGGCAATTCGGGTGAGTATAATATCCTGAGGCACCCTTGGGTCCCCGTGACGCTCCTAACTCCGAAACGAGACTCCGCTGGGCTGTGAGTCAAAGTGACAGTGCACTTGGCTCCTAGTGCAGTCACGAGCCAATTCAGGCAGCGTCCATAGCGTTGTCAGGAGCAGAGGTGGGCAGGAGAGAATCCGATACCTCGGGAACAGGAAACCAACCTGAAACAGCTGTTGCCAGCAATCCTCCTGCCCCTTGACAGAGCGGGGCCTCTTACACGCCACTGGCCGGCGTGTGAAAGTACATAAGCAAATCCTCTCCAATGAAGAAAAGATAAGAGGCCACATAGGGGAAACCACGGGAACCTTTATTGGAAAACAGCATAGGCATGATGCATTTCGGCGTTGTAGCCTTCTTCAGACGCCGCTGTTACCTGAAATCTGGCCAGTCCCCGCCTTTTAAGTGTCCTGCTATGCCCTCATAGGAGGGAGAGTTCCGCCCCCAAATCACGTGGCCGCACTGCCACTGCGGTCACATAGCCAACTACAAGTCCCAGGAAGCAGTGTTTCTGGTAGCGTGTTGCATGAGGAAGGCTGCAGGGAAAAAAGGCACGATGTGTTGGGAAGGGCAATTCGGGTGAGTATAATATCCTCAGGCACCCTAGGGTCCCCGTGACGCTCCTACCTCCGAAACGAGACTCCGCTGGGCTGTGAGTCAAAGTGACAGTGCACTTGCCTCCTCATGCAGTCACGAGCCAATTCAGCAGCGTCCATAGCGTTGTCGGGAGCAGAGGTGGGCAGGAGAGAATCCAATACCTCGGGAACAGGAAACCAAGCTGAAACAGCTGATGCCAACAATCCTCCTGCCACTTGACAGAGCAGGGCCTCTTACTCGCCACTGGCCGGCGTGTGAAAGTACATAAGCAAATCCTCTCCAATGAAGAAAAGATAAGAGGCCACATAGGGGAAACTACGGGAACCTTTATTGGAAAACAGCATAGGCATGATGCATTTCGGCGTTGTAGCCTTCTTCAGGCCCCGCTGTTACCTGAAATCTGGCCAGTCCCCGCCTTTTAAGTGTCCTGCTATGCTCTCATAGGAGGGAGAGTTCCGCCCCCAAATCACGTGGCCGCACTGCCACTGCGGTCACATAGCCAACTAAAAGTCCCAGGAAGCAGTGTTTCTGGTAGCGTGTTGCATGGGGAAGGCTGCAGGGAAAAAGGCGCGATGTGTTGGGAAGGGCAATTCGGGTGAGTATAATATCCTCAAGCACCCTTGGGTCCCCGTGACGCTCCTACCTCCGAAACGAGACTCCGCTGGGCTGTGAGTCAAAGTGACAGTGCACTTGGCTCCTCGTGCAGTCATGAGCCAATTCAGGCAGTGTCCATAGCGTTGTCAGGAGCAGAGGTGGGCAGGAGAGAATCCAATACCTCGGGAACAGGAAACCAAGCTGAAACAGCTGATGCCAGCAATCCTCCTGCCACTTGACAGAGCGGGCCTCTTACACGCCACTGGCCGGCGTGTGAAAGTACATAAGCAAATCCTCTCCAATGAAGAAAAGATAAGAGGCCACATATGGGAAACCACGGGAACCTTTATTGGAAAACAGCATAGGCATGATGCATTTCGGCGTTGTAGCCTTTTCCAGACGCCGCTCTTACCTGAAATCTGGCCAGTCCCCGCCTTTTAAGTGTCCTGCTATGCCCTCATAGGAGGGAGAGTTCCGCCCCCAAATCACGTGGCCGCACTGCCACTGCGGTCACATAGCCAACTACAAGTCCCAGGAAGCAGTGTTTCTGGTAGCGTGTTGCATGGGGAAGGCTGCAGGGAAAAAGGCGCGATGTGTTGGGAAGGGCAATTCGGGTGAGCCTAATATCCTCAGGCACCCTTGGGTCCCCATGACGCTCCTACCTCCGAAACGAGACTCCGCTGGGCTGTGAGTCAAAGTGGCAGTGCACTTGGCTCCTCTTGCAGTCACAAGCCAATTCAGGCAGCGTCCATAGCGTTGTCAGGAGCAGAGGTGGGCAGGAGAGAATCCGATACCTCGGGAACAGGAAACCAAGCTGAAACAGCTGATGCCAGCAATCCTCCTGCCACTTGACAGAGCGGGGCCTCTTACACGCTACTGGCCGGCGTGTGAAAGTACATAAGCAAATCCTCTCCAATGAAGAAAAGATAAGAGGCCACATAGGGGAAACCACGGGAACCTTTATTGGAAAACAGCATAGGCATGATACATTTCGGCGTTGTAGCCTTCTTCAGACGCCGCAGTTACCTGAAATCTTAACCAGTCCCCGCCTTTTAAGTGTACTGCTATGCCCTCATAGGAGGGAGAGTTCCGCCCCCAAATCACATGGCCGCACTGCCACTGCGGTCACATAGTATGTATATATATATATATAAACTGTAGTGGGAATAGTTTATGTATATATATATTCTCTGAAAAAACCATAGGTTTCAAGGAGTTATATAGTTAGGAATTCGTTTTGAAAAAACCTTTGAAATTCACTCAAAAAACTATAAGTTTTAGTGGTGTTATAGTTAGCTGGACATTTTACTCATACAAAACCAATGAAATTGCTCCTATATAGTTAGTTGTACTAACTATATTTCGCGCACCCGCAATCCACTGCTGATGATGTCACATATTAGATCATTCATGACATGGTCAGTGACATCACTGATGATATCTCAAATGACATCACTGATGACATCACTGATGACATCATCCAGTGAATGTGGTTTGCTTCGTTATTTAAATATGCATTATATATATAGCAATTTACATTGAAGAATGAGTGGATATATATAAATAAATATTTGGATGGAGGATTTAGTAGCAGTGTAATTGACTGTTTACTTGACCAATTTATAATGTCTCACTAAATATAGTGGATAGTGACTAAACAGTGGATTGCGGGTGCGCGAAATATAGTTAGTACAACTAACTATATAGGAGCAATTTCATTGGTTTTGTATGAGTAAAATGTCCAGCTAACTATAACACCACTAAAACTTATAGTTTTTTGAGTGGATTGCAAAGGTTTTTTAAAAACTAATTCCTAACTATATAACTCCTGAAACCTATGTTTTTTTCAGTGAATTTCAAAGTTTTTTTTAAATGCTAATTCCTAACTATATAAGGCCTGAAACCCATGGTTTTTTCAGTGAATTTCAAAGGTTTTTTAAATGCTAATTCCTAACTATAACTGGTGTGTAACCTATGGTTTTTTCAGTGAATATATATATAAAATTTCTATGGCAAAATGAAACCCCTCATTTTGTTCCTTTTCAAATTAAATGTATTAAGTGTTACCACTTTATTCCAATCAAGATGACTTCAGGTGTGCCATACTTTTGTCATAAGTAAGACTGTTAGCGTTCTAGTTGTTCTTTAGAACACTCTGGGACATTCTGTCATTGGGCTATATCTGGCTGATATTTGGGCTACATTTGTTTTTTTTTGTCTCTGGTGGCCATCTTTGGGCTACATTGGGCTACATTGGGCTACATTTGGGCTCTAACATATATATAGCCCAATGTAGCCCAATATATATTTTTTCAAAGTTAATTTTCGTAAAAACCACTGGAGCACATATCTTGAGACATAGCAAAGGCACATCGGGCTACCAGTCCCTACAATTTTGCCAAGTTTCGTGGAAATCCATTCAGCCGTTCGAGCTAAAAGTGAGTCCAACCGCCCTATGGAAATGAAGGAAATGAATGGGTAATTTGTAATTAGCAAATAGCTCATCGCAAACTAGGAATGGTAAAGAATCGCTATTTATTCCTTAAAGTTCGCTATTTAGGAAATGCAAAAAACTTTGATGATACATATGGCGGTTCATCTCTAACAAGATAAGAAGCATAGGGATACATTTATGATGACTGGCGCATCACCAGGGATGTGTTAGTCATTCTGTGCCGCTGTTCCGTCACCTATGGTGTGCTGCATTTACAATGCGGCGCATCATGGGGCAAAAACAGCACAGATGCGTGATGTATCTGTGCCGTAAAGGTGGCGCATTGCTGGAGTTGTATCGCAAGTGTGATGAAGCTCCAGCAAGGGTCGGGGGTGCCCCTGTCGCAGGGTTTCTGTTCTCACACAGAACTGTGGACAGAGGATTGGAACCTCGGCGAATTAGGGTGTCCCAAAACTCACGTTAGTAATCAAAAACTCCTTAGCAAGCTAGGTACAGTGTCACATTGGATATAACAAACTCTCAATGTTTAGACAATCCAGAATATGAACTTATAGTACCTCCGGATACGTGGAACTCATGAACAGTCGGTCGTTATATATTTCTTAGAAACCAGAACATGGAGTTAAGAAGAACACATGTGTATTTGAAATGTTTATTTACTAATGCCGTCTTCACAGGCGTAGTATCTTAAATAATACAAGTACACATATTATCAGTAGCAAAATTACCAGCATAGTTACTAGTACATAAAAAGCGAATGGTGATAGTATGTTAACATGCTGTAAATGAATAAGAGTTAGCAACACTTATAAGCAGCCGCGGGCCGTGGAGGGAGTTACGGTGGGGCAGGGAGGCGGGGAGGGGGAGGGGCAAGGTAGAGAGGGCTCCACCCTGCTTCTCCCCCTCCCCGCCTCCCTGCCTCACCGTAACTCCCTCCACGGCCCGCGGCTGCTTATATCTCACCCTCCCTAATACACATATTATATTATTTGCTAAGAAGGTCTCTTTGTGTTGGTTTAGGGCGTGCCCATACTTTAGTGTCTTAGATTTGAAGGAATCACATCAGCATACACCAGCTCTCTCTTCATGTGAGCCGCATCAACTGTTGTGTATGTGTGTTCGGCAAAGCAATATAAAACCCGCCTCATGCCCAGAATTGGCAGAAGTTGCACTTATGTTATGAGTATGAAGTCGTGGAGATCAGACCTCATAACAATTCTGTATCGTGTTGTTCTTGAAACTTTAGCACTCGCTGTACAGATATAGTTTAACAAGCAAAGCAGATAGTAGAGCAATAACATATTATTCTCATGTAAACCACGATGAACTACTAGGTGGAAAGCTAAAGCAACAACTAAGTGTCGTGTGCAGAAGTTGCAAAAAAGGAAAAATGGCGTTTAAACCGGTAATGAGCCCATGCTAACTTAACACGGTGTAAAGATATCCAGGACCTAGATGACACCTCCCCATGATCCGGAAACGAACTGAATAAGATAATAGAAGTGCCATCTCATGAGAGCAGATTGCAAGTTTATATGTGGACGGTCCGCAAGGTAAAGCATTAAAAACTAGGAAAATTTAATGCTAAAGAAAAATAAAACAGCCAAGTACTTTATCGAGTCTTAAGCCAATAGGCAAGGTAAATAATAAAAACTTGACAAATAAGTCAATGAATTGTCAATGAAATGCTAGTACTCAGCATATCAAACATGAAAAAGGTCTATGACATAACTGTGTATGCAAAATAAGCTGCAACAGCCTCCAATAGGAAGTCACCGTCTTCATCCGAAAACAGTTCAGCCATCCAATTTAAAAGCGGAAAAGAACATACGTGCTCTCCCAGCACCGGATCCTCTATCACCATCAGAGGACAGCTCGGTGGGTTTTCAAGAAAGCTCTGTTCCAAGAAAGACTGTGCTGCCGCCAGTAAATTCCAGGGACCAAGTAGTCCATGCATCAATGCCACAGCCATAATCCTTTCGCCAGGACAAACCAACTCGTGAGTAATGATAGGAGTCATCAGCTGATTAAAGTCGACGTCAGGAGAAACCGGTCCGCAGAGACACAAATCAATGGCCCAATCGAAATCACAGGTCAGGCAGTGAAATACAGGCTGGACACAGGTGAAGTAGGAGAATCGAAAAGATAATCCATATGCCGTGCTTAATATCGCCAACGGCATTGTGCCATAATATTCTAGCATGCGATTGCGGAACAGTGTCAGCAGCTGCAGGGTGGGAGGTTGCATAGGAGGGACATCCATATTTAAAAATGTAAAAAAGCACAAGAGCGTCCGCTGGTAATGCAAGTAAAAATGCCAATCCACGAACCAGAGTGGAGAAAATAGAATGAAAGGAAGCAGGGATGACTCCAAAGATTTTCTCAAATGAAGTCACGAGACCACTGGTAACAACTTTAAAAAAGTGCGCCAGGGACTTTGTGGAGGATGCGTTAAAGATAGTCGGAACCATCTTGCTGAATTTGAAAGGCAAATCTGAATTGAAAAGTGTGTGCACCTCTGTACGGGTGTTCGCTATGTGAAGCACGAAAGTTTCACGGGCCGAACTCAAGGCCACCTCTCTCTGAGACAAAAGAGCTCTTATTCTTGCCATGCCGTTGAAATCTGTCCCAAGGTTGGTATTTGTGGCCAGATTGAAAACTCCCTATGTTCATGTGTGGGAGGAAATAGAACATTTCTGCAGCAAATAACCCGTTCACTTACTGTTACGATAAAAGGAATACTTTTAATTAACTCAGAACAATCTTCATTATTGAGCATCAAATAACTACCATTTTCCAACAACTTGAACGTGGGGATGATAGCAGGAACTGGCGTGCCTTGCAACACGCAAGCCATATTTGGTCGGTGTTTGTTGCATGAACCGTGTAACTGTATGTGCCTACACATTAGTGAATGATCTGGCGTCTCAGTGCATTCCTCTCCATTCAGATAAACTTCTTGATCATCTTTGAAACATCTGTATGTGTATGGAAGCGACCAGACCTCATGAAGAAAAGCACTACCTAAAGGTTCATAACGACCTATTGGTATATATTTCATACAATTTGAAAACTTATATAAAGCAAAAGGCAGCGTTATTAAACCGTGGATAAGGCACGTTGCCAAAAAACCCGCAATCCTCTGCTGATGATGTCACTGAGCATGTCATGAATGATGTAATATGTGACATCATCAGCAGTGGATTACGGGTAATAGTATCTCTAGTTTACTCCCCTATAGCTGTCTTTCTTTTAACATAAGTGTCTGTTTCCTTCCCTTATACTTACTGTTTTTGGTTCGCTTCCGGTTCGCGTACCGGCGAGCGAACTGGGAAGCGAACTAAGAGAAATAGAGGTTGGCACAGTTCCAAATATTGTACCAATTTTTTAATAACGGGGAGGTAGTTCTGAAAAGAACTTTTTTTGTATTTTTCTGAACATTTTTTTACTTTTTTTGAATTTTTCAGAACAGTTTTATATTTTTTTGGGTTTTTCTTGGAGGGGGCAATGAAAACGATTCATTGTAAAGGGCTCAACAGGAGCAACAAAACAAAAAAAAGAAGTATTTATTATTTTGGGCGTTTCGTACAAACTTGCATATGATAGTCAATAGCTCTGTTGATCAGAGTGATGCTTTTTTCTCCGTAGGAAATGAATCCATCGCAAAATACGCAGATGTGTTTTACATCACCAAATCTCATTTGTATATTTGGCACCATCTCCCTGCCCTCTGGTCCCGTTACTTCCGGTACAACAGATCTTCTGGCCATAATAGGGAGATTATCTAGGTCGTTCCGAAACTGTGCAGCACTGTAGTTGTTAGGATGCCACCTAGTCATATGGCGATGCATTGTGTAGTTTCCGAAACTGTATTTTTTGTCGGTCCCTCTGGACAGTCTATCTTGACATATAAGGCAAGTTACGTATCTTGCATTTACTTTTTTCTGACCTTTGGGAATTTTAAAAAATTGCCAAATGAAGTTTTCTTTCCGGTGAGACGTCCTGGGCTGCTCAGGCAAAAACTGCCTCTCTTCGTGCTCGTCCTCCTGTTCCTCTTCTTCCTCTTCTTGTTGAATTATAACTTGAGCAGGTGGTCCACTCTTCCTTGGATGTGGTGGAGGTGGTGGGGAAGCACCAGCTGAAGCTACTAAAGAAGCCATTGCTCAGTGATCACAAAGGGTCTTTCTCTCACAATGATGAAAGTCAGAGTGAGGAAAGAAGGAGGGATTTTCATCATTTGGGAAAAACAAGAGTTCTCAACCAATCAAAAGTGTTCATTTTAGATTATATGACCTAGTCTTACATCATTAGGAAACCAAAAGTGAAATGAACCAATGAAAAGTGTTATTACCAAGTCACATGACTTGCTGTGTTTACGTTAAGCGCTTTGCAGGGCCTCCCGGTTTGCTTCCAGAAACCTGCGCTTTGCGACTCGCTTCGCGTACCAGTTCGCTAACGTAGTACGTCATATGACGTATCAGGCGACAACGTGAAACGTCATGCGGACGGGAGGCGTCACGATGTTGTTTTCTAACGCGGCACTTGCGGTAAAGAAACGTTTACCGGCTCGCGGTCTATTTCGCGGCATCAAGGTCAGCTAACGGGAAGCTTCCCGATTCGCGAAGCGGGAACGAAGAAAAAAAAATATTTAAAAAAAAAATTATTCATAAACATATAAAATATATTTTTGGATTTAAAGAAGAATACATTTTACAGCTACAGATATTAGCTGTTAAAAAACCAATGAAATTCACAGAAAAAACCATAGGTTATAGACCATATATAGTTAGGAATTAGCATTTACAAAACCTTGAAAATTCACTGAAAAAACCATAGGTTATAGACCATATATAGTTAGGAATTAGCATTTAGAAAACCTTATTTTACTCACACAAAACCATTGAAATTCCATATATAGTTAGTTGCACTAACTATATATCGCGCACCCGCAATCCACTGCTGATGATGTCACATATTACATCATTCATGACATGGTCAGTGACATCACTGATGACATCACTGATGACATCTCAAATGACATCACTGATGACATCTCAAATGACATCACTGATGACATCATGACACACCAATACCAGTTACTACATAAGCACTCACTGATTCCTACGTCTACACACACATTCACTCATTCACCCATACAATCACTCATACATACAGTCACTTATTATTACAACACTATCATATGCACTCATACACCTATGCAGACAGTCACACACTGCCACTCATCCATGGAGTTACTCACACACCAAGCCAGTCCTGTAAAGAATCAATCACACTTCCATTTCTTCATCTATACAGTTAAACACAGAACACCATACTTCAGTGACATCACTGATGACATCACTAATGACATCTGAAATGACATCACTGATGACATCTGAAATGACATCACTGATGACATCATGACACACCAATACCAGTTACTACATACACACTCACTGATTCGTACGTCTACACACACATTCACTCATTCACCCATACAATTACTCATACATACAGTCACCTATTATTAGAACACTATCATATGCACTCATACACCTAGTCAGTTCTGTGAAGAATCAATCACACTTCGATTTCCTCATCTATAGTTAAACACAGAACACCATACTTTTCACACATATACTAACACATACTTACTCTCTTATACAATCACTGATACAAGTACACATTGATATGCACAGAGTCACACACCTCCCAGCCAGCCACACACACACTCAGTCTTCCATACATCCAGTCATTCTTCAATATGTAAAACGTATTTAAACTTTACAAAAATACACAGACACTAGATGATGTCATCAGTGATGTCATTTGAGATGTCATCAGTGATGTCATCAGTGATGTCATTTGAGATGTCATCAGTGATGTCATCAGTGATGTCACTGACCATGTCATGAATGATGTAATATGTGACATCATCAGCAGTGGATTGCGGGTGCGCGATATATAGTTAGTGCAACTAACTATATATGGAATTTCAATGGTTTTGTGTGAGTAAAATAAGGTTTTCTAAATGCTAATTCCTAACTATATATGGTCTATAACCTATGGTTTTTTCAGTGAATTTTCAAGGTTTTGTAAATGCTAATTCCTAACTATATATGGTCTATAACCTATGGTTTTTTCTGTGAATATATATATATATATATGTATATATGTATATATGTATATATATATATGTCTATATATATATATATATACATATATATGTATATTATAATATAAATTAAAATGATTAGTTTAATTGTTTTTAAGTAGATATATGTAATTATAGATTAATAATGATATGCGTGTTCAACTTTTTTAATTATGTTTATTTGTTATATTTGTTCAAATGTATATTAAATCTATTTTCTCTATTTTAAATGTTACTATCTATTATATTTAATATTTATTATTGTAATCTACATATATTTAAAAAATGATATTTAATACAGAAATATGAATTACAATTATATTATTTTCCTCAATATTTTTGTATTTACTATTATTGTATTGTAATTGCATTTATATAGCGCTTACTACCCCTGAAGAGGCGTCAAAGCGCTTTTCCGGCGAGGAGCACGCTACTCCAGAACCCATAAACAATTACGGGGTCATTAGGATGCCATCCTATCGGGAAACGGGAACGCCCGCCATGAGGTTGGGGGTCCCGTGGGGGCAATTAGGATGCGCCCACCACAGTGGCGGGCGCGTCCTGCATTCCTGTCATTGTGGTGGGCAGTGCACTCAGCACCGCCCACCACAATGCCAGGAAGGCATGTTGTGCACTTCCATGCACAACAAGGCAGGCACTGTGCGCTGCCTGCCATGTTGGGCATGAAACTACCCTCTATGTGCACCCCCCACACCCCAGAGTCCCTGGGGGCACGCAACGGACCCCCGCATTCTATTCCCGCATGCCTTTCGGAACGCATGTTACCACACCCCTGGTAATATGGCTGGCAGTGTCTAACAGACACCGCCATCATATCAAACCCTTTTCCGCACGGTCAACTCGTTGACCGGGAGGAAAAGCGGCAGACGGTCTTTCCATCCGCTGCGGTCCCCCCCGCCATAGTAATATGACGGGGGGAAATGGGTGGCGGGCGGGGTCAGATCATGGGCGGATCGCCACCGCCATGCGGGAGGTGGCGATCCGCCGGTGATCCTAATGGGCCCCTTAGTGTTGAATTAGTATCGTGAAATATGAAAGTAATTTGAGTGGTGGATATGTTAGTCAGTTCTTTGGATTCATAAGGGTAGTGGAGAAATAGAAGAGTGAAAAAGGTTTGCATTTATATAGCGATTGTTATCCCTGATCGGGTGTTCAAGCACTTTTTTCGACGAGTATCACGCTACTCCGGAACCCAAAAAGGATTAGTGGTGAATTAGTATAGTGAAATATGAAAGTAATTTGAGTGGTGGATATTAATCAGTTATTTGGATTGAGAAGGATAGCGGTTATAAGTATAGGATGATGATATTTTTTAAATTGATATTTTGGTCACAATATTTTGGTAAGGAGATATTTTGGGGGTCAATATTCTGTCCGTGAACGCCCTGTGACTTGATAGTAGAGTGGCGTATTTATGCATGCAAGTATATATTGATGGTCATGTAACACAAACATAACTTATGAGGTGCTGAGGGCCCATGTAATGAAGTTGGAAAGGTGAAAAATTTACGATTGTACAGTGGTGTTGTAATGTGTGAAAGAATGCTTCCTGCGTGCAGTCAATCATCTTTTGAGTCAGAAACTCCATTCTGGAATGTGGGAGGTACAGAGGAGTAAGGTGGAAATGCATCTGTCATTACTGGTCTGCTCTACATCGACCTCTTCGGGTAAACTGAGCTTTACAAGTCATCGCAAGGAATCGGAAAGACCAGTGACGTGGTTTATATTATCCACTGTGTTACAGGAAGCACCAACCGTTCAATAACCACTTTCCCGCTCCTCTCAACCTTTGACTATTGCATCACTCCAGAGTTGCCTCAATGAATGTTCACACTACTTTTCCAGTCAACAGAAAGTAAATGGCCATTTTGAAGCCGCCAGATGTTGCTCAGTTGTATGTAGTTCTGTTCTAGGATGGGCCGGTACCCATTCTCATATCCAGCAAGGGTAGAAGCAGTGTCTGGGGCCATCCTGACAAATGGTGGTAATTCTTAACATACTGTGGGCATCATTTGATAGGATAGTGACAATGTTCAGCATTGTTGGGGCATCCACGGCATAATGGTGTCCATCATTGGAAACATTACATTTCTGGAATAATGGATGTAATACTTTGCACATGATGGACATCCAAGGCTCAATGGTGGCCACACCTGGTATAATGTCAATCTTTGCACAATTATGGTAATTCTTGACAATGTGTGGGCTTTCAAGTCATGATGGTTCCCATCCCTGGCATACTAGTGGTGCAAAACATGTCATGTGATAGGCATGCTTGACATGTGATGATATGACATGGACGTCTGCACTTGTACTTATAGGACAATAAGGAAGGTGATTACTTGATGAAAGCAACATCCTCATCTTTAGGGGTCCGAAAGTATTTTTATTAAAATGAGAAGCTACTTCATTTCTGGACATCAATATGTTTAGCATGAAACCATGCTTTTGTTGTAGGGAAGCATAACGTTTGTATTTCAAGATTACACACTGATGTTTTCGATGACAAACATATTGCATTGCCAAAACATTTTTATGAATGTGTAGACGTATGGAGCACAGACCTAGCTACAAAGTAGAGGAACACTGTGCAAGGATGACAATACAGAAGAGTGTAAGCACAAGATGAAGTCAAGAGGCTAACGTTCCACTTGATATGGGAGAGGAAAAGGTGAAAGGTTGTGTTTGGGGCATAATAAAAAATCCCTTCACCACATTGTCTATTCGGCATGGCTACCTCACCCTCTTGGGGGACTTCAGTCCCCCAGCCAATGCACGCTCAAAAAAGACAAGAAACACCCTCTTCAACCTCATCAATAAACTCAACGTGGTACAGTATATAACACAACAAATATACTCCAAAATCTACATCCTCAATCTTGCCTTCTCTACATTACCAAAAATCCAGTGCAAACCATTCATACCCATACCCTTGGACTGGACTGACAACTCTGTCATCCCTAGCTCCCAGCTCAGCCTCCTACTAAAAAGGCAAGTTGAACATAAAAGAGAAGACCAAACCTTCACATCATTTAAAAACTTCTCCATTGACAACCTAATGCATGAACTCAGCTCTCACCCCATCAACTCCAGGTCCGATGCCAACACACCTCTAAACGACTTCAACAATTTTTTGAAAGCTATGTGAATGTCCACTCCCAATTACAACATTACACCATGCCTGTGCAAGCCCACATATTTAGCAAACCTGTCATTCTAAAGACTTTGCTGACAATAAACAATCCATTCACAGACAGGATATACAATGGAAGAACAATGTAACTCCCAATGACCTCTTGATTCTGAAAGCCCTCCACATGACATGCATACAGCTCATTGCATCAGTGAAACCAAAGAAATATACCATCACCATCAATGAAGCCACAAACAGAAGTAGAACACTCTTCTAGACAGTTGAAAACTGCATCAGTCCCCTGACAGAACCGCCTATTCCTCAATCCACAGAAAAGTACAATGACATTAACCTCTTCTGTGAAAAAATACAGACTATACATCAGCACATTGATGATATGAAGCCTGCTTCATCTCGGACATTCGCCACTTCGAGTAGAATCCTGCAGTAGTCAGCCTTCAAAGCCCTGTCTCTCACAAATCTGGCTCACATACTCTTTCAAAGCCACTTCATATGAAGATGATGTCTTATGATCGCCCTTCATTAAAGCTCTCTCTGGGGATGCTCTCTTACACCTACGTACCATTGTCAATGCCTCCCTCACTCGAGGCATAGTCTCAGAAGCTCTCAAGACTGACCAGATCCTTCCACTTCTAAAGAAACCTACACTAGACCTTGATGACCTTGCAAACTACCAGCCCATCACTCACCTACCATTAGCCTTCCTAGCAGGGACGCTCAATATCCTGTGATTCTGGGAAACCACTTAATTTACCCGTGCCTAACAAAATGAATGTGTTTGTCTGTAACGCAACTGGTGCTCCTGTAAAGCGCTCGGATACCTTCAGATCGAGTTTGAGCTATATAAAACTCTTTAATAAAAACTTTTATGGGCAGGATTATTGAAAAAGCAGTGAATGTTCAACTCCAAGATCAGATCAATGCTAACAATCTCCTTCAGGACTACCAGTCTGGCTTCCCAGCAGGCTACAGCACGAAGACGGCCGCCTTACACATTGTAGACGATGCATTCTTGACCACATATGAAGATGGTCCCTTGCTCCTGATATTGCTGTAACTCTCAGTTGGTTTTGACACAGTCGAGTTGTGAATAGGATTCACTGGCAATGCCCTTCACTGGTGGAATCCAACAGACACCAGTTTGTTTACATGTGTGCCTCCAGGCCACAAAATATCCCTATCTCATGTGTAGTCCACCCCCCCCCCCCCCCCTCTCCCGGGGGTTCCATACTGTGTACTGTCATCTACAACCTTTACAGGGAGCTTCTTGCTGCTCTTCTCACTGTTAACAACATCAAGATTCACCAATATGCCAATGATACACAACTCCACCTTAAAGTCTCCTGTGCTTCAGACATCCTATGCCTCAAACAATGCAATCACATCATACAAACCTGAATGTCCAGCGCCTACCTGAGGCTCAATCCATCCAAGACAAAATTCCTAATATTTGCCAAGAGCAACAAACGAGATACAGTACAACCCTGGCTCAATGAGATGAGCCTTGATGGCTTGCTTTGAATCAAAACTCTCACCAAATGCCTGATCACTTGGATTCACCCTGGACACCAGCCTCTCCCACAAGGAACACTTTGCCAAAAAACACAAAGACAGCTTGGTACCAGCTCTGCCTTCTAAAGAAAGACAAACCGTTTCTTTTAGAACGTGACTTTAGAACTGTTGTTCAAGCCCTTGCACTCTTGTGTCTGGATAGTGGTAATGCCCTACTCTATGTCCTCCCAGACTCCACACTGGCACCCCTTAGGGGCATCCTACGTGCTAACCCCGGGACTCTTAAACCCTACCTTGATGGAGCTAAACTGGCTCCCCGTACCAGCCCACAGCATCTTAAAAACCAGCTGCATTATTTACTAACCCATCACAACCACACCCAGACAAGCTCAGTATCTCCAGTGGTTCTCAGCACCCCCACAGCCAGGACACCATCAGACTGCAGACTAATAAGTGTAAAAAACAAAAAACGAGAAAACAGATCTTTTCCATCTATGGTTTGGAACAACATCCCCCCATCAATCAAGACTGCCCCAGTGCTGCTCCAATTTAGGAAACAGTTGAAGACTCACCTTTATAAAGAACACTACATCACAATGCATTAACCAACCACAACTCCCCTTCCTCTCGTATTACATACTAACTTTAATCTTGCCTCTGACCATGTACCTCGCTCTGCTGTCTTTTGCCATGGTTCACGCTATAGAAATACTACATACACACATATAGGCAGACTAAAGTATTTTAATAAAGATGATGATGGGAGCTGGAGAGGGGAATTGAAATGGATCGATTGATGGATGCGACGCTTGACTGCTGGGTGTGCAGGGGAAAGATTGGAGGAAGAAGGACCTACATGCAAGATAAGAGGTTGAACGGAATGAGTGAAGTATGAGTGGGGCAAAATGCAGGGCTTATTCCGAGAGGGGCTGGTAGCCAAGTTGGTTACATCCTGAAGACCTGTAATTGAGGAGTAGGATCTTCTAAGGGAATTTGTGCCGAAATTGAGATGTTATGGTCTCTTCAGTGAGGTCCAGTCACTAGGAGTGACATTGGGCATAGAAGACGTTTCATTGAAGTATAGGACGGGTATTTAAAGCAGTTACTTGAGTGATAATTCACACTGATTTAGGAAATTCAGTGCTGATAACTCCATAGTGTAAAAGACCACTTTCTACTATGACTGTTGTTTCATGCCCTATGTGGTTGCGTTTCGTCGTCTCCTGTGTGAGGGCTGTGCCTGTAAAGTTGGGGTTGCTTCTCTGCTATCAGAATCTGGAGTGCTACCTCTGCAGCACGAGTCTGGCCAATTTGTCGACCACCTGGGAGAGTGACCTCTGTGCCCATCCACATTGCTGTACACTTCAAAGGAGTCCTAAAATACAGCCCATTACCTACTTGGAAGAGTCGGGGAAAAAATATAAGTGCAGTGGGGGAAGTAGGGAAAGATGCTATAAAAGTTTCAGAAAATAATGGTCTTTAGAAAATACTGGAACTGCCTCCGTCTTTTTAGAATTTGTTTAGGAAATCATGCAACATTTTGTAAAATGGCGGAGGGAGCATACTGCCTGTCATACTACCACATTATTCTCCCAGATGTTTTGTGAAAATACAGTGCCTGATCACACTTACTTTAGTTGAAAGTCTTTAGTATGCACCATTGTTGGTACCTTTGTTTCCCACCATTTCTGAAGTTTTTTGAGGCACGTTCAACCCCAGCATCCCTGGGCAAGGTCAGTATTGAAATATTTCACAGAGGACTCCTCAAAAGCTAGGATCTGTGAGCCACGTTAGCTTAAAGTATGCTCTTCAATGCACAATTTAGCCCCACTTATACAAAACTTTCTATGGGGAGTTGGCAGGGGTGAAACGTCATCCCCTGCCACTGTTCACAGGAACGCTGTAGTCCCCGTCATAATGAAAGTGAAAGTTCAAACGGCGAACCCGCCTTAATCTCTGGCGTGTACACAATCCTGCTTCCATCGCTGCAAACACCGCATGTGAGATGTATTTCAAGAAATTTAGAAGGTCGACTTGGAGTTGGTTCCGGTAACATGAGAGACAGTACCAAGAAGGAAGAGAGAGGGGGGCGGAGGTGTGTCGGTTGCACTAGTTTCTGTGTGTATATTAGTCATATTACTCATCTGTTGTCCTGCTTTTTAAAGGGATTTCCATGTATTTGTTTTGGTACCAGAGCTTTGACAATGACACTCCCAGCGTCTGTGCAAGCACCAAAAGGTAGGTTCGTTCACCCATGGAAACATAGGGAAGGAACCTGCGTGCGTGTTTAGCAAGTAGTTTCGATATAAAGTTCTGTGGTCTAATAATTTCCAGCTGCACAAGAAAAACGAGCCACTTTCTTGTAATATTAACCTACTTCTGAGCACTGTGCATACAAACAACTTTAGAAAGAGTGGAGAGGTGCAGCGGCCAGGGCAGCTGACTTGCACAGAGTTCACGGTTCGATCCCCGGCTCCGGCGGCAGCTCAGCTCAACACCATGTGACTCTGGGCAATATCTCACTTAATTTCCATGACGGTCCCCAGCGCCTTGAGACCCATAAGGTTGAGTAGTGCGCGCTTTACAAATACGGATTTACGTTTTCTTTTTATTTACACAGAGCCCAAAAAAACAGTACTTCAGTTTCATTTTCCCAACCACTAATAGGAGCATCACATGCCAGCTGCTTTCTGGTTTCCAATCCTTTTTGGCTTGATCGGCTGGCTGCTGCTTTGGATGCAGGTAAATACATTGTAATCTATACTAATACTAGCAGCCCGCCCCAGCGTTGCCTGGGGCAGAAAGGGGCTGGGGGCAGTACACCCGCTCTCGCCCCGAACCCCTCCCGCCCCGACTCCCTCCCGCCCCCACTCCTCCCGCCTGTCCCTCTGTGCACGCCCCGACTTCCTCCCGTCCCGACTCCCTCCCGCCCTGATTTCAATTTTACTTTACTTTACCTGAGCTGCCGCACCTTCCCGGATCTTCACTTCACCGCCGCTCCTCTTCGCCATGACGCACCTGAGCCGCCGCTTCTACCCGCGCTTCTCACTTCACCGCCGCTCCATGTCCGCCGCTCCTCCTCATCATCATCATGCACGTCCCGGCCAGCGCTACGTCGCGGCCAGAGCAGCGTCGCGGCCGGCGCTACTTTCAGGGCACTACTTTTTTTTAAAAGTTATATTTTTAAATGTACGTTTTTTAAAAACTTTTTATAGCCTATGTCCATCCGCACACCCTGACAATTTCTACAATGTATCGGGTGTGTGGATTGGCGCTGTGGTTCCCGAGTTTACCTGGCTCAAAGGTGTGTGTTCTCTCTTTATAATAGTAGTATAGATAATAAAGAGAGAGCCCAAACCTTTGAGGCGGGTAATCTCAGGAACCACAGCACCAATCACAACACCCAATACAGCGTTGGAAAGGGCAGTTGCAGCAGAAGGACATAGGCTATACAGACGCCCACCATATACATTTAAAAGGTAAAAGAACCGTGCCAGCAAAGTAGTCCCTTGTGGGCGTGTCTGTGTTCTGCTGTGGGCGTGTGCTGGGGGTGTGACAAACCCTGGGGGCGTGTGGTACGTTCCGCCCTTCATGCCATGTCTCATATCGTGTGCTGTGGGCGTGTGCTGTGGGTGTGGGCGTGTGCGGGGCGCGGTATTACGGAAAAAAAAGAGAGCGTTGTGCCCAATATTTCATTGTTTTTTCTTCCCAGGTTCTGTACATTCCAGCTCCGGGTGTCCACCCTGCATCCTTTAAATACCCCTGCACCCCATAATCATAACCCACCCTTAATCCTTAAAATACCAGAAAAACCCTTAAACACTAACCCATCTTAACCCTATAAATATACCCTGTACCCCAAAACCCAAACCTATCCCTAAACCCTAAAAATACCCCTGTACCCCAAAACCAAGCCCTGAACCCTATAAGTACCCCTGTACCTCAAAACCCAAACCTACCCCTGAACACAAAAAATACCCCTGTATCCCAAAACCCAAACCTAGCCCTGAACCCTAAAAATATTCCTGTACCCCAAAACCCAAACCTACCCCTGAACCCTAAAATATCCCTGTACCCCAAAACCCAAACCTAGCCCTGAACCCTTAAAATACACCTGTACCCCAAAACCCAAACCTACCCCTGAGCCCTAAAAATACCCCTGTATCCCAAAACCCAAACCTAGCCCTGAACCATAAAAGTAACCCTGTACCTCAAAACCCAAACCTACCCCTGAACCCTAAAATACCCCTGTACCCCAAAACCCAAACCTAGCCCTGAACCCTAAAAATACCTCTGTACCCCAAAACCCAAACCTAGCCCTGAACCCTAAAAATACCCCTGTACTCCAAAACCCACACCTATCCCTAAACCCTAAAACTACCCCTGTACCCCATAACCCAAAACTATATCTGAACCCTTAAAATACCCAAACACCCCAAAACATATACCTCAGTACCCCAAAACATATACCCCTATACCCATACTTACCTTATCCAAACATTAAAAAAAACATGCTTTGCCTTTTACCATTCATGCATTTACAACTAATTTTGTTGTAAATTTATGCGTGGTAAAAACATATAAAATGTAATGCCATGCGTTATAATGCCATTGCGGAGTCATGGTACTTTCATAAAGAAAGTATGCGGAGTGATGGTATGCGGAAAGAAAGTTGCGGAATACTGGGTGTTTACCCTCCTCCGGTAAGTACATTGGTGGCACGGCGGCCCACATCTCCAGCAACATACTCATATTTTTTCACCACCGATTTGAAAAATGCACAGGTCTCATTGATGGCCAGCACCGACATACACTTTTAGACACACTTCCCGCCACAAGTTCTAGAATTGCGAACTTTAGAGCTGGGGAGCTACGTTCGAATCTCGGCATCAGCTCAACATCCTGTGATTCCAGGCAAATCGCTTTGTCTTCCCGTGCCTACCACAAATGAATGTGTTCTTCTGTAATATCATGTTGTCGAGTTTGCGCTATATAATATTGCAAGGAAAAATAAAGTAGGGAAACTCGAGTTCACACACTACTGAACGCGCACTCTTAAGCGCATCAGCAGTGCACTGTGAATCGAAGCGTTTCACAGGCCTGTCACAGATAAGAAATGCTATCAAAACGAAATCCTACATACTACTGGCCGGCAGCAATTCATACCCGGACAACGTCGGGACGGGCTGCTAGTTGCATTTATATAGCACTTACTACCCCTGACGAGGCGTTTAGATGCTGTTCGGCAAGTAGCATGCTGCTCCAAAATCCAAAAAGGATTAATCGTGGATTAGTATAGGGAAATATGAGTTAATTTGAGCCGTGGACATGCAAGTCTTTTACTTGAATTGAATGGGATAATGGAGGGATAGAAGAGGGAAGAGTCTAGAAAGTGTTATTTGGGAGATTGTAGTAGTAAAATGAGGTTTGAGATGAGTAAATTTGACGCCAAAAGAACCATTGTACAGGCCCTTGTTACGTCCTGCCTGCACTACTGTAACATCCTTTACCTAGGGGTGACTAAAAGAAATCCAAACATCTTGCGTAAGGTTCAGAATGCTGCAGCTCGGCTAATTCTGAATATCCCTAGACGGGCCTCGGTGGGGGCGGCCTTGAGGGAATTACACTAGCTAGAGTCACCTTTAAGGCCTTGTGTTATGGTCATAGGATCCTCAACGAGAAAGGGACAAGATTTCTGTGCCCCCTTCCCACCGCTTATAGACCTGCTCTTAACCTGAGGTCACTGGGTATGGCAAAGATCATTGTGCCTAAGGTGTGGAAGGTACGGGCAGGAGGCAGCTCCTATGACTTCCTTGCGGCTAAGGCCTGGAATGACCTACCAGTAGACTTAAGGACCTGCCCATCGGAGACTTTGTTCCAGAAAAAACGTAAAGCCTGGCTCTTCCAGCACCCCCCGGGGGGACGAAAGTAGGCCGCTTCTTCTTAGGGCCTCAGGCTAGGGGGTGGGGGGGTTGGGTCTGGGCCAATTGGCTGTGTTCTTAATGGTGTTCTAGCGCGGGGACACTCCGTTGGAGTAACGAGGCGCTCTACAAGCTTAATAATACCAATAATTATAATAAAAGGAATGATGTAAGAGGGAAAAATCTCTAGAATGGGATTAGGGAGATCTTAGTAGTACAATTAGATTTGGGATCAGTCAAAGGTGGGAGACGTGAGGTAAGAAAGAATTTAGAAAGAGCTGTTTGGGAGATCATAGCAGAAAAATTAGGTTTGGGGTGAGCCAGGGAGGAATAGAGGCGGTAAGAGTCTGGAAAGGGTTATTTTGGAGATCATAGTAGTATACCGAGGTTTAGGACGAGTCCGAGAATGTGGGTAGAGGATGTATTGAGTGAGGAATACGATGAGACAGATTAGTGCATTGCCGAACCTGGAGGCCCTTATTGTCCCATCTGCGAGTCATCTCTATCAGCTGTGTTAGTGATTGGCAGTAGCCTTGTGACAAACATCTAGTACTTGCAATCGGTTTCATCCAATCAGAATTCAGATTGTTTTTCACTCACAGGTGAAGTACTTTTTACGTCTCCCCAGATTGAGATAAGCAGTGCAATGTTATTGCTACAGTCGGTGAATATTGCTACATTATCCTCTGGTGGAAAACTAGATGAAATTCATATTCTTGTGTATTTTACATCTGGCTTTGTATCAAAGGCACCCAAGTGCTCTGAAGGGCACATGCGGACATTGTGTCTCCCTGCATGCCATCTTCGCTCTCTAAATGCCTTACAGTCAAATATGAATGGGTTGAAGCTCTTCAATGGTTCTGGCCTGGCCTGTGAATGTTCTCAAGTCCTCTGAGGACCAGCTATCAATAATAAAGCTTTTAAATCCAGGTAGTTCATGCTGTAAAGTCAATACTTTGATTACAGTTTCCTCTTAGTTGCTTTTTTTGCATTTTTCAAATCAGTTTACTGAAAACAATGGTTGACCCAGCCTATTTTACCTAGATTCAACCCCCAGAATGTATCAGAGTAGGCTAGGTGTTAAACTCAACAAGGAGAATATACTCTCGACTTTCTTCTTCTCAATATTCAATCTTTTTGCTAGCAAATGTGCCCTGTGCCTTCGTGGTCTCCATGAGCATCACCCTCTTAACCAATCAAGGTACAAATTCTGTGCAGAGAATTATTATAGTATTTGGGATTGCCAACAGTCCTTGAAATCTCAAACTTTTTTAAATCTCTTTTTTTAAGTATACAACAAAATGTGTAGCAGCAGATACACCAGCGCAGCCATGCGCACCAAAGTGTCGATAACAAAACATTGTACTTTTCCCATCGTCTACCCATGGCCATCAAATGCAATTAGTCCTGGGTGATGCACAGATGTCCCCTGTAAGTGTTCCATTCATCCCAGATCTACTTCCATTTCTTAGGGTATCCCCTGCCTTCATAGATAACTTTCTCGGCCACCGTAGCCCAGCCCATGCCTCTCTTCCGCTCCCCTAGGGTTGGTGCCGTTGATGCTCCGCACTGTCTGGCAATATTACCAATCATCATCCCCATAGTAGCCCAAATTTGCTCCTTGTGGCCAAGATTTATAGCATCCCATACATTTAGAAGACATCACTTAGGTGAGGGCTGTAGGTCCCTCCCACACACCTTGCATGCACTGTACATTTGCCTCCCAGTAAGTTTTAATAGGCGGACACACCCATACTATATAGTAAAAGGTTCCCTCTTGCCCGCACAACCTGTGAAACCTGGAGTCTAATCCCCTGCCTATCTTAACCAAGTTGTACCCGCTGGTTTATGACCTCCAGTTTCGCCGCCCAATAATATTTCTGGATGTTGGGCTGAGCGATCCCGCCATCATGTCACCCTCTTACCAACCTCAGTGTGACTATTAGTGGACGTTTCCCACCTCACAGAATGGTTTTGATCTTACCCTCTATGGCCTTGAAGTAAGACTCTTGGACCAGATACGATGTATTTTGTACGGCGTATAAAAATTGTGGAAGCGCCATTATTTTCAATAAGGCTGATTTTCCCAATAATGAAAGTGCCCTATTTCTCCAGTGCTGCACGTCTCCCCACAGTTGCTGCAAGGGCGGCAGGAGATTTCAGACAAAGAAAAAATTTGAGTCTGTTGTGGCAAACATCCAGTGATATTGGAGCCCTCAGTTACTACTGCCGCCTCGCATTCTGGTGACAGATTTGGGGCCATCGCTCGCATTATGTATATCGTAGATTTGGACCACTTCATTGTGTAACCAGAGTAATTATTGAAGTTGGTCAAAATATTTAGAATTCGGTGGATGGAGCAAGGTGGTGTCACTACATATAGTAACATGTCGTTGTTGTACAGGGATATTCTGTCCTCCCAGCCCTTGGCCCAGTGAAGCCCCCAAATCAGCAGGTCTCCCCTAACCCAAGTTGCCAGCGGTTCAAGAAGTAAAGCAAAGATTAAAGGCAATGTACCGTGGCCGAGAGGGAATGACTGTGAGGTTCGCCCTTTCACTACAACTTGCTCTAAGGGGTCCATAAAGGCAGGCGCAGCCAAGCCAAACATTTCGGACCAAATCACAGCTGTTCCAGGACCACGAATATGTATGGCCATTCGACTGTGTCAGAGGCCATTCTGGTGTCAAGTGACAACATTTATGCGTCCTCACCTATAGTATTTACCCTTTCCAATACTCCATGTAGCCGGCGCAGGTTGAGTGCTATGTTTCGCCCCTGCATGAAGCAGGTCTGGATGTACAAGTTTGGTGGTGACTTGGGTTAGCCGGAATGCCAGTAGTTTGGCCAGGATCTTGGCTTCCGCATTAAGTAGTGAGATAGGGCAGTAAGAGGTGCATTTTTCCGCTGGTCTGCCTGCATTATGAATCACTAAAATTGAGGCCAGTCGCTGGTCTTCAGGTAATCTACCCTCTGTGCTGCTCTCTAGGGACAATTTGAGTTATTAGGGTGAAACACAAGAAGCAGTTAGTTTATAAAACTCTATCAGTAGGCCGTTTTGCCCTGCTGTCTTTCCCAATTGGATGCTACAGATAGCGTTGGCTATCTATGCCACCGTGGGTTCACTCTCCAACTGTGTCTAGTTTTCGGGTGAGAGAGTGGGGAGGGGGAGGTCAGCGAGCAGTTGCGGCTCCTCCACGGAGGCATTGCCTGATTGCTTTCAGCAGTGCAAAAAAAGGAAAAATAAAATGATAAGAACACGCTGTTGTTATAATTTTATTTTTCCCTGCTGAGGCAGTTTTGGGTGGTGGGCGGAGCTAGGCTGCTCATCTCACAGGGGGAGGAGTGGTGAGCACTTAAGTGCGCATTAAAGTTTGGCCAGCAGTCGCAGGCTGGCCAAACCGTCATGAGTACCACAGCCTGGGTGGAGAACATGCCCAGGCTCATAGTCCACATCTGAATGCTGAACCACCACACTCCAATCAATCACAACGCTCCTATAAGCAGCATTGTAATTGACTTGGGGAAGCCTGTGTGCTTCCTGCTTGTGTTCCAGGCTTGTCGGAAGGGAAATGGAGGAGAGACGCAGTTGCCCGAACAGTTAAGTGCTTTTTTTTTTCTACACCTCCCTCCCCTGACCCATCAATACTCCCACAGCCCCTCCACCCCGATCCATGCCAGTCACGACTGTCAGCCAGCAGGCTCTGGAGTCGTCTGTTGTGGCAATGGTAATGAGGGAGTATAGGTGTTGGTAATAGGCAGAGAAGGCCTCAGCTACATCTTGTGGGTCTCTCAACATCTCTCCTGCCTCTGTGTGAATCATGCGCACTATTTGTCTCACCCACTCGCGCCTATCGAACCAAGCCAACAATGTCCCTGCTTTTTCCCCTAATTCATATATTTTGTGTTGCGTCACGTCTTTCTTTTGCCGCATTTGTTGCTAGGTCCCTGTAGTCCTGCCTCTTAAGGTCTAAGGTGTGTTTGGTGGTCTGGGAGTCGTCTCTTACTAGTTTAGTCTTTAGGTCTAATATATCATTTTACAGTGCCTCTATCACCACCCTTTTGTCACTTTTGTTTCTGCCCCTTTTAATCACTGTCTTGAAAGCTTCCCAGAGAGTCCGTGGGGATTCAACCGACAATTCATTTTATTTAAAGTAGCATTCCATGGCCGGTATCAGCCCTGCTCTTATATCTGGGATTTTTAGATACCAAGAGTTTAGCAATATGGTCTTTCAGGAGTGCAGTGCACCCATGATATAGCTGGCCCATATTGGGGAATGATCTGAGATTCCCTGTGGCAGGTGCCGCACCTCTCTAAAATTAGGCATGAGTCCAGCCAATGTGAAGACAAAGTCTGTTTGAGAATGACTGTTATGTGCTCCTGAGTAAAATGTGTATGGTTGTGTCAGTTGATTGTAAGCCCGCCAAACATCGACGACCCCCATGGCGGTCAGAAAATCCAGCAAATGATAGTGACTTTGGGGGGCACCTAGGTGGGCTGTGATCTGTCATATCACATAATGTCATAATGAAATCTCCTCCTATTAGGAGCGCTCCGTCTGGCAAGTGCAAGAGTAGTTTGCTCAGGTCCTGTAATGCTATATTATGCAAAGCTGGCGGTATGTAAACCAATAATATATTCCCAGTCTTTCCTTCCCATGTGCCTGTTACTGCAGCGTATCTACCCTGTGCATCCACACAGGTCTGTTCCACTATAAAGGGGAAATGTGGTGCCAGCTTATATCCTCACTTGTCTAGGGCTTTGCAGGAGTTGCCTACTAGGTGTGTTTTCTGTAGTAGGACTACATCTGGCGCATGGCGTTTAATGTATTAAAGTACTATCCCTCGCTTTATTTCGCTCCCCAAGCTGTTAACATTGCAAGAGAGCAGTTTAAGCGAGGGGATGGTCATGTTGTCAGTCATGTTTCGGTGGTCAGGTGTAGCAGTCTCTCACTCCCCCCATGGTAGTCGATGCGTCAACATTGGGAAACTGGTCAGGATGTAGCGCTTGCCCCTCTGCTGCTGTGTTCTGTATGGTGCATTGATCTGGCTGCCGTGATATTCAGTGAGTGAATCGGAGACAGAGAACAGACAAAATTTCTACCCATCCCTCACACTCCACTATGAAATAACAAAAGAACTCTACTTCTAAACTAAGAAGCTGCCCCACCCCCTCCCTGCCTCCCTGCAGAACGGGCTTTGAGCTACCCACCACCCCAACTCAGCAGAGTGCCTGTCGCCCTTCCCAAATCTAAGCTTGGAGGACTGTGGCTCAGCTTGCCCACCCCAACCATCCCATATGCAAATAATATGTCAAACATGGTATCAGGTTTAGGAGACAGCAGGTCGCCTCTTCCAGTCAGTCCCAGTGACTACCTTTAGTGTTCAGGTCGTGTACAGTTCTCCGTCCAATCGAAACCAGGGCTCGTCTCTCTGCTCAGACAGTAGATATTTCTGCCATGGTGAGGTGCCATCTGATGTTGCTAGTATTACATATAGACTTGAGCAAGGACGCTCGCTCGTCAGTCCCTGATCTTCCCACAAGGTCCGTTGTTTTCGCTCGAACTGCAGCTTGGAGGTCACCTTCTGTGCCTGATTCCTTTTGTTTCAGTGATTTCCCTACTCACTTGTCTCTTTTTGCCTTTGTGCTGGAGCCTCCCACTCCCCGCCATCTGTCCAACGATTCCCATGCTTCCTCTAGAGTTGTGAAGAACCATGCCCTTCCTTCTGCTTCTATCTGTAGCTTTGCAGGAAAAAGCAAGGACGTATTTCACTTCCTTCTCTCACATCTCCCTTTTAACTTCCAGGTAGCTTCTTCTCTGCCTTTGAACGTAAAGTCTGGGAAGAAAGTGATGGTACTGTTCTCATATGCCACTGGTGGAGCACTACGGGCTGTCTAAAGTATGCGTCTCAATCGTGAAAATGTAATATGAGGGCCAGAATTGGTCATGGGGTGCTCCCGGCTTCAGTCTGCCCCCCTGTACCCGATGCACTCTTTCCACAGAGAAGTATCGGGAGATACCTTGGGGCTGTAGATGTTTTAGGATCAGGTCCTACACAAAAAGATCTACTTACGGTCTCTTTCAAGGCTCAGGGATGCCAATAATTCCAACATTATTGAATCTAGACCTGCCCTCGTAGTCGTCAAGTTGAGCTTCGGATTTTTTCATGCTGTTTGGAGTTCGCTGACTTCTTTTTTAAGAACTTCTGAGTCAGTCTGCAGGTTGCCGTTGTCTCCTCCACCCCTTTAACTCTTGTGTCCATATTCCGAAGGTCAGCCCTGATGAGAGATACCTCTGTTGAGACGGAGTCGATTTGCACTTCCAGGGATGTGCGCACTCCATTAATTGCTGCCATTATATCATGAAACTTGAGGTCTTCCTTCTTGGATACCGGCTGGGGGAGAGATTGCAGTGGGTCTTGAGAGCTCTCCGCTGCCTCTTGATTCTTTTACCACGAAAATATGCCCAGTTTGGTTTGGTGTGAGCTGCGCATACCCTTCCCTCCAGTCATCTTTCACTGATTGCAGAGGGGTTTGCCCAGGTAGACTGACCATGGTAAATAGCACACTGGGGTATTCCTGCCACCTCCCTGTGGGCTCTCCATTGCCCCATGCACCCTGTCGGCTTTCTCCAAGTGACCTCTGGATTCTGCTCATCTCCTCCACATTTACTGGGCCCACTAGGGTTGTTGTAGCACATGCTATGAGTTCTACTAAGCTCCGGACACTAGTGCTTGTGAATAGGCAGGCCTGTTACTTTGTCAATACTGCTGATGGTTGCCCATGTAGGGGATCAGTTCATTAGTCAGCGTGGCTACACTGGATTGGATTCCGGCTCTGGGACAATTATTGCACAATTGGGGCACGATATCCGTCTCCACCGCCATCGAGCTTGGGTCATATGCCCGCATTGCCTGGGTTTGCCTTTGCTAACGGTCGGGTTCATTGCCTGGCTCCCATCTTACCGCATCAGAGTTAGAGCTGTTGCGTGCTACAATTTCTTCCCAGTACGTGGTGTGGGCCTTTTGCGTGCTCGGTCCTACTCCAAGTATGCCAGGCCTGGATAGCTGATAGATGGTCAGAGGGGGGTGAGGGAGTATTTGTTCAACAGGGCTCGCTGGAGCTTAGCTGCCCTATATGCGGGGCCTGCGCGCCCCTGCCAGGTACCTCCTCAGCAGTGCCCCTGATATGTCGCCGGGCCCGTCCCTCGCCGGCCAGCCGGTCTCTCTCAGACACCTCTGCTGATCTCCCCCACAAGGCCACTTCTCTATGCCTGGCTGGTCACGGTGTAGCGTGTCTATTTCATTGGTGATGGTTTTGACGTAGTTAAGTTCGGGCGTACCCCTGTGTTTCCCAGAACTCACGGCCATCGCCCGGTCAGCAGGCCAAGGGTGGTGCAGCAACAAGCACGCTTCCATCCCAGAGCATGATGCAGAATGCTCTGTGTCCGCTGTCAGGCATAGAGGGAGTTGGGCCGAGAGGGCTGGCGGACAGTCCAAGATGGGAGAGATGCCCTGCCCCCGGTAACTGTCAGAGTTTTGCTTCGGTAGACACGGGGCCTGTGCGCTCTCACCGGTTCTTGTCTATGACTCCGGTCATGCATCTCTCGGGTCACTCGGTCTTTTCTGCCTGCCTCTGCTAATCTCCTTCACTGCGGCTCACTCCTCAATCGCCTGGTACACAGTTGTGGATTTCAATGTGAAGTTTCTGCTACTAGGCTTCTCTGCTGCGTCTCCTTTGGGTATCCGCCGCTTCACCGAGACATATCTCCAGATTCCTCGGGCTCGACCGTCACCCCCTCAGGCAGAGATTTGGGTTCCCGCTGACTTACTGTTGTGAGGCTCAAGCCTGGCTGTCTCGGTGCAGGGCCTCAGCAGCATGATCCACAGATGGCAGCTCAATCCAGTCCCTGGCAGCACCAAGCTTGCAGACCCAACATCACCTCTTGATTAATCGGTCCGGGGGACCCCCAGACAGCATTAGGCTGTACAGGGTGGTTTCCAGCACCACACCTCTCATCTGTAGCACCTAGTACTCGGATGTTGTAGCAGATGACATGGGATTTTGGCAGGTGGCTGCAGGAGCCTCTCTAGGTAGCGGCCATCTTCCTCGGCAGCTGTCCACAACCCTCTTGAGACTTCAAACTTGATCTTTTCCAAAATGGTATATTGCTTCTTTTCATATACAACACATTATTACATGTTTCAGTGTTTTTTGCTGTTTCAAGGCTAGCATATTTAGCGTTCTAACCAGTTTTCGAAATACACCACCTGCTTGTATTAATTAAAAAAAATCAAGTACATTCTATGGGGTAGTTATTCGTTTTTTGGGTGGTAAGTAGACTGATTACTGCTCAATTGCAAGCCACCCTCATCCTCCAAAGTTACTTGAAGCCCTTCATTTGGCATTGGCGTATTTTTCTTGTATGGCTATTTTGTTTTCCATGTAGAAGTCTCAAGCCTGTGTCTGGGTCTGTGTGACTCAATTATGGGAACTTCCTTTATTTCAGAGAGACTGTGTTATTGTTTGCTCTATAGTGACGGCTCTCTCTCAGTCCCTGTGTGATGCGTTACTGTTTGCTCTATAGTGACGTCTCTCTCTCTGTCCCTGTGTGATGCGTTACTGTTTGCTCTATAGTGACGGCTCTCTCTATTTCCCTGTGTGATGCGTTACTGTTTGCTCTATAGTGACGTCTCTCTCTCTGTCCTTGTGCCTGTATGATGTGTTACTGTTTACCCTATAGTGACAGCTCTCTTTCAGTCCCTGTGCCTGTATGATGGGTTACTGTTTGCTCTGTAGTGACGTCTCTCTCTTAGTCTCTGTATGATGCGTTACTGTTTGCTCTAGAGTGACGGCTCTCTCACGTTCTCTGTGTGATGCGTTACTGTTTGCTCTATAGTGACGGCTCTCTCTCAGTCCCTGTGTGATGCGTTACTGTTTTGTGGTGATGTGTTATACTGATGTCATATGGAATGTCCTTTGACTGATGTTCTCAAGAAGGCAGTTGTTCCCTGGATGCCTAAGCTGTGCCAGCTTCGGTGCTCTCTCCCTCAGATTAAATATCTTCCAGCAATTTCCAGTGTCCTGTACTTCATTACACTGGCGACAGAGGACGGGTGATCGAGTTTCCCATCACAATGACATTTTGAGACCTTAAGGCTCGCCTACCTCCGTGATACTACGCTACGCTGTTGATTAACTTTACTCATACCCATTTCCTCTCATCTCGACATCTATGTGAGTACATTTACTTTTATTGTTCATGGACTTTCTTATCCGGGGGAGAGCCACCGCACAGCTTTACATTATTTCAATTGCCAACAACTCAAGCACAGTATATTTTCCTTTCGGACTCACCGCCTACCTTGCTATTATTTTAAAACTGGAAGTCCTGCTTTACTGTCATGACGAACTTTCCGACTGTACTACTGAAAGTATTTCGAAGTTCCTGTCATCCCGGACAGCACTAAGCCGTTTCCAAATCTCCTCTTTGTGGCTGCTGCAAGATGTTTCCTCTCTGACTCCCTGGCTCAAGTGATGACGCATTGGAATTCTCTGTCTCTCTCGGCGAAGCCCTCACATCTCTGTCATCGCATTCCACACGTCGCTCTCCTGACGTATTGAGTCATTGCCATTCTCCTGCGCAGTGTTCTTTTCAATTGTTCAGCATTTCTACGTCGTTTGAGAATTCTACGTTCAGAGAATTCTGTTTCCTTCGCGCTGACACACACAGCAATTTCCAGTGTTTGTCCAGCATATTCCCAAAAGAAAATTCTAGTGAAACTACACTGACACACACAGCAATCACTTTACCACCTTGGAATTTATAGTGTTTCAAGATTATCAGCTATTCAATAGCTCCACCTTGTGGCAAAGTTATTTTTGAGCTCAAATTTTTTTTTCTTTTCTCTTTCTTCTTTCTCAGCTTACTCACAATTTTCAGCCTATTTTTCTCTGTTGATTAATCATGCAGAGTGTTATACCTCCAGCACCTTTCCTACAAGATCCTGGTGATCCGCCTTTAGAGTGGAAACTGTGGTACAGGTCTTTCAATGCTTATTTAGGAGCTATTGACGGGCTTAGGTATAGAGCTGAGAGGAAGAAGAACCTTATGTACTATCATTTGGGAGTAGAAGGACAAAATGTTTTTGATCATTTGCCTCCTTTTATACAACCCGAAGGTGGGAATCTGGATGAATTCGAACAAGCTGTTGCACAATTAGACAAATACTTTACTAAAACTAAGAATCTAGTAGTTCACAGATACAAACTTTTCACTAGAACTAAAAAATCTGATGAGAATATCGACAGTTTCATAACTGCTTTAAAAGTTCTGGCCGCTAAATGTGAATTTGAAAATTTCACATCTCAATTGATAAGAGATCAGCTTGTTGCTCGTTGTTATTGTAAAAAGACGCGACAAAGGCTTCTTACTTGCAAAGATCCTTCATTAGATAAGGCTGTAGACATTGCAAAGAGCATAGAGACTTCTATTGATGATATTAAACAGCTTGAAACTGCTCTATCCAATTCCACTGTTTCCGGTGCAGTTTCCTCTAAACAACTTCCATCTATTGACAAACTTCCTACTCCTCTGAACCAGAATACCACTAGAGGTTATGTCAGAAGACCATACGGGTTTAGAGGAGGTAGAAATTTTATACAAAATAGACAACAATTCAATTCAAGAATGTTTTGCTACAGATGTGGTTCAAACCAACATGTTTCCTCTTTCAAAAATTGTCCCGCATCCAATCAACAATGTAGTCAATGTGGTAAAATGGGTCATTTTGCTAAGATTTGTATGAGCGGTAAGAAAAGTAATGTTAGGTGTGTCATTGAAGATAGTGAAGAACTTGTTAACAATGTGCAAAATGATTTACAGCAAGTTGACGTTCAAAATGATGTTACCTGTCAAAATTATGTTGTCGTAGTTAGACAACAATGTAAGAAAGAAGAGATTTTTCATGTGCCTGATCCTGAAGTTGATGTTTGCATTGGTCATAGTCACATCCAGCTCTTAGTTGATACTGGGGCTCGTATAACTATGATCTCACATGATAAGTTTCTTAATTTTTGGAAGGACAAGAGTCTTCTACCACCTGACATCCTTATTGTAGCTTTTGAAGGAAGCAAAATTGAATTACTAGGTTATTTTTGGGAAAACATTACAGTTTTTGGAGTAACTATCAAAGGGAAAGTTTATGTAGCAAAAAGGGGCATAAATGTATTAGGTCTTTTGCACCAAGCTGAATTTGGTTTAACTATCAGACCTGGTAGAACTAATCCAGTTTCAATTGATCAGAACAATAACATTTCATTATCACATATCTCTAGCGTATGGGAGCATAAATATAGCAACATTTTTGAGGATCGTTTGGGTAAAATCACAAACTTTCAACATTTTATAAAGGTAAAGGAAAATGCATGTCCCGTAAAACATAAGTTACGCAACGTCCCTTTAAGCATCAGGAGTGATCTTTCTAAACATTTGCAAAGCATGTGTGACCAAGAAATCATTGAGAAAGTTGAGTCTACCCTCTGGCTTAGTCCCATTGTTTTAGCTAAAAAAAGGTCAGGGGATTTAAGGATGTGTGCGGACCTAAGGAGCCTCAATGAAAATATCTGAGTTGATGGTTTTCCTCTTCCTCGCATTGAGGAACTTATTGCCAAAGTTGGATCATCGTCATGGTTTTCTAAATTAGATCTCAAAGCAGCCTACCATCAGGTTGAGCTACATCCCCAGTCTAGACATCTGACTGCATTTGTCACTCCTGATGGAGTTTTTCAGTTTTGTAGACTTCCTTTTGGGCTAGCTTCGGCAGCTGCCGTTTTTCAGAGACTCATGACTGAGATGTTTTGTGACAATCCCAATGTCTTAGTTTTTCAAGACGACATCCTTATCTTTACCAAAACTGAAAATGATCATGACTTCGCCCTTGACCAAGTCTTTAGCACTTTAGAAACTAGAGGGGTTACCTTACAGAAGAGTAAATGCATTCTTAAAGTAAAAGAGATTGAGTACCTCGGTCACGTTATCTCTAAAGAAGGTATTAAACCCAGACCCGGTTTAATTAAAAGCATTGTTGAAGCGCCTCCTCCACAAAACAAGGAACAACTTTTGTCCTTTCTTGGTCTCTGCGAATTTTATGCGAAATTTATGAAAAATGTTGCTAAAACCACAGAATGCTTTAGAGAACTACTTAAAAAGGGTAATGCGTACATTTGGTCAGAGAAATGTGAGGAAGGTTTTCGATTCATCAAGGAGCATATTCTCAAAGCTCCTGCACTTCAGGCTTTTGTTGAAGGCAGACAAACTGTGGTCACTGTTGATGCCTGTGAGTATGGATTGGGTGCTGTTTTGTCACAATATTCTGAAGGGAAAGAACTTACCATTGGGTTTGCATCTAGAACGCTCCGACCTGTTGAGCGGAAATATTCTGTCATAGAAAAAGAACTATTAGCCTGTGTTTGGAGTGTTGAAAAGTTTAAATCTTATCTATGGGGCAGGTCATTCATTCTTAAAATGGATAATCGACCTCTTGTTGATATTCTGTCTGGTAAAAATGTGAAACACACCACAGCTCGTTTAGCTAGACTTTCTACAAAACTTTTAGAATACTCGTTTAGCATAGAATATATTCCTGGTGGAAGAAATTCCAGGGCCGACTGTTTATCTAGATTACCCATTGAGGACACTGATGAGCAGGAGTGGGAGTGTGAAATTGAGGAATGTTTTGTAGCTCATATTAGTCAAGATCATTTGTCCTTTAAGGAAGATTGTTGGGCACTAGAAGTTGATAAAGATCCTATACTTAAAGAAGTTGTTGGGTTAATAAAAAAAGGATGGCCAAGAGAAAAATGTCTTTCACCAGATTTACAGATGTTTTGGAAGGTGAATGATGAACTTTCGGTAGAAGGCGGAAAAATTGTCAGAGGCAACAAACTGGTACCTCCCTCGTTCTATCGTGAAAGGATTGTGTTGGCTGCACATTCTGGTCATCTCGGTTCTACCATTACTAAGAGGAAGGTTAGAACTGATCTTTGGTGGCCTAAAATGGATTCTCAGATTGATGATTTGGTAAAACAATGTTCACGATGTAACACTAGTGATAAAGTACTAGTACTTGAAGGAACGAGTTATTCTCCTGTCTCTCCTCCTGAAAGGGCATGGCAAAAGTTAGGAATGGATTTCTTAGGACCCTTTCATATTTTACCTTCAATCTCGAAGTATTTTCTTGTCCTGATTGATCATTTATCTAGATGGGTTGAGGTTGAACCCATTAACATTCCTAATTCTAAAAGCGTCATTAACTGTTTAAATTCGATTTTTCTCAGGGAAGGCTATCCTGAAGAAATTCTTACCGACAACGGTGTGCAATTTGTTTCTGAAGAAATGAATTCTTTTTTGCGTGCCTGTGGCATCAAGCACACCAGAACTCCCCTTTATCACCCACAGAGTAATGGTAAAACAGAAAGGTTCAATAGAGTTGCAGTTGAGTGTGTGTAAGCAGCTTATAGATCAGGATGCTGTGTGTTTCAAGCAGTAAAAGATTTGATTTAGTCATATCGCACCTCTCCTCACGTTTGTACCAAGTTTAGCCCTTTTGAACTCATGAGGGGAAGAAAAGCCCCATCTCAGGTTTACCCTTTCTGGATGGTGAGGTCATTTCAGCATGATTTTGACATGAAACACATGTGGGACTCTGCCAATCTAAAGTCCGCAGAGATGTCTTCAAAAAATTGTCAATCCATTCCTGTAAAGCTATCCCAGGAACTTACTATTGGAGATTGGGTCAAGATTAAGAATCCTGTGTCTGTTAAAAAAGGGTTATCTAAATTTTCTGCTTCTCAGCAAATTGTTGATATTCGTAAAAATGCTGTCAAAATATCCAATGGAAATTGGTGGAGTACTTCCTGTGTTGCCAGAGATCCCAGTGTTTCATCTGTTCCTGGTTTTTCATCTACTCCAAGCTTTTCTTCTGAAATTGTTAAAAATGACAACAAAAGTATGGAAAGTAGTGGTAACACTAGATTGAGCAGTAGGAAATGTAACAGACCACTATATTTAAAGGACTATGTTTAATTTAAGGTTTTTTTTCTCCGTGTGTCCATATAAGTATGCATATATTCGTTGTTTCTCTTTACTAGCATTTATAGTCTATTAGTTTTTTTTAGTTTTTACTGCCCTAACTTCCTCACTTTCATCTCCTAAAGAGCTCTTTAGGATAGAGGATTCCCTTAATACCCTTCAGACCCCTGACCCGGTGATTGCGTCACAGGAGCTCTGTAACAATATTGCGTCGTTCTTCCAGACTAAGATCCTGGACATTTATACCGCTCTAGAGTTGCTGAAACCTGTTACCACCAAGCCCGCTGCCCCGGCTGTCCTGGACCCTGCCCTTTCGGAGAAATCCCAGGCATGGTGCCTGGAATCTTTCCCTTCTCTCTCCCTACAGGATGCCGGGATACTTCTCAGTAAAATTAAATCTGGCTCTCCTCTAGATGTCTGCCCGCTTAAGATCCTAAAGCAGTGTAGAAATTCTCTTTTACCCCCTCTTGTAGACATCATGAACAGGGCCATGAGCGAGGGCATTTTTCCCCAGCAGTGGAAGAATGCAGTAGTAAGACCTTTGCTCAAGAAACCCTCTCTCGACCCTGGGGTACTAAAGAATTTCCGTCCCATCTCACTGCTCCCAGCCCCCGCGAAGATGTTAGAAATCCATCTGAATAAACATCTTGCTGCCTTCGTGGAAAATTCTGGCTGTTTGGATCCTTCCCAGCATGGATTCAGGAAGGAACATAGTACAGAGTCTGCCCTCACCATAGTACTGGATAATATCCGTATGTGTGTGGATGGGGGACAGACCTCCCTCCTGATCCTCTTAGACCTTACAGCCGCCTTTGATACCCTTTCTCCCTCAGTGCTAACATCTCACCTGAGGGAGATTGGGGTTCAGGGGGAGGCATTAGCTCTACTTACCTCTTTCCTCGACAAGCGAGAGCAAAGAGTGAAGCTGGGTAGGTTTCTATCTCCATCCCTGTCTGTGCAATGTGGGGTCCCTCAGGGGTCGGCGTTAAGTCCGACCCTTTTTAACATCTATGTGACCCCCATTGCCAGACTAATTAGATCTTTTGGGATGGAGGTAGTCTCCTATGCGGATGACACCCAGATCCTCGTCTCTCTCTCCCAGTCAGTTTCTCCGACTGCCTCCAACTTTAGATCTTGTATGGAGGCTGTCGGACAGTGGATGTTTCACAATTCGCTGAAACTGAATGGGGAGAAGACCGAGGTGATGGTGTTCGGAGGTAAGGAGGAGGTTTGGTCAGCTGATTGGTGGCCGGATTCACTTGGAGAATGTCCTGTCCCTACGGCATCCGCTAAAAATCTTGGGGTAGTGATCGATCCTACCCTCAGTATGTGTCAACAGGTAAACAGGACAATTTCTACCTGCTGGGGCGTTCTTCGCATACTGAGGAGGATTAGGCACTATCTTTCGCAGCAAGCTAGGAAACAACTGGCAGTTGCTCTAGTGGGCTCTCGTCTGGATTACTGCAATGCGCTGTATGCGGGACTGAATAAAAGCCTGCTGCAGCGCTTGCAGGTGGTCCAGAATGCAGCGGCTAGGTTCGCCCTGGACCTGCCTCGGGGCACCTCGGCCACTTTGGCCAGGAAACGGCTTCATTGGCTCCCTATGGAGGATCGTATCCTGTTTAAAATCCTGTGTTTGATCTATAGGGCTCTGGCAAGAAACAGGCTTATAGGAATTGGATCTATCCTGTCCTGTTATAGTCCTTGCAGGAACTTACGTTCCTCTAACAAGGCTCTTCTATCAGTCCCGCGTATCCGAAAAGCTAGATGGGGAGGCAAAGCCTTTTCCAATCTGGCACCCAAGTGGTGGAATGTTCTTCCTATGGAACTTAGGTCCCTCCCTACTCTGCAGCTATTCAGAAAGGCCCTGAAGACCCGTCTTTTTGCGCGCGCATATCTGTAGTCTGATTTGCCATCTTTTGATTTATTTTGTTAGGCGCCTTGACACCTTAGGGTTTTAGTTGCGCGATATAAATTATTTTCATTCATTCATTCATTCATTCATTCATTCATTCATTCATTCATTGTTGTTTCTGTTATTGAGGGGGGAGGTGTGGTGATGTGTTATACTGATGTCATATGGAATGTCCTTTGACTGATGTTCTCAAGAAGGCAGTTGTTCCCTGGATGCCTAAGCTGTGCCAGCTTCGGTGGCTCTCTCCCTCAGATTAAATATCTTCCAGCAATTTCCAGTGTCCTGTACTTCATGTTTGCTCTATAGTGACGGCTCTCTCTCTTTCCCTATGTTATGCGTTACTGTTTGCTCTATAGTGACGGCTCTCTCTCAGTCCCTGTGTGATGCGTTACTGTTTGCTCTATAGTGACGGCTCTCTCTCAGTCCCTGTGTGATGCGTTACTGTTTGCTCTATAGAGACGGCTCTCTCTCAGTCCCTGTATAATTGTTACTGTTTGCTCTATAGTAACAGCTCTCTCTCAGTCCCTGTATGATGTGTTACTGGACGCTTTATAGTTGCGTCTCTCTCTCAGTCCCTGTATGACGTGTTAATGTTTTGCTCCAGAGTGAGCCGTTTGTCCCAATCTCTGTGCCAGTTTGACTGCTTGATCAGTAGGCATCGTTCATTCCCTGTATGACTTGTTCCTGTGTGCCACAGAGAGTGCCTCCTCTCACGCCCTGAGCATGTATGATTTTTCACTGTTTGCTGTAAAGGGACCCTCTCTCTCACATCTCCATTTGAAAATACCTTTTATCAATTTAAATAACCTTATCTTCTTTTTTCCCCCAGAAGTCGAAAAGGGCACCCCGTGCCCCGGAGTCAAAGACCCTGACTGCAAATGTACCACTGCAGGCTATAAGTGCATTGACCCTGAATGTTCGAGTTGTCTTAGGGTACCAACCTGCGGCAAAGGGGAGAAACTTGTACGATCAGGTAACTTCGCCTGTACACGGCAATTTATTTCTATTGGCTGGCCAGTTTCCTTGACGTCACTGGTTGCTGTTGTGTCATTAATAACCCAACCCTTTTGGATGGTGTTGCATGTTGTGGCTTTAGCCAACTCCAATAGGTTTGTAATCGAGAGGGTTGAGAGCCTGGTGTAGAGATCCTGTGTTACCAGTAGGTTATAGGCAAGGACAAAGCTTCCATCGCTCCAGCAGGTGCAGTGGCACCAAGCCCCAGAGGCCTGATCCCTCATTATTACTGCAATTCAGTTTAAACAGTGGCATGGGGCCCAGTTCCATCTTTTCACCAGGCCCATGACACGCTGGCTACGCTACTGGTTATAGGTCTGTATACCCCTGGGGCTGACACAGCTTATTTCATCTGAAGTTAATCGAACAGTGGCATTGAGTTATCTTTTAATAGCTATTGAAGCAGCAGAAGACAAAAATGCAAAAAATATAAGCAGTATTTTTCAAATTCGGTTACAAAAGAGGATATATTTTGCTTTAACTGCAAGGCAGAATTGCCCCTAAGTCTGACTTTGAGCACACAATGTCTATATGCCTTGTGTACTGGCTCTGTGAGCATAGTCCAAACCACCCTTGCACATTCGAAGGCGCTGTAATCTTAATCACTGGCAATGCCAATACGTCTGATTTATAAATGAAAATGCCTATTTCGTCACTGGTGGGATTAAGCACTCAGGTAAACATCATGGAGGTCTCACTTGCATGCAACCATTTACCCACTGACTCATTCTTGTATTTATCCACCAACCCATCCGTAGTTGCAAGATAAATTAAACGAATACAAGTAGAAAAAACAAAACATACCGCTGCCGAAATCTGGTAGGCAGATGTCCGCATTTAAAAAAAGCAATTATATGTAGCAGCGAACTGCCATCCTACAGTGGTATTGTATATACTGTATTGGTATGTTAAAGACTCAGGAGCAACATTTATCATGCAGTTGTGTCACCCTTGTGCCTCGCAATGGGGTGGAAGGCTGATGCAACTATTAAGTAAGATTTATCAAGCCACGCAAGGCCGCCTTGCATGGCCCTGCGTCGCATGAATAATCTAGAGTAATGCAATGCAGTATTATGTTACTCTGCTCCAGGGAGACGTTCCATGGGTGAAACGTGGATATTCCCACGCATTCACCCATGGATTCTGACACATTCTCAGATATACCATTACTGGTATATCTGGGAATGTGTCAAAATGCTACGCCTCCCCAGGTGAGGAGTAACGAGGAGGAATATCTTTATTTCTCCTCGTTTATTGCAGCGCACATAGAAAGAGTAAAATGCCTCAGAGGATTGTTTTTATGCAGGAAGCTGTCCCTTCCTGAGCTAAAACAATCCTGCTTACAACGCAGTTACCCTTGGGTGTCTTCATTAGCTCTAGGCAGCGCACTGTACGCCAGCACAGAGAAAAGACAGGAATGCGCCGCACAATATTAATTACGGTGCATTTCAGGCCCTTTCTCTATCACACTAGCAAAACAAATGATGGACGGAATGCTGAACAAATCAAACATTCACCCCCAGTCATAGATCTGAGTTAAATCCATCGTTTGTTTGCTCGGCTGGACTATTCCCATAGGGTGTAGGGTGATGACTGATTTGCATATCGCTAGGTCCAAACATGGAATGGCATGGCGTGCGGCATAACAATGGATTTAACCCAGATCTGTGACTGGGGTGAATATTTGATTTGCTCAGCATTCCGTCCATCATATGTTCTTTTGCCATTTGTTGCCCTAGGTGGGAAGGGTATGCCCAGATGTGGGTCTCATGCTTGCTATGTCACTGGATTCAGGCTAGCATGGTTGATGAGGGGTGATATCCCTAAACTGCCCCAGGATGATTGTTTCAGGTCCAGGGAGGACCTGGCCTGGCAGGTCTGGCTGGACTGTTCGCAGGGGGGGCCAGGGTCAAGAATGATTTGCATATGGCTTGATCCAAACTGGAATGGCATAGCAAGAAAAAAAACAATGGATAACCCAGATCTGTGATGGGGAGGGGGTGAATGTTTGATTTGTTCAGCATTCCGCCCATCGTCTATTCTTTTTGTCTTTGTCACCCTAAGTAGGAAGGGTATGCCCAGACGTGGGTCCCGTTCTCACTATGCTGCCGGAATCAGGCTAGCCTGGCTGATGAGGGGTGAGACCCTGAATGCAATCCCTGGATGTTTTTTTCTGGTCAAGGGAAGACTTTGCCTGGCAGTTTAGGCTGGCCTGTACCCATAGGAAGCAGGGTCAAGACTGATTTGCTTGTGACTGCATGTAAACTGGAATGGGATGATGAACAAAAAAACAATGATTTAAACCAGATCTGTGACTGGGGTGAATGTTTGATTTGTTCAGCATTCCGTCCATCATCTGTTCTTTTTACCATTCTCTATCGCGCAGTGCAGGAAGGTGGCTTGCTGTGCTGCTTGACTTTTTGATAAATGCGCCCCTTAGTATGGCAGCCATTTTTAGAAGCAGCGTATTAGGCATATTGAATCAGTAAGACAATGACACAGTATGCACAATATCATTCGAAGACGAAGGTCAGTAAATATTTTATGAAGCAGCCATCTTGGAATGGTATTGTTTATAGATTAACATTGTTGTACCAATCCAAGATGATCATAATTTCCAAATATGGAAGACATCTTCAAAAGGTAAAACCATCATTCATTATAGGCAATGGCGGTCTAATTTGGCCTTCTTGCTTGTAAACAGTGACCACCCAATATATGGTGCAGCGCAGACTGAATAAGCAGCAAGTGGCCCATTACCTTGTCTTGGGAGATGAAGGATGAAATAAAAAAAGCGGAGGAAAGAAATGAAAAAAGACCTATAAAACGTAAAAAAGAAAGCTGAAAGGACTGACCCGCTCAACCCTACCACTTAAGCGCACGCATTTTCTAATGGATGTGCACATCTGACCAGGCAAAATGCCATTACTCATAGGGAAATAGAGCCAATGGCTGAAGTGAGCTGACCTTTTACACATGCTGTCGGCTGTCAGTGGCACCAGCAGAATGTGAATGACACACTAACAGATCTTTGGCAACCCAGGGCTGATTAAAAGTCAGTCTATGTATCTATTTTTACAGAACATTTTTTAAGATCCTGCAGAAACTAAACTAATCATTCCCTCCTAACGGGGCACTGTTTTATTAGTATATGGCTTACGCAAATTTAATACATGTTACAGCACCTTGAAATATTTTCCACTTGGTCCCAGTTGCCTAGTGCTTTACATTTAAGGTTCTCTGCTTTTCACACAATGCCCTTCATCAGACCGCCCTAAAGTGCCTGTCCAGTTTCCTCTCTCCCTATCTGCCCTTCAGATCCTTTTGGCCAAGCACTCTTGCCTCGTCCACCATTCCTCCTTGCATGAAAGATATGTGCGGGGACAACTCCTTCAGAGTAGCAGGCTCTCATCTCTGAAGCAAAAATGAATCTGTTTCTACAACAGTTCAAAGATGTTTACGCCTTTAGGAAAACTCTGAAAACCTCCAGATCAACAAAGTGTTTCTGTCTTCCACCGGTCTCGTGTGGCTTGTCTTCTTGGTTTGTTTCCGCGTTCCTAGCGCCAGGATGCCTTAAGGCGACATCTTGGCTCTATTAGGAAATAAATATCTGTACCCAAAGGACCCTGTTCTAACACCCTTAGAATGACTAAGAATTTAGAAAAATATATAGAGTTCGAATGGATGCAATGAGGAATACATTCAGCTCTTTGTGGCAGCTGCATCGCTCACTGAGTAACAAAACATTAACCCACTGAGTTATGCTACATACAATACAAATATGTTCCCGTGCCTTGTGCTCCAGATATCCTCAGATATCTACATAAGAAATATTTGCACAAAAGGGGCCCCATTCATGAAAAATGTTGCATCGCAGCGTGAACACAGCGATGCAACACTTTTCAGTGCGCCTTCCTTGCGACACCATGGATGCGTCGTATTTACTGTAAATCGCTCCATGTCGCAAGGATTTACACATACGTCAGTATTCCTGACGTATCTGTAGTTGCAAAAGTGGTGCATTGCTGGGGTGTGTCTGAATACAGGCACAACTCCAAAAATGTGTTGTTTCACATGGGGCTTTGTGAAAGAGCCTGCGTCACTCTTACGCCTGCACCTGTTGTAAGAAGCTTGTGATAGTGAGTGCCAATGGATGCCCTTCTAACCTGCTATTGGCATATTTTGAATAAGCTGGTTGTATGTTAGTATTTCTATCTTAATATGCTTTTATGCAAGGCAGTGTGTAAATTCTGCTGGTGGAGAATGTGAATGTGAATACAGTGATTTTCAACGATGTTGCATTTTTGTGCTGCCTTGGGTGTGGTATTTTGACAAAGTCTTAGCAAGTTATTGTATATAATAGTTTCAAGCCCTCCTGAAAATCTAAGGTATGATGGACTCTCTGTCTGCTCAGCTGTCCAAAAGTAGTTTTGAAATGGAATGAGGGCAAGCAGGGGTAGAATGACCCTCATAAACAGGGTACGAGTCCTAAATAAAGAAGACAGGAAGTGACGTCACGACAGGAAGTGACGTCACAACAGGAAGTGATGTCACGTAAGGTAAAAAACATAGAAGTGGGGGGACGATCAAAGACATGGAGTGATGTCACGACAGGAAGTGACGTCACGAAAGGTAAAAAACATAGACTTCTATCAATGAATAAGAAAACACTCATAGGGAATGCTGCTATTCCCCTCCTAAGGGAAACCATGTTGTTCCAAGAAAGATGAGAAAACAGAAGTGAACTTCATTGGCAAACTCTGTAAAGCGTTGCTAATGTGTAACGCAATGCTGGGTCAAAGTAGTGGGATTTAAGGGGGGTGTTGGAAATGGTTCTAAAGGAAATAAGAAACGGAGTGCACGTATGCACGAAGTACGCCAAGGTTGGCAGATCGACAGGGCGACTGGTCCGGTAAGTAACACCATCATTGTCCAGTCCAGCTTTTGGGCAGGGGGGACTGCATCCACCCGGTAAAATAAGTTAAAAGAAGTGGGGGGACCCCATCCACCCGCGTGGTACCCCGACTCGAGCCCTGCTCATACATTATTGGTTGCTAAACTTTTTCACATACTGCATTGTGGTAGACTTTGCGGTCCCTTCGCACATGCACGTAGGGGCAGGTATGAGGATATAGGTGCACACGTGGTACTGGTATATGGCCAATATAAGGGTATAAAGTCACAAAATGACTGGCATGGAAATAACCTCAAATAAGGGATGTCACATCCTTAACGCCACAAGAAGATAATACAGGCAAAAAAGGACTAAATGCGGTCATCAAAGTTAAAAGTTGTTGTTCATGTTAATTTTATAATCACAAATGTTTTCGATGAACTGTAAAAAAAAATAGATATCACCAGATTGCCAACTCTTTCCGCAACTTGGAACAATCTACTGCCACTTTTTTAGAACAAGTTAATTGTAATGACTAATCCTGTACCATCCAGTAACCTAAATGTGCAACACCTTGTTGTTAAATATGGATCACTGAAATAATATCGAGGGACAGAATATCGACCAACAAAAATATTGTTGACAAAATATCGAGAGACAAAATATCGAGTTTCTATCTACAAACAGGTAAGTACAAAAATATCGAGTTAAAAATATCGTTTACAAAAATATCGTTGTAAAAAATATCGACTTTAATAAAAACAATGTTTAATTACATTAATATAAAAAATTAATTACTAAAATATACTTAACAATACTTAAAATAACTTTTAATAATTAAATAATTAATGAAAGTAAAAAAATAATATTTTTTTAATCATATTTCTTAAAACATATATATATATAGTAACAAAATTTAATTAAATAATAGCCAATATTATTAACGTACAAATACAATAGAGTAAAAATTACTATTCCCACTCCAGTGGGTGCAACAGTAGGGAAGGCGTTGGATAGCGTAGGGGTTAAAAAGGAGTGCAACAGTGGATATATGACGTTACAACGCAACTTTTACAACGCACTACCATTACAACGTAAGTATTGGTAAGTATATAATAATTTTTATAATTTAAATTATTTAAAATTAATTTAATATAATTTAATTTAATTTCATTTCATTAAATTAAATTAATGTAAATTTAATTTTACTTTATTTTTACACTGTACCCCTGTACCCCAAAAACCCAAAACTGACCCTGAACCCTAAAAACAACCCTTTACCCAAAACCCCAAAACTGACCCTGAACCCTAAAAATACCCCTTTACCCAAAAACTAAAAACTGACCCTGAACCCTAAAAATACCCCTTTACCCAAAAACCCCAAACTGACCCTGAACCCTAAAAATACCCCTTAACCCAAAAACTAAAAACTGACCCTGAACCCTAAAAATACCCCTTTACCCAAAAACTAAAAACTGACCCTGAACCCTAAAAATACCCCTTTACCCAAAAACTAAAAACTGACCCTGAACCCTAAAAATACCCCTTTACCCAAAAACTAAAAACTGACCCTGAACCCTAAAAATACCCCTTTACCCAAAAACTAAAAACTGACCCTGAACCCTAAAAATACCCCTTTACCCAAAAACTAAAATCTGACCCTGAACCCTAAAAATACCCCTTTACCCAAAAACTAAAAACTGACCCTGAACCCTAAAAATACCCCTTTACCCAAAAACCAGAAACTGACCCTGAACCCTAAAAATACCCCTTTAATTTAACATAATTAGCAATTAATCAATTAAATTAAATTAATTACCAATTACATTTTAAATAATTAACAAATATTATTTAATTACCAATTAATTAAATATTACTACCAATTAATACATTTACATATTTAATTAATTATAATTAAATTACTTCCCACCCTATTCCCCTATAAACCCACAACCCGCTACAGGAAATAAATTATTTTAATTTACATAATTAGCAATTAATCAATTAAATTAAATTAATTACCAATTAAATTTTAAATAATTAACAAATATTATTTAATTACCAATTAATTAATTATTACTACCAATTAATAAATTTACATATTTAATTAATTATAATTAAATTACTTCCCACCCTATTCCCCTATAAACCCACAACCCGCTACAGAATAAAATTACACAATAATTACAAAAAAATCATTAATTAAAAATAATTATAACATAAAATGACACTTTTCACACATATTATAACATAAAAACACTATAAATAATTAAATATTATTTAAAAAACGATATTTTTTACTATCTAGATTATATACTTGGATATTTTCACTTTCTATATTATTTACAGTCGATATTACTTCACTTACCTTAAAAACGATATTTTGACTGTCGATATTCTGTCCTGTCGATATTTTGTCCAAACGATATTTAAAACTCGATATTCTGTCCAAACGATATTTTGGAGTCGATATTATGTCTGTGCACCGTTAAATATGTCGAGATCGATGTGCAGGATACCTGCTTTAAGTGCAATTTCTGATAGAACTGCATAATGTGAGGAGTGAAGAACTGCTTTTTACTTAGTGAGTTTCCAATAAAAATCTCTCCAGAACGGGCCCGATAGCCCAAGATCTCCACTCTAATGGCCAGTGATGTATTCACTTGTGCACGTTCCTTTTCTTCACTTAATTGCCTTCTTTCCTCCTCTCCTTTCCCTCAGGGATTGTTCTCCTCATGTGATCGGTTCTGAAAGGAATTGTTTCTCTGTTTTCTCTTCGTGGGTTTTATCTATTCTAAAAAAGAAACCGTCTGCCTGTAGATGTACTGGTTGATGGTTTACTTTCACTAGTTGTACTCCTTTCAATAAGCAGAACATAATGCACAGCAGATGGGAAAGAGCTGGCGCAAGAAATTGAAGGAAACTTCTTTTGATATAATACACATCTATCCCCTTCCGTGCTCGTGACGAACTCAGCTCATCATGAGGCATGGTGGCCGTGTGCTCATGACGAGCTGAGCTCGTCATGACACATGCGCACTCACACGCAGGGCTAATTTACCCGCTGTGCTGAGCGTTCTTATAAACAGGCGTGGTCAAGACGAGCTCAGCTCATCATGAGCACAGCGCAAACGTGCACCCCTCCCCCCAGCTCTGTGGGGGAATTAGCCCCGCGGCGAAGGTGCTATTGACCAAGGTGTACTGATCATTACCAAACTTCAATCTCAGATATCAGAAATAAAGAAGGAAATAGAAGATTTAAATTTTGAGGATTTGGCAGAAAAGAACCAAGGAATTCCTGATAACATTGGGTTCATTACACGAACAGATGCTTAATAATAAGAGATCAAAGATAGTGATACAAAAGAATATGGATTTGGCCAAATATAGTCAATTAATAAAAATACGATAACAGCTCTTAACAAAGCAGTTTCCTCAAATTTCAACAAAAGTATTGTGATTGAATCGAACATCAAATAGCAGTGCAACTAGTGATAGTAAACCATCAGGCAATAAGACCACATGGGATTGGGGGGGAGCGGAATCACTGACTGGATAACGAGGACCAAAATATTGTGTGGACAGAATATCGTGTCAAAAATTTCGAGGTTTAAAATAAGGAGAAGGTAAGTGCAAATAGGTATGTATAGATGTACTATTCTTTACTCCACTTCCACATACCTTGAAGATATATATATATATATATATATATATATATATATATATATATGTATATATATATATATTTATAATTTTTTTTTTCCGATACCAAAACATCTCCTCCTGGGAAAATCGCCAGTTTTTTGGTGGCGCGTTGAGCTGGTAGAGCCGCAGCCGGCATAAAAGTTGCTTACAGATCCACAACTGAAGCGCGCTCTCAGATGCAGTTAAACAGCAGTAGTTTATTTCTCAATGTAACGCGTTTCGAAAGTTGCCACTTTCTTGATCTCACATTGAGCATTAGTGACACGGTGCTTTACATACACGCTAAGAGTACTGAACATAGAAAGGGGACTTGCATTCTGAGTCCCCCCTGGATAGCTTTTCTATAGCAGCCATATTGGAACAGGTTTATAATGCAGTACATAAATGTTAATTCCACATTATACTTCATATTGTTCTGTGCAATTCAAACTCCAAATGAAGGAAAAGCAAAAGAAAAGAATAAGGAAATAATATTCTTTCTAATTTAAACCGTAAGTATACCGGATGTAACCAGGTATATACTAGACAGACTCTGCCGAGTCAAGCCAAAGTCGGACATAGGCTACTCATTGGTGTCTACCAATACTTGCGCCAAGTGGCGTAACATCCTAAGAAACTCCTCATCCGTGTCTATCATTACTTGCGCCAAGTAGCAGTGGGTACACTGGTTGATGGCAACCTGGCCAATTCAAGGAAGTACCATGATCATAGGATCCAAATACATAGCTCCAATATACGTGTATCTATGACACAACCTTATGAGACGTAAAGACAAATGTTTTTGCCTAGTGACATACAGCTAATCCAGATGCGCTACATCAGTACCACATGTAAAAGTGAAGTCGTGAAAAAAGTGAAAATAAGTGAATGAGTTCTTATCTACTCATCCCAGGGTGCATTCCTTGTGGAGACGAAGAAAAGGGTAGGCGGCCCGTGACTTGCCCGTGAATATGCAAAGAGCCCCTTCCTTTCCTCCTGTGAAGATAAAGAACAAGAAAAATGGGATTAAAATATAGCACAGTCTGCTTCTCATTAAAACTGAAAAACAGGTTTGTACACATTTGAGACATTTTTAAACATTTTAGACAATTTTAGACATTTTAAATATTTTTATACATTCTTAAAAAACATCATGGATGGAGACAGGTAATGGAATAGCACATTCGAAAATAAGAAATATAACTAGAGCGAAAACTCTAGAACAGGCAGAAAAAGAGAATCCCACTGAGAACTCAGATGCACAAGTGATTCTGACTTACAACAAGGACTCACACAAAATACAAAAGAACCTCAGTGAGAACTGGAATATCTTAAAAAATGATTCCATCATAGGTCCCATTATTAGATATAGACCGAGAATCACGTACCAGAAGAGTAGAAGCCTCAGGGACATACTAGTGCAAGGTGATTTCACAGAACATGAGGATTATAGTCAACACAACCTTAAGGGATTCTATTCCTGTGGCCATTGCAAGAAGTGAATTCCGCACACCTTCTAACAAGAGTAGTAGAACGATAACCCAGTTTCTCAATTGTAGCACCACATATGTCATCTATGTTTTAGAGTGTCCGTGTAACAAAAGATATGTAGGGAGCACTACCCTGATGGCGAAAAAAAAGAGTTCTTGAACATCTCAGAGCTATAACCAATAAACCCCCCCCCACTATCCAGTAGCACAACACTTTGCTGACTTCCACCTGTCCAACAGTAGCCTTCTACGCTACTTTGCTATAGAACAGGTACACATGGGCCAGAGGGGGGGCAACAGAGAGCTTACCCTCAGGAAACGAGGATCGAAATGGATCCTCGACCTCAAAACCAAACATCCAAGGGGACACAACTAGGATGAAGAATTAGCAACACATTTAATTGAAGACTAGATTTAGAATGTGCTATTCCATTACCTGTCTCCATCCATGATGTTTTCAAAGAATTTATAAAAAAATTTAAAATGTCTAAAATTGTCTAAAATGTCTAAAAAGTGTACAAACCTGTGTTTCAGTTTTAAGATTTAATGAGAAGAAAATTGTGCTTAATGTTAATCCCATTTTTCTTGTTCTTTCTCTTCACAGCAGGAAAGGAAGGGGCCCTTTGCATATTCACGGGCAAGTCACGGGCCGCCTACCTTTTTCTTCGTCTCCACAAGGAATGCACCCTGGGAAGAGTAGATAAGAACTCATTCACTTATTTTCACTTTTTTCATGTCTTCACTTTTACATGTGGTACTGATGTAGAGCATCTGGATTAGCTGTATGCCACTAGGCACGAACATTTGTCTTTATGCCTCATAAGGTTGTGTCATAGATACACGTATATTGGAGCTATGTATTTGGATCCTATGCTCAAGGTACTTCCTTGAATCGGCCAGGTTGCCATCAACCAGTGTATCCATTGCCACTTGGCACAAGTAATGATAGACACGGATCAGGAGTTTCTTTGGATATTATGCCACTTGGCGCACGTATTGGTAGACACCAATGAGTAGCCTATGTCCCACTTTAGCTTGACTCGGCAGAGTCTGTCTAGCATATACCTGGTTACATCCGGTATACTTACGGTTTGAATTAGAAAGAATATTATTTCCTTATTCTTTTCTGTTGCTTTTCCTTCATTTGGAGTTTGAATTGCACAGAACAATATAAAGTATAATGTGGAATTAACATTTATGTACTGCATTATAAACTTGTTCCAATAAGGCTGCTATAGAAAAGCTATCCAAGGGGGACTCAGAATGCAAGTCCCCTTTCTATGTTCAGTACTCTTAGCATGTATGTAAAGCACCGTATCACTAATGCTCAATGTGTGATCAGAAAAGTGGCAACTATCGAAACGCGTTACATTGAGAAATAAACTACTGCTGTTTAACTACATCTGACAGCGTGCTTCATTTGTGGATCTGTAAGCAATATGTATATATATATATATATATATATATATATATATATATATATATATATATATATATATATATTATATGTCAGCACAAACAATGTACGCCAGACGGGTTTCAGGGGTAAACCTTTCTTCAGTGGCGTTGCAGCATGACGACTAGAAGCGTTGCAGGAAGTGCACAATATATATTTCAACACCTGCCCTCGTGGGCGTTGCCAACCTCGTGGTATTATGGGTGATGTAGTGCACTCCTTTAAAACTCAGTGCATAGTTTCACAGTCTCTAAAATTAGCCTTCATTACAATGCACAATGTCCAAGACGAAACCTGCCCCTTTCCGGCTGTCACACAGATCTTTTGAACCGATAACCCCCCTGCAAGGGCAATGGTCCACCTTCGTTCAAACGCTGCAGCACCACGTTGTGCCGCCGCTGACCCACAGCAGCGGTGGGCTTCTCCTCGCGGTCAGGTTCAGGCCGATAAACAATCCAAACAAGCAGGAAACCCCATTTGAAGAGATGCCACTCGAAGGTAACTCCGGATCTCCAACTGACCCCTGCCCTCACCACGTCTTCAACAAGGCCGACGCGATCATCGCACCCCACCTACGGGACATCTTAAACGCCACCTTCGACACCGCCATCTTCCCGGAGAGCTGGAAGCACGCCGAACTCAGCGCCCTGCTAAAGAAACCTACAGCGGACCCCACCGAACTCAAGAATTACCGCCCCATCTCGCTCCTCCCGTTCCCAGCCAAAGTCATCGAGAAGACCGTCAACAAACAGCTGGCCGCCTTCCTCGAGACGAATGGATCCCTCGACCCCTCACAGTCTGGCTTCCGAGCCAACCACAGCACCGAGACCGCCCTCATCGCTGCCACCGATGACATCCGAGCCCTGATGGACAACGGAGAAACAGCGGCCCTCATCCTCCTAGACCTCTCCGCGGCATTCGACACGGTCTGCCACCGCACCCTAGTACAGCGCCTCAGCAACGTCGGAATCCAGGAGAAAGCTCTGGAATGGATCATCTCCTTCCTCGCTGGTAGAACACAGAGAGTCCGCCTACCACCGTACAAGTCAGAGGCCACCGAAGTCATCTGCGGCGTCCCTCAAGGATCGTCGCTGAGCCCCACCCTCTTCAACGTCTACATGAGCCCCCTGGCGGCCATCGCACGCCAACACAACCTCAACATCATCTCCTACGCTGACGACACCCAGCTGATCCTCTCCCTGACCAACGACCCCGCCGCCGCCAGAGCCAACCTTCTCGAAGGGATAAAAGACGTAGCCGAGTGGATGACGACCAGCCGCCTGAAGCTGAACTCAGACAAGACGGAAGTCCTCATCCTGGGTTCCTCGCCCTCCGCCTGGGACGACTCCTGGTGGCCCCCCGCCCTGGGCACCGCACCCAAACCGACAGACCACGCACGCAACCTGGGCTTCATCCTGGACTCCTCCCTCTCCATGACCAGACAAGTCAACACCGTCTCCTCGTCCTGTTTCAACATCCTGCGCATGCTACGGAAGATCTTCCGGTGGATCCCCACCGAGACCAGAAAGACGGTCACCCAGGCCCTCGCCACCAGCCGACTGGACTACGGCAACGCCCTCTACGCCGGAACCACCGCGAAGCTCCAGAAGAGACTCCAGCGGATCCAGAACGCCTCAGCCAGACTCATCCTCGACATCCCACTACACAGCCACATCTCCGGACATCTGAGAGACCTGCATTGGCTCCCCGTCAACAAAAGAATCACCTTCCGTCTCCTCACCCACGCACACAAAGCCCTACACGATCAAGGCCCGAGCTACCTCAACAGTCGCGTCAACTTCTACGCTCCCAAACGCCAGCTCCGATCAGCCAGTCACGCCCTCGCCGCCGTCCCCCGCATCCGAAGAACGACAACAGGAGGAAGGTCCTTCTCCTACCTGGCCGCCAAGACCTGGAACTCCCTCCCGACCGACCTGCGCCTGACCCAAGACCACCTCTCCTTCAGGAGGAAGCTCAAGACCTGGCTCTTCGAGCAGTAGCAGCACAACCCCCCCCTCAAGCGCCTTGAGACCCTCCGGGTAAGTAGTGCGCTTTATAAATATCTCTGATTGATTGATTGATCAACTCATCTTTATTAGTTTGACAGCCTGCCAGCAGGAAAAAATCAAGAATCAGCATAAACAATGTACGCCAGACGCATTTCAGGGGTAAACCTTTCTTCAGTGGCGTTGCAGCATGACGACTGGAAGCGCTGCAGGAAGTATATATAGTCAAGGTGTTTATATGTATATTTATATCAAACAACAAGTTTGCCCGCAAACAGAAGGGCCCACACAGGTAGGTTTTGCCGATATCTTTAATGAAGGCTGTCGTGAAGATCACAGGGATATGGCCACACAAATGAACAAAGTCCAGCCGACGCATTTCGTGCACCAGCCCTTCTTCCTGGGCTGTAGACTGAAGGCTCAAGGACACACATAGGCAATTTTCTCCAGCACCTGTGATAAGCGTTAATCCCTGCCCCAGTGGGCGTGGCCATTATCACGGCCTCCTGGGATTTGTAGTGCCTTTGGTATTTCTCTTTTTGAGTCCCCAAGCGTTCCAGCAATTCAAGTTGCAATTAATCCCCAGTGGGTTGTGGTTCAGTCCCCAGACTCAAACAATGCATATTGCTGCCTACATAAACAGCTCCTGTCCCTCATACTGTTACGCCGGTTGGCGTTACCACGGGGCTGCTGTGAAGCAGCGGGGCTCCTTCAGCGGCTTGGGCCAGCCGCTAAACATCAAACAACAAGTTTGCCCGCAAACAGAAGGGCCCACACAGGTAGGTTTTGCCGATATCTTTAATGAAGGCTGTTGTGAAGATCACAGGGATATGGCCACACAAATATTTATATATATATGTATATATATGTGTGTGTGTGTGTGTGTGTGTGTGTGTGTGTGTGTGTGTGTGAAGTTAAGTATAGTAAAACTTTGCATAACCATTGAAGCGTATCTTCACAATATTCTTGTCCTCGATATTCTTGACATTATATTTTGTTCACAAGATATTCTGAACTCAATATTTTGTCCAAACAATGATTGGGGACAGCCTAATACCTACCACATTTAAATTCTGGTATGTATGATATCATTTTCTTGAGCTTTCAGGTAGTTTTTTACTGTTATGTTATATTCCATATAGGTACCCTAATATTGGCTCAGGTAACATCGTAACCCTTCACCTATTTTCTTCCCTACATTTCATAAATAATGGGTTTACAGGGACTGACCTTTTACCGACACTGCATTCAGAACGCAAGTTTTCCCTAGTTTGAAATCTTATACATTATGCATGAGGATTCCTGGAAGCACAGCAGGTCTCCCATCTCCTGTATAATATCTATGTACATAGTTCATGCCCAACTTAATCCTTTGTCCGACACAGTGATACAGCAAGGTAGGACCCCTGGGAGACCAATGGTTGTATATATACATAACATCTTGCTAAGATAGATAGAGGAGACCGAGACTTCCTGGCCGACACACTGACCAGAAACGCTGCGGTCCCTGCATGCAGACACTCTAGCTCGCAGTGGTCTAAAAACATCCCTCACGAGGTGTCTAACTTGAGACCAGTACGGGGTCGCACGGTCTATCACTTCAGGTAATGGGGTTGACTTTATCCTAGAGGGATTCTTGGCGTAACACCTACACACATGCTAGAGTACACTTAGGTATATCTAGTTTGGGAGGCAACGTAGGAGTACGCATCTTTTTATTATCATGTATTTTATATACTTGTAAGTATTCATAATCACTGTAAGATGGTAGAGCTTTACCATCCGTTTACTTTTATAGTAATGCTAATCATGTATATCTTTTACTGTCTAACGGTTGATGCAGCTCATCTATTTTACACCAGAATAACAACTGTTCAGTAAATACTTATTGAAAACCCCCATCCTGTTTATTCTGTGTATCTCTCTAAGACAGACTAAGTGAGCACGAGTGACTAGGTGAAAGGTAGTATATTGTTTCCACAATCCTGAGGGATCAAGGTTGTCATGTTCGATGGTTGCCAAAAACTATTCTGTCCTTGGTAAGAGGAGATTCTAGTGGCACTGTGAGCTAGCTGGTACAGAAGCCCAACTTACCCGGTGGGGGTGTTCAGAATCGGTCTGACACCAATCCTACAGTGTATGCTGTCGGAATGCGCAGATCCTGTATGGTTTTATAGGAACTACACGACAGTTGTCTATTGGATGATGCAGAGTTGACCTAGGAACCGAGCAGCGAACATCATAGCTCTAAATGAGGTACCATCCCGAATCCTTTTACATGTAACTCTGTAGAGTAAAGCTTATTGAAGAAGAGTTGTGTCTCGTTCTTCTTTCCTGCGTTTCCAATTCATACATACAAGTTCATAGAAAAAAAATGAGAACCAGTTAAAGAAGTTTAAAATCCTAAGCTTTTATTTCAAACAATCAGGGTTATGTTCCAAAATAGCACATTCAATTCATTGTGATTATGAGTGTGCAATACAAATCCAATGACCAACATGCGTTTCTTCATCCACTTTCATCTCACCATGCAAAAGTATGTAATATACTCAAGAAACGAGTTGAAACATAAGTGGATCTCATCTCCAATTGTATAGTCCTGGGGAGACTCTAGTGATTCACTTTTTATCAGGTGTGGGATCCCTCTCTCTTCTCTGGCCAGACATATCATAAAAGGAGATTGCTACTTATCAAAGTAGAAAGTCCCGCCTTACAGCGATGTGACAGCTGTACTCAATGGTTTTGCAAAAGTATTTTTACAGCATAAGTTACAAAAGGCTGAGAAGGTCGAAAGAGTGACTAGTCATAAAATAGGAATTGCCAGGCATCCCACCTATTAGTGTGAGACTAAGCTTGATGTGTTTTCTGTTTGAAATTGCTGGTGCGTGGTTAAATCTCTCCTGTTTTGTTCATTCCCTTAACAGGCACCATACATTACAGATATGACTGCCAGGCATGTTCAGATGGCGAATACTCTGACATAGAGAACGTCGAAAGCATAAAGTGGACAGAGTAAGTGGAGGATTACAGTGTCCATGGTCGTGGGAGAGAATGGGCATTCTTGATTCGCTCCCCTACCAGTAGGCTGCATAGGAGGCCCGGGGAGTCGGAGATTATCTAGAATCATCGTTCCGAGTTCCTGTCCTTTTCGTTGCTCTCTGGCTAGGACAATGCTCTACAGATACCTGCTCATACATATATACATGTTTCGAAGTGGGTGGTATTCATGGTGCTTCATATTAGGAAAACATTGTGCTGAGCTTGGCAATTTCATTCAGGGGCTATTTTCTCCTAAATGTTGGGAAGTCATTTCATTCTCATAATGTGGCAGATTCAATTGAGGGCCTTTTCTTGACTAATTTAAATTAGTTAGAATATGTTGTCAGGATGCATATCTTAAAAATTTACAATGTAGATTTGTTTTATTATTTAGGAGAGAAAACAAAGCCCTTCAGCCCTTGAACCACCACTTCTAACTAACCTGATTTCATATACTTAGGGCCTCATTAGGATGATGGGTGGACTTTGCCAGCCCGTCATCCCATCTTAAATTGGGACCGCCCGCCAAAAGGGCGGGGGTTCCGGGGGTGCTATTAGGATGTGCCCGCTACAGTGGCGGGCACATCCTGTATTTTCAGCATTGTGGCGGGCGGTGCTCTCTGCACCGCCCACCACAATGCTGAAAATGCACTTTCAAATTGTCATTTACAAAGCGGCAGGCACCGCGCGGTGCCTGCCGCTTTGTAAATGACAATGAAGGGGGGTACCACAGGTACTCCCCATGTGCACCCCCACCTGTACTTCACTCTGGGGGCCCGCAGGGGGCCCCCAGAGTGAAGACCGCAGGCCTTTCCGTGGCGGCATCGCCGCCGCGGAAAGGCACTGAAAACCAGACATCATAATATGGCTGGCGGTGTCTATTAGACACCGCCACCATGTTATTCCTTTTCCGCCCCGGCCGCAAGGCGACCGGGGCGGAAAAGCGGCGGATGGTCTTTCCGTCCGCCGTGGTCCCCCCCGCCATCCTAATATGGCGGGGGGAAATCTGGTTATGATATCGGGCGGATTGCCTCTGCCAGGCTGGCGTGGCTATTGCCAGCCTGGCGGAGGCAATCCGCCCGATATCATGATGGACCCCTTAGAGTGTAATTTGACGTCCCTCCAGGGCTCTCGCCCTTTGATGTTGAACTGTCAAAAATGGTGCAGCTTGCTTTATATTACTCAGCCAAAAAGCAGATCATCTGTGGAGTCCCACAATAGTCATTCCTACTACACTCCCCCTTCAATCCATTGCCACCACTCACTGTTGCCAGTCTGGTCTTCCAGCCTAGCCTGCTACACCTAGGCCTATAAGAAAAATCATTTTCTAATCTAATCAAACCTCAACCCTCCACTGACTCACCAGACCTTCTGAAAGACCTCACAATAAACCTAGGAAAAACGGAAATACTTCTAAAGAACAACTTAAAAGAAACTCCTTCTTCACTTGATGGCCACCTAATATGGATCTATGTCCGTATCCATAAATGACAGCAAAAGCCTAGGACTAACAACAAACCTCAGACATGTCACTGAAAGCACACTCCCCAAACAAGTGAAAATCTTTTTCCATCTGCTCCATCCTCCTCATGACATATATAATGTTCCCTCAAAAGTTGCAGCCTCTAATCTTGCTGGTACAGTCATCTATACAATGAAAATTCCCTATTTTTTGTACTCCAGCCTTTTGGGAAGGCTCCCTGACTTTGAAAAATGCTGCTACACAAATGTTCCCTCATGTACTCCAGAAATACCATCTCATACCAGCCCTGTGAACCACTCACTGGTTATCGATAATCCAAGAACTGAACCTCACCTCTCCACACCAGAGTACACACCAAAGTATATCACACTGTGAAACTTTATCACCTCATTCAACACAATGTATCACTATATCACACCATGCCTCAACAAAGCGCACAGTAAGCAGTACTACACCATTCAAGATATTCAACGCACACTTCACAAACAAATACTGTACAAAGGCACTTAATTCAAACGCACTAATTGTACATAATTCTACAACATATCGCACAAGAACTGTACAATATCAAACCATCCAAAACTGTGCTATATTACGCAGGCTACATCAAACTATACAACACCGCTGCACACCTTAGCAGACCTGACTTTATGATACAATACTGCCGCTCCAACATTAAACACTATACATTCCTTACCACCTATGCCACTTTAAAGCCATCCCAGTACACCTCATAATACCTGACTACGCATTTTGCCAATATTTATTAACACCAAACACAAACACATCTCCAAAACCACTCTTTTGCACACATCACAATGCATATCACCGTACGGTATCACAATTCATTACTCCATCATATCACCAAACATCAAACCACCTATACCATATGCAATACTTTCAGTGGTGGAAGAAACCCGGAAAATATTGGACGCAGCAATAACCCTCCTCGACTTGAGTGCCGCCTTCGACACGGTTAATCTTCGTGTCTTGATTCACCGCCTCAGGAAAGTTGGAGTGACGGGAATAGCGCTATTATGACTGCAGTCCTTTCTAGAAGGGAGATCCTTTCAGGTTTTTGAGGGTAGCACCAACGCACAGCCCTTGCCCCTACAGTGCGGAGTCCCACAGGGCTCTTCACTGTCCAACTCTTTTTTAATGCCTATATTGCCCGCTGGCTGAGGCGGTGGCCCCTTTCTGGATCCATATGGAAACCTACGCCGATGATACCCAGTTGGTTGTAGCTTTGAACCATTCTAGCCAACAGACCAATCTCCCTTCCTGCTTGCAAGAAGTGATAAGATGGATGAGTTTATCGCATCTGAAACTCCATGGAGAGAAAAGAGAGCTTATGATTCTTGGTAGCTCTGTAAATGCATTCCCAAAAAAGCTTTGGTCATCCACCACGGGCCCAGCACCGATCCCCGAAACTGAGATCAAAAGCCTTGGAATCTGGCTTGACCAGAATCTTACCTTTAAAGCACAGGCAAGGAAAACGGCCGCCCTATGTTACGGTCTACTGAGAATCATTCGCAAAATCCTTCCACTTTTACCTCCAACTGCAAAAAGATTAGTGATCCAGGCTCTAATTTTGTCCAGACTTGATTATGGAAATGCTCTGTATTTAGCTGCCCCAAAGGAGGTGATCTTAAAATTGCAGGTAGTACAGAATTGTGCGGCACGGATGCCTACTGACACCCCTAATGGATGTTCAGCTAGACCTTCTTTAGATGCTCTCCACTGGCTCCCAGTACAGGAAACAATAAATTTTAAGGCTCTCTGTATAGCCCAAAAGGCACTGAATGAAGGAAAGCCTATAATTACAAACACCATGATACGCCCTCATAGGGCTAATAGGAACCTTCGCTCTAATGAGCTCCATCTTGCAAGGGTTCCTAGGATCAAGAAGGCGAGAAGTGGCGGAAGGCTTTTCTCGCTAAATGCCGCCAAACTCTGGAATGACCTCCTGTTACACCTACGGAGGGAACCGATCCATCTAAAATTCCAGAAACAACTTATGACCTGGCTTTTCCCTTAAAACATCAGCGCCCACAGCAACTTATCATAGCGCTGGGATGCCTTTGGGTAGCCATGCGCTATACAAATGTCAATACAATACAATACAATACAATACCACACCACATCACAAAATGTCCACAACGCAAAACCTTATCACACTTTAGCAAATCACAAAACAGCATACCACCCGTCCATCACCCCACCATATTGCTTCCCACTCACCATATTGTTCCCCACCACAACACAAAACTCCTGACCATATCAATTTTACAGAGGAGCATATAGAGTCTAGCACTGTGTGTGTGGAGATGTGGTAGGGGTAGTGAATAATGTATTACCACTAGAGTTTCTATTATGAAGGAAACCACAGTCTGGAATGTAGGGAGCAATGCGTATAAGCACTGTGCATATGAATGTCATATATATAAGTATTTGCCTCAGAATTGTGTATGTGTCTGTCACTTTTGAGGACCTTTACTGAAGTCATCATTAGCCAGTGTCGGCTAATATATATATTTCATGACGTGTGTGTGTTGGCGGGGGGGGGGCAGGACTGAGGGCACGCAGTTACTGTCATAAGAAGCCAAGCCCAGAAGGAAGGAGACACTTGACAGTGTCACTGTATGCACAGCATCCTATGTATGTACAAATGAATATGGCATTTCTATATTGAGAACCTAGCCAAAAGGCAGCTAGTGCTGACCGGGGTTAAAGACAGGCATAAAGTGAATGGGTGACTGGAGAGGTAACTGAGTTGTGGATGGTTAATGCATTGTGATGTAGTGTTTTTTTAAAGATGTGAATCTTCAACTCATTCCTAAATTGGAGCAAAATTGGGGCTGTCCTGATGGATACAGTGATGTTGTTCCAGATCCTGAGTGCGTAGATGGAAAACGTCTGTTTGGTTTTGTATTTTTCCTTTTGACACTTCTCAAACTGAAATCTAATGATTTCATGTTGAAGGTATACAGAGAAACACTAGAAATGGGGAGCTTGTCTGCAAGTTAAGTGGGGCTGTTGGTCGTGATGGCTTTGTAAGTGATGCAGCCTGTTTTGAATTTGATGTGGGTCAGCAATTGGAACCAATGGAGTTCCATCAACATGGATGTGATGTGATCATATTTCTGCAGGCACAGAAGGGGACATGCAACCATGAGTTTGGATGCCCTTAAGGGATGCCATTATAGTGTCTGGGAGGCAATGGAGCAGGGATTAGCACTATCCAGATGGGAGAGTACTAGGGCCTGAACAGCAAATCCGAAGGGGCTTACTGAAAGAAACGGTTTCACTTTTCTTTATAATAGACAGCTGGATTCCAGGCCATCTTTGTTTCTTTTTCTTGTTTTTTGACAATGCATTCCTAGTGGGTGAGGTTGATGTCCTGAGTCATTCCAAGTGACTTGACAGTTGGTGAAAGTTGAGATTTGAAGCTATTAACCCCTTCGATGCTGATGACGGCCCCCAGCCGTCATGCATCACGGGGCTCGTGTGCTGATGACGGCTGGGGGCTGTCATAAACCCACCCACTCGCGATTCTGCCGCACAGGCGCAGAATCGCGGCCGCACACAAGGGGTTAAGATTCATTCCTTTTTTTGTAAACAGATCTTTATTCAACTTTCAAAAGAGAACTGACAATTCAGGTCATCCTTTGTTGATAAAAGGATCCATTTTAAAATCGAGTACCCCCTCGCTAGGTGGAGGTTACCCCCGTTGCCTGCATGTATGTCAAGCATATGAACCAACATGATTTACAATCTCACATTAGTAGCGACATAAACCATGATGTTTCATGCAGTCTTAGCTGACGGTACTCTTAACCACCAACTGGACAAACATCTGAATAAGTCATGGGGGCCTCCCAATCTACATAATTCAAAAAGTAAATCAAACCAAATTAAATGTGAATAGGCCATCTTTCAGTGTTCCCTCTCTTATGTGTTTCCAGCTGCATATCCACCCATATCCACCTCACGCCCATTCCCCCCCAAACCTACAAGCCACACAATAATATACAGGTGTTGGTATATGTTGTCGTCCCTCAGTCTCTACTGCAGTCTGAGCCATCATCCGGGCACATGGTGCACCATCCTTCAATTGAGACATTTTTGGTTGAGGAATAAGAACACCCAGGGGTGATCACAGGCCACACATATCTGATTTGGCTACTAAAGCCAACACTATAACCCCCTACTGCATTGAAGGTCCATGACTTTGAGCTAGATTTGTTCTGTTTCTTTGCCTTGCTGCTTACACCTACCCCTACCCTCAGTGCTGTTCCACAATCACATCACTTTGGGGCCTATTCCGATGTCGGACGGACCTGAGTATGTCCGAAATCGGTCAGGAGCCGAAACCGACCGACCTGCTGTCGTCGGTTGCGGCCCTGCTAGTACGAAGTTTGGTCGCACTCGTACACTTCACAATGCAAGCATGCATTCCGAGCGGAAAGCATGCTTGCAATGTGAAAAGCAGGGGTATAGTTCATCCCTGCACCCTGTGGTCGGCACCCCAAGGTGCCTGCCACCTGTCACAGGGATCCACAGAGGGGCACCATAGGTGCCCCCAGGCTGCCATTTGGTAGCCTTGCACCCATGGGGGCCCTGCTGGGTGCCCCCAAAGACAGTTTTCGACTGCCTTTTCATGCCGGAAAGACCGTCACGAAAATTCAGTGAAAAACTGCCATTGTACTCCCTCGGTCGCAAAGAGGCGGCAGGGGGAGTACTGAGGAATTTCCGGACAACGGACAGGCTCTCTGAGCCTGTCGTCCACAATCCGGAAATCCGAGTCGGATTTCTTTCCGACCGAGCCCATCAGAATGGCTTGGTCAGAAAAGTATCCGAGCAACACGTTCTGGTTCGGTCGGAAGGGCTCCGACCATCGTTCGGAGCCCTTATGACCGAAATCGGAATCTGCCCCTGTGTCTCAAGCCAGTCTTCTTGACCTGCCTTGGTGCTTTTGGCACTAAAGCCTGGGCTGAGGTGCCAGAGGGCTACACAATATTGTTTTTTCTCCAGAACCTGGGAGAGTGTAGCAATATTTTATTTATTAAAATATTCTCTATTTTCCTAAATGTATTTGGAATTTTTACAATGCTATGTTTTCATGTTATTACCGTTTGAATGATGGATACATGATTTACATATAGCCTCAAATTTAAGCCTGACTGCTTTGTGTAAAGCGTAGGTTTAACCACTGATTTCAAAAGTTTACATAGGCAAGGACTTTGACTCCTTTGTAGTTCCTTCAACCTGTGTGCAGACAGAATATCGAGTTTAAAATATCGACTTGCACAAATATCGAGTCAGGAATAAAGTGGTTCAGAAATATTGACAGCAAGAATATTGAGGTCAAGAATATCGACTTAAGGTAAGTGATATAAATGTTAAAAATATCGAAGTGTTTAATATTGTTTGCAAAAATATAGTTAAAAATAAAGATTTTTTAATTAATGTTATGTATTTTAGTATGTTTTAAATGTATGTGATGTATTTTTTTAGAAGAATTGTTTGTATTTTTAATATATGTGTTACATTTTTAGTAGTTATTGCTTTTTTAATATGAATTTTGCCTTTTTAGTTCTATAGCGGGGTATGGGTTTATAGGAGAATAGGGTGGGAAGTAATTTAATTATGTTGAATTATTGTATTATTTTTTATTTATTAATATTTGTTTAATTGAGATGTTATACTGTTCAATGGGTAAAGTAATTTACTATTAATTAATTAATAATTTGTTGTTAATTAGTAATAATTGTTTAATTGGTAATTAATTATGGTAATTGTGTAATTAATTTTAGGTGTGTGATTTGGGGTTTATAGGGGTAAAGGGTGTTAAGTAGTTTATTTATTTTTTATTAATAAATATTTGTTGGGGGGAGGAGCTACGCTAGCAACCAAGATGGCTGCGTAAGCTCCCGGCTCCGTCGACCTCCGTCAGTCACTGATAAATCCTGTTATTGATCCTGAATTCGCACCAGACTCCCGTGTGGCTGAATCGTTGCTGAGCCTAAAGGCGCAATCCCGTGATTTGTATCGCTTCGAATGATGAAGATACGCCGTGTTTCATTCTCGGCCTGATCCAGCGTGTGAGCCGGGGCCTCGAGTACTGACCCAGCCGGGTTGGAGTTGAATAACATTGGCCGCGAGACTTGGGCGGAGTCCGGTCTTTCAAAGTGGAGAATATCCTGGCCGATTTGGATGGTGGTCCTGTGGTCCGGTTGATACCAAGGGAAGGGCGGCAAGACTTGTCTGTGGCTGTGGACGGGGGTCCGTTGCCCGAAGACCCTGCTGAACCCCCGGGGTTGACAGGTTCGGATCCTCGCTGGTGACGACGGAGTAGAGATCGCTGGATCGACAGGTCGCCCACCGTTACCGTCCGACCCGCTCTTGCCTGATCCCCCGGAGTAGTCGACCTCCGGAGGTTAAGATCTGATCTGTCGTTGAGCGAGAGACGATGGAGCGGGCAGAGTGTACGCCGTCGTTGAGGACCGTAAGGGCCACCATCGGGGCGCTTCAATCGCAAGTCAACGCCATCATCAGCAAAATGATCGTAACGGTTGAGACTGTGTGTTTGAGACCGGACTCCGACCCTTTGCCAGACCTGGAACACATCGTGATACCCGCGACGCAGGTTATGCCTGAGAAAGAGGGCCCTGTGCGGAAACCAGAACTGGTGTCCTTTGTCAGCTCACGAATAACAGCTTGCGAGCCCGGAACTACTGAAAGCTCAACATATTCAATATCGTTACCGCCCGAGATGGACACAGCCGATCTTTCGCTCCTGAAGAACGCTTTCAGTACTTACTGGATTGACTTCCCATTTTTCTCCTCCCATTTGGTTCTACTACGTTCTCGAGATTTACTGTCGGTGGAAGAGTATCTCCATATGCTTGGTGGACTTCGAGAACTAACACTTTTGGCTTGCTCCGAATGTAATGGTTTTGACCTTCTAGAACGTTTTGACTCTCCTGTGAATATGGCGGTTCTAGGGGAGGGAGCTCGCACGAAAGATCGGAAGGGCCAGGGATGAGTTTGACTGTCTTGGTTTGATATAAAGACTTCATTGGATACAGGACTTGCTGCCTACAACGATGCGGGAGTCGGGCGTTTTTTTATACCTTCCCCGAATTTGTTTAGCTAGTAATTTCTAATTTTTACAATGTTTTGATTGTACGTAGGGGTCGTTTGCTTCTGGCGGGGGGAGGGGACACCGGGAGCCTGTATGACATCTCCTCCTCCATTCTTTTCCTACTTAGGACTTAGTTATTGGGGCGACAGGCACGCTGCTAGTGGGGTCAGACCGTAGCCATCTGCAGGGGTGCAGGGTGGGGGAACCGGGGGGGTTTGTTTTGTCTCTATTTTGTTTCTATGGGCTTTTTTTTTTCTTTCTTTCCTTACTTTCTCATACAAGAGTTTGTCGGTCTATCCTGAGCTGATCTGTTTCTCATATTCGGGTGTCTACTCTGGTCTTAATTATCCTGTTTTCCGGGTGGACAGGCTCTGTAGGCTTCAGGTTAGCGGGGTTGCTGATTGTGATGCTTCTTCCCCTACCGCGTACCTGCTAATGTTGATGTCTCAAACTCCTTTAATTGATCTGTACCTCATTAGTTTATTTGCCTGTTCACCGCTGTAATGTGTTCTATGGTGTGATACCTGATATGTGTACTATTTCTCTTGTTTTTCTTGTATTAATAAAAATATATATAAAAAAATATATATATATTTGTTAATTGATAATAATTAAATTAATAAAAAAATTATCAAGGTAATTGTGTAATTCATTTTAGGTGTGTGTTGTGGTGTTTATACGGGTAATGGATGGAAAGTAATTTGTTTTTAATTAATTAATATATATTTGTTAATTAATGTTAATTATTTGATATTTATTTTAGGTAATTTTTTATTTTTGTGTGTGCTGTTTTTACTTTTAAAGGGGTAGAGGGTGGGTTTTAAATACATTTTAATTACTTCATAATTAGTTATTAATAGTAATAGTCTTTAATTTAAAAGTAAGCTTTAATTGTGTTTTATTATTTTATAGATTAATTTAGGTGTGTGTTGTGGACATTATAGTGTTAAAGCGTGTGTGTTCAATTAATGTTTATTATTTTAAATAGATTATTAATAATGTTAATTATGGAAGTATATCTATTTTAAAATGTTGAAGTGCGTTGTTATTGGTGTGGTGTTATAGGGTAGTTTTCAAAAATTTAGGGAATCCCTGTTGTTATTGTAGCAGACTAGAATTGCTGGAATGCACTGGGGGGGGGATTATTTAGAAAAGAATGGATCTATGCTCTTAATAAAAATAGTAGGGATTTTAACAACATAACCTTTCAACCTAGATCAAGGCAGAACACTAAAGTACACAGAAGTAAATAGCACTACTCCCAGAATTATAAACATAATGTACAAAATGTATTTGTGGCCTCCCAAGTGGGTTACAATCTAAAACATAATGTAAATGTTAATTAAAATACCACCAGAAAGTGGTAACACAATATAAAAAACAGTCAAAGTATAAAAAAGTCGACGCGGCGTTTCGGTGCTACTAAATCTTGACACCTTCATCAGGACATTTGGAACATTTGACTCCGTATCTGTATGTATGTGTTGATATAGCTTGTCAATTGCTTTTCAACTCGGTATGGACACTTTTCAAATAGTTATCCTAGATCTTTTCACGGTTCTTGTTGGTAGAAACCAATATTATGTATCTGCACGGAGGGGCCACCGTAGTTAATAGAAATGGCTTTGTTAATTTATTCTCTTGTGGGAATCATCGTGACCAGTATTATCTTAATTAGGTCTTCTAGTTAAAGCTGAGATAAATGAGCTTCATCCACCGACCCAATCATTCACATAGACAGGAAATTCGATATCTTCCGGATTAAAATCGGCCTCCCTGCTTCTCCGTGCTTCTTCCTTCGTTTCAATTTGAGGTTAATTTAAAAGTAAGCTTTAATTGTGTTTTATTATTTTATAGTTTAATTTAGGTGTGTGTTGTGGACATTATAGTGTTAAAGCGTGTGTGTTCAATTAATGTTTATTATTTTAAATAGATTATTAATAATGTTAATTATGGAAGTATATCTATTTTAAAATGTTGAAGTGCGTTGTTATTGGTGTGGTGTTATAGGGTAGGAAATAAAATAAATACATTTCTGTTTTAATTAATGTTTTTGTTTGTAAATATTTTCTAGTTTAAAAGAATTATATTGTTATATGTAATTAATATTATAACATGGTTTCTTTTTATATATTTAATATTTTTGTAATATTATCTATTTATTTTTATAGTGTATTTTTATTTTATATCTGTATATATATATATATATATATATGTATACATATATATATATATATATATATATATATATCCAACAAACTTGCGCCCAACAAGGAGAGGCCCAAACGGATTTCAAATTCGCCACACTTTATTGAAGGAGATTACAGCGTGCAGGCAGGAAAGGAAGCTTCACTTCTTGTAAAAAGTTCAGCCCAACGCGTTTCGTGCATGTCAGCACTTCCTCATAGGCTACGGCTTTCTCTGCAAATGAAAAACGGCAGTTTCAGGCTTCTGATAATGTCCTACATCCCGCCCCACTGGGCGTGGTCAGACAGTGGCCTTATGGTCTTTGTAGTGCCTTGATTCCTCATGTGAGTCGCCGTTTTCAAACAGAATTAAAAAGTCTTGTATTTCCCAAGTGGGCAAGTGTTGCTCTCTTCATACCTCACGCCGCACTTAATAACCACCATCTGGCACCCGTTCCAATCGCTGTAGCGTATTTAATCGCTACAGCTAGACCGCAACAGCAGCTGGGCTCTCTCCGCGGCCCAGACGTGACCGCTTTACATCCAACAAACTTGCGCCCAACAAGGAGAGGCCCAAAAAGATTTCAAATTCGCCACACTTTATTGAAGGAGATTACAGCGTGCAGGCAGGAAAGGAAGCTTCACTTCTTGTAAAAAGTTCAGCCCGACGCGTTTCGTGCATGTCAGCACTTCCTCATGGGCTACGGCTTTCTCTGCAAATGAAAAACGGCAGTTTCAGGCTTCTGATAATGTCCTACATCCCGCCCCACTGGGCGTGGTCAGACAGTGGCCTTATGGTCTTTGTAGTGCCTTGATTCCTCATGTGAGTCGCCGTTTTCAAACAGAATTAAAAAGTCTTGTATTTCCCAAGTGGGCAAGTGTTGCTCTCTTCATACCTCACGCCGCACTTAATAACCACCATCTGGCACCCCTTCCAATCGCTGTAGCGTATTTAATCGCTACAGCTAGACCGCAACAGCAGCTGGGCTCTCTCCGCGGCCCAGACGTGACCGCTTTACATCCAACAAACTTGCGCCCAACAAGGAGAGGCCCAAACGGATTTCAAATTCGCCACACTTTATTGAAGGAGATTACAGCGTGCAGGCAGGAAAGGAAGCTTCACTTCTTGTAAAAAGTTCAGCCCGACGCGTTTCGTGCATGTCAGCACTTCTTCATGGGCTACGGCTTTCTCTGCAAATGAAAAACTGCAGTTTCAGGCTTCTGATAATGTCCTACATCCCGCCCCACTGGGCGTGGTCAGACAGTGGCCTTATGGTCTTTGTAGTGCCTTGATTCCTCATGTGAGTCGCCGTTTTCAAACAGAATTAAAAAGTCTTGTATTTCCCAAGTGGGCAAGTGTTGCTCTCTTCATACCTCACGCCGCACTTAATAACCACCATCTGGCACCCGTTCCAATCGCTGTAGCGTATTTAATCGCTACAGCTAGACCGCAACAGCAGCTGGGCTCTCTCCGCGGCCCAGACGTGACCGCTTTACATCCAACAAACTTGCGCCCAACAAGGAGAGGCCCAAACGTATTTCAAATTCGCCACACTTTATTGAAGGAGATTACAGCGTGCAGGCAGGAAAGGAAGCTTCACTTCTTGTAAAAAGTTCAGCCCGACACGTTTCGTGCATGTCAGCACTTCCTCATGGGCTACGGCTTTCTCTGCAAATGAAAAACGGCAGTTTCAGGCTTCTGATAATGTCCTACATCCCGCCCCACTGGGCGTGGTCAGACAGTGGCCTTATGGTCTTTGTAGTGCCTTGATTCCTCATGTGAGTCGCCGTTTTCAAACAGAATTAAAAAGTCTTGTATTTCCCAAGTGGGCAAGTGTTGCTCTCTTCATACCTCACGCCGCACTTAATAACCACCATCTGGCACCCGTTCCAATCGCTGTAGCGTATTTAATCGCTACAGCTAGACCGCAACAGCAGCTGGGCTCTCTCCGCGGCCCAGACGTGACCGCTTTACATCCAACAAACTTGCGCCCAACAAGGAGAGGCCCAAACGGATTTCAAATTCGCCACACTTTATTGAAGGAGATTACAGCGTGCAGGCAGGAAAGGAAGCTACACTTCTTGTAAAAAGTTCAGCCCGACGCGTTTCGTGCATGTCAGCACTTCCTCATGGGCTACGGCTTTCTCTGCATATGAAAAACGGCAGTTTCAGGCTTCTGATAATGTCCTACATCCCGCCCCACTGGGCGTGGTCAGACAGTGGCCTTATGGTCTTTGTAGTGCCTTGATTCCTCATGTGAATCGCCGTTTTCAAACAGATTTAAAAGTCTTGTATTTCCCAAGTGGGCAATTGTTGCTCTCTTCATACCTCACGCCGCACTTAATAACCACCATCTGGCACCCGTTCCAATCGCTGTAGCGTATTTAATCGCTACAGCTAGACCGCAACAGCAGCTGGGCTCTCTCCGCGGCCCAGACGTGACGGTTTTACATCCAACAAACTTGCGCCCAACAAGGAGAGGCCCAAACGGATTTCAAATTCGCCACACTTTATTGAAGGAGATTACAGCGTGCAGGCAGGAAAGGAAGCTTCACTTCTTGTAAAAAGTTCAGCCCGACGCGATTCGTGCATGTCAGCACTTCCTCATGGGCTACGGCTTTCTCTGCAAATGAAAAACGGCAGTTTCAGGCTTCTGATAATGTCCTACATCCCGCCCCACTGGGCGTGGTCAGACAGTGGCCTTATGGTCTTTGTAGTGCCTTGATTCCTCATGTGAGTCGCCGTTTTCAAACAGAAATAAAAAGTCTTGTATTTCCCAAGTGGGCAAGTGTTGCTCTCTTCATACCTCACGCCGCACTTAATAACCACCATCTGGCACCCGTTCCAATCGCTGTAGCGTATTTAATCGCTACAGCTAGACCGCAACAGCAGCTGGGCTCTCTCCGCGGCCCAGACGTGACCGCTTTACATCCAACAAACTTGCGCCCAACAAGGAGAGGCCCAAACGGATTTCAAATTTGCCACACTTTATTGAAGGAGATTACAGCGTGCAGGCAGGAAAGGAAGCTTCACTTCTTGTAAAAAGTTCAGCCCGACGCGTTTCGTGCATGTCAGCACTTCCTCATGGGCTACGGCTTTCTCTGCAAATGAAAAACGGCAGTTTCAGGCTTCTGATAATGTCCTACATCCCGCCCCACTGGGCGTGGTCAGACAGTGGCCTTATGGTCTTTGTAGTGCCTTGATTCCTCATGTGAGTCGCCATTTTCAAACAGAATTAAAAAGTCTTGTATTTCCCAAGTGGGCAAGTGTTGCTTTCTTCATACCTCACGCCGCACTTAATAACCACCATCTGGCACCCGTTCCAATCGCTGTAGCGTATTTAATCGCTACAGCTAGACCGCAACAGCAGCTGGGCTCTCTCCGCGGCCCAGACGTGACCGCTTTACATCCAACAAACTTGCGCCCAACAAGGAGCGGCCCAAACGGATTTCAAATTCGCCACACTTTATTGAAGGAGATTACAGCGTGCAGGCAGGAAAGGAAGCTTCACTTCTTGTAAAAAGTTCAGCCCGACGCGTTTCGTGCATGTCAGCACTTCCTCGTGGGCTACGGCTTTCTCTGCAAATGAAAAACGGCAGTTTCAGGCTTCTGATAATGTCCTACATCCCGCCCCACTGGGCGTGGTCAGACAGTGGCCTTATGGTCTTTGTAGTGCCTTGATTCCTCATGTGAGTCGCCATTTTCAAACAGAATTAAAAAGTCTTGTATTTCCCAAGTGGGCAAGTGTTGCTCTCTTCATACCTCACGCCGCACTTAATAACCACCATCTGGCACCCGTTCCAATCGCTGTAGCGTATTTAATCGCTACAGCTAGACCGCAACAGCAGCTGGGCTCTCTCCGCGGCCCAGACGTGACCGCTTTACATCCAACAAACTTGCTCCCAACAAGGAGAGGCCCAAACGGATTTCAAATTCGCCACACTTTATTGAAGGAGATTACAGCGTGCAGGCAGGAAAGGAAGCTTCACTTCTTGTAAAAAGTTCAGCCCGACGCGTTTCGTGCATGTCAGCACTTCCTCATGGGCTACGGCTTTCTCTGCAAATGAAAAACGGCAGTTTCAGGCTTCTGATAATGTCCTACATCCCGCCCCACTGGGCGTGGTCAGACAGTGGCCTTATGGTCTTTGTAGTGCCTTGATTCCTCATGTGAGTCGCCGTTTTCAAACAGAATTAAAAAGTCTTGTATTTCCCAAGTGGGCAAGTGTTGCTCTCTTCATACCTCACGCCGCACTTAATAACCACCATCTGGCACCCGTTCCAATCGCTGTAGCGTATTTAATCGCTACAGCTAGACCGCAACAGCAGCTGGGCTCTCTCCGCGGCCCAGACGTGACCGCTTTACATCCAACAAACTTGCGCCCAACAAGGAGAGGCCCAAACGGATTTCAAATTCGCCACACTTTATTGAAGGAGATTACAGCGTGCAGGCAGGAAAGGAAGCTTCACTTCTTGTAAAAAGTTCAGCCCGACGCGTTTCGTGCATGTCAGCACTTCCTCATGGGCTACGGCTTTCTCTGCAAATGAAAAACGGCAGTTTCAGGCTTCTGATAATGTCCTACATCCCGCCCCACTGGGCGTGGTCAGACAGTGGCCTTATGGTCTTTGTAGTGCCTTGATTCCTCATGTGAGTCGCCGTTTTCAAACAGAATTAAAAAGTCTTGTATTTCCCAAGTGGGCAAGTGTTGCTCTCTTCATACCTCACGCCGCACTTAATAACCACCATCTGGCACCCGTTCCAATCGCTGTAGCGTATTTAATCGCTACAGCTAGACCGCAACAGCAGCTGGGCTCTCTCCGCGGCCCAGACGTGACCGCTTTACATCCAACAAACTTGCGCCCAACAAGGAGAGGCCCAAACGGATTTCAAATTCGCCACACTTTATTGAAAGAGATTACAGCGTGCAGGCAGGAAAGGAAGCTTCACTTCTGAAAACGGCGACTCACATGAGGAATCAAGGCACTACAAAGACCATAAGGCCACTGTCTGACCACGCCCAGTGGGGCAGGATGTAGGACATTATCAGAAGCCTGAAACTGCCGTTTTTCATTTGCAGAGAAAGCCGTAGCCCATGAGGAAGTGCTGACATGCACGAAACGCGTCGGGCTGAACTTTTTACAAGAAGTGAAGCTTCCTTTCCTGCCTGCACGCTGTAATCTCCTTCAATAAAGTGTGGCGAATTTGAAATCCGTTTGGGCCTCTCCTTGTTGGGCGCAAGTTTGTTGGATGTAAAGCAGTCACGTCTGGGCCGCGGAGAGAGCCCAGCTGCTGTTGCGGTCTAGCTGTAGCGATTAAATACGCTACAGCAATTGGAACGGGTGCCAGATGGTGGTTATTAAGTGCGGCGTGAGGTATGAAGAGAGCAACACTTGCCCACTTGGGAAATACAAGACTTTTTAATTCTGTTTGAAAACGGCGACTCACATGAGGAATCAAGGCACTACAAAGACCATAAGGCCACTGTCTGACCACGCCCAGTGGGGCGGGATGTAGGACATTATCAGAAGCCTGAAACTGCCGTTTTTCATTTGCAGAGAAAGCTGTAGCCCATGAGGAAGTGCTGACATGCACGAAACGCGTCGGGCTGAACTTTTTACAAGAAGTGAAGCTTCCTTTCCTGCCAGCACGCTGTAATCTCCTTCAATAAAGTGTGGCGAATTTGAAATCCGTTTGGGCCTCTCCTTGTTGGGCGCAAGTTTGTTGGATGTAAAGCGGTCACGTCTGGGCCGCGGAGAGAGCCCAGCTGCTGTTGCGGTCTAGCTGTAGCGATTAAATACGCTACAGCGATTGGAACGGGTGCCAGATGGTGGTTATTAAGTGCGGCGTGAGGTATGAAGAGAGCAACACTTGCCCACTTGGGAAATACAAGACTTTTTAATTCTGTTTGAAAACGGCGACTCACATGAGGAATCAAGGCACTACAAAGACCATAAGGCAACTGTCTGACCACGCCCAGTGGGGCGGGATGTAGGACATTATCAGAAGCCTGAAACTGCCGTTTTTCATTTGCGGAGAAAGCAGTAGCCCATGGGGAAGTGCTGACATGCACGAAACGCGTCGGGTTGAACTTTTTACAAGAAGTGAAGCTTCCTTTCCTGCCTGCACGCTGTAATCTCCTTCAATAAAGTGTGGCGAATTTGAAATCCGTTTGGGCCTCTCCTTGTTGGGCGCAAGTTTGTTGGATATATATATATATATATATATATATATATATATAAATATATCAACACACCAGTTCCGGTATGTTCGGAGCTGTCAAATCGGGCGGTCTGTTTCGGGTTCCCGGCAAACCCAATTATATCAGCACAAAATTCCTCCTGATCCAAGAAGAAGAACAGACACTCAGAATGCTTGCAAAGTGTTCAATTTAATGGCAAAAACGACGCGTTTCGGATTACTCCTTCATCACGGTCATAGAATTCATTCAGGTAGTGCAAATTTAAAATACAGTGCATAAACACAGAAAAGGGACTGTTATCGACAATTTTAGGTTCATAACACTCTAACATGGTGGCCATTTTGCATGATCAAATGGAGTTAAAGCACTTCATGTAATCCAATGCTAGTGCGAAACAAATATTTGTTTCTAATATCCAATATACATGTAAATTCAACAGAACTGCATTCGAGTCCCATCGAAAATTATTGAATTACATTTGTCCCATGTAATCGATATAAAATATATACAATGCAATGTAAACCAATAATTGTCAAAATTATGTAATTATATAACCCCAAAGCGTATAACTGAACCATCTATTAGTTACATCTCAATCGCTATATCCGCTCAGATCTTCATAGCGTTTTTCTGTACACAGAAGTTGCTTTTTGTCAGTAAAGCTTATTCAAAACCGCTCCTGCCCCAGTTTGTGAATATGATCTCTTAGATACGATCAAGCCCAAGTGGGCACAAGCAATTACAAAAATCGATTCAACATCATATTTTAATTGCGTTGTGCTATCTCGATGTAACAACAATCCTGCCTAAGTGGGCATAAGTCCTTTTTTCACAGGTACTCACTAGTAGGCCAAAACAGTCCCTGCATCTGTAAGGAAGTTAAAAAAGATAAAAAGAAAGAAAGAAAACTAGCTCAATGGAAAGACAGACTATTCAACTAATCAACTGTACATAAACCACTTATGTGTACAAATGAATTGATAATTCTTTGCTAGAGTTAAGGCCAGCCGGCCCCATGGTCTCAAAATCTATTATGTATCTCGAGTCTGGCTTACGCAGGACAAACTCACGATTGCCACCTCTCCTATTCATAGTTACAGAGTCTATGACCATCATTCGCAACAGTCTTTCATTTTGAAAATGACTCTCAAAGAAATGGCGTGCCACGGGGTAATGCCTGTCATTGTTCCTTACGTGTTCTAGCACTCGTTTTTTTGCCAGGTGAATAGTGCTCCCTATATACATTCTGTCACAAGGACACATACGTGCATGCACGCAATAAGTGGTGTTACAATTCAGATGTTTGTGAATGTAAAAAATTCTCTTGGAATTTGGCACCCGGAACGAACTACAATTGGTGCTATTACTGCACGCTTTGCAGTTCCTACAACAATAGAAGCCCTTGCAACTAGTTCCTCTCAGTTTCTCTGTGTCAGTTATCATGTTGTTGCTCAAGTCATCCCTTAAGGACTTGCCTTTCCTAAAGGTTATTTGCCGATTTTCATTCAAATGTTTCACCAACGTCTCGTCTGTTCTTAGCACATGCCAGTGTTTTTTAAATATTTTTTTAACATCATTGGCCTGCGCAGAGAACTGAGTGATGAATCTCACATTGTTGTCTTCCTCTTTCACTTTCTGTGAATGTAGTAGTTCTGTTCTGGTTTTAGATTTTACCCTCTCTTTCGCCTGCTGTATGATCTTGTTACTGTACCCTCTCTCTGCAAAACGTTTGCACATGATGTGTTCCTCTGCTGTATCAATCAATCAATCAATCAAAGCATTTGTATAGCGCACTACTCACCCGGAGGGTCTCAAGGCGCTTGGGGGGGGCGGGGGTCCGCTACTGCTCGAACAGCCAGGTCTTGAGCTGCTTCCTGAAGGCGAGGTGGTCCTGGGTCAGGCGGAGGTGAGTCGGGAGGGAGTTCCAAGTCTTGGCGGCGAGGTAGGAGAAGGATCTTCCCCCTGTGGTGGCTCTTCGGATGCGGGGGATGGCGGCGAGGGCGTGGCCGGTCGATCGAAGCTGGCGTTTGGGGGCGTAGAAGTTGAGGCGGCTGTTGAGGTATCCTGGGCCTTGGTGGTGCAGGGCTTTGTGTGCGTGGGTGAGGAGACGGAAGGTGATTCTCTTGTTGACCGGGAGCCAGTGCATGTCTCTCAGGTGTCCGGAGATGTGGTTGCGACGGGGGATGTCCAGGCGTTCTGGATCCGCTGGAGTCTCTTCTGGAGTTTGGCGGTGGTTCCGGCATAGAGGGAGTTGCCGTAGTCCAGTCGGCTGGTGACGAGGGCCTGGGTGACCGTCTTCCTGGTCTCGGTGGGGATCCACCGGAAGATCTTGCGTAGCATGCGTAGGATGTTGAAGCACGACGAGGAGACGGCGTTGACTTGTCTGGTCATGGAGAGGGAGGGGTCCAGGATGAAACCCAGGTTGCGTGCGTGGTCTGTTGGTTTGGGTGCGCTGCCTAGGGCGGGGGGCCACCAGGAGTCGTCCCAGGCGGAGGGTGAGAACCCAGGATGAGGACTTCCGTCTTGTCCGAGCTCAGTTTCAGGCGGCTGTTCTTCATCCATTTGGCTACCTCTTTCATCCCTTCGTGTAGGTTGGTTCTAGCGGTGGTGGGGTCGTTGGTGAGGGAGAGGATCAGCTGGGTGTCGTCGGCGTAGGAGATGATGTTGAGGTTGTGCTGGCGTGCGATGGCTGTGAGGGGACTCATGTAAACGTTGAAGAGGGTTGGGCTGAGCGAGGAGCCTTGAGGAACGCCGCAGATGACTTCGGTGGCTTCTGATCTGAACGGGGGAAGGCGGACTCTCTGTGTCCTTCCGGCGAGGAAGGAGGTGATCCACTCCAGTGCCTTCTCCTGGATTCCGACGTTGCTGAGGCGCTGTACTAGGGTACGGTGGCAGACAGTGTCGAAGGCCGCGAAGAGGTCTAGGAGGATGAGGGTCGCTGTTTCTCCGTTGTCGAGCAGGGCTCGGATGTCATCGGTTGCTGCGATCTGGGCGGTCTCGGTGCTATGGTTGGCCCGGAAGCCAGATTGCGAGAGGTCGAGGGACCCGTTCGTCTCGAGGAAGGCGGCCAGCTGCTTGTTGACGGTCTACTCGATGACTTTTGGGGGGAACGGGAGCAGCGAGATGGGTCCGTAGTTCTTGAGGTCGGTGGGGTCGGCTGAAGGCTTCTTTAGAAGGGCGCTGAGTTCGGCGTGCTTCCAGCTCTCCGGGAAGGTAGCGGTGTTGAAGGAGGTGTTGATGATGTCCCGCAGGTGGGGTGCGATGGCGTCGTCGGCCTTGTTGAAGACGTGGTGAGGGCAAGGGTCGGTCGGAGATCCAGAGTGGATGGAGTTCATCGTCCGGATGGTGTCTTCGGTGCTGATCGGGGTCCAGGCGCGGAGGGTGGTGGTGGGGGGCGGCGGTTCCGTCGCGGCGTGCGTCGGTTGCATGCTGAAGCTGTTATAAGAGTTATCTGAACTACAATTTTGTTTTGCCCGCAGTAATTCCCCATACGGGATACTGTAAATCAATTGAGATGGATGGGCACTCCTAGCATTCAAAAGACTGTTCCCCGCAGTGCCCTTTCTGTACAGTTCAGTGGATAATTTCACTTCTTCTACTTCTACTACTACATCAAGAAATTCTACCCTGGTGCTGTTTATATTTTTGCAGTAAACCTCAGATTTAGCACATTGTTGTTTCGAGACAAAGTTTTTAGCGGAGATAATGTCCCCTTTCCAGATGCAAAACATATATTTAGTAATTTGTACCCCTCCGCTATCCAACACTTTCCCTACTGTTGCACTCACTAGAGTAGGAATAGTAAATTTAACCCCTCCGCTATCCAACACTTTCCCTACTGTTGCACTCACTGGAGTTGGAAAGTAATTTTTACCCCTCTGCTATCCAACACTTTCCCTACTGTTTCACTCACTGGAGTCAGAATAGTAAATTTTACCCCTCCACTATCCAACACTTATCCTACTGTTGCACTTAGTGGAGTGGGAATAGTAATTTTAGCTCCTCCGCTATCCAATACTTTCCCTACTGTTGCACTCTTTGGACTGGGAATAGTAATTTTTACCCCTCCGCTATCCAACAATTTCCCTACTGTTGCACTCACTGGAGTTGGAATAGTAGTTTTTACCCCTCCGCTATCCAGCACTTTTCCCACTGTTGCACTCACTGGAGTCGGAATAGTAACATTTTACCCTACCGCTATCCAGCACTTTCCCTACTGTTGCACTCACTGGAGTCGGAATAGTAAATTTTACCCCTCCACTATCCAACACTTATCCTAATGTTGCACTCATTGGAGTGGGAATAGTAATTTTTACTCCTCCGCTATCCAACACTTTCCCTACTGTTGCACTCTTTGGAATGGGAATAGTATTTTTTACCCCGCTGCTATCCAACACTTTCCCTATTGTTGCACAAATTGGAGTTGGAATAGTAAATTTTATTATTCCGCTATCCAACAATTACTCTACTGTTGCACTCACTGGAGTGGGAATTGTTATTTTTACCCCTCCACTATCCAACACTTTCCCTACTGTTGCACTGACTGTATTGTGAAATTTAATTTAAAATATTTTTTAATTGTTTAATGTTTTAACTTATTATAGATTTTTGTTTTTTTATATTTTAAATCATTGATATACATTTTCATTTTTTATATAACTTTTAACTTAACATAAATTAAAAGTAATAGTTTATTAATTGTTTTTAAGTATGTTACATTTATTTTATTTTGTTAAAATTAAATGTAATATTTAAATTATATAATATATATTATTTTATTTTATATTTATATAAAAGTCAATATTTTATACATCTATATTTTTTACATCGATATTTTTAGTTGATATTTTTGTACCTACCTTTTTAAGTATTGAAGTCTATATTTTTGTTGTCTATATTTTTAATTCCATATTTTTTGCATCGATATTTATTACATCGATGTTGTGTCAGTGAACCCCTTCAACTAATACTCTGATTTGTTACACCCTCCCTTTCACCTTGCCATGAGCACAGGGCTAAGTTCATCAGAAATGTCCGTCATTGTTTTTGACACTGATCTGCCCTTAATACCTCAAATCAATACAATCTTAAGAGCACAAACCACTAGGGGAATAAGCTGAGGAAATAACTGATGCTACTAACGCCCAGGCACCAGATTTCAAAGTTTATTTAGATTGCGCAATTCATTAAAATCATAGGAAACATCTAAAAGACACAACAAAATGAGAAGTCTGTGCCATATATTATCATGTGATTAAAATAAAAACATTAATTCATATTAGCAGCGGATGAAGAACAAGGGCAGGCTAAGACAAGTACGAATAAAAGTGAACGCGCATATCAGAGCCAACAAAAAGGAAAGACCCTCGTCCTACATATACCAAAATTAAAATGCAATCAGTATTAATGCCAATTAACTCCTGAGGCAGATATTGCAATTTTAAAATTTTACTTTCAAGGCGAAAAAAAATCAGCATTGATAAAGCAATAGACATGAACTTAATCGATCTTGTGGTGGATTTCAGACATTCAGTTACAGCTCAGTTGCTGGACCTGATACTGAATTGTCTGAAATTGGAAAAACATGATAACGTCTGAGTAAATATAAAAGGGGCATAAAATAAGACATGTGCAAGTGATTCCTGATTAAAACCACAGTCCTTGCAAGATGCATCTGTGTAGCCATACTTGTATGCTTTGAGTGGTATTAATCCAAATCTCAAGCGCATTAGTTGTGACTTTACTTTAAGCGTTATATGAAATATAAGTAGGCTAGAGGAGTCATTGGTTGGTATAAAACAGTTTTCAATTCAGCATACTTCTTGATACTAGTAAAACTTATGGGGCTCATTATGATGGCGGAAGGACCGCCACCGTCGGGCCGGAGGTGGCGGTGCTTCCTCCATCATACAGAAAATTCCCACCGCCAAATTAGCCCCTATGTCCTTGAGAGCTGGTAGAAGCTTTGCTTGCTTTATTAGTAACTTTTCAAGACTTTCAGAGGCAGTGCAGACTTCAAGAGGCCTCTAGCAGCAAGTAGGTCAGTGGCTTCCTGGACAAGCTTCTGAATATCTGATTTCAGATCCTGCATAATGTCCCACAAGAGTCAAATCAAATCAAATCAAGCTTTATTCGGTACATTAAGAATGTCCATTAAAGCATACTATAGTATAAAAAACTATACATCAAACACCAAGGAGCATTTATATACAAATATTCCAAAGAGTTCAAAAAGGCGTTTTATAACCTGATATTTTTACATTAGAAACAATTTAATTTAACAGGATGTGATTCAATCAATTTCAAGATTAAAATTTTCCAAAGAGGTGAGAACCATTCTTTCTTTATTAGCTAACACTTCAAAGCAAATCACTGCATTACAAGTTAATACATTTTCCAAATTTCGAATTTGATTAAAAGCAGTTTTAAAAGAGTACAAATTCTTAGCAATAAAAAGGAGACGTAAAAAAACTTTTCTAATGTCTCTATAAAAATTACAAAAAAGTAAAAAATGGAGGGTAGTCTGAAAGGATCTTCCATCACACGGGGATTTTGGTAAGTTTGCACTCCACTTACCCCTCTTTGGGAATGTAACCTAGTAGTGGAGCTTGTTCAACGGAAATCTAGTTAAGTAAAATCTGTGTTGTATGGTAATTATAAAAATAAGATGTGGCTGGATGCCCGCTGCTAAGGGTCCTTCAAGATAGAAGGTTACACTTAATTTTGTGCACAAGGCAGCCTACCTAAATTAAGCCCTAGCATTAAAGAGCCTCTTTTTTAGCTCTTTTTTCCTAAAATGTTGGCTATCCCCAGGGGTCTTAAAATCCACCGCTATCTTACATTCGTTTAAAAGACCACAAATATGATTTAACCATGTTACTTTCTTACAATAATCCTGAGTGAGTCAGTCCAAAATAATATCCCTCGTAAAATGTGTCCCCTCCCTAGTCCAAATACGATGCCACAAGGTTAAAGCGGCTGTGCTGATACTATCATTTATATATGGTGTATCAGTCTCCCTATGCAATATAATAGTGGCAGTAGAGGTTGGTAATGATAACAATCTTCTTAAAAAGAGGTTTTCCAGAGTTTGTAACGGGGAGGTTTCAGCCATGCCCCACAGGGCTCCTCCATTACACGCCCCGGCAATGCACTTTGACTCATATAATTTTAAAGTTTCCCGTACCAGTTTTCTACCAATTTATTGTGAAAATCTGAATATGGCCTCGACAGATCTCACAAATTTCAGTTTACATAAATTTGTATGAGAATTCCATGTTCCCTTACTATTAAAAAGAATCCTCAAATACGAAAAGGTAGCAGTCCTCTCAATAGATACCCCATTGATGTAATGTGTTCTATTCCTAGTTTTCCTTTTCCTGCGTGACATACCTGGGGTTTTACTCAAGTTAATTTTTAGGTGTTTTTCCGTCATGAAGGTGGCAAAGGTATCCATCAGCAATTGCAGGCGTTTGCTGTCCTAGAAATTAGGGCAGCATCATCGGCATACAATAATACCGAGGTAACACGTTCACCAACTTTAGCGGCGTTCGCTCTTAAATTCTGTAATAGCAAGTCCACAACATTAATATAAAGTGAGAATAAAAAAGGGGCAAGGCTACAACCTTGTCGGATCCCACGGGTAATACTAAAGTGCTTTGTGCATTCTCCGTTTTCCCCGAAACGTATCTTTGAAGTGAGGTGAGCATAAATTTGTGATAAAAAGCTGATAATATCCTGTGGGGCGCCCATTCCTTCAAACGTCTGCCATAACTTAGAATGATTTACCAAGTCGAAGGCACTCGATAAATCAACAAAACAAAGGTGAAGGGAGCCATCCCTGGCAAGGGTGTATTTTCCTATCAGCAGCTCGAGATTAATGCACTGTTCAGTCGTTCCAATACCCCTTTTAAACCCCTACTGGACTACAGACTGGATATTTTTTTCCTTTACCCAGCATTCCAATCTGGCTAATATCATTCTGCCCATTACCTTTGATGTTGAGTCAAGAAGGGATATTGGACGATAACAGGTCACACTCCCTCTGTCACCTTTTTTTAAATATAGGGACTATCACACACTCTGCCCAGGTTGCAGGTATCACCCCCTAATGGTTGTGTTAAAAAAAATTGTGTAGAATGGGTATCCAAACATCCATGTTATGCATCGATTGGAACCCCATCCGGGCCTGCCGCTTTTCCGCTGGCACTATTCATAAGGGCTGTTTCAATCTCCCCATGGGAGATACTTTGTAATTTTGTGTTATTTAATAGAATAATACAATTATCCTTAACTAATTTATTACGCTGTTGTGTCACGTTAAAAATTGCTTCAAAATGAGTTAGCCAGTCATCAGGCATCACTAGTGTATTGACTTTAACGGATTGTTATCTTTAAATAGTGGCTGGTCCAAAGTTTTCCAAAAGAGTATAGAGTCTTTCTCAGCAGCATTGATCAAATTGTCCCAAGCATTTTCTCTAATTTCCATTTTTCTTTGGGCTATTGCTTATATATAATTTTCGTAGAGTGCTAATATCTACCCTATTCCTGGGAATCACTTTTGTTGCTACATTTAGTTCCCTATTTAATTTAGAACACTGCTGATTGAACCTTCTTGGGCAATATTCCCTATGTATCTTAGTCTTTCAGTGCTTGTGAGATTTTGGCTTAAATATTTAAAAAGGCCGTAACAATGTCAGTACTACTGGAAGAATTTTTAAGACATGTTACTATGTGCTGATTAGTTTTTTGAACCAACCTTTCTGAAAAGAGAGTAGGATCGACTCCCGACCATTTTATAGAGGTCCCGTTTTCACCCTGTGTCTTTATATCAGCAACATGGGCACATGGTTTTGCTATTTGGAATATAGTAGAATTTAATATTAGTAACACGGGAGGATGATCACTAAGTAAGCTGGGCAATACACTACATTTATGTACAAGGGGCCTACAATTCCTTGAAATTAAAAAAGTGATCAATGCATGAAGATGATCTAGCTCCCTCAAATGTGTAATTAGCACACATTCCATCTCGTACATCCATCTCCATAATTTCCAGACTATGTTTATACATAACGAAATTAATATTTTCCCCACAAGAGTCTTTTTATCGATCTCTGTTCAGCTGTTGCAAATTTGGAGCACATGGTTCGAAAACTAGCGGACAGGGCATAGTTTTGATGTACCAGATTAAACTCTAGGCGAATCTGTGCTTATACAGTGCCAGTCGGTAGCTTGAATAAGTACCTTTAACACTGACATTGGGCCTGTTTAAGCCAACTTGTGAAATGGTTTAAATAAACAAATTCTCCTAATGTTATTGTGGGCATCGGTTTGATTTCGATCACTTTGCAGATTGCAGGCAAATCTGTGCCAGAAAGAGTTTGAAGAATGTGCTGTTGCCAGAGCCTCACTCCAAAGTCCTAAGTACTTAATGGTTGGTATTCTTTCTATCTTCTGCGAGTTTATGAACCAAACTCCTATTTTGATTTTCCTAATTATGAAAATTAAGATTTTAGGGGCCCATTATGACGGTGGGCGATGTCTGCCCGCCACCGTTACGGTAAACGGAACCGACCGCAAGAGGTGCGGTGGTCCCTCTGTGCCTATTAGGATGCGACCCCCACTATGTCGGTCGCATCCTGTATATTTAACATTGTGGCGGGGGTGATGTATTCAGCACCCGCCACAATGTTAAACAGGCATGTTGTGCGTTTGCATGCACAACGTGACAGGCACTGTGCGGTGCCTGCCACCTTGTGCATGCAAATGTTGGGGGGTACTATGGGTACCCCCCAAGTGGAGCCACCCACTCCCCAACCCCCTGGGAGCCCGTAGCGGGCCCCCAAAGAAAAGACTGCATGCCTTTCCAATGACGGAGGCTCCACAATGGAAAGGCATGAGACCGCCACCATTTTGCTGACCTTTTAGGCCTGGCAGGCAATCGGGCGGGTTGCCTACCGGCAGAAAACTGGCGGACAGTCTTTCCGTCCGCCTGGATCCCCACCGCCATCGTAATATGGCGGGGTGAAATATTAGGCGGGCGGACGAGAATGGTCGGCAGATCGCCACTGCCATGCGGGCGGTGGTGATCTACCCACCATTCTAATGGGCCCCTTAGTTTTCAATATATTAATACTGAGTTTGTTTATCTTGCAATATTCCGCCAGGGATGTCAATGCTCTTTGAAGACCAATTACGGTATGGTCCAGAAGGATTGTCTCGTCAGCGTGTTGTAAAAGTTACACATTCTTGCCTTGAAATTTCGGTTGAAAACAATTTACACTACCAAGGTGGACATTCTGGTCCATAAGATACAAATTAAAGAGTAAAGGGGCCAAAAATCCTACTTGCTTAAGGCCCCAGCTGGTGTAGATCTTATCTGAGTAGGCACATTTGCTGGACATTCATACCTTGACAAGTATTAGTTTGAAGGCTCCTAAATGCATTCAATAAACGAGGTGAAATAAACCATGCATCTAATTTGGCCCGCAACTAGTTTATAGCTACTTTGTTGAAAACTGTAGCAAAATCTATAAAAGCACGGTACAGAGGGCCAACCCTCCTTTTTGTTGCCTTGTTGATTAGTATCGAAATATATAGTAGATGAATCTTGGTGCCCTTCACCTTTTGAAATTCAGTCTGTGTGAGGGAATTATTTTATTAAGTTGTACCCAAGCCTCCAGCTCCTTGTGGTGGATTTTCGCATAACATTTCCCATCTACTTCCAGGAGGGCGATGAGCCTAAATTTTTCCAGCTCAACCCATGCACCATTCTTGCGTATTTGGACTAGAAAGGAACCTTTGTCAAATCTCCCCCACGGTAGTGTCCTGTAAGCAGTTGTTGAACAGGAGAGTTAAATTGGGAGACCATTTGTCAATTGCTACCTAAAAGATGCTTGTAGGAAAGCCATTAGAATCAGGGGCACCTGCTGCGTGAATTGACACCAAGGCAATCCGGCCCATTTCATCTGTAATTTTAAATGAATGACCACCTACTCTGGCTTTTATTTTATTTTTTATTTATTTATGCATTTTTATATAGCGCGGACTTTACCCGAAGGCGTCAGAGCGCTTCACATTAGGAACAGAAATGAAACATAATGAGAAACATTACACAAGAACAGATTGCAAAAACATACGTTACTTACATAAGGTAATAGTGACAATTGTGAGCAAACAAAATACATGAGGTAGTAAAAACTGTGAGCAACCAAAAATACATGAGGTAGTAAAGGTAATAGTGACAATCGTGAGCAAACAAAATACTTGAGGTAGTAAAAATTGTGAGCAACCAAAAATACATGAGGTAGTCAAAAGTGCACAAGAGGAAAAGTGACAAGTGTGCAGTTATAAGAGAAAACAGAGTATAATTTGAGGTATAGTACTGCAATAAGTGCTAGACACTCAGGCACAAGAACAAGCGTTACGTGGGCAAGGTGGCACTTGTGCAAGTATCAAAGGTAAAAACATGTGGGAGGTAGCAACCGTGTGTTACAAGGGCAGAGTGGTGTGTGCATGTTACAAAAGGGCACCGAACACCAGTACATGGAAAATACTGCAAAAAGGCAGACCCTCCAACCACAGGCATACACTGGGAAGGCACTTCCATGGTCATGGAAAGTAGAAATTATCAGTAGTGGGAAGTCTTCCTCACAAATAGCAAGAGGACGTGAATTACTTTTGGAGGTGTCTCTGGAGGAGGAGAACTTTGAGGTCCTTTTTGAAGGCCTGGGAGGAGACGGTGGTCCGGAGCTGAGGCGGAAAGGAGTTCCAGACTCTCACTGCGTTGCCTGAAAAGGATTGGGCCATTGTTCTTTCCTTCTTGAAAGTGGGAGGTTCAAGCAGTAGATTCTCCGCATTGCGTGAAAGTCTAGAGCCTCCAGAGAGTTTCAGTTTATTCGCCAGGTAGCGGGGAGATGAGGAGTGCAAGGCTTTGTGGGTGATACAAGCAGTCTTGTAGATAGCTCTAGCCTCGAAGGGAAGCCAGCGGAGGGTGGATAACATCGGTGTGATGTGATCGCTTCTTTTGGCCCCATAAATGAAACGAGCTGCTGAATGGAAGACAGACTTAAGTGGGGACAGGTGAGATTTAGGGAGGCCAGTAAGAAGAGAATTGCAGTAGTCTAGTCTAGAGAGGACCAGCGATTGCACCAGGGTTATAAGGTCCTGCTCCGGGAAGAAGCGACGGATTCCCCAAAGAAGGCGCAGTTGGTAGAGAGCAGATTTTGCAATAGAATTGATGTGGGGAGTTAGATTGAGTTTTTTGTCTAGAATGACACCAAGGGATTTTGCACTATCGACAATGATGGGTTTATTGTTTAGTAGATTCATCTGATCCATCCATGATTGAACTGGGGGAGGAGAGAGTGAGGAGGAGAAGAGGAGGAATTCAGTTTTGGAGGGATTCAGAATCAATTGATGAGTTGACATCCAGTTTTGAATGGAGTCAAGAGTAGATCTTAGGATGGAGAGATCATGAGTGGAGGCAACCTTGAGGTAGAGTTGAGTGTCGTCTGCGTTTAGATGATAGTGAATCCCAGATTTGCTTAGGAGGTTTCCCAGTGGTTCTAAGTAGAGATTGAACAATGTTGGTGCTAGTATCGAGCCTTGGGGAACACCTTGACCCACCGCCACAGGAGAAGAAAGACTGCTCGCTATTTTGATCATTTGAGATCTGTCAGAGAGGAAGGATGCAAACCATTTAAGCACAGTGCCCTCCATGCCCATTCTCTGTTGAAGAATATTGAGGAGGGTGTTGTGATTAACAGTGTCGAAGGCTACGGAAAGGTCAAGGAGAATTAGCAGACAGGACCCCCCTGAGTCGAGTATCCTCAGCGCATCATCAACCACTTGCAGAAGGGCCGTTTCAGTGCTGCAGTCTTGGATGAAGCCGGACTGACAATTGTCAAGAAGATCATTGTCCTTGATATGACGAGAGAGTTGTTTTGCTACACATCTTTCTGTGATCTTCGCAAGAAAGGGAAGGTTAGTGATGGGGCGGAAGTTGTTGAGGTCATTCGCATCAGCAGTGGACTTTTTAAGCAGAGGGGTGACCTGCCCAGTTTTGAAGGCGACAGGAAGGGAGCCTTGTCAGAGGGAGAGGTTGATCAGGGTAGTCCAATAGGAAAGGGAATGGGTATAGAAGTCAAAGTCAATGGCACTGGGGATAGGGTCAAGAGAATGGTTGGAGGGCTTTGTTTCGCGTATGCACTTGAGTAGGGCATCTTCAGATATGGGGTCAAAGCTCTGCCAAATGGCTAAGGATTTGCGCTCCTCTGGAGGTGTAGGATGAGCAACCTGATCCACAAGTGATTTCACTTTTCCATCGAAGAAAATAGCGAAATCCGCTTCTCTCTTTGAAGAATCCTCCACCTTGGAGGTTGGGGGAGAGCAGCTCGGAGTCTTGATGAGATCGAATAGTTTTTTGGGTCTATTTTTGGCGGAGTCAAGGAGGGTTTTGAAGTGCGTCGCTTTCTCAAGGAAGATGTGTTTGTGGTACTTGGATCTTGCTGTGCGAAGCATGGCTAAATTGTCATTGGAGGGCAATTGCCTCCATTGCTTCTCCAGGAATCTTAGCTGCTTCCTTTCATCATAAAGGGATTTGTTGAACCAAGGTGCTGAGGGAGTGGGCCTTATCCTTTTGCTTTTGAGTGGAGCGACGTTATTAATTTCAGCTGCAAGAACTGTGAGGCATTGGGAGGTGAGATCGTCAACAGCTATGTTCGGGTCTGAACATTCCATCAGAATGGGACTGCTGAGAAGCCTCCTGGACAGAAGATTGATTAACGTATAACATAGTGATGTGGGGCGTGGGGGAAAAGAGACAAAAAAGAAAACTTACCCTTTGTCGACTTCCGTCTCTCCTCCGCTTCAGTCCCTTCTCACTCCACCTTCTCCTCAGCTTCCGAGGAAGCAGGAAGCACACAGGCTCCCTCCCCTAAGCCAACCACAATGCTGTAATGCAGGGTTTTGATTGGTCTGAGCGGTGTAGTTCTCCACTCAGCTAAGGAATGGGAGCCTGGGTGTGTAATGCAGCCTGGTGGGGAACATGCAAAGTGCACATGACTGTTTGGCTGGCCAGCCGGCCAAACTGTCATGCGCACTTAGAGCGTGCCACCACTCTTCCCCCTGTGACCCCCAGCCCTGCCCTAAACTAGCCCCATAGTGAAAAATAAAATTATAATAATGGGGGTTCATCTCACATGTTCTGAGAGAAGGGGGGAGCCTTAGCGGAGGAGCTGCCCCTTCTGGTAGTCTTACATCTTTTAAATTGCCCATCAGACCACTGGGCAATCAGTCAGACACTCAGTCTGATTTTACCACCTCCCCAAGCCCCTCTGTCACCATTGAAGCCTTTGGCTAACTACCATATTTACTGCAAAAACCTTCCCCCATGTACCGTATGCCATCATACCCCATCACAAAGAATCCCTAGCCAATGATCTTAAGTGTGCTATGGTTCCAAATGTAGACAAAGAAAATGGTCGTTCCTATCACAAGTTTAAATCACAAAGACTGACTGAATTGTCGTACAGTGAGCCCCTCACCCTTCTGGGTCCAAGTGCCCACTGTATTCGGTGCACTAATGGTAGCAAAGCACCCTATCTACAGCCTCATTCAGGGCCTAATAGGCCCCTTGCAGCACCTTTTCGCTGCTGGAACATCATTTTTTTGATGTTCCGGTGGCGCAATGTGCCACGGCATATTTAAAAGGCCACATAAAGCCACTTTATGTGGCTTTTCATGCCTTATAAAAATGTGCCTTTCAAGCAGAACACTGCTTGAAAAGGGCGTTCCATGGGTGTATGCTGTGGGTGTTCCCACGCAACACCAATGGAATCTGAAGCATTCCCAGATTTACAAGAAATCTAAAATCTGGGAATGCGTCAGAATCTCATTTCACCCTAGGAGTGGCGTTAGGGAGGCGCAACGAGGAGATATTTTTTTTATTCTCCTTGTTTTTACCTTTTTTATGTGTGCTGCATTCTGCAGCACACATAGAAAGAAGAAATCGCCTGCATTGATTGATATTGTCCAGGAAGGTGTCCCTTGCTGCACAAAATCAATCAGTCCCGCGATGCAGGCTCCCTTGCACCATGATGCAAGGGTGCCTGTGTTGGCGCATGGCAGCCCGTTCTGCGCCATCGCAGGCGAAAAGGGCAGAAATGCACCGTACCTTATAGATAAGGCCACATTCCTGCCCTTTTCTATTGAATAGGGCAGGGCAGCAAGATTTCTTGCAGGGCTGCCTTGTGCCAAAACCTCATAAATGAGGCCCTCAGTCACTGAGCTGCCAAGTGCTTAACCATTGGACCCTGGTTCCCCTTCACCTGCTGCACTAATGATAGCTAAGCCCCGATGCTGAGACTCTCACACTCACTGTGCTGCTTAACTAAACTTCCGGTAGAGTAGCAAGGGTAGCATAGGCTCTAATCCAAGCAGGGAAAATTGTCCCCGAACCAGTTGTGAAAAACAGTCATAAAGGGGAAATATTGGGGCCTGAGCAACCCTCGGCCCTGGTGCCACTGCACCTGTTGCACCAGTGAAGGCTTCACCCCTGTAAAAGTCCTCTTTTATAGATTTCTCTTTCAATCCTGCAAGATGATCAATCTTCCCAGGAACTGCAACTCTTCTCCTTTCACAGGTTATGTAAAATCTTTGCTCTTGCACACACTCCCAGCACGTGCCTTGACATACTAGCCACGTGATTTGTGTGTGGCCAGGTAAATTATGATAAAATGTTGTCTATTCGTTCGGCCTCCAGGTGAACACACACTTTTTTAGTTTATTGTAAATGCCATTGGTGGTCAGGCGTTGCATGAGGGGCAGTGTCATTTTGCTTGGGTGCAATATAATAAAACACAAGAAAGTGTACTTATGTGTTTAGCAGGGGTGACTGGCATGGATCGGGGGTAGCGGGGTGGGGGGGTGCGTAAACAAAGAAAAAAACATTCACCTTATCGCTGCATCTCTCCTCCGTCTCTCCTCCGCGTTGGCCAGAACAGGAAGCACCCAGGCTGCCCAAAGCCAATCACAACGCTGCAATGCAGCATTGTGATTGGTCTGAGCACAATGGTTCGGCGCTCAGGCGGGGACTGGAAGCCTGGGCATGTTTTCCACCCAGGCTTCAATGCAGCCTGGGTGGAGAACATGCAAAGTGCGCATGACTGTTTGGCCAGACCAAGACGGCCGGCCAAACATTTATGCGCACTTCACAGAGTGCTAACCACTCCTCTCGTGCTCCATGAGCAGAGCAGCCCGCCCCGCCAAGCTGCAGCAACAAGAAAAAATTAAATGATAACATCGAGTAATCATTTTATTTTTTCCTTTATTTACACTGCTGTAAAACAGTGGGCGACGTCCCTCCGCCTTACCAGAGGAGCCGCCCCCGGTGTTTAACAAAGATCATGTCTGCAGCAACAGCAGGGTAGAACGTCCAGATGACGTACAGTATCATGGGCGTCCGCAGGGGGGGGCAAGGAGGGGCGCTTGCCCCCCCCTGGAGCACCCCTCATTGCCCCCCTGCCAGGGCCAGCTGATCCACCGGGTGCTGGCTTCCTGGGGGCGCCGTCTTTACATCTTAGTTATGATTTTAAAAGCACCTGCGTTCCTCTCCTCCTGCAATTACCGGGCCCCACAAAAGTGTAAAGGTAACTCCTGTGATTAATGTTCTTCTTGGCCAGAGATCAGAATTTTGTGTAGTTGAGGTTTTTGACTTATGTGAAGGTAGTACAGAGGGTTAATATGCCTGCTGCAAAGAACGTGTACCAAGTAGATTAAAGAGTGCATTTAATGTAAATAGATCAGCAGGTTACTGCTTTTAAAAGAGCTATCCTTTTCTTACTTGCAATTTATAACTTAAAGTCCTATTATAGAATAGTGAGGTATTACCTTTCATCATAGAAGTGCATACACTCTGCTAAGTATAGAACATTCATTAATGTTGCAAAAAAGGTTAATTTGGGTAGAAATGGATTCTTATTATTAAAGAAAACTCCCAACTATGCTGTTTCTTTTTCGACTCTGAGTTTGTGCTTCTCCACACCAAGCACTCCTAAACTATACTGCCTACCAGTATGGATGAAATGTGACTCCTACACTTTTAGGGGCAGATCATCAACGGCCAGCGATAATTATCGCTGGCCGTGGGTAGCGTGCAAAAAATTAAGGCCGCATATCACCTTATTCTATCGCCTGGTGAGCGCGCTATCAGCAAGGCGCTTCGCCCAGGCGAGAGAAATCCAGGCAAAAGCGGCGAAAATAGTCGAAATTGCCGAAATTCCAGCAATAGAGAACCGCGTTAGGGAAAACCTAATCTATAATGGGAGACGTGGACAATCCATATCCCATTATAGATATGGCTTAGTAAGGAAAATAGCAGGCGTTATAAACCGGCGAAAAACCCGGTTAGCGCGGATTATAATATCGCTATGTGTGTTAGCGATACACTTGAAAATAGAGAGAATCAGGGTTAGTGATGATATCCCATGTTGTTTCACGGGACACGCCTCCCTTGCATCTCATTAGCGATGCAAGGCGATGCGATGTTGAAACCAGCGCTAATACCATTGAACACGCGTTAGCGTGCTCTTGTAAATAAAGTGATACTTTTATCGTTGCATTTTGTCTGAAAACGGATGCAAACGCGGCGATAAAAATATCACTAGGCCTTGATAATATGCCCCTTTGTCCTTTGGCTTATGTAACATTTCCTATACACTGATTTACACAAGTATGATTGATTGTCTGTGTAATGTGTGTGTGATGCAAAGTGCTCTGACATACTTTAATGGTATGAGGAGCGCTATATAACGAATTCAATGCATCTGAGAGAGAGTGGTTATGGATACTTGGTCACTCTTAAAGTGTGCTCGTGAGAGAATCCGTGGTGGAGGTGGTCATTGGGGGCGCCAACTAACATTGTTGCACTGGGTGCCACCAGCACTAAAGCTGACCTTGCCCCCTGCGGACGCCCATGCCACTATGCATTACACATGGTGCTCCAGCCACTGTTCCTCTCTAGCTCGCACTCTCTGTTCTATTCTGAAGCTCCTCTGCGTCCCAGGGCTCAGTAGGACAAGACGTAGGCTTCATTTTCCTGCACCGTCCCTTTGGCACTCTCTTCTAGATGAACTCCTGTGCATCTCATCGCATGTCACATCTAGACAACACCTGGGGACTCTGCTCTTTTCTAGATCCTTCTGAGTACCCTCTGCCCCCCCTCCATCTTATAATTTAGTCAGAAGCGCCAGGAGACCTCAGACTTCATAGCGCGCTCTGACACCATAACAAGATTGAGGCAAAGTCTTTTCAAATAATTATTGGATTATAGTGATGGACTGCCTAGAACAGTTGCTGTTAAGTATATTACTAAGCAGAAAGAATAGTCACATTTGAATAAAAGAGTGGCGTCTGCCTCTTGCTCTGGTGTTGTTTTTGTCCTCAGGCTGCTCCCCGCCCCGTCTCACCTCTCTGAGAGCCAGTGTCCCCTTTGACCCTCTACCTACCGCCCACCCCCTGCCCCGCCTCTTCTCCTGGTTCACACCTTGGTGCTTTCACACTTAACGTCACCTCCAGCTGCCATTTTCAGAGAGGGCCCCGGGCTCCCTATCACCGACATGAGGAGGAGGAAGAGAGAGGGGGGACAGAGGAAAACTTGGTGGGGTCGGGGAGACATATATACGGTGGGGGTGAGAGTGAACGAAGAGGGGGGAGAGAAAGAGAGAGAGAAGCAGTGGGGAAAGAGAGACCTTGAAGGAGGGAGGAAGGAAGATGAGAGAGCAAGTGGAGGGGGAGTTGAGGTCTGGGTGAGGGAGAGCAGCTTCAGAGAAGTGAGACATGTGTTCTAACTCCGCCAGTGAAGACAGCAGGTCCAAAGGAGAAAGAACCAGGCCAGACAGAGTAGGTCCAGGCAGTGTGCACGGAGGCAGGCTCGGTGGGTCCGGAAGAGGGACAGGGCAGGCAGAACAGCTCCAGAGAAGGGCGAGCCGGACCGGACCAGGGCGAGCCGATCCGGAACAGCAGATCCTCCCTGAGCAGGGAGACGGCGCGATAGACAATCAGAATGGAGTGTTGAGCTTTTGTGGTGTTAGGGGGTAAATTGAGGGTTCAGGGTGGGTCTGGGTTTTAAGGTGCCAGGGAATAATTTGAAGGTTCACGGTGGGTTAGGGATTGGGGTGCCAGGGGGATAATTTTAGGGTTCAGTGTGGGTATGGGTTTGGGGTACCGGGGGGGGGGTAATTTTAGGGTTCTGGGTGGGTACAGGTTTTGGGGTGCAAGGGGGGGAATTTTAGGGTTCAGGGCGGGTATGGGTTTTGGGGTGCCAGGGGGACAATTTTAGGGGTCAGGGCGGTATGGGTTATGGGGTGCCAGGGGGACAATTTTAGGGGTCAGGGCGGTATGGGTTATGGGGTGCCAGGGGGGGGGGATTTTAGGATTCAGGGTGGGTATAAGTTTTGGGGTGCCAGGGGGATATTTTTAGGGGTCAGTGTGGGTATGGGTTATGGATGCCAGGTGGGTAATTTTAGGGTTTGGGGCAGGTATGAGTTTTGGGGGGGCAGGGGTAATTTTAAGGTTCAGGGTGGGTATGGGTTTTGGGGTGTTAGGGGGTAATTTTAGGGTTCAGGGTGGGTATGGCTTTTGGGGTGCCAGGGGCATAATTTTAGGATTCAGGGAGGGTATGAGTTTAGGGGGGGTTGGGTAATTTTAGGGTTCAGGGTGGGTATGGGTTTTGGGGTGCTAGGGGGTAATTTTAGGGACCAGGGCAGGTATGGATTTTGGGGTCCCACAAAAGAAAGAGATGGCTGTGGCACAACAACCCTATGGTGTATGAGATCATATGCGGCCTGATAGCTGCCCCCCATGGCTCCTCCTGCACCCCAGTGTTTCTTGTGCCCCACCTGGCACACATCATGTCGGAGGATGGTGATGAAGTTAACATTTTGCCCCCCCCTGGAAAAATTTCTGCGGACGCCCATGTACAGTATGTGTGTCGTGAAGTAAGCTTGAGTTTCTGACTTTGGAACCTGGGTGTCCAGGTTCAAACCCCCAGCGCTAGACTCAACAGCAGTGATTCATTTGAGCCCTTGTTTTCCAGTGCTCGGCATCTGCTCTTAATTGTTAACACCTGCACTTATGATAGTCTGTCTCATGGGGGCATTGTTTGTCTAAATTAGAGAACGAGCAAATAGTTATTTCTTAATTTTATACCTTAAAAAAGACTGTTACTTGCCTCCCAAGCCATTATTATAGCTTTTGGTGCCTGGAATAGACAGAATTGTCACACTCGGAGGGGTGTGATCATTAGTAGTGATATTGATAATGTCATTGGCAGCTATGGCCAGGGAAATTGGTGATGCAAGCTCGCGAGGGCACTGGCACTTAACTTTTTCACAGATTTTGGACTGCTAAACCGCTTGTACTTCTGGGCAAATCACTTAATTCCCCTGTGCCTAGAAAGAAAAATATGTTTGAGTAATGCCCACTCGTTGTACATGATCTTGTATAACCCCTCATGTAATGTGCATCACTGTTAAATACATGCATGCTGTGCATTTGCCTGCCATCAGGTGTTTGGATTAGAATATCATAGCTGAGGCACATTCTCAGATTGTCATTTTCCATTATCTAGTTCAGAGTTGTTTACAATTGGCCCTGCACACTGATGATAAAGTCTGGACATCGAATTCCAGAAAACTTGTGGAGAAACAGTGGTGAAGCAGAATACTTGAAGCGGACTCACTGAAGGTTTTCAATACCTCATTCAACTTTAAAGTCCCAGCCACCACGTGGATTGAGATTTAGATTTCCATTCTGTAACTCCTGATTACCCTGCAAAGACAGTCCCACATTCTATAACCCTTGTTTACCAAGGACCATTGCTGAAGATGAGTGTAATGCAGGTAAAGGATTTTATTGTAAAAAGACTGATCTGCTCTGAAGGGAAAGGTCATGGGCACATTACACCATGACAACCCATAAGGACTCTACCAATGTTTATTCAAGAAGAGTTAGAAGAAATTACCAGAGAGGTTGAGGAGAAATTATTTAGAGTACTATCCATAAGATCAACCAAAAGGATCAGAGCCAAGGAATCTTTTGAGATCCTGAAGGCTAAGCTTATTGGGAGAATATATAGCTCCAGATATCCAACAGAAATCTGCAGTGGCAGAACAGTGACTTTACTTAAGTCACACAAAGAAGACAATTTATTTTTACAGTATTGAAATCAAAATTACACAAAAACATTCTCACTGCTTTCGACTTCGACCAGAGTTCACGACAAAAATTAGGCCTAGAGAACAGGAACGACCTCAGCATCAGGAAAAGCATCAAAAGAGGTTTGACTTCTGATGGAGGATCAATCATGAAAGGGTTTTCTGTCAAGGCAGAAGAAGGACATTTATAGAAGTGTCAACTTCATAAAGGAGTTCGCCTCCAAAAGGAGGTTCACTCTTTAGAACATACTTGGATTAAAGAAGAGCCTAGAGCTCAACAAGAACAGCCCTCAAAGGAGACTCGAAGTCTATCAACAGAATCCCCTCAAAAGGATGATTGGAGTAGAAAGGAGATTCTGTTGCCAGTAGAGTTTCACCCTTAAGGAAAATTAGGTTCAGGTTCATCTGTATCCACATACATCCTAGACACCTCTCAATCCAGATTCTGCAGCTACCACAGCACTGGGACCGCCCTCATAGCCACCACTGATGACATCCGCACCCTCCTCAACCAAGGCTACACAGCAGCCCTCGTCCTCCTGGACTTTTCAGCCACCGTAGACACTGTCTCCCACCACCCACTTGCTGCGGGACTCCACAAGGCCAGCATCCAAGGAACAGCCATAGACTGGATTTGATCTTTCCTCTCAGGCACAATACAAAGAATAAGACTCCTGCCCTTCCTCTCCGAACCAACAGAGATCAGATGCGGAGTACCCCAAGGATCCTCCCTAAGCCCCACGCTCTTCAACGTCAACATGGCCCCCCTCGCAGCCATCATCAGAAAACACAGACTCAATATAGTCTCATAAGCTGACGACACCCAGCTCATCCTCTCCCTCACCAAGGTACCTGACATCAACAGGCGCATTTTCCAAGAAGGGATGATAGAAGTTACAACCTGAAGATCGCCTCGGAGAAAACAGAAGTCCTCATCCTCGGCTCCACCCCCTCTGCATGGGACAACACTTGGTGACCCCCTGCCCTCTGAAACCCACCCACCCAAATGAACCTCCCTCGTAATCTCGGCATCATACTTGACTCTTCACTCTCCATGAACCGCCAGATCAACGTTGTTTCCTCCACTTGCTTCAACACCTTCTTCATGCTTCGCTAGACCTTCAAATGGATCCCCCCAATGCCAGGAAGACCGTCATGTACGCACTCATCACCAGCAGACTGGACTACGGAAACACCATCTACGCCGGAATCAACAAAGAACTCCTCTGCAGACTCCATACCATCCAGAACGCCAAAGCCAGACTTATCCACGACATCACCACATCACCCAGCACCTCTGCGACCTCCACTGGCTCCCTGTTGAAAGAGGAATAACCTTCAAACTGCTCACACATGCCTACAAAGCCCTCCATAACACCGGATCCCAATACCTCAACGAACGAATCTCCTTGCACGCCCCAAGAGAAACCTGCTCTCTGCCGACCTGGCCCTAGCAATGGTCCCCTGGATCCACAGGGCCAGAGCGGGTGGCAGATCCTTCTCCTACCTCACGACCAAGACCTGGAACAAACTCCCCCACAGCATCCGACGACACCCAACACTTCACCAATTCAGAAAGGACCTCAAGACCTGGCTCTTCGAATCTACGGAGCCGCTCACACCCCCACTCCCCTCAGCACCTTGAGACCCTCACGGGTGAGTAGCATGCTTTAAATCCCCTGATTGATTGATTGACATACTCAACAAGGCCAAAAGTCCAGCAAAAGAAAATACTCATTATGACTAACTCCTTGGATTAATTCCTTGGGTGTGTGGCTACAGCAGTTCCGATATTGCAAATGAGCACAAACACTTCACCTGGAGACAGATCAGACAACCATACAGGACATATTAAACCTACCATCAGGAGATACTACAACAGTATCTGCAAACTCAGCAGTCCGCCAGGTGTACTTTTACTGGCAATACAAGATCCAGGAGCAGTTGACCTCAAGGAAGGATATTACTTGGCTGCAAGTGGACTTTCCTTTCCTGTGTGCACTCAACTCCTGTTTGGGAAATAAAAGTGGTTGGAAATCACCTCAGATGGTTGGGTACTTTCAGCAGTCAACAAAGGATACAGCAAAAAGTCCTAACATATTCCATTAAATCCTCTTCCAGCAGAAGACAGTACCAGCAAGGGCCATCAATGTTGCGTTCCGGTAGAAGTGGTTTCTTTACTTGAATAAAGAGCAATAGAAGAGGTCCACAGTCAGAGCTGAGCAGAGTGTACTTTGTTGACAACTTTGCCTCTAGGGTGTTTACCAACCTTCTAGATGTCAGAACACCACATGAATTCCATCATTGTGTTCATGTCTGTCCTTACAGTGAGCAGAGGAATGGTGAAGCTGAAAACAATTCAGAAATACCAAATGCAGTAAACTACTGGCTTATTGTGCAATCCTGGCTTCACAATCAAAATGAAAATATCATATTTACAGCCACTTTAGACTTTACATTTCTTGGGATCATTCCTCAACTCAGTTGCACTAAAAGCTTGCTCACCACAGAGGAGAGGAGATGCGGTCTGGTGGCTAATCTGCCCCTGAGGACCTGGGATCTTGTCTCATCTCTTGTACTTGTCTGAAAACCTTTTGATTCTGGGCAAATCATTGAATTATTTTGTGCCTGAAATTGTAAATATGTTTGAATATATAATACAGTGATAGATATGTGCCATGCAAATGTGTAACTCCATCTATGATCTACACAGCTCTATTGCTACCTAGCTATAGATCCCAGTCCCTATGGGGGAATGGGAGGGGTGTGTGGGGCTAGGAGGTATGCACATCATACAGTTATCAATGCATGTGACAGAGATCAGCAGCATATCAATTTGCTGGAGCGCAACACTCTTGCACTGAAGGCTTTTCAGAAATTACTATACTGCAAGGATGTGTTGATGTCAGACAAAAATATGGTAACAGTGTATTACACACTGAAGGAGAGATGCACGCATTATTTTCGGTTGTCCATGATGGCTCTGTAGATTTGGGGCCTGCAACAGCACATTCCATGCTGCCAGCTCCTTGCCAGGAAGCGGACAACGGTTATGAAGGCCTACTGGAGAGAACTAATGAGGAGACACATAAGAGGCATCTCAAGATCAATATTCTCAGCACATTATTTTACAAATAGGATTCCAGGCATTGATCTCCTCTAAAAAGCCCTCTCGTGGGGCCAGTGAGGGACTGCAGCGCCACCCCCACAAGGAGTAACACCCGATGATGAAGCATGACACCCGCAAGGGTGTATGAGGGCACTATATCCAAACGGAGGGATTCCCCCCATCATTATTTATAAATCCCAACAGTCTTAGAATCTGACCACCAGTTTTGATTCCTTCTCACCAGCCATAATTTGGTTGATACTTTCAAGAGAACTTAGGAACAGTTACCCCCCAGTGTAGACACGTTGTTCTTTGGAAGCGCGGGTACTGGACCTCTTCTTTTTCCAAATAGCTTCCGGTCCCCATTTCTTTTTGTGTGATGATTGATCTGTTCATCACATGTGAAAAGACAAAACATCATTGTTAAACATCTAGCTACCCACTGCCCATGTTACTAGGGAACACTCTGCGGATCGATTGATCAGGGATATTTTCATAATAGTAGGCCCTCCAGCATCAGAGTACTTTACATAATACAGCAACAAACCTACATACACAATGGATCATTCCATAGGAAGGAACATGAGCAAGACCAGTGGATTCAGTATCAGCATTCAATAGCATGAAAAAACCATGATTCCTGAGTAATTTGCAGGATCCTCGATATTAAAGAGCATACCTTCAAGGTGCACACAAGAAAGAATACGCGACAATAATGATCCAACTATATACAAACTGATCACTTCTTAGGCCTTGGCAAAATGAAGAGAGTTGGCCATCCAACCATTCCCTGGTGTTGGGGCTACCCATGGCCCAGTGGCATGCAGCCTTAGTCAAAGTCATCAGAGCCTGTGACTCCAGTCCTGTAGACAGGTAGGCTAGATTTCAGGCAAATACTCTCACATGCTGCATGTTAGAACCTCTGGCCCATCTCGATAGGGGTCTGCGTAGGTAGGATCCTATTGAGGAGGAAGGCTTTGAGCTGTTTTTTTAAACATTAAACTTCTTTTTGTCATATATAAGATGTGACAACAGTGATCCTCATTGCCTTAACATGGACCATCAGCTTGCCCAACACTGACTGGCTTTGAAGGCAAGCTAATGAATCACCTCATGAGACTGAGAGGAAGAAGACATAAAATCACACATGATGAACAAAATGTAAACAAGTCTAGATTCCCTGAGTTGCTTTATATTGTTTCACTGATCATCTCTCACAAATCAGCGTCTTTGTACAATTCTTGTGAATGTTTCAACACTGCACAACTGCATGTGATGTTATGCACCACTGCTGCTCTTTTTATAACTAATTTCTGCTGGAAATGTGAGAGTGCTTTTGTCAAATAAATATATACAGGAATGCTACAAAACCCATGATTCTCCCTTCTGCTAGAACTGACAGTACTTCTAGTCAGCAAGTTACCACATCTGAGAAGCTTGCTCCGTCCACAGAAGGAACACTGTTGCATCCAAACAGCAGCGGCCCGTGCAGGTAATAGTGGTGAGGTGGTGGGGCCAAGTGGGAGTATTTCGAAAGACGACAACGAGGGGCAATTGATTATTTAGTTAATTTTTCCTTGTGGTCGTCTGTCAAATGTGGCTTGCATTCTATTGCTTGTTTCTGAGTGTTAGCATGAGAAAGTGTAAATAGTGTCTCTGAGCATGTATGACCTTCTATGTGTAAAGGACTACTCTTGTTTTTCAGCTGTGGGAGCCTAGGCCTGGAAACCATAGTGGCTGGAAACCAGACACATAATGCAATATGTGGCATCATGATTGTGAGCAAAACTGCACAAGGTACATAATATTCATTCAAATCCATATGAGATGGTAAACAACTCACCTAAGGCTGGAAGTGAGACTGGGCAGGCATGTGAAGATTGCACAAAATGTGTTTTATTATCAAAATCAACAAATACCTAGGATTATTTCACATTTTATGTGTACTGTACTATTTAACAGTTTATGTCAATCTTAGTGATATTGTTATAGAATTTAGTAGCATTTTCACACATAACATATTAAAAACATATATAAAGGAGCCAAAATAATAAATAATCAATTTCTTAACACAATTATAGCCAAAATGAGCCCCGCGACCATCCCCTTCGGGTCTTCCTGTGAAAAATCTGGGGATCTGGTTCGACGAAAAACTTAGTTTTGTCAATCAGATTAGTAAAGTGACAGGTACATGTTTCGGCATTTTGAAGATGCTCAGAAAATTTCTGCCCCTGTTGCCTCTGTCCGCCAAAGAAACAGTAATACGGGCCATAGTTATCTCCCATCTTGATTACGCCAAAGCATTGTATGTAGGTCTCTCTGGATACCTAATGTATACGTTGCAGGTAGTGCAGAACGCCGCTGCGCGGTTGCTGCTGGGTTTACCCAAACACAACATCTCCGCCGTTAAAAGCTAGGGTCTTGTTCAAGGCTCTAGTTACGGCCAAAGCGGCACTCTATGAATACGTTCCGGTGTATCTGAGGAAACGTTTTTCGTTTTAGGTCCCGGGCAGACTCTTGCGCTCCTCGAATACGTGCCTGACCTCTGTACCCAAAATCCGTTTGAAAAGAGAGGGGGGCAGCTCACTGTCTTATTTGGAAGCCAAGTCGTGGACCTCTCTACCCTGGAGCTCCATAGCCTTCGAAACCCCTCTCAGTTCAGGAAAAAAATTAAAACTCTGTTATTCAATTAAGCATGTTTTCCTTCTGTTCACTGCTCTCATTTGCTGGGCTCGTGCCGGGACACTCTTCTGAGTAGCCGTTCTCGTTACAAATCACCAATAACAATAACAATAAAATCACAAATGAAAAAGGCTGAACAATATTCCCAGTACAAAATTAATTGCTGTACACACTCTGGGTGGTTGTATTTAGCTGGTTTTCTGGTTAAAAAACAGTGAACTCTTAAACAAGCACAGACAAAGCCAACTGTTTTGGCTTTTGCTTATTGAAGCTTAGTAAAATGGATTCACTAATTCTCATAAGCCATGCGCAGCGTGGGCAGAATTTGTGCATGCTTCCCTCACATACACAAACCTGGTACAGCCAGCCAGCAGCAGTTTAAGTTCATATTGGATACTTTAAAAAGATGTGTACGTCACATGGAAGGCATCTGCACTATGCCCTAAGAGGAAGAAGGTACAGCATGTGCAATTCCATTGAGTCTTCCCTCCTATCCGTATATCGTTACAGTACCGGGAGTTCTAGTGTAAGACACTCACACTCACTATCAGAGTAAGTTTCCTTCACATACATAGCACAGTTAGAGCACTGGCATCTGGAGTGCAACCTCCCCATGCCCATGGGAATTTTGAAGTTCTCATACCTGATGATTAGATCATTACAACCTCACTACATCAGGAGTACCACTTAAGAGGATGCGGCTACACTTGTTTAGGTAAATACAATGACATTTAGTTTAATCTCGTGGTTCTTTCATTTAAATAAGGTGTTAAGGATTGCTTTAGTTTAATATAAATTAAATTAAATAAGGGTCAGGTTACTTATTTAAGTTGCTTCGGTTTAAATTTGTTAAACTTTATTATAAATTGTGTATTTTAATTTATTGTAAACTGCTTAAGCATCAGATTAATTAAATTAAAGATTGCAGCAAATAATATAATGTATTTAAAATGAAAATAAATACATTAAAACTAGTTTAGTATTCGGCAATGCAGCGAGCGCAAGGTAAGAGGTTTTCCCCCCTCCCTCCCTGCCCCACTGCTCTTACCCATGCAGGCCACGCCTGTTTTTCACTCTACTTGAGGTGGAAAGATATGCCGACTTTTTCTTTGCACGTTTGGCTCATTCTGATCTTTTCAATGCAATATGACAAATGGGTGCATCGTTTTTTTGCTCTGGAAGTTTGCCTTTTGTGGATATTTATTTGCACAGTGGTATCATGAAGAAGAACGTTGCATTCCTAAATTATCTAGGTGATGTATACCTTATGCAGAGCCGTTTTCGTTGTGGATAAGAATAGATGAAACAGAAATCATCACAAAAGTCAAAGTTGTTATGTAGATGTGGAAAAGTTATACACTGCACACCCTTATGAAGTTGTAGGGGTTCCCTTTGTCCTTTGGGAACGTTGGAAAGCAATCTCTGTACTCCTAAACTACACTGGATGTCCTTTTGTCACGGGTATGAATGGGTTGTGCTGTAATCCATCCTTATCTCAAAAATGAATTATTTATGTGTCCGCAATACCTTCCTATTGCTACCCAGTGTTGTAATGCACAAAACCTGATTCTTCTGCCAGATATCTTTTGGCTAATAAGGTTTTAGTGCCTTCATTTAACAGAAACACAAACATGGGGGCCCATTAGGATGGCGGGCGGATCGCCCCCGCCAGGCTGGCGGTAGCCACCGCCGGCCTGGCGGGGGCGATCCGCCTGCCATCCTTGCTCTGAAAACCCCCCGCCATATTAGGATGGCGGGGGGGGAGGACCGCCGCGGACGGCGCTTTTCGGCCGCTGCTTTTCCGCCCTGGTCGCAAGGCGACCGGGGCGGAAAAGGTATAATATGGTGGCGGTGTCTATGAGACACCGCCAGCCATATTATGATGGGCCAATGTGAATGACTTTCCCCCCCCCCCGCAATTTAAAGTGCAACGTAGCAGGCACCGCGCGGGGCCTGTCATGTTGTGCTTTGAAATGCTTTGGAATTCCAATTGAAGCCCATGTTAGATGTGAAGGACATCTAACATGGGCTTCAATTGGAATTCCATAGAGCATATTATCTAGCCCATTATTGCCGTTTTAGCGGCAGTTTTCTGCCGCTAAAGCGGCGATAATGTTATCGCCAGTCTTGATAATATGCCCCCCATTTGCTTCTAGTTGCTCTCTAATTTTTGTGAAGTTAGAGATTTGAGGCACAAGAACATTATGTAATGCTCCTTGGATAATGGATTGTGATCCAAGTCCAAATGTATGAGACAATTTTGAAAAGATTGCGATTACCTAAAATTGCGACTACAACTAGGGAATCGCAAATTTCGATTCCCTTACCACATGTACCAAGCATTTTCTAAATGCAAACTGTGCATTTCGGAAAATTATATTACCATCGACTTCAAGTTGACGGTAACCATGTGCAAAGTTTGAAAAATGCTCAAAAAAAGCTTTTTTCAAAAGTGCCATGTAGCACACACATGGTTCGCTTTACATGTGCACATTTTTTTGGGGGGGTGCTTCTGGGTGGCCTTAGGCCCCTGGCACCCTTGGCTTTGCATTACCTAATTTGCGATGACCAATTACGTAATCGCAAATTAGCTAATGCAAAACCATTAGCACCTATATGCCTATTTGTTCCTATGGTCTTTAATTCCATAGGAACAAATGGAGTAGTGTTACCTAATAGCTATTACCTATTTACCGAATTGCCTTTTGGTAATACTAAGGAATCGCTCAATCTTCAGCGATTCCTTTCATACATAGCATTTTATGATTACCAAATAGCGATTCAGTAAAAAATGCTTTTTTGATGCATGTGGCCCCAAGTGTTTTATAGTGCTCTGTTGCTCCTCACTAACAAGGCTTGTGTGCTACCAATACATACCAGTGGAGAATCCAAGAATTAGACTTGTGGTTACTGAATGTACAATATGCAAACTAGCAGCTAAATTGGCAGGAATTGAAAATACGCCCTAAACATGTAATGCATAATCTGAGATATTTTAAGAAACTCTCAGAGCCATACCTACAAGGGGGGTAATCATCTGCTGTATTTTTGGCGTTAGCTGAGATCTTTTGATTTTACCAAAATTATATTTATAATATACTCACACTTACAAGAGATTTCAGTAAATCCTCTTCATCACTTTTGGTCTGTCATTAAGTCATTCATATTTTTCTTCCACCCAGTACAGCATACAGCATTGTGTTAACCCACCGTAGCCATTGGCTAACTTCACTCTCAGTGACAGCATTCTGCCCTTTCACAAAAAGCACATCAGTACACAAAATAGTTCCCTTAAGTACCAGGTCTGCCATTGCCTATGTGTGCTTTTTAAGGCCAAACAATATTTTTGCTTTTAGCCAATTTTATTTTTAGATAGAAGGGCGCCCGGCGGCTTCCTTGACAATATGGTTTTGCAAACACTATGACAAAACAAGTATTAGTAAAAGACATAAGTTTGAAAACAACACCAGTATTATTAGCTTTACCAATGCTTTTATTTATATGTGCTTCCCTGTTGATATTTAAATTGTACAGGACAAAGTGCAATTCCAGAATGACAAACGTTCAGTATTTCTTCAGACAAACTTCAGTTTTCAGTCATGTGTTCACTTATTAAGTTGCAATTTATTTTCTGTTACATTGTTAGCAAATCATTTCTTGGAATTCACAGTAATGCCCTTTACGCTGAAGCGTGGAATACTAAAAAACTATTGTACATTGTTGATTGAATTATTATTTAATTTTTTTGTGAAATTAAATCAATCTGTCACTGCAACGCAAGGGCTGTTTCCGCTGATAGAGCCCCGTGAAGTAATTAGTGCTGGTACAATAAGTACATCCGGCAGTCTTTAATTAAGGCAGTGCCTGGGGTGGCATCCTGGAGGAAACTGAGGCTTTTGTTTTTGGACAGTGGGCTAAGGGTACCTTTCCAGGTCCCTTCTGGCTGCAGTTGTAGGAGTCCTGGCCCACTAAAAGCCCTGACAGGTGGTATGGACCATAAAGCCTGCCCAATCTACCTGTTGCCCTTCCTGGTGATCTTACCATAGTCACTTCCTAGTCCCCAACTCTATCTTTGCTCTCTCACTCTAATCTGAGCTTTAGTCAATTGAAAGTGTAGTCTTTAGAAGTAGAACCAATAAACCAGGTAGAGCTTGCAGAACACATCTCCAGAATAGGACACGGTGCTCTAGATTTGGTTTCAGTACTGGGCACCGACATATAGATGAAGCCTCCAGAAGCTAATGTGCTAGTGTTAGAAATGAGGTCTCTAGTTGGCAGAGGTATGCACTCTGTCCATGTAGGGACCACAATCCTAGTCAGGTTAAGCAAGATACATACTAAAAGATAACCTGTGCTTACTATCAGGTAGCTTGGTGAAGAGCAGGCAGGCTTATCTAAAGAGGCAATGTGTGAAGTATTTGTTCAACACACTCACCGTAACACAATGAAAACACCATAAAAAGATTCCACACAAGTTTAGAAAAATAGAGAAAATTGATCTAAGCAAAAGAAGACCAGACAAAAGTCCAATCAGTAGCAGTCGAGATATGATTTTTTAGAGATTAAATACAAAAGTAGTGCTTAGAAATCACTAGCGGTCAAAAGGTCACTTGAGTTCATGAGGGACCGGTTCAAATCCAAAGTGCAGCCTGACAGCTGGAGGGCAGGTCAGCTACAGGACGCCAGATAGGTCCTGCTGAAGTAATACCTTGGCTGGAGCAAGTGTTGATGTTGGAGCCCTCTGAAGTGCACAAAGATCCTTTTCAACCCAGTCCTGTCTGCCAGGCTAATGGTGGAGGGTGAATCACTGCTTTATGTGTGGACAGGACACTACCTAATGAAGTGTAAGTGTCAGCCCTCTGATTCCTCCTTGCCCAGGGAGACCCATCAGAATTCAGATGAATGCATGTGAGTGCTCAGAATGTAGATGAGCCTCACCTTACTTGATTTGTGGCTGTCTAGAAGGAATGCGCAAAGTGTAGCTGTCACCCACCCCAGACATGTATTGGAGACAGGCTGCAGACACACAGAGTAAAGTTGAGAGCAGAAAATCGTCCATTGTCTAAAAGTGGCATTTCTAAAATAGTAATGTCAAATTCAACTTTACCACTATAGAGGATTTATCATTATCATCTCAAAAATATGGAACATGATTTGGCTACTCCTTTCTAAAACGGAATTACAGCTTTAAAGTTTTTAAGGACCACCCAATGCTAGCCTATGAGAAGAATAGGCCTCACAGTAGCAAATCAGTCTTGACCTTGTTCCTTGTGGGAACAGTCCAGCCCGAACTGCCAAGCCAGGTCTTCCCGGGACCGGAAACAAGCATCCTGGGACCCGTTTCAGGGCATCACCCTTGATCAACCAGGCTAGCTTGAATCCAGTGGTGTAGTGAGCATGGGACCCACTTCTGAGCATACCCTTCCCACTTAGGGCGACATATGCAAAAGAAACAGTTGATGGACGGAATGCTGGACAATGCAAGCATTCATGCCCAGTCACAAGGATCTGGGATTAATCCATCATTCTTTTGCTCAGCAAACCACCCCAGTGTGGACCCAGCCATATGCAAATCAGTCTTGATCCTGTTCCTTGTGGGAACAGTCCAACCCGAACTGCCAAGCCAGGTCCTCCGGGACAGGAAAATAGCATCCTGGGACCGGTTTCAGGGCATCACTGAAACAGGCCCACTAGTAGCATTTAGATCACAGACCCTGGGTATATGGCATACTACTTTACAAGGGACTTAGAGGTAAACTAAATATGTCAATCAGGTATATACCAATGTCACCATGTTTTAGTGGAGAAACACATGCACTTTGGCACTGGTTAGCAGTGGTAAAGGGCTCAGAGTCCTGAGGCCAACAAAAAGATACAATAAACAGTGGAGGTAAGCGGTGAAAAAGTTGGGGGAAGATAACCCTAAGAATGACAGGTCCAACAGTTACGTATTCCAGGCCACACCTTTGGAACTCGAACCAGTACTCCTGATCTGGTTTTTAGTACTCTGCATTGTTCCCCAGATACTGATCTAGATAGAACATGGCACATACTAACCCGCAGGGGGCTAAACGGAGGCCTTGGTCTTGTGCTTTTCTGAATACATAGCATGCCCCCTAGCCAGACTGGGTCAGGTTACAAATTCTATTATGCTTTTACTTACAGAAGCTGCCATAGGCCGACTCTAGCTCCTGGCTGGCTAGCACCCTACACTCTATTCTTTCCTGCTCACAATCTCGAACGCACTGCGTACGCTTGAAGGTGCTAACAACATTCAAACTACCTTATATGTTGTATTATTCTTGGTTTTAGAGTGTGACATCACCCTATTCATGAGATATTATTGGCTAGCACTGTGCTCTCTATTCTTTCCCTCACATATCGCCTGGGTATTCTCGCTCATTAACTGCTTGCAAACTATTTTTTTTCCTTGTTTTGACTTGGTTTTAGAGTGCGCCCCAATTTCACTTATGGAAAATTATTGTTTTCATTCTTTCAAATGTCCCTACTAGCAAAGTTCTAGCGGTACTAACTGTCACTTTCTTTTATGTGTAGTTGCAATGGACACTTGTTTCTTTTTTTCCAGACATGTAATGATTTTCATTAAACGAGCATAAATAAACTATACACATCGCCTCTATTCTCTTCTCTGTGTTTTGATAACGCTCTGAAGCATTTCACCTGATTTCTTTCTTCCTCGCACTTTCGAATCTCTATTTCAGTTTCCCTCCAACGCACTCTCCCTACTTATTTTTCTATTTTAATTCATATGTACTGTTAAGTTAAAACCCTACGCAGACATTAAACACAACAAAAAGGCTTAGATCTGCCCCCAGTTAGGACACCTTCCAGAGATGTGTGGCGTGACTAATAGGTGTACAGCTCTTCCTGTGGCTTCTAGCGGATGTCGCTTGTGGTCCCTGTACACTAAGACTAGGTTTCCGTCAGTGCAGCACTGGAAGGTACCAAACTAGCTCTTGGATCCGTGAAGATGGTCATCTTTCTGAGAAAAGAAACTGTTTCTGTCCAGTGTGAATACCAAACAACCTGTTGACATCCGGTTACAAAGTAGCACTCCTTCCTGAGGTGCACACATGTCACTCTTTATAACTCAGTCGCTTTCTATGAAGATGTATCCTCTGTTCTCTCTTTACATAGTGTTTATATAGCGTACATTACAATTAGCCAATAAAACTGTACTTATTTTACGGGCCTTGAAGGATGAAGACTGAAACAGTGAGTCTGCCATTTTGGGATCTGAAACTAAGTCCTTCTGATATCACAGGTGTATCTCCACCCACTGAGTTGTCTCACCAGCACTCTATCAGGTTTTCTTTGGATCCTTGTTGAAAGACCTGGCCTTTGATTTTCGAAAGTCTTCCTTCACCATTGACCTGTCCCCCGTACATTTGTATGTAGAGTTGATGGTCTTGAAGGTTTGCTACTGCATTGACCTGGCTCTGGTGGCGTGTGTTCTTTCACTTTTCTAGAGCACAATTTTACCCAAATTTTAAAGTGCTTTGGCAGCTATTCAATTACTCTGCTTGGTCTCCTTTCTAGAATCACAAGGCTCACCCACTACCATCCTCGCCCTCCTGACAGCCGTGGCGATCTTCATCCTGATCCTGGGTACCATCTTCCTGCATCTCTATATCTGGCGGATGAAGATGGAGAAGCTGTTGATTGCTAAAGGTGAGTACTTGGTGAGGAGCTGGAGTGATGTCATAATTTGCTGTGCCAGCTCCGAGAGCTTTAATACTATGACATAACTCCAGAAACCTGAAACCACACTGTTACACATCTCCACCAACCTGTTACTATAATATGGCATAATCCCAGGATATTGACATCAGACTAATTTCACTACAGGAACCTACCCTTCGACTGTGATAACATAACCAAAAGTATGGCGTCATAACTTTGAGATTACTCTAGGAACCAGCTGCTAGACCTTGTGATCCTTCTTGAATCTGGCCTTAGACTGCAACATCACACCAGTAGCTGGGTGTAAAACTGTGATCACGCCAAGATGTTGGCTTTACTGTGACATTACTTACAGAAACTGATGACAGGTTGTGAGATCGCTCCAGGAATCTTACACCAGACTATGATGGCTCCGAGTATCTGACGTCAGACGTCGATGCTGCAGGGACCTGACATAAAACATTAATCTAATGGCAAGATTCTGGCGTCAGACTGAAATGTTACTTATGGAGACACTGTAGAGTAGAAACACTACAATAAAGTGACATCTCTGCTTAAGGCATGTGTCAGAATGGGAGGTCAGTCCAAAAACCCAGATTCAGACTACGACATCATTTCAGAAACCCACATTCAGACCCTGACATTAATCCAGTGACTCGAATTCAAACTCGGATGTTACGCCAAACGTCCAACTTCAGACCGTGTCATCGATTCAGAAACCCTACTGCAGACTGTGACATCACTTCCGAAACCCGACTTCAGACTAGGACAGCAGTCCAGAAACCCGCCTTCAGACTGTAACATCACTACAGTAGTCTGACTATATACTGTGGCATTACTCCATTGATCCGACTTCAGACTGTATTTTCACTCCAGTTGTCTGACTTCAGACTGTGACATTACTCCAGTAGTCTGACTTCAGACTGTGACATTACTACAGTATTCCGACTTTAGATTGTGACATTACTACAGTATTCCGACTTCAGATTGTGACATTACTACAGTAGTCTGACTTCAGATTGTGACTTTATTACAGTAGTACGACTTCAGATTGTGACGTTACTCCAGTAGTCCAACTTCAGATTGTGACATTACTACAGTAGTCTGACTTCAGATTGTGACATTACTAGAGTAGTCCGACTTCGGATTGTGACATTACTCCAGTAGTCCGACTTCAGATTGTGACATTACTACAGTATTCCGACTTTAGATTGTGACATTACTACAGTAGTCCGACTTCGGATTGTGACATTACTTCAGATTGTGACTTTATTACAGTAGTCTGACTTCAGATTGTGACTTTATTACAGTAGTACGACTTCAGATTGTGACGTTACTCCAGTAGTCCAACTTCAGATTGTGACATTACTACAGTAGTTTGACTTCAAATTGTGACATAGTCCGACTTCGGATTGTGACATTACTACAGTAGTCTGACTTCAGATTGTGACGTTACTACAGTACTCTGACTTCGGATTGACTTCGGATTGTGAAATTACTACAGTAGTCTGACCTCGGATTGTGAAATTACTACAGTAGTCCGACTTCGGATTGTGACATTACTCCAGTAGTCTGACTTCAGATTGGGACGTTACTCCAGTAGTCCGACTTCAGATTGTGACATTACTTCAGATTGTGACTTTATTACAGTAGTCTGACTTCAGATTGTGACTTTATTACAGTAGTACGACTTCAGATTGTGACGTTACTCCAGTAGTCCAACTTCAGATTGTGACATTACTACAGTAGTTTGACTTCAAATTGTGACATAGTCCGACTTCGGATTGTGACATTACTACAGTAGTCTGACTTCAGATTGTGACGTTACTACAGTACTCTGACTTCGGATTGACTTCGGATTGTGAAATTACTACAGTAGTCTGACCTCGGATTGTGAAATTACTACAGTAGTCCGACTTCGGATTGTGACATTACTCCAGTAGTACGACTTCAGATTGTGACGTTACTCCAGTAGTACGACTTCAGATTGTGACATTACTACAGTAGTACGACTTCAGATTGTGACGTTACTCCAGTAGTCCGACTTCAGATTGTGACATTACTACAGTAGTCCGACTTCGGATTGTGACATTACTACAGTAGTCCGACTTCAGATTGGGATGTTACTCCAGTAGTCCGACTTCAGATTGTGACATTACTACAGTAGTACGACTTCAGATTGTGACGTTACTACAGTAGTCCGACTTCAGATTGTGACATTACTACAGCAGTACGACTTCAGATTGTGATGTTACTACAGTAGTCCGACTTCAGATTGTGACATTACTACAGCAGTCCGACTTCAGATTGTGACATTACTACAGCAGTACGACTTCAGATTGTGATGTTACTACAGTAGTCCGACTTCAGATTGTGACGTTACTACAGTAGTACGACTTCAGATTGTGATGTTACTACAGTAGTCCGACTTCAGATTGTGACATTACTACAGCAGTAGGACTTCAGATTGTGATGTTACTACAGTAGTCCGACTTCAGATTGTGACGTTACTCCAGTAGTCCGACTTCAGATTGTGACATTATTACAGTAGTACGACTTCAGATTGTGACGTTACTCCAGTAGTACGACTTCAGATTGTGACATTACTACAGTAGTACGACTTCAGATTGTGACGTTACTCCAGTAGTCAGACTTCAGATTGTGACATTACTACAAGTAGTCCGACTTCAGGTTGTGAAATTACTACAGTAGTCCGACTTCAGATTGTGACGTTACTCCAGTAGTCCGACTACAGATTGTGACATTAGTACAGTAGTCCGACTTCAGATTGGGATGTTACTCCAGTAGTCCGACTTCAGATTGTGACATTACTACAGTAGTCCGACTTCAGATTGGGATGTTACTCCAGTAGTCCGACTTCAGATTGTGACATTACTACAGTAGTACGACTTCAGATTGGGACGTTACTCCAGTAGTCCGACTTTCAGATTGCGACATTACTACAGTAGTCCGACTTTAGATTGTGACATTACTCTAGTATTCCGACTTCAGGTTGTGTCATTACTCCAGTAGTCTGCCCTCATACTGTGACGTTACACAAATCCTAGGAACATTCTTCCTCCACTCCAAACGTAAGTACGTGCTTAAACGTGTAATGTGCTAGGGGTAGTCAATTAAAAAGGCAGGAATAACTATTTTCCCAGCAGTGACATTTTGCGGTTACTGATTTTTCACCATTCACTAAGGTGCACGTTTTCCCAGGTTATATTTACATTACCTGAGCAAGGTTATTTCCGCACAGCAAGGTCATTTTCCTTGTAATAGAATCCGGCTCAGATGGAAAATATATTCTGGATGATTCTCTGCAAGTTTCCCTTCTGCAAAACATTTCTATGTTCAGCGACACACGCTTGCAGAGGTTTTCTCGGCATATTTACGGTTGGCAGAGTTTTGTCTATGCACGGTCGTATGGCACAGAAAAAGAACACTTAATACACCAGGAAGGAGGCACCTACAAGATTCCAACCACACATAGCTGCATAAATCTGACTCTTTAGAGCTCTCAAAACTTTTCCAGGCGTCTACAGCAGTCACAAATTTCCAGTCATTGTCCTGCAAAGATTGTATGGTTTCTTTCATCCCATGTAAATATCTACACATGTAGAGCAATAGCTTGCGAATGAGGCAGTAACTGTTTCTAAAGCTAATGCAGAATCATTTTCTTAGCATTTTAGCAAAGCTCAGAATTTCACCTCGAAGAGCCACAGCAAAAAAATGTGCAATCCTCACAAAGTTGCGAAGTTTCTTCTAGACCTTCTGGAAGGTTGCAAATTAAAGGTTTTCAACTTCGCACACCTCTAGAACTTCTACAATGTGTCACAGCCAACAAGAATTCTCATAAATTATGGGTCAGCTAATAACATCAGTTCTGTGTACAGTTGTGTGCCAGGAGATATAAAGCTCATTACTTGTTCCCGTGCCACTGAGCATCCAATCAGAATTCATATGTCAGGAAAAGTGGTGGCTTTCTGATATCCTTAGTGTAAGGTGGAACTGCACTCCTGTACTCAATAGTGAAAATGGGTTATGTGGATGCTGAAGAAATCTTAGCGTGCTTACTAGTGTGAGGGTTGTGTGCCAAACTCCCTCCTAAGTAACAATCATGTAAATACAAGCCCAAGGCAACCCTGGGCTGCTAGTCGCACAGCAATTGGGCAAAACGCCTCTGTAATTTAAATGGAATTTTTTCACATGTATTCAGATTTCAGATTAACATTTATTTTTCAAAGAATAGTATTTTTACTCTTCAACATTATACATCAAAATTATATATATGTCCACTTGTTTCACAAAATATTCATGGTCAAAACGTGAAGCACTTGAAAATATTAACACAACATATTTTCAATCCAAGTGAAATAGTAATAACGATTCATCAATAATTGAAATTCAAAAAACAAAAACCCAATGCATTTCGGGTACATAAAGCACCCTTCTTCAGGGGATTAAACATATACAAACAAAGTTCAATGGTCCTTGAGTGATTGGTCTCTCAAAATGCAGATTCGACAGGATCTAAAAGACAACAACATACCAAACTCTAATAAGTATTTCCATATATACAAGGTATCATCTCGCAAGAACATGCTGGAGTGAACACTGAAGAAAAGCGACCAAAGGTACACGCCACCACAAAACACCCGTGTTTCGTAAAGCAATCAATAAATGTGAGATGTAAAAGTCAGAACAGCTTATAAAAGAAAGAAAATTAAGATTTAAGGTATTTACATTCTCAGGAGTGAGAAGCAAGCTACTAGCCGTGCCATCCTAAAAAAACATGCTGGTGACAGTTTCACCTGATGGATTACTGTGCTCAACTGTTAGCCCTTAATCCAAGAAAATATTACTGCAAAGTAAAAAAATACGTACGGTCCTGTGAACAACTTTTCATTACTCTTATTGCTTGTCCAGCGGAAATATCCCTCTCTGTACCAACACCTGAACGATAAATGAGTACCAGTCTATTACCACTGCCATACGATATACAATAAATAACTGCTTAACTCTGACTACGTGACATGTCTTACCGCCACTTTTAAATGCGGGTCCACTCGCTGTTCAAAAATAGTCGCCCTGCAGCATTCTGTGTTTAAAGAAAAAACTCGTGATGAGTTGTATGTTACACGGCAACCACCCTTGCCTAAAGTCACTGTTATTTCTCCATTCGAGCACTAACCTGGCGCCTCCAACAACGGCGTCCTGAATGATTTCCCGGTGCGAGTCCGCCCTACCGATCACGTGGTGCGGAACTCGCCCGGTGTTTACTGCCTCATTAAACACAAAGAAGGGACTATCTACGCGCAACTTGGATTATCCTCATTGCTTATGGCAGTATTGTTGCTTCCTGCCTTCTACATGCTGTAAACCTTAACTACGTGTGTCATGATGGTCTTCAATAAACCTATCTGAAGTTTTAATCAATTATTACTATTGTTAGAGTACTGCATCACTCTTAAGTCAAAGAAATAGTTCCAAATATGTCCTCATATATATTGTTGTACTCAAGTATATGGCAACCTCTGCCATAATATCAAAGATTCCCACTATATACATACGCTAAATATAAAAATGTCTAAGGTGACAAAATGAGTGTGAAAAGATTATTAAGTGTGAAAAAATTGAAAAATGCATGTAACCAAAAAACTAAAATGTGAAAAACATCTGAATGCCGCAGACTCATCCATTGTGCTGTTAGCTCAATCATATACAAACTGAAACGAGGATTAGGAAGAAAAAGGAAAAAGAAGAGAGCATAAATAGGTTTCAAGACTCAGTGTTCCTCCTTACAATCTGACATGCGTTCTGTTATGAAATTTAGAGAAAACACACAAGTTCGTAATGATCATTTAAACCATTCGGATTAATTGTTCCTAAAAAAAATGTCCAGTGTGTTTCCCTTCTAGCTAGAAGTGTGTGCAAATCCAATCCTGGGGAGCGCTCTATACATTCTAGGACTGTGTACCTTAGTTGGGGAATTGTATGATTAGCTTCTACCCAATGTCTAGCCAATGGGGAAGTTGTGGTGCGATTCCTAATTCGGCTTTTATGCTCTACTATGCGAGTCTTTATTTTACGACTCGTACGTCCCACGTAAACTAGTCCGCAGGGACACTTGATCGCATATACAACTCCTTCTGTGTTGCAATCTGCATTATGTCTTAATTTGATATTCACCCCTGATTGCGGGTGAGGAAATTGATCACCTGTGATAACGTTACCACATTGTCCGCAGTTATAGCATTTCATCATACCCCTCTCTCTTTGTCGGGTGGTTCTTTTTTGAGGTTTCAAGAATTCCCTTAGATTCTTGGTTCTGGTATGTGCAAAAAGGGGACTGCCATGAAAGACTGTTTTAAAGTCAGGTTCATTTTCGATAAGTTCCCAGCGGTTCCTGATTGCTGTTTTAATTTGTGTTGCTTGCGTGGAATTCTTCAGAACAAATACCTCACGTTGCATGGGTATTTTTTCTTTAGTCGTTAAAAGTTCATCCCGAGTTTTTTTTGATGTGGCCTGTGTAGCTTCACTGAGTATTTTCTCTGGGTAACCTCGCTCTTTGTATTGTTGTATCTGTACAGTGATCTCTTCCTCGCTTCGTGCATCATCTGATGTTATTCTCTTGATTCGCATCATCTGCGAAATCGGAAGATGTTTTTTCAGGCTATATGGATGAGCACTCGAAAAGAGCAGTGCATTGTTCACATCTGTTGGCTTCCTGTATACAGACGTGGATAGCCCTGTTGGTGTTTTACTTATTTCAATGTCCAAAAAATGAATCTTCTGTTTTTCAATACTATGTGTAAATTGAATGCGAGGGTTCCGTTCATTCAGTTTGCAAATGCTCTCTTCCAATTCATCTCTGGTACCTGTCCAGATGACTAAAATGTCATCTATGTACCTCAAGAAAACTGCTGCATGTTTTTTCCACATCTCATTGGAAAGTATATATTGATCCTCGAAATGGGCCATGTAGGTATTAGCGTACGATGGTGCTCCGGGAAAACCCATCGCTGTTCCTGTGCGCTGTATAAAAAAGTTTTCCATCCAAACAAAGTAGTTGTTGTAGAGTGCAAAATGTAGTAATTCTAGTAGGAACACTGCTTTATCATGATCAATTTCAGAATTTAGCAATCGCCATTCTATTGCCTCCAGTCCTTCTTTGTGTGCGATAGAGAAACCACCTTTTCGACCGATAGTAGCAGGGTGTGGATCTATCCACGAGTCTCTTGGATACTATCTTGACTTTTACCTACAACCGTTGGTCCAATCCTGGAAGACATACGTTAAAGACACCACAGATTGTTTACTGAAACTGGAATCACAAAAACATCTCTTTGCTAATGACATCTGGCTCTGCACAATTGATGTAGTCGCACTATACACCTCTATCGCACACAAAGAAGGACTGGAGGCAATAGAATGGCGATTGCTAAATTCTGAAATTGATCATGATAAAGCAGTGTTCCTACTAGAATTACTACATTTTGCACTCTACAACAACTACTTTGTTTGGATGGAAAACTTTTTTATACAGCGCACAGGAACAGCGATGGGTTTTCCCGGAGCACCATCGTACGCTAATACCTACATGGCCCATTTCGAGGATCAATATATACTTTCCAATGAGATGTGGAAAAAACATGCAGCAGTTTTCTTGAGGTACATAGATGACATTTTAGTCATCTGGACAGGTACCAGAGATGAATTGGAAGAGAGCATTTGCAAACTGAATGAACGGAACCCTCGCATTCAATTTACACATAGTATTGAAAAACAGAAGATTCATTTTTTGGACATTGAAATAAGTAAAACACCAACAGGGCTATCCACGTCTGTATACAGGAAGCCAACAGATGTGAACAATGCACTGCTCTTTTCGAGTGCTCATCCATATAGCCTGAAAAAACATCTTCCGATTTCGCAGATGATGCGAATCAAGAGAATAACATCAGATGATGCACGAAGCGAGGAAGAGATCACTGTACAGATACAACAATACAAAGAGCGAGGTTACCCAGAGAAAATACTCAGTGAAGCTACACAGGCCACATCAAAAAAAACTCGGGATGAACTTTTAACGACTAAAGAAAAAATACCCATGCAACGTGAGGTATTTGTTCTGAAGAATTCCACGCAAGCAACACAAATTAAAACAGCAATCAGGAACCGCTGGGAACTTATCGAAAATGAACCTGACTTTAAAACAGTCTTTCATGGCAGTCCCCTTTTTGCACATACCAGAACCAAGAATCTAAGGGAATTCTTGAAACCTCAAAAAAGAACCACCCGACAAAGAGAGAGGGGTATGATGAAATGCTATAACTGCGGACAATGTGGTAACGTTATCACAGGTGATCAATTTCCTCACCCGCAATCAGGGGTGAATATCAAATTAAGACATAATGCAGATTGCAACACAGAAGGAGTTGTATATGCGATCAAGTGTCCCTGCGGACTAGTTTACGTGGGACGTACGAGTCGTAAAATAAAGACTCGCATAGTAGAGCATAAAAGCCGAATTAGGAATCGCACCACAACTTCCCCATTGGCTAGACATTGGGTAGAAGCTAATCATACAATTCCCCAACTAAGGTACACAGTCCTAGAATGTATAGAGCGCTCCCCAGGATTGGATTTGCACACACTTCTAGCTAGAAGGGAAACACACTGGATAAAATTTTTAGGAACAATTAATCCGAATGGTTTAAATGATCATTACGAACTTGTGTGTTTTCTCTAAATTTCATAACAGAACGCATGTCAGATTGTAAGGAGGAACACTGAGTCTTGAAACCTATTTATGCTCTCTTCTTTTTCCTTTTTCTTCCTAATCCTCGTTTCAGTTTGTATATGATTGAGCTAACAGCACAATGGATGAGTCTGCGGCATTCAGATGTTTTTCACATTTTAGTTTTTTGGTTACATGCATTTTTCAATTTTTTCACACTTAATAATCTTTTCACACTCATTTTGTCACCTTAGACATTTTTATATTTAGCGTATGTATATAGTGGGAATCTTTGATATTATGGCAGAGGTTGCCATATACTTGAGTACAACAATATATATGAGGACATATTTGGAACTATTTCTTTGACTTAAGAGTGATGCAGTACTCTAACAATAGTAATAATTGATTAAAACTTCAGATAGGTTTATTGAAGACCATCATGACACACGTAGTTAAGGTTTACAGCATGTAGAAGGCAGGAAGCAATAATACTGCCATAAGCAATGAGGATAATCCAAGTTGCGCGTAGATAGTCCCTTCTTTGTGTTTAATGAGGCAGTAAACACCGGGCGAGTTCCGCACCACGTGATCGGTAGGGCGGACTCGCACCGGGAAATCATTCAGGACGCCGTTGTTGGAGGCGCCAGGTTAGTGCTCGAATGGAGAAATAACAGTGACTTTAGGCAAGGGTGGTTGCCGTGTAACATACAACTCATCACGAGTTTTTTCTTTAAACACAGAATGCTGCAGGGCGACTATTTTTGAACAGCGAGTGGACCCGCATTTAAAAGTGGCGGTAAGACATGTCACGTAGTCAGAGTTAAGCAGTTATTTATTGTATATCGTATGGCAGTGGTAATAGACTGGTACTCATTTATCGTTCAGGTGTTGGTACAGAGAGGGATATTTCCGCTGGACAAGCAATAAGAGTAATGAAAAGTTGTTCACAGGACCGTACGTATTTTTTTACTTTGCAGTAATATTTTCTTGGATTAAGGGCTAACAGTTGAGCACAGTAATCCATCAGGTGAAACTGTCACCAGCATGTTTTTTTAGGATGGCACGGCTAGTAGCTTGCTTCTCACTCCTGAGAATGTAAATACCTTAAATCTTAATTTTCTTTCTTTTATAAGCTGTTCTGACTTTTACATCTCACATTTATTGATTGCTTTACGAAACACGGGTGTTTTGTGGTGGCGTGTACCTTTGGTCGCTTTTCTTCAGTGTTCACTCCAGCATGTTCTTGCGAGATGATACCTTGTATATATGGAAATACTTATTAGAGTTTGGTATGTTGTTGTCTTTTAGATCCTGTCGAATCTGCATTTTGAGAGACCAATCACTCAAGGACCATTGAACTTTGTTTGTATATGTTTAATCCCCTGAAGAAGGGTGCTTTATGTACCCGAAATGCATTGGGTTTTTGTTTTTTGAATTTCAATTATTGATGAATCGTTATTACTATTTCACTTGGATTGAAAATATGTTGTGTTAATATTTTCAAGTGCTTCACGTTTTGACCATGAATATTTTGTGAAACAAGTGGACATATATATAATTTTGATGTATAATGTTGAAGAGTAAAAATACTATTCTTTGAAAAATAAATGTTAATCTGAAATCTGAATACATGTGAAAAAATTCCATTTAAATTACAGAGGCGTTTTGCCCAATTGCTGTGCGACTAGCAGCCCAGGGTTGCCTTGGGCTTGTATTTACATGGCTTTCTGATATCGGCATGGGTGATCTAGTTTCCTTTTCTATATACTTTAGTTACTATACTAGGGGCCAGATGTAGGTAATCCCAATGTACATATTCTTAAATACCGAATTTTACCGATTCGGTATTTAAGAATAGGTAAATGGGATGTAGATAATTTTTCGGTAACAATTACCGAATTGGTAAGATTCAGTATTTACCGAATCGGTATTTACCGATTCGGTAATTGCCATTCATTCCTATGGGCCAATGAATGGCAATTACCGAATCGGTAAATAACCATTCGGTAAAATGGGGGACACATTCAAGGGTGCCAGGGTGTCACTTTGACACCCTGTTGCACCCCTGAATCGTGCTTGTGTGCACATGTGGCACAGTATGTCTGCCACATGGCACAGTTGAAAATGCACAGATTTGCATTTTCAAAGGTATTCGTTATTTACCACCAACTTATAGTTGGTGGTAAATAATGAATCCTAAAATGGGAAAAGCACTCATTTGAGTGCTCCCTACATTGCAAATTTGGTAATTTACCGATTCGGTATTGTAAGGAATCAGTAATTTACCGATTCCTTAAAATACCGAATCGATAAATTACCGAATTTGCATTTTAAGCCACCTACATCTCAGTAGCCTAATACCGGTCTGTAACGGCCGAAATTCAGTAATTTCGGCCCTTACCAACCGGTATTGGGCGACCTTCATCTGGCCCTTAATGAAGTGGACACTATTATTCAATATTAGTATAGGAGAAAAAAATGATGACTGTCAAGAAGCAGTTTGAGAGAGGCAGTGGAATCTTTATGATAGCTGGTGAAGGCGTATAAAGCTTCAAACAGCAGAAAATATATGTCCTGGTCTTCAATGCACCATACCGGGGGTAGAGAGTAATGCAGATGGAGCAAGTCGGCAATAAAATCCATAATGGAGCACTAAACGCTCACTCAGGCACTGCATGGGTGTACAAACTTTTATTTTAATCGGCAACTCATGACGCGTTTTGCCAGCCAAGGGCCTTGATCACATGACTATCTGTGCAGAGACCAACCTATAAAAAACTCATACAGTGAAATAAAAAAAGGGGGTCAAAAGCAAACAGTGACTTGCAAAACAAGCACCACCTTCAAATGATGCAAAATATTAACTGGCAAATCTTACCATGTTCGCTGAACCACATACAATGAAAAGTATACCTCAACCATGTATTGCACTGCTATTGTTACACTGCACACATATCTCAGTACTCTTTAATTATCATTAATATGCAATGTAATACATACATTTCATGTATCGGCTGAATGCTAAAGTAATATATTGTAATGTAATGTGATGTAAGGTGGATTTGTATAGCTCTGCTTGTCAACCATGAGGTTATCCAGGTGCTAAGTAGCTTAGCGTAGGCATGTGGTGAGGCTGTGCCTGAATGCAGGCAGTCTCAATGGTCCTGCCAGACGACTAATTGAATAGGCAGGTCTTCAGTTTCTTGCGGAATTTAAGAAGTGAGCTGGAGGCTCTGATGTGTAGGGGAAGGTCATTCTAGGATTTGGCGGATGCAGGTGTGTGTGCGAGTGATGCTGAGCAAAGTTGTCTGGTGGGTCGGTGGAAGTGAAGCCAGTAATTCAGGTATGCAGGTCCCGTGTTGTGTAGTAACTTGAATGCGTATGTGAGAAGTTTGAACTGGCAGTGCTTCTGGTGTGAATTTGGCGCGGTAGGTCGAGGATGAGTCTGGGGGTGGCGTTTTGGATGAATTGAAGTCTGCGAAGGAGATGGGTTGGGACACCGGCGTAGAGTCCATTAGTCCATTATCATAGTCCAATCTGCTTGTGATTATTAGGGCCTGCGTGATTGTATGTCTGGTATCCAGTGGGAGCCACTCGCATGTTATGTGTAACATGAGGAGGATGTGGAAGCATGAGGAGCTGGCAGAATTGGCCTGGTGCTTCATGGTGAGATTGGTGTCCAGGATGGGGCTTAGGTTCCTAGCATAGTTGGTTGGGGTGGGTGTGGGTCGAAGATTGGCGTGCCACCAGGTGAGCTCTTATTCCCGAAGATCAGCACTTTAGTTTTGTCTGTGTTTAGCTTGATTCAGTTATATTTCATCCAATTGGCCGTGCCAGTCATGCATTGTTTGAAGTTTGTCTTGGTGTTCACAGTGTTGTCTGAGAGCAAAAACATGAGCTGGGTATCATAGGCGTAGGAGATGATGTTGATTCCATAGGATCTGATGATGCTTGTCAGAGGAGTGACATACACGTTGAAGAATGTGGGGCTGAGTGATGATCCCTGTGGAATTTCGCAGATGAGGTCCTTGGGATCTGAAGTGAATGGCGAGAGCCTGACCTATGTATTTCCGGAGAAGAAGGACACTATCCATTTGAGTACTGGTCCTTGTATCCCTCCTGTGTGTAGTCTGTAAATGTGTTTGTGGTGGGAGACAGTGTCGAAAGCAGTGTACAGATCGAGGAGGATAAAGGCGGCTTTCTGTTCAAGGTCGAGAATGGTGCATATGTTGTCTGTGGCAGCAACGAGGGCTATTTTGGTGCTGTGGTTGCATCAGAATCCTGATTGTGAGTAGTCTAGGGATTTGCGCCATTCTGGGTGATCAGTACTTGTCTGATGATGGTCTTCTCAATGAGTTTGGCTGAGAAGGGGAGCAGTGAGATGTGTCAGTAGTTGCTGAGTAGTTGCTGAGTTCTTTAAGGTTGACTGAGGGTTTTTTGAAGAGGGTGGTGACTTTGGCATGTTTCCAGCGGTCTGGGAAGGTGGCTATCTTGAGAGAAGTGTTGATGCTAGAAGTGAGTGCAGCACTGATCGTTTGTAGATTTGGTGAGGGCAGGGGTCTTTAGGAGCCCCAGAGTGGACTGGCTTCATTAACACTGCAGTGTCCTGGGTGGAAAGAGGGTTGCATGCTGTGAGTTGGTAGTTTTTGGTTGATGAGGTAAACAGGCTAGGGAGGTCAATTGGGGGGGAGGGGACAGGGTGGCTGAGGTTTAAAGTTGCTGTAGATCTTGGTGATATTTTGTGGAAGAAGTCAGAGAGGTTGTTGCAGAGTTGATGGAGCTAGATTTAATTCTCAGGGTCAGAGCCTGTTGCTTGGTCTCCTTTACGTGAAGGTCATAATGTCTATTTTTCAGGGGTGCCAGTGTATTTGTGCAGGTGGTGATCCAGTTGTTTAAATTGTTTGTATTGTTGATGAGGTCATTGGTGGGGTCTGGGTAGTTAGTTAGAGTGAGTTGTTTCATTCCTGTAACTTTTTTCCAGCAGCTGCTTGGGGTGTTGCTAGACTCCATAGGGGTGGATGCTTGCCCAGTTATGTGGAAGCAGACAATGGATTGGTCTGTCCATGTGAGTGAAGTGATGCAGCTGACTTTAATCTTGTTGCTGCTGAATAATATTGTGTACAGGTTGTATCTGGCGATGTGGGTAGGGCCATGTCTGAGCTGGGTGAGGCTGATATTCTGTAGACTTTTGAGCAAGACCATAGAGTTGGAATCTGTGGGGTCGTCAAGCTGAATGTTGGGATCGCCTAGGAGTATGAAGTCTTTGGTGCCCATGGCAAGGGGTGCACTGAGGTCTGTGAGGAGGTTACTGAAGTGGGTGCGAGGTCCTGGCGGCTGGTAGGCAAGGGTGTCTTTGATAGTATTTTTTCTATCACTCTGAAGCTTGAAGTGAATGTGTTCCATAAAAGTGGCTTCTGGGTCAGTATAAGAGGTACACTTGATGGTGTCTCTGTGGATGATGGCGAGCTCTCCTACTGGTTTATGCATATAGTCCTGGTGCAGGATTTTGTATCCAGTAGGGATGGCTGTGGAGATGTCCATTGCCATTGTGGGGTTGAGGCGGATTTCGGTGTGGAAGAGGAGGTCTGGTGTGTTCCGCTCCAAAGCCACCAAGATCACCTGCGGCGTACCCCAAGGATCATCCATCAGCCTGACCCTTTTTAACGTCCACATGGCACCGCTCGCCCACATCGTCCGATCACACGACCTCAACATCATCTCATACGCCGACTACACCCAGCTGATCCTCTCCCTCACCAAGGACCCCACCACCGCCAAAACCAACCTCCATGAGGGAAATGAAGGCCGTCGCAGAATGGATGAAGAACAGTCGCCTGAAACTGAACTCAGACAAGACGGAGGTCCTCATCGTCAGCCCCACCCCATTCGCCTGGGACGACTCCTTGTGGCTGGCCGCGCTGGGAGTTGCACCGACACCCACCGACCACGCACGCAACCTGGGGTTCATCCTGGACTCATCACTTTCAGTGACCCAGCAAGTCAACGCCGTCTCCTCCTCCTGCTTCAAAACTCTCCGCATGTTTCCACAAGATCTACAGATGGATCCCCACTGGAACCAGAAGGACAGTCATACAAGCCCTCGTCAGCAGCAGGCTGGACTACGTCAACGCGGGAACCATGGCCAAACTACAGAAAAGACTTCAACGCATACAGAACGCCTCCGCACGCCTCTTCCTCGACGTCCCCGCCACAGCCACATCACTTCCCACCTGAGAGACCTACACTTGCTCCACATCAACAAGAGGATCACCTTCAAGCTCCTCACCCACACTCACAAAGCAATCCACAACGACGGACCAGCATACCTCAATAAACGACTCACCTTCTACACCCCGAACCGCCAGCTTCGCTCTGCCGACCTCGCCCTCGCCACCGTTCCACGCATTCACCGAACGACCGCCGGCGGCAGATCATTCTCCCACCTCGCCGCCAAGACATGGAACACCCTCCCCATCCACCTGCAACAGACCAAGTTCCTGCTGATCTTCAGAAGACTTCTCAAGACCTGCTGTTCGAGCAGTAGCAACAATTCCCCCCTCCACCCCCTCCCCCTCTCTCCCCCCTTGCTTACTGTGCCACTAATTCAAGCTAGCCTGGCTGATGAACGGTAATACCCAGAAACCGGTCCCAGGATGCTTGTGTCCGGTCCAGGGAGGACCTAGCTTGGTAGTTAGGTCTGGACTGTTCCCATGAGGCAAAGGGTCAAGACTAATTTGCAAATGGCTGGGTCTAAACTAGGGTGGCATGGTGAGCAAAAGAACGATGGTTTTAACCCAGATCTCTTGACAGGGGGTGAATATATGATTTATTCAGCTTCCCGTCCATCAATTGTGTGTCTTTTGCTTCCTCGCCCTAAGTGCGCCGGGTATGCCCAGACGATGGTCTCAGACTCACTGTGCCACTGAATTCAAGCTATCGTGGCCGATGAGGGGTGAAACCCCGAAATTGGTCCTAGGATGCTTGTTTCCAGCAGGGAGGACCTGGCTTGGCAGCTTGGTCTGGACTGTTCCCATGAGGCACAGGGTCAAGACTGATTTGCATAAGGCTGGGTCTAAACTGGGGTGGCATGATGAGCAAATTAATGATGGATTTAACCCAGATCTCTTGACTGGGGGTGAATGTATGATTTATTTAGCATTCCGTCCATCATTTGTTTGCGTAGCACTTTTCACCCTAAGTGGGATGGGTATACTCAGACGTGGGTCCCTTGCTCACTGTGCCACTGGATTCAAGCTAACCTGGCTGAAGAAGGGTAATACCCAGAAACCGGTCCCAGGATGCTTGTTTACGGTCCAGGGAGGACCTGGCTTGGCAGTTCGGTCTGGACTGTTCTCATGAGTCACAGGGTCAAGACTGATTTGCATATGGCTGGGTCTAAACAGATCTCTTGACTGGGAGTGAATGTATGATTTATTCAGCATTCCGTCCATCATTTGTTTGTGTAGCACTTTTTATTCTCAGTGGCACTTCGGGTTATAGGAAGCTGTTTGCAAGCAAAAGTTATTTTAAAACGTTTCCACTTCTCATAATATTCTTTTGTATCTAAACCCTCTACTGTTGTGACAAACTGATTCAAGGTAATTAAAAGTGCACAAATTGCTCAATTCTTTAGATAATGTCTCATGTTTATGTCTTAAAAAACTAATTTTACTATTTCACTTGATCACAAAATTCTTTGAGAGACTCGTAAGGGGGAGGGGGTGATGGTTATGTTCTGAATTGATTCTAGCCTTGCAGCTTGTACTGACAAAGTAAACAGTCAACTCATTAATTCTCTGATTTATATTTTGGTGGTAACTGAAAATCCTCGAATTTCTGGAGGAAATGCCACATACTGATTAGAATAACCTTCTAAATGTTCTCCTTGATACTGTCTCTGTTATAGAGAAAATTCAGCAGGCTGATTTTACACTGTGCTCTGAGTTTCTTCTACAAATTGTAGTCTTTCAGTTACAACATAACTCTAAATAAGGCTCTACTGGACATGTTTACAAGGAAATGGCGGATCGTGGCATTAAGCACAAATTGCTAATACCACGCTCTGCCATTCCGAAAACGCAGGGATGAAGCGTATTTACAAAGATACAACACATCCATGCATGTTCCCTAGCGATGGCGCTAAATTAAGCAGCCTAGCGCCAGCACAAGCATCCTGCCTGAGGGAATGATTGTTTACGTGCAGAAAGTCGCCTTTCCTGCACATAAACAATCACAAATGTTGATTTGAAAATTATTGGTGTGCAGCACAATGCAAATCGTCATTTTTTTTAAATGATTGTTTATATGCAGGAAAGGACACCTTCCTGCACATAAATAATCATTCATGGCGTTCTACTGTTTCTAAGTGTGCTGCACAATGCAGCACACATAGAAACAGGCAAAATAAGGAGAAATAACGCATTTCTCCTCGTTTCACCATTTTAAGAGCAGGTTTTCCCCGGTCTTAATTTTAGTGCTGCCTCCTATTTATGCCCCCCTTGTAAATAGGGGGCATACTCAAAATCAATGGGTGTTGCAGAATAACACTCACCGCAACACCCATTTCCCTTCGCTTTCACGCTAAGTATAGCATGAAAGGGTGCCTTATTTAAAAGGCGGCATTAAGCCACGTTAAGTGGCAGAACTTTGCCTTTTAAATAAGGCGAAGCCCCTATCGCCACCACAATGTCATTAAAAGTCACATTCCTGTGGCAATAGGGGCTTGTACATGTGCCCCAAAATCTCTTAAGGACTAGAAACCATCCTTCTTCTACTCTGTTTTTGGGCTTCCTCGTAACTCTGGACCATTACACAAACATTCCAAGAGGTTCCATATTAACATGGTGATATCTAAACATCTTCAATTAGCTTCTCTTTCTTTCTCTTTCCAACCTGCAGGAGGCGCATGCATTACTGAACATGAGCACATCCACCCACTGGAGGACAGTTGGAGCTGCCAATTACCAGAAGAGGAGCACGGACAAAGGATATCAGAGGAAGCGTCTGTGAAACAATCCTGGGTAGCCTGAAGGAAGCCATCTTGTAGTAGTAATCTAAATTCTCCATTTTAGAACGTCTTTGAGGACAGCCTTTGCCTCTGTTCCAAACTTTGGCAAGATTATGATCTTTTACTAAGGGACTGGATGGGTATCATCCTGGAAGGATAGGATTGCAGTTGATTGGTTACTGTAGTAGCCATGTGCATTGATGTACTCCTGGCCCACAGACGATTCAGCCCCAGGAACAAAAACTGTAGTGAATCCACGACATGCTTCTGGGACTTGTTGTGGCATCTGCCAGCCTCTGGGATCCATTCACCAGTTTCAAAGTATGGCTCTTCACACCTTAAAATGAACCTCATCTCACCGTTCCCTCTACATGTTGCCAATGTTTTGCCTGTGCAGTCTTGCTGCATGCAGGCACCACCCAAAGAATGGAACATCCAAAATATGGCTGTACTCAAGGAATACACCTTTATTTTTCAACTACAGCTAAAGGCTAACATAAACAGTTCAAACAGTTCCAGGACAGTGCAAGAATTCACAGCAAGAGCACACAATCTAAACATTCTCAATTCCCCTGGCAAATAGCATAAAAAAGCACAAGCCATATGAAAAGAAGCCCAAAATAAGGCCAGCCCTAAAAACAGAATTTCAACTTAACAAGGAGCATATTGAGCATTACAAAAAATATATTTAAACAAAAGCTATTAACAAAAAATTATTTAACATACTTGCGGGCCATAAACACTAACCCTGTGGGGGAGTTAGCGGTGTTGCACTATGCGGAACTCTGAGAAGTGCAAAAAAACTCTGCCACACTACGCGGAGCTCTGCAAGCGGCGGAGCACGATAGAAAAATACAGTTTGTGGTGATTGCACAGTGCCGGATACTTGTCCATACTGTGCAGTCATTGCGAACGGCACCATGCACAGTGCAAGGGGTCCCTGCTTTCCTTTTCTGCCGTTCAAGTAGATTTTTACTTGAGCGGCAACTTTCTCAATGCAACCAGGCTGTTTCTCAACACGAGCGGTCGCGAGCATACGCCACCACTCACAATGAGAAACCTGACCCCTTGCATTGAGAAATCTCGAGGTTGATTTTACATGCTCGCCAACTTGATGTTGACGATCGGAAATTAGGAAAAATCTCACCAGGAGGTTGATTTTCCTCGCTCGCGGTTGCCAACTTGACATTGACAAACGTGAGCGAGGGAAAGAACTCAGAACGGAGCTTTTCAGAACTCTGTCAGCTCCATGTAAAGCGGAGTGCAGAAAACTCCTCAAACTCCGTGAGCGGAGTTCACCGCCCAGGGTTAATAAATACTCATTGTTCTTTGCAGATATAACTTCAGTAATTTAGATGGGGGCTGCCAAAAAGGCCTAGACATGTTTAATTGAATCATTCTGACCTGAGCATGTGTCCTCATGCGCGCAGCACGAGGACACATGCTCAGGACATTGAGGACAGCGGCTGCCTTGCACCGTGCCAGGCGTTTTGCCCGCTACGTTCCACCGAAAAAGTGGTCGTCTCGGTTCTGGACACGCTTAGAGAGGGGATGGATGTCAATTCACCTCAGGCCCTTGTTCTCCTCGATTTGTCCGCCGCCTTTGACACGGTGGACCACACCATCCTTCTCTCCCGTGTCGAGGCGGCGGGCATCGGGGGCTCGGCTCTGGCTTGGATCACCTCCTTTTTGAAGGATCGAACACAAGCCGTCCACCTGGCCAATTTTTCTGCCCCCTTACACAAGGTGCAGTGTGGCGTCCCGCAGGGCTCTTCCCTTTCCCCTCTCTTGTTTAATTTATATATTTTTCCTCTTATTTTTGCTTTACAGTCGATGGGGGTCACAGTGTTCAACTACGCCGATGACCTCCAGCTCATTTTTGAATCTCTCTGATTCCCCCCACTCCATTCACAATTTTCAATCTGTCATGACTTTTATCAGGGATTGGATGAACTTTAACCACCTTAAACTCAACCCTGATAAAACCGAGCTGGTTCTTACAGGTGGCAACTCCAGCCCTTGGTCCCCTGCTTTCTGGCCCCTGTCCCTTGGTCCTCCCCCCTCACCTTCCCCTTCCGTTAAAACACTAGGGATTACACTCAATCAACACCTCACCTTACATTCCCAGATCAGCACGGTGGTCTCCTCTTGTTTCTTTGCCCTACGCACTATTCGAAAGATTTCACGTTTTTTTTCCTTTTCAGCTCTTAAACTCATTCTTATGGCCATGGTCCTTTCACGTTTGGACTATGGCAACATTTTGTATAATGGGGTCCCCGCTTACGTCCTACGGCGTCTCCAACTTGTCCAAAATCAAGCCGCCCATTTAGCCTATGGTCTTTCTAAATCACATCATGTCACTCCGCTTCTTAGATCCCTCCACTGGCTCCCCATTAGAGAACGCGCCCTCTTTAAGATGGGATGCATGACTTTCCAGGCTCTCGCTGGGACGGCTCCAGCCTTCATTAACTCCAAAGTCAAGGCTTACATTCCCAGCAGACAATTGCGCTCCTCTTCCCTATCTCTCCTGTCGGTCCCCCGGTTGAGGAAGATCAAATCGGGGGGCGCGAAGTTCTCAGTGCTTGCCCCCGCCTTCTGGAACTCCCTTCCTCTTACCATTAGGTCAACAGTAACTTATCTGGAGTTCCAAAGAGTGCTCAAAGCTTTCCAGTTTTTACATTCTTTTTCACCCTAGCTTCCTTCCTTCTACCCTCTATGTGGCCTGCCCCCTAGCGCCAAGAAACCGCCTGATAATCGTGCGCTCAATAAATACTTTTAAATTCAAATTTAAATTCAAATGAGCATGAATCAAAACATTGGTGTTTCTGAGTCCCTTCCTATGTTGTAAAATGAAACAGCTACCTTCTAGTATCGTCACCTCGTCATTCTCTGGAGTCCTTTTCATCACCATGCTACAGAAAGCTGTTGCTGCTAGTGGTGAGGAGACCATTCTAGAAGACAACGGCATTCACTGCCACTGACATTATGTCGCAGATGAACAAGGTAGTGTAATTTTCCAATTTCACATGCAAGGAAAAATGGCGCCACCATGTGCTAATTATGCATATTACAGGCAAGCTAAACATGCTGGCTTTGTCAATCTTCCTTTTGTTTTACAGACTTTTTAATATTGTCAGCCTTTGTTATAATGACATTGTTTCAACAGGAGGGAACCTCCCACTCTCATATGCTCTAGAAATGATTGGCCATGAGTCTTTCAAGGATGTTGTTTTTTGGTTATCTGGGCCTTGCCTCTCAGCAGGTGCTGCCAATCAAAGCAGATGATGAAAGGAATGACTTTGGTGGCTAAATGAGCTCCAAAGCAACAGTAAACAAATGCATGACACCACTATCTGCAATACCTTCTCATAGTTTCACTTCCTGTGCCACTGGCCATCAAAGAAAGTGACCAGGGATTTTCTGAGCACCATCAGTGGCCTCGTTTCCACATTTTTGGAATCTCAGCATCCTAGATACAGTTAAGAGACTATGGGGTCGATTCCGATCCGGTAAAATGCGCTCCGAATCGTCGTACGGAGAGTTTTTTCCCCATACGAATCGTACCCGTAGACGTCCCGTACGTACGACGAAGTACGATCCGTACCAGGTGCCAAACTCCGTACGAGTCGTACAGGACTCCGTACGACTCAAATCTCCGTACGAGTCTCACTCGGAACCGGCTGTACGCGACATCACTACGGTTCGCGGCTGGTTTTTACGACCCAGCAAGTACGATTCGTGTCGGGTACGCGCCGTACGACCCTTTTCCTACGGGAGCCGAAAACAGTCGTAAACGCAGAGTTCGCGCCGAAACAGGTACGGAATGTACCCCCCATGATCGCAGGGGTACGCGCCGTACCCCTGTGATCATGCGGGGTACGTGCCGTACACCCAGCGTACATGGGGTACGCACCGTACCCCATGTACGGTGGGTGTACGGCACGTACCCCATGTACGCTGGGTGTACGGCACGTACCCCGCATGATCACAGGGGTACGGCGCGTACCCCTGCGATCATGGGGGGTACGCGCCGTACGGTGTGTAGGTGATCGTGCGCTTTTCCGTACGAATCGACGTGTACCGTACGAATCGCGTCCGGGTCGGCCGATCGGAATCGTCCGGTCGTACGGCGTCCGTACGAGTCGTACGGAAACGGCTCCAGATACGATTCGTACGGACGGGGATTTTACCGGATCGGAATCGACCCCTATATAGGGAAAAAGTGGGAAAGATTAGTTTTCTCATTCACTTGCATTAGAATAACAAAAAGTTTTAAGTAGGAGAATGCTAAATATTGCTAGTTTGTGTTTGAAAATTGGGAGGCTCCTGTGTAAATAGGGAGTGCTGGCATGTATGTTTTTCTCTACATGACAATATTTACAATTTTTTCTACAAAGTGTGATATTCTAACAAAAATAAATAGAATAGCAATGTTACTTCAATCAGTCACTGGGGTAAGTCATACGCTTAGGATGCTAGTCTAACTTTTGGGGATCCTCAGTGAACTCCAGTTTCTGACTAGTTTCAATAATTTCACATAAATTAATGGACTGCCACTACTGGGCACTTATTCTTTACTTAGTCTTAGTCATGGCCAGCTTAATTGTCAGATATACTTTTGTGCGCTCTCACTTTGACTATATCTAATGAGCCAAATGGAAGTAATGTCCTCTCATTCCTGACCAAATCAATGATCAGACATTTATGAACTTTCACTTCTTATCAGAGTCCAGGATTCCGTAGACCTTCACTCATGGCCAGCTGATTGGCCCTTTGACTTTAATGGATTGATGCACCTAGTCACCTCTGTGCTCCCAAGACTTTATTGGCCACTTTGATGGCTCTATAATTCTTTGTCATCCCAATGGTGCAATCGTTTTTCAGGGATTCTTTCAGTTTGAGAGGTAGCCTCATACATGGCCAACCTCACAGTTGAAGGGATTATAATAGGGTAATAGATATGAAACAATGTAGCCTCACACCGCATAAGTATGGACTAGTGTTATGTCTCATGTAAGAAATAAGGGTTTCCTCTTATGAGTTAAATTTCAATCCAGGAATCCCATAATCACAACCATTGAGGGCTCTTGGATCTGGTGGTCTCTGATATTTTCATCTTTACTTGGTAGCATAATGTTCCTCATTACTGAGCATCTGCTTTGGAATGCAGGAGGAGGGTAGGGAGGCATGTGTGTGCTGCACAGGACAATAGCTAGGGGTGTAGCTCCCAACTCAGGATGTATATATTGCAGCATTTTTGCAAGAAAGCAAATCTTTCTTCACAGAGTATGTGCCAAGCACAGGTTACCTATAGACCAAGCATTGTGTCTGTCCATTTATTATTCGATTTAATTTCTTGCTTAACTTTACCAAATGAGCAGATGTAGTCATTGACACTGTAATCCAGTTCCATGCTGCCAATTATTGAGACAGTCGAGTCCTAGTTCATCTTAATTTAATCAGTGGGACTGAAGATCTAGATTGACAGTAGCAAAAGTGGATCGAAACGTAGTGTTTGTTATGGATAGGATCATCTTGTAACATAATTGTGCATCAAGTCAATGGTTTGTGTAATAAAGACAACCACTCAGGACACTGGAACTCTTGTTATGTTTATTAAAATCCAGCCCACCATGAGTCGAGTGGCTCCCAGCCAGCAGGTCTCAACTGGTGCAGCAGCTTCCAGACAAACAGAGAAACATGGAGCCTACGATGTAGAAGGTTCCTTAAAGCACCGTAAATAAAGCCAGCAATTTACAACTCATCCCCCTTCTTTCCACAACAATGCAATGCATAAAATAACACAAAAATGGAACAGCTCCCTCAAATTATTTAATGAGCGAAAATAATGAATGTGGAGAACCCATGCAACAAAACAAAACAAGAGAAAGCTAATCATGAACATACATAAAATACCAAATAACATAAATACAAAGCATGAAGCTTGAAACTTAATTCAAATTCTTTAAGCTAAAGGTTCCCTGTGGGGATTATATTCACCATATTTAATCAGCAAGTCGGCAAGCGCTCTCCTCGACCTGCGACAAACAGAATGTGAACCATTAGTCTCAGCCTGGCCAGATACATACCACTCCCATGAGTCTGCACGCGAGGGCTGAGGGTTCTTCTGTAGAAAACAAAGCGCAATGCTCTTCACTCAGGTGTAAGTCAACGTTGGTGACGCTCATGGTGGTTTCCAAAGCACAAGTTAACAATATCCTCAAAACCAGTTCAGACAGTAAATGAGGGCTTTCAAAGTTCCAATAATCACTGATAACTACCTAGCCTGAACAATACGTTACTTAAAGTTCACACTGAGATAATCATAGACAAGTTCACATGTATGTTCATCTTGATTCTTTCCTGATATTGTGGTCTGGTGTCTGCTGGTGGCAAATACTCACAAAATTGCAGTAAAGACAATCACTCAGGACTCTGGAAATGTTCATATATATATATTTAAACGCAGACCACTGTCAGGAGAGGAGATCTCAGCCAGCCAGCAGGTCTCAGCTGGCCCAGTTCCTACCTGGCAAACAGAGAAACCATGGAACCTATGATGTAGAAAGTGGCCTTAAAGCACCATAAAAAAGGCAGTAATTTCCTTTAGTTTGTATATCAATCGGTATGATTTCTCAGTAGGCAGAACAAGTGAATCATACAGTGCTATTCACAAAGGTATCTTGCAGTTGTGAGTAATTTAAACATGTAAGTTTACTCTTACACCTTTGAGTATCTTTTCTACTTTTGGCTATTCACAAAATCTGAGTGTAAAGTTACTAAAAAGTATAGACTTAAATGTTTCCACCCCCTGAATAAAGGGAGTAGGTTACTACTGCCAAAAAAGAAACAGCAGTAAGACCAGCACCAGACATGGCCTACCACTGATACCGCAACACCCTACGACAGAAAATATGATAAATTAAATCATTAAAAAAATTAAAAAGGTAAATAAATATAATTTTCTGTTGCAAAAATCTAAAGATCAAACATTTATTATTTAATTATGAAATATTTCTAGAACTGTTTACAAATTAAAAAAAAGGTTGGCCATGTGTGGCACTGGACTTCAGTTCTTGGCTGGAGTAATTTACTATTGTTTTTGGCTGCACTAACTTTAGAAGTACAGTTTGTGAATAGCAATGTGCCTACTCTTTTGTAGGTGGGGCATGTCCCTCCATGAATCACTCCCTAACTCTTGCTTAACCGCTCCTTAATCATTCCTAAACCCCACCCATTGTGTATTAAGTAAGTCCCATTTATCAACCATTCCCCCTGGTCCCTTCCACATTTACTACTAAGTAGTGCAGTTTGATGTGTGAGGTTCCTCCTATAGAAAAGATAGAAGAGTCAGAGGTGGAAACTTTCACTCCTAGGTTGTGAATTGCATTTTGTAGTACTATTGTAGTACTACTAAAGGTACAACAAAATTCAGTTTGTGAATAGGCCCTACAGCATCTAACTCCACTGGGAAATCCTTTAGGCTCCTATACTTCTGAAAAATGAATATAGTCTGACTCTTATTCACCGTTAATTATGGAAAGGTCTGATCTTAATAGATGCCAGGCAGTCAATGAAAGGGAGATTTGTACACATTTTTGGGATAAAAATATGCACAACTGTTTTATAAAGAAAACCTTCATATCACCGTAAGGCTCTGCTTAAGATAGCATCTCTGTATGTTTATTTCTTACAGACAATTTTCAGAGTTGACTGTTTGCTGAACATGTGTTTTTGTTGATGCTTTCCCAAACTGATAGAAAACAATCTAGAGCTAAAGCATGGGTATTCAATGTAGGTCATGATTCAACAAATCCATTCCCGATTTTTGGGCTAACAATGGACTATGTAAATCCTTTTGATTTAGACAGTGCTTTTTGCAAATGTATCTTACGTGGCTAGCCTGAAAATCTGGCATGGATCCACTATTTAGAGCCCACATTGGACAACCCTGATCGAGGGGAAGACTGTTCTAAAGGTAATTGTGCGGTTTTCCAGTCCCCCTGTGAGCTGGGATAAAGTCAGGCTCATGTGAAGCAGTATCTGAGATGTGACAGTTGCTGCCCCAAGTCACTGGCCTTTCAGGAACCAGCCTGGGTACTTGTGCTATTTCACAGACACATTCCTACTGACCTGGATCACGATGTGTAAGGAGAATTAATTCAGGCGAGTAATACTTGATGTTATGTGTATTTTAAGTTTTTCAGATGCTATCCTCACCTTGTAAATTGTCAAATGTCTGGAGCAGCAAAATGTTAGCTCCACATTTACACATCACAACCACACAATATATACATGCTCTTAGCACCATATACTTTGTGTGTTCCAATATTATCAATGTAAAGTGGTGCACACAAATGTAAAACGTAAGTGCATACATTGTAGAAATTAGAGATTCACAAATGTGTGGATATTAATGTTTATCCAAATCGTGAAGAAATATAGTTTTTATACTTTATTTTATACTTATGTTGTAAGTTATATTGCATGCAAATGGAAAGTGCATTACATGTCTAATAGTGCTTTTAGTATTCATCTAACATTTATTTTGAAATAGCATGGACACCTATACTCATGTAACTGAAGTGCGCTTTTAGGTTTGTTTTAACTTGACCATAGTAGGCCCGGCTCTTGAAATATATTTTTATGCTTGCATTGCATGTTCTTTCCTGCATGTTCTCTCCTCTGCAAGTACAGTCCAAAAGCTTCATTAGTTAGAGAAAGGAGTATTATGTATTAAAGATAGAGAGGCCTGAGAAGAAAATCTTGGCAGAAAGTGTGGAGTAGCTAACATTTTGAAGAAGCTGTTTATTCATTGTATATCTGCTACAATTAAGGTGCTCAAGGACGCGGGAGCACCTCAGTTTCTTGAGATGGGAGAAAACTCAAATGTTGCTAAAATAACAACAGGTTCACCACCATTGGTCTAAGGAAAGGTGGTGTGACTATTAGATCAGATTATCTGTATGTTTTAATTAATGTATATGTTGTTAGACTTGGAGAGGTACAGACCTCGCTGCTTGCCCCATTGCTTGCCAGTGTATGGCCATATGCTAAACACCTGTTCCTTTAGAGGTTTTCTACTGAAATCCGCACAATGCTGACACCTTCCTGCATTCTTAAATGTCCAACTGCTCCTTAATAGCCCATCTATAGGTAGATTCATATTTAGGTTAAATTACTTTTGAATTATTCATGTTTAGGGAGACTGAACAGAGCTTCCCCAAGGAGTACCAAATTAAGTTTTTTTGTACCTGGATTATTCTGAATGCCATTTTATGGGACTTTTGCTTTCAAGCCCGAATCCATATTGGATGCCTTAATATACTTGTTGCAATGCTTCATGTACATAATACTTCTCTGTTTTGCATACTTGGTGGTTTGTACCAAGGGCCTGATTTAGTTTTCAGTGGACGGGTTATGCCATCACAGCAGTGACAGATATCCGGCTTGCCAAAATATAAATCCCATAAGATATTATGGTATTTTATATTTCGGCAAACTGGATATCCGTCACCGTTGTGACGGAGTAACCTGTACGCCAAAATCTAAGGCACTTACTGTTTAATAAATCCACCTCAACTCTGATTGCTTAATCCTGGTCTTCATTGTGTGACTATATGGGTTACACTGTTATAATTGTAATTTGTTCCATTCCTTCACCTCTCGGTCAACAACAAAGGTCAACAACAAAGGTCTATTGAATGCAAATTGCAACTTCGGCCAAAGTACCATCATGTCTGTTTCATTCCCGAAGCATGTTTTTCTTTCTTTTTTTTTCTTTCTTTGAAATGTAAGAAAAAATACCTGTTAATATTGTGAATGTTTGCTGCAAAGGCTAGTTAAACACAAATGATCTATAAATTATTTACAAAATAATTGTATCTTCTCTGTCTATTTTTCAGAGAAAGAAGTGAGTTAGCAACTTTAGTTCATTATTTATCCCTTTTACATACAGGTTTCCCTCTCATCATTCTGACTCTTAAACTTCCCTTGTCTGATTCTCATCCCCCGCCTCCTCATACCTTATACTAACAGCCCTCTACATGCTGCCTTTATTACCTCTAGACTCATCACACTCCACTCTTATCACAGCCATCATGCCATTTCAAGCAATCCAGCCTGCAACAACATTCTATTTCACATGCCTCTAATACATACCCTTAGATTCATTACTGACTAACAAAAGAAGATGTTTTGCTCTTTACTGGACCCGCTCTTCTCCTTCTGACTGCCTCTCCATACTCTGTTCTATGTTTTGCCTCCCCCTCCTATCCTTACCTTGGATACTCATGCGTGCACACAGTGTAATACCGCTCATCTACTTTGGATTGTAAGCATGAATACACATACAACTATCACTTTGTTCCACTCCAGCCATGAATACAGTTGCCTAAAACTATCGAAAAGAGACGCACATTTCAAAATTCATTACAACCTCCACCAAAATACTCCCCGCATAGACAACACTCATAGAAAACACACCCTTCCATCCTGACACAAAAGGAAATATAAAGCTCATGTATTCTATCCCTTATTCCTGTTTACTCCACTACTCACTTCGAGGGTAGTGATTGAATTAAGGATAAATGTACTGGTATGATCATCACGCAAGGCACTGATACACTTACCAAATAGACCACACTGACTGCCTGCTATTACAGCGCTAATAGTGCCTTGTCATATGAACAATACAATATGAGCCCCCGGAGTGATGCTGGGAAAAAATACACATCTGCTTGGTTGTCAGTCCTCATTTGAGCAAGCAGATATGTGCAGTTTGGGTATTTGGACCAGTGACGGGCAATGCTGAGTTTCAGAGGAAGAGCCTACAAACATGAAACCAAACTCTTCAACGAATTGTTATAGGAACAGCTTGTTGATGGCAGGCTTGAAGTGATATGACTGACAATGAAGGACACTGGCCATCACTCCGTACTTTTGTATTAAACTTGTCATTTCACCATTGTGAGAAATGGGGTTGCTGAATGACTGGAGTGTGAACCTTAGTCAAGCAACAACCACAATCCTTCGCAGGGTGAACCACTAAATGTCACTAAATTAACCTGTGCTTAACCCTGGGTAGCTTGGCACCCAATCAATCAGGAGTAACTTAGAGGCATTGTGGATAGTATTTAGACAGCACACAAACAGTAATAAAGCGAAAACACAACACAAGAAAAATCCCAAACCAGATTAGAAAATGACATCATATTTTAATACAATATTTGATACCAAAATGACAAAAATCGAAGACATAGAACTGGAGATATAGATTTTAAAAGAAATCAATGAAAATAGTTCCAAAAGCGCTAAGCGCCAACTAAGTATATATGGTCGTGCTGGACCGGTACAAAGTCCAAAGTTTAGGCAGACTGCGATGGAGAGTGGGTCAGCTACCGGGACCAGGTTGGGCCCACTGTGCAAAAGTACCTTAGACCAAGCTGCATCGGCGTCGAAGATCCTGTCAACGAAGAGGCTGCAGAGAGCAAAAGGGGCGATGCGCCGTTGTCCATCCATGCGTTGGTGGCGATGCGCTGATCCTGGGCCAGCAACAGAAACAATGCATTGGCTCTGATGCGATGCAGAGTTTCTGTTTTAACGTTGATGCTGTTATCGCGGGAGATACAAGGACTTTACTTTGAAGAGCGTTACGCAGTAGTGGTTTCAAAGATGGACCGAAGGCTCTGAGCTATGCAAATGCAAAAACAACAATTGATGGACAGAATGCAGAACAATGTCATACATTCACCCCAGTACAGAGATCTGGGCTTAAATCCATCGTTTTTTTGCTCACCACACCACCCCAATTCAGACATGGCCATATGCAAATCAGCCTTGACCCTGTGCCTCATGGGAACAGTCCAGCCCGAACTGCCAAGCCATGTCTTCCTTGGACCGGAATCAAGCATCCTCGGACCGGTTTCTGGCTATCAGCCGTCTTCAGCCAGGATAGCTTGACTCCAGTGGTGTTGAGAGCACGGGACTCACGTCTGGGCATACCCGTCCCACTCGGGGGGACAAATGCAAAAACAACAATTGATGGACAGAATGCAGAACAATGTCATACATTCACCCCAGTACAGAGATCTCGGCCTAAATCCATGGTTTTTTTGCTCACCACACCACCCCAATTCAGACATGGCCATATGCAAATCAGCCTTGACCCTGTGCCTCATGAGAACAGTCCAGCCCGAACTGCCAAGCCATGTCTTCCTTGGACCGGAATCAAGCATCCTCGGACCGGTTTCTGGCTATCAGCCGTCTTCAGCCAGGATAGCTTGACTCCAGTGGTGTGGAGAGCACGGGACTCACGTCTGAGCATACCCGTCCCACTCGGGGTGACAAATGCAAAAACAACAATTGATGGACAGAATGCAGAACAATGTCATACATTCACCCCAGTACAGAGATCTGGGCCTAAATCCATCGTTTTTTTGCTCACAACACCACCCCAATTCAGACATGGCCATATGCAAATCAGCCTTGACCCTGTGCCTCATGGGAACAGTCCAGCCCGTACTGTCAAGCCATGTCTTCCTTGGACCGGAATCAAGCATCCTCGGACCGGTTTCTGGCTATCAGCCGTCTTCAGCCAGGATAGCTTGACTCCAGTGGTGTGGAGAGCTATGCAAATGCAGTGATGCGCTTTTTCTGATCCACGCCGTGGCAAAGATGTGTTGGTGTTGACCTCGCAGTGGTGATGATGCGCCAGTTCCGTCTCCACATTTCTAATGAAGTGCTGAGAAATTACCTTAGGCCCACTTCAAAGGGTCCAGGACTGGGGGTGGCACCACTCTACAGGGTAGGCTCACAGATGGCGTAGTCCAGGGCCAGAAGCCGGATGGTTAGAAGTCTGTTACGGCCCTTAGACTTCAGATCAGGAGGCTTGCCAACTAGCCCTCTGTGTTCTGGGGGTTCAAGTGATGCAGGTCTAGTCCTTCTCACCCAGACCAGAATGGTAGCAGGTCAGCACAGCAAGAAAGCAGTTCTTCCAGAGCAGCAGTCCAGCAGAGTGGCAACATGACAGTCCTTCAGCATCACAGCAGTCCTTATTCCTGGCTGAGTATCCACAGGTCCTGAAGCGTACTGAAGTGGTAGGGTCTGAAGTCCAGTTCTTATACCCACTGATGCCTTTGAAGTGGGGGAGACCTCAAAGAAGGGTCTTTAAAGTGCACAAAGGTCCTGCCTTGCTGCCCTAACTCCAGACTCACTTCAGTGGGGGCATGCATCCCATTGTGTGGGGATGGTACACAGCCTATTTAGGTGTAAGTGTGTTGTTGTGCACAGCTTTTCCCTCCCATCCTGCTAAGATGGCCCAGCAAGTCAGACCTAAGCTCTCATTCCGTGTGGCTGTCTAGGGGGACTACACAAAGTCCAGCTGTCAGACTCCCAGACGTGTCTCTGAAACAGGCTGCAGGCACACCTGGACTAAGAGCAGAAACACGCTATCTTTCTAAAAGTTGCATTTTTAAAAATATAATCATAAATTCAACGTTGTCATTAAAGGTGATTTATCATTACAATACCAAAGCTACTAAACATGATAGATGTACCTCCTTCCAATTGGGAATTACAGCTCATTAGATGTAACAAGGAATCCCCAATGTTAACCTAAGGGAAGGGTAGACCTCATAGTAGTGAAAAATGAATTTGGGAGTTTTTCACTACCAGGATATGTAAAACTTAAAGTATATTTCCTGTCTTTTAATTGCACAGTGCCCTGCCCTATGTGCTAACTAGGGCCTACTTTAGGGGTGACGTATATGCAATAAAATGGGTGTTTAAGACTTGGCAAAGGGTTTTAAATGCCAAGTCGACATGGCAGTGTAAACTGCATGCACAGGTGGCAGTGACAGGCCTGAGAGAGGTTTAAAGGGCTACCTAAGTGGGTGCCACAATCAGTTCTGTGGGCCCACTAGTAGCATTTAATATACAGGCCCTGGGTACGTGTTTTGCACTTTACTAGGGACTTACAGGTAAAATAAATATGCTAATTGGGTATACGTCAATCAAACAATGTTCAGGAGGGTAAGCATCAGCACTTGGGCCAACAACATTAATTCAGCAAATTTGGAAGTAAGCAGGCAAAACGTACACTAAGAGGCCAAAACAAATTAGAACTTGCCTGAGGAGAAACCGTTTGGAATGGAGTTGTGTGTTTGTTTTATGTGACCTTGTACAGTCATGTGTTAAACCATTTCTGTATGTGTGCTTAAGCAAGTAGCTGCGCTGACCATGGTGGTATTATTAGGAATTTTGAGGGCACCATGGCGGTGCCCATCATTGTTACAATACAGGCCCAGGCGTAATGGTGAAAATTCTTGATATATTGGATATATTGTCAATGACCCACGCTGGTGGCATATTGGTAAAGACTTTGGCATATTGTGGGCGTCCATGGCATGATGGTGCTCACTTTTTAGAGCTGCTGCCTTTGGTGTATTGGTGGTAGTTTTTGGCACATTGTGAGCATTCATGGAAAGATGATGCCACTGCCCACCCACAGCCCTAGCAGAATGATGGTAGATCCTGTCAAATTATAACTATTCAAAGCTTGATGATGCCATTCCCTGGTATCTTGTTTTCATTAGTGTAACAATGGTATTCAAGGCATATAGTGGTAGTCCATAGAATAATGGTGCCCCACCCTTAGTACAATGGTATACCTTGCATAATAGTGATGATAAGCAATTCCTAGCATAATGTGTGCATCCATGGCATGATTTCGCTCACCCATTATATAATGCTAGCCATGGCACAATGGTTCAACAGACACAAACAGAGATACCTTGCTGAACAATCCAGCTACTTCTCTGAACTCAAATGTTTTTTCTTCTTACTACAGTCTGCCCTCTCCAAAGAGTGTTGATGTAGTGATGTACGCCATTGATCCAGCTACGGGTGTGGACCCTCAAGATATAAAAATTGACAAAAAGTTTTGTGAACTGATCGATGATAGCAAACGCAGTGAACATTTAGCGTTGACCCACAAGTGGAGAAGGCAAAGACCATCTTTGTTCAATTCTACTCATCTGCCCCAAATACTGATGAGGAGAATCGGAACCTAGTGCTCTCATTTTGAATAAAATGAAGAATTCGGTGGTTTTCTTGGAATGAAAAGGCTTTTTTATGTTGTAGAATTACGCATACTTTCCCAAAATGAGTGCTTGTTTTTTATAACAAAATTCACCCATTTTCATAAACTGACAATCTAATGTTTGGCGACAAAATTATTGAATTTCCAATTGTAAATTTAAAGCTTAAATTGGAGTACATTCCCTACAGCTGTCTGAAATTCTATTGTGTAAAATCACTCTCACCCACCTGTAGCCTGAAATATTAAAGTCTCAAAACCTTAGCCTGTAAAATCTCTCTTAGCCTGCTGAAGTTCCTAGGACTGCAAAATTAGAGTCATTTTCTTTTTGTTCCAACCATTTTAATCACCGGAAGTTCATCCATGAAAGTTCTTAATCATATGATATGACTCAAAATCTGCTTTAAAGAGGCACGATGGAAAAGTAAAAGGAAGTGAAACCGAGATAGATAGATATGGCACATATTAGCAAGAACCTTGTTAAAATTATCGCCGTTTTAGCGGCAGTTTCCTGCTGCTAAAACGGCGATGATTTTAACGAGGTTCTTGCTAATATGCCCCTATATTCTCTCTTGTAGCTTTCAAGGAGGAAGAGTAATATATCCACAAGGAAGTACTTTCCGCAGACGGGTAGATTATTAGGAATAAAATTGAAAGCCTATATAGTCGATTTCGAAATTCTCTGTATTAAATCCCCTCATTGAAGCAGGGATAACATGAAAAAAGAAGAGCGAGAAACAAACATTACACAAACAACAAGTCATACGTAGCCTGAAGTCCAATTTTAAGTTGCATAACCTTCTTGTATATTCTTTCAGGTATTAATTCCAAAATTCAATCCTCCACTATAGGAACGAGATTAGTTTTCCATGCTTTGAAAATGTTGCTTATCAATTACCAATGCACAGGACATCTACGTCATTTGTAGATTCCTGAAAATAACATCAATTCCCCTTACATAAGGGGGTTTCCAGTAAGAAGACCTATTTAATTTTTGGAGATTCGAAGACCGGATGCCTTGCTACAGTCCTGCAAAAAATTAAAATGTCTCTGGCAACAACACCACAGCAAGTGATATAATGTCCCCAAATAAGTGGCCGGCCAAACATATATCAGTTTGGCAATTCTGTCATTCAGACAGGGGCCATAATATCCTGGATACCATCTTTCGACACACTAGATGCAAATGAAGGTATAATTCCCGTAAAACAACACCATTATTATTCCCTTTCCTTATAATTCTATTCAATTGTACACCCATTTCCTGTTCCCGCTGTAATCTCAATTTTTTAGAATTATTGAGATATTTTACACTTACACCAAGAATCTGCTAAAAATGTATTTGTGTTCTCTGTTTGAAATGTTTTTGCGTGGATTTTTCTGCCTGCTAATAAATTTCCCACTAATTGAATCTGTGTATTCTTTCATCGTTTGAGAAGTATCTGCAGCAGTTTGGTTTGGGCCAGAGGTCAACACAAGGTCTTCTAGGAAATGCTTACTACGCTGTACATTCAGCTGAATTACGTAGTAGCTCAAGTTCAATATATCATTTACTAGGCCACTAATGTGGTGACTTGGCCTCATACATAAACAGAGAGGGGCAGATTTGCAAGCCCCTGGCGCCGCCGGTGCATCACGTTGCGTGACGCTGTGGTGGCGCAGCCTGCTGAGTGATATTTACAAGCACAGGTAAAGTCACCCTGCGTGACTTAACCTGTGCTTGTAAATATCGCCCCTGTTCACTCAGCACTTTGAGTGCGAAGGGTGCGTCATGGGTGTTGCTGTGGGTGTTCCCAAGCAACACTGATGCATTTCCAGATTTACGAGAGATTGTAAAACTGGAAATGCGTCAGAATGCTATGCCACCCTAGGGGTGGTGTAGCGAGGTACAACGAGGAGAAATGTTTTCATTTCTCCTAGTTTTTTTACCTCTTTCAATGCGTGCTGCATTCTACAGCACACATTGTAAGTGGAAATCACCTCAATTGATTGTTTTTCAATCAATCATATCATTTGTAAAGCGCACTACTCACCCGTGAGGGTCTCAAGGCGCTGGGGTGGGGAATGCTGCTACTGCTCGAAAAGCCAGGTCTTGAGCAGGAAGGTGCCCCTTCCTGCACAGAAACATTCTCCCCATGACGCAGGCATCCTTGCACCATGGTGCAGAGTTGCCTGCGCCGGCGGGTGGTTGCAGTTTGTCCGCCAGCGCAGGGGGAAGCACAGAGATGCAACATATTGTTGTAAAATGTTGCATCCCTGTGCTTCCAAACTAACACAGCGCGGCGCAAGAAAATGACTTGCGGCACCGCGCCGCGTTACTTTCTTGTAGATCTGCCCTCAGAGAGTTTTACCCAACCCTGTGAAAGTAATTGGTGGAATGCTGGGCAAGACACCTCTATTGAGTAAAGAGATCAATAGCTAAAGCATGGTAGGGTAGACATGAAAAAGACTGGCAAATAAATTGGGTGTAAAATTAGTGTATTCCTCCCAGATGCAGTGTGAAAGCATCATTTGTGCACTGGTTGCCTTTGATCATGAATCCCACAAGTTATTATAGAAATTAAATATAACACAAATGGATGACTTCTTAAAGACAAACATTTGCAATGCAATAGGTCTCGCATTTACGCGAATTTGAGCTATTGACATTGCAAATAACAATGCCTTTTAGTTTTCGTTTTTAAAACATAAATAAAAGGCATTGTCATTTACAATGCCACCAGCTTAAACTCGTGTAAATGCGAGGCCTATTGCAATGCAATGCTTGTTTCAATATTATATACAAGCCATAGTTGCTGCTTATTTATCTTATGCAACTAACAACCATTGACAAAGCCAATAATCCTGACGTGTTGTAGGTATGATGTTACTTGTTATATATATCTGGATGCAATGACAGAAACAGCAAAATACAAGTCGGGCGGCACACTATGCTAAGCACATATTTTTAGCTTAAGTGTTTTTAAAGCCAAGCCTTTAATTACATTGGCCACGCCCCTTTGAGAGACCCCCCAGTTTTTTCATCCCACTTAAAGCCCTGCAAAATGGTATCTATCACTGCTGCTCTGTGCGCAGGGCCGGACTGGTAACCAAAACTGGACCTGGCAAACTGCTGGGATGGCCCCCCTGAATGAGGGGAGTGCAGCCGAGCTGTTGGCTCGATTTTGCTACAAAGGGCCGATATTGCTGGCCCTGGTAATAAAAACAGCCCCCAGGGTCCCAAAACCGGTCCCCACCCTGGCAGCTCACCGTGGAAACGCCTGGTACCCGCTACGACCAGTCCGGCCATGTCTGTGCGCTTAGGACCCACAGGTTTGTGATAGCAGTTGGCTGTAGGTGTGATGATCTCTGCCCAGGCTTTGGAAGTCTCTTGGCCCTTTATCATTCCCTTTATAACATGTCAGCTCGCCAAGCGATAAACTCTTTTAAGAATGGCTTTGCAACACTACAAGCCGCGACCTTCCAGAGGCATCGCACACTTCAGCCGCATCATTCATCCATCCTTCACTGTGACCTTCACACAGAAGGACTAAGCAGGCACACTAACCGGCTGAGTAGGGTGACCAACCATCCGTAAATCTCACGGACCGTCCGTAATTGGGACCTCACGTCCGTTGTCCGTGAGGATCCCTTTTACGGACGCCTTTTGTCCGTAATTTTGGCCATCACAGGGAGCAGCACTGCTCCCTGCGAGAAGCCTCGGCCCCCTGATGCTGGCACCTCGCACTCCTCCCCGAGCCATGAGCAGCCCCCCTGCCCATTGTCATTCTGTATGCCGGGTAATTGGCACACACAGAATGTCAATGGGGCAGTCTGGGGTGTTAAAAGCGTGTGGCGGCCTCCTCCTGCCTCAGTCTAGGACCGGGCATTCTGTTAGACGTTGGAGCATGGGCGTTTTACCTTTTATCTAAGTTAGATAAAAGGTAAAACGCCCATGCTGCAACGTAAGAGAACAGTTCATTTAAAGAAGCCAGTAAAAGGTCGTTCTTTCACTGTCTCATCGTTTTAGAACTGAAGTATTTTCAATATAATATTCAACAAAGCCATGGTTGCTACTTTTTTATTTTAAGGAACTAGCAAACATTGACAAAGCCAATAGTCCTGGCTGGTATACAGCCTTTACAACGAAACTTTTACAACGAACTACCATTACAACGCAACTTTTACAACGCAAACCATTACAACGCATAGCGCTGGGGGGCGCTCTAGGATAGGGAATAGGTTTAATGTACTATCCAACACCTTCCCTACTATCCACGGGGACTGGAGTTGAAATAGTAAATTAAACTATTCACTATCCAGCGCTCAAATGCATTATGCGTTGTAATGGTATGCGTTGTAAAACTTGCGATGTAAAGGTAGGCATTGTAAAAGTATGCGTTGTAACGTCATACATCCGTCCTGGCTTGTTCTTGGTGTAATGATACTTGCTGTATTATATATCTGAATGCAATGACAGAAATAACAATACCAGTCGTGGGGAACACTATGCTAAGCGTAGAGATTTAGACTAGGTGTTTTAAACCACGCTCTTAATTACATCGAACACCCCCTTTGAAGAGACCCCCCAAGTTTTTTTTACTCCACTTAAAGCCCTGGAAACAGCACCATGTCACAGTCAGCTTACATCCTGGCACTGTGCATCATGCATGACTCATGACTTCTACGTTTTCAGATTGCCTATGTGCAGGGGCATAGTGAACTCTCCCACACCACAACCCTCCCCTTGCTTTAGGAACTACAGCAAGGTGAAGTTCTTGATGGGCCTCTTGTGTCTGCAACTCTGCAAAGGCTCAGCTCATAATGTGAAAAGGTGGGTAAGTAAATAAGTGAAGGAATGTGTGAATGGCTGGATGGATTACTGAAAGGATGAATGGATGAATGAAAGGGGGAATGGATAGATAATGAAAGAAAGGATGGATGGATGAGTGAATGAGTGGAAGTATGGATGAGAGAAAAGGTAAATGGATGTATGGGTGGAAGGGTAGATGGATGGGTAAAAGGGCGGATGGGTGTGTGAAAGGATGGATGGATGGGTGTGTGAAAGGATGGGTGGATGGATGTGGGAAAGTTAGATGATGGGCGAGTGGATGTTTGAATTGATAAGTGAAAGGGTGAATGGATGGATGAGTGAAAGGGTGGATGTAAGGATTGATGAGTGAGTGAAAGGGTGGATGGATGAGAGAACGGATGGCTGGATGAGTGAAAGGATGGATGAGTAATAGGATCAATGGATGAATTCATGAATGGATGAGTAGATGGGTGGGTGGATGGATGGATAAGTGAAAGGGGGATGGAGAGAGAAAGTGAGGATGAATGACTGAAAGGGTGAATGGGTGGAAGGATAAGTGACTGGGTGGATGGATGAGTAAGTGAATGGGTGGATGGATGAGTAAGTGAATGGATGGCTAGATGTGTAAAAGGGTAAATGACTGGATGGGTGAGTGAATAGATGGATGGGTGGAAAAGTGGATGGATGACTGTACGGATGGATGGGGTCAAAGGGTGGGTAGATGAATAATGGATGATGAGTGAAAGGGTGGATGGAGGGATGGATGAGTGAAATGATGGATGGAAGGATATATGGTGGATAGGTTTGCAATGGTTGAATATGTTTGGATATAGATGGGCACAGAGATGGAAGGACAGAATGAATGGTGAAAGACTGAATGATGGATGAAAGAATGATTACACCTTGTAGCACCCATTATCTTAAGTAACATTTCCTATACATTGACTTTCATGTTAATATGAGTCGTTGTCTCTATATAATGTGTGTGTGATGTAACACACTCCGACACCCTGCGCTACATACTTGGGATGAGTAACACTATAAAAGAAATTAAATACACATGAGAGACCGTCTAAGTGAAGATGAGGGGCACCATTGGAGGGTGGTAGCAAGGCCGGACTGGCTGGACCAGGCATCGGATGTTTCCCTGGGAGGCTGGAGGGGGGGCTGGCACTGCAAAGTTCCTTGAATAGCCAGACAAATGAAGATTATGGAAGGAGCGTCGTGTTCATAAACAAGTCTTCAGTTCGAATGCTGTGTTCCAAAGTTTTATTATTGCAAAATTCATCCAATATCAGCAATCAAAGATTTATTGCAACAGCACAAAAGTTCAGTTGAATGTGGATTCAATAATCCAATCCGACTCCTTATTCTATAAGTCACAGTGGGTGTACACGTACCCAGTGTCGCGGGCCTGGATCTCGTTGAATTGAACTTCGCTTTGCCTAGATGGAGGCAAATGGTTGCTCTGAAACCTTTTTGAACTTTTTGTGAATTATATTGGATGCTCTACTAGGGAGATATAAATTTGGAGATTATGCAAGTCACTTTTTCCAGGCCTAAATAGAATAAGGAGTCGTTATTTTGAGAGTTTAACTGCCAGAAGATTTATCAATTGAATGTTGTTGGGAATCGCGGTGAGGATCTGATGTGTTGGATCTAGGCACTTTGTAAAGGCCACCACATCACAGATTGATTACTGTTATTCACGAGCCCTAATGATGGGGAAACATCCTTTACAACGAAACTTTTACAACGCAGTGCTATTACAACGCAGGTTTTACAACGAAAACCATTACGACACATTGCACTGGGGGGCGCTCTAGGATAGGCAATAGATTTAATTTACTATCCAACACCTTCCCTACTATTCACGGGGACTGGAGTTGGAATAGTAAATTAAACTATTCACTATCCAGCACCCCAAAGCGCTATGCGTTGTAACAGCATGCGTTGTAAAAACTGCGTTGTAACAGCATGCGTGGTAAAAGCATGCGTTGTAGTGTCATACATCCCTAATGATGTCCGTATAGAACGAAACGCGTTGGCAGTTTTAAGTTATCTACACAACATTGATTTAGATGAGATTGGATTATTGAATCCACATTCAACTGAACTTTTGTGCTGTTGGAATAAATCTTTGATTGCTGATATTGGATGAATTTTGCAATAATAAAACTTTGTAACACAGCATTCGAACTGAAGACTTGTTTATGAACACGACGCTCCTTCCTTAATCTTTATTTGTCTGGATCATTTGGGGCCTTAAACGGTAGACCCCAGGAAGAAGAGCGTACGGACTACTTACAGTATACTGTAATTAATATATTGATTTTCTCCACGTGCTTGTCGATTCACCCTTACCGTTTTATACGTAGTTCTATTCCTTGTATAGCCAGTAGTTTTCAATCAACAATAAAAGCGGCCTCACTTATATTCTGGTGCAGTTCACCATTGTCTGGTGACTAATGTACCTGCTGGAGCAAGGTGTGAATTTTGAATCATCTAAGGTAGCAAGCTGCGGCCATACTGAAAAAACGTGAAGTGCATGATTGTCTCAACCTAATATAAACTAATTTAGACTTGTACTTAGGTGGTTGTTAATTTACTTACTTATATACTATTGCACGACCACCTCTGACGTGTCTGTAAAACGTACCTTTTGTCCCGAAGTTTTGTCCTTAATTTTAACCCTTTGTCCTGAATTTTTGTCCTGAATTTAGTCCCTTTGTCCTGAATTTTTACTCTCACCGTCCTGAATTTGCACCTATGCCAGTTGGTCACCCTACGGCTGAGCTATATTTGAACCGCACCCATAAACTTGCAGGTACATACACTTATGGAGGTGCATTAACCCAGAGTGTCCTTACCGCCTTGAAATGACGCCTATATTATCCGGTCCCTGGCACTGGCTTAATTCACGAAGTTGGTAGCCCAGCTCGAGTGACTTGAAGCTGCATAGATACGGCACATGCTCATCGCACGGGCTATGCCACCATCTTTCCTACTGGCCACGTTTAGGAACACATCCCGCCCACACCTTCATGTTCCAGGAAAAAATACCAACGGAATGCTGGGAGTTGTGGTCTTGGGAGGAAAATAGTTGAATGGCCGGCGGAGATCACAATAAAATCAAATGTGTAGGGGGTTCCTGTAGCAATATGTTTATGCCACACATTTCTGGTTAAATCCTTACACAATAGATCAATGGGTTAATGCACGATCGTTGCATATTATTGGGGAATCACAAACTGAACAAGTTAATTCGGGGGGAGTTAGTGCACTTGGTGCAGGTATTTGTGTGCAATTTGCAAGTCGCAATCCCAGCAAGTTATATAAAGGGATGGGGGGGGGTTGCGGTGTCATGCAACCATGAATGATAATGAAGGAACGAGAAGTCAGAAGGGGCGGTTATGTGTGTGCCCGTTCAACCCCAGTAAGTTGGTATAGGGGGTTAAACCACTGCTGCAGAATAGTTGTGTAAGATGCACAGAAAAGGTTTGTTTTATACTGAAAAGAAACCAACGATATCCCAGAACCACAACCATGTCTCCTTTCCTCATTTCCTTCTCTCGTAAACTACACACTGTGTTTAGATTAAGGTTGAATGACTACTTGTAGAAACAAGCTGTCGCCATTGCGCAAAGGCAGCCGTTTGTTTATATTTGCATCGCGCTTTCACTTTAACAATAGCTGCCGCCCCACACTGCACTCACAGAGTCAGCCGGCAGCTATTACTAAAGTGAAAGCACGATGCAAAAATAAACATGCATCTGCCATTGCCAGAGCCGACTAAAAAAAAATAGTGCTTACCGACTAATGAAGGAGACTGTTTAACGGCAAAAGTAAAAGATTGAGTCCTCATAGGAGGTACCAAATGGCGACAGGGCAGTAACAAGGAGGGACTAACAAGCCTCATTATCAATCGGAAGCCAGCATTTACCATGGACAATGACACCAGCCAATCAAAAATATGGGCGGAGAGAAGGTGCGGCTTCCACAGCATACTCGACTACTGCATGCCTCGTAGAGCGAGCAGCCCATGCGCGCAGCAACGATACGCTCAACCTAAAAAAAACAGTTTGTTGCAGTGAAGAACTTCAAAAATAATGGGGGGGTGATGTTTTGGGCATCATATTTGTAGTTCCAGATCAAACATGAATTTAAGACTGTTTATCAGACTTTCCAGCGCTAACCACAACATTTGTGACTTTGAGATGGCCATTAACATGAAAGGCATTGGAAGGTTTCTCTCAGTTCTATATAAAGCAGTGCTTGTTCTTGTGAGAGACAGCAGGGGTAAAAGCTGAGCCAGAAGAAGTGCGACTACATCTCTACCACTTACCCCGGGAAACATCCTTTACAACGCAACTTTTACCACGCAGTGCCTTTACGACACAACATTTACAACGCAAACCATTACAACACATTGCGCTGGGGGGCGCTCTAGGATAGGGAATAAGTTTAATTTACTATCCAACACCTTCCCTAGTGTCCACGGAGACTGGAGTTGGAATAGTAAATTAAACTATTCACTATCCAGCACCCCAAAGCCCTATGCGTTGTAAAGGTTTGCGATGTAAAAACCGCGTTGTAAAGGCATGCGATGTAAAAGCATGCGTTGTAATGTCATACATCCCTTACCCCTGATCAATGGTTATATCTTTTCAGGCAAGGCCAAGAGAGTTTTGTTTAACTAGCGGCACTAACAACTACATTTAAAGGTGTGGAGTGGAGGAGGCGAACTTTATGCCTTTACCATAGAGCTGTCCTGGTGTGTGGGCATTGTGGGAGGGCGTAGGTGGCCTTGTTGGGGGCCTGATTCCGATGCAGATACCAAGGGTTTCCATTGTTCCTGGTGCAGGAGATGCTCACGAGATCCCCAAGGGCTCTAGAAAGCTTGTGCTCTTCGATTGCCTGACGACAAATCACTGCATTTGTAATGAAGATCTGAACAGGTAGGAAGGTTCAATAGTTCACATAACAGGTCAGAGCAACAACAATGCTAGGCATCTCCTCCATCCCTCCTCCAAATGCCACAACTGCCATTTACCACACATCACACCACCTACACAGTCTATATTCAACCATCCATGTGCCAACATTCCACACGCTACTGTTCCACACGCCGATACTCTCCTGCACATTCTCTCAAGCTGCCACATATTTCTCTCCTTTCAGCACATCTACTTTTCAACTCAACTAAATAGTCCACTACCCTATATAACAATACCCCAAATGCTTAACTTAATACAAAATTCCTGTAACAAACCAGTAGCTTACATGCACTGTATTAAATCCTTCATGTGTACATTCATTGGCTCAATTAAGGACCAAATATACCTATACCTAACTTAATACATAATCCCTGTAACGAACCAGTATTCTACGTACCCTTGTAACCAACACCCATCACAGTCTTGCTAACCCCTCCTCATTTCTTGCCCCAGACAATTCTTCTGGAACATTGACTAATTCCTTATAACAGACGTCAAGGAATACATTGTCCGCATCATCATCCTCTCTACTCCTTTCCTCTGCATTCCATCTGCACTGATATTCTACCCATATTCCAAACTCTACTATCCTGAACTCTCACAGCAGAGTTCATAACCTCGACCACTCGCTGTGGGTCAGACTCATAAAACTTGTCCCTAAGGAACAATACCAGACTTCCTAATGCGAACCCAACTTCCTACAACTATGCCAGAATCACACCTTGCCTTCCTACAAAATTTCAACATTTTCTCTTGATGCCTTCTCAATCATTCCTTCATTTCTGCACCACCAATTATCACAGGCTCCACCTTCTCTTGTCTCATTAACCACCACAGTCCAAATTTAGTCATAGGTTTCCTCCCCCTTAATAATTCAAACAGAGTTTTCCAACTCACAGAATTAGGAGTTACACTATATGACAACAGAGTGGCTTGTAAAGTCCTCCTTCAACACAACCATGACTTGATGGGCAACTGAATAGACTAATTTACAATTCTGTTACACCTTTCCACCTGACCATTTTCCTCCGGATGATATAAAGTCATTGTAGTATGTTTTATGCCTGACACCAACAGAATTTTTTTCATCTTTCTCTATACAAATTGCACCCCATTATCCGTTACTACTTCTTCTGGAATACCTTCTTGCGCAAAAATATCCTCCAAAACCATACCAGTAGTAATACTTCCCACCATTCATACTTCTGTCCACTTTGAAAAATAGTCAACAAGAACCAAGGCACATGTCTCCTTCTAAGTAACGTTGAAAAAGGTCTCATTATATCCACTACCACCTTCCTCCATGGCCTATCTCGAATTTCCACAACACACACTGGAACCATTAACAAATAAGCAGATTTATCACTCCTACTACATGCATCACATTCTCTACCCACCTACCAAGGTTCACATCCATACTAGGCCACCAAAACTGTTCCCAAATTTCCATTTTTGTTCCGGACATACCACTTTACCCTTCATGTGCCAATTCCATTAACCTTGTTTGTAAACCTACATATGGTGCAAACTTATCTCCTTGGATCAAAATACATCCAAAAAATACTATCTCACTTTGCACCTTGCTGAATGAAACACAATCTCCACTCAAGTCTTTTTCATTTGTCCAACCTTTCACAAGAAATATTTCAACTGTCACCATATCTGGTTCATCCATCATTGCCTTTATCCATTCTTTCTGAGCTGCAACTTCCCCTTGAACCACAAATCCTTTGACAGCATCCTCAAACACAACAGCCACCTCGCATTCATGTCCTCACCACCTTGATAATCACTCATAGGTAATATGGACAACCTGTCTGCTTATCCATTCAATTTACAATTAAAATATTCAACAACATAGTGGTATGCGTGCAATTCAGAAGCTAATCTAGCCAACCTTGGTGACATAGATCTCCCACCACCTGGTGCTAGCAAATGCACTAAAGGTTTGTGATCAGTCGTGAGCAAAAATATCCTCCCCAACAAATAGTTCCTAAAGTGATCTACTGCCCAAGCACCTGCTAATAATTCTCTTTCAGTTACAAAATATTTTTTTCAGCTGGTTTTAGAGTTCACAAACCATACGCAGCAACCCATTCTTCCTGTTCATTATTTTTGCACCAACACTGCTCCAAATTTATACCCACAAGCATCTACTACAACCACACCATCCCCAACTCACCAATGGTTTCAAACATTGAGCATTTGCGATTTCTTTTACATAGTTTTACTTTGGTGTAGTCCATTCACATGAGATCTTGTGTCCCAAATACTTCACCTCTGCTTTACAAAATTTACATTTAGAGTCCTTTATTGTCAATCCTGCATTTTGCAACACAGCCAATACTTGTTTGAAGTTCCCGTTGTGTGTTTCAACATCTTTCCCAAAAATTAAGATTTCATCCTGGAATACTCTAGCCCCATCCATGTCCTTCAACATTCCGTTCATCAATCTCTGGAACACAGCTGAAGCACTGGCTAATCCAAATGGCATTCATTTGTATTAAAAGTATTCTTTCTGTGAGACGTTGGCCTGGTATACGCTGTCCACTAGTTAAAGTGGGCACCCTGTACCAGTTCAAACAACCCTTATGGTTATTAGGTTAAAGATAACCTTTATGAAAGCTATCCTAGTGGTAGCTATGGAGAGCAGCCTTCAGGCTAAGCCTTGAAGGAATGTAAAACAGCTTGTTTTACCAGATCAGAACCTCCTGAATAATCAAATGAAAGGAGGACCACACAAGTTTTATATAAAATATATGTATTTATTACTAAACACTCTCTGCTAACCTCTTTATGAGATTAGAGCACAAAGCACACAATACTTAATCAATAGAACAACAGTAAATAGCACAATTCACAGCGGGCTCCAGGAGGAGACCGAACTATATGCTAAAAAAATGGTATAACAACAATAACTTCACTAGACACAGTGCCTAGAGCATGTAGAATCACTGGGACCAATAGGAACCGCCCAAACGAGTGACACAGGGAGCCCACGGAGGACGGGTGCAGTGTGAGAACACAGACGCGGGTTCTGTACAACGCTATGGGAAAGTTGCGTTTGGAAAATTACAGTTTAAGGACACTTTGGAGAGGACTTCAAGCAAACCCTTTGGAACATAGAAGGTTCTAAGGCCAGCACCCTTGTGAGTACTGAGGTACCCATGTTACCTATCCCTGAGGAGCCGGATGCATAGGGGTAAAGTGGTGTCAGAAACCCTTGTTGTTTTCAATGGTGTGATGTGAAGAAGTGCTGCTGCCGGGGAGATGAAAAGTGTCCTGTGGAATCTAAGCCTGGATCTGAGGTGAGAAGAATCTTAAAGCAGAGGGAACACAGTCTGGGTCACTTCAGGGTGACCAGGGGCTCGGTAGACGAATGCCCACCGATGTTGGGTACTTCAGGTGTGAAGATAGGATGCTTGACTCTGTGGCCATGGGACCAGGAGACATTGATGACAACTAAAGTCCAGAGGGGAGCTGTCCCAAGAAGGATGTTGAGTGTTGAGGGTTCAGTGTTTGGATTGAACACCAAGAAGCCTTGGCAAATGCAACCAACGCGGGCAGAGGAAACAAGGTATGGTGAGGACCAGCAACGTCCAGGAGACTCTCCAAGCTATGGGGAGTCAGGGCATGTCTGGAGCAACCAGGTAAGCCCATGGGAGATCAAAGTTACCCTCACAAGGACCCACAGGCCAACAGACCAGGGATCGCGAAGGGACCTCGAGCTGAATCAAGAAGTACCAGCCCACAGAGCACTCGTGGAGTGGAGGCCAGAAATCTTCGGTGGAAATACTGCTCGGGGTTAGGACTACACGTAACCCAATGCACAGTCTCAGGGGTCGCCAAAAAGCATATTCTGCTGCAAAAGTACACAGTGCACAGGGGTTCAAGTTGTGCAGTCCCCATGAGGGATGCTGGTCTCAGGATTGCTGAGAGAGCAGATCAACCTCAGAGACACTTGGAAACCCCCCTCCTGTATTGCAGGAGCTTGGGAGATGCAAACTGGTCAGATGCGTTTAGGTGCCCATTGCTGCAGGGGAGTAACTCCTTTACTCCAAGGGAGATTCTTCTGTCGTCCAGCGAAGTGTAGACCGTTGAAGTACTTGGTTTATGCTTGCAGAGTTTAGTCCAGTTAAATCCAAAGACCTGTAATCAGGTTTCCTACTTTATACCCAAGGAAGGGGTTGGACTAACTCTGGGTACCCTCCTAGGGGAGGGACAGGCCAGAGGGGTCGCTACACCCATGTCCTTTGTCCAGTTTCATGCCAGAGCAGGAGCAAATGGCTCCTGCAACCGGTTAAGCTGGACTATGCACAGGGACACTAAATGTGCTCCCAGTGCAGACTTTCTGGCACTCTCAGAGTGCACCCACTCAGCCCCAATACACTAAAGCCTGTCTGGGAGGTGGTCACACCTCCCTGTAAAAGGAAACCTATTGTCAGGCCTTCCCATGCCCAAGCTTGGCTCAGCAGCAGGAGGGCAGACTTGTGTCTTTGGCTGGCAGCATCCATTTTGTGCTGCCCAGGTCGAGAAAGCTGGTACCAGGTAGACCGGTGACCCACAGTAGGGGTTCTATAAGGGAGGAATCATACCTCCACACCAGTTACTGGTGTGGAGGTATGATTCCAAGGTGTTTGACACCAAACACAACATGTTTCTAAGCAGCTGTTTTAAAGTTAGCATTTACTGCGAGGTTATAATGCACTTAAATATATATGGTTCAGCTACATCACAGACAACCCCGGAGAATAGGTTCCGAAGGCTGCAGTGGGGGTCTGCTTATGCAGGGCCATCCTCTCACACAAAACCCAGCACCCTGCCTCCAGGATTGATAAGGCCTGTCATAGGGGTGACTGATACGTTTATATGTGCAGTGATTTAGAATAGATATAGGTAACCTATATCTAGGTAAGTGGTGCATGCACCACCTTACACAGGTTGCAGTAGTAGACCTGTGGTGCCATTTTGAATTGTCTCTCAGGGGTGGCATAATACATGCTTCAGCCCCTGGGAGGCCTCTGGGGTACCTATGCCCTGGGTACATTGTGTACCATATACTAGGGACTGATAAGGGTACCCCAGTATCCAGTCTGGAGTGTACCTAAAGTACATGCAATCAATTTAGAGGAGAAAGAAGATAGAATGGGGTCCTGGATAGCAGGATTCCAGTCAGTCTAAGTCAAAAACAGTGATGCATCAGCAAAAAGTGGGGGTAACCATAAGAGGCAGATCCTACTCTCCTACAGTTTCCTCCAGATCCACTTGATGGTAGGTGCTTGTTAAATCAATTGTGGAAAAAAACAGTAGCACCAGATACAGATGTTAACAATTCTTATAAATTTTGTAATGGATAACTGTGTATCCAAACTTCACTGTTCAAACACCTCAAGTCCACACACAATCTTAACTGTCCTGAGTTCTTTAACAAACTAACAACTGGTGCCAACCAGTCTGAACAATGAATGTGTTCAATATTATCCTTTGCATATAAATCTTGCAACATTTCCTTCACTTTTGTTCTGTACAACAGAGGCACATTCTGTACCTTCTGCTGCACTCATACCACAATGTCACATACCACAATTTTATGTTTGTATCTCTTGAACGTGCCTAATTCACCTCTAACCACATCATTCAACTCCACTTCTAAATTACCATATCTTTCATTAATGCACTCACTCATTTCAATAGCAACCACAAGGGATTAGCCCTAGGGTCCAAACATGTCCAAAACTCTTCTTGAGGAAGCCATCTCAGAATTGCTACCCCGTTTTTCTGCAACAAAGTTTTTACCACACCTTGTTCCTTTAAACTCCATCTCAGTCCAAAAATACCCAGTTATATAACCAGAATAACGTCCTGGCTGTACCTTAGTTGGCTTGAGTGGTCTCTCTTTCTACAATTTCGTATATAGAGCATGACCAAAAATTGTGTACCAGGCACACAAGTCCACCATTACATCCATATATTTGCATCCAGTACAAAACCAGGGCACAAGAGAAGCCCTCAAATCAGAAACAAATCAGAGATCGGCAATAAAACCATTCAGTTATGCACAAGCCCACTCTAGGTTTTGCATTGTAAACAACCCATATTCAACCCCAAACAATTAAAGCGGTCTGTAGGTGAAGTCTAAAATGGAAAGAAAAGGGAAGGAGAGAAAAAGAAAGATAGGGAAGAGATATTGAGAAATAAAAAGAAGACCTCCAACTAGTAGAATTCAGTAATGGCCTGATTCATAAAGAAAGTAAGAATTTTCTCTCCCTTAAGGTTACTTCTAAATTGAAAAAGAATTTCCGACAGAGATTTCCAACAGCCATATTACTGATAGTGCCGTAGGGGAGCACCGGGCATGTGGGCCTGCTTTTTGTGCCACCCCCACCCGAAATAATGGTATTTATGAAGGGCCTGCAAAAAACTGTGTGGCCCCTTCTGTAATACTGATACCGTTGGTGCACCAGCGCTATCCTTAGTGGGCGTTCTCTTAATTGCACAGGGGAGTGGTTCCCAAATGTTTTGACCTGCAGCTCCCTTGACCTATTTCATATTTTGCATAGCAATCTTTTTTTAAACGTTCAAAATTCCAATCTGCTTCAGCTTTGAGCTAATAAAATAGTAACACTTCAGAATAGTTTATGTTCTTGCTAAGTGTAACTTCAAAACACTTTCAGCTAGAAGCCTAGTTTGCACCTACATGTTTGCCTGTGTTAAATTCATATAAAGTGTCTGAAGGGCATGAAAACAAGAAATGTGCTAACAAAGAGTGACTCTCAAACACAAATTCCAAAATGAAACAGTCAGACTTAAACTACAAGAGAACTCAATATGCAAGCAAACTGATGATATTTAGCACCACATTTTGTGTGTCTGGGTTATCACTGCAATTACCTTGTTGTGCAAACATCTCACACATGTAATGCGGCCCCCAAACAGGCATGTTTACAAGTCTTTATTTATAGCATAAGGAGTGGTTCCCAAAATGTATGCTTTGTGAGCGGCGCCCCTGGCTAGTTTTGACAGCACACTGGGGTGCTGTTGTGCAATGATTGGGAACCACTGTGTCCTAATTTGGCAGCGCTTGGGGTTAGCATTTAGCTGAAGCCATCTTGTATTCGGCAGCCATCTTGTCTGCCATGTGCTCACCATGTGCTCTGTCCTTCCTTGCTGTCATTTACTCTTGTACTCTGCTTATAGACAGACTATATTTAGGCTCTTCTACTCTGCACATGCGCAGAGGAGACTGTGACTGTCCATACACCTGCTCTAGTTTGTAAATGACAGGTTATTTTTACCGAAGTCAGCAAACTGCTAGCTCCTCCCTACTGTTGACTGTGCATTTCTGTATGACCTTTTATGTATGTAACCCTCCTCTTCTGTTCTTGTACCGCCTTCTTTTGAACCCCTGTGTGGCTATAAAAGGACCATGTTCCTTCTCTTCAGTGTGCTACTTCATACACTTCTGAAGGGTGTTGTGTGAATGTAGTTCCACCTCAAGAGGTTAATAAACACTTTGTTTTATATTCCATTTTCTGTGCCAACTTCTATCCTATTGATCTGAGGACTTGTGCATAGAAGGGCGAACCCCTAGCACTGGTAGGCCTAGCTGAGGCTCACCCCGACAAATTGACGCCCAACCAGTGGGGCTTATCAGCGACTTAGATGCCCGAAGGAGTGGTCGAAACGAAGGATTGGAATCTCGCTGCGGACGATCGCTGCCCGAGGAGACCCGCATCTTGGCAACCACGGCGTTTTTCCTCCCTTTCTGATCTGACCCTCCAGGTGGTGCCGGTTCTCGACTGAGATCTCTTCTGTTGATTCGCTGTGCAGTGACCATTTGGTCGATTCAAGAACTTGGCAGTTGGAATCTGGACTCCAGGGATTGGTAAGGGTCATTTTGATGCGACACTTGCTGTTGGTTTGATACCAGGGATTGGTAAGGTCGCTTGATGCGGCTTACTGTTTGGTTTGGAATTTGTATTGGTCAATTTTGGAATCTGTGATTGAGAATATATAAATTGCAATTTATATAGGCTGGTAATGAGGAGAATTTTCTCTACTTTGAATAAGATTTGAATGGCACAACGTACAAACGTACCTTAAGTGCTATTTTGTGTATAATCCTGCATATACTGCACTTTTTTCTGCATGCCTGTTTCTAGCACACTTCGTAGAATGTGTTGCTTTTGAGGTGGTACCAGTTTAAGACTTGATGAACCACAACCGCCCCCCTCCCCCCGGTGGCGATGCCTAATAGGGACATGTATATTAAGTATGGTATTTCTTCTATAATGTACAGCACGTTATGGAATAAATATACTAAGTATGGGTGAATTTTGCGAATTCGCGGTTCGGGAATTCGCAAATAAATCTGCAAATTTGCGGATTTCCCAGCGAAATCGCTGATTTTTTGGCAATTGCACTATACTCAACTGGAGTATTTTCTACTGGCTAATCAGTAAGTGCTACCTCGTTAGGTAAATGTATTGTGCTTTTCCTACACTACAGCTGCGTAAAGGCCCAGAAGAGTTGTCTCCAGTGACCCCGTGTGTCTCTAACTTTGCCACCACGCTCATAGGCGTCGAGGTCCCTCGAGTGAGCTGTCCATCACAGTGGGGGAAAGGGCGGGAAGAGGTTGCATAGCCTAGTGTGTGTGGGGCCGGGCTTCTGTGCGAGTTCACATGCTTCTTGTTTATAAAGGTCAGAGACCGATCAGCGCAGCAGATGAGGAGAAAGCAGTAAGTGCTACCTCGTTGGGTAAATGAAATGAATCGTGCTTTTACTACACTACAGCTACGTAAAGGCCCAGAAGAGTTGTCTCCAGTGACCCCATGTGTCTCTAACTTTGCCACCGCGCCCATAGGCGCCGAGGTCCCTCGAGTGAGCTGTCCGTCACAGTGGGGGAAAGGGCGGGAAGAGGTTTCATAGCCTAGTGTGTGTGGGGCCGGGCTTCGGTGCAAGTTCACATGCCTCTTGTTTATAAAGGTCAGAGACCGATGAGCGCAGCAGATGAGGAGAAAGCAGTAAGTGCTACCTCGTTGGGTAAATCAAATGTATCGTGCTTTTCCTACACTACAGCTGCATGAAAGGCCCAGAAGAGTTGTCTCCAGTGACCCCGTGTGTCTGTCACTTTGCCACCGCGCCCATAGGCGCTGAGATCTCTCGAGTGAGCTGTCCATCACAGTGGGGGAAAGGGCAGGAAGAGGTTGCATAGCCTAGTGTGTGTGGGGCCGGGCTTCTGTGCGAGTTCACATGCCTCTTGTTTATAAAGGTCAGAGACCGATCCGCGCAGCAGATGAGGAGAAAGCAGTAAGTGCTACCTCGTTGGGTAAATGAAATGTATCGTGCTTTTTCTACACTGCAGCTGCGTAAAGGCTCAGAAGAGTTGTTTCCAGTGACCCCGTGTGTCTGTAACTTTGCCACCGCGCCCATAGACGCCAAGGTCCCTCGAGTGAGCTGTCCTTCACAGTGGGGGAAAGGGCGGTAAGAGGTTGCATAGCCTAGTGTGTGTGGGGCCGGGCTTTTGTGCGAGTTCACATGCCTCTTGTTTATAAAGGTCAGAGACCGATCAGAGCAGCAGATTAGGAGAAAGCAGTAAGTGCTAACTCGCTGGGTAAATGTATCGTGCTTTTCCTACACTACAGCTGCGTGAAGGCCCAGAAGAGATGTCTCCTGTGACCCCGTGTGTCTATAACTTTGCCACCGCGCCCATAGGCGCCGAGGTCCCTCGAGTGAGCAAGCCATCACAGTGGGGGAAAAGGCAGGAAGAGGTTGCATAGCCTAGTGTGTGTGGGGCCAGGCTTCTGTGCGAGTTCACATGCCTCTTGTTTATAAAGGTCATAGACCGATCAGCGCAGCAGATGAGGAGAAAGCAGCCTCCTGGTCACTGGAAGTACAGGGGGATTGCGCTCGAGAAACTTGTGGATGCCTAGACCTCCATCACGGATTACAGCTATTTGTAGACGGTAGATTTGGGGAGAAAACACATCTTCTTAGCATCGACCGTGCTCACTAGATTCTTGGGCTGATTATAAATGTGTTACTGAATTTGAGCTTCAACTCGGGCACCTGCTTTATTTATATCTGTAAGTGCTTCCTGCTGAGGTTTAATTTTTGTGACAAGAGCCTCGTTGCCTAATTGTAACTATTCTCTGACCCTGCTTCGAGGGTCAGAGCAGGGTCAGAGAATAGTTGCAAGTAGGCAACGAGGTGCCACTCAGGAAGCACTTACAGAGTTACAGCAGGTGCCCAAGTTGAAGTTAATTTCTTTGTAACCCTTTTGTAAATGGTTACAAAGAAATTAGCTTCAACTTGGGCACCTGCTGTAACCCTGTAAGTGCTTCCTGAACAAAATGCATCCCGCTCGCGGATTTTGCCGCAATTTCACGATCGCGAAATTGCAGAAAATCCGCAAATTCCGCGAGCAAAACAAATTTTCGGCCCATACTTAAAATATACTAGTAAGGATCCTGAGTTGCGTTGGCCTATGCATGGGTAATTTGATTTACGAAAGATTCAGTATGTGGAACAATGTATGTTTAAGCAAAAGACTAGGCAAGATATGTTTGACTGTGTACGAATGTGGGAGAAAGAAGTGCGTGAACAAATGAAGCGAGAGCAAGCCTTGGTCGAAAAAGAACAACGAAGATGCATTGATGCGAAAGCATTAGAGTTGACAAATAAAGAAATGAAAGAAATAAAAGAGGGAGAAGATAGGGAGCACCATTTGCAGGTAACTGGCCAATACGCTGTTAAGCGACCCCTCTATCCTATCCTTAATAAACCGCAAGATGATTTCTTGCTGTTAGATCGTTCTCTGCCTCCGTATACTCTCCCATCTGCTCCTCATGAATCAGATGAGGACTCTTCTACAGAGCAGGAGAAAGCACCGGAAACTCGTTCTATGTTGTCCGCCGAGCGTGCGGCTGAGCTTAGGTCCTCTGCTCGTAAAGCCATTCATGGTACTGCTCCTGCTTCTGAACTTATAGATAACATGAAGAATTGGCAGGAAAGGGAGCAAATATATTTTACTGAGGTATTTGCCACAGAGGTCCTTGAGCGGTTTAGGAAACATTCTGATGAGTTTGAGCCCGATGATATAGCAAATTACTGCAAGCAAATGCGTGATGGTCTTTTTTGTCTTTTCTCAGGTGGCTGACTCAATCAGACGTTTGATTAAACTGCGTGCTGATGCAGTCCGTTTGCGAGAAGAGAAAAAGGCAGCAGACGTAGCTGCACAAACATCCTAGACCGGCGTGACACAGGCTTCTATTTCCGATACAGGTAAGAATGTAGTAGTTCATGTAAGACCTATGCGGGAAGCCACACCTTTGTATGTTCCTCCTAGAGGTACGGGAACAGATGATGATAAGAATTCCACTGATGCAATGGGTTATTGTATTTATATTTGGGTTTACACTCCTTGGAATAGAGCGGATGTCATGGCTCTTAAAGCTGCATTGCCTGATACGCGGAAAAATCCAGCTGCTTTTTATGAGGAAGTTGAGGGAGCCATTAGCTCTTGTACCATGACTCTGCCTAATATTGATATGTTTTTTGGATTGATATTACCCCCTGATATGTGGAGAACTGTTCGTAAAGTTGATGATCGTGCAACTTTTGGGGCGTTATGGAAAGAATTAGAACAAATGGACGTAGAAAGGGAACCCGCACAGAAACCATGTCAGCTAATTTTAGATCTTCCCACAGCTATATTAGTTAAGTTAAAGACGATTATTCCCCCTAAAAATAGACTGGACTGTGTTAGCATCTTGTAAGCAAAAAGCAGATGAATCGGTTTCTGATTTCTTTACACGTTTTGAGGAGGCATTCCATGATTTTAGTGGCCAGTTATTGACAGATGATACGGGCAGGCATTTGTCGATAAATATGTCGCCAACCTGTTGCCAGGAATAGCTAGTCGCCTAAAGGCCAGTGAGAGCTCATGGACTACCTCTTCTCCGTTTTCTATTTTGACGATGGCTCAGTATTATGAACGCCAGGAGTTAGAAGCGAAGGGCAATGAGGATAAGAAGACTAAAGAGCTCAAAACGAAGGTTATGTTAGCCAAGGCTTATGGTCCGCCTTCTAGAGGTAGTGATAGCGGTGGACGTGGGTCTTATGGTCCTTCTTTTCCTCCTTATGCTCATCCGACTTTGTCTTCTGAACCACTGTAGGAAATTTGGACATTGGGCTGCCGATTGTCCAGCATTGCGTGCTCAGCAGTATCCACGTGGACGGGGACAAATGAGAAATCGTTCAGGATATTCAGGGCCTAGAGGAATCATGGATGATCATGCTAGGTTTGATACTAATATGCGTGGACAGAATGATTTTAACACTTTTGATAGACGGAACCAATCTCAAATGTCTGACTATTTGCCGTCCGATTTGAAAGATTCTGCTATGCATAGGACTGCCTAGGATGGGGTAAGAAATCAGTTGAAGTTCCAGTAGATCAGAAGGGTCCCTATGTTACAGCACATGTTTTGGGTGCTACTGATCAGTTTCTGGTTGATAGAGGAGCTACTCGTAGCGCCTTATCTAAACAATTGGTTCCAAGGGCTCCCCTGTCTGGCTTAACCATTACATCGATAGGTTTCGATGGAACACCTTACCTTAGCCCACTGTCACAACCACTTGCATTTGATGTGGATAAATTTACTGCTCCATGTCCATTTTTGTTTTCTCCGAACACTCTGGACAATATTGTGGGTCTTGATATGCTCAAGTATTTCAGGGCTACGATACGATGTTCTCCAGAAGGTGTACGTGTTATTTTGAAAGACAACTACCCCGACTGAGAGATCTTGTCTTGTTAAAGAGGATATTACATTAGATTCCCTCCCTAGTACTTTGTGGGCTACTTCAGACACCGATGTAGGGTAAATGGTTATTCCACCAGTACATATTAGTGTCAAGGAGGGCGCTTTATTGCCACGCTTGCCTCAATACAAAATTTCTCAAGAAGGCGAAGAAGCATTTGTACGCATTGTCCATGATTTATTTGAAGTGGGGGTAGTGGAAGAAGTTCCTTATAACATTTGCAATAGTCCTATTCTTCCTATTTTGAAAAAAGACACTGACACTAGGATTTACAGATTCATCATTGATTTACGAGAAGTTAACAAGATTGTAGTACCACAATACCCCGTGGTTTCTGACATAATGACACTTCTTACCTTAGTTCCTCCAAGAGCAACTACATTTACTGTAATTGACCTAAAAAATGCTTTCTTTTTCGATTCCTATTCATCCTGATAGCCGATATTTATTCGGCTTGACTTTGAATAACCGATCGTACAGATTTTGTAGAATTCCTCAAGGGTATACTGAAAGTCCTAGTATTTACAGCCAAGCATTGAAAAGGCAACTTGATTCTTTCACTTTGCCTAAAGGAGTGGCTCTCATACAATATGTCGATGACATCTTGTTGGCAGCCGATACGCCTGAACAGTGTGAAAAATGTACTTTGTCTTTACTTTCGTTTCTTGCTTCACATCACCACAAAGTGTCACGGAAGAAATTGCAATATTGTAGACCGAAGGTTACCTACTTAGATCACGTTCTGTCTAGGGAGGGACGTGCACTTACACCAGATCGTATTCAAGCAATTTTAGACACACCAGTGCCTTCTACTCAGAAAGATGTCCGTGCTTTCATTGCTCTTACTTCTGCTTGTAGGCAATGGATATTAGGTTTTTCACACATTGTTAAACCCTTGTTGGCGCTTTTGACCAAAGACACTCTAATGCCCCTTCCATGGACGACTGAATGCCAGAATGCGTTTAGTCAGTTACGTCAAGCTTTTTGCTCTGCACCAGTGTTAGGCACTCCAGATTACACGAAGGTTTTTACACTCTATGTACATGAGAAAGATGGGTGTGCATTGTCAGTCTTAGTACAGACACACGGTGACAAGCAGCGTCCCTGTGCATATTTTTCAGCTGTTCTTGATCCTGTTGCTCGTGCATTGCCTGGGTGCTTCCGTACAGTTGCAGCAGCAGCTGTGTCCATACGTCAGAGTGAAGGAATAGTTTTGTTACATAAATTGTTGGTGCTAGTACCCCATGCGGTCGATGCCCTTTTGAATCAGACTAAGACACAAAACTTGACTAGTGCTCGTTTGACAGGATACAAATTGACACTGTTGGCCCCTCATATTACCCTGAAGAGGTGTGCGACTTTGAATCCAGCTAATCCAGCTACTTTGTTGCCATATCCAGCGACTCAGACTCAGTCACAGGAGTCTCATGATTGTATATTCCTTTCTGAGGAACAGTCGAAGGGTCGCGTTGATTTGCAAGATATGCCCCTTTCAGATGTAGATGGGGAACTATGGGTTGATGGGTCTTGTTTGAAGTTACCAGATGGCTTACGACACTTCAGACAGTAATGGAGACAGCTCATATACCACAGAAGTCGGCTCAAGCAGCTGAGCTAATAGCTTTAACACGAGCGTGTGAACTTAGCACTGACTTGCGTGTGAACATCTATACAGATAGCCGCTATGCTTTTGGAGTAGCCCATGATTTGGGCCTACTTTGGAAGGAAAGAGGCTTTCTTACGTCCCTTGGGATGCAGATAATGCATGGAGAACTAGTGCATAATCTTCTGACTGCACTGACATATCCGAAGAAAATAGCTATTGTTAAGTGTAGCGCACACAAGAAAGTAGCTGATAAGACAGGACAAGGCAATGCCTTTGCAGATTGCATAGCTCATGAGACTGCGATGCAACGAAGCACTGCGTCTATGTATGTAGTGAAGTCACAATCTGAACGTTGGCATGATGCTAGAAAAAAAGTACTAGATATACAGAGATCTGCTTCAGTGGAAGAACTTGACCAATGGTCTAAAGAGGGAATGTTGGATGATGAAGGCTATTGGCGCAACAAAGAGATGGATAAGTGGAAACTATTCATTATCTATTTGCAACCTATGGTTCAGATGCCACATGGGCCGGCACATGTTGGAGCTTCAGTAATAACGAAATTGCTTATGCAAGTTTGGGAGCATCCAGAAATTGCCGGTACAGCTAAAAGAATGATACAGTCCTGTTTGATCTGTTGGCAGTACAATCCTGGTAAAGGGACACGGATTCCCACAGGAGGGTTTGCTACTCCAACCGCACATTTTGAAGTGTTGCAAATGGATTACATCCAACTTGAACGTTGCAATAACTTGAAGTATGTTCTAGTGGTGGTATGTGCCTTCAGTAAATGGATAGAGGCATACCCTACTAAGGATAATACGGCTCTCACCACAGCAATGGTGCTTTTAAAGGAACTTTTCCCCAGATTTGGTGTTTGTAAACTTTTGTGGAGTGACAACGGACCTCATTTTATTGGGAAAGTTGTTGAGTATGTCCTGAAAGGGTTAGGGATCAAACAGAAGTTCCATGCAGTCTTCCAACCACAATCAGGATTAGTGGAGAGGTATAACGCTACTTTGAAATTAAAATTAGCGAAAATACTGGCTTCCACGTCTTTGAAATGGCCTGATGCGTTACCCTTGGCATTGTTGTCCATTAGATCAGTGCCACATTCACAATCTGGGCTAACACCATCTGAGGTGGTGTTTGGGAGACCGATGAATATTTGGGGAGTTCCTAAACCACGCCCCATACATGATGTACCATGTGTTCTGATGAATGACTACTTATCGCAGTTGACTGACAGTTTGATCTCTATTCATCAACAGGTTCCAGAAGCTCTTCCTGACTGGTCCACAGGTGAGGCCCATGAACTCCGGCCCAGTGACCACGTGATGGTCAAGGTCTTCGAGAGGTCGAAGAGCTTGGAGCTGAGGTGGTGAGGACCGGAGCAAGTGCTCCTAGCTATGAGGACAGCGGTTCGAGTGACAAAGAGGAAGAACGGGATCCATAGCACTCACTGCAAGCAAGTGTCGCCTACCTTGGTGGAACCTGCTGTGCTGACTGACCATCGAGAGATTCTGGAAACGGAGAAAGGCCACGCTATCTAACCTGCCAAATCTGAGGAAGTCTTCCCAGACCACACGATCCCTGGAGTATCCCGATACCAACTGAGACCGAGGAAAGAGTCTGCATTGTTGAAAAAGACTGGTTGAGCTACCGTCCTGGGTTTGTGAAACGGAGTGCTGATGTGGCAAGGGGGGGATCAGTCCTACATAGTGACACCCGTCTTGACCCTCGGTGAAGAAACCAACGGCTTCCCAGGACTTTAGAGCTCCAACGATTGATTCAACGCTGAAGTGATCATGTCTGCAGGATGATCAACTGTTGCTAAGATCTGTAATAAAAAGATCATTTGTGCTGTAGGATTTGTTGTTGCTAGGGTGGCTGTAACAGTGACAACCTGGTTTGCTGAGAAAGTGGCTCCTGCTCGACAGCTTCTGATCGCCACTACTCCAGTACCAGTTGAGCATCATTACTTTACGCTTCCATACCACGAGAAAAAGCATTGACAATCCTACCTGAACAATAGGTTTATTCAGATGCTGCATTATACTCACAATGTCACAAATATTACTAATTGTTGGGTGTGTGGGAGGATACCTGCTCACCAGAAAAAGGGAGGAACTCCTTTTATTCCTCTTCCTTTCTCGCATAATGGTTCTTGCCAAGCCTGGTTTGCGCTTTTAATTACTTCTGGAGGGGTGGCAATAGGACGGATTAATTATCATCTCAATAAAGTGTGTTATCCAGATGAAGATGGTAATCCGTGAGCTGAAGGGACTAAATGGGAATGGGAGGAGTATCGACCTGAGAATATTTCTACGCCATATGTTTCCCAAATCTGAGAACTATTAAGAACAATGGACCATTTGTGATTTCTGTTACTAGAGCTAAAGCAGACCTGTGTATAAGTAGTGTTGGGGGAATTCTAGTGGGGAGAAGTGAGTGTACTATGGCTATTGAAGGTGCCAATAACAGTAGTTTCATATCCTCACATAATACCTACTTTGTCTGTGGTAATAAGGGAGATTACCAACTACCTGTTGGATGGTCAGGAGTATGCTATGTATCTTTTCTGTTGCCCCCTGTGTTTCTGGCCCCTGCATCGTATCACAAGGACTTTAAATTGTACAACAATATCTACAACAACAGATATAAGAGGACAACAAGGACTGATGAGGTGGACCAGACTGACACCACCTTACAACAAAACGTTGATTTCAATTTGGGCTTGTTTTTCTTTGTGGGTGCTGCAATAAACAGCAGAAAGATAAGACGATTGACTTGTGTTGTAGAAGCTGTTACCAATCAGACAGCTATGGCACTTGGGAATATCACAGAAGAGCTGCAAGTTGCGAGGATTGTAGCTCTCGAAAATCGTATGGTTTTAGATGTGGTGCTGGCTGATCGAGGTGGTGCATGTCGCATCATTGTGAAGAACCATTTATACCCACTTACTGGGTCTCAGTGGTGGGGGAATCGCCCAAGTCTTCCATACCCTCCTTATTTAGTAAAAGGAGACACAGGAGCTTTCGTCTGCAGGAAGAACCAAGTTTTATTCGAATCGCCCGGGCTATGGAACAGAGTCCCATGCTCATTAGAAACAAGACAGAAGAGGCTGCTGCTTCACTCTGCAGCTTACAGGCCTTATATACACATTTCCCACCTTAAGAAATCAGTTTGGGTGGGAGCCTGGCGCCCCCGAGTCAAAAATGCAGTTACACCATTCTTTGTTCAGGCAGGACGGGGCTGCAACAGATGGTACAAAGATTACTGACAGGACTTGCAAAACAGGATATGTATGTGGGAAAACGGACAGATCTTGAACAACAGGATATGTGAAATAAATAAGCTCTGGGACGGTGGCGTGACCAAGTCTTGTGAAACAGGATGAATGTGTACAGGAGTTCAGTCCGAGGGTGGTGAGGCCAATTCTTGGTTCCCCTTTTTCGAAATTGGCTCAACCACAAGGAGCAGGAAGGACAAGGTGGATGTGACAGCTTAGATTTCAACCGACATCAGCAGAAATTACCAGGAGGGTCATGCAGAGGTGTTTGACACAAAATGGCAATGCAAAACAATGGAGTCATGACACAAAATGGATGCCGACAAGAAGGACACTTTTCCTCAATTGGTAGTAGTTGCTGCGCCTATATTCCTGACCACTCACCTTCAGTGTTTGATGCAATCTCTAAATTGCATAAGATTGCTGCTGAAATTCACTGATAGTCTGGCACCTGGACTTTTGCCAGCTGGTTTTGGACACTCTTTGGTACTTGGGGTTGGAATCTATTGACTATCCTATGTGTAATACTAATGATACTATTTACATGCTGTGTATGTGTACAATGTGGTCCAATGCTTTGCTCACTCTGCATTACTGCCTGAACACCTGCCAAGCAAAATATTACAGAAATAAAAGCCCAACACACGTTAAATAAAGAGATTACTGAAATGATCAACATAGATGTACAAGATATGAATCTAGATTACCCCAAATGAATGAATGTCTTCAGCTAATGCTAAAAGGGTCGTCTGTCGTAATTTGGCAGCGCTCGGGGTTAGCATTTAGCTGAAGCCATCTTGTATTTGGCAGCCATCTTGTCTGCCATGTGCTCACCATGTGCTCTGTTCTTCCTTCCTGCCGTTTACTCTTGTACTCTGCTTATAGACAGACTATATTTAGGCTCTGCTACTCTGCACATGCACATAGGAGACTGTGACTGTCCATACATCTGCTCTAGTTTGTAAATGTCATTTTATTCTTACCGGAGTCAGCAAACTGCTAGCTCCTCCCTACTGTTGACTGTGCATTTCTGTATGACCTTTTATGTATGTAACCCTTTTCTTCTGTACTTGTACCACCTTCTTTTGCGCCCTGTGTGGGTATTAAAGGACCATGTTCCTTCTGTTCAGTGTGCTGCTTCATACACTTCCGAAGGGTGTTGTGGGAATGTAGTTCCACCTCATGAGGTTAATAAACACTTTTTTTTATATTCCAGTTCCTGTGCCAACTTCTATCCTATTGGTCTGAGGACTTGTGCAGAGAAGGGCGAACGCCTAGCACTGGTAGGCCTAAATGAGGCTCACCCCGACAACTGAATCATTTTACCTTTGAGCCTGCACTGTATTAGTGACACTGGTGCAGAGGCAAACATTGCTTTAGAGAATGGGTACTCACAAACATTTCCTCGGGGGCCATAACGTTTGATCTGTGATGTGACTGAGGGCTGCATTGATATCTGCAGGGTGGTGGTCGGGTGGTAGTGGGGGAGGGAATTGGTGGTAAGGTAGGTGTAGGGAAAGCAAAGCATGTACATCTAGTGGCTGAATTGCACAATGTGAAAACAGAAAACCTTGGATTAATCCCGGCTTTCCCACTTAACCAAATTGTTTGATCTTAACCAAAATATTTATTTCACTTTCCCTCCTTTTTCTTCTTCATTATCACACATAAGAGGACCTCAAATACATGAATTCAGGATGTGCGCTTTACAATACCTTCTCCTGTGTTCGATTTAATAAACTAAAATGTTTTTCATGTATAATAGGAGCCCAGACCACCCAAAGAGTGCACATAACAACAGACTTGCGTCTTGATTTACAATTGGCATTGCTGGCAAGGTGGGGAATTAATGTTTCTAAATTCATGTTTGAAAAGATCACTTTTAGAAAAAAATAGTTCTCAATGCACTGATGTATTCTGATGTACTAAGGTGGAATGGTTGTGCATGTAAATCAAATACACTTTTTGAATTTTAAAGAGACTTTAGTATTTTTTTACACTTTTGCTGCAAGATGTTTTTAAAAATGAAAGTGTTCCTAAAGTTAAGTGTTGCAGGACATCTTATTTATTTCCTTTCTTAAACTTCTATTAACCTTGAAATAAATTTCCTGTTTAATTAACATCTTTGTTTGTGTTAGTGCTGAGTCCAGTAAATAGCAGATCAGTGCTGCAGTTAACGAGGGGATCATATGTAAAGGACTAGAGGGCCCCTTGCGGCCCCCGGGTGATACTTTGAGTATCACTGCCTCAGAAGATACACTGACAATCCACCACAAAAGTTAACACACTCTCAGTGCATCCCCTGAGGGCAGGGCTGGCTTTAGGGCTGTGCGACCGCTACATTCCCACATGGCACTGACCTGTGGGGTTGCTGTGTTTAGAAATATCTTATGGGTTTACACGCACCCACTGCAGAGTTTCCTGTGTGTACAGCACATTTCAGACAAAAATAAGAAATGTCAAACTAACACTGGTGAATAATGTTTCTGATGAGAGATCAGAGTCTTTTTCCAGTGGCAGTTTTGACTCATCATAGAGTACTGCTTAGGGTTAATATGGCTGCTGCAAAGAATGTGTATCATGCAGATCACAGAACTGTACTTTGTATAAATAGCTTAGTAGTTTACTGCTGCCTAACAGAGATCTTTTTGTTGCTTGTAGTTCATAAGTTAAAATCTTAATATAGCACAGTGACCTATGAGCTGTCATCAAAGAGCTGCATGCAAACTGCATGGTAAAGGTTAGTACTCTTATGTTTTCCCCAGCCTTTCATACCTATTCTTAATGCTTGTTCCTGTAAAAATACATTCTTATTAGTAAATCCAACCCCAGCCAGCGCTTCAAGCAAATGAAATGTATGTGAGAGAAAGGCTAGGGAGAGATATGGGGCACTGGTGGTGGGTGGTAGTAAGAGAAACCATGGAAATAGGGGAGGGGCAAAAGAAATTACTACACTGGGTGCCACCAGTGCTAAAACCAGCCCTGCCTGCGGGCAGCCCTCTCAAGGAGTGATAGAGGGTCCCATGGACCCACCAGACACCCCCATGCAGGCGGGTGCAGTCACTCACTGCACCTGCCTGCAAGTGGCTCTCTTATCCCCCTCTAAAGTACAGGCAGGTTGCCATCTGCACAAACACTATGGGCTTCATTGGCAAAGAATTGGCGTAGGGCAGCGCCACAAGTCACTTTGATGTGCTGATCTACTCCAATTCGAAAGAGAAGAAATGCACCATATTTACAAGTTATAGTGCATTCCTGTTGTTTCAGCTGGCGCACACGTTGCAGCCGAGCACCAACGTAGGCACAATTACACCATGTGTCTGCATTGTTGGCATGATTGTTGTTGTGCAGGAAGCGGCACAATGGAGGCTTTTTCCTCATTCTAATTGTGCTGCAGAACGCAGCGCACATGGAAAAAGGAAAATTTAGGAGAAATGAAAAAATGTCTCTGCGTCACACCTACTCTGGGGAGGTGTAAGGTGTTGGCGCTGCCCCGGGTTTACCTGATTTTGAAAATCTGGGGCAGCATTAAAACCCATGGGTGTTGCGTGGGAAAACCCACCACAACACCCATGGAACACCTCCCTGATGCGGTGTAAGGCCACACACTGCGTTGCCTTACACCATATCTACGAGGCCATGAAAAACCACGCAAAGTGGCTTTTCGTGACCTCGCAGATACGGGTCTGCGCCTCCGTAGCATCACAATTTGAGGGTCCAGCAGTGGAAATGTGCTGCATGGGGCTTGTAAATAAGCCCCTAAATGGATTTGCAGCAGTGCCCTGTATTTTACTGAATGTGCTGTCCCTAGGATAGCGCGGGTTCGCGGTTAGCCTGAAGGTAGGTATTCATCATCATAGAAAGAATTGTGGGGCATATTAGCAAGCACCTCGTTAAAATTATCGCCGTTTTAGCAGCAGGAAACTGCCGCTAAAACGGCAATAATGGGCTTACGGCAGTTTCCTGCCGCTAAAACAGTGATAATTTTACAGAGGTTCTTGCTAATAGGCCCCTGTGTTTGTTTGCACCTGTTTAAAGGTGCAGCATGGTGCAAGCAATGGCAGTGCGCCCTATTAATAATACGGGCCCTCGAGTGCTATTGCAGCTTCAAGGGAACACTTAATTCAGAAGAATACCCACAAACATGCAATTTTGTTTGTCCTCGCTACCTTTTGCAAATATCTCTCCCTGCCCTGAAACACGCAGGACCTGCTCCTGTAAAAAAACTCACTCGCGTGTAAAATTGCACCATAATAGTGATTTTGTATGCCACTTTGTGCGCATATTCACATTTTGTGAATCACAAAGTTGAGCATCTCAGAGCCAGAGTGCTGTGGATCTGTGTGCCTGCAGCGCCACCAAGCAAGCTGTACATCAGCCGAAAGTTCCCTCTTTGGGCTTCTTCCGTTGCCCCAAAACTGTTTTTTTATAGCTTTATACAGCGCGAGCTTGGCCCTACAGCTACGGCTTCGGAGGACTTTACAGGAGCACAGATTACGGAACACGTGTTTTTGAAGCATTCGTGGTAAAACTGGAATGTTCAGCGTTATAATGTTGGCTACGTTAAACAGATGTTCTGTTACTTGCTGTACCTTGTACATTAATCGCTCTGTTTTGGCAGCATGCAAATGAGGGTGCGTGAATGACGGCTCTGACGTCAGAGCTCATTCCTGTCACTGGGCTGCTGTCTCGTTTTTCCACCCCGTCCTAGCAAGTGAGGTGCTCGGGCTGACGGGGCTGTGAGAGACGGGGGGGGGGGTGGAGTTACCCGTGAATCACTACTAGCCGGTGCCAGCCCTCTCCTACGGCAGCCGTTACCTGTGCCACGACCCGCCTGGTGATGACGTTCTTTCACACTCTCCTAAAATAAGGTCACAAAATTACCCACACGTGCCAGACAACTAAGGAATTCGCCACTATTCTTACATCGGACAATAACCACGCCCCAGACCAAAGTGGGGTAAAAGGCCGCTTTATTGGACAGGTAGGCAATATACAATAAAAATACATAACATATCATAATATGAACATTTCCCAAACTAACACCCCCATCCCCTAAGCCATATCCCCCTGTCAACTATTTCCCCACCTTGTTCGGCCTAAACCTCCTCCCCAAACGCCTATCTCCATCCCTGCCTACCTCTTGACTCCAACTTCTCTCCCCTGCTCCCTCTGTCCGAACCTATCCCTAATGCCCCCACCCCTTCCTGCCTGTCTTGATTTCCCCCAAATCTGCCACCAGGAAAAAACCCATCACAGGTGTTTTTCCTGTCCCCCCCACCCTGTCTGTTAGCTGTGAGGACAGAAAGGTTTGTTTTGTAAAAACCACTGCCGCCAAACAGGATAAATCTCTATTCCAATGTGAACAATGTGTCAAACAATATAAAAGTCATATGCTGTCGCCATAACAGTAAAGAACACCTTCCAAAAATTGATATACTTAGCAAAGAAACTACCACCCCGATAAAATCTGAAAGTTAACTAGACATAAAACTAATAGAACAGTAAGTATAACACTTTTTGGGGAAGGAAGTGGGAGGGGCAAGAAAAGAAAGAAAAAAGAAAGGGTGAGGTGGGAGGAAAAACAGGGGAAGGAGGGAGTAGGGGCGGGAGGGTGGAGAAATGAAGATACAAAAACGATGTACCGTTAGACTAAAGGGGCCCATTCACTGAAAAACTAACCTGCATAAATATGCTGTCGCTAAAACAGCAAAATCTTAACACCATGTATTGACATTTAGAATCCCAGCAATCATTTCTCGTATTTTCAACAGATAAATTTCATTGCCAATGAAAGACAGATTAACTCCGTCATGTCGGAAAAACTGAAAATCTGCACTGTTAACTTCTCCATGCACCCATCAATAAATACGGTTTATAAAGCGAAAATGTTGTAGATGCCGATATACTTTCCAGCGTGCCCGTTCTATTGCCGTGAAACTGTCCGCCCCTTTCCACACTTTCCGGGGCAGAGGAGCTGTCAGGATGAGACGACATGCGAGCCATGACTTGAAAAAGAGTTCAAGATCAGTCTTCATTTCTATTAACAGCCCCAAACCTGACCACTGGGCCAGGTCATTCTCTCCCAGATGTATCAAAAGGAAATCTAGCATTCTTTTAGATGAAAATTCACTGACCAGCGGCAAAAACTGGCGCCATTTCATCCCGCTCTTTCACCACCATGATAAAGAAACTGCATCTGAAGAAAGACCCAATGCCTGCCAAAATGTCTAGTGTCCGCCTGTATAGCTGCCCACTTGATGAATGAATGGCCAATTAGCCACACTTGCTGGCGCGCAATCTGAACACCTAAAAAGAAATTACAATTAGTATCCTTCAGCTTACATGTTATGTTCCAATTGTCTGATGTAGCGCAAAAAGCAATTGGAGGACTAGCGCTCTCATTTTTTAATGTCACCAACAGAAAACCCCCCACCTGGACGCTTCCGAGGCCGCCCCAATGCGAAAAGAGTGTGAACCAAAGCTTTTGGGGTTCTCACCAATATTCCTCAGAGATTTTCTCAATATGGCCAACAGTTATGATGCTTGAAGTTGTGAGCCATCTCGATGACGATAGAGAAATGTGGAAGATGCACCCCCTATACTTAAAAACTCAGACCAAGCTTGCACGGGACATAGTAAACCTCCTACAGCCTGCAATATTACCATGAAACCTCTACCTGTCTGGTCAGTTTTTGAGTGTTCTAGAAAAATGTCAATGTGTGCATGAAATCGTGAAACATGTTTTGTCTTTAGGTCATCATTAATTGCAGTACCAAGCAGCTCTGAAACCCTGAAAGCCCCAAAAAAGCACAATACCATGCACAATTTATTCAAATGGAACTCGAAATCAGAAAAAACAAATCTTGGGCAGGACTGTGATAATGTTGCATAATAGCTTTAGCGATATAGGATCCCTTCGGTGTGAATCCCTCCTGCTTGATTTGGTCCAACCCTGCAGCATTCCCTTACCCATCTCACCTGCGGAGGGCTCATATCCCCAGACGGATATCCCGTAAAAGGAGATACCTGCTAATTTAGCAGCTATAGTAGCAGGGGAAACATTCTTCTTGATATTAAGCATAATAAATCGCAATATGTCCTCTCTACGCTGTTGCACACCTAAACCAGTGCAAAATCTAAACATAGCACCTGAATCTAAAAATTTCAGCCAAGCTCTTCTATAAGCTAATTTGGTGCTTTTTGCTAGAGTTCTCGACGAGCTGATAAGCATTAATATTCCCAAATTCCATATCTCGCTGGGGAAGGATCTGTAGCAACGTCAACATCTGTCTGTCTTTCGCCTTTTGCCCGTTTATTAAATCCACCAATGTCTTGTTGTCAACATTGAATAGAACTGTTTTATTGGACAGTTTGTGACCCCATACTGTCAGAGTCACTATGAGTGGGTAAAATTCTAAGAAGGCAACCCAATTGTCCGGCCATTCCTACGCACACCACTTACCATCCCAAAACAGGCTGAAACCATGAGCACCAGAAGCGCCAGAAAAAAGGTGGAGTTACCAGACAAAATCTTCGTCCAGGGGGCAAAGAGTTATGCCACTAAAATCAGATAGAAATTTTGACTAAACCTCAAAATCAGCTCGCATATGTGCTGATAACCGTATCCTGTGGCGTGGAAATGTTATGCCTGACATAGAGAAACCCAAGCGCCTGCAAAACTACCTGCCCGCACGTATGACCTTTCAAGCAAAAATTGAAGTGTCCTAGTAGCCGTTGTGCGTCCACCAAAGTCAGTTTGCGTGCAGTGCGTTAATGGTCTAAAAGCCCTGTTATATCTGAGATCTTCTTTGGAGGAAGCCTAGCTTGCATCTTGATGGTGTCTACCTCAATGTCGAGATATGTAAGGCAACAACAAGGGCCTTCAGTTTTATCCTCCGCTAATGGCAAACCCAGTGTATCTGCAAACCACTTGAAATCGTGTAAAGCAGCTTCGCATTGGTGAGAATCAACTGCACCCATAAAGAGAAAATCGTCCAGATAGTGTGTAATGCCCTTATGTCCTGTGTGGAAAGAAAAACACCATTGAAGAAAGGAACTAAATGCCTCAAATACCTTACATGAAATGGCACATCCCATAGGAAGAGCCCTCTCAACAAAATGTTGCCCTTTGAAAAATATGCCCAGTAATGAAAAATCCGATGGATGTACTGGCAATAACCTAAAATCGGATTTAATGTCACATTTGGCTAGCGGTGTCCTCTCCCCCGTGTCCCTGATCACAACCAAAGCCAAATCCATTGATTCAAAATGTACCATGAAGTCCTCTTGGAAATAAAACCGTTAACAGAGGAAGCTTGAGACCATGATAAATGCCGAATCATCCTGAACTCGCCTTATGCTTTCATTGGCACGAAAACCAACGGGAACACAAGAAGAGGTTTCATAGCCTAGTGTGTGTGGGGCCGGGCTTCTGTGCGAGTTCACATGCCTCTTGTTTATAAAGGTCAGAGACCGATCAGCGCAGCAGATGAGGAGAAAGCAGTAAGTGCTACCTCGTTGGGTAAATGAAATGTATCGTGCTTTTCCTACACTACAGCTGGGTAAAGGCCCAGAAGAGTTGTCTCCAGTGACCCCGTGTGTCTCTCACTTTGCCACCGCGCCCATAGGCGCCGAGGTCCCTCGAGTGAGCTGTCCATCACAGTGGGGGAAAGGGCGGAAAGAGGTTGCATAGCCTAGTGTGTGTGGGGCCGGGCTTCTGTGCGAGTTCACATGCCTCTTGTTTATAAAGGTCAGAGACCGATCAGTGCAGCAGATGAGGAGAAAGCAGTAAGTGCTACCTCGTTGGGTAAATGAAATGTATCGTGCTTTTCCTACACTACAGCTGCGTAAATGCCGGGAAGAGTTGTCTCCAGTGACCCCGTGTGTCTCTAACTTTGCCACCGCGCCCATAGGCGCCGAGGTCTCTCGAGTGAGCTGTCCATCACAGTGGGGGAAAAGGCGGGAAGAGGTTGCATAGCCTAGTGTGTGTGGGGCTGGGCTTCTGTGCGAGTTCACATGCCTCTTGTTTATAAAGGTCAGAGACCGATCCGCGCAGCAGATGAGGAGAAAGCAGTAAGTGCTACCTCGTTGGGTAAATGAAATGTATTGTGCTTTTTCTACACTGCAGCTGCGTAAAGGCCCAGAAGAGTTGTTTCCAGTGACTCCGTGTGTCTGTAACTTTGCCACCGCGCCCATAGTCGCCAAGGTCCCTCGAGTAAGCTGTCCTTCACAGTGGGGGAAAGGGCGGTAAGAGGTTGCATAGCCTAGTGTGTGTGGGGCCGGGCTTTTGTGCGAGTTCACATGCCTCTTGTTTATTAAGTTCAGAGACCGATCAGAACAGCAGATGAGGAGAAAGCAGTAAGTGCTACCTCACTGGGTAAATGTATCGTGCTTTTCCTACACTACAGCTGCGTGAAGGCCCAGAAGAGTTGTCTCCAGTGACCCCGTGTGTCTGTAACTTTGCCACCGCGCCCATAGGCGCCGAGGTCCCTCGAGTGAGCAAGCCATCACAGTGGGGGAAAAGGCGGGAAGAGGTTGCATAGCCTAGTGTGTGTGGGGCCGGGCTTCTGTGCGAGTTCACATGCCTCTTGTTTATAAAGGTCATAGACCGATCAGCGCAGCAGATGAGGAGAAAGCAGCCTCCTGGTCACTGGAAGTACAGGGGGATTGCGCTCGAGAAACTCGTGGATGCCTAGACCTCCATCACGGATTACAGCTATTTGTAGACGGTAGATTTGGGGAGAAAACACATCTTCTTAGCATCGACCGTGCTCACTAGATTCTTGGGCTGATTATAAATGCGTTACTGAATTTGAGCTTCAACTCGGGCACCTGCTTTATTTATATCTGTAAGTGCTTCCTGCTGAGGTTTAATTTTTGTGACAGGAGCCTAGTTGCCTAATTGTAACTATTCTCTGACCCTGCTTCGAGGGTCAGAGCAGGGTCAGAGAATAGTTGCAAGTAGGCAACGAGGCGCCACTCAGGAAGCACTTACAGAGTTACAGCAGGTGCCCAAGTTGAAGTTAATTTCTTTGTAACCCTTTTGTAAATGGTTACAAAGAAATTAGCTTCAACTTGGGCACCTGCTGTAACCCTGTAAGTGCTTCCTGAACAAAATGCATCCCGCTCGCGGATTTTGCCGCAATTTCACGATCGCGAAATTGCAGAAAATCCGCAAATTCCGCGAGCAAAACGAATTTTCGGCCCATACTTAAAATATACTAGTAAGGATCCTGAGTTGCGTTGGCCTATGCATGGGTAATTTGATTTACGAAAGATTCAGTATGTGGAACAATGTATGTTTAAGCGAAAGACTAGGCATTAATCATTCTATCCTATCATTAATAAACCGCAAGATGATTTCTTGTTGTTAGATCGTTCTCTGCCTCCGTATACTCTCCCATCTGCTCCTCATGAATCAGATGAGGACTCTTCTACAGAGCAGGAGAAAGCACCGGAAACTCGTTCTATGTTGTCCGCCGAGCGTGCGGCTGAGCTTAGGTCCTCTGCTCGTAAAGCCATTCATGGTACTGCTCCTGCTTCTGAACTTATAGATAACATGAAGAATTGGCAGGAGAGGGAGCAAATATATTTTACTGAGGTATTTGCCACAGAGGTCCTTGAGCGGTTTAGGAAACATTCTGATGAGTTTGAGCCCGATGATATAGCAAATTACTGCAAGCAAATGCGTGATGGTCTTTTTTGTCTTTTCTCAGGTGGCTGACTCAATCAGACGTTTGATTAAACTGCGTGCTGATGCAGTCCGTTTGCGAGAAGAGGAAAAGGCAGCAGATGTAGCTGCACAAACATCCTAGACCGGGGTGACACAGGCTTCTATTTCCGATACAGGTAAGAATGTAGTAGTGCATGTGAGACCTATGCGGGAAGCCACACCTTTGTATGTTCCTCCTAGAGGTACGGGAACAGATGATGATAAGAATTCCACTGATGCAATGGGTTATTGTATTTATATTTGGGTTTACACTCCTTGGAATAGATTGGATGTCATGGCTCTTAAAGCTGCATTGCCTGATCCGCGGAAAAATCCAGCTGCTTTTTATGAGGAAGTTGAGGGAGCCATTAGCTCTTGTACCATGACTCTGCCTAATATTGATATGTTTTTTGGATTGATATTACCCCCTGATATGTGGAGAACTGTTCGTAAAGTTGATGATCGTGCGACTTTTGGGGCGTTATGGAAAGAATTAGAACAAATGGACGTAGAAAGGGAACCCGCACAGAAACCATGTCAGCTAATTTTAGATCTTCCCACAGCTATATTAGTTAAGTTAAAGACGATTATTCCCCCTAAAAATAGACTGGACTGTGTTAGCATCTTGTAAGCAAAAAGCAGATGAATCGGTTTCTGATTTCTTTACACGTTTTGAGGAGGCATTCCATGATTTTAGTGGCCAGTTATTGACAGATGATACGGGCAGGCATTTGTCGATAAATATGTCGCCGACCTGTTGCCAGGAATAGCTAGTCGCCTAAAGGCCAGTGAGAGCTCATGGACTACCTCTTCTCCGTTTTCTATTTTGACGATGGCTCAGTATTATGAACGCCAGGAGTTATAAGCGAAGGGCAATGAGGATAAAAAGACTAAAGAGTTCAAAACTAAGGTTATGTCAGCCAAGGCTTATGGTCCGCCTTCTAGAGGTAGTGATAGCGGTGGACGTGGGTCTTATGGTCCATCTTTTCCTCCTTAAGCTCGTCCGACTTTGTCTTCTGAACCACTGTAGGAAATTTGGACATTGGGCTGCCGATTGTCCAGCATTGCGTGCTCAGCAGTATCCACGTGGATGGGGACAAATGAGAAATCATTCAGGATATTCAGGGCCTAGAGGAATCATGGATGATCATGCTAGGTTTGATACTAATATGCGTGGACAGAATGATTTTAACACTTTTGATAGACGGAACCAATATCAAATGTCTGACTATTTGCCGTCCGATTTGAAAGATTCTGCTATGCATAGGACTGCCTAGGATGGGGTAAGAAATCAGTTGAAGTTCCAGTAGATCAGAAGGGTCCCTTTGTTACAGCACATGTTTTGGGTGCTACTGATCAGTTTCTGGTTGATAGAGGAGCTACTCGTAGCGCCTTATCTAAACAATTGGTTCCAAGGGCTCCCCTGTCTGGCTTAACCATTACATCGATAGGTTTCGATGGAACACCTTCCCTTAGCCCACTGTCACAACCACTTGCATTTGATGTGGATAAATTTACTGCTCCATGTCCATTTTTGTTTTCTCCGAACACTCTGGACAATATTGTGGGTCTTGATATGCTCAAGTATTTCAGGGCTACGATACGATGTTCTCCAGAAGGTGTACGTGTTATTTTGAATGACAACTACCCCGACTGAGAGATCTTGTCTTGTTAAAGAGGATATTACATTAGCTTCCCTCCCTAGTACTTTGTGGGCTACTTCAGACACCGATGTTGGGTAAATGGTTATTCCACCAGTACATATTAGTGTCAAGGAGGGCGCTTTATTGCCACGCTTGCCTCAATACAAAATTTCTCAAGAAGGCGAAGAAGCATTTGTACGCATTGTCCATGATTTATTTGAAGTGGGGGTAGTGGAAGAAGTTCCTTATAACATTTGCAATAGTCCTATTCTTCCTATTTTGAAAAAAGACACTGACACTAGGATTTACAGATTCATCATTGATTTACGAGAAGTTAACAAGATTGTAGTACCACAATACCCCGTGGTTTCTGACATAATGACACTTCTTACCTTAGTTCCTCCGAGAGCAACTACATTTACTGTAATTGACCTAAAAAATGTTTTCTTTTTCGATTCCTATTCATCCTGATAGCCGATATTTATTCGGCTTGACTTTGAATAACCGATCGTACAGATTTTGTAGAATTCCTCAAGGGTATACTGAAAGTCCTAGTATTTACAGCCAAGCATTGAAAAGGCAACTTGATTCTTTCACTTTGCCTAAAGGAGTGGCTCTCATACAATATGTCGATGACATCTTGTTGGCAGCCGATACGCCTGAACAGTGTGAAAAATGTACTTTGTCTTTACTTTCATTTCTTGCTTCACATCACCACAAAGTGTCACGGAAGAAATTGCAATATTGTAGACCGAAGGTTACCTACTTAGATCACGTTATGTCTAGGGAGGGACGTGCACTTACACCAGATCGTATTCAAGCAATTTTAGACACACCAGTGCCTTCTACTCAGAAAGATGTCCGTGCTTTCATTGCTCTTACTTCTGCTTGTAGGCAATGGATATTAGGTTTTTCACACATTGTTAAACCCTTGTTGGCGCTTTTGACCAAAGACACTCTAATGCCCCTTCCATGGACGACTGAATGCCAGAATGCGTTTAGTCAGTTACGTCAAGCTTTTTGCTCTGCACCAGTGTTAGGCACTCCAGATTACACGAAGGTTTTTACACTCTATGTACATGAGAAAGATGGGTGTGCATTGTCAGTCTTAGTACAGACACACGGTGACAAGCAGCGTCCCTGTGCATATTTTTCAGCTGTTCTTGATCCTGTTGCTCGTGCATTGCCTGGGTGCTTCCGTACAGTTGCAGCAGCAGCTGTGTCCATACGTCAGAGTGAAGGAATAGTTTTGTTACATAAATTGTTGGTGCTAGTACCCCATGCGGTCGATGCCCTTTTGAATCAGACTAAGACACAACACTTGACTAATGCTCGTTTGACAGGATACGAATTGACACTGTTGGCCCCTCATAATACCCTGAAGAGGTGTGCGACTCTGAATCCAGCTAATCCAGCTACTTTGTTGCCATATCCAGCGACTCAGACTCAGTCACAGGAGTCTCATGATTGTATATTCCTTTCTGAGGAACAGACGAAGGGTCGCATTGATTTGCAAGATTTACCCCTTTCAGATGTAGATGGGGAACTATGGGTTGATGGGTCTTGTTTGAAGTTACCAGATGGCTTACGACACTTCAGACAGTAATGGAGACAGCTCATATACCACAGAAGTCGGCTCAAGCAGCTGAGCTAATAGCTTTAACACGAGCGTGTGAACTTAGCACTGACTTGCGTGTGAACATCTATACAGATAGCCGCTATGCTTTTGGAGTAGCCCATGATTTTGGCCTACTTTGGAAGGAAAGAGGCTTTCTTACGTCCCTTGGGATGCAGATAATGCATGGAGACCTAGTGCATAATCTTCTGACTTCACTGACATATCCGAAGAAAATAGCTATTGTTAAGTGTAGCGCACACAAGAAAGTAGCTGATAAGACAGGACAAGGCAATGCCTTTGCAGATTGCATAGCTCATGAGACTGCGATGCAACGAAGCACTGCGTCTATGTATGTAGTGAAGTCACAATCTGAACGTTGGCATGATGCTAGAAAAAAAGTACTAGATATACAGAGATCTGCTTCAGTGGAAGAACTTGACCAATGGTCTAAAGAGGGAATGTTGGATGATGAGGGCTATTGGCGCAATAAAGAGATGGATAAGTGGAAACTATTCATTACCTATTTGCAACCTATGGTTCAGATGGCACATGGGCCGGCACATGTTGGAGCTTCAGTAATAACGAAATTGCTTATGCAAGTTTGGGAGCATCCAGAAATTGCCGGTACAGCTAAAAGAATGATACAGTCCTGTTTGATCTGTTGGCAGTACAATCCTGGTAAAGGGACACGGATTCCCACAGGAGGGTTTGCTACTCCAACCGCACATTTTGAAGTGTTGCAAATGGATTACATCCAACTTGAACGTTGCAATAACTTGAAGTATGTTCTAGTGGTGGTATGTGCCTTCAGTAAATGGATAGAGGCATACCCTACTAAGGATAATACGGCTCTCACCACAGCAATGGTGCTTTTAAAGGAACTTTTCCCCAGATTTGGTGTTTGTAAACTTTTGTGGAGTGACAACGGACCTCATTTTATTGGGAAAGTTGTTGAGTATGTCCTGAAAGGGTTAGGGATCAAACAGAAGTTCCATGCAGTCTTCCAACCACAATCAGGATTAGTGGAGAGGTATAACGCTACTTTGAAATTAAAATTAGCGAAAATACTGGCTTCCACGTCTTTGAAATGGCCTGATGCGTTACCCTTGGCATTGTTGTCCATTAGATCAGTGCCACATTCACAATCTGGGCTAACACCATCTGAGGTGGTGTTTGGGAGACCGATGAATATTTGGGGAGTTCCTAAACCACGCCCCATACATGATGTACCATGTGTTCTGATGAATGACTACTTATCGCAGTTGACTGACAGTTTGATCTCTATTCATCAACAGGTTCCAGAAGCTCTTCCTGACTGGTCCACAGGTGAGGCCCATGAACTCCGGCCCAGTGACCACGTGATGGTCAAGGTCTTCGAGAGGTCGAAGAGCTTGGAGCTGAGGTGGTGAGGACCGGAGCAAGTGCTCCTAGCTATGAGGACAGCGGTTCGAGTGACAAAGAGGAAGAACGGGATCCATAGCACTCACTGCAAGCAAGTGTCGCCTACCTTGGTGGAACCTGCTGTGCTGACTGACCATCGAGAGATTCTGGAAACGGAGAAAGGCCACGCTATCTAACCTGACAAATCTGAGGAAGTCTTCCCAGACCACACGATCCCTGGAGTATCCCGATACCAACTGAGACCGAGGAAAGAGTCTGCATTGTTGAAAAAGACTGGTTGAGCTACCGTCCTGGGTTTGTGAAACGGAGTGCTGATGTGGCAAGGGGGGGATCAGTCCTACATAGTGACACCCGTCTTGACCCTCGGTGAAGAAACCAACGGCTTCCCAGGACTTTAGAGCTCCAACGATTGATTCAACGCTGAAGTGATCATGTCTGCAGGATGATCAACTGTTGCTAAGATCTGTAATAAAAAGATCATTTGTGCTGTAGGATTTGTTGTTGCTAGGGTGGCTGTAACAGTGACAACCTGGTTTGCTGAGAAAGTGGCTCCTGCTCGACAGCTTCTGATCGCCACTACTCCAGTACCAGTTGAGCATCATTACTTTACGCTTCCATACCACGAGAAAAAGCATTGACAATCCTACCTGAACAATAGGTTTATTCAGATGCTGCATTATACTCACAATGTCACAAATATTACTAATTGTTGGGTGTGTGGGAGGATACCTGCTCACCAGAAAAAGGGAGGAACTCCTTTTATTCCTCTTCCTTTCTCGCATAATGGTTCTTGCCAAGCCTGGTTTGCGCTTTTAATTACTTCTGGAGGGGTGGCAATAGGACGGATTAATTATCATCTCAATAAAGTGTGTTATCCAGATGAAGATGGTAATCCGCGAGCTGAAGGGACTAAATGGGAATGGGAGGAGTATCGACCTGAGAATATTTCTACGCCATATGTTTCCCAAATCTGAGAACTATTAAGAACAATGGACCATTTGTGATTTCTGTTACTAGAGCTAAAGCAGACCTGTGTATAAGTAGTGTTGGGGGAATTCTAGTGGGGAGAAGTGAGTGTACTATGGCTATTGAAGGTGCCAATAACAGTAGTTTCATATCCTCACATAAGACCTACTTTGTCTGTGGTAATAAGGGAGATTACCAACTACCTGTTGGATGGTCAGGAGTATGCTATGTATCCTTTCTGTTGCCCCCTGTGTTTCTGGCCCCTGCATCGTATCACAAGGACTTTAAATTGTACAACAATATCTACAACAACAGATATAAGAGGACAACAAGGACTGATGAGGTGGACCAGACTGACACCACCTTACAACAAAACGTTGATTTCAATTTGGGCTTGTTTTTATTTGTGGGTGCTGCAATAAACAGCAGAAAGATAAGACGATTGACTCGTGTTGTAGAAGCTGTTACCAATCAGACAGCTATGGCACTTGGGAATATCACAGAAGAGCTGCAAGTTGCGAGGATTGTAGCTCTCGAAAATCGTATGGTTTTAGATGTGGTGCTGGCTGATCGAGGTGGTGCATGTCGCATCATTGTGAAGAACCATTTATACCCACTTACTGGGTCTCAGTGGTGGGGGAATCGCCCAAGTCTTCCATACCCTCCTTATTTAGTAAAAGGAGACACAGGAGCTTTCGTCTGCAGGAAGAACCAAGTTTTATTCGAATCGCCCGGGCTATGGAACAGAGTCCCATGCTCATTAGAAACAAGACAGAAGAGGCTGCTGCTTCACTCTGCAGCTTACAGGCCTTATATACACATTTCTCACCTTAAGAAATCAGTTTGGGTGGGAGCCTGGCGCCCCCGAGTCAAAAATGCAGTTACACCATTCTTTGTTCAGGCAGGACGGGGCTGCAACAGATGGTACAAAGATTACTGACAGGACTTGCAAAACAGGATATGTATGTGGGAAAACGGACAGATCTTGAACAACAGGATATGTGAAATAAATAAGCTCTGGGACGGTGGCGTGACCAAGTCTTGCGAAACAGGATGAATGTGTACAGGAGTTCAGTCCGAGGGTGGTGAGGCCAATTCTTGGTTCCCCTTTTTCGAAATTGGCTAAACCACAAGGAGCAGGAAGGACAAGGTGGATGTGACAGCTTAGATTTCAACCGACATCAGCAGAAATTACCAGGAGGGTCATGCAGAGGTGTTTGACACAAAATGGCAATGCAAAACAATGGAGTCATGACACAAAATGGATGCCGACAAGAAGGACACTTTTCCTCAATTGGTAGTAGTTGCTGCGCCTATATTCCTGACCCACTCACCTTCAGTGTTTGATGCAATCTCTAAATTGCATAAGATTGCTGCTGAAATTACTGATAGACTGGCACCTGGACTTTTGCCAGCGGGTTTTGGACACTCTTTGGTACTTGGGGTTGGAATCTATTGACTATCCTATGTGTAATACTAATGATACTATTTACATGCTGTGTATGTGTACAATGTGGTCCAATGCTTTGCTCACTCTGCATTACTGCCTGAACACCTGCCAAGCAAAATATTACAGAAATAAAAGCCCAACACACGTTAAATAAAGAGATTACTGAAATGATCAACATAGATGTACAAGATATGAATCTAGATTACCCCAAATGAATGAATGTCTTCAGCTAATGCTAAAAGGGTCGTCTGTCGTAATTTGGCAGCGCTCGGGGTTAGCATTTAGCTGAAGCCATCTTGTATTTGGCAGCCATCTTGTCTGCCATGTGCTCACCATGTGCTCTGTTCTTCCTTCCTGCCGTTTACTCTTGTACTCTGCTTATAGACAGACTATATTTAGGCTCTGCTACTCTGCACATGCACATAGGAGACTGTGACTGTCCATACATCTGCTCTAGTTTGTAAATGTCATTTTATTCTTACCGGAGTCAGCAAACTGCTAGCTCCTCCCTACTGTTGACTGTGCATTTCTGTATGACCTTTTATGTATGTAACCCTTTTCTTCTGTACTTGTACCACCTTCTTTTGCGCCCTGTGTGGGTATTAAAGGACCATGTTCCTTCTGTTCAGTGTGCTGCTTCATACACTTCCGAAGGGTGTTGTGGGAATGTAGTTCCACCTCATGAGGTTAATAAACACTTTTTTTTATATTCCAGTTCCTGTGCCAACTTCTATCCTATTGGTCTGAGGACTTGTGCAGAGAAGGGCGAACGCCTAGCACTGGTAGGCCTAAATGAGGCTCACCCCGACAACTGAATCATTTTACCTTTGAGCCTGCACTGTATTAGTGACACTGGTGCAGAGGCAAACATTGCTTTAGAGGATGGGTACTCACAAACATTTCCTCGGGGGCCATAACGTTTGATCTGTGATGTGACTGAGGGCTGCATTGATATCTGCAGGGTGGTGGTCGGGTGGTAGTGGGGGAGGGAATTGGTGGTAAGGTAGGTGTAGGGAAAGCAAAGCATGTACATCTAGTGGCTGAATTGCACAATGTGAAAACAGAAAACCTTGGATTAATCCCGGCTTTCCCACTTAACCAAATTGTTTGATCTTAACCAAAATATTTATTTCACTTTCCCTCCTTTTTCTTCTTCATTATCACACATAAGAGGACCTCAAATACATGAATTCAGGATGTGCGCTTTACAATACCTTCTCCTGTGTTCGATTTAATAAACTAAAATGTTTTTCATGTATAATAGGAGCCCAGACCACCCAAAGAGTGCACATAACAACAGACTTGCGTCTTGATTTACAATTGGCATTGCTGGCAAGGTGGGGAATTAATGTTTCTAAATTCATGTTTGAAAAGATCACTTTTAGAAAAAAATAGTTCTCAATGCACTGATGTATTCTGATGTACTAAGGTGGAATGGTTGTGCATGTAAATCAAATACACTTTTTGAATTTTAAAGAGACTTTAGTATTTTTTTACACTTTTGCTGCAAGATGTTTTTAAAAATGAAAGTGTTCCTAAAGTTAAGTGTTGCAGGACATCTTATTTATTTCCTTTCTTAAACTTCTATTAACCTTGAAATAAATTTCCTGTTTAATTAACATCTTTGTTTGTGTTAGTGCTGAGTCCAGTAAATAGCAGATCAGTGCTGCAGTTAACGAGGGGATCATATGTAAAGGACTAGAGGGCCCCTTGCGGCCCCCGGGTGATACTTTGAGTATCACTGCCTCAGAAGATACACTGACAATCCACCACAAAAGTTAACACACTCTCAGTGCATCCCCTGAGGGCAGGGCTGGCTTTAGGGCTGTGCGACCGCTACATTCCCACATGGCACTGACCTGTGGGGTTGCTGTGTTTAGAAATATCTTATGGGTTTACACGCACCCACTGCAGAGTTTCCTGTGTGTACAGCACATTTCAGACAAAAATAAGAAATGTCAAACTAACACTGGTGAATAATGTTTCTGATGAGAGATCAGAGTCTTTTTCCAGTGGCAGTTTTGACTCATCATAGAGTACTGCTTAGGGTTAATATGGCTGCTGTAAAGAATGTGTATCATGCAGATCACAGAACTGTACTTTGTATAAATAGCTTAGTAGTTTACTGCTGCCTAACAGAGATCTTTTTGTTGCTTGTAGTTCATAAGTTAAAATCTTAATATAGCACAGTGACCTATGAGCTGTCATCAAAGAGCTGCATGCAAACTGCATGGTAAAGGTTAGTACTCTTATGTTTTCCCCAGCCTTTCATACCTATTCTTAATGCTTGTTCCTGTAAAAATACATTCTTATTAGTAAATCCAACCCCAGCCAGCGCTTCAAGCAAATGAAATGTATGTGAGAGAAAGGCTAGGGAGAGATGAGGGGCACTGGTGGTGGGTGGTAGTAAGAGAAACCATGGAAATAGGGGAGGGGCAAAAGAAATTACTACACTGGGTGCCACCAGTGCTAAAACCAGCCCTGCCTGCGGGCAGCCCTCTCAAGGAGTGATAGAGGGTCCCATGGACCCACCAGACACCCCCATGCAGGCGGGTGCAGTCACTCACTGCACCTGCCTGCAAGTGGCTCTCTTATCCCCCTCTAAAGTACAGGCAGGTTGCCATCTGCACAAACACTATGGGCTTCATTGGCAAAGAATTGGCGTAGGGCAGCGCCACAAGTCACTTTGATGTGCTGATCTACTCCAATTCGAAAGAGAAGAAATGCACCATATTTACAAGTTATAGTGCATTCCTGTTGTTTCAGCTGGCGCACACTTTGCAGCCGAGCACCAACGTAGGCACAATTACACCATGTGTCTGCATTGTTGGCATGATTGTTGTTGTGCAGGAAGCGGCACAATGGAGGCTTTTTCCTCATTCTAATTGTGCTGCAGAACGCAGCGCACATGGAAAAAGGAAAATTTAGGAGAAATGAAAAAATGTCTCTGCGTCACACCTACTCTGGGGAGGTGTAAGGTGTTGGCGCTGCCCCGGGTTTACCTGATTTTGAAAATCTGGGGCAGCATTAAAACCCATGGGTGTTGCGTGGGAAAACCCACCACAACACCCATGGAACACCTCCCTGATGCGGTGTAAGGCCACACACTGCGTTGCCTTACACCATATCTACGAGGCCATGAAAAACCACGCAAAGTGGCTTTTCGTGACCTCGCAGATACGGGTCTGCGCCTCCGTAGCATCACAATTTGAGGGTCCAGCAGTGGAAATGTGCTGCATGGGGCTTGTAAATAAGCCCCTAAATGGATTTGCAGCAGTGCCCTGTATTTTACTGAATGTGCTGTCCCTAGGATAGCGCGGGTTCGCGGTTAGCCTGAAGGTAGGTATTTATCATCATAGAAAGAATTGTGGGGCATATTAGCAAGCACCTCGTTAAAATTATCGCCGTTTTAGCAGCAGGAAACTGCCGCTAAAACAGCAATAATGGGCTTACGGCAGTTTCCTGCCGCTAAAACAGTGATAATTTTACAGAGGTTCTTGCTAATAGGCCCCTGTGTTTGTTTGCACCTGTTTAAAGGTGCAGCATGGTGCAAGCAATGGCAGTGCGCCCTATTAATAATACGGGCCCTCGAGTGCTATTGCAGCTTCAAGGGAACACTTAATTCAGAAGAATACCCACAAACATGCAATTTTGTTTGTCCTCGCTACCTTTTGCAAATATCTCTCCCTGCCCTGAAACACGCAGGACCTGCTCCTGTAAAAAAACTCACTCGCGTGTAAAATTGCACCATAATAGTGATTTTGTATGCCACTTTGTGCGCATATTCACATTTTGTGAATCACAAAGTTGAGCATCTCAGAGCCAGAGTGCTGTGGATCTGTGTGCCTGCAGCGCCACCAAGCAAGCTGTACATCAGCCGAAAGTTCCCTCTTTGGGCTTCTTCCGTTGCCCCAAAACTGTTTTTTTATAGCTTTATACAGCGCGAGCTTGGCCCTACAGCTACGGCTTCGGAGGACTTTACAGGAGCACAGATTACGGAACACGTGTTTTTGAAGCATTCGTGGTAAAACTGGAATGTTCAGCGTTATAATGTTGGCTACGTTAAACAGATGTTCTGTTACTTGCTGTACCTTGTACATTAATCGCTCTGTTTTGGCAGCATGCAAATGAGGGTGCGTGAATGACGGCTCTGACGTCAGAGCTCATTCCTGTCACTGGGCTGCGGTCTCGTTTTTCCACCCCGTCCTAGCAAGTGAGGTGCTCGGGCTGACGGGGCTGTGAGAGACGGGGGGGGTGGAGTTACCCGTGAATCACTACTAGCCGGTGCCAGCCCTCTCCTACGGCAGCCGTTACCTGTGCCACGACCCGCCTGGTGATGACGTTCTTTCACACTCTCCTAAAATAAGGTCACAAAATTACCCACACGTGCCAGACAACTAAGGAATTCGCCACTATTCTTACATCGGACAATAACCACGCCCCAGACCAAAGTGGGGTAAAAGGCCGCTTTATTGGACAGGTAGGCAATATACAATAAAAATACATAACATATCATAATATGAACATTTCCCAAACTAACACCCCCATCCCCTAAGCCATATCCCCCTGTCAACTATTTCCCCACCTTGTTCGGCCTAAACCTCCTCCCCAAACGCCTATCTCCATCCCTGCCTACCTCTTGACTCCAACTTCTCTCCCCTGCTCCCTCTGTCCGAACCTATCCCTAATGCCCCCACCCCTTCCTGCCTGTCTTGATTTCCCCCAAATCTGCCACCAGGAAAAAACCCATCACGGGTGTTTTTCCTGTCCCCCCCACCCTGTCTGTTAGCTGTGAGGACAGAAAGGTTTGTTTTGTAAAAACCACTGCCGCCAAACAGGATAAATCTCTATTCCAATGTGAACAATGTGTCAAACAATATAAAAGTCATATGCTGTCGCCATAACAGTAAAGAACACCTTCCAAAAATTGATATACTTAGCAAAGAAACTACCACCCCGATAAAATCTGAAAGTTAACTAGACATAAAACTAATAGAACAGTAAGTATAACACTTTTTGGGGAAGGAAGTGGGAGGGGCAAGAAAAGAAAGAAAAAAGAAAGGGTGAGGTGGGAGGAAAAACAGGGGAAGGAGGGAGTAGGGGCGGGAGGGTGGAGAAATGAAGATACAAAAACGATGTACCGTTAGACTAAAGGGGCCCATTCACTGAAAAACTAACCTGCATAAATATGCTGTCGCTAAAACAGCAAAATCTTAACACCATGTATTGACATTTAGAATCCCAGCAATCATTTCTCGTATTTTCAACAGATAAATTTCATTGCCAATGAAAGACAGATTAACTCCGTCATGTCGGAAAAACTGAAAATCTGCACTGTTAACTTCTCCATGCACCCATCAATAAATACGATTTATAAAGCGAAAACGTTGTAGATGCCGATATACTTTCCAGCGTGCCCGTTCTATTGCCGTGAAACTGTCCGCCCCTTTCCACACTTTCCGGGGCAGAAGAGCTGTCAGGATGAGACGACATGCGGGCCATGACTTGAAAAAGAGTTCAAGATCAGTCTTCATTTCTATTAACAGCCCCAAACCTGACCACTGGGCCAGGTCATTCTCTCCCAGATGTATCAAAAGGAAATCTAGCATTCTTTTAGATGAAAATTCACTGACCAGCGGCAAAAACTAGCGCCATTTCATCCCGCTCTTTCACCACCATGATAAAGAAACTGCATCTGAAGAAAGACCCAATGCCTGCCAAAATGTCTAGTGTCCGCCTGTATAGCTGCCCACTTGATGAATGAATGGCCAATTAGTCACACTTGCTGGCGCGCAATCTGAACACCTAAAAAGAAATTACAATTAGTATCCTTCAGCTTACATGTTATGTTCCAATTGTCTGATGTAGCGCAAAAAGCAATCGGAGGACTAGCGCTCTCAATTTTTTAATGTCACCAACAGAAAACCCCCCACCTGGACGCTTCCGAGGCCGCCCCAATGCGAAAAGAGTGTGAACCAAAGCTTTTGGGGTTCTCACCAATATTCCTCAGAGATTTTCTCAATATGGCCAACAGTTATGATGCTTGAAGTTGTGAGCCATCTCGATGACGATAGAGAAATGTGGAAGATGCACCCCCTATACTTAAAAACTCAGACCAAGCTTGCACGGGACATAGTAAACCTCCTACAGCCTGCAATATTACCATGAAACCTCTACCTGTCTGGTCAGTTTTCGAGTGTTCTAGAAAAATGTCAATGTGTGCATGAAATCATGAAACATGTTTTGTCTTTAGGTCATCATTAATTGCAGTACCAAGCAGCTCTGAAACCCTGAAAGCCCCAAAAAAGCACAATACCATGCACAATTTATTCAAATGGAACTGGAAATCAGAAAAAACAAATCTTGGGCAGGACTGTGATAATGTTGCATAATAGCTTTAGCGATATAGGATCCCTTCGGTGTGAACCCCTCCTGCTTGATTTGGTCCAACCCTGCAGCATTCCCTTACCCATCTCACCTGCGGAGGGCTCATATCCCCAGACGGATATCCCGTAAAAGGAGATACCTGCTAATTTAGCAGCTATAGTAGCAGGGGAAACATTCTTCTTGATATTAAGCATAATAAATCGCAATATGTCCTCTCTACGCTGTTGCACACCTAAACCAGTGCAAAATCTAAACATAGCACCTGAATCTAAAAATTTCAGCCAAGCTCTTCTATAAGCTAATTTGGTGCTTTTTGCTAGAGTTCTCGACGAGCTGATAAGCATTAATATCCCCAAATTCCATATCTCGCTGGGGAAGGATCTGTAGCAACGTCAACATCTGTCTGTCTTTCGCCTTTTGCCCGTTTATTAAATCCACCAATGTCTTGTTGTCAACATTGAATAGAACTGTTTTATTGGACAGTTTGTGACCCCATACTGTCAGAGTCACTATGAGTGGGTAAAATTCTAAGAAGGCAACCCAATTGTCCGGCCATTCCTACGCACACCACTTACCATCCCAAAACAGGCTGAAACCATGAGCACCAGAAGCGCCAGAAAAAAGGTGGAGTTACCAGACAAAATCTTCGTCCAGGGGGCAAAGAGTTATGCCACTAAAATCAGATAGAAATTTTGACTAAACCTCAAAATCAGCTCGCATATGTGCTGATAACCGTATCCTGTGGCGTGGAAATGTTATGCCTGACATAGAGAAACCCAAGCGCCTGCAAAACTACCTGCCCGCACGTATGACCTTTCAAGCAAAAATTGAAGTGTCCTAGTAGCCGTTGTGCGTCCACCAAAGTCAGTTTGCGTGCAGTGCGTTAATGGTCTAAAAGCCCTGTTATATCTGAGATCTTCTTTGGAGGAAGCCTAGCTTGCATCTTGATGGTGTCTACCTCAATGTCGAGATATGTAAGGCAACAACAAGGGCCTTCAGCTTTATCCTCCGCTAATGGCAAACCCAGTGTATCTGCAAACCACTTGAAATCGTGTAAAGCAGCTTCGCATTGGTGAGAATCAGCTGCACCCATAAAGAGAAAATCATCCAGATAGTGTGTAATGCCCTTACGTCCTGTGTGGAAAGAAAAACACCATTGAAGAAAGGAACTAAATGCCTCAAATACCTTACATGAAATGGCACATCCCATGGGAAGAGCCCTCTCAACAAAATGTTGCCCTTTGAAAAATATGCCCAGTAATGAAAAATCCGATGGATGTACTGGCAATAACCTAAAATCGGATTTAATGTCACATTTGGCTAGCGGTGTCCTCTCCCCCGTGTCCCTGATCACAACCAAAGCCAAATCCATTGATTCAAAATGTACCATGAAGTCCTCTTGGAAATAAAACCGTTAACAGAGGAAGCTTGAGACCATGATAAATGCCGAATCATCCTGAACTCGCCTTATGCTTTCATTGGCACGAAAACCAACGGGAACACAAGAAGAGGTTTCATAGCCTAGTGTGTGTGGGGCCGGGCTTCTGTGCGAGTTCACATGCCTCTTGTTTATAAAGGTCAGAGACCGATCAGTGCAGCAGATGAGGAGAAAGCAGTAAGTGCTACCTCGTTGGGTAAATGAAATGTATCGTGCTTTTCCTACACTACAGCTGGGTAAAGGCCCAGAAGAGTTGTCTCCAGTGACCCCGTGTGTCTCTAACTTTGCCACCGCGCCCATAGGCGCCGAGGTCCCTCGAGTGAGCTGTCCATCACAGTGGGGGAAAGGGCGGAAAGAGGTTGCATAGCCTAGTGTGTGTGGGGCCGGGCTTCTGTGCGAGTTCACATGCCTCTTGTTTATAAAGGTCAGAGACCGATCAGTGCAGCAGATGAGGAGAAAGCAGTAAGTGCTACCTCGTTGGGTAAATGAAATGTATCGTGCTTTTCCTACACTACAGCTGCGTAAAGGCCGGGAAGAGTTGTCTCCAGTGACCCCGTGTGTCTGTAACTTTGCCACCGCGCCCATAGGCGCCGAGGTCCCTTGAGTGAGCGGTCCATCACAGTGGGGGAAAGGGCGGGAAGAGGTTTCATAGCCTAGTGTGTGTGGGGCCGGGCTTCTGTGCGAGTTCACATTCCTCTTGTTTATAAAGGTCAGAGACCGATCAGCGCAGCAGATGAGGAGAAAGCAGTAAGTGCTACCTCGTTGGGTAAATGAAATGTATCGTGCTTTTCCTACACTACAGCTGGGTAAAGGCCCAGAAGAGTTGTCTCCAGTGACCCCGTGTGTCTCTAACTTTGCCACCGCGCCCATAGGCGCCGAGGTCTCTCGAGTGAGCTGTCCATCACAGTGGGGGAAAGGGCGGGAAGAGGTTGCATAGCCTAGTGTGAGTGGGGCTGGGCTTCTGTGCGAGTTCACATGCCTCTTGTTTATAAAGGTCAGAGACCGATCCGCGCAGCATATGAGGAGAAAGCAGTAAGTGCTACCTCGTTGGGTAAATGAAATGTATTGTGCTTTTTCTACACTGCAGCTGCGTAAAGGCCCAGAAGAGTTGTTTCCAGTGACTCCGTGTGTCTGTAACTTTGCCACCGCGCCCATAGTCGCCAAGGTCCCTCGAGTAAGCTGTCCTTCACAGTGGGGGAAAGGGCGGTAAGAGGCTGCATAGCCTAGTGTGTGTGGGGCCGGGCTTTTGTGCGAGTTCACATGCCTCTTGTTTATTAAGGTCAGAGACCGATCAGAACAGCAGATGAGGAGAAAGCAGTAAGTGCTACCTCGCTGGGTAAATGTATCGTGCTTTTCCTACACTACAGCTGCGTGAAGGCCCAGAAGAGTTGTCTCCAGTGACCCCGTGTGTCTGTAACTTTGCCACCGTGCCCATAGGCGCCGAGGTCCCTTGAGTGAGCAAGCCATCACAGTGGGGGAAAAGGCGGGAAGAGGTTGCATAGCCTAGTGTGTGTGGGGCCGGGCTTCTGTGCGAGTTCACATGCCTCTTGTTTATAAAGGTCATAGACCGATCAGCGCAGCAGATGAGGAGAAAGCAGCCTCCTGGTCACTGGAAGTACAGGGGGATTGCGCTCGAGAAACTCGTGGATGCCTAGACCTCCATCACGGATTACAGCTATTTGTAGACGGTAGATTTGGGGAGAAAACACTTCTTCTTAGCATCGACCGTGCTCACTAGATTCTTGGGCTGATTATAAATGCGTTACTGAATTTGAGCTTCAACTCGGGCACCTGCTTTATTTATATCTGTAAGTGCTTCCTGCTGAGGTTAAATTTTTGTGACAGGAGCCTAGTTGCCTAATTGTAACTATTCTCTGACCCTGCTTCGAGGGTCGGAGCAGGGTCAGAGAATAGTTGCAAGTAGGCAACGAGGCGCCACTCAGGAAGCACTTACAGAGTTACAGCAGGTGCCCAAGTTGAAGTTAATTTCTTTGTAACCCTTTTGTAAATGGTTACAAAGAAATTAGCTTCAACTTGGGCACCTGCTGTAACTCTGTAAGTGCTTCCTGAACAAAATGCATCCCGCTCGCGGATTTTGCCGCAATTTCACGATCGCGAAATTGCAGAAAATCCGCAAATTCCGCGAGCAAAACGAATTTTCGGCCCATACTTAAAATATACTAGTAAGGATCCTGAGTTGCGTTGGCCTATGCATGGGTAATTTGATTTACGAAAGATTCAGTATGTGGAACAATGTATGTTTAAGCGAAAGACTAGTAATCATTCTATCCTATCATTAATAAACCGCAAGATGATTTCTTGTTGTTAGATCGTTCTCTGCCTCCGTATACTCTCCCATCTGCTCCTCATGAATCAGATGAGGACTCTTCTACAGAGCAGGAGAAAGCACTGGAAACTCGTTCTATGTTGTCCGCCGAGCGTGCGGCTGAGCTTAGGTCCTCTGCTCGTAAAGCCATTCATGGTACTGCTCCTGCTTCTGAACTTATAGATAACATGAAGAATTGGCAGGAGAGGGAGCAAATATATTTTACTGAGGTATTTGCCACAGAGGTCCTTGAGCGGTTTAGGAAACATTCTGATGAGTTTGAGCCCGATGATATAGCAAATTACTGCAAGCAAATGCGTGATGGTCTTTTTTGTCTTTTCTCAGGTGGCTGACTCAATCAGACGTTTGATTAAACTGCGTGCTGATGCAGTCCGTTTGCGAGAAGAGAAAAAGGCAGCAGACGTAGCTGCACAAACATCCTAGACCGTCGTGACACAGGCTTCTATTTCCGATACAGGTAAGAATGTAGTAGTGCATGTGAGACCTATGCGGGAAGCCACACCTTTGTATGTTCCTCCTAGAGGTACGGGAACAGATGATGATAAGAATTCCACTGATGCAATGGGTTATTGTATTTATATTTGGGTTTACACTCCTTGGAATAGATTGGATGTCATGGCTCTTAAAGCTGCATTGCCTGATCCGCGGAAAAATCCAGCTGCTTTTTATGAGGAAGTTGAGGGAGCCATTAGCTCTTGTACCATGACTCTGCCTAATATTGATATGTTTTTTGGATTGATATTACCCCCTGATATGTGGAGAACTGTTCGTAAAGTTGATGATTGTGCGACTTTTGGGGCGTTATGGAAAGAATTAGAACAAATGGACGTAGAAAGGGAACCCGCACAGAAACCATGTCAGCTAATTTTAGATCTTCCCACAGCTATATTAGTTAAGTTAAAGACGATTATTCCCCCTAAAAATAGACTGGACTGTGTTAGCATCTTGTAAGCAAAAAGCAGATGAACGGTTTCTGATTTCTTTACACGTTTTGAGGAGGCATTCCATGATTTTAGTGGCCAGTTATTGACAGATGATACGGGCAGGCATTTGTCGATAAATATGTCGCCAACCTGTTGCCAGGAATAGCTAGTCGCCTAAAGGCCAGTGAGAGCTCATGGACTACCTCTTCTCCTTTTTCTATTTTGACGATGGCTCAGTATTATGAACGCCAGGAGTTATAAGCGAAGGGCAATGAGGATAAAAAGACTAAAGAGTTCAAAACTAAGGTTATGTTAGCCAAGGCTTATGGTCCGCCTTCTAGAGGTAGTGATAGCGGTGGACGTGGGTCTTATGGTCCATCTTTTCCTCCTTATGCTCGTCCGACTTTGTCTTCTGAACCACTGTAGGAAATTTGGACATTGGGCTGCCGATTGTCCAGCATTGCGTGCTCAGCAGTATCCACGTGGATGGGGACAAATGAGAAATCATTCAGGATATTCAGGGCCTAGAGGAATCATGGATGATCATGCTAGGTTTGATACTAATATGCGTGGACAGAATGATTTTAACACTTTTGATAGACGGAACCAATATCAAATGTCTGACTATTTGCCGTCCGATTTGAAAGATTCTGCTATGCATAGGACTGCCTAGGATGGGGTAAGAAATCAGTTGAAGTTCCAGTAGATCAGAAGGGTCCCTTTGTTACAGCACATGTTTTGGGTGCTACTGATCAGTTTCTGGTTGATAGAGGAGCTACTCGTAGCGCCTTATCTAAACAATTGGTTCCAAGGGCTCCCCTGTCTAGCTTAACCATTACATCGATAGGTTTCGATGGAACACCTTCCCTTAGCCCACTGTCACAACCACTTGCATTTGATGTGGATAAATTTACTGCTCCATGTCCATTTTTGTTTTCTCCGAACACTCTGGACAATATTGTGGGTCTTGATATGCTCAAGTATTTCAGGGCTACGATACGATGTTCTCCAGAAGGTGTACGTGTTATTTTGAATGACAACTACCCCGACTGAGAGATCTTGTCTTGTTAAAGAGGATATTACATTAGCTTCCCTCCCTAGTACTTTGTGGGCTACTTCAGACACCGATGTTGGGTAAATGGTTATTCCACCAGTATATATTAGTGTCAAGGAGGGCGCTTTATTGCCACGCTTGCCTCAATACAAAATTTCTCAAGAAGGCGAAGAAGCATTTGTACGCATTGTCCATGATTTATTTGAAGTGGGGGTAGTGGAAGAAGTTCTTTATAACATTTGCAATAGTCCTATTCTTCCTATTTTGAAAAAAGACACTGACACTAGGATTTACAGATTCATCATTGATTTACGAGAAGTTAACAAGATTGTAGTACCACAATACCCCGTGGTTTCTGACATAATGACACTTCTTACCTTAGTTCCTCCGAGAGCAACTACATTTACTGTAATTGACCTAAAACATGCTTTCTTTTTCGATTCCTATTCATCCTGATAGCCGATATTTATTCGGCTTGACTTTGAATAACCGATCGTACAGATTTTGTAGAATTCCTCAAGGGTATACTGAAAGTCCTAGTATTTACAGCCAAGCATTGAAAAGGCAACTTGATTCTTTCACTTTGCCTAAAGGAGTGGCTCTCATACAATATGTCGATGACATCTTGTTGGCAGCCGATACGCCTGAACAGTGTGAAAAATGTACTTTGTCTTTACTTTCATTTCTTGCTTCACATAACCACAAAGTGTCACGGAAGAAATTGCAATATTGTAGACCGAAGGTTACCTACTTAGATCACGTTATGTCTAGGGAGGGACGTGCACTTACACCAGATCGTATTCAAGCAATTTTAGACACACCAGTGCCTTCTACTCAGAAAGATGTCCGTGCTTTCATTGCTCTTACTTCTGCTTGTAGGCAATGGATATTAGGTTTTTCACACATTGTTAAACCCTTGTTGGCGCTTTTGACCAAAGACACTCTAATGCCCCTTCCATGGACGACTGAATGCCAGAATGCGTTTAGTCAGTTACGTCAAGCTTTTTGCTCTGCACCAGTGTTAGGCACTCCAGATTACACGAAGGTTTTTACACTCTATGTACATGAGAAAGATGGGTGTGCATTGTCAGTCTTAGTACAGACACACGGTGACAAGCAGCGTCCCTGTGCATATTTTTCAGCTGTTCTTGATCCTGTTGCTTGTGCATTGCCTGGGTGCTTCCGTACAGTTGCAGCAGCAGCTGTGTCCATACGTCAGAGTGAAGGAATAGTTTTGTTACATAAATTGTTGGTGCTAGTACCCCATGCGGTCGATGCCCTTTTGAATCAGACTAAGACACAACACTTGACTAGTGCTTGTTTGACAGGATACGAATTGACACTGTTGGCCCCTCATATTACCCTGAAGAGGTGTGCAACTCTGAATCCAGCTAATCCAGCTACTTTGTTGCCATATCCAGCGACTCAGACTCAGTCACAGGAGTCTCATGATTGTATATTCCTTTCTGAGGAACAGACGAAGGGTCGCATTGATTTGCAAGATTTACCCCTTTCAGATGTAGATGGGGAACTATGGGTTGATGGGTCTTGTTTGAAGTTACCAGATGGCTTACGACACTTCAGACAGTAATGGAGACAGCTCATATACCACAGAAGTCGGCTCAAGCAGCTGAGCTAATAGCTTTAACACGAGCGTGTGAACTTAGCACTGACTTGCGTGTGAACATCTATACAGATAGCCGCTATGCTTTTGGAGTAGCCCATGATTTTGGCCTACTTTGGAAGGAAAGAGGCTTTCTTACGTCCCTTGGGATGCAGATAATGCATGGAGAACTAGTGCATAATCTTCTGACTTCACTGACATATCCGAAGAAAATAGCTATTGTTAAGTGTAGCGCACACAAGAAAGTAGCTGATAAGACAGGACAAGGCAATGCCTTTGCAGATTGCATAGCTCATGAGACTGCGATGCAACGAAGCACTGCGTCTATGTATGTAGTGAAGTCACAATCTGAACATTGGCATGATGCTAGAAAAAAAGTACTAGATATACAGAGATCTGCTTCTGTGGAAGAACTTGACCAATGGTCTAAAGAGGGAATGTTGGATGATGAGGGCTATTGGCGCAATAAAGAGATGGATAAGTGGAAACTATTCATTACCTATTTGCAACCTATGGTTCAGATGGCACATGGGCCGGCACATGTTGGAGCTTCAGTAATAACGAAATTGCTTATGCAAGTTTGGGAGCATCCAGAAATTGCCGGTACAGCTAAAAGAATGATACAGTCCTGTTTGATCTGTTGGCAGTACAGACCTGGTAAAGGGACACGGACTCCCACAGGAGGGTTTGCTACTCCAACCGCACCTTTTGAAGTGTTGCAAATGGATTACATCCAACTTGAACGTTGCAATAACTTGAAGTATGTTCTAGTGGTGGTATGTGCCTTCAGTAAATGGATAGAGGCATACCCTACTAAGGATAATACGGCTCTCACCACAGCAATGGTGCTCTTAAAGGAACTTTTCCCCAGATTTGGTGTTTGGAAACTTTTGTGGAGTGACAACGGACCTCATTTTATTGGGAAAGTTGTTGAGTATGTCCTGAAAGGGTTAAGGATCAAACAGAAGTTCCATGCAGTCTTCCAACCACAATCAGGATTAGTGGAGAGGTATAACGCTACTTTGAAATTAAAATTAGCGAAAATACTGGCTTCCACGTCTTTGAAATGGCCTGATGCGTTACCCTTGGCATTGTTGTCCATTAGATCAGTGCCACATTCACAATCTGGGCTTACACCATCTGAGGTGGTATTTGGGAGACCGATGAATATTTGGGGAGTTCCTAAACCACGCCCCATACATGATGTACCATGTGTTCTGATGAATGACTACTTATCGCAGTTGACTGACAGTTTGATCTCTATTCATCAACAGGTTCCAGAAGCTCTTCCTGACTGGTCCACAGGTGAGGCCCATGAACTCCGGCCCAGTGACCATGTGATGGTCAAGGTCTTCGAGAGGTCGAACAGCTTGGAGCTGAGGTGGTGAGGACCGGAGCAAGTGCTCCTAGCTACGAGGACAGCGGTTCGAGTGACAAAGAGGAAGAACGGGATCCATAGCACTCACTGCAAGCAAGTGTCGCCTACCTTGGTGGAACCTGCTGTGCTGACTGACCATCGAGAGATTCTGGAAACGGAGAAAGGCCACACTATCTCACCTGACAAATCTGAGGAAGTCTTCCCAGACCACACGATCCCTGGAGTATCCCGATACCAACTGAGACCGAGGAAAGAGTCTGCATTGTTGAAAAAGACTGGTTGAGCTACCGTCCTGGGTTTGTGAAACGGAGTGCTGATGTGGCAAGGGGGGGATCAGTCCTACATAGTGACACCCGTCTTGACCCTCGGTGAAGAAACCAACGGTTGCCCAGGACTTTAGAGCTCCAACGATTGATTCAACGCTGAAGTGATCATGTCTGCAGGATGATCAACTGTTGCTAAGATCTGTAATAAAAAAGACTATTTGTGCTGTAGGATTTGTTGTTGCTAGGGTGGCTGTAACAGTGACAACCTGGTTTGCTGAGAAAGTGGCTCCTGCTCGACAGCTTCTGATCGCCACTACTCCAGTACCAGTTGAGCATCATTACTTTACGCTTCCATACCACGAGAAAAAGCATCGACAATCCTACCTGAACAATAGGTTTATTCAGATGCTGAATTATACTCACAAAGTCACAAATATTACTAATTGTTGGGTGTGTGGGAAGATACCTGCTCACCAGAAAAAGGGAGGAACTCCTTTTATTCCTCTTCCTTTCTCGCATAATGTTTCTTGCCAAGCCTGCTTTGCGCTTTTAATTACTTCTGGAGGGGTGGCAATAGGACGGATTAATTATCATCTCAATAAAGTGTGTTATCCAGATGAAGATGGTAATCCGCGAGCTGAAGGGACTAAATGGGAATGGGAGGAGTATCGACCTGAGAATATTTCTACGCCATATGTTTCCCAAATCTGAGAACTATTAAGAACAATGGACCATTTGCGATTTCTGTTACTAGAGCTAAAGCAGACCTGTGTATAAGTAGTGTTGGGAGAATTCTAGTGGGGAGAAGTGAGTGTACTATGGCTATTGAAGGTGCCAATAACAGTATTTTCATATCCTCACATAATACCTACTTTGTCTGTGGTAATAAGGGAGATTACCAACTACCTGTTGGATGGTCAGGAGTATGCTATGTATCCTTTCTGTTGCCCCCTGTGTTTCTGGCCCCTGCATCGTATCACAAGGACTTTAAATTGTACAACAATATCTACAACAACAGATATAAGAGGACAACAAGCACTGATGAGGTGGACCAGACTGACACCACCTTACAACAATACGTTGATTTCAATTTGGGCTTGTTTTTCTTTGTGGGTGCTGCAATAAACAGCAGAAAGATAAGACGATTGACTCGTGTTGTTGAAGCTGTTACCAATCAGACAGCTATGGCACTTGGGAATATCACAGAAGAGCTGCAAGTTGCGAGGATTGTTGCTCTCAAAAATCGTATGGTTTTAGATATGGTGACAAGACAGAAGAGGCTGCTGCTTCACTCTGCAGCTTACAGGCCTTATATACACATTTCCCACCTTAAGAAATCAGTTTGGGTGGGAGCCTGGCGCCCCCGAGTCAAAAATGCAGTTACACCATTCTTTGTTCAGGCAGGACGGGGCTGCAACAGATGGTACAAAGATTACTGACAGGTCTTGCAAAACAGGATATGTATGTGGGAAAACAGACAGATCTTGAACAACAGGATATGTGAAATAAATAAGCTCTGGGACGGTGGCGTGACCAAGTCTTGCGAAACAGGATGAATGTGTACAGGAGTTCAGTCCGAGGGTGGTGAGGCCAATTCTTGGTTCCCCTTTTTCGAAATTGGCTCATCCACAAGGAGCAGAAAGGACAGGGTGGACGTGACAGCTTAGATTTCAACCGACATCAGCAGAAATGACCAGGAGGGTCATGCAGAGGTGTTTGACACGAAATGGCAATGCAAAACAATGGAGTCATGACACAAAATGGATGCCGACAAGAAGGACACTTTTCATCAATTGGTAGTAGTTGCTGCGTCTATATTCCTGACCACTCACCTTCAGTGTTTGATGCAATCTCTAAATTGCATAAGATTGCTGCTGAAATTCACTGATAGACTGGCACCTGGACTTTTGCCAGCTGGTTTTGGACACTCTTTGGTACTTGGGGTTGGAATCTATTGACTATCCTATGTGTAATACTAATGATACTATTTACATGCTGTGTATGTATACAATGTGGTCCAATGCTTTGCTCACTCTGCATTACTGCCTGAACACCTGCCAAGCAAAATATTACAGAAATAAAAGCCCAACACACGCTAAATAAAGAGATTACTGAAATGATCAACATAGATGTACAATATATGAATCTAGATTACCCCAAATGAATGAATGTCTTCAGCTAATGCTAAAAGGGTCATCTGTCGTAATTTGGCAGCGCTCGGGGTTAGCATTTAGCTGAAGCCATCTTGTATTTGGCAGCCATCTTGTCTGCCATGTGCTCACCATGTGCTCTGTCCTTCCTTCCTGCCGTTTACTCTTGTACTCTGCTTATAGACAGACTATATTTAGGTTCTGCTACTCTGCACATGCACAGAGGAGACTGTGACTGTCCATACATCTGCTCTAGTTTGTAAATGTCAGGTTATTCTTACCGGAGTCAGAAAAATGCTAGCTCCTCCCTACTGTTGACTGTGCATTTCTGTATGACCTTTTATGTATGTAACCCTTTTCTTCTGTACTTGTACCACCTTCTTTTGCGCCCTGTGTGGGTATTAAAGGACCATGTTCCTTCTGTTCAGTGTGCTGCTTCATACACTTCCGAAGGGTGTTGTGTGAATGTAGTTCCACCTCAGGAGGTTAATAAACACTTTTTTTTATATTCCAGTTCCTGTGCCAACTTCTATCCTATCGGCTGAGGACTTGTGCAAAGAAGGGCGAACCCCTAGCACTGGTAGGCCTAAATGAGGCTCACCCCGACAACTGAATCAATTTACCTTTGAGCCTGCACTGTATTAGTGACACTGGTGCAGAGGCAAACATTGCTTTAGAGGATGGGTACTCACACACATTTCCTCGGGGGCCATAACGTTTGATCTGTGATGTGACTGAGGGCTGCATTGATATCTGCAGGATGGTGGTCAGGTGGTAGTGGGGGAGGGAATTGGTGGTAAGGTAGGTGTAGGGAAAGCAAAGCATGTACATCTAGTGGCTGAATTGCACAATGTGGAAAACAGAAAACCTTGAATTAATCCCGGCTTTCCCACTTAACCAAATTGTGTGATCTTAACCAAAATATTTATTTCACTTTCCCTCCTTTTTCTTCTTCATTATCACACATAAGAGGACCTCAAAATACATGAATTCAGGATGTGCGCTTTACAAAACCTTCTCCTGTGTTCGATTTAATAAACTAAAATGTTTTTCATGTATAATAGGAGCCCAGACCACCCAAAGAGTGCACATAACAACAGACTTGCGTCTTGATTTACAATTGGCATTGCTGGCAAGGTGGGGAATTAATGTTTCTAAATTCATGTTTGAAAAGATCACTTTTAGAAAAAAAATAGTTCTCAATGCACTGATGTATTCTGATGTACTAAGGTGGAATGGTTGTGCATGTAAATCAAAAACACTTTTTGAATTTTAAAGAGACTTTAGTATTTTTTTACACTTTTGCTGCAAGATGTTTTTAAAAATGAAAGTGTTCCTAAAGTTAAGTGTTGCAGGACATCTTATTTATTTCCTTTCTTAAACTTCTATTAACCTTGAAATAAATTTCCTGTTTAATTAACATCTTTGTTTGTGTTAGTGCTGAGTCCAGTAAATAGCAGATCAGTGCTGCAGTTAACGAGGGGGCCATATGTAAAGGACTAGAGGGCCCCTTGCGGCCCCCGGGTGATACTTTGAGTATCACTGCCTCAGAAGATACACTGACAATCCACCACAAAAGTTAACACACTCTCAGTGCATCCCCTGAGGGCAGGGCTGGCTTTAGGGCTGTGCGACCGCTACATTCCCACATGGCACTGACCTGTGGGGTTGCTGTGTTTAGAAATATCTTATGGGTTTACACGCACCCACTGCAGAGTTTCCTGTGTGTACAGCACATTTCAGACAAAAATAAGAAATGTCAAACTAACACCGGTGATTAATGTTTCTGATGAGAGATCGGAGTTTTTTTCCAGTGGCAGTTTTGACTCATCATAGAGTACTGCTTAGGGTTAATATGGCTGCTGCAAAGAATGTGTATCATGCAGATCACAGAACTGTACTTTGTATAAATAGCTTAGTAGTTTACTGCTGCCTAACAGAGATCTTTTTGTTGCTTGTAGTTCATAAGTTAAAATCTTAATATAGCACAGTGACCTATGAGCTGTCATCAAAGAGCTGCATGCAAACTGCATGGTGAAGGTTAGTACTCTTATGTTTTCCCCAGCCTTTCATTACCTATTCTTAATGCTTGTTCCTGAAAAAAAAAACATTCTTTTTAGTAAATCCAACCCCAGCCAGCGCATCAAGCAAATGAAATGTATGTGAGAGAAAGGCTAGGGAGAGATGAGGGGCACTGGTGGAGGGTGGTAGTAAGAGAATCCTTGGAAAAAGGGGAGGGGCAAAAGAAATTGCTGCACTGGGTGCCACCAGTGCTAAAACCAGCCCTGCCTGCGGGCAGCCCTCTCAAGGAGTGATAGAGGGTCCCATGGACCCACCAGACACCCCCATGCAGGCGGGTGCAGTCACTCACTGCACCGGCCTACAAGTGGCTCTCTTATCCCCCTCTAAAGTATAGGCAGGTTGCCATCTGCACAAACACTGGAGGCCTCATTTGCAAAGAATTGGCATAGGGCAGCGCCACAAGTATTTTTGGTGTGCTGCTCTACGCCAATTCGAAAGAGAAGAAATGCACCATATTTACAAGATATAGTGCATTCCTGTTGTTTCAGCTGGCGCACACTTTCCAGCCGAGCACCAACGCAGGCACAATTACACCATGTGTCTGCATTGTTGGCATGGTTGTTTTTGTACAGGAAGGGGCACCTACCTGCACAAAAACAAACAATGTTGACTTTTTCCTCATTCTAATTGTGCTGCAGAACGCAGGGCACATGGAAAAAGGAAAGTTTGGGGAGAAATGAAAAAATGTCTCTCCGTCACACCTACTCTGGGGAGGTGTAAGGTGTTGGCGCTGCCCCAGGTTTACCTGATTTTAAAAATCTGGGGCAGCGTCAAAACCCATGGGTGTTGCGTGGGAAAAACCACGACACAACATCCATGGAATACCTCCCTGATGCGGTGTAAGGCCACACACTGCATTGCCTAACACCATATCTACGAGGCCATGCAAAACCACGCAAAGTTGCTTTTCGTGGCCTCGTAGATATGGGTCTGCGCCTCCGTAGCCTCACAATTTGAGGCTCCAGCAGTGGAAATGTGCTGCATGGGGCTTGTAAATAAGCCCCTAAACGGATTTGCAGCAGTGCCCTGTATTTTACTGACTGTGCTGTCCCTAGGATAGCGCGGGTTCGCGGTTAGCCTGAAGATAGGTATTCATCATCATAGAAAGAATTGTGGGGCATATTAGCAAGCACCTCGTTAAAATTATCGTCGTTTTAGCAGCAGGAAACTGCCGCTAAAACGGCAATAATGGGCTTGCGGCAGTTTCCTGCTGCTAAAACGGCGATCATTTTACAGAGGTTCTTGCTAATACGCCCCTGTGTTTGTTTGCACCTGTTTAAAGGTGCAGCATGGTGCAAGCAATGGCAGTGCGCCCTATTAATAATACGGGCCCTCGAGTGCTATTGCAGCTTCAAGGGAACACTTAATTCAGAAGAATACCCACAAACATGCAATTTTGTTTGTCCTCGCTACCTTTTGCAAATATCTCTCCCTGCCCTGAAACACGCAGGACCTGCTCCTGTAAAAAAACTCACTCGCATGTAAAATTGCACCATAATACTGATTTTGTATGCCACTTTTCACTCAGGCACTTTTAGGAGGCGTTCCTGCACCGGAACGCCCCCCCCACCCGTGCTGGAACGCCTACATGTGGCGCAGGGCTTTACAACGTGATGCATCTCCCAGATACGTCACATTGTAAATACCCCGCAGCATGTCGCTGGCTTTGCGCCGCCACTGCATCAAAAAAGTGACACAACGGCGGCGCAAATGTGCCGTGCGGGCTTGTAAATCTTCCCAATGGTGTTTAGTTGATATATGTCTGTACCTGCATACTATACGCGTTAGGTATGCCAGCGTGTGTGTGTGTGAATTCGAAGATGTGTGTGTTTGTGGGGAGTACTTTGGTTTGTTGATGCATGTCTGTGTTTCTCTGTGCCTGCTTAAGTGTTTGTGGTATGCTTGTGTTTATGTGCGTCTGGGCGGGGACAGGAGTGTGTAAACACGCACGTTTCCATGTTTAATTTAACGTATTAATTTCTATTGCACACCATATTAGGTTAACATTTAACGTGTCCTGCGAGGGTCTGAGTAAGACAGGGCGTGAAAGTGATGAGGAAGGCACCCAACGCCCTGAGGTTACAAACAAGAGGAAGCTGGAGAACTGGTCAGGCGCAGTCTGTCTCAGTCGCGGCCGGCAGTAGGAGTACCTGCAGGGCAGTGACTTGGGGAGGGGGAGGGGCAGGGTGGGGGGTGGGGGGTAGTAATGTATGGATTACGGAGTTTTACAGGTAAGCACTCAACGAAATTCGCCCTGCAGGTACTCCTACTGCCGGCCGCGGCTGGTCTGTCTTGCCACATATATCAGTCTCTTAAGGGGCATATTTACGGGAATTGTGGCACTGGGCAGCGCAGGAAGTTACCTTGCTGTCAGGGCACAAGTCCTAAACAAGCATTTGCAATGCAATAGGTCTCGCATTAGGGAAGTTTGAGCTATTGGTATTGTCAATGACACATTTTTTATTTATGTGTTGGTTTTGAAAATATCGAAATTAATAGCTTTGTCATTTACAATGCCAATAGTTATAACTTTCGCAAATGTGACACCTATAGCATTTGTAATGCAATATGTGTTGTATTTACGTGAATTAGATGTATTGATATCACAAATAACAATGACTTAATTTTGTTTAATAATTAATACTTAAATAAAGGTTATTGTAATTTATAATGATATTGTGGTGGCAACGAGTGATGCTGTGGTGGCGACGAGTGATGTTGTGATGCTGTAGCGTTCAGTGATGCTGTGGTAGCGCACAGTGATGTTGTGGTGCCCCTGAGTGATGCTGTGGTGGTGGTGAGTGATGCTGTGGTGGTGCTGAGTGATGCTGTGGTGATGCGATAGATAGAGTGAGTGCGATAGATAGATAGAGTGAGTGCGATAGATAGAGGGAGGGCGATAGATAGATAGAGGGAGGGCGATAGATAGAGGGAGGGAG